>NC_135491.1:11444886-12644886 GCF_052094955.1 Ictidomys tridecemlineatus | reverse complement strand
AAAAAAAAAAAGAATATTATAGTTCTGAAATATTAGCTGGCAATAATTAATGAGGCAATAAGTTGTATTTTTATAGGCTAAAGGATATTTATCATTTTTTCTCTTCACTCTCATATTTAAGGAGTTAATTAGGTCTGTCAGTAATACAAATACCCTTGGAAAAATCTATTTTAATAATCTTTCCAACAATTGTCCATAAAGGTAAATGTAGTATTAGTCACTAAAGTCCGGCATAATTGGCTGGCTTGAGTTTTTTATCTGCTGTCTAGCATAGTTTCTGTCACTGGTGTGGTCAATTTGTTGCTTCACTATTTGGCTACCTTAGTCCTGGGAGCTGGTGATAACTGGCTGGTGACAAACCTCAAGTCAATGTCCAGTAGCTCAGTTTCTTTTTGGAATGTACACAACTATTATAGGGTTTGAGTGGGACGTGCCTGTCAATCTACATAAGCAAGACAATATCCATAGGCCAATCATCTTCTGCCTAGTGTAACCATACCGTGAGGAAACTCTATATGCTTGTAGCTGTTAGTTGCAACTGAAGGCTATTCTAACATTTTTTCCTCTTCTATTAAATTTATTGTCAAAGGAGAACCCCGATGAGAAAAGAAAGGAAAAGGAAAGGCATAGAAAAAAAATGGGAACCAAGAAAGAGAAAAGCACCCAGACATGGCCCATTCCTGTAGCTGCATTTGTCTCCTGCTGTGGTGAGCAGGCAGTCACTGTTGACTAGGTCTCTGCCACTAGGGTTCTGATCTGAGCTGGACGTGGGGAGCAAAGCAGCCATGGGGCAGGAGACCTCTCTCAAAAGGGGAGAAGAATTAGGCCTTTGCACCAGTGGGGGGTGAGGTTCTTTGCCTCACCTCTGTTGGCCCCCATATTTTCTCCTGATGGCCCCTCTGTGACTGTGCCTGTCTTAGGTTGTCATCCCTTGAGGAATCACTGGCTAACCAGCCATTCTCTGGGGCCAAACAGGGTGATGTGGAGTGTGCATGGCATCTTCCCCAAGAGGGCTCTCTGTCTCCTTGACAGATAACGCCCCCCTGGCCTCCACGCCAGCATTTACCCTGGGATCAGCAAACTCAGGTTTCTTCTCCATGGAGGGCCCAGCTCACAGCACTGGGCTGGTGGGGATGCGTTCAGGAAGGAAGGAGACAGGCCATAGAAAGACAAACTGTAATATAGTGACAAAGCTGAGAGAGACAGATGAAGAGGAGATCCCTCACACAGAACTGGCCCTTAGTTGGTGTTACTCACATCTGGTCCATAGCTGCTATCCATACGGATGCAGAACAATCCGTTATTTCAACACTGTCTTTTTCTCAAAAGATACTTCCAGACAGTCTGTTTACCACAGAATCAATATACAGGTATAACTGACCATTACAGTCAGGACAATTAATCTAGTTTCATGGGTGGACTTTCCAGTCTACACTGCAAGACACATTAAAGGTGGACCTGGAAAATGGGTCTATACAAGTCTTTTCATAATTTTTATTTACCTGACAAGCTCGTGAAACTGCATGGCTATAAGCTCTGTAGCTGGAAATTGACCTTCCTGGGCCAGGTTTCTCAGTCATTATCATGATGACTGGTTTAAACTCTTCAAACTCTCCTTTGATATCTGATTTAATTTACTGAATCATGTTCAGTAACATTAAGACTCTCAATATTACAATTTAAGAAAAAACTTTTAAAGTATTTTGTAAAATCTAGTGTCTCTCTGGGATCCTGTATTCCCCCTTTTCCTTATTTGATAAAATTGAGTATAGGCTTGGCATAAGTCATAGTATTCTTTGTTTAAGTTATAGATAATAGTACAAGTATTTAAATGACTAAGAATAGATTTACCTTTTATTGATTATTAATTTTTTTTATATAGACTAGTCGATCCATCCTAACAATTTAGAAAGAAGCCTCAATCTTTTTGAGAGAAGGTCTCAAAAATCTCTATATTTTAGAATATTATCCTTTAAATAGGTATCTCTTAATTGCCTTTAAAAAATTTTTATGATGAAGGTTATTTTCTGTGTAGGGAGCAGTATATAAATCTTACTGTATTTTTTATGGACAATAGATCTAGTTAGAGAACTTATATAATATCAATGAATTTTTTTAAGTTTGTAAACTTTATTGTTTAAAATTAATATATAACTCTAATTTAGAGAACATTAGTCTTAATAAAATGCTTTTTATTTTATAATTATCTAACAAACAAAATATGTAAAAATTAGTATCTCAGTGTCTTAGAATTAATCAATTTTAGTCTCTAAGGACAATTGTTAAAATCGGGATTTAAGTTAGTAGTTCAATATACTTAATGTTTAATCAACAATGTGAATTTATTTACCAAAATTAATCTTTATCTTAAACAGTAAGAATTATTAGGCAATAAGGATCTTTCTTTAAAGACATAAACTTACATTTTAATAGGTGTTTATCATGTCAAAATATGGACAAAATTTTAGCTCACATTACTATAGTTAAATTAGGAAAATAATTTGAAATATCCTTAAATTAATTATAGTCAGTTGAGTATACATAAATCTCTTTTTTTTAATTGTTCTAACTTTTTACATCATCTGTTTAGATAACAATATAAAAATCTTTTTTACTTAGGAAAATGAATATAAAGACCTTGTTTTACCCAAAGATGATTTCTTTCTTCTTTTTTAGGATACGTGTGTGCTTTTTCTTTGTTGAAGCAACTTTTTCTTTTAGAAAATTTTTTTTGGTTATACTTTGGAACAATTTCTGAAAACCTTAGAATCTATAAACAGGGGCTGGGGATGTGGCTCAAGCGGTAGCGCGCTCGCCTGGCATGCGTGCGGCCCGGGTCCAATCCTCAGCACCACATACCAACAAAGATGTTGTGTCCGCCGAGAACTAAAAAATAAATATTAAAAAAATTCTCTCTCTCTCTCCTCTCTCACTCTCTCTAAAAAAAAAAGAATCTATAAACAAATTATTATACTTTGATAAGAAATATCAATGAAAATATGAAGAAGAGTGGCCCAACCCACAACAGGAAACACCATTTATTATAGGTACAAGTCCTGATTCTTTGATTCTTGGCTTAAATAAATATATTTTAAATGGCTCTCAAATAAAAAACCTCATAGCCTGAGGTTGCACATGTGTGCAGGTGTGTGCGCGCTCACTAGCTCTCTCTCTCTCTCTCACTCACTCTCTCTCTCTCTCTCTCTCCTTCCTCAGGATACCTGGAGGATCTTGGAGAGTAAAAGGAAAGCGAAAAATCCGGAGACAGGTGAGCAAGAAAGACAGAGACCAGGCAGAGATACACAGAAGAGATTATTTGTCAGAGCTGACAAATAAAGGCACATCTCTCCATGAAAGAAGAGAGCCAACACAGGCTTGGGATCTGAGACTTTTATGGGGCAGGCTCAGGGATCCCCAGAGCCCAGTGGGTCCTAATGCAGGTGGTTAAGGGTGGGGTCGGTATGAGGAGTGCTGATACTTCCT
Organism: Ictidomys tridecemlineatus; assembly: GCF_052094955.1. Lineage (NCBI taxonomy): Eukaryota > Metazoa > Chordata > Mammalia > Rodentia > Sciuridae > Ictidomys > Ictidomys tridecemlineatus. The sequence goes on along the minus strand of NC_135491.1, from coordinate 12,641,403 downwards.
TAGGTGGGAAAGAATGCGGGTGATGAAGGACTCGGTTGGTCACTTAAGATGGCCATCCAGATGCTAAGCAAGGACCTCACAGACAGCACCAGAAAGACATCAGGAGCACACACAGCCAATGACAGGCACGATGCCCCTGGGCAGCCAGCTCATGGACTCTGAGGACTGAGATAGGGGATGATTGTTGGGTCTGCCGGGAGGATGGGACATCAGGGAGCTGGGATCAGGAGGCCCAGGGAGGAAGGAGCACTATTCCCAGCTGAGAGCACATCCGTCTGCAGCAGCTCCACAAGCAGAGAGTCCCCTGGGCCAGGCTGATGGTGCTCCCAGTACCAATCTGCATCAGAGTGTGGAACCTGAAGTCTGTGCCATGCAGCACTGAGGTTGACAGTAACATTCAGGGGAACCTGCAGCTCCAAACTCCAAAATCTAATAAGAAAACACCTCACATTTCCCATTAAATTCCCTGTTCCCACAGCATAAGCCACCTGCCATCTACACTAGCAAGTTCAGTCGTTCCTGGGTCCCACCCACCCCAGTCCCTCTCTCCAGCTCTGCTCAACTGCTGCCACCTCCTGGGGACTCACTGATAATCAGGACTCAGGGGCCCCCGTTGCTGGTCCCTCAGCCCACCAGGAAGGACTCTGCCTTCAGCTGGTCATTTACAACAGTGGGGACAGTGGTATAAGGACAGCCACACAGAGCTGCACAGTGAGATGGGGACAAAGTGCTGGTGTAGGACCCAGGGCCTCAGCTTTGAGGGTGGCTGTGGCTAGGAGCTCAGGAAGGGAACTGAGGAGCACAGAGGTGGGGAGTTCATGAACATTTGCAGGGACAAGGCTGGATTCCCAGAGGCCCACTCTGACCACTGTCAGCTGCAGCACTCAGAGCCTGGGTGCCTCCTGGCTGCCCATCAACCAAGAGCTTCCACCTCCATCTCCTAACTCACCTGCTTCCTCCACTGTCTGACTCTAGGGGAAGGTTCCAGATCCTCCTCTGCCCTGCAAGGGGGTGGTGGGAAGCCCAGTCCCCTACAGACAACCAGCAATGGCCCCTGCTGAGGTGAGTGGGCAGGATGACACACCCTGATCCCCACTCAGGGGTGAAAATGAGGCAGAGAGACCTTCTGCTCCCTCAGGCCCTGATGGGCATCTGTGCCTGGTGACTGTCACATCCCTCCTGATTCTTCCAGTGAGGATACCTGTGAGGACTCATCTCCCATTGTAGAAGTTCCAATCTAGATTGTTCCACAGCAGCCCTGCTGACACCTATTTACAAAAAGCCCAGGTGACACAGCCTTTAGGGACACAGGCTCACAGACATCTCCCCCAGTGGCCACACAGGCAGAGGCATCAGGTTCCTGAGTGCCCAGCCACTGAATCTGACATTCCCCCTACCAAATGACCTAGTTTGTGCACCTGGCCTTGGTTCTGGGTCACCAGTCCAGGTGCACAAACCTCCTACCTGAGGTTCTTCCCTGGGGTCCCTGTCCCAAGTGCCTGTCCCAGGAGCTCCCTCTAGAGCAAATCTGCAGCTCCACCCAGGACTGGGGCTGGGGTAGGAAGAGCAGCTGCACTGGTCTCAGAGGACATCAAGGCTCCCCTGAGCTCAGGGAAGAGCACGCACGCCCTCTAGTGGACACTTCCTGCCAGGCACGAACAGAGGCCCCCAGAGAGGGCAGGTGAGGGCTGACCTTGGGCAAAGGGCACCTTCAGAGAATGGAAGTGAATATGCAATGGGAGGGGGTTGGAGGGGAGTGAGGGGTGGAAAGAAGCAGGGGGAGGGGAGGCTCTGGGAAGGTCGGGCAAGGGCACAGAGCAGGGTTCCCTTCTTTCCACTGACACTAGGGCTGGTCATCCTTGTGGGGCTGTGTGCTGTGGGGTGTTGAGCACCATCTGGAATTGTACCTACTAAGTCCAGTAGGACCCCTCCCCCAGCTGTGACAATCAGCAGTGTCTACACCAACCTCCAGTAACAACTCGGCATTTAAAATCCTCCCCCTCTTGGCAGAAGAACTGAGTGTAAGTGGGCAGAGACTGACTGGGGCTTGTCACTTCTAATCACTTGAAGTCCATGGAGAAGACGTGTTTCAAGGTATGGCCACACAGCTGCCTGAACCCCCACAGCACTGTGGGCTTCCCAAGGGTCTGTAGCCACACATCAGTGACACCTGCTGGATCCACGACATCATGGACGTGGGGAGCTCTGTGCACACTGGGAAGAGGAAGCCTGTGATCTGATCCTCATCAGTACTTCCAACAAGCAGGATGCAGGAGAATGAATCCTTACCTGTAAAGACGTTCAAATGTGAAAATGATTTGATTTTTTAAAACACTATTTACCATTAAAGATTGAACTTGTTTTTGTAAACGAGTAGGGACCCATATGATTTTGTTAAAATTACTTACAAACAAAAAAGTGGCATGAGTTTAAGAAAAAGTAAAGAATAGAAGAAAATATTTGCAAATATATTTTGTGATGTGGATTTCATGTCTAGATTATATAACAAATGGGTATAAATCTGCAACAAAAAAAATAACCTAAATTTAGAATATGCCAAGGATCCTTGCACAGTCCTGGGCATCTGTAATCACAGTGTCTAAGACACGAAATTCCCAAGTTTGCAGCCAGCCTGGGCACCTGTCCCAAAACAAAAATAAATAAATACATGTAAAGGCTGGGGGTGTAGCTCAGAGGTACAGTGCCCTCAGATCAATCCCCAGCAGTGAAAGAGAAGGGGGAGGGCAAAGGGCTTGGAAGGCTTGTCTCCAGAGATGTTCCATTGGCCAGTAAGCACATGACAAGATGCTCAGTGTCATTAGTTACTAAGGAACCAGATCAAAATCACAATGACACCTCACCCCACACCTTCCTGCATCCCTCAGGGACTCTGAAGAGCTGCAGTCACAGTGGAGAACACTTGGGCACTTCCTGCCAGAGCCAGGCAGAAGCCCATCTACCCAGCACTCCCACGGCTGGGCACGTGCCCACGGGATGGGAAACAGGGACTCCCATAGCTCCCCCAGGCTAAGGCTCGCCACACCATTCTTCACAACAGGCAGGTGTGGAAACAACCCCGTGTCCATCAACAGAGGAACACATAAAAAACATGGCTCACAAATATGTTGGATTATTGATAGGCCATGAAAAATAAAGTTCTGATGCACACTACAACCTGAATAAACCTGAAAACATGACTAAACAAGAAGCAAAATAGTATGTGGTTGTATAATTTCATTTATATGAAATATCTGGAATTGGGAAATTCATAGAGACAGGAAATAGATTCAAGGTTACTCGAGGTTAGAGAATCCTGAGATGTGATAGCTTAATGGTCAGAGTTTTAGTGCAGTTGATGAAAAAATTCTGGAAATAGTAGTCATTGTATATTCGAATGGACTCATGGCATGTATTTCTACAGTTAAAAGGGTTAATAGAGCTCATTTTTGTAATAAGTATTACACTATGAAAAGTTTTTAGGAAAGATGTGTAAAATACACCCACTCTGATTAGTGTGTGTGTGTGTGTATGTGTGTGTGTGTGTGTGTGTGTGTGTGTGTGTGTGTGTGTGTGTGACAGAGAGAGAGAGAAAGAGAGAGAGAGAGAGAGAGAAAGGTGAAAGGGACTAGGGACTGTTCCCAGGAGCACTCTAACACTGAACTACATTACATTTTTTATTTTGAGACAAAGTCAAACTAAGTTGCATGGGCTGGCCTCAAACTAGCAATCCTCCTGCCTTAGCCTCCTGAACAGCTGGGATGAGAGGCTGTGTCATGTATCTGGCCAGATAATCTCCATAATACTCACACGACACCAGCCAACCGCAGACATAGCTCACAAGGCCAGTGTTTGCCCCATAAAGCCTCAGAAGACACCTCCCCATGTCCTTCCTTTCAACGCTCAGGCACAGATGGCCCCTATGGAGGCTGCCCATCCCCTGGGGACACAGTCCTCCCTATTCTGGAGGAGTCCCCAGAACAGCTCGCATCCTCTCCCTAGACTCACCCTGCCCTGGACAGAGTCAGGTATCCTGGGAACATTCAGTAAATTGGACCCACTCTGCAGCCAGTAGGTCAAGGCCACCTGTGCCCAGGGACAGGATCAGCTCTTACTATTTGGCCCCTAGGCAGCATCCTTGCTACAGTCCCTGACACTGACCATAGTTCTCCTCATGACCACCAGGGGGCGACATGACACTCACAGACAACACTTGGCAAATGGATTCTGAAACTTGGACTAGCCTTTGGCTCAGGAGGTGGAAATGTGGTTAGATTTCCATCTGCAACAGACCAAAGTGCCTTCCATGAACCTGCTCAGCTCCGACCCCCACTCCTTCCTGGGCTTGTGAGGACCTTGCACTGCCAGGGGTCTCTGAGCAGGCCTTTGCCTCTAGGTATCACCCATGGAAAAAGTCAGGAGAATCATTAGGTAGAGGACACAGGCCACCCAAGGAAGGCATGGGCAGGCCTGAGCCACAGCTCACCAAAAATTGGAGAGGGAGGGTCTCCCTAAAAATCTCTCCCTGAAGACCATAGAGCCCATGGTCACCTACCTTCACTACATGGCCCTTCCCACTCAGGACACAAAGGGTGTGAAGTCCTGAGATAGCTGCTCAGAGGCCAAGCTGGAGACACCAGGTACAGAGAGCAGGTCCCCTCACCAGCCATCTCTCACTGGGCCCCTTTTTAGATCCCAGAGCTGTCTCTTTCCCCTTCCTGCTGGGAGGAAATCCACCTTCCCTGAGCATTTGAGAACATGGGGAAGACACAGGGCTCAACTGAGATTCTATATCATAAAGGAAACATGCCCAGGGTGAGGGGACCCCAGGGCTTCCCTGGGTGGTGCTGAGAGCCCTGAGGCCAGGACACAGCTGAGGCCAGTGCTGGGTGAGCCACTTCTCTCAGGGGACAGCGTCCCCACCTGCCTTGCTCCTCAGGGTGTGGCATGCAGTAGTGAAACCCAACAGGGAAAGCAGAAGGGACAGGAGGCAGGACTGAGAGGGAGGGGACAGAGAGGTTCCTCCACAGAGACCCCGCCCCCAGCCCTGTGACCCAGGAAAGTGCTCCTGCCCTGGGAGGAGGCTGAGCTCAGAGAGGAGCAGGGCAGCAGGGCTGACTGGCCTGGACCTCGGCTTCCCAGCGGGTCTGCAGTGAGCTCCTTCCACAGAGGGGACAGAGCAGCAGGGACCATGCAGCCCCCCTCAGCCTGTCCCTGCAGAGGGGGCATCCCCTGGCAGGGGGTCCTGCTGGCAGGTAAGAGGGGACAGTTCCCTGAGGAGGGCGGGAGGTGGAGCACAGTCCTGCTGGTGCCCCCTGGGGAGGACAGGACCCTCACAGGGGACACAGGGCTTCACTATGTCCCATTTGGGAACCCATTGGGAACAAAACACAGAAGACAGAAGCTCACCAACAGGAACAGATGAAGTGGATCAGAAAGCTCAGGGGTGCTCTTCCCCAAGTTACTCACCAGAGGCCATTATATTTTGAAAATTGACATTAACAGCTCTGTCAGGGCCACCCTCCATATAGAAAGGCAACTTGAGCAGTGGACACTGTCTGCAGCCACCAGCCTCAGACATTGGCTCACAGACACCTACATGCTCAGGTCAGGGACCCTGCTTCACTCATCCACAGGAGGCTGAGCCTGGTCCAGACCCTGGGCTACCACAAGGTCAGACTAGTCTCTGCCTCCTGGAGCTTCCTCTCTAGAAGGCAGGAGGCCAGGCCAGAGGGAGATCTGCAGGTGAGGCCAGGTGCTGTGTAGATCTAGGAGGGCAGAGAGCAGGGAAATGTCCACAGGGAAGACCTGGGGTCTGTAAGGAGGTGGTCAGGGGAGGCGGGTGCCCACGTGCCCTGAGTGTGAGCAGGGATCTGAGGGCACTGAGGGGCCAGCCTTGCAGACACCTGGGGAAAGGTGTTCCTAGGAGAGGATGACAGGTACAGGGGTCCTGAAGGAATGGAGGTCATGCTGCTGGCCTTGACCAGGGACACACACACACACACACCACACACCCCAAGGCTGAGGAGTGAGGACTCCTGCTGAGGACCTGGGCCCCAACTTTCCACCCGTTACAAGGTCCCAGTATTGATGGATTTCTCTCTCTTCCCTCCTAGTCTCACTGTTAACATTGTGGAACCCGCACCCCACTGCCTCGCTCACTATTGTACCAGTGCCTTCCGATTCTGCTGAAGGGACAGACGTTCTTCTACTTGTTCATAATGTGTCGGAGAACACTGTAGGCTACCAGTGGTACAGAGGGGAAACAACAGACAGAAGCCCTCTAATTGTATCCTACTCGAATCTCACATACTCAGCTACCCAAGGCCCTGCATTCAGTGGTCGTGAGACAATATACCCAAATGGGTCCCTGCTGTTCATGAATGTGACAAAGGGGAACACAGGATTCTACACCCTACAAGCCACAACTGCTGATTTTGTTAGTGAAGCAGCAACTGGAGAATTCCTTGTACATGGTGAGTGATGCCCCAGCCCTCTGGGTGTTCGAGGGTTAACTCCACTGCACACACAGGACCCCAAGACCTGGACTGCTCCCTCCTCCTGTGCATTACGTCCCCACAGTGGAGTTGGAGCATTTAGTGCAGGACACACGCAGTGCAGACAGAATTCAGAAGAGCCGAGTCCTCTGCCTGAATCCACTGGCAGAGAGCAGGGTGGACTGGTGGGAGACTCGGCCCAGGCAGAGCAGTCTCAGCCCAGCCCCTGTGTCCTTCCCAGGAGCATGGCCCTGAGAACGACCCTGCAGGACTGAGTCAGGCCTGGCCTGAGGGCCCTGGAGTCCTCACAGAGAAGGGTAGTCCTAGGGTGTACCTGCTCAAGACCTCTGTCCCAGGCTCCTGGCTCCAGGTGACCCTGAGGACATATGGTCAGGGTTGGAGTTTGGCTTCCTGTTGAGGGCCGCTGGGGAGCAATGATTTACTGGCCACCTGATCTGGTAGCTCCTGGAAGTGGTCACCAGCCAGGACACAGTCCCAGGAGCCACATCTGGGCAAGGGCACCTGGGCATCTCCTTCTTCTGGGACTAGGTGTGGTGAGCACAGAGGGACAGGTGCCTCAGGCCAATCAGGTGCCCTGATGGACCTCTATGAGGCTCCACAGGAAGGTCCATGTCCCCAAGGGGAGGAACAGAGGAAAGAGATGCTCCTGGAGCTCCTGGTCCTCCCGGGACCAGCCCAGGGCCTCTCACTGGGAGGCAGATCAGAGTAGGGGCTTTTTCTTTGGGGGCAGCTCCTCCAAACCAGGGTCAGGTTACTGTGAGGATTTCAAGGTCAATTAGACACCACTTCCCATGTATGCAATAAAGGGAAACTGAGGCACATGGAACATAGTTGCTAAATCAGGTCACACAGAACATGGGTGGCAGGTCAGTGGTGCATGTCAGTCTGCAGACTGACCCCTGTGCACTGCATGCTGAGGGCCTATTAGGCATCTGTGGTCCAGAGACCAGCCATTGGCTCAGGGCACTGGCAGCTGGAGGGGACAGTCTACTCTAGGAGTGAGAGCAAATGGAGGATAATCAATTTTTACTCTGGAACCAAATTACCTGCCTCAACAGAATGTCCAGGCCTCCCCCTCCCACAGCTGGTCCACGCCTTCCCTCACTGAACTTGAAGTCTCCTGTTTCCTGGTGTGTTGGGTGTCACTCCCTCTGTAGCATAAGGTGCTTCTTTTTTTTCTTTTCAGGGGCAGTAAGGGGAATGGGGGTACCAGGGATTGAACTCAGGGGCACTCGACCACTGAGCCACATCCCAGCCCTGTTTTGTATTTTATTTGGAGACAGGGCCTCACTGAGCTGCTTTAGCCTGACCATTGCTGAGGCTGGCTTTGAACTCACCATCCTCCTGTCTCAGCCTCCTGAGCCCCTGAGATTACAGGTGTACGCCACCAGCCCAACCCTCTGGAGCATAAGGAACAGGACTTTTCTTTCTCACGCCCCACCAGAGCCTGCAGCCAGCACAGGGCCCAGTGTGTGGCCAACTCCCAGTGGTTTTATGACAAGGGAGGGAAGAGCATGAATGAATGACCCTGAACCTCTTCAGAGCCTGGACCCTGCATGTGCAATCCCAGGGGGTTCTGCCACCTGCTCCCTGTCCCTCCTGGAGGCTGAGGCTCTTGCTCCATCCCACCAACCACCTCTCCTGAGGCCACCCAGGAGCCACATCACAGGATGCCCTTGGGGTGGCCGGGCTGTGGAGGGTCTTCAGGGTGGCCCTGGGTCAGTTCTGAGGCAGCCATGAGGCTCGTGGACCTGGGGCTTTAAGTCACTGTACCCCCACTGCTCCCTGCCATAGTGATTCTGGCTGTCTTGCTCCTGCCTGTCCGTCCTCTCCCTCCTTCTCATTCAGGCAGGACTGGCCCTGCCCTGCACAATGAGCCATGCCCTTCCCTCCTGCACTAATGGCCATCTGTCCTGTCCACTTCCTGCTAACACCTGGAACCAGGCCCCCTCCTGGCTGTAGTAAAGAAACCGTCCAGGCAGGTGCCCCTGTCAGGCTGCATAAGTGACAATGTCACCCACTGTGAATGGGGCCCCACTGTGTCCCTTCCAGGGCTCTTTCCTTCCATGACAATGACATGTGAAATAGGCCAGGACACAGGCCTGAGCATCTCCCCCATCTGCTCTCTGCACTGACTCAGCGAGGGGGGCAGAGGCAGGACAGGGCGGCAAGCCCCTAGGTCCCAGGCTCCTCACACCCAGATGACTGGTGGCTCCATCCTGGTCCCTAAGTGGGGCTCACGCTCCTCCAGTGACTCCCAGGACCTTCCCCAAGGGGGAGCTGGACTGAACGGTGCTGTCTCAGGGGCTGTCTATTCCATATGTGCCTGTGTCCCCATGAGGACACCATCACCACAAGGGAGGTTTGTCCCCACATTGTGTGATGCTCCAGCCACGGTCACTTACATTGGGCTCTAGGCCCTGATTTGGATCAATCTGATGATCCCTCTGTACTTCCTGGGGTGAAAAGAACAGGAAGAAGGCATTCCACAGGCCTGTGTCAGGTGCTTCCCCACGTTGCTGAGTCTCCACAGCAATTGGGAACACAGACTTCTAGATTGATTAACATGATCAATAATACTTCTCTGAGTTTGGTGTTGTGCCTCATTTTACATAACAGAGACCCTCAGATGTCCCCTCTGACCATTCAGTCCTCCACCAGGACCCACAGGTCTCTTTTTACTCAGGAGGTTGCTGGCTTCAAACTGACTTTAGCATCTGCCTTGGGTCATAATGTGACCCCTCAGGACTTCAGAGCTCAGTCTAAGACACTGTGCTCCTTAGAGAAATATTTCTTTCAGAAAGGAGTCTTAGATCCTGGGTATTAAACACTATTTTCCCATATGGAAAACTTTAACATCCCCCATTTCTACCCCAGGTCTGCCACACACAAGCCCACAAGGGCCGTATTTTCAGCAAGGTCCTGGCCCCCTCTTCCACCTCTTAGTGCTGATGTGTTAGGAACCATCCACTGGTCTCTCAGGACCATTCCACATGCCTCACCTGCTCTCTGCAGGGGGAGAGGGATATAAAGTCCAAGGTCAGGAACATAATTCTACTCCAAACCTTGTCTGTCCCCTCACCCTAGAGCATTCTTTGGACTCATGCTTTGCCTTTCAGGTGCCACTGGCTCCTGTCAGTCACCAGGAAACACCTGAGCAGAACTGTCCCCTTGTGGCCCCAGGATGACCACCAAACTGAATGCCCCCGGGCTCTTAGTGCGGGATTTCTGTTCACACACCCCATTCTCACATTAGGCTGTGGGGTTTTCTTGGGGTTTAAGCACAATGGGGTGTCCCATCATGACCCACATCTAGGATGGCCTTGAGAACCAAAGGTTCAGAGGACACACACGTGAGCTGAGCCCTGGAGTCCATGCAGCTGGAGGGACTCTGCGTGTCAAGGCCAGCCAGGGCCAGCAAGAACCAGGAAAGACACAGGGTTGCTAACTCCCAGTCCTGGGTCTGTCCAGGACCAAACTCTGCAACTAAGTGAACCTGTGAGAAACTCTGTGCTTCTCCCAGACACTACCCAGGGGGCCCCACGTCCTCTGATCCCTCAGATCCTCCTGCATCTGCCCAGGATACCCACTCTGCCTGGTTCTTCAGGACTCAGGTTGATGGGAGGTGAGAGGCAGCTCAGGTGGAAAGACACTTTTGAGGGGATCACAGGTACCACAGGGCAATCCTATCTTTGTTGTCTGCACAGAGAAATTACCCAAACCCAACATCACAATCAACAACTCCCAACCCATGGAGGGTGAGGACTCTCTAGCATTAACGTGTGAACCTGAGATTCATTATGCGACCTACCTGTGGAAGATAAACAATCAGATGATCCCAGATGGTGACAGGCTGAAGCTGTCCAACAACAACAGGACTCTCACTTTATTCAATGTCACAAGGAATGACACAGGACCCTATGAGTGTGAAACCCAGAACCCAGTGAGTGCCAGCCACAGTGACCCACTCACCCTGAATATTTCCTGTGAGTAACTTCTATTCCTCCATTACCCTGGCTGTGAACCCAAACACACAGGGCCAGAGGCTGGGCCACTTAGTCCCTCTCGGGTCCAAGTACACAGACCTTCTCTCCTGGGCACCTGGACTGGCTCTGCCATTTGCCCCAGGCACATCCAGGCAGGTCCAGCCTTGGGCCATGAATAGGAGGGGAGGGCTTGTGGTTCCCTGGGGAGGCCTGGGGTCAGCCACCTGGGACAGAGAAACAGGGAAATGTCACAGACTAATTTCAGTGAACAAAGGGGATTTGATTGAGACTTTCTGTGAGTGTGTATGGTGCTGGGATTTGAACCCAGGGCCTCATGTATGCTTGGCAGGTGCTGTACCACTGTACTCCCCAGCCTAGTTATGACATTTAAAAAAAAAAAAAAGTTGTGACATGGATCAGTAGTTATATTGTGGCCTTCTACATTCTAGGAACTTCCCCTTCCCTCTGATGATATTACATGTGGCTTTATTCTGTTTGTCCAGATGGCCCAGATGCCCCCATCATAAACCCCCCAGACACACATTTCCGTCCAGGGACAAATCTCCACCTCTCCTGCCACGCAGACTCTAACCCGCCTGCTCAGTACTCTTGGTCTCTCAATGGGAGGTCCCTGGAATCCACACAAGAGCTGTCAATCCCCAACCTCTCTACAAATAATAGCGGATCCTATGTGTGTGTCGCCCATAACTCTGTCACTAACCTCAATAGGACCACAACCAAGAATATTACCATCTCTGGTAAGTGGACCCTGGAGCACAGTATCAAGTATTGTGTAGAGCCTTGATTTTTCTGGAAACAACATGGAAGAAGTTCCTTCCTAGCCTGGCACAAGCAAATCCTATCTTCGCCTGAGCCTCCTGCTCCATCCCAGAGACTCTCCTCTTGCTTCTGACTTCTCATGACCAATCTAGGGTCTAGCCTGGAATGTGGGGAGGGGCTTCTCGCAGACCCAGAAAGTCCTAGGTAGTGGAAGGAGCTTCCCAGAGAGGGGGAGTGTCCTTGAAGTCAAGCCCCTTCTTTCTGTCACTAACTTGTCCCTTTCTGTCACCTCTCTGCTTTCTTTTACCTCCTCCGTGAGCACCAAGGAATCTGCATGGCTTTGCAATACGTTCATCCTCTTTTTCCCCAAATGACAGGAGCAAAGCCCCCTCAGATGGGGGATGAGCAGCTCTGCTCCTGTCCTGCTCCGACTCCATCTGGGGTGGGAGGGGTGGGTGGGAAAGAGGCCTTGGAGGCCCATCTGGAATCTGGATCAATCGTGTGGTCAGTTGGTGCCTCCCAAGTCAGGAGCAGGGGAGGGAAAGAGCCAGCCTGGGTGCAGATGCTTCTGAGTTGTGTCCTGGCTCTAAAGTCCCCAGGTGCATAGGGTTGGGAACACAAGCCCATGTCATGCACCACGGAGAATAGCAGAGATGCACACCTGGAGGGACGGGAGCCTCACCTGCAGAGTCCCTGCGAGGCCGGGCAGGGCGGTGCCGAGAGCATGTGTTTGCAGAGAGGACAAGGTGCCGGGGTTGGTCAACACTGTGACCTTCATCTCCACAGGATTCTTTCACTGGGATATTTAATCCACAGGCCAGGAAATAAAAGTCCTCTTCAAACTGACAAATCCTGTAGACTGGAATTTCTCCAGACACTAAGGTCAAGAAGACGGGCTGGATCATCTTAATTCCCCGACAAATTATTTAATGAAATCTATACACTTTGCCTCTGAATGTAAAGCTACTTCCTGCCTGAGAGCCTGACCTTCTAGAGGCACAGAAAGTACTAGAAAGAGGTTGCTCGATAGTGGATGGAAAAATTGTTCCACCTGAGGATGAGCTTGCTGGACAGATCCTATAGAGATGTCCAGGGACCCTCAGGGGTCACCTGGGTGATCTGAGGTCGATGGAGGGGCTGCACTTTCTTTACATTGTCACCTGAACGATGACACCCAAACTCTGCAGAGGGCTAGGGCCACTTTCTGGGCCACTTTACACAACTCACTGTGGGCCCTGAGCCACTGGCTAAGGTCTCTGAGGAAGGACCACCTCAATTGTCCCCTCCTTTTTGTCCACAGAACCATTGACACCGCCGCACCTCACAGCCAGCAACACCACGGTGGCAGAAGGGGACTCTGTGCAGCTGACCTGCGTCCCAAATGACACTGAAATCTCCATCCAATGGCTCTTCAATAACAAGACCCTGCAACTCACAGACAGGATGCAGCTGTCATCAAACAAGAGCATCCTGACCATAAACCCAGTCAAGAGGACGGATAAAGGAGAGTATCATTGTCAAGTCTCCAACCCAATCTCTTCCCTAAAGAGCAACCCCATCACACTGACTGTGATCGGTGAGTGACCCTCTGCCCCTCCTATATCTTACTGGGGGGATTTCTTTATCAATGGTATACAAAATGGATAAAATTCACAGGGGAAAGAATATCAATTAAGACACTAAAGCAGTAAGCAGAATTGCAATGTGGTTTCCAGTTTAGGCTGTCAGTGAAATGTGTAGTCAACTTCTGCATTCGGGAGGAACTGCTTCCAGAAGCCCTGCATATACCAAAGGATGCTCTAGAGCCTTATAAAGAATGGCATAGTTCCCAGCAGCTTGGGAAGCTGCCGCAGGAGGATCACAAGTTCAAGGCCAGTCTCGGCCTTGAACTTAGCGAGGTTCTAAGCAACTTAATGAGACCTTGTCTCAAACAAAAAAATAAAATGAAAAGGTCTGGGGACTTAGCTCAGTGGTAAAGTGGCCCTGAGTTCAATCCCCAGTACAAAAAATAAACAAGAATGGCATAGTGTTTGTGTATAACCAACATTCTCCCTATTCCGTACACTTTATTTTGAAGTACTAGGAATGGAACCTGGCAAGAGCTCTACCACTGGACTATATCCAAGCCCTTTTTATTTTTATGTTACTTTTCAGTGCTGGGGCTAGAACCCAGGGCTTCACCCATACTAGGCAATTGCACTACAGCTGAGCTGTTATTTTTATCCACAGACCTTTTATTTTTGATTCAGACTCTCACTAAATTGCCCAGGATGGCCTCAAACTTTTGATCCTCCTGCTTCAGCCTCCCAAGTAGCTGGGATTCCAGGCATATACCACCATGCCCAGTAACTTCCATACACCTTAAATCAGCTCTAGATTTTTTTAATATCTCCTACAATGTAAATGTTGTATAAATTGTTGTTATATGGTATCATTTAAGGAATAATAACAGAAAAAACCTCTGTACATTTTCATTGAGAACCCAATTTTTGTCGGACTGTTTTCCTTCTGCAGTTGGTTGAATCCACTGGTGTCAAGTCCATGGATGCAGAGGGCCAGCTGCACTGAGCTTCTTGAGTCTGGCATTTATTCTGTGACCTCGCACCAGATTCTTCTCTTTTATTCTTTTTTTTTTTTTTTTTTTTGACAGTACTGAGGGTTGGACTCAGGCTAGGCAAGTGCTCTACCACCAAGTTAAATCCCCATCCCTTTTTATTTTATTTTGAGACAAGCTCTGGCTACGTTGCCCATGCTGACCTCAACTTGCAATCCTCCTGCCTCAGCCTCTCAAGTATCAAAACTACAGGTGTGCACCATGTGCCTGGTTCAAGATTCTTTTCTGTCTGCTTTTCTGTTCACTTTTTTTTTCTGGTGTGTGGTAAAATACACACAACCTAAGATTTGTCATCTTGGCCCCCTTGAAGCGTACGATTCAGCAGCATTAACCAAGTTCTTGTGCAGCCATCACCACTGTCCGTTTCCAGAACTTTCCCATCCTGCTGAGCAGTAGATCTCAAAACATATTCCTCTTCTCTGTCTGAAACTTCAAACCCTCTGACCTCCTTGACCACGCAGTCTCTGGTAACCCCCATTCTGCTTTCTACTTCTAGAAATTCAACATTTGTAGATTCCACATATAGGTGAGATTCTGCAGGGTCCCACTTCCTGTTCCCAGTTTATGTCACTTCCTGTGTTGTACAGTGATAGAATGCCCTTTTTTTGAAAGGCTGGACAGCATTCCAGTGTGAACATATGCCACCTTTTCTTTATCTGTTCATCCATTGACGGACACTGGCTATTGGCAATGCTGCATGAACGTGGGGGTTTGGCTCTCTCTCACAGACTATTTCAACTCCTTCTGTGCCTATATTGGGAAGTGGAATTGCTGGATTATGTGGTTGATAATGCCCTTGGACGCATAGAATGTTTCAGCTCTCATGAGGTCCAATTTATCTGGTTTTTGTTATTATGAATACTTTTGTTATCATAGCTAAGAAAACACTGTCAAGGCCAACGTTATGAAGCATTCATACTACATTTTCTTCTAAGATTTTTATAACTTTAGCTCTTACATTTAGATCTTTGATCCATTAGGAGTTAATTTTTGAAGATGATATTAGACAAAGACTCAGATTCATTCTTTTTAAAAAATATATATTTCTTTGTTTTAATAAATGCTTGTTTTTACCCTCATTGCTATACAAAATTACATATAAGAGGTTGTGAGGGGAATGGGAAAATAAACAAGGAGAGTAATGAATTACAGTAGATGGGGTAGAGAGAGAAGAAGGGAGGGGAGGGGAGGGGGGATAGTAGGGGATAGGAAAGGTAGCAGAATACAACAATTACTAATTGGGCATTATGTAAAATTGTGGATGTATAACCGTCGTGATTCTGCAATCTGCATTTGGGGTAAAATTGGGAGTTCATAACCCACTTCAATCTAATGTATGAAATATGATATGTCAAGAGCTTTGTAATGTTGTGAACAACCAATAAAAAAAATAAAAAATTTAAAAAAAAAATGCTTGTTTTTTAGTTTTACTTATGTGGTGCTGGGGATGGAACCCAGTGCATGCTAGGCAAGCGCTCTACAACTTAGTCACAACCCCAGCCCTTCAGATTCATTCTTTTGTATGGATATCCATCTTCTCAACATCATTTATTGAAAAGATCCTTTTCCCCATTGGACAGTATTAGCACCCTCATCAAAATCATCTGGCCACAGGGGTGTAGTTAGATGGAAGGAATAACTTCTAATGTTCTATAGCACAGTAGGATGTCTGTGTTTGACTACAATTAATTCTAAATTTCAAAATATCTAGCAAAGATGATTTCAAATGTTCCCAACACATAAAAAATGATATTAATCTAGGCCTGGGCTAGACAGTCTGTGAGGGCTGCCCGCTGACACTGTCCTGAGATGGAAGGAAGAAAAGAGGAAGAGGGGGTGGGGTGTGGCTCAGTGGTAGAGCACTGGCCCGGCCTGTGTGAGAACCTGGGTTCAATTCTCAGCATCAAACAAACAAATAAATAAAATCAAGGTCCTTCAATATGTAAAAAATATATTAACATAAAAGAGAAGAGGAAGAGACCTTAACAGGAGCAGGAGAAGGATGTGGCCCAGCTGCATCTGGAGAGGGTCAGGCTAGAGCACATGCAGGTTTCACAACCAAACGTGAAGAAATGGCCAGAAGCAGAGTCGGGAGGACATGGTGACGACATGACAAACTGCACTGGGACATGATGCCATTTCCTTCCACCCTGTGTGGCCCCTGCAGGGCCCAGCTGGTTCCCCTGAAGACCTGACCTTCAGCCCTTTCTCTTCTCTTTCAGCAGAAGAGAGGACCCCAGGCCTCCCTGTGGGGGCCGTCGCTGGCATCGTGACTGGGGTCCTGGTCGGGGTGGCTCTGGTGGCCGCTCTGGGGTGTTTCCTGCTCCACACAAGAACTGGAAGGTACCCAGGCTGCCCCCACCTGATCCCACCCAGGTGACCCCAGGCCTGAGGGAAGGAGGCCCATCCTCAGACTCTGGCCTGACTCCCACCTCCCCACTTCCCCAGGACCCTCCCCTCTCACCCTGCCGCCCCCCGTCCCTCACCAGCTGCTGGCCCTGGGCTGATTGCTCAACAGCTGCCTCCTCTGCACATTGGTCACCAGGACCTGTCCCCACAGCACTGGTGTCCCTCCCTAGAGGAGTGTTCAACAGGGCACCTCCTGCAGTATTTGCCCCACACCAAGAGAGGGCTGAAGCTCTGTGTATGAGGGGTCCTGTCCCAGGTCACTCAGGGCAAGGGCTGGGGCCTGGAGAGGAAGGAGGGTCCACTCTGCACACCTCCTGTGTGGCCCAAGGCCCCTGATGTGTGAGGTGGGATCCGAGGGCCCAGCCAGATAGTGTGTCCTGGAAAGTTCTTTGCCTCCTGGTCACGTGGGTGGAGAGCACAAAAGGCCACTGTCACATTCCCTCATCTCCTGGCCTGAGCAGAGGGTCCTCCACAGCAGAGTCACCAATGGGGGTCGGGGAGTTTCAAGATGCACGTGGTTCCCAATGTCTTGCCTACATGGTGACCCTGCTTCCCTGTCCTCCCCCATGGCATGCATCCTTCCACTTAGTCAAACTCTCCTGCTTTAATTCTTCCTCAATTTCAATCCATTTTCTGGGTCCTTCAGCCAACTTTCTCCTGGGTCTGCACCTGGGAGGGCCCTTCACCTTGGCCCAGGGCAGCAGTGTCTTCTTAAGGCCTTTCCTCCCCTCCCCTCCCTGGGCCCCCTGGTACAGAGACCTGATGGAGAGAGGAAGGTTCACACCCTCCTTGGAAATGGGGTACCCTCCTCATCCCCTATCTGACCCCAGCCCATGACCCTCATGAATAAGCCTGACCTTTCCTAGGGCCAGTGACGAGCATGGCCTCAGAGAGCACTGCACCCCTGCAACAAGACCCGGTAAGTGCCCCCTCAGCCTGAGGGTGGCTGGGAGCCCCTAGGCCTGCCCCACAGTGTCCACTCTTGCCCACAACCACACGTCCAGGGTTGAATGTTTACACTGGGGATTCAAGGATCCCTGTCATCAAACACAACAGGGGACCCACCTGGCCAAGCCAGCCCAGACTGTGGCATCTGGTCTCCTCATGTTCCTTGGCTCCTTGGGCCACTACAAGGGCTACAGGGTCTCTCCCTGGACATGCTGCCTCCCTGACACTCTGAAAGTTGAGGACCCCTAACCCCTCCTGCAGAAGGGGTCCAGCCCTCCTCATGTCTGCTAACTCTTGTCTCTGTCCCCAGGCCAAGGTCCCTCTGACAGCTCCACCTCCCTGGTGAGTCCCCCTGCTATCTCTACACAGGGGACTAGCTCTGAAGGCTCAGGGGCACTGTGAACCCCCACACAGCACAGACACCCCCACTCATGTTGGACCAGGACAAGGTTAGCCTGGCCCTGGCCAGAGACTTGGCCACTCTCAGGGACAGGACCACCTTCACTCTGTCCTCAGCCCACCCTACTTCCTGCCATCTCAGGGGAGTCCTGGTGCAGAATGGGTGCTGGGAGCTTCCATCAGTGACCCTGGGTTAATGATGGGGACCACAGTCTGGACAGAAACTGGGGTGTCTGTCCTGAAGTGGAGCCTGGTGCTCAGGACCCAGAGCTGGTACCTCCTGAGAAGAAAGGACTAAAGCAGACACAGGGAGTAAGCTCTGGCCTGACAGACACCAGAACCTTCCAGGCACCACCCAGCACCTGCTCCCTGGAGTCCCAGCCTTGATGAGCCTCCCTTGCTGACCCTGATTTCCATCTCCCTTCTTGCCAGGCCCCACCCCCTGGCCACGGAGCTGCTGTCCCCATCTACCAGGTGAGTGTGGGTGATGACCCTTGCCCACAGTCCAGGGCGACCCAAGAGATGCCCCTCCCCACACCTTCCTGATCTTGGAGGAAACAGCAGCCAAAATGGGATCAGGGGGTGGTGAGCAGGGGAGGGGGGGGCTGTGAACAGGAGCCTCTGAGCCCAGACAGACACAGGGACAGAGCAGTCCCAGGTGGGCCAGGGCCTAGGAGTTCATGGTCCCCTGGTTCAGAAGGGTCAGAGCCTCTTTGTTCTTTTTCAGGAATTACTAAACCCTGACCTGGACATCTACTGCCAGGTCGACCACAAGGCTGATGTGGATTCTTAGTTTCCACCACACGATGCTCCATGTGGGCTGAGGGAGGGTCCTGCTAGACCCAAGATGCTGGGTGATGGGACAGAGGTGGAGCCTGACCCTATTGAACTCTGGAACCTGGAGGGGGAGGGGTCCCTGGGGATTCTAGAGACACAGGCTGCCCTGGCCTCTCAATGGCCAGAACCAGGATGCCAGTGCCCAGGAGCAAGGGCTCCAGGGAGAGGGAAGGGCCACTACTGGTCACCTGGAAAGGCGCTGAATAAAGACCCCCTTCCCTCCTTCTCTCTTTTGGTTCCTGTGGGAATGTCTCTTGGCAGACACTCCCCTCAGGGTCCAGGTCAGCTCTCTCCTGTGTCACGCAGGGGAATCGTGGTCTCTAAGTGGTTCCCACAGGGTTTCTCTTCCTGGGAGACAGGAGCTGGGAGGTGGGACCAGGGCAAAGGTCGGGTCTGTCCACAGGGAAGGGTGAGGGTCCCCAGGCCCTGCAGCCAGCAGAGCACTCAGTGGCCCTCAGGCTCCAGGGACCCAGGGTGGCTAGCTGTGGCCAAGATTTCTTCTCCACCCAAAGCCCAGTACTCAGCACATCTTCACCTCTGCTGGGACAGGGACACTGACTGTCAGAGTAATGAGGGGACAGGGCCAGACCCAGACTCAGGTCCTGAACAAGGGCCTCAGGCCCTGCCCGAGGCTCCAGCCCTGCCCTCCCGTCACCTTCCACTCTGCCCTGCCTGGTCTCTCTGGGACCAGCCTCCTCTCCACCCTCCAGCACCCAGGGCAGAGGCTCAGGGCTCCCACATGGGGCTCTGCAGGCTCCATGGTGATGGGACAGAGGGTCTCCTCCCTGACCAGGATGTGCTCTGCAGCCTCCTCGATACACCTGGCCACGGCTCTGCCTCCTTCCCTGAAGGCTGGGCAGGGACGTTCTGAGGTAGGCTCATGTAGATCAGGCCTCTACACTCCTGGAAATTAGAGGTGAATTTAGTAAAGATGAGGGGACACTCTGCTGATGCCTGAGAGTTGTCTGTCCCGAGATGAGACGTAGGAAGTCATCCTCAGAGATTCCGCCGTGACTCAGCTCTAGTGAGGCTCGTCCTGCGTGAACATAGCATCAGGTCACACACGGTGACTTCTCTTTTCTTGGTTTACTGGTGCAGCTGCCACAGACTGGCTCCCACACAGTGGCTCCGAACAGCAGATACCAAGGTGTCCTGAGCTGCATTCTTCTGGAGGCTCTAGCGGGTGTGCACAGCAACACAAGTCCCCTGAGGCTCAGGCCCCTGCTGCATCCTAAAAGCTCCTGGAACCTTTTCCCCCAGGTCCTGCCCTGGGAACCACAGCAGCTGGAGCTCCCCCTGAGCACCGCATCCTGCTCCCTGAGCCTCACACAAGCCCCTGGGCACTGTGTCAAGCCACACCCTCCAGGCAGTGTCATGCTCAGGCAGTGTCATGTCACGTCCCACACCCCCCAGGTTGCCCAGTGGAAGGGTCACCTGTGCACTCAGGGGAGCCTCCCTGACGTGGATGGGGGTGGATTCCGCTTCACCTTCTGAATCTGAGCAGTCCCCAGGGTGCTCTGTACCCTGTCCCTGTGCCCAGTGTTTCTCCCTGGACACAGCCTCAGACCCTGGCAGGGGCAGATGAGGGGCTGACTCTCCAGCAGTCCTTCCCATTTTCCCCAGGTCAACCTGCTCAGCCCTGAGACCCTCCCTCTACAGGAGCCATGTGCTCTGAGCTCCTGAACACCTGCCCCCACACATGCCAGCTTCAGGTCAGTGACAACCACCAGCTCTGACATCTGCCCCCAAGGCAGGTGTCTGAGCAGACTCACCAGGTGGGACAGCTGAGGCCTCAGCATGCAGGAACCTTGCCTACATGAGGCCCTGGGGATGACTCCAGCGTGATACATGCACGTGTGTGTGCACACACCAACACAAGTCCCCTGAAACTCAAGTCCCTGTTGTGGCCTAAAACCTGCTGGGAACTTTTCCCTAACTTCTGTGCCCAGTGCCTGTCCTGAGAACCACACCAGCCTGGAGCAACCCCTGAGCACAGCATCCCGCTCCCTGAGCCACACATGAGCCCCTGGGAAAATGGCTCCAGTCCATCCAGTGTCCCTGCAGGTCACACTCACAGCAACTGGTTGCCCAGAGGACGGGTCATCTGTGCGCTCAGGGGAGTCTCCCTGACTACAATGGGGTGATTCCTCCTCACCTTCTGCATCTGAGCAGTCACCAGGGTCCTCTGTACCCTGTCCCTCTGCTCACTGATTCTCCCCGGTCACAGCCTCAGATTCTGACAGAGGCATTTGAAGTGCTGTCTCTCCAGGAGTCCTTCCCATTCTTACCACAGGAAGCTGCTCAGCCCTTGTGACCCTCCTCTCTACAGGTGCCTTGTACCCTGGGCTCCTGAACACCTGCCCCCACATCATGCCAGCTTCGGGTCAATGACAACCACCAGCTCTGACAATCTCACCCAAGGCAGGTGTCTGAGCAGACTCACCAGGGGGGACAGCTGAGGCTTTAGCATGCAGCAGCACCCTAGTCCCTCTCCTCCCTCCCTTAGGGCAGCGGGCCCCACAAGCTGCCCCCAACCTCCAGCCCCAGAAACCCAAACCTGCCTGTGCACCTGCCTCCAGCCAAACTCCTCAGCCACCTGCTCCCCTCCATCTTCCCTAATCCTGCACAGAGAGGGGACAGCCTCCTAGCGCTCTCCCTGCTCACTGCCAGCCTTCAGTGATCATACGGGTTCTTCAGAGTCACCTGTGCTCAGGTCAGGTAATCTGTGGGACCAGGCAGAAAGAAAAAGCCTCCCACATGCCTTTGAAGGTGAACAATCTCTAACCAGAAATCAGAAGGCAAAAGAGTCCCCTCAATTCCTAATAGTGCACCACCTTGGCCTTGAACTTCCCAGCCTAGTGCTCCCTAGGGAAAAATAACTTAGATCTTGGGAACTTTTACCTCCTTCTCTCTGTGCAGATGAGGAAGCTCCTCAAAACACAGGAATGAGCAGGATGTTGAGCCAGGTGACGCGTAGACACAGGCTCAGGTGGATGAACTGGATGGCCTTAGCCACCCTGTCATCACCACCCAGGAAGGCTGATGGCACCTTGTGAGGGAGAAATGGCAGGTTCCTGGGACCCCATCCTTCGCATCCCCCACAGTGCCGTGCCTCCTGAGACACTCCCTGGGTCACACTGCATGGAGAGGCAGCGTGATCCTCTCCAATCCCATCCAGACCTTCATGTGATTGGCTGGAAGCAACCTCCAAATGATCTTGGACAAATTCTGTGGCTCTGGGAGAAACTGAAGAGCCAAAGACCGTGATTCCAAGCGGAGCCTCTGCAGCCTGACTTTTGAGGAGGATTGGGGACCATGAGGTGTGACAGGGTCTCTGATCCTGAAGCCTGATTCTCTGCCTAAGGTGTCTCCAGGTGGGGTCTGGAAGCATCCTCCAGCTTTCCTGACGGTGTAGCCCACACTCCCTGAGGACAGAGGGGATGGGGAAGTCCCTGAGGAGGGAAGAGGAGTCCCAGAGACCCTCACCACCCCGGGGAGTGATTTGATTAGGCTCTCAGGTCTTCAAGGGTGGGGAATGGGATGGCACCGGTCCTCCTGAATACTCTGGCTCATGTGAGGGTCATGGATATTGAACCTCCGTTGTGCCCACATAGGCTCCAGCCTGGACTGAGGGTAGTGACATGGGGCTGGATCCCCAGTACTACAGACAAAACTAGACATGACATTAGGCCACAAATATGAGGTCACAGAAGGGCTTTGTTGAGTGATATTGAAAATTTAAGACTAAAAGTTTTTTGTTTTTTTTTTTTTAATTAAATGTACATTTCATACAGGCTTAAAGACAATATGAGAAAACATTTCTTAGACTCCCATTTGTGCTCTCCTCACTGTCCACCAGAGGGCAGCAGAGCCCAACCTGGCTGCTCTGCTTACCAGGGCTCCCAGCTCTGCCCTCTGCCTCAGCCCACAGTCCTCCTGCTTCTCTAAGCTGCCCCAGATGGCCTCTGCCAGCTCCATGCTGAAGGCCATCCTCTGCAGCCAGCTCCTGCCCCTATTCCTCAGGTCTTCCCAGGGGCAGGTCCTCTGGCTTCAAGTCCTGGTCAGAAAGGCCCTTTCCCAGGGGAGCCTTCTGAGCTCCCACACCAGCACAGGCCCTGGCTGCCTCCACTCTGTCACCACTGGCCCTTCTCTCTGTTTCACCTAGCTCCTCAGTTCCAGGTGCTCCCCGAGTGTCTGTCTGCCCTGAACAAGAGAGACTCCATGAACGCAGGGACCACATCTGTCCTGCCCTCCATGGGACTCCCAGCCCAGTGCCCGACATGTAACAGATGCTCCATGAATACTCATGAAATGTATGGAGAACCAATCAACAAAGCACATGACCTCCATGTGGCCACCAAAGTCAGACTATGTTCCATGTGGACAAAAGAACACTGGCCTCAGCTCTCAAGAGGGCCAGCAAGTGCCTGAAGCTGCCCAGAGATGAGG
The DNA here is from genome assembly GCF_052094955.1 of Ictidomys tridecemlineatus. Lineage (NCBI taxonomy): Eukaryota > Metazoa > Chordata > Mammalia > Rodentia > Sciuridae > Ictidomys > Ictidomys tridecemlineatus. Next base: position 12,618,466 of record NC_135491.1, on the reverse strand, counting down.
CCTTCATGCTGGTGGTGTTGGGGGAAGACAGAGGCCTCCTAACAGTGAGGGGTCATTCCTGATTCTTTCCACAGCCCTGACAACCTCTCCCCATCTCTACCCAGTGAGTGACATCCCTTTTCCCAGGAGGTCTGGGCAGCTGCCTGTCCTTCCTCCACTCACTGATGCCTGATCTGGAACTAACTCCAGATTCTCCATCCCAGATGGAATTTCTACCAGGGAAAGCCAGAGCCCCATGTGACCACAGAGGAAGGTGACTCTCAGCCTCAAGGGCACCAGGTCTGAGGATTCCTGTGCCTCTGGTCCCTGCAGACATCTCAGCAGCCCAAGGAGTCTGGGGCATGAGGGGGGCTCAGCACACAGGACCTGACTTTGTTTCCATCTCAGAGGGGCTGGGGGTTCACGGGGCTTTCTCTTCCTCTTTCTCTTCTCTCTTTCTCTTCCTCTTCCCAACAGGTGAACCCAAGGGATCCTGGTGGAGATGCAGGTGGGAGCATCTCCAGTTCCTGGACCCTGTGAGCAAGTCTACACAGAAGCCAGACAGGGACAGTGATGACTTAGGAGCCAAGGCCCTGTGTGCCATGATGGAGAAACCTGGTATTCTGGGACCAGCCCCATGCTGGTTCCCTCTCCCCAAAGATCCAAGAGACACCACCCATGTCCTTCCTTTGAAACCTGGGGACAGATGGCTCCTCCTGAGGCTGCCCATGCCCGGGTGCCCATCTCCCACCTCTGAGCAGCAGTCCTCAGGACAACTCCTGTCCTCTCCCTAGACTCACCCTGCACTGGGTGTCAGGCAGCCTGGACCCAAGGTGAACAGGACTGACCCTGCAGTTTGTAGGTCAGGGCCACCTGTGCCTGGGTGTCAGGGCCAGCTCTCAGCATTTAGACCCTGGGCAGCATCCCTGCTACAGTCCCTGACCCTGACCATGGGTCTCCTCAGGAGCTCAACTGGTGATCACTTGGACCCACAGCCAACCCTCCGCATGCTGATTCTTTGAGACAGGAGATTGGTTTGGCTAGAGATGGAGGTGGACACATAGCCTGATGTCCACCTTGGAACCAATGGCCACATGGGCTCCCTCCCTCATACCTGTGGTCCCCACCAATCCTTTTTGGTCCTGGAGAACCCTGTTCTACCAAGTGTAGTTCCCTCCTTCCTGGCAACACACCTGGGGAAAGGCAGGTGACAACAAAGAACAATCCAGAGAGGACAGAGGCCACCCACAGAGGCCATGGCAGGTCTGAGCCACAGCAATGCCAAGAAACAAAAAGAAAATCTCCCCCTGAAATCCTTCACCAAGGGCAGTGAGCCAGGGTCACCTGCCTCCCACTGCCACATCCTCCTTTCCAAGGACACAGGTCGCCTGCCCCTGCACCCCAAGGCCCTGAAGCTCCCTCTGAGACATGTGGATGTGGGACTCTGAGCTAGGCTGGTGACACAGAGATAGAGGACAGGTCCCCCCCACCAGTCATTCCTCAGTGGGACCCATTATAGCTTCAGAGCCAAGTAGGACCCCTTCCTGCCGGGAGCAATCCACCTTCCAGAGGGGGGAGAACAAAGGGAGACGTGGGCCAAACTGGGATTCTCTGTCATGAAGGAAATATGCCCAGGGGTGAGGGGACCCAGGGGCTCCCTGGGTGGTGCTGAGAGCCCTGAGGCCAGGACACAGCTGAGGCCAGCGCTGGGTGAGCCACTTCTCTCAGGGGACAGCGTCCCCACCTGCCTTGCTCCTCAGGGTGTGGCATGCAGTAGTGAAACCCAACAGGGAAAGCAGAAGGGACAGGAGGCAGGACTGAGAGGGAGGGGACAGAGGGGCTTTCTGGACAGAGACCCCCCGCCCCCAGCCCTGTGACCCAGGAAAGTGCTCCTGCCCTGGGAGGAGGCAGAGCTCAGAGAGGAGCAGGGCAGCAGGGCTGACTGGCCTGGACCTCGGCTTCCCAGCGGCTCTGCAGTGAGCTCCTTCCACAGAGGGGACAGAGCAGCAGGGACCATGCAGCCCCCCTCAGCCTGTCCCTGCAGAGGGGGCATCCCCTGGCAGGGGGTCCTGCTGGCAGGTAAGAGGGGACAGTTCCCTGAGGAGGGCGGGAGGTGGAGCATAGTCCTGCTGGTGTCTCCTGGGGAGGACACGAACCTCACAGGGGACACAGGGCTTCACCGGGAACCCGATGGGAACAGAACGCAGAAGACAGAAGCTCACCAAAAGGAAATTTTCAGTGACCTGGAGCTGATGAGGGGGATGGAAAGCTCAGGGGTTCTCTTCCCCCAAGTTAATAACCAGGGGCCATTGTATTTTGAAAATCGTTCTTAATAGCTCTGTCAGGGCCACTCTCCAATAGAAAGGAACTTGAGCAATAGACACTGTCTGTAGCCACCAGCCTCAGACATTGGCTCACAGACACCTGGACGCTCAGGGCAGGGACCCTGCTTCACTCATCCACAGGAGGCTGAGCCTGGTCCAGGCCCTGGGCTACCACAAGGGTCAGACTAGTCTCTGCCTCCTGGAGCTTCCTCTCTAGAGGGCAGGAGGCCAGGCCAGAGGGAGATCTGCAGGTGAGGCCAGGTGCTGTGTAGATCTAGGAGGGCAGAGAGCAGGGAAATGTCCACAGGGAAGACCTGGGGTCTGTAAGGAGATGGTCAGGGGAGGCGGGTGCCCAGGTGCCCTGGGTGTGAGCAGGGATCTGAGGGCACTGAGGGGCCAGCCTTGCAGACACCTGGGGAAAGGTGTTCCTGAGACAAGTACAAGGGTACTGAAAGAATGGAGGTCATGCTGCTGACTTTGACCTGAGGACACACACACACCACACACCCCAAGGCTGAGGATGAAACTCCTGCTGAGGACTTGGGCCCCATTTTTCCACCCCATTTGAAGGGCCCAGTATTGATGGATTTCTCTCTCTTCCCTCCTAGTCTCACTGTTAACCTTCTGGAACCCACACCCCACGGCCCCGCTCACTATTGAACCAGTGCCTTTCGATGCTGCTGAAGGGAGAGACGTTCTTCTCCTCATCCACAATGCATCACAGAATACCATAGCCTACAACTGGTTCAAAGGAAAAACCGCAGACATCAGCCACGATATTATATCATATGTGGTACTCACACAGACGACTACCCCAGGGCCTGCATTCAGTGGTGGAGAGAAAATATACTCCAATGGATCCCTGCTGTTACATAAAGTGACACAGAACAACAGAGGATTCTACACCCTGCAAACTGTAACTGCCGATGCTAGAGTTGAATTAGCAACAGGAGAGTTCCGTGTACATGGTGAGTGACACTCCAGGCCCTCTGGGTGTTGGAGGGGTCAACTCCACTGCACACACAGGACCCTGAGACCTGGTGTGCCTCCCTCCTCCTGTACATTACGTCCCTACAGTGGACTTGGAGCACTTACTGCAGGGCACACGCAGTGCAGACAGACTTCAGAAGAGCCGAGTCCTCTGCCTGAATCCACTGGCAGAGAGCAGGGTGGTCTGGTGGGAGACTCGGCCCAGGCAGAGCAGTCTCAGCCCAGCCCCTGTGTCCTTCCCAGGAGCATGGCCCTGAGAAAGACCCTGCAGGACTGAGTCAGGCCTGGCCTGAGGGCCCTGGAGTCCTCACAGAGAAGGTCAGCCCAGGAAGCTCCTGCCCCAGACCTCTGTCCCAGGCTCCTGGCTCCAGGTGACCCTGAGGACATGTGGCCAGGGTTGGAGTTTGGCTTCCTGTTGAGGGCCACTGGGGAGCAATGATTTACTGGCCACCTGATCTGGTAGCTCCTGGAGGTGGTCACCAGCCAGGGCACAGTCCCAGGAGCCACATCTGGGCAAGGGCACCTGGGCATCTCCTTCTCCCAGGACTAGGTGTGGTGAGCACAGAGGGACAGGTGCCTCAGGCCAAGCAGGTGCCCAGATGGACTTCTATGAGGCTCCACAGGAAGGTCCATGTCCCCAAGGGGAGGAACAGAGGAAAGAGATGCCCCTGGAGCTCCTGGTCCTCCCGGGACCAGCCCAGGGCGCTCTCACTGGGAGGCAGATCAGAGTAGGGGCTTTTTCTTTGGGGGCAGCTCCTCTAAACCAAGGTCAGGTTTCTCTGAGTATTTCAAGGTTAATTTATAGACAACATGGTGAACCAGACACCACTTCCCATGTATCCAATAAAGGGAAACTGAGGCACAGGGAACACAGACCATTGGTGGCAGGTCAGTGGTGCATGTCACTCTGTAGCCAGAGCCCCGTCCTAGCATGCTGGAGGCCTATTAGGCATCTGTGGACCAGAGACCAGTCATTGGCTAAGGTAGTTTAGTCCTGGGCACTGGCAGCCTGGAGGGGACACTGTGGTCTGGGAGTGAGAGCAAATGGAGAATAATCAATTTTACTCTGGAACCAAATCACCTTCCTCAACAAAATACCTAGTCCTCCATTCACACAGCCGGTCCACACACTCCCTTGCTGGACTTGAGGTCACATGTTTCCTGGTGTGTTGGGTGTCACTCACTCTGGATCATAAGGGACAGGACTTTCTCACTCATCACAAGACCCTCCAACCAGCTCAAGGCCCAAGGTGTAGACAAGTCTCAGTGGTTTTATGGGGAAGGAGGGAGGGATTATGAATGAATGGCCCTGAACCTCTTCAGAGCCTGGAACCCGCATGTGCAATCCCAGGGGGTTCTGCCACCTGCTCCCTGTCCCTCCTGGAGGCTGAGGCTCTTGCTCCATCCCACCAACCACCTCTCCTGAGGCCACCCAGGAGCCACAGCACAGGATGCCCTTGGTTGGCCAGGCTGTGGAGGGTCTTCAGGGTGGCCCTGGGTCAGTTCTGAGGCAGCCATGAGGCTCTTGGACCTGGGGCTTTAAGTCACTGTACCCCCACTGCTCCCTGCCATGGCGATTCTGGCTGCCTTGCTCCTGCCTGTCCGTCCTCTCCCTCCTTCTCATTCAGGCAGGACTGGCCCTGCCCTGCACAATGAGCCATGCCCTTCCCTCCTGCACTAATGGCCATCTGTCCTGTCCACCTCCTGCTAACACCTGGGGCCAGGCCCCTCCTGGCTGTAGTAAAGGGCACAGAAACAGTCGAGGCAGGTGCCCCTGTCAGGATGCATGAGTGACAATGTCACCCACTGTGAAGGAGGCCCCATTGTGTCCCTTCCAAGGCTCTTTCCTTCCATGACAATGACATGTGAAATAGGCCAGGACACAGGCCTGAGCATCTCCCCCATCTGCTCTCTGCACTGACTCAGCGAGGGGGGCAGAGGCAGGACAGGGCGGCAAGCCCCTAGGTCCCAGGCTCCTCACACCCAGATGACTGGTGGCTCCATCCTGGTCCCTAAGTGGGGCTCACGCTCCTCCAGTGACTCCCAGGACCTTCCCCAAGGGGGAGCTGGACTGAACGGTGCTGTCTCAGGGGCTGTCTATTCCATATGTGCCTGTGTCCCCATGAGGACACCATCACCACAAGGGAGGTTTGTCCCCACATTGTGTGATGCTCCAGCCACGGTCACTTACATTGGGCTCTAGGCCCTGATTTGGATCAATCTGATGATCCCTCTGTACTTCCTGGGGTGAAAAGAACAGGAAGAAGGCATTCCACAGGCCTGTGTCAGGTGCTTCCCCACGTTGCTGAGTCTCCACAGCAATTGGGAACACAGACTTCTAGATTGATTAACATGATCAATAATACTTCTCTGAGTTTGGTGTTGTGCCTCATTTTACATAACAGAGACCCTCAGATGTCCCCTCTGACCATTCAGTCCTCCACCAGGACCCACAGGTCTCTCCTTACTCAGGAGGCTGCTGGTTTCAAACTGACCTTAGCAGCTGCCTTGGGTCATAATGTGACCCCTCAGGACTTCAGAGCTCAGTCTAAGACACTGTGCTCCTGAGAGCAATATTTCTTTCAGAAAGGAGTCTTAGATCCTGGGTATTAAAACTATTTTCCCATATGGGAAAACTTTAACATCTCCCATTTCTACCCAGGTCTGCCACACACAAGCCCACGAGGCCGTATTTTCAGCAAGGTCCTGGTCCCCTCTTCCACCTCTTAGTGCTGATGTGTTAGGAACCATCCACTGGTCTCTCAGGACCATTCCACATGCCTCACCTGCTCTCTGCAGGGGGAGAGGGATGTAAAGACCAAGGACAGGAACATGATTCTGCTCTAAACCTTGTCTGTCCCCTCACCCTAGAGCATTCTTTGGACTCATGCTTTGCCTTTCAGGTGCCACTGGCTCCTGTCAGTCACCAGGAAACACCTGAGCAGAACAGTCCCCTTGTGGCCCCAGGATGACCACCAAATTGAATGCCAAGCTTGCCCCTGTATCCTGGTTTCTGTTCACACACCCCACTCTCAGATGAGGTTGTGGGGTATTCTTGAGGTTTAGGCACAATGGGGTGTCCCACCATGACCCACCTCTAGGATGGCCTTGACCAAAGGCTCAGAGGACACACACGTGGGCCGAGCCCTGAAGTCTGTGCAGCTGGAGGGACTCTGCGTCTCAAGGCCAGCCAGGGCCAGCGAGGACCAGGAGAGACACAGGGTTGCTAACTCCCAGTCCTGGGTCTGTCCAGGACCAAACTCTGCAATTAAGTGCACCTGTGAGAAACTCTGTGCTTCTCCCAGACACAACCCAGGGGGCCCCACGTCCTCTGATCCCTCAGATCCTCCTGCATCTGCCCAGGATACCCACTCTGCCTGGTTCTTCAGGACTCAGGTTGATGGGAGGTGAGAGGCCAGTTCAGGTGGAAAGACACTTTTGAGGGGATCACAGGTACCACAGGGCAATCCTATCTTTGTTGTCTGCACAGAGAAATTACCCAAACCCAACATCACAATCAACAACTCCCAACCCATGGAGGGTGAGGACTCTCTAGCATTAACGTGTGAACCTGAGATTAATTATGCAACCTACCTGTGGAAGATAAACAGTCAGAGGATCTCAGATGGTGACAGGCTGAAGCTGTCCAACAACAACAGGACTCTCACTTTATTCAATGTCACAAGGAAAGACACAGGACCCTATGAGTGTGAAACCCAGAACCCAGTGAGTGCCAGCCACAGTGACCCACTCACCCTGAGTATTTCCTGTGAGTAACTTCTATTCCTCCATTACCCTGGCTGTGAACTCAAACACACAGGGCCAGAGGCTGGGCCACTTAGTCCCTCTCGGGTCCAAGTACACAGACCCTCTCTCCTGGGCACCTGGACTGCCTGTGACATTTGCCCCAGGCACATCCAGGCAGGCCCAGCCTTGGGCCATGAATAGGAGGGGAGGGCTTGTGGTTCCCTGGGGAGGCCTGGGGTCAGCCACCTGGGACAGAGAAGCAGAGGAATGTCACACACTAATTTCAGTGAACAAAGGGGTTTGGTTGAGACTTTCTGTGAGTGTGTATGGTGCTGGGATTTGAACCAAGGGCCTCATGCATGCTGGGCAGGTGCTGTACCAGTGTACTCCCCAGCCTAGTTTCAACTTTAAAAAAAACAAGGTTGTGACATGGATCAGTAGTTATATTGTGGCCTTCTACAGTCTAGGAACTTCCCCTTCCCTCTGATGACATTACATGTGGCTTTATCTGTTTGCTCCAGATGGCCCAGATGCCCCCATCATATACGCCCCCAAACTCACATTTCCGTCCAGGGACAAATCTCCACCTCTCCTGCCACGCAGACTCTAACCCGCCTGCTCAGTACTCTTGGTCTCTCAATGGGAGGCCCCTGGAATCCACACAGGAGCTCTCTATCCCCAACCTCTCTACAAATAATAGCGGATCCTATGTGTGTGTCGCCCATAACTCTGTCACTAACCTCAATAGGACCACAACCAAGTACATTGCCGTCTCTGGTAAGTGGACCCTGGAGCACAGTATCAAGTGCTGGGTGGAGCCTTGATTTCTGAAAACAACGTGGAAGAAGTTCCTTCCTAGCCTGGCACAAGCAAATCCCTGTCATTGCCTGAGCCTCCAGCTCCATCCCAGATACTCTCCTCTTGCTTCTGACTTCTCAAGACCAATCTAGGATCCAGCCTGGATGTGGGGAGGGGCTTCTCCCAGACCCAGGAAGTCCTAGGTAGTGGAAGGAGTTTCTCAGACAGGGGGAGGGTCCTTGAAGTCAAGTCACTTCTTTCTGTCACTAACTTGTCCCTTTCTGTCACCTCTCTGCTTTCTGTTACCTCCTCAGTGAGCACCAAGGAACCCGCATGGCTTTGCCATATGTTCATCCTCTTTTTCCCCAAATGACAGGAGCAAAGGCCCCTCAGATGGGGGATGAGCAGCTCTGCTCCTGTCCTGCTCCGACTCCATCTGGGGTGGGAGGGGTGGGTGGGAAAGAGGCCTGGGAGGCCCATCTGGAATCTGGATCAATCCTGTGGTCAGTTGGTGCCTCCCAAGTCAGGAGCAGGGGAGGGAAAGAGCCAGCCTGGGGGCAGATGCTTCTGAGTTGTGTCCTGGCTCTGAAGTCCCCAGGTGCATAGGGTTGGGAACACAAGCCCATGTCATGCACCACGGAGAATAGCAGAGATGCACACCTGGAGGGACGGGAGCCTCACCTGCAGAGTCCCTGGGAGACCGGGCAGGGCAGTGCGGAGAGCATGTGTTTGCAGAGAGGACAAGGTGCTGGGGTTGGTCAACACTGTGACCCTCATCTCCACGGTTTCCTTTCACTGTGATATTTAATCTACAGGCCAGGAAATAAAAGTCCTCTTCAAACTGACAAATCCTGTAGATTGGAATTTCTCCAGTCACTAAGGTCATGAAGACGGGCTGGACCATCTTAATTCCCTGACAAATTATTTAATGAAAACTATTTAATGAAAATTATTTAATGCCCCTGGATGTAAAGCTGCTTCCTGCCTGAGAGCCTGATCTTCTACAGGCACAGATAGTACCAGAAAAAATGTTGCTCGAGAGTAGATCGAAAAATTGTTCCACCTGAGGATGAGCTTGCTGGACAGGTCCTATAGAGATGTCCAGGGACCCTCAAGGGTCTCCGTAGGTGATTTGAGGTCGGAAGGAGGGGCAGCACTTTCTTTAAATTGTCACCTGAACGATGACACCCAAAGTCTGCCGAGGGTCAGGGCCACCTTTTGGGGCACCTTACACAACTCACTGGGGCCCTGAGCACTGGCTGAGGTCTCTGAGGAAGGAGCACCTCAGGTCTACAGCTGAAGCTCCTTCCACAGAGGGGGACAGGGCAGCAGCAGGGACCATGCAGCCCCCTCAGCCTGTCCCTGCAGAGGGGCATCTCCTGGCAGGGGATCTGCTGGCAGGTAAGAGGGGACAGTTCCCTGAAAGAAGGTGGGAGGTAAGAGGTGGAGCACAGTGTTGCTGGTGCCCCCTGGGGAGGACACAACCCTCACAGGGGACACAGGCTTCACATGGAACCTGATGGGAACAGAACCCAGAAGAGAAGCTCACCAACAGGAAACTCTCAGTGACCTGGAGCTGATGAAGGGGGACGGAAAGCTCAGGGGTATCTTTTCTTGGGCATCTCCTTCTCCTGGGACTGGCTGTGAGGAGCACAGAGGGACAGGTGCCTCAGGCCAATCAGGTGCCCTGATGGACTTCTATGAGGCTCCACAAGAAGGTCCATGTCCCCAAGGGGAGGAACAGAGGAAAGAGATGCCCCTGGAGCTCCTGGTCCTCCCGGGACCAGCCCAGGGCCTCTCACTGGGAGGCAGATCAGAGTAGGGGCTTTTTCTTTGGGGGCAGCTGCTCTAAACCAAGGTCAGGTTACTGTGAGGATTTCAAGGTTAACTTAGAGACAACATGGTGAACCAGACACCACTTCCCATGTATCCAATAAAGGGAAACTGAGGCACAGGGAACACAGTTGCTGAATCAGGTCACACAGACCATGGGTGGCAGATCAGTGGTGCATGTCACTGTAGCCAGATTCCCATGCTCTGCATGCTAAGGGCCTATTAGGCATCTGTGCACCAGAGACCAGTCATTGGCTCAGGGCACTGGCAGCCTGGAGGGGACAGTGTTGTCTGGGAGTGAGAGCAAATGGAGAATAATCAACTTTTACTTTACAACTAAATCCCCTCCCTCAACAGAGTGCCCAGGCCTTCCCTCACAGTCGCCCAGGACAGAGTGTCAATCCTGCGTTAACTGAGAAATCCTTTGCATCTGAATCCAACCATCTAAGCCATCAGGACTGGGCTGGGCGTCCCCACTCCCTAGTGGTCACTGAACTGCCCTACTCCATGCAAATCCCGCCTGGGTCCAAGGTGGACAGGCTGATAATCCCTCCTTCCCCAACATGAATGGCAGAGGTTCCAGAAATCACCAACCAAACTTTTATAGAGTCACTGCTGTGGTGTGAATGTGCCCCCAAAAGCATGTAGCGGGAACTGAACTCCCAGGGATCTGAGGTGTGGCCTCAGGGAAGGACATAGGTCCCTGTGAAAGGAACAAGGCTGCTGTCACAGAAGGGGACCAGGTCCTGCAGAGGTGGCTTTCTGAAAAGGGGTGAGTGTGGCCCCTTCTGATCTCTCCCCATGGGGAGCCCCCACTGTTAAGATGCAGCAAGCAGCCCTCCTCACATGGGGCCCCTAGATCTTGCACTTCCCCAGCTCCAGAACAGTGAGCAGGAGATCTCTCTTCTTTACACACCACCCGTCTCAGGTGCTCTGTTAGAGCAGCACAAGATGCACCAAGACCAGCACAGAAGTTCTGGAAGATAAGACACAAGGGTCCACGGGAAAACCCGCTTGATAATGAGGTGGCTGGACCTGGGGCCTGAGAGGAGTTTCCCATCTGGATCCCAGAGAGATGTCAAGGGACCAGTTTGGGGTCTCCCTGAGGTCATCTAGGGTCAGAGGGAGGTTGAGCAAGTCCCTGTACTAAGATGAGGAACCTGAGGAGGTTGCTGGGTCGTCCAAGGTCAACGTAGTGCAGTATATTTTGTAGTTTCCCAGAACAGACTTGAACCATTTCCGACCCAAGAGCATAACAAGGGCATCTTATTTCTGGGTCCTCAACCACTGTCCATGGCCTCAACCATCCAGCTCATCCTCTGGACCACCTCACCCACATCACGATGGCCCTGAGAACAGGCAGACGTCTCTGAGGACAGACAGGGCGCCAGGCCTCAGGCCCACTGTCAGTCAGCCCCCTGCTGTTTTTCCACAGGGCTTGTGGCCCAGCCCTCCCTCAGAGCCACCAACACAGAACCACACTCTGTGGCCATGACCTGCCTCTCAGGTGACCCTGGAATCTCCATCACGTGGATCTTCAATAGCCAGACTCTGCAGCTCACAGACAGGATGCAGCTGTCCCCGGACCACAGGACCCTCAGCATAGACCCCGTCAGACAGGAGGATGCCGGGGAGTATCAGTGTGAGGCCTCCAACCCCGCCAGTTCCACCAGGAGTGACCGCTACACACTGGCTGTGATCTGTGAGTGGCCCCCGACCCACCCAGTGTTTCCCTCACACATTCCACTGTCAAGGGCCATCATATGGCACCAGCCATGAGCATGGGGTAGATGCCAGAGCTTGGAGAGAATGTGGTTGACTACCCAGAAATTAGGGGCCTTGATGTCACCTTGGTTCTGATCTGACCCGAGGCTAGGCCTGGGCTAGACAGTCTGTGAGGGCTGCCCGCTGACACTGTCCTGAGATGGGAAGGAAGAAAAGAGGAAGAGCCCTTAACAGGAACAGGAGCAGGATGTGGCCCAGCTGCATGTGGAGAGGGTCAGGCTAGCGGGCTTGCAGAGTGTCAGACCAAAGCTGAAGAAATCGCTAGAAGCAGAGTCGGGAGGACATGGTGACAACATGACAAACTGCACTGGGACCTTGGCGCCATTTCCTTCCACCCTGTGTGGCCCCTGCAGGGCCCAGCTGGTTCCCCTGAAGACCTGACCTTCAGCCCTTTCTCTTCTCTTGCAGCAGAAGAGAGGACCCCAGGCCTCCCTGTGGGGGCCGTCGCTGGCATCGTGACTGGGGTCCTGGTCGGGGTGGCTCTGGTGGCCGCTCTGGGGTGTTTCCTGCTCCACACAAGAACTGGAAGGTACCCAGGCTTCCCCCACCTGATCCCACCCAGGTGACCCCAGGCCTGAGGGAAGGAGGCCCATCCTCAGACTCTGGCCTGACTCCCACCTCCCCACTTCCCGAGGACACCATCCTCTCATCAGCCCCCAGATCCTCCCTCACCAGCTGGTGGCCCTGGGCTGCTGCCTCAACAGCTCCCTCCTCTGCACATTGGTCACTAGGGACCTGTCCCCACAGCACTGTCCTTTCCTCACAAGGCCATGTGGTCGCGCTTCCTGCTCAGAATTGCCATGTCCTAGTTTATTTCATTCACCCAAAGTGAGAGGTGAAGCTGTGTACCCGAGGGGTGGTCTTTCCCAGGTCACTCAACACAAGTAGAGGGGCCAGGAATGCTGGTGCGGTCAGCCCTTCTCAGCAGCTGGGTTCCCCACGACCCCCGATATGTAGATGGGAGTCCCGAGACCTCGCCAGGATAGTAAGTCCTGGAATGCCTTTTGCTTTATGGCCAGGTGGGTGGACAGAGGACAAGGCCACTGTCACATCTCAGCACATCCTGGTCTGAGAAGGGTGTGTGGCCACAGCAGGGACCCTGAGGTCAGGAAGAGTAAACATGCACGTGGCTCCCCCAGTGTCCTGCCCACAGAGTGTCCCTACTTTCCTGCCTCCAGGGCCTGGACCTTTCCACTCAGTCAAACCCTCCTGCTCTAATTCTTCCTCATCCCTCAGTCCATTTTCTGGGTCCCTCGGCCAATGTTCTCCTGGGTCTGCATCTGGAAGGGAAGTTCACCTCTGGCCCAGGGCAGCAGTGGCGTCTTAAGGCCTTTCCTCTGCTCCCCTCTCCTGGGCCCCTGTGGACAGAGGAAGGTTTCGCACCCTCCTTGGAAATGGGGTACCCTCCTCATCCCCTATCTGACCCCAGTTCATGACCTCTCCCTGCACGCTCATGATTAAGCCTGACCTTTACTAGAGCCAATGTCCAGCATGGCCTCAGAGACCACTGCATCCCAGCATCAAGACCTGGTGAGTGCACCCTCAGCCTGAGGTTGGCTGGGAGCCCCTAGGCCTGCCCCACAGTGTCCACTCTTGCAGTCACCCACCCCTTCAGAGTCATTTTCTGGTGTTTCAAGAACCCTGTCATCAAACACTTAGGTCAGCGGACACAACTGGTCTAGCCAGCCCACAACTGTGGCATCAGGTTCCCTGGCTCCCTGGGCCACTGAAAGGGCTACAGGGTCTCCCCGAGGACATGCTGTCTGCCCAGATACTCTAGTCTCAGCCTTGATGACCCTCCCTTGGTGATACTGATGTCCACTCTCCTTCCCCTGCCCAGGCCCCTGTCCCTGGTCACAGAGTAGCTGTTCCCATTTACCAGATGAGTGTGGTGATGCATATTCCAGCCCACAGTTTAAGGAGGACCCAGGAGGTACCCATAAGCAGACCTTCCTGAGCTTTCCAGGAAACACCAGCCAAAACAGGATCAGGGAGTGGAGAGTAAGAGAGGGAAGGGCCTGAGAACAGGATCCTCTGAGCCCAGCCAGGGGCAGAGGCAGAGCAGTCAGGGGGGCCAGGGGCTAGGACACCCTGGTTCCTGTTCTCAGAAAGCCACAGGGTCAGAGCCTCTTTGTTCTTTTTCAGGAATTACTAAACCCTGACCTAGACACCTACTGCCAGGTCGACCACAAGGCTGCTGTGGATTCTTAGTTCCCACCAGACAAGGCTCCAGATGGGCTGAGGAAGGGTCCCACTAGGACCACAGACTTTGGGTGATGTGGCAGAAGTGAAACCAGAGCCCTGGGAGACTCTGGCACCTTGAAGCGCTACAGGGTCCCTGGGTTCCTAGAGACCCAGACAGGCTGCCTGGGCTCTGAATGGCCAGAACCAGGCTGCCTGTGCCCAGGAGCAGGGGCTCCAGGGAGAGGGAAGGGCCCCTGTGGGTCACCTGGAAAGGCGCTGAATAAAGACCCCCTTCCCTCCTTCGCTCTTTTGGTTCCTGTGGGAACGTCTCTTGGCAGACACTCCCCTCAGGGTCCAGGTCAGCTCTCTCCTGTGTCACGCAGGGGCATTGTGGTCTCCAAGTTGTTCCCACAGGGTTTCTCTTCCTGGGAGACAGGAGCTGGGAGGTGGGACCAGGGCAAAGGTCGGGTCTGTCCACAGGGAAGGGTGAGGGTCCCCAGGCCCTGCAGCCAGCAGAGCACTCAGTGGCCCTCACGCTCCAGGGACCCATGGTGGCTAGCTGTGGCCACTGATTTCTTTCTTACTCAAAGGCCAGTACTCAGCACATCTTCACCTCTGCTGGGACACGGGACTGTCAGAGTAATAAGGGGACAGGGCCAGATCCAGACTCAGGCCCTGAACAAGGGCCTCAGGCACTGCCCAAGGCTCCAGCCCTGCCCTCCCATCACCTTCCACTCTGCCCTGCCTGGTCTCTCCTCTCCACACTCCTGCACCCAGAGCAGAGGCTCAGGGCTCCCCACATAGGACTCTTCACGCTCCATGGTGATGGGACAGAGGGTCTCCTCCCTGAGCTGGGGCCCAGGATGTCCACTGCAGTCTCTTCCACACACCTGGCCACTGCTTTGACTCCTTCGCTGAAGGCTGGGCAGGGTGACATTGTCAGATAGGTTCATGTGGATCAGGCCACTACATTCCTGGAAATCAGAGGTCCATGTACTAAAGCTCAGGGACGCTCTGCTGATGCCTGAGAGTTGTCTGTCCTGAGATGAGAAGTAGGAAGAGACCCTCGGAGAGTCCCCCGTGACTCAGCTCTAGTGAGGCTCGTCCTGCGTGAACATAGCATCAGGTTACACATGATGACTTCTCTAGCCTTGGATTCCTGGTGCTGCTGCCACAGACTGGCTCCAACCCAGTAGCTCAGAAAACAGAATCAAGGTGTCCTGAAGCTGCATTCTTCCAAAGTTCTAGTGTGTGCACAGGAACACAGTCCCCTGTGCCTCAGGCCACTGCTGCATCTTAAAACTTGATGGGAACTTTTAACTCACTTCTGGCCCCAGGGCCCATCCGGGAACCACACCAGCTGGAGCTCCCCCTGAGCACAGCATCCTGCTCCCTGAGCCACACGTGAGCCCCTGGGAACCTGAGTCAAGCAGAGTCCTCCAAGCCAGGTGTGTCACCCGTCTTCCTCATTCCCATCTCATCCCATCCATGGAGGTACTCCGCTCCTATAGAGCCAGCCTGGCCCTCCAGGGACTCAGGTCCTGTCCCTGCAGTGTCCCTGCAGGTCATACTCACACCACCCAGGCTGCCCAGGGGAAGGGTGACCTGTGCACTCAGGGGAGCCTCTCTGACTATGATGGGGTGGAGTCCTCCTCACCTTCTGCATCTGAGCAGTCTCCAGGGTCCTCTGTACCCTGTCCTTTCAGCCACTGTTTCTCCCTGGACACAGCCTCAGATCCCGACAGGCAGAGTTAAGGTGCTGTCTCTCCAGCAGTCCTTCCCATTCCTACCTCGTGACGATGCACAGGCCTTTGTGACTCTCCTCTCAACAGGCGCCTTGTGCTCTGGGCTCCTGAACACCTGCCCCCACACATGTCAGCTTCAGGTCAGTGACAACCACCAGCTCTGACATCCTCACCCACGGCAGGTGTCTGAGCAGACTCACCAGGTGGGACAGCTGAGGCTTCAGCAGGCAGGAGCACCCTGGTCCCTCTCCTCCCTCCCTGAGGGCAGCAGGCCCCACCAGATTTTTGTCCAGAGCACAGTTTCAGGTCACTACTAACCCTCTCCAGGGACAGGCACTGAGGTAGCAGCCACTAGGAAATTCCACTGCCAAGGACACCCTCAGCCCATGCCTCCTCACACCTGTGAGAGGGACAGACACCTACAACACACCTGGCCTCACCATCCAGCATGAAGGCCACTCCCAGGCTACTTACCACCCCAGGCCAGCTGCAGCCTGAAGAGCGACCTCCTTGCTGCTCTCTCCCTGTGACAGCAGGTGCTGCTTTTGCCTGGGGTGCCCTCCACCCCCGTTAGGGGACCCAAACCTGCTTGTGCCCCACCTCAGCCAAAATCCCCAGCCACTTGGTCCCTCCATCTTTGCTGAATCTCACAGAGAGGGACAGCCCTCCTAGCTCTCTCCCTGCTCACTGCCAGCCTTAGGTGCTCATTATGGGGTCTGCAGAGGTCACCTGTGCTCAGGTTGGTCACATGTGGGACCAGGCACACAGGAAGAGCCTCCCACATGCCTTTGACTCTCAGAAGGGAAAATAAACAGAAAATCACTCTATCCAAATGTCAGAAGGCAAGGGCGTCCCAGGGATTCCTAACAGTGCACCCTCTGGGTCATGATCTTCAGGAGACACCACCCTTTGAAACCTTGAGACAGATGGACCCTCCTGAGGCTGCCCATCCCCAGGTGCAAAGTTCTCCCGACTCTGAGCAGGAGTCCTCAGAACAGCTCCTCACCTCTCCCTGACTCACCATGCACCGGTGTCAGGCACCCTGGGGACCCGCACTGAACAGGACCCACCCTGCAGCCTGTAGGTCAGAGCCACCTGTGCCCAGGGTCAGGGCCAGCTCTCACCATTGGGACCCTGGGCAGCATCACTGCTACAGTCCCTGACACTGGCCACAAGTCTCCTCATGACCTCCAGGGGGCGACAAGGGACTCACTGCCAACACTCAGAGTGGTGATTCTTGGTGACAAGAGCATGGCATTGGCTGGAGGTGGAGGTGGAGATGCTGCCTGATTGCCACCTGGGCACCAATGGCCCCGTGGGCTCCCTCCCACAAGCTTCTGTTCCCACCGCTCCTTCCTGATCCTGGGAGAACCCTGCTAGGCCAGGCGTCCCTGTGTAGTCCCCTCCTTCCTGGCGTCACCCATGGGGAAAGGCAGGTGACCACATGAGAACAATGCAGGCAGAGGACAGAGGCCCCCACAGGGACACGGGAAGGCCTGAGCTAGGGCTCCAACAAATGGAGAGAAGAGCTCCCCTCAGACCTTTCCCCAGGGGCAGAGAGCCCATGGTCACTGGCCTCCCCCTGCCCCATCCTCCCTTCCCAGGAAATAGGTCCCATGCCCCTACACCACGGGCCCTGGAGCTCTCCCTGAGACACTAGGGTCTGGGTCCCTGAGGCTTGGGGGGTGACACTAGAGATAGAGGGTGGGTCCCTGTACCTGTCATACTTCAGTGGGACCCATTCCAGTTTCCAGAGTCACGCTGTCACCGTCCTGCTGGGAGGAAATCTACCTCCCAGAGCACTTGAGAACATGGGGAAGATTTGGCACCAAACTGGGCTCTGGATCATAGAAGGAAATCATCTCACAGGTATGGGGACCCCCAGGGTTGCCTGTGGGGTGCTGAAAGCCCTAATCTAGGACACAGCTGAGGCACATGCTGGGCTGAGCCAGTTCTCTCAGGGGACAGGGTCCCCATCAGCCTGGCTCTCCAGGTGTGGCGTGGGGCACTGAAAGGGAACTGGGAGGGGCTGAGCTGGGAGAGGAGCTGGGCAGCAGCACTGACTGGCCTGGCCCCGCTGTTTCCCAGCAGGTCTGAAGCTGAAGCCCCTTCCACAGAGGAGGACAGAGCAGAGACCAGGGAACCCTCCAGCCAAGCCGCCACCACCACCCCGCTCTCTGTGATCACGACCTGCCTCTCGGATGACGCTGGAATCTCCATCAGGTGGATCTTAAATACCAGACTCTGCAGTTCACAGAGATTGCAGCTGTCCCAGGACCACAGCACCCTCAGCATAGACCCCAGCAGACAGGAGGATGGCGGGGAGTAAAATGGGAGGTCCTCAACATGGTCAGTTCCAGCAAGAGTGACACCCTCAGTTGGCAGCGAATTATAACCCCCTTTTGGCCTCACCTATTTATTATTCATCTCTGTTGAATATTTTTTGCTGTAATGCGGCAGTTATCAGGGACTTATGTTTATACAGTTGCTAAAGGTGGAATTTCCTGAGAACTTGAATTGAGTCAGTAAATGCTCAGAACCATGACCTGACACACCTTATTCTTGACTTAAATACCTGTGCAACCCCAGATCCCACCCTTTGCAGGTCTCACAGGTGTCCTCTCCACTGTGGATTGAGATGGTGTTCTGCAGGGACAGGGGCACCTGGGCTGAGACCCAGTGAGAGACGGGGCTGAGAGGACAAGATCTCTCTCCCAATGTGGCTTCACCATCCCCCTGGAAGATGCTCCCTGGCACACCTGCTAGGGGACTCAAGCCCAGGCTGAGTCCTGCTAAGGATGAACCCCAAAGCCCCGAGCACCCACCACCAGGCCTGCACCAGCCCCTACAGGCCTCACCCTCCTGGGCCAGCAAACACCAGCCCCTACCCAGGGAGTAGCCTTCATCCACCACATCACAGGCCTGGCCTCTGTCCTCCCAAGGCCCAGGCCTCTCTCTATGGGTTCTCTCTCTCCCTAAGAGTTTTGGGAACTGTGTACCTCTGAGGCCAGTTTGGAGTAAGCTGCTCTAATGTGCCAGTGACCCTGTGGGGGACAGCTGGGGACAGATGGGCACCATCATGGACAACTGCAGAGGTCCCCCATGCCCTGGAGCTATAGAGGGTCCCTGGAGGAGCTGGCTGGTGGGTTGACCCTCTCCTCACTGTAGGCTTCAGATCCTCAAGCACAGAGCTGATATGGTGACCTACATCCACACCTGTTCCCAGGGAACAAATGGCCCCTCAGGTCCCTGTCCTGAGCACAGTGCTGGGTACTGCCCCATAGAGCCTGCTAAGGGGGAGTTTTTCCAGAGAAGTTACAGGACTGGGGTTGGGGATTTAGCTCAGTGGAAAAGCACTTACCTAACATGTGCAGTGCCCTGAGTTTGGTGCTTGGCTCTGAATTAAAAGAAAAAGTAAAAAGCAAGAAGTAACAGGACAAGGGACACTCAGGACAGAGGCATCCCAGTGTTCCCACTCAGGTGGGTGACTAGTGAATGAGCAGGCAGCCCCTCCAGCTGAGCTCTCACTGTGTCCCTTAGGCTCCCCCTCCCCCAGCACCCAGGACTGACCACATCACCAGAGAAGGCCTGAGACAGAGAGCTCAGAGAGAAGTGGACACACGGAAGCCCTGGGCCCTGCTGCTTGCCTTCCAAGGACAAGTCCCTAGGTCACTGTCCAAGAGCAGGTGCCTCTGCCCAGCCTGGCTCTGTGGACAGTGCCTGGGCCCTCCTGCCCTGCCCAGCCCACTCCCTGGGTCCTTCTCCAGGTGCCTCTAGACAAACCTGGTGTGGCTGTGTCCCTGTGAGGTGTGTGGAGGGGCTGAGTCTCTGGGGCATGTGTCTCAGAGCCACGTCACAAACATCTCTGGTGTCCAGGACTGGAGAGGAGGGACGGGGCTCCAACTCCTCCAGGTGAGACAGGAAGTGCCAATCCTGGGTTCCTATAAGTGCTGCATGGGTCCTTCTGCAGATACAGGCCTGGTCACCCTGCAGCAAGACCTGGGCCAGGCCCTCCTGTGTCAGTGCATCCTGGAGTCTGTGTCTGGGGAGGCCGATGCTCAGTTCCTGGGACACCAGCCCCGATGGGACACTTCCTGCCTGACCTTCAGGATGCAGGCCACTCAGACCTCGGTTCTGCATGCACAGAATAAAGTGTTCTGCCCATAAATAAAGTGTGTCTTTGCCCTGCTATGACCCCTCCTCCTCCCAGTCTCAATCACTAGATGGATGTCACTAACCACAGACATCCCAGAGGAAAGGAGGCCCCATCTCCCCCTCCTCCTGTCTCAGAGCCCTTCCAAAGCCTTCTTTGACAGACTCACAAGGTACTTTGGGGAGCTCTAGACTGGGTGCTCTTCTGTAATCCCCATGGCTCATGAGGCTGAGGCATTAGGATCAAGTTCAAGGCCAGCCTCAGCAACTTAGCAAGACTGTAAGCAATCTAATGAGACCCTGTCTCAAAATAAAAAGAGCTGGAGATGTTGCTCAGTGGTTAAGCACCCACGGATTCAACACCTGGTACCAAAAACAAAACAAAACAAACAAACCTCTTAAATAAAACCTTCTGGAAGCCATTGTATAGGACTTGGCTCCCATAATGAGCCCAAAAGAACAAACACAGATGGAGTCATTTGTACTCACTGAAACTGATCAACAAAGCGGTCTACTCGTGTAACAATGCCCGAGTGACTGTTGGTTACAGCCACGGAGCTTCAGTGGGTCACAGTGTCAATCAGTCTGTCCTGGGCAGCCAACTGATTCAAACACAGCAAACCAGCCAGGCTCTGAACCTCTCTGCGGTATCCACACCTCACTTCCATTTTCCACTATAAACCACGCTGGGCCACGTGGCAGCCCTGGGGTTCTTTGAAGCTGCTGGTTCTGAGCACGGCCTGATTCCAGAAACAGGTTCAGAAGCCAGTTACTCTCTCTAACCAAATTTGTTGTAATTGTGTCTTTGGACAAACCTTAGAGCCAGCACCAGACTCACTGATCACCATGAAGACTGGGCCTCAGTGCAGAGGTCAAGGACAGGGGCAGAGCCACCCGTCAGAGAAGGACAGCAGAGGACAAGGCCAGAGTCACAGGAGGACTGGTGAGGGGCAACAGGGCGGGTGGCAGAACTTCCTGAGGAGACCTGGGCCTCGGAGAGGGCAGCTCCAGGGACCCGGAGAGCCAGGCTCACATCCCTGACCACAGCCCACACAGGGGAAGCCAGTGCTGTGGGCCTTTTCTGGGGTGACTCTGAGGTGACCTCAGGAATGTGGCACTCAGCAGGTTCCCTGCATACACTGTAGACAGAGGGGCCTCCAGAGGACACTCTTCTTGTGGCAGATCTGGACACAATAGGACAACATGCTGAGCCCTCTCTGGTGAGGCAGAGCTAACTCAGGTCACTCCCTTGCAGTCCACCCCCTGCTCCTGTCTAGTGGGTGGAACTCCAAGGTCAGTGGCCAAGAGCGTGGATGTGCCATCTAACATGGACAGTGTTCCCAACAGGAAATGAACATCGAACAAGAGTGGACCAATCCACAACAGGAAACACCATTTACTACAAGTCCTGCTCTTTCTATTCTTGCTTTAAGTAGACATCTATTTAATGATGTTTAATCATAGCATTGAGGTTGACAGGGACATTCAAGGGGAACCTGTAGCTCCAAACCCCAAAATCTCAAAATCCCTTATTAGCCTGAGGCTGCACATGTATGCAGGTGTGCTTGCTCTCTCTGTCACGCTCTCTCTCTTTCTCCCCCCCCCCCAGGATACCTGGAGAATCAGCACCAGGAGACATCAGGAGCACACACAGCCAATGACAGGCACGATGCCCCTGGGCAGTCAGCTCACGGACTTCTGTGAGGACTGAGATGGGGGGTGAGTGATTGGTCTGCCAGGAGGCTGGGGCATCAGGGAGCTGGGATCAGGAGGACCAGGGAGGAAGGAGCACTACTCCCAACAAAGAGCACAGCTGTCTGCAGCAGCTGCACATGCAGAGGGTCCCCTGGGCCAGGCTGATGGTGCTCCCAGTACCAACCTGCATCAGAGTGTGGAACCTGAAGTCTTGCCATGCATGGATAGCACTGAGGTTGACAGGGACATTCAGGGGAACCTGTAGCTCCAAACCCCAAAATCTAAGAAATAAGAAAAACCTCACATTTCCCATTAAATTCCTGTTCCCACAGCACAAGCCACCTGCCATCTGCACTAGCAAGTTTAATCATTCCTGGGTCCCACCCACCCAGTCCCTGGCTCCCCAGCTCTGCTCCGCTGCTGCCACCTCCTGGGAACTCCTAATAATCAGGACTCAGGGGCCTCCATTGCTGGTCCCTCAGTCCACCAGGAAGGACTCTGCCTTCAGCTGGCCTTTTACCCTGGAGTGGACAGGGGTGTAAGGCAGCCACTCAGAAGACCTGGGGTAGGAGAGAGGTGGGCAGCCACACAGAGCTGCTCAGTGAGATGGGGACAAAGTGCTGGTGTAGGACCCAGGGCCTCAGCTGTGAGGGTGGCTGTGGCTAGGAGCTCAGGAAGGGAACTGAGGAGCACAGAGGTGGGGAGTTCATGAACATTTGCAGGGACAAGGCTGGATTCCCAGAGGACCACTCTGACCACTGTCGGCTGCAGCACTCAGAGCCTGGGTGCCTCCTGGCTGCCCATCAACCAAGAGCTCCCACCTCCATCTCCTAACTCACCTGCTTCCTCCCCTGTCTGACTCTAGGGGAAGGTTCCAGACCCTCCTCTGCCCTGCAAGGGGGTGGTGGGAAGCCCAGTCCCCTACAGACAACCAGCAATGGCCCCTGCTGAGGTGAGTGGGCAGGGCCACCACGCCCAACTTCCTGGTCCCCACTCAGGGGTGACAGTGAGGCCCAGGTACCTCCTGCTCCCTCAGGCCCTGATATGCATCTGTGCCTGATGACTGTCACATCCCTCCTGATTCTTCCAGTGAGGATTCCTGGGAGGACCCGTATCCCATTGTAGAAGGTCCACTCTGGATTGTTCCACAGCAGCCCTGCTGACACCTATTTACAAAAAGCCCAGGTGACACAGTCTTTAGGGACACATGCTTGCAGACATTTCCCCCAGTGGTCACATGGGCAGAGGCATCAGGGTCCTGAGTGTCCAGCCACTGAGTCTAGGTCATTCCCCCTCCAAATGACCTAGGCTCTGACGTTGGTTCTGGGTTACCAGTCCAGGTGCACAAACCTCCTACCTGAGGTTCTTCCCTGGGTCCCAGGTGCCTGTCACAGGAGCTCCCTCTAGAGCAAATCTGCAGCTCCACCCAGGACCAGGACTGGGACAGTAAAGCTCACCTAGGCTCAGGGAAGAGCGAGTAGGCCCTCTAGTTGACATTTCCTGCCAGGTGCCAACATAGGCCCCCCATAGAGGGCAGGTGAGGGCTGACCTTAGGCAAAGGGCACCTTCAAAGAATGAAACTGAAGATGCAATGGGAGAAAGCGGTGGTGGGGGAGGGGTGGTGAGGGATGGGAAGAAGCAGGGGGAGGGGAGGCACTGGGCAGGTTGGGGAAGGGCACACAGCAGGGCTCCCATCTCCTCTCCACTGACCCTGGGGCTGGTCATCCTGTGGGGCTGTGTGCTGTGGGGTGTCGAGCACCATCTGGGATTCTTTTACTAAGTCCAGTGGGACCCCC
Source organism: Ictidomys tridecemlineatus (assembly GCF_052094955.1). Taxonomy (NCBI): domain Eukaryota; kingdom Metazoa; phylum Chordata; class Mammalia; order Rodentia; family Sciuridae; genus Ictidomys; species Ictidomys tridecemlineatus. The sequence goes on along the minus strand of NC_135491.1, from coordinate 12,595,438 downwards.
TCCCCCAGCTGTGACAATCAGCAGTGTCTACACCAACCTCCAGTAACAACTCGGCATTTGAAATCCTCCCCCTCTTGGCAGAAGAACTGAGTGTAAGAGGGCAGAGACTTGCACTGGGGATGTGGCTCAAGTGGTAGCGCGCTTGCCTGGCACACGTGCGGCCTGGGTTCGATCCTCAGCACCACATACCAACAAAGATGTTGTGTCTGCCGAGAACTAAAAAATAAATATTAAAGATTCTCTCTCTCTCTCTCTCTCTCTCTCTCTCTCTCTCTCTCTCTCCCCCCCTCCTCTCTCTCTCTCTTTAAAAAAAAAAAAAAAAAGAGGGCAGAGACTGATGTTTGTCACTACCAATCACTTGAAGTCCCTGGAGAAGATATGTGTCAAGGTATAACCACACGGCTGCCTGAACCTCTACAGCACTGAGGGCTTCCCGGGTCTGTAGCTACACATCAGTGACACCTGCTGGGTCCATGACATCATGGACGTGGGGACCTCTGTGCACACTGGGAAGAGGAAGCCTGTGATCTGATCCTAGGCAGTACCTTCCAACAAGCAGGATGCAGGAGAATGAATCCTTCCTTGTAAAGACGTTCAAATGTGAAAATGAATTTTTTCATTTATTTTCTAAAAACTGAAAAGAATTTACCATAAAAGACTGAACTTGTTTTTCTAAATGAGTATCGACCCTTATGTTTTTATCAAAATTACTTATAAGCAAATAAGCGGCATGAGTTTAAGAGCAAGTGAAATGCCAGAAGAAAATATTTGCAAATATACTTGTGATATGGATTTCATGTCTAGATTATATAACAAATGGGTATAAACCTGCAACCAAAGAATAACCTAAACTTAGAATAGGTCAAGGACCCTGGCACAGTCCTGGGCATCTGTAATCACAGGAGTCAGATGCAAGATTCCCAAGTTTGCAGCCAGCCTGGGCAACTGTCCCAAAACAAAAATAAATCAATACATGTAGGCTGGGGGTGTAGCTCAGAGGTACAGCGCCCCTCAGATCAATCCCCAGGGGTGAAAGAGAAAAGGGAGGGCAAAGGGCTTGCAAGGCCTGTCTCCAGAGATGTTCCAGTGGCCAATAAGCAAATGACAAGATGCTCAGTGTCATTAGTCACTAAGAAACCAAATCAAAATCACAATGACACCTCACCCCACACCTTCCTACATTCCCCAGGGACTCTGAAGAGCTGCAGTCACAGTGGAGAACTCCCGGGCACTTCCTGCCAGAGCCAGGCAGAAGCCCATCTACTCAGCACGTGCCCACAGGATGAGAAACAGGGACTCCAATAGCTCCCGAGGCTAAGGCTTGCCACACCATTCTTCACAACAGGCAGGTGTGGAAACAACCCGTGTCCATCAACAGAGGAACACATAAAAAACGTGGCTTATAAATATGTTGGATTATTGATTGGCCATAAAAAATAAAGTTCTGATGCACATTACAACCTAGGTCAACCTGAAAACATGATTAAATAAGAAGCAAATTGTATGTGGTTGTATAATTTCATTTATATGAAGTATCTAGAATAGGCAAATTCATAGAAACAGAAAATAGATTCAAGGTTATCCAAGGCTAGAGAGTCCTGAGATGTGATAGCTTAATGGTTAGAGTTTTAGTGCAGGTGATGAAGAAAATCCTGGAAATAATAGTGGTCGTTGTACATTTGAATGGAATCCTGGCATGTATTTGCACATTTACAAGGGTTAATATAGCACATTTTTGTTATAAGTATTGCACAATTAAAAGTTTTTAAGAAAGATGTATAAAATACACCCACTCTGCTTAGATAGTGTGTGTGTGTGGGGGGGTGAGGGACCAGGGATTGGCCCCAGGGGCACTCTATCACCAATATACATTTCATTTTTTATTTTGAGACAAGATCTCACTAAGTTGCCTGGGCTGGCCTCAAACTAGCAATACTCCTGTCTCAGCCTCCTGAACAGCTGGGATGAGAGGCTGTGTCATGTGTCTGGCCAGATAATCTTTATAATACTCACATGATGCTCCAATAGGCCCTTTGAGACGAAGATCCAAGGATTTAAAGACAAGAAACAAGCAGCCAACTGCAGACCCAGCTCACAAAGCTAGTGCTTCCACCATAAAGCCTCAAGAGACACCCCCTGAGGTCCTTCCTTTGAACCTTCAGACACAGATGGCCCCTCCTGAGGCTGCCCATCCTCTGGGTGCACCCCAGGACAGCTCCCGTTCTCTCACTTCACTGGACAGAATCAGGAGACCTGGGGACCCTTAGTAAGCAGGACCGATTCTGCAGCCTGTAAGTCAGGGCCACCTGTGTCCAAGGTCAGGACCAGCCTTCATCATTTGGACACTGGGCCGCATCCCTGCTACAGACCCTGACACTGGCCACAGTTCTCCTCATGACCACCAGGGGGCGACATGAGATGCACAGTCAACACTTGGCAAATGGATTCTGAGGCTTGGACTAGGCTTTGTCTCAGGAGGTGGAATTGTGGCCTGATTTCCATCCCCTATAGACTGCAGGGTATCTCCCACCCCCACTCCTTACTGGTTCTGTGAGGACCCTGCACAGCCAGGGGGCTCTGAGCAGGCCCTGCCTCCTGGCATCACCCATGAAAAAAGTCAGGGTGACCACAGGAGAATCACTAGGTAGAGGACAGAGGCCACCCAAGGAAGGCATGGGCAGGCCTGAGCCTCAGCTGCACCAAAAAATGGAGAGAGAGAGGGTCTCCCTAAAATCTCTCCCTAAGGACCAAGGAGCCCATGGTCACCACCTCCACTTCCAGTCCTCCCCTCCCAGGACACAAAGGGTGTGATGTCCTGAGATAGCCACTCAGAGGCCAAGCTGGAGACACCAGGACAGAGAGAAGGTCCCCTCACCAGCCATCACTCAGTGGCCTCCTTTCTAAACCCTAGACTTGTTTCTGTCCCCTTCCTAGTGGAAGGAAAGCCACCTTCCTAGAGCATTTGAGAACATGGGGAAGATGTGTGGCTAACCTGGGATTCTCTGTTATAATGTAAATATGCCAAGGGTCAGGGGACCCCAGGGGCTACCTGGGTGGTGCTGAAAGCCCTGAGGCCAGGACACAGCTGAGGCCAGTGCTGGGTGAGCCACTTCTCTAAGGGGTCACTGTCCCCACCTGCCTTGCTCCTCAGGGTGTGGCATGCAGTAGTGAAACCCAACAGGGAAAGCAGAAGGGACAGGAGTCAGGACTGAGAGGGAGGGGACAGAGAGCTTCCTCCACCGAGACCCCGCCCCCAGCCCTGTGACCCAGGAAAGTGCTCCTGCCCTGGGAGGAGGCTGAGCTCAGAGAGGAGCAGGGCAGCAGAGCTGACTGGCCTGGACCTCGGCTCCCCAGCAGGTCTGTAGTGAGCTCCTTCCACAGAGGGGACAGAGCAGCAGGGACCATGCAGCCCGCCTCAGCCTGTCCCTCCAGAGGGGGCATCCCCTGGCAGGGGATCCTGCTGGCAGGTAAGAGGGGACAGTTCCCTGAAAGAGGGTGCAGGAGCCACAGTCTTGCTGGTGCCACCCCTGGGGAGAATATGATCCTCACAGGGGACACAGGGCTTCATTGGGAACCCAATGGGAACAGAACACAGACAGAAGCTCACCAACAGGAAACGCTCAGTGACCAGAAACTGTTGAAGGTAGACGGAAAGCTCAGGGGTTCTCTTTTCCAAGTTAATCACCAGAGGACTTTATATTTTGATTATCAATGTTGGCATCTGTGTAAGGGCAACTCTCCAAATAGAAAGGGCAACAGAGGGCTGGTGCTGCAGCTCAGTAGTAGAGCACCTGCCTCGCACAAGTGAGGCACTGGGTTTGATCCTCAGACCCACATAAAAATAAATAAAGATATTGTGTCCATCTATAACTAGAAAAAATGTTTTAAAAATAGAAAGACTATTGAACATTGTCTGCAGCCACCAGCCTCAGACATTGGCACACAGACACCTGCACCCTGAGTGTGGGGACCCTGCTTCACTCATCCACAGGAGGCTGAGCCTCGTTCAGGCCCTGGGCTACAACAAGGGTCAGACTAGTCTCTGCCTCCTGGAGCTTCCTCTCTAGAGGGCAGGAGGCCAGGCCAGAGGGAGATCTGCAGGTGAGGCCAGGTCCTGTGTAGATCTAGGAGGGCAGAGAGCAGGGAAATGTCCACAGGGAAGACCTGGGGTCTGTAAGGAGGTGGTCAGGGGAGGGGGGTGCCCAGGTGCCCTGGGTGTGAGCAGGGATCTGTGGGCTCTGAGGGGCCAGCCTTGTAGATACCGGGAGACGATTGTTCCAGAGGAATGACAGGCTTAGGGTCCTGAAGGAATGCATATGCTGGCTTTGACCCAGGGACTTACCCACTCACCACACACCAAAAGGTTGAGGAATGAGGACTCCTGCTGAGGACCTGGGCCCCATCTTTCCACCCAATACAAAGGGCCCAGTATTGATGGATTTCTCTCTCTTCCCTCCTAGTCTCACTGTTAACATTGTGGAACCCACACCCCACTGCCCAGCTCACTATTGAACCAGTGCCTTTTGATGCTGCTGAAGGGACAGACGTTCTTCTCCTCATCCACAATGCATCACAGAATACCATAGGCTACTACTGGTTCAAAGGAAAAACAGCAGAAGACAGCCATGAAATTATATCATACTCGATACTGACACAGAACATTAACACAGGCCCTGCATTCAGTGGTCGAGAGACATTATACACCAATGGGTCCCTGCTGTTCATGAATGTGACAAAGGAGGACACAGGATTCTACACGCTACGAATCTTAAATAACGATCTCAGGCCTGAATTAGCAACTGGAGAGTTCCGCGTACACGGTGAGTGATGCCCCAGGCCCTAGGGTGTTGGAGGGGTCAACTCCACTGCACACACAGGACCCTGAGACCTGGGTCTGCCTACCTCCTCCTGTGAGTTACGTCCCCACAATGGAGTTTGAGCATTTAGTGCAGGACACACGCAGTGCAGACAGACTTCAGAAGAGCCGAGTCCTCTGCCTGAATCCACTGGCAGAGAGCAGGGTGGTCTGGTGGGAGGCTCGGCCCAGGCAGAGCAGTCTCAGCCCAGCCCCTGTGTCCTTCCCAGGAGCATGGCCCTGAGAAAGACCCTGCAGGACTGAGTCAGGCCTGGCCTGAGGGCCCTGGAGTCCTCACAGAGAAGGTCAGCCCAGGAAGCTCCTGTGCCAGACCTCTGCCCAGGCTCTTGGCTCCAGGTGACCCTGAGGACGTGTGGCCAGGGTTGGACTTTGGCTTCCTGTTGAGGGCCGCTGGGGAGCAATGATTTACTGGCCACCTGATCTGGGAGCTCCTGGAGGTGGTCACCAGCCAGGACACAGTCCCAGGAGCCACATCTGGGCAAGGGCACCTGGGCATCTCCTTCTCCTGGGACGAGGTGTGGTGAGCGCAGAGGGACAGGTGCCTCAGGCCAATCAGATGCCCTGATGGACTTCTATGAGGCTCCCCAGGAAGGTCCATGTCCCCAAGGGGAGGAACAGAGGAAAGAGATGCCCCTGGAGCTCCTGGTCCTCCCGGGACCAGCCCAGGGCGCTCTCACTGGGAGGCAGATCAGAGTAGGGGCTTTCTCTTTGGGGGCAGCTCCTCTAAACCAAGGTCAGTTACTGTGAGTATTTCAAGGTTAACTTAGAGACAACATGGTGAACCAGACACCACTTCCCATGTGTCCAATAAAGGGAAACTGAGGCACAGGGAACACAGCTGCTGAATCAGGTCACACAGACCATGGGTGGCAGATCAGTGGTGCATGTCATTCTGCAGCCAGAGCCCGGTGCTCTGCATGCTGAGGGCCTATTAGGCATCTGTGCACCAGAGAGGTAGGCTCAGGGCACTGGCAGCCTGGAGGGGACAGTGTGGTCTCGGAGTTGAGAGCAAATGGAGGATAATCAATTTTTACTTCGGAACCAAATCACCTGCCTCAACAGAATGTCCAGGCCTCCCCTTCACACAGCTGGTCCACACATTCCCTTGCTGGACTTGAAGCCACATGTGTCCTGGTGTATTGGGTGTCACTCCGTCTGAAGCATAAAGGACAAGACTTTCCTTTCTCACTCCCCACTGGACCTTGCAACCAGCACAGGGCCCAAGGTGTGGCCAACTCTCAATGATTTTGTGATAAGGGGGGGAAGGATTGTGAATGAATGACCCTGAACCTCTTCAGAGCCTGGAACCTGCTTGTGCAATCCCAGGGGTTTCTGCCACCTGCTCCCTGTCCATCCTGGAGGCTGAGGCTCTTTTTTTTTTTTTTTTTTTTTTTTTAAGAGAGAGAGAGAGAAAGAAAGAAAGAGATTTTTAATATTTATTTTTTTTAGTTTTCGGCGGACACAACATATTGATTTGTATGTGGTGCTGAGGATGGAACCCGGGCCGCATGCATGCCAGGCAAGCGCGCTACCGCTTGAACCACATCCCCAGCCCCGAGGCTGAGGCTCTTGCTCCATCCCACCAACCACCTCTCATTAAGCCACTCAAGAGCCACATCACAGGACGCCCTAGGGGTGGCTGGGCATAGAGGGCCTTCAGGGTGGCCCTGGGTCAGTTCTGAGGCAGCCATGAGGCTCGTGGACCTGGGGCTTTAAGTCACTGTACCCCCACTGCTCCCTGCCATGGCGATTCTGGCTGTCTTGCTCCTGCCTGTCCGTCCTCTCCCTCCTTCTCATTCAGGCAGGACTGGCCCTGCCCTGCACAATGAGCCATGCCCTTCCCTCCTGCACTAATGGCCATCTGTCCTGTCCACTTCCTGCTAACACCTGGGGCCAGACCCCTCCTGGCTGTAGTAAAGGGCACAGAAACAGTGGAGGCAGGTGCCCCTGTCAGGCTGCATAAGTGACAATGTCACCCACTGTGAAGGAGGCCCCATTGTGTCCATTCCAGGGCTCTTTCCTTCCATGACAATGACATGTGAAATAGGCCAGGACACAGGCCTGAGCATCTCCCCCATCTGCTCTCTGCACTGACTCAGCGAGGGGGGCAGAGGCAGGGCAGGGCGGCAAGCCCCTAGGTCCCAGGCTCCTTACACCCAGATGACTGGTGGCTGCATCCTGGTCCCTAAGTGGGGCTCAGGCTCCTCCAGTGACTCCCAGGACCTTCCCCAAGGGGGAGCTGGACTGAACGGTGCTGTCTCAGGGGCTGTCTATTCCATATGTGCCTGTGTCCCCGTGAGGACACCATCACCACAAGGGAGGTCTGTCCCCACATGGTGTGATGCTCCAGCCACGGTCACTTACATTAGGCTCTAGGCTCTGATTTGGATCAATTTGATGATCTCACTGCACTTCCTGGGGTGAAAAGAACAGGAAGAAGGCATTCCACAGGCCTGTGTCAGGTGCTTCCCTACTTTGCTGAGTCTCCACAGCAATTGGGAACATAGACTTCTAGATTGATTAACATGATCAATAATACTTCTCTGAGTTTGGTGTTGTGCCCCATTTTACATAAAATAGACCCTCAGATGTCCCCTCTGACCATTCAGTCCTCCACCAGGACCCACAGGTCTCTCCTTACTCAGGAGGTTGCTGGTTTCAAAGTGACCTTAGCAGCTGCCTTGGGTCATAATGTGACCCCTCAGGACTTCAGAGCTCAGTCTAAGACACTGTGCTCCTGAGAGCAATATTTCTTTCAGAAAGGAGTCTTAGATCCTGGGTATTAAAACTATTTTCCCATATGGAAAACTTTACCATCCCCCATTTCTACCCCAGGTCTGCCACACACAAGCCCACGAGGCCGTATTTTCAGCAAGGTCCTGGGCCCCTCTTCCACCTCTTAGTGCTGATGTGTTTGGAACCATCCACTGGTCTCTCAGGACCATTCCACCTGCCTCAGCTGCTCTCTGCAGGGAGAGAGGGATGTAAAGTCCAAGGTCAGGAACATGATTCTACTCCAAACCTTGTCTGGTCCCCCTCACCCTAGAGCATTCTTTGGACTCATGCTTTGCCTTTCAGGTGTCACTGGCTCCTGTCAGTCACCAGGAAACACCTGAGCAGAACTGTCCCCTTGTGGCCCCAGGATGACCACCAAACTGAATGCCAAGCTTGCCCCTGTATCCTGGTTTCTGTTCACACACCACACTCACAGATGAGGTTGTGGGGTTTTCTTGAGGTTTAGGCACAATGGGGTGTCCCACCATGACCCACATCTAGGAGAACCAATGACTCAAGGACAAACACGTGGGCCGAGCCCTGGAGTCCATGCAGCTGGAGGGACTCTGCGTCTCAAGGCCAGCCAGGGCCAGCAAGGACCAGGAGAGACACAGGGTTGCTAACTCCCAGTCCTGGGTCTGTCCAGGACCAAACTCTGCAATTAAGTGCACCTGTGAGAAACTCTGGGCTTCTCCCAGACACAGCCCAGGGGGCCCCACGTCCTCTGATCCCTCAGATCCTCCTGTATCTGCCCAGGATACCCACTCTGCCTGGTTCTTCAGTACTCAGGTTGGTGGAAGGTGAGAGGCCAGCCCAGGTAGAAAGACACATTTGTGGGGATCACAGGGCAATCCTCTGTTGTCTGCACAGAGAAATTACCCAAACCCAACATCACATTCAACAACTCCCAACCCACGGAGGGTGAGGACTCTCTAGCATTAACGTGTGAACCTGAGGTTAATTATGCGACCTACCTGTGGAAGATAAAAAATCAGATGATCCCAGATAGTGACAGGCTGAAGCTGTCCAACAACAACAGGACTCTCACTTTATTCAATGTCACAAGGAATGACACAGGACCCTATGAGTGTGAAACCCAGAACCCAGTGAGTGCCAGCCACAGTGACCCACTCACCCTGAATATTTCCTGTGAGTAACTTCTATTCCTCCATTACCCTGGCTGTGAACTCAAACACACAGGGCCAGAGGCTGGGCCACTTAGTCCCTCTCGGGTCCAAGTACACAGACCCTCTCTCCTGGGCACCTGGACTGGCGGTGACAATAGCTCCAGGCACATCCAGGCAGGTCCAGCCTTGGGCCATGAATAGGAGGGGAGGGCTTGTGGTTCCCTGGAGAGGCCTGGGGTCAGCCACCTGGGACAGAGAAGCAGGGGAATGTCACAGACTAATTTCAGTGAACAAAGGGGTTTGGTTGAGACTTTCTGTGAGTGTGTATGGTGCTGGGATTTGAACCCAGGGCCTCATGCATGCTGGGCAGGTGCTGTACCACTCTACTCCCCAGCCTACTTGCGACATTTAAAAAATAAACAAGGCTGTGACATGGATCAGTAGTTATATTGTGGTCTTCTACAGTCTAGGAACTTCCCCTTCCCTCTGATGACATTACATGTGGCTTTATTCTGTTTGTCCAGATGGCCCGGATGCCCCCATCATAAACCCCCCAGACTCACATTTCCGTCCAGGGACAAATCTCCACCTCTTCTGCCACGCAGACTCTAACCTGCCTGCTCAGTTCTCTTGGTCTCTCAATGGGAGGCCCCTGGAATCCACACAGGAGCTCTAAGTCCCCAACCTCTCTACAAATAATAGCGGATCCTATGTGTGTGTCGCCCATAACTCTGTCACTACCCTCAATAGGACCACAACCAAGAATATTACCGTCTCTGGTAAGTGGACCCTGGAGCACAGTATCAAGTGCTGGGGTCTCCCTGAGGTCATCTAGGGTCAGAGGGAGGTTGAGCAAGTCCCTATTTTAAGATGAGGAACCTGAGGAGGTTGCTGGGTCATCCAAGGACAAAGTATTGCAGTATATTTTGTAGTTTCCCAGAACAGACTTAAACCATTTCAGAACCAAGAGCATAACAAGGGCATCTTATTTCTGGGTCCTCAACCACTGTCCATGGCCTCAACCATCCAGCTCATCCTCTGGACCCCTCACCCACATCACGATGGCCCTGAGAACAGACAGACCTCTCTGAGGACAGACAGGGTCCCCGGCCTCAGGCCCACTGTCAGTCAGCCCCCTGCTGTTTTTCCACAGGGCTTGTGGCCCAGCCCTTCCTCAGAGCCACCAACACAGAACCACACTCTGTGGCCATGACCTGCCTCTCAGGTGACCCTGGAATCTCCATCACATGGATCTTCAATAGCCAGACTCTGCAGCTCACAGACAGGATGCAGCTGTCCCCGGACCACAGGACCCTCAGCATAGACCCCGTCAGACAGTAGGATGCTGGGGAGTATCAGTGTGAGGCCTCCAACCCCGCCAGTTCCACCAGGAGTGACCGCTACAGACTGGCTGTGATCTGTGAGTGGCCCCCGTCCCACCCAGGGCTTCTGTCACACATTACACTGTCAAGGGCCATCATATGGCACCAGCCATGAGCATGGGGTAGATGCCAGAGCTTGGAGAGAATGTGGTTGACTACCCAGAAATTAGGGACCTTGATGTCACCTTGGTTCTGATCTGTACCCGAGGCTAGGCCTGGGCTAGACAGTCTGTGAGGGCTGCCCGCTGACACTGTCCTGAGATGGGAAGGAAGAAAAGAGGAAGAGACCTTAACAGGAGCAGGAGCAGGATGTGGCCCAGCTGTGTGTGGAGAGGGTCAGGCTAGAGCACATGCAGGTTTCACAACCAAACGTGAGGAAATTGCCAGAAGCAGAGTCGGGAGGACATGGTGACGACATGACAAACTGCACTGGGACCTTGGTGCCATTTCCTTCCACCCTGTGTGGCCCCCTGCAGGGCCCAGTTGGTTCCCCTGTAGACCTGACCTTCAGCCCTTTCTCTTCTCTTGCAGCAGAAGAGAGGACCCCAGGCCTCCCTGTGGGGGCCGTCGCTGGCATCGTGACTGGGGTCCTGGTCGGGGTGGCTCTGGTGGCCGCTCTGGGGTGTTTCCTGCTCCACACAAGAACTGGAAGGTACCCAGGCTTCCCCCACCTGATCCCACCCAGGTGACCCCAGGCCTGAGGGAAGGAGGCCCGTCCTCAGACTCTGGCCTGACTCCCACCTCCCCACTTCCCCAGGACCCTCCCCTCTCATTCTCCAGGCTCCTCCCTCACCCTCTGCTGGCCCTGGGCTGTTGCCTCAACAGCTCCCTCCTCTGTGCGCTGGTCACTAGGGACCTGTCCCCACAGCACTGTCCTCCTTCCTTCACACAGAAAACCGGCCACACTTCCTGTGACAGAGTTAGTGTCAAACCCGGCACCTCTTACAGTCTATCATCTCCACCACCCGAAATGAGGGGTGAGGCTGTGTATCTCAGGGGTGTCCTGGCCCAGGTCACTCAGTCACATGGAGAGGTCTTGAGAGGCTGGAGGGGTCAGCTCCCATAGCTTTATGGTCACCCACACCCCTGATATGTGAGGTGGCAGTCCTGGGGCCCAGCCAGGATAGTGTGTCTTGGAATGTCCTTGCCTCCTGGCCACATGGGTGGAGACAGGACAAGGCCACTGTCATGTTTCATCAACTCCTGGCCCCACCAGGGTCACTGAGGTTAGCTATTGTCAAGATGCAAGAGGCTGCTGCAGTGTCCTGCCCACATGGTGACCCTGCTTCCCCTGCCCACACGGCTCGGACCCTTCCACTCAGTCAAACCCTCCTGCTTTAATTCATCCTAATTCCGCAGTCCCTTTCTGGAGTCAGTCAGCCAAATCCTCTTGAGTCTGCATCTGGAAGGGACATTCACCTCTGTCCCTGGGCAGAAGAGGCCACTTAAGGCCTTTCCTCAGCTCCCTTCTGGGCCCCCTGGGACACAGACCTGATGGAGTAAGAAAGGATTCACACCCTCCTTGGAAATGGGGTGCCCTCCTCATCCCCTATCTGACCCCAGTCCATGACCCTCATGAATAAGCCTGACCTTCCCTAGGGCTGGTGTCCAGCAAGGCCTCAGAGACCACCGCACCCCAGCATCAACAGCCAGTGAGTGCCCCTTCAGCCTGCGGGTGGCTGGGAGCCCTAGGCCTGCCCCACAGTGTCACTCTTGCAGTCAACACTCCTTAGGTCAAGTCCTTCCCCTGGGCCTCAGGAGCCCTGTCATCAAACACTCAGGTCAGGGGACCCACCTGGCCTCACTTTTGGCATCTAGTCACCTCCTTAGGCTCCCTGGCTCCCTGGACCACTAACAGGGACACAGGGTCTCTCCCAGGACATGTTGTCTCCTCTGACCCTCTGAAAGCTGAGGACCCCCATCTCCTCCTGCTGCAGGGGCCCAGGCCTCACCACACCCTCCTTTAACTCTGTCTCTGTTCCAGGCCAAGGTCCCTCTGACAGCTCCACCTCCCTGGTAAGACCCCCAGCTCCCTACACACAGGGACCTGGCTGTGAAGGCTCAGGGCAAGGGCACTGTCAACCCCAGTACAGCACAGACGGCCCCTCTCATGTTGGACCAGGGCAAGGTTTGCCTGGACCTGGACAGAGGCTTGGCCTCTCTCAGGGACAGGACCACCATCACTCTGTCCTCAGTCCACCCTGCTTCCTTCCATTTGTCTCACGGAACCGCTGGAGGCCAGCAGGTGCAGAGTGGGTGCTGGGAGCTTCTATTAGTGGCCCTTGGTTAATGATGGGGGACCATAGTCTGGACAGAAACTGGGGTGACTGTGCAGAAGTGGAGGCTGGTGCTCAGGACCCAGAGCTGGTAACTCCTGGGAAGAAAGGGCTAAAGCAGACACAGGGAGTAAGCTCTGGCCTGTCAGAGACCAGAACCTTCCAGGCACCGCCCAGCACCTGCTCCCTGGAGTCCCAGCCTTGATGAGCCTCCCTCACTGACCCTGGTGTCCACTCTTTCTCCCCTGCCCAGGCTCCTGTTTCTGGCCACAAAACTGCCGTTCCCATCTACCAGGTGAGTGTGGGGGATGAATATTCTGGTCCACTGTCCACAGGCCCGACCATGGAGCTGCCACTAGCTGAACCTTCTTGAGTTTTCGGGAAAGAATAGTCAAAACAGGATCAGGGGGTGGTGAGCACAGGAGGAAGGGACCTGAAAACAGGAGCCACTGAGCCCACCCAGGCACAGGACGGAGCAGTCCCAGGTGGACCAGGGCCTAGGAGTCCTTGAATCTAGTTCTCAGAAGGACACAGGATCAGAGGACTCTTTGTTCTTTTTCAGGAATTACTAAACCCTGACCTGGACATCTACTGCCGGGTCGACCACACAGCCATTGGAGGTTCCTAGTTCCCACCAGACAAGGCTCCATATTGATGGAGGGAGGGTCCCACTAGGACCCCACACCATGGGCAATGGAGAAAAGAGCTGGGAGACTCTGGCACCTGGAGGGGAGGTGTCCCATGGGCTTTGGAGACCCAGAAAGGCTGCTTGAATGCTGAATGGCCAGAACCAGGCTGCCTGTGCCCAGGACAGGGGCTTCCAGAGAGAGGGAAGGGCCACTACTGGTCACCTGGAAAGGCGCTGAATAAAGACCCCCTTCCCTCCTTCGCTCTTTTGGTTCCTGTGGGAACGTCTCTTGGCAGACACTCCCCTCAGGGTCCAGGTCAGCTCTCTCCTGTGTCACGCAGGGGAATCGTGGTCTCTAAGTGGTTCCCACAGGGTTTCTCTTCCTGGGAGACAGGAGCTGGGAGGTGGGACCAGGGCAAAGGTGGGGTCTGTCCACAGGGAAAGGTGAGGGTCCCAAGGCCCTGCAGCCAGCAGAGCACTCAGTGGCCCACACGCTCCAGGGACCCATGGTGGCTGGCTGTGGCCATTGATTTCTTCTCTTCCCAAAGCCCAGTACTCAGGACATCTTCACCTCTGCTGGGACAGGGACAGTGACTGTCAGAGTAATCAGGGGACAGGACCAGTCCCAGACTCAGGCCCTGAACAAGGGCCTCAGGCCCTGCCCGAGGCTCCAGCTCTGCCCTCCCATCACCTTCCACTCTGCCCTGCCTGGTCTCTCTGGAACCAGCCTCCTCTGCACACTCCAGCACCCAGGGCAGAGGCTCAGGACTCCCCACATGGGGCTCCATGGTGATGAGGCAGAGGATCTCCTCCCTGACCTGGGGCCCAGGATGTCCACTGCAGCCTCCTCCACACACCTGGGCCACTGCTCTAACTCCGGTAAGGGCTGGGTAGGGTGATGTTCTCAGGTAGGTCACGTGGATCAGGCCACTACATTCCTGGAAATCAGAGGTCCATGTACTGAAGCTCAGGGACGCTCTGCTGATGCCTGAGAGTTGTCTGTCCTGAGATGAGAAGTCGGAAGAGACCCTGGGAGATTCCCCCATGACTCAGCTCTAGTGAGGCTCATCCTGCGTGAACATAGCATCAGGTCACACACGGTGACTTGCCTTGGTTTCCTGGGGCAGCTGCCACAGACTGGCTCCAGCACAGTGGCTCCAACAGCAATATCAGGTGTCCTTGCAGCTGCATTCTTTATGGAGGCTCCAGGGGCTGTGCCCACAGTCAAAGGAACCTTAAGACTCAGTCGCTGTTGCAACTTCAAACCTGGTGGGAACTTTCCCTGACTCTTGGCCCAGGTCCTGTCCTGGAAACCACACCACCTGGAGCACCTTTGCGCACAGCATCCTGCTCCCTGAGCCACACATGAGCCCCTGGGAACCTGGGTCAAGCTGAGCCCCTCCAAGCCAAGCATGGCACCCATCTTCCTCCTTCCCATCTCATCCCATCCAAGAAGATACCCTGCTCCTGTAGAGCCACCCTGGCCCTCCAGGGACTCAGGTCCAGTCCCTGCAGTGTCCCTGCAGGTCACACTCACACCACCCAGGCTGCCCAGGGGAAGGGTCTCCTGTGAGCTCAGGGGAGCCTCCCTGACTAGGATGGGGTGGAGTCCTCCTCTCCTTCTGCATCTGAGCAGTCCCCAGGGTCCTCTGTACCCTGTCCTTGCAGCCACTGTTTCTCCCTGGACACAACCTCAGATCCCGCCAGGCAGAGTTAAGGTGCTGTCTCTCCAGCAGTCCTTCCCAATCCTACCTCGTGACGATGCTCAGGCCCTTGTGACTCTTCTCTCTACAGATGCCTTGTGCTCTGGGCTCCTGAACACCTGCCCCCACACATGCCAGCTTCAGATCAGTGACAACCACCAGCTCTGACATCCTCACCCACGGCAGGTGTCTGAGCAGACTCACCAGGTGGGACAGCTGAGGCTCCAGCAGGCAGGAGCACCCTAGTCCCTCTCCTCCCTCCCTGAGGGCAGCAGGCCCCACAGGCTGCCTCTGACAACCAGCCTTTGTCCAGACCACAGCTTCAGGTCCCTACTGCTCCTCCCCAGGGAGATGCACTGTGGCTGCAGCAGCCAAGAGGAAATCCCACTGTCAAGGAAACACTGGGCCCCATCCCTCCTCAAACTCTGAAAGGGACAGACACATGCAACACACCTGGCCTCACCATCCGTCCAAAGGCCACTCCCAGC
This sequence comes from Ictidomys tridecemlineatus, assembly GCF_052094955.1. Taxonomy (NCBI): domain Eukaryota; kingdom Metazoa; phylum Chordata; class Mammalia; order Rodentia; family Sciuridae; genus Ictidomys; species Ictidomys tridecemlineatus. The sequence continues at coordinate 12,580,183 of NC_135491.1, read as the reverse complement.
TACTTTCCACCCAGGCCACCTGCAGCCTGAAGAGCGACCTCCTTTCTGCTCTCTCCCTGTGACAGCAGGTGCTGCTTTTGCATTGTGGCCTGGGGTCCCCTCCACCCCCCCCCAGGGAACCCAAACCTGCCTGTGCCCCGCCTCAGCCATACTCCTCAGCCTCCTGCTCCCCTCCACCTCCCTGACCTGCACAGAGAGGGGACAGCCCTCCTAGCCCCTCCCTGCTCACTGCCAGCCTTGGGTGCTCATCACGGGGCCTGCAGTGGTCATTTGTGCTCAGGTTGGTCATTTGTGGGACTAGGCACACAGGAGAAGCCTCCCACATGCCTTCGACTCTCAGAAGGGAAAGTAAACAGAGAACAACTCCAACCAAAAGTCAGAAGGCAAGGGCGTCCCAGGGATTCCTAACAGTGCACCATCTTGTTCATGATCTTCTTCAAGAGATACTGTCAGATCAGACAAGGCAGGCAGCAGCCAAAGGAGGCAGATTTAAAAGGGCCGCTGAACAGGCTTTATTGAGATATCACTTCCGGGCAGAACTCGATCAGACCCACAGAGGGGACTGGGGAAGGGCCTGAGGAGAAACTGCGTGGAAGCTCGACCTGACTGGACCTTTATGGGGCTTACAGCAGGAAGGGAAGGGCTTGGGATTGGAAAAGGTGTCTCTAGGGTCCCTTGCCCCCTTGGAGTTGGTCAGGGGAGTTGGCTGAACTCCAGGATTGGCCAGGGGGTCCTGCTGATTGACAGGAGTTAGTCAGGAGATCTGGCCGATTGACAGGCGTTTCTGCCAGCATCTGATTGATGTTCTTTTCAGTCGTGGGCTGCTTTGTTCTAAGTTGCCACTAAGTCGCCACCAAGTCACTGCCACCAACCTAACAGATACCTCCCATGTCCTTCCTTTGAGACCTTGGGACAGATGGCCTCTTCTAAGGCTGACCATCCCTGGGTGCAAAAATCTCCCCACTCTGAGCAGCAGTCCCCAGGTCAACTCCCGTCCTCTCCCTAGACTCACCCAGGCAGCCTGGGACCAGCAGTGAACAGGACCCACCCTGCAGGCTGAGGTCAGGGCCACCTGGGCCCAGGTTTCAGGGCCAGCTCTCACCATTTGGACCCTGGTCAGCTTCCCCACTACAGTCCTGACACTGGCCATGGGTCTCCTCATGACTTCCTGAAGTGACATTGGGACTCACAGCCAACACTCAACATAGTGTGATTCTGTGTGACAGGAGCGTGGCTTTGGCTGGAGATGGAGGTGGAGATGTCGCCTGAGTGCCACCTCAGCCCCGGGGGCTCCCTCCCACATGCCCACTGTCCCCACACTCCTTCCTGGTCCTGGAGAACCCTGCTTGGCCATGCGTCCCTGTGTAGTCCCCTCCTTCCTGGCATCACCCACAGGAAAAGGCAGGGTGACCTCAAGAGAACCGCCCAGGCAGAGGACAGAGGCCACCCACAGAGGACATGGGCAGGCCTGAGCCTCAGCTGCACCAACAAATGGAGAGAAAAGCTCTTCCTGAAATCTCTCCCCAAGGGCAGCAGAGCCCAGGGTCACCTGATTCTCACTGCCACAACCTCCCTTCCCAGGACACGTCACCTGCCCCTGCACACCCAGGCCCTGAAGCTTCCTCTGGGACACTAGAGTCTGGGTCTCTGAGGCTGGGCTGGTGACACCAGTGATGGAGGGAAGTCCCTGCACCTGTCATACTCAGTGGAGCCTATTCTAGTCTCCAGAGCCAAGCTGTCCTCATCCTCCTGAGAGGAAATCCACTTTCCCAGAGCTTTGGAGAACATGGGGAAGACATGGGCCAAACCGGGATTCTCTGTCATAAAGGAAATATGCCCAGGGGTATGGGGACCCCAGGGGTTTCCCGGGTGGTGCTGAGAGCCCTGAGGCCAGGACACAGCCGAGGCCAGTGCTGGGTGAGCCACTTTTCTCAGGGGACAGCGTCCCCACCTGCCTTGCTCTTGAGGTATGGCATGGGGTCCAAAAAGGGAACAGAGGGAAAGAGGAAGAGGAACTAGAGGCAGGACTGAGAGGGAGGGGACAGAGAGCCTAACTGGAAAGAGACCCTCCCCCCACCCACATGATCCAGGAAAGTGCTCCTGCCCTGGGAGGGGGCTGAGCTCAGAGGAGCAGGGCAGCAGGGCTGACTGGCCTGGGCCTCTGCCTCCCAGTGGGTCTGCAGTGAGCTCCTTCCACAGAGGGGAACAGAGCGGCAGGAAATCAAGGGAAACCTCCATCCAAGCCACCAACACCAAACTGCTCTCTGTGGTCAGACCTGCATCTCAGATGACACTGGAATTTTCAAGAGCCAGAGTCTGCAGGTCACAGAGGGCAGGCAGCTATCCCAGGACCACATCACCCTCAGCATAGATGCCGAGAGACAGGAGGATGCAGGCAACAGCAGTGTGAGCCCCCCAGCCTGGTCAGTTCCACCCAGAGAGACGCCCTCAGCTGCAGTGTATGATAGCCCACCTTTGGCCCACCCAGCAGTTATTCAACTCTGATTTTATGTTTCTTGCTGTATCGTGGTAGTTATCAGGCACTTATGTTATTACAGCTGGTGAGAATCGCCAAACAAGTGGACAGTCCTCAGAACTTGAACTGAGTCAGTAATGCTCAAAACCAGGAACTGACAGGCCCGTTATTCTTGACCTAAGGTCCTAGGCAACACCAGGTCCCACCCTTTGCAGGTCTCACAGGCACCGTCTCCAAGGCAAGGTGGTATTCTGTAAGGACAGGGGCACCTGGGCTGAGACCCAGTGAGAGATGGCGCTGAGAGGACAAGCCCTCTCCCCTGATATGGGGTTTTTTAAAAATATTTTTTTCATGGTAGATGGACACAATATCTTTATTTATTTATTTTTATGTGGTGCTGAGGCTCGAACCCAGGGCCTCACGCATGTAAAGCAAGTGCTCTACCACTGAGCTACAGCCCCAGCCCTCGACCCATGAGGTTTCACCATCCCCCTGGAAGATGCTCCCAGGCACACCTGCTCCAGGGGACCCAAGTCTAGACTGAGTCCTGCTAAGGATGAACCCCAAAGCCCCGAGCACCCACCACCAGGCCTGACCAGCCCCTGGAGGCCTCACACTCCTTGGCCAGCAAACACCAGCCCCTACCTAGGGAGTGGCCTTCATCCACCACGACACAGAGGATTTCTGGACACATGTAATGTCATTGGTGTGAGGATCACAGGACAGGCCTGCCTCTGTCCTCCCCAAGGCCCAGGGCTCTCTCCTTGTCCTGAAGTGTTCTGAAAACTGTGTACCTCTGAGCCCCAGTTTGAAGAATGGTGCCTCATGACCCCTTATCCTATGATGGACAGTTGGGCACCATCATGGACAACCGCAGAGGTGCCCCATGCCCTGGAGTTATAGAGGGTCCCTGGTGGAACTGCTGGTGGGTGAGCCTCTGCACACTGTAGGCTTTAATTTTTTTTAATATTTATTTTTTTAGTTGTAGATGGACACAATACCTTTATTCCATTCACTTATTTATTTATTTTTTAATGTGGTGTTGAGGATCGAACCCAGGGCCCCGCGCATGCTAGGCGAGCGCTCTACCGCTAAGCCACAATCCCAGCCCACACACTGTAGGCTTTAGATCCTCAACCACAGAGCTGATGCGGTGACCTCCATCCAGACCTGTCCCCCAGGAGCACATGACCCCTCAGGTCCCTGCCCAGAGCATAGTGGTGGGTCCTGCACCATAGAGCCTGCTAAGGGGGAGTTTTCCAGTGAAGTGACAAGAAGGGGATTTACCTCAGTGTCAGAGCACTTGCCTAGCCTTTGTAACGCCCCGAGTTTGGTCCTCGGTCCTGGGGGGAAGAAAAAGGCAAGAAGTGACAGAGCAAGGGACCCATCAGGACAGAAGCATCTCCTAGCTCCCACCAAGGGGGGTGATAATGAATGAGCAGGCAGGTGTCTCTAGCTGAGCTCTCACTGTGTCCCTCAGGCTCCTCCCCACCCCCAGCACCCAGGACTGACCACATCACCAGAGAAGGCCTGAGACAGAGAGCTCAGAGAGAAATGGACACACGGAAGCCCTGGGCCCTGCTCCTTGCCTGCCAAGGACATGTTCTGAAGTCACTGTCCAAGAGGGGGTGCCTCTGCCCAACCTGTCTCTGTGGACAGTGTGTGCCCTCCTGCCCTGCCCTGCCCACTCCCTGGGTCCTTCTCCAGGTGCTTCTAGACAAACCTGGTGTGGCTGTGCCCCTGTGAGGTGTGTGGAGAGGCTGAGTCTCTGGGCATGTGTCTCAGAGCCTCGTCATGAACATCTCTGGTGTCCAGGACTGGAGAGGAAGGACGGGGCTCCAGCTCCTCCATGTGAGACAGGAAGTGCCAATCCTGGGTTCCCATAAGTGCTACATGGGTCCTTCTGCAGAGAGTCAGGCCTGGTCACCCTGCAGCAAGACCTGGGCCAGGCCCTCCTGTGTCAGTGCACCCTGGAGTCTGTCTGGGGAGGCCGATGCTCTGTTCCTGGGACACCAGGCTCCGATGGGACACTTCCTGCCTGACCTTCAGGATGCAGGCCCCTCAGGCCTCAGTTCTGCATGCACAGCAAGGGTCTTTCTACCTATAAATGAAGTGTGTCTTCACCCTGCTCTGACCCCTCCTCCTCCCAGTCTCAATCACTGGATGGATGTCACACATCACAGTCATCCCAGAAGCAAGGAGACCTCATCTCCCCCTCCTCCTGTCTCACAGAGCCCTTCCAGATCCTTCTCTGATAGACTCACTGGGCCCTTGGGGGAGATCTGGGCCTGACCACAGGAAGGGTCGTGTCTGCTGGACCATCCAGGGAATGCAGATGGTGGCTACTGTACCAATATGAAGGTGCTGAGGGGAACCACCTGTGGCCAGGCATCTAGCTTCCCTGCTGGGAGGACAGCAGAGCTCCAGACATGGAGGTGACCTGGGGGGGATGGACAGATTCCACTCAGGGAGACCCCCCACAGAGGATCTCTCCAAGCTGACAATCAGGGTGTGCCCCACCTGCTTTAGGACCTGCCCTAAAGGGGATTTGGCCCCAACAGGTGGAGTCACACTGAGGGCCACATGCAGCCCAAGGTTCTAACCTTGCCAGCTAGCAGGACAGAAGCCTCAGATTGTCCCTTCAGTGCAAATCACTAGGTTTAATTCTACAAATCCCAGCACATTTGGCCTCCTTGGGGCCTGTGCAGTCTCCAGAGGATGCCAGGGCACCGGGAAGTCACATGTTCCTCACAGATCCATCATTTTCCCCCTGACCCACATCATCAGCCATAAACACACAGGGGAGAGCAAACCCTCAGCACCTGCTGCTCTGTCACTGGAAATTTCCAAGGCTGAGAGCCCACACCTCCTCCTGAAGACTCACTTTCCTTCCCACAAAGGCACCCTCCCCTTGTATTTGAGGGAGACCCTAAATGCACTCTCCAGCTTCACTTCCTTACAGTTGACTTTAAATGGCACTAATTTTGGAATCACACCCTGGAGCAATACATTATTAGCCTCCCAGTAGCTCTGCTCTAGAGGACAAGGATAACCAAAATACCCTGGGGTTAAAAGTGTTCTCCAGCAAAAGTTGAGGTTCTTTTTAAAATTGTTTTTGGCTTTTGCTCTTCTCCCTTGTTCTGCTATTATTTTTTAAGGGGTTCTTTCAGGATCCAACTCAGGGGTGCAAAACTGCTGAACCACATCCTCAGCCCTTTTTATTTTGAGACAGGATCTTACTATGTTTTGGAGGCTTGCTAAATTGTTCAAACCTAGGCTCCTCCTGCCTCAGCCTCCAGAGTCTGGGATTACAGGTATGCACCACTGTGCCCAGCTCTTGTTCTGTTATATTAAACACTGAGGTCAGCTATTCCTGAAAAACGACAGTGGCTAATTAGTAACTTTTCTCTAGAGTTACGGACCCTAGAACATTTGGTGACTTTCAGGTAACAATAGCACATGCACCAGAAAAGCACATACCGCCCCCTTACTGGGCCCAGTGGCAGGTTCCTGGAATCCCAATGACTCAGGAGGCTGAGGCAGGAGGATACAAGTTCAAGGCCAGCCTCAGCAACTTAGGAAGACCCTGTTTCAAAAGAAAAAAAAAAAAGACTGGGGATGTAGTTTGGTGGTAAAGCACCCAGGGCTTCAGTCCTGGTACAACATAAAAAGGAAGAAGAAACAGAGAGAGAGGAAGAAAACAGACCACATAGGATTTATGAGCCCCTAGCACTCAAACTGTCTGAGTCTAAAGAAATTGTTCACTAAAGTCCCCACCCAGGCCCTGGGCCTGTGACCCCCTGGCAATGGAATTCCCCATCTCCTAATTTCAAGTTTGTCCTCAAAAATGCTCCCCCCATCACTCCCATGAGCATGGGTGTGTCATCTACATGAACAATGTTCCAAACAGAAAATGAACTGTGAAGAAGAGAGGCCAATCCACAACATTTATTATCAGTATAGGTCCTACTGTTTGGATCCTTGAATTTAAATAAATATTTGTTAAATGACTCTCAAAATCCCCTAGCCTGAGGTTGCACGACTATTCTGGTCTCTGTCTCTCTCTCCCTTCTCAGGGTACCTGCAGGATTTGGACAGCACCAGGAGACATCAGGAGCACACACAGCCAATGACCAGCACGATGACCCTGGGCAGTCAGTTGTCTGACTCTAGGGGAAGGTTCCAGATCCTCCTCAGCCCTGCAAGGGGTGGTGGGAAACCCCATTCCCTCCTGATTCTTCCATGTGAGCATACCTGGGAGGACCTGTCTCCCATTGTAGAAGGTCCAGTTTGGAATTCCACAGCAGCCCTGCTGACACCTATTTACACAAATCCCAGGTGACACAGCCTTTAGGGACACAGACTCACAGCCATTTCCTCCAGTGGCCATAAGGCAGGGGCATCAGGGCCTTGAGTGTCCAGCCACTGAGTCTTGGACTTACTCCCTCCCCACTGACCAAGGCCCTGGAGTTGGTTACATGTGCCCACGCCTCCTATGACAGGTTCTTCCCTGGGGTCCCAGGTGCCTTCCCAGGACTTGGGGATGGGACAGGAAAAGCAGCTGCACTGGTCTCAGAGGACTGGGAGGCTCCCCTGAACTTGGGGAAGAGAGCACACGCCCTCTAGTGGACATGCTAAGAATCCCATAGAGGGCAGGTGAGGGCTGACCTTGGGCAAAGGGCAACTTTGGAGGATGGAACTGAAGATGCAAAGGGAGGAGGTGGAGATTGGGAAGGGGTGAGGAGGGGTGGGAAGGAACAGGTGAGGGGAGGCTCTGGGGAGGCCAGAAAAGGGCGCAGAGCAGGGCTCCCTCTCCTCTCCACTGACACTGGGGCTGGCCATCCTTGGGGGCTGTGTGCTGTGGGGTGTTGAGCACCATCTGGGATTCACCTACTAAGTCCAGTAGGACCCCCTCCCCCCAGTTCAGACAATCAGAAGTGTCTCCAGACACTGCCAGATGTCCCCTGGATGGCAACATTGTCTCTGGCTGAGACTCACTGGTCTACACAAACCTGCAGTAAACAACTCCACAGATGAAATCCACCCCATTTTGGTAGAAGAAATGAGTGTAAAAGGGCAGAGACTGACTGGTTCTGGTCACAAGTCAATCACTTGTCCCTGGAGAAGACATGTTTCAAGATGATGGCCGCATGGCATCCTGAACCTGCACAGCACTGTGGGCTTCCAAGGGTCAGTAGCCACACATCAGTGACACCTGCTGGGTCCATGACATCGTGGATGTAGGGAGCTCTGTCACACTGGGAAGAGGAAGCCTGCGATCTGAGCCCACACCCAGCACCTGGACAGTCCCTGGGCCACTCTCACCACCTCAGGAGGCCTCTGAGCAAAGACGGCAAAGTCAGTTCTGGGTTAGGAAGAAAGGTCTTAGTAAGAGGAAAGGACAGCACAGGAATTTCTCTTCATGTTCCACGTCGTAGAATGTGGATTGTTCATTAAGTTGACTCAACCCCACACAGATCAGGTGGCTGGACAGAGCTGGGGTCTCACCAGCCCCTGGGCCTGCAGCACTCTGCTACCCAACTCTGGCCCACTCAGAGCCACAGGGGCCTTCGCTGATTATTCTTCAGGGGGCAGGTGAGAGGGAGCTTTTAGGGTCCTCACTGTTTACCCACCACCTCTCAGTCTCTGGGCAACTCTGTTGTCCACTCTTGGATTCAGTGTCCTTATCCCTGACCTCTGCTTCTCTCACTTATCTTAACATCACCACAGGTCCAAAATGCCCTCTGCAGGTGATCTGGAGGGACATGTTCTCAGAGACGGTTTCCTTCACATCACCCTGAACAGACCTCCACCTGGGGTCCCAACACTGTGACCAGCAGAATTTGGACCATTCTGAATGGAGGGATGAAGAGGAACCAAGACACTTTCCAGCACTTAGGGGGAGCATGAGCCTCCTCCTGCTGTGTGCAGGGGTGACCAGTGGACAGAGACACAGAGCACCTTGTTGCTGTGCAGAGAGGGTGAGCCACACGAATGTATGGCAGCTACATGGACAGCAAAGTCCACTTAAGTCCACATTGTGTGGACAGCTCTCCCAGGTCCTTAAGAGAGAAATTAAAAATGTGGCATTCACAGGCTAATGAAGAACAGAACACGCATCACAATTTCTGGTACTATTTTCTATACAAGTGTGTTCTGCTCATTTTTTTAGGTGTTGAAAAGGAGGCCCTTCTGCTCATGCACCATCTCCAGCATTGTGTTCTGGTGGAAATTACAATGTTTCTCCTCCTTGAATTTGTTGCATTACTAAAAGCAGCTCCTAACATCCTCCAGGGCCAACAGTGCCACCCACTGCATCTGGGCACTCCCCAGTGCGGTCCTTGAGCCTGGGATATCCCATGTCCACAGGAGCCCTGGCTGGTGGCTGAGGAGTTGGACATGAAAAGTCTCAGACTCTTTTTTTTTTCCCCTACAATTCCAGTTCTCCCTGGAGTCCTGCCTTCTCTGCCTCTGCCTCTGCTCACAGGTACTGGGAACTTCTGGAAGCTGAACCCCCATTGGAAAGCAGCCACCTATGCTCAGGTCTGTTGGGCACTGCCTGGTCCCAGTGAGCTCCTTGGGCCACATCCAGTTATGGGAGCAGATGCCTCACTCTCTTATAGGGGAGATGTAGCTGGGTCCCCCCAGATGGGTGCCAGCAAAAAGACATGGGGAAAGACTTCCATGGAGCAAAACTGATGGCACAGGAAAACCAACTCTGACATTGTCCTCATCCCAAGAATGCCATGAGTGGATCAGAATGTCCTCTTTCATGTTTGGACAGGGCGATCCGCATCATGATTTTGTGGCAAAATGGGGTCAGAATCTGTCTTTGAAGGTAAAGAAGTGGCTGGCGCTCCTCTCAGGCTTAGTATTCAGAACTCTAAAGGTTTTGCACAAACTCTGCCAACACAACTGCTTTATGACCGTGACCAGCTTGTTCACGTGCTCGAGGGACAGAGTAGCAGCAACTCCAAGAAGAGCAGGTTTAGCAGAAACTCTGCACAGAGAAGAACAACTGCAGGAAGATAAGCTGCCCCAGTCCTCTGAGCTGTTGGGAGAGAAAGAAAAATGCCCAGGACACAAAATCCTCTGCTTCTGGAAGAGAGAGAGGGAGAGGCCGAGCAGGAGGAGAAGAATCCCGAACAGACCCACCTCAACAGCATCTCCCAGGAAGCAGGAGGCAGAGAAACAAGGGATCCTCACTTGTAAAGACTTTCAGATGTGACAATGAATTTAATATTTAAAACCATAAAGTATTTACCATAAAAGACTGAACTTGTTTTTGTAAATGAACATTGATTCGTGGGCTTTTAACAAAATTACTAATAAAATAAAGAGTGGATGAGTTAAAAAAATAAATTGAAGTGACAGAATAGAAGAAAATATTTGCAAATCATACATGGGATATAGGTTTCATGCTAGGATAAATAAAGAATAGGTACAAATATGCAACTACAGAATAACCTATGTTTAAAAGAGGCCAAGGAGCCGAGTACAGTCCTGGGCATCTGTAACCTCAGGCATCTAAGACTTGAGATTCACAAGTTTGAAGCCAGCCTGGGGAACTGTCCCAAAACAAAAATAAATTAAAAAATGTAAATGGCTGGGAGTATAGCTCAGAGGTATAGCACCCCTCAGATCAAACCCCAGCACTGAAAGAGGGCAAAGGGCTTGGATAGCCACATCTTCGGAGATGTTGCATGGCCAACAAGCACATGACAAGATGCTCCGTGTCATCAGTCACTATGGAAACAACCAAAATCACAATGACACCTCACTCCACACTATCCTACATTCCTGAGGGACTATGAGCCCTGAGGACTTCAGCACTTCTAACAGAGCCAGGCAGAAGCTCATCTACCCAGCACTCCCACAGCTGGGGATGGGCCCAGAGGATGGAAACAGGGACTCCAATAGTTTCCCACAGGCTAAGGCTCGCCACACCACTTTTAACCATAGGCAGAGTGTGAAACCACCCAAGTGTCCATCAACAGAGGAATACATAAATAAACATGACTTACAAATAAATATGTTGGAGTATTAATCCCCAATAGACTGCAGGGTGCCTCCCACGAACCTGATTGGCACCCACTACTGCTCCTTCCTGGATCTGCGAGGACCAGGCACTGCCAGAGGTCTCTGAGCAGGCCCTGCACCCAGGCATCACCCATGGGGAAAGTCAGGGTGACCACAGGAGAATCACTAGGTAGAGGACAAGGCCACCCAAGGAAGGCATGGGCAGGCCTGAGACACAGCTCTGCCAAAAATTGGAGAGGGAGGGTCTCCCTAAAATCTCTCCCTGAGGAACAAGGAGCCCACGGTCACCTACCTCCACTACCACAGTCCTCCCCTCCCAGGACACAAAGGGTGTGAAGTCCTGAGATAGCCACTCAGAGGCCAGGCTGGAGACACCAGATATAGAGAGCAGGTCCCCTCACCAGCCATCACTCAGAGGGCCCCTTTCCTGACCCCAGAGCTCTCTCTGTCCCCTTCCTGCTGGGAGGAGATCCACCTTCTTAGAGCTTTGGGGAAGACACAGGGCTAAACTGGGACTCTCATCATAAAGGAAACATGCCCAGGGTAAGGGGACCCCAGGGGCTCCCTGGGTGGTGCTGAAAGCCCTGAGGCCAGGACACAGCTGAGGCCAGTGCTGGGTGAGCCACTTCTCTCAGGGGACAGCGTCCCCACCTGCCTTGCTCCTCAGGGTGTGGCATGCAGTAGTGAAACCCAACAGGGAAAGCAGAAGGGACAGGAGGCAGGACTGAGAGGGAGGGGACAGAGAGGTTCCTCCACAGAGACCCCGCCCCCAGCCCTGTGACCCAGGAAAGTGCTCCTGCCCTGGGAGGAGGCTGAGCTCAGAGAGGAGCAGGGCAGCAGGGCTGACTGGCCTGGGCCTTGGCTCCCCAGCGGGTCTGCAGTGAGCTCCTTCCACAGAGGGGACAGAGCAGCAGGGACCATGCAGCCCCCCTCAGCCTGTCCCTGCAGAGGGGGCATCCCCTGGCAGGGGGTCCTGCTGGCAGGTATGAGGGGACAGTTCCCTGAGGAGGGTGGGAGGTAGAGCAGAGTCTTGCTGCTGCTCCCGGGGAGGACAGGACCCTCACAGGGGTCACAGGGCTTCACTATGTCCCATTGGGAACAGAATACAGAAGACAGAAGCTCACCAACAGGAACAGATGAAGTGGATCAGAAAGCTCAGGGGTGCTCTTCCCCAAGTTACTCACCAGAGGCCATTATATTTTGAAAATTGACATTAACAGCTCTGTCAGGGCCACCCTCCAAATAGAAAGGCAACTTGAGCAGTGGACACTGTCTGCAGCCACCAGCCTCAGACATTGGCACACAGACACCTGGACCCTCAGGGCGGGGACCTGCTTCACTCATCCACAGGAGGCTGAGCCTGGTCCAGGCCCTGGGCTACAACAAGGGACAGACTAGTCTCTGAGCTTCCTCTCTAGAGGGCAGGAGGCCAGGCCAGAGGGAGATCTGCAGGTGAGGCCAGGTGCCATGTAGATCTAGGAGGGCAGAGAGCAGGGAAATGTCCACAGGGAAGACCTGGGGTCTGTAAGGAGGTGGTCAGGGGAGGCGGGTGCCCAGGTGCCCTGGGTGTGAGCAGGGATCTGAGGGCACTGAGGGGCCAGCCTTGCAGACACCTGGGAAAGGTGTTCCTAGGAGAGGATGACAGGTACAGGGGTCCTGAAGGAATGGAGGTCATGCTGCTGGCCTTGACCAGGGACACACACACACACACACCACACACCCCAAGGCTGAGGAATGAGGATTCCTGCTGAGGACCTGGGTCCCAACCACCGGTTACAAGGTCCCAGTGTTGATGGATTTCTCTCTCTTCCCTCCTAGTCTCACTGTTAACCTTCTGGAACCCGCATCCCACTGCCTCGCTCACTATTGTACCAGTGCCTTTCGATGCTGCTGAAGGGACTGACGTTCTTCTACTTGTCCACAATGTGTCAGAGAACACTGTAGGCTACCAGTGGTACAGAGGGGAAACAGACAGAAGCCCTCTAATTGTATCCTACTCGAATATCACACACTCAGCTACTGAAGGCCATGCATTCAGTGGTCGTGAGACAATATACCCAAATGGGTCCCTGCTGTTCATGAATGTGACAAAGGGGGACACAGGATTCTACACCCTACAAGCCACAACTGCTGATTTTGTTAGTGAGGCAGCAACTGGAGAGTTCCGTGTACATGGTGAGTGATGCCCCAGCCCTCTGGGTGTTGGAGGGGTCAACTCCACTGCACACACAGGACCCCAAGACCTGGTCTGCCTCCCTCCTCCTGTGCATTACATCCCCACAGTGTAGTTGGAGCATTTAGTGCAGGACACACGCAGTGCAGACAGACTTCAGAAGATCCGAGTCCTCTGCCTGAATCCACTGGCAGAGAGCAGGGTGCTCTGGTGGGAGACTCGGCCCAGGCAGAGCAGTCTCAGCCCAGTCCCTGTGTCCTTCCCAGGAGCATGGCCCTGAGAAAGACCCTGCAGGACTGAGTCAGGCCTGGCCTGAGGTCCCTGGAGTCCTCACAGAGAAGGTCAGCCCAGGAAGCTCCTGCCCCTGATCTCTGTCCCAGGGTCCTGGCTCCAGGTGACCCTGAGGACATGTGGCCAGGGTTGGAGTTTGGCTTCCTGTTGAGGGCTGCTGGGGAGCAATGATTTACTGGCCACCTGATCTGGTAGCTCCTGGAGGTGGTCACCAGCCAGGACACAGTCCCAGGAGCCACATCTGGGCAAGGGCACCTGGGCATCTCCTTCTCCCAGGACTAGGTGTGGTGAGCACAGAGGGACAGGTGCCTCAGGCCAATCAGGTGCCCTGATGGACCTCTATGAGGCTCCACAGGAAGGTCCATGTCCCCAAGGGGAGGAACAGAGGATAGAGATGCTCCTGGAGCTCCTGGTCCTCCCGGGACCAGCCCAGGGCCTCTCACTGGGAGGCAGATCAGAGTAGGGGCTTTTTCTTTGGGGGCAGCTCCTCTAAACCAAGGTCAGGTTACTGTGAGGATTTCAAGGTTAACTTAGAGACAACATGGTGAACCAGACACCACTTCCCATGTGTCCAATAAAGGGAAACTGAGGCACAGGGAACACAGTTGCTGAATCAGGTCACACAGACCATGGGTGGCAGGTCAGTGGTGCATGTCACTGTGTAGCCAGAGCCCTGTGCTCTGCATACTGAGGGCCTATTAGGCATCTGTGGACCAGAGAACAGCCATTGGCTCAGGGCACTGGCAGCTGGAGGGGACAGTCTGCTCTGGGAGTGGGAGCAAATGGAGGATAATCAATTTTTACTCTGGAACCAAATTACCTGCCTCAACAGAATGTCCAGGCCTCCCCCTCCCACAGCTGGTCCACACCTTCCCTCACTGAACTTGAAGTCTCGTGTTTCCTGGTGTGTTGGGTGTCACTCCCTCTGTAGCATAAGGTGTTTCTTTTTTTTCTTTTCAGGAGGAGTAAGGGGATTGGGGGTACCAGGGATTGAACTCAGAGGCACTCGACCACTGAGCCACATCCCAGCCCTGTTTTGTATTTTATTTGGAGACAGGGTCTCACTGAGCTGCTTTAGCCTGACCATTGCTGAGGCTGGCTTTGAACTCACAATCCTCTTGTCTCAACCTCCTGAGCCCCTGAGATTACAGATGTGCGCCACCAGCCCAGCCCTCTGGAGCATAAGGAACAGGACTTTTCTTTCTCACTCCCCACCAGAGCCTGCAGCCAGGACAGGGCCCAATGTGTGGCCAACTCTCAGTGGTTTTATGACAAGGGAGGGAAGATCATGAATGAATGACCCTGGAGCTCTTCAGAGCCTGGACCCTGCATGTGCAATCCCAGGGGGTTCTGCCACCTGCTCCCTGTCCCTCCTGGAGGCTGAGGCTCTTGCTCCATCCCAACAACCACCTCTCCGGAGGCCACCCAGAGTGGCCAGGCTGTGGAGGGTCTTCAGGGTGACTCTGGGTCATTTCTGAGGCAGCCATGAGTCTCTTGGACCTGGGGCTTTAAGTCACTGTACCCCCACTGCTCCCTGCCATGGCGATTCTGGCTGTCTTTCTCCTGCCTGTCTGTCCTCTCCCCCCTTCTCATTCAGACAGGACTGGCCCTGCCCTCCACGGTGAGCCATGCCCTTCCCTCCCTACATTAATGGCCATCTGTCCTGTCCACTTCCTGCTAACACCTGGGGCCTGGCCCCCTGTTGGGCGGTAGTAAAAGGCACAGAAACAATGGAGGCAGGTGCCCCTGTCAGGATGCATTAGGGACAATGTCACCTACTGTGAAGGAGGCCCCACTGTGTCCCTTCCAGGGCTCTTTCCCTCCATGACAATGACATGTGAAATAGGCCAGGACACAGGCCTGAGCATCTCCCCCATCTACTCTCTGCACTGACTCAGCGAGGGGGGCAGAGGCAGGACAGGGCGGCAAGCCCCTAGGTCCCAGGCTCCTCACACCCAGATGACTGGTGGCTCCATCCTGGTCCCTAAGTGGGGCTCAGGCTCCTCCAGTGACTCCCAGGACCTTCCCCAAGGGGGAGCTGGACTGAACGGTGCTGTCTCAGGGGCTAACTGTCTATTCCATATGTGCCTGTGTCCCCATGAGGACACCAACACCAAAAGGGAGGTCTGTCCCCACATTGTGTGATGCTCCAGCCACGGTCACTTACATTGGGCTCTAGGCCCTGATTTGGATCAATTTGATGATCTCACTGCACTTCCTGGGGTGAAAAGAACAGGAAGAAGGCATTCCACAGGCCTGTGTCAGGTGCTTCCCCACGTTGCTGAGTCTCCACAGCAACTGGGAACATAGACTTCTAGATTGATTAACATGATCAATAATACTTCTCTGAGTTTGGTGTTGTGCCTCATTTTACATAACAGAGACCCTCAGATGTCCCCTCTGACCATTCAGTCCTCCACCAGGACCCACAGGTCTCTCCTTACTCAGGAGGCTGCTGGTTTCAAACTGACCTTAGTATCTGCCTTGGGTCATAATGTGACCCCTCAGGACTTCAGAGCTCAGTCTAAGACACTGTGCTCCGTAGAGAAATACTTCTTTCAGAAAGGAGTCTTAGATCCTGGGTATCAAAAACTATTTTCCCATATGGAAAACTTTAACATCCCCCATTTCTACCCCAGGTCTGCCACACACAAGCCCACGAGGCCGTATTTTCAGCAAGGTCCTGGTCCCCTCTTCCACCTCTTAGTGCTGATGTGTTTGGAACCATCCACTGGTCTCTCAGGACCATTCCACATGCCTCACCTGCTCTCTGCAGGGGGAGAGGGGTGTAAAGATCAAGGTCAGGGACATGATTCTGCTATAAACCTTGTCTGTCCCCTCACCCTAGAGCATTCTTTGGACTCATGCTTTGCCTTTCAGGTGTCACTGGCTCCTGTCAGTCACCAGGAAACACCTGAGCAGAACTGCCCCCTTGTGGCCCCAGCCTGACCACCAAACTGAATGCCCCCTGGCCTCCTAGTGTGGGATTTCTGTTCACACACCCTATTCTCACATCAGGCTGTGGGATTTTCTTGGGGGTTAAGCACAATGGGGTGTCCCATCATGACCCATGTCTAGGATGGTCTTGAGAACCAAAGGCTCGGAGGACACACACATGGGCCGAGCCCTGGAGTCCATGCAGCTGGAGGGACTCTGCATCTCAAGGCCAGCCAGGGCCAGCGAGGACCAGGAGAGACACAGGGTTGCTAACTCCCAGTCCTGGGTCTGTCCAGGACCAAACTCTGCAATTAAGTGCACCTGTGAGAAACTCTGTGCTTCTCCCAGACACAGCCCAGGGGGCCCCACCTCCTCTGATCCCTCAGTACCTCCTGCATCTGCCCAGGATACCCACTCCTGCCTGGTTCTTCAGGACTCAGGTTATGGGAGGTTAGAGGCCAGCCCAGGTGGAAAGACACTTTTGAGGGGATCACAGGTACCACAGGGCAATCCTCTCTTTGTTGTCTGCACAGAGAAATTACCCAAACCCAACATCACAATCAACAACTCCCAACCCATGGAGGGTGAGGACTCTCTAGCATTAACGTGTGAACCTGAGGTTAATTATGCGACCTACCTGTGGAAGATAAACAGTCAGAAGATCTCAGATGGTGACAGGCTGAAGCTGTCCAACAACAACAGGATTCTCACTTTATTCAATGTCACAAGGAATGACACAGGACCCTATGAGTGTGAAATCCAGAACCCAGTGAGTGCCAGCCACAGTGACCCACTAACCCTGAATATTTCCTGTGAGTAACTTCTATTCCTCCATTACCCTGGCTGTGAACCCAAACACACAGGGCCAGAGGCTGGGCCACTTAGTCCCTCTCGGGTCCAAGTACACAGACCCTCTCTCCTGAGCACCTGGACTGGCTGTGACAATAGTCCCAGGCACATCCAAGCAGGCCCAGCCTTGGGCCATGAATAGGAGGGGTGGGCTTGTGGTTCCCTAGAGAGGCCTGGGGTCAGCCACCTGGGACAGAGAAGCAGGGGAATGTCACAGACTAATTTCAGTGAACAAAGGGGGTTTGGTTGAGACTTTCTGTGAGTGTGTATGATGCTGGGATTTGAACCAAGGGACTCATGTATGCTTGGCAGGTGCTGTACCACTGTACTCCCCAGCCTAGTTGTGACATTAAAAAAAAAAAAAAGTTGTGACATGGATCAGTAGTTATATTGTGGTCTTCTACAGTCTAGGAACTTCCCCTTCCCTCTGATGACATTACATGTGGCTTTATCTGTTTGTCCAGATGGCCCAGATGCCCCCATCATAAACCCCCCAGACTCACATTTCCATCCAGGGACAAATCTCCACCTCTCCTGCCACGCAGACTCTAACCCGCCTGCTCAGTACTCTTGGTCTCTCAATGGGAGGCCCCTGGAATCCACACAAGAGCTGTCAATCCCCAACCTCTCTACAAATAATAGCGGATCCTATGTGTGTGTCGCCCATAACTCTGTCACTACCCTCAATAGGACCACAACCAAGAATATTACCGTCTCTGGTAAGTGGACCCTGGAGCACAGTATCAAGTGCTGGGTGGAGTCTTGATTTTTCTGGAACCAACATGGAAGAAGTTCCTTCCTAGCCTGGCACAAGCAAATCCTATCTTTGCCTGAGCCTCCTGCTCCATCCCAGAGACTCTCCTCTTGCTTCTGACTTCTCATGACCAATCTAGGGTCCAGCCTGGATGTGGGGAGGGGCTTCTCACAGACCCAGAAAGTCTTAGGTAGTGAAAGGAGCTTCCTAGAGAGGGGGAGTGTCCTTGAAGTCAAGTCTCTTCTTTCTGTCACTTACTTGTCCCTTTCTGTCACCTCTCTGCTTTCTGTTACCTCCTCCGTGAGCATCAAGGAACCTGCATGGCTTTGCAATACGTTCATCCTCTTTTTCCCCAAATGACAGGAGGAAAGCCCCCTCAGATGGGGGACGAGCAGCTCTGCTCCTGTCCTGCTCCGACTCCATCTGGGGTGGGAGGGGTGGGTGGAAAAGAGGCCTGGGAGGCCCATCTGGAATCTGGATCAATCCTGTGGTCAGTTAGTGCCTCCCAAGTCAGGAGCAGGGGAGGGAAAGAGCCAGCCTGGGGGCAGATGCTTCTGAGTTGTGTCCTGGCTCTGAAGTCCCCAGGTGCCTAGGGTTGGGAACACAAGCCCATGTCATGCACCACGGAGAATAGCAGAGATGCACACCTCGAGGGACCGGAGCCTCACCTGAAGAGTCCCTGGGAGGCCGGGCAGGGCGGTGCCAAGAGCATGTGTTTGCAGAGAGGACAAGGTGCCGGGGTTGGTCAACACTGTGACCCTCATCTCCACAGGTTTCTTTCACTGGGATATTTAATCCACAGGCCAGGAAATAAAAGTCCTCTTCAAACTGACAAATCCTGTAGATTGGAATTTCTCCAGACACTAAGGTCATGAAGACGGGCTGGACCATCTTAATTCCCTGACAAATTATTTAATGAAAACTATACACTTTGCCTCTGAATGTAAAGCTACTTCCTGCCTGAGAGCCTGACCTCTAGAGGCACAGAAAGTACTAGAAAGAGGTTGCTCGATAGTGGATGGAAAAATTGTTCCACCTGAGGATGAGCTTGCTGGACAGATCCTATAGAGATGTCCAGGGACCCTCAGGGGTCACCTGGGTGATCTGAGGTCGGAAGGAGAGGCAGCACTTCCTTTACATTGTTATCTGAACGATGACACCCAAACTCTGCAGAGGGTCAGGGCCACCTTCTGGGCCACCTTACACAACTCACTGTGGGCCCTGAGCACTGGCTAAGGTCTCTGAGGAAGGACCACCTCAGTTTTCCCCTCCTTTTTGTCCACAGAACCATTGACACCGCCCCACCTCACAGCCAGCAACACCAGGGTGGCAGAAGGGGACTCTGTGCAGCTGACCTGCGTCCCAACTGACACTGAAATCTCCATCCAGTGGCTCTTCAATAACAAGATCCTGCAACTCACAGACAGCATGCAGCTGTCATCAAACAAGAGCATCCTGACCATACACCTGGTCCTAAAGATGGACGAAGGAGAGTATCAGTGTCAAGTCTCCAACCCAATCTCTTCCCCAAAGAGCAACCCCATCACGCTGACTGTGATCGGTGAGTGACCCTCTGGCCCCCTACATCTTACTGAGGGGATTTCTTTATCAATGGTTATACAAAATGGATAAAAGTCACAGGGGAGAGAATATCAATTAAGACACTAAAGCAGTAAGCAGAATTGCAAAGTGGTTTGGAGTTTAGGCTGTCAGTGAAATGTGTAGTCAACTTCTGCATTCATGAGGAACTGCTTCCAGAAGCCCTGCATATACCAAAGGATGCTCTAGAGCCTTATAAAGAATGGCATACTTCACAGCAGCTTGGGAAGCTGCCACAGGAGGATCACAAGTTCAAGGCCAGTCTCGGCAACTTAGCGAGCCTCTAAGCAACTTAGTGAGACCTTGTCTCAAAAGAAAAAAATAAAAATAAAAGGTCTGGGGACTTAGCTCAGTGGTAAAGTGGCCCTGAGTTCAATCCCCAGTACAAAAAAATAAACAAGAATGGCATAGTGTTTGTGTATAACCAACATTCTCCCTATTCTCTGTACTTTATTTTGAAGTACTAGGAATGGAACCTGGCAAGAGCTCTATCACTGAACTATATCCAAGCCCTTTTTATTTTTATGTTACTTTTCAGTGCTGGGGCTAGAACCCAGGGCTTCACACATACTAGGCAAGTGCACTACAGCTGAGCTGTTATTTTTATCCACAGACCTTTTATTTTTGATTCAGACTCTCACTAAATTTCCCAGGATGGCCTCAAACTTTTGATCCTCCTGCTTCAGCCTCCCAAGTAGCTGGAATTCCAGGCATATACCACCATGCCCAGTAACTTCCATACACCTTAAATCATCTCTAGATTTTTTTAATATCTCCTACAATGTAAATGTTGTATAAATTGTTGTTATATGGTATCATTTAAGGAATAATAACAGAAAAAACCTCTGTACATTTTCATTGAGAACCCAATTTTTGTCGGACTGTTTTCCTTCTGCAGTTGGTTGAATCCACTGGTATCAAGTCCATGGATGCAGAGGGCCAGCTGCACTGAGCTTCTTGAGTCTGGCATTTATTCTGTGACCTCGCACCAGATTCTTCTCTTTTATTCTTTTTTTTTTTTTTTTTGACAGTACTGAGGGTTGGACTCAGGCTAGGCAAGTGCTCTACCACCAAGTTAAATCCCCATCCCTTTTTATTTTATTTTGAGACAGGGTCTGGCTACGTTGCCCATGCTGACCTCAACTTGCAATCCTCCTGCCTCAGCCTCTCAAGTATCAAAACTACAGGTGTGCACCATGGTTCAAGATTCTTTTCTGTCTGCTTTTCTGTTCACTTTTTTTTTTTTTTTTTTTTTGGTGTGTGGTAAAATACACACAACCTAAGATTTGTCATCTTGGCCCCCTTGAAGCATACGATTCAGCAGCATTAACCAAGTTCTTGTGCAGCCATCACCACTGTCCGTTTCCAGAACTTTCCCATCCTGCTGAGCAGTAGATCTCAAAACATATTCCTCTTGTCTGTCTGAAACTTCAAACCCTCTGACCTCCTTGACCACGCAGTCTCTGGTAACCCCCATTCTGCTTTCTACTTGTAGAAATTCAACATTTGTAGATTCCACATACAGGTGAGATCCTGCAGGGTCCCACTTCCTGTTCCCAGTTTATTTCACTTCCTGTGTTGTACAGTGATAGAATGCCCTTTTTTTGAAAGGCTGGCCAGCATTCCAGTGTGAACATATGCCACCTTTTCTTTATCTGTTCATCCATTGACGGACACTGGCTATTGGCAATGCTGCATGAACGTGGGGGTTTGGCTCTCTCTGACAGACTATTTCAACTCCTTCTGTGCCTATATTGGGAAGTGGAATTGCTGGATTATGTGGTTGATAATGCCCTTGGACGCATAGAATGTTTCAGCTCTCATGAGGTCCAATTTATCTGGTTTTTGTTATTATGAATACTTTTGTTATCATAGCTAAGAAAACACTGTCAAAGCCAACGTTATGAAGCATTCATACTACATTTTCTTCTAAGATTTTTATAACTTTAGCTCTTACATTTAGATCTTTGATCCATTAGGAGTTAATTTTTGAAGATGATATTAGACAAAGACTCAGATTCATTTTTTTAAAAAAATATATATTTCTTTGTTTTAATAAATGCTTGTTTTTTAGTTTTACTTATGTGGTGCTGGGGATGGAACCCAGTGCATGCTAGGCAAGCGCTCTACAACTTAGTCACAACCTCAGCCCTTCAGATTCATTCTTTTGTATGGATATCCATCTTCTCAACATCATTTATTGAAAAGATCCTTTTCCCCATTGGACAGTATTAGCACCCTCATCAAAATCATCTGGCCACAGGGGTGTAGTTAGATGGGAGGAATAACTTCTAATGTTCTAATGCACAGTAGGATGTCTGTGTTTGACTACAATTAATTCTAAATTTCAAAATATCTAGCAAAGATGATTTCAAATGTTCCCAACACATAAAAAATGATATTAATCTAGGCCTGGGCTAGACAGTCTGTGAGGGCTGCCCGCTGACACTGTCCTGAGATGGAAGGAAGAAAAGAGGAAGAGGGGGTGGGGTGTGGCTCAGTGGTAGAGCACTGGCCCGGCCTGTGTGAGAACCTGGGTTCAATTCTCAACATCAAACAAACAAATGAATATAATAAAGGTCCTTCAACATCTAAAAAATATATTAACATAAAAGAGAAGAGGAAGAGGCCTTAACAGGAGCAGGAGCAGGATGTGGCCCAGCTGCGTGTGGAGAGGGTCAGGCTAGAGCACATGCAGGTTTCACAACCAAACGTGAGGAAATCGCCAGAAGCAGAGTCAGGAGGACATGGTGACGACATGACAAACTGCACTGGGATGTGGCGCCATTTCCTTCCACCCTGTGTGGCCCCCTACAGGGCCCAGCTGGTTCCCCTGAAGACCTGCCCTTCAGCCCTTTCTCTTCTCTTTCAGCAGAAGAGAGGACCCCAGGCCTCCCTGTGGTGGCCGTCGCTGGCATCGTGACTGGGGTCCTGGTCGGGGTGGCTCTGGTGGCCGCTCTGGGGTGTTTCCTGCTCCACACAAGAACTGGAAGGTACCCAGGCTTCCCCCACCTGATCCCACCCAGGTGACCCCAGGCCTGAGGGAAGGAGGCCCATCCTCAGACTCTGGCCTGACCCCGACCTCCCCACTTCCCAGGGACCCTCCCCTCTCACCCAGCCGCCCCCTGTCCCTCACCAGCTGCTGGCCCTGGGCTGATTGCTCAACAGCTCCCTCCTCTGCACATTGGTCACCAGGACCTGTCCCCACAGCACTGCTGTCCCTCCCTAGAGGAGTGTTCAACAGGGCACCTCCTGCAGTATTTGCCCCACACCAAGAGAGGGCTGAAGCTGTGTGTATGAGGGGTCCTGTCCCAGGTCACTCAGGGCAAGGGCTGGGGCCTGGAGAGGAAGGAGGGTCCACTCTGCACACCTCCTGTGTGGCCCAAGGCCCCTGATGTGTGAGGTGGGATCCCAGGGCCCAGCCAGATAGTGTGTCCTGGAAAGTTCTTTGCCTCCTGGTCACATGGGTGAAGAGCACAAAAGGCCACTGTCACATTCCCTCATCTCCTGGCCTGAGCAGAGGGTCCTCCACAGCAGGGTCACCAATGGGGGTCGGGGAGTTTCAAGATACACGTGGTTCCCAATGTCTTGCCTACGTGGTCACCCTGCTTCCCTGTCCTCCCCCATGGCATGCATCCTTCCACTTAGTCAAACTCTCCTGCTCTAATTCTTCCTCAATTTCAGTCCATTTTCTGGGTCCTTCAGCCAAAGCTCTCCTGGGTCTGCACCTGGGAGGGCCCTTCACCTTGGCCCAGGGCAGCAGTGTCTTCTTAAGGCCTTTCCTCCCCTCCCCTCCCTGGGCCCCCTGGTACACAGACCTGATGGGGAGAGGAAGGTTCACACCCTCCTTGGAAATGGGGTGCCCTCCTCATCCCCTATCTGACCCCAGCCCATGACCCTCATGAATAAGCCTGACCTTTCCTAGGGCCAGTGACCACCATGGCCTCAGAGACCACTGCACCCCAGCATCAAGACCCGGTAAGTGCCCCCTCAGCCTGAGGGTGGCTGGGAGCCCCAAGGCCTGCCTCACAGTGTCCACCCTTGCCCACAACCACACGTCCAGGGTTGAATGTTTACACTGGGGGTTCAAGGATCCCTGTCATCAAACACAACAGGGGACCCACCTGGCCAAGCCAGCCCAGACTTGTGGCATCTGGTCTCCTCAGTTTCCTTGGCTCCTTGGGCCACTACAAGGGCTACAGGGTCTCTCCCAGGACATGCTGCCTCCCTGACACTCTGAATGTTGAGGATCCATAACCCCTCCTGCAGAAGGGGTCCAGCCCTCCTCATGTCTGCTAACTCTTGTCTCTGTCCCCAGGCCAAGGTCCCTCTGACACCTCCACCTCCCTGGTAAGTCCCCCTGCTATCTCTACACAGGGGACTAGCTCTGCAGTCTCAGGGGCACTGTCAACCCCCACACAGCACAGATGCCCCCACTCATGTTGCTCCAAGACAAGGTTAGCCTGGCCCTGGCCGTAGACTTGGCCACTCTCAGGGACAGGTTCACCATCGCTCTGTCCTCAGCCCACCCTACTTCCTGCCATCTCAGGAGAGTCCTGGTGCAGAGTGGATGCTGGGAGCTTCTATCAATGGTCCTGGGTTAATGATGGGGACCACAGTCTGGACAGAAACTGGGGTGACTGTGCAGAAGTGGAGGCTGGTGCTCAGGACCGAGAGCTGGTAACTCCTGAGAAGAAAGGGCTAAAGCAGACACAGGGAGTAAGCTCTGGCCTGTCAGAGACCAGAACCTTCCAGGCACCACCCAGTACCTGCTCCCTGGAGTCTCACCCTTGATGATCCTCCCTTTGCTGACCCTGATTTCCAATCTCCCTTCTTGCCAGGCCCCACCCCCTGGCCATGGAGCTGCTG
Organism: Ictidomys tridecemlineatus; assembly: GCF_052094955.1. Taxonomy (NCBI): domain Eukaryota; kingdom Metazoa; phylum Chordata; class Mammalia; order Rodentia; family Sciuridae; genus Ictidomys; species Ictidomys tridecemlineatus. The sequence continues at coordinate 12,556,195 of NC_135491.1, read as the reverse complement.
TCCCCATCTACCAGGTGAGTGTGGGTGATGACCCTTGCCCACAGTCCAGGGCGACCCAAGAGATGCCCCTCCCCACACCTTCCTGATCTTGCCAGGAAACAGCAGCCAAAATGGGATCAGGGGGTGGTGAGCAGGGGATGGGGGGCCTGGGAACAGGAGCCTCTGAGCACAGACAGACACAGGGACAGACAGTCCCAGGTGGGCCAGGGCCTAGGAGTTCATGGTCCCCTGGTTCAGAAGGGTCAGAGCCTCTTTGTTCTTTTCCAGGAATTACTAAACCCTGACCTGGACATCTACTGCCAGGTCGACCACAAGGCTGATGTGGATTCTTAGTTTCCACCACACGATGCTCCATGTGGGCTGAGGGAGGGTCCTGCTAGACCCCAGATGCTGGGTGATGGGACAGAGGTGGAGCCTGAGCCTTACTGGATGCTGGAACCTGGAGGGGGAGGGGTCCTTGGGGATTCTAGAGACACAGGCTGCCCTGGGCTCTCAATGGCCAGAACCAGGCTGCCTGTGCCCAGGAGCAGGGGCTCCAGGGAGAGGGAAGAGCCCCTGTGGGTCACCTGGAAAGGCGCTGAATAAAGACCCCCTTCCCTCCTTCGCTCTTGGTTCCTGTGGGAACGTCTCTTGGCAGACACTCCCCTCAGGGTCCAGGTCAGCTCTCTCCTGTGTCACGCAGGGGCATCGTGGTCTCTAAGTTGTTCCCACAGGGTTTCTCTTCCTGGGAGACAGGAGCTGGGAGGTGGGACCAGGGCAAAGGTCGGGTCTGTCCACAGGGAAGGGTGAGGGTCCCCAGGCCCTGCAGTCAGCAGAGCACTCGGTGGCCCTCACGCTCCAGGACCCAGGGTGGCTAGCTGTGGCCAAGATTTCTTCTCCACCCAAAGGTCAGTACTCAGCACATCTTCACCTCTGCTGGGACACGGGACAGAGACTGTCAGAGTAATGAGGGGACAGGGCCAGACCCAGACTCAGGCCCTGAATAAGGGCCTCAGGCCCTGCCCGAGGCTCCAGCCCTGCCCTCCCATCACCTTCCACTCTGCCCTGCCTGATCTCTCTGGGACCAGCCTCCTCTCCACCCTCCAGCACCCAGGGCAGAGGCTCAGGGCTCCCCACAAGGGGCTCTGCAGGCTCCATGGTGATGGGACAGAGGGTCTCCTCCCTGAGCTGAGGCCCAGAATGTCCACTGCAGCCTCTGCACATACCTGGAGCACTGCCCAGCTCATTCCCTAAGGCTTGCCAGGGTGACATTCTCAGGTAGGTTCACGTGGATCAGGCCACTACATTCCTGGAGATAAACGGTTCATGTACTAAAGCTCAGGGACGCTCTCCTGATGCCTCACAGTGGTCTGTGCTGAGGTGAGAAGTAGGAAGAGACCCTCGAGTGTCCAGCATGACTCGGCTCTAGTGAGGCTCCTCTGCATGAACACAGCATCACATCACACACGGTGACTGCTCTCGCCTTGGTGTCCTGGTGCTCTTGGTACAGACTGGCTCCCACACAGTGGCTCCAACAGCAGATACCAAGGTGTCCTGAGCTGCATTCTTCTGGAGAATCCACGGGAGTCAGTTTCCTCACCTTTTCCAGCTTCTAGCTGCTGCCTCCTTCCCTGGCCTGTGGGCCCGGCTCCCCTTTGAAGCCAGCAGCGTCACCCTGCATCCTCTCTGCTCTGCTCCCCCCACCCCTCCCACCCCTCTGCAGTCCTGCCTCCCTCTCTAACTTGCAAGGGAAGGACCTTGTGATACCTGGACCCACCAGATGGACACAAGAACCTCTCAATCTCATGACACTTAATGTCATCTGTAAGGCATTTTCTACCTTGAGGCACATTCTGATTCTGTGAGTGAGGATGGGGACATCTCTGCAGGGACATTTCTCTGTCCACCACACTTCTCAAGGACATTTTTTATTCTTCTTTCACTGAAAAGTGCACATGGGTAGCTGAACTGGGTCACCTGTCATCTGAAGTGACAGCTCCAGTACCTCTAGCTCCTGAAAGGGAGACAGGGGACAGGCCACATCCCAGCCCCTCCCCACCTTTCCCTGCTGCTGATGCTCAGATCTTAGGAACAACAGAACTGTGAGATCCAGGCTCTGCAGCCTTCAGCAGTTGCTGGTCCTCAGCACCAAGGACAGAGTCCCAGGCTGCTGGTTCCCAGGTGATGCAGCAGGCAGGGCCCAGAAGAAAAGGGTCTGATGGGGAATCCGCCCATTTCCATTCTGCACAAGAGAGTTGTTCCAGGCATGATCCCAGTGGCCTCTACTATACTGTGAGGCCTCTGCACATGTCGGGGCGTGAGGGTTGTTGACTCGTCCACTAGCAGATTGCTGCACCACAGTGGACCTCAGGAGGCTGAGAGCCTGCTGCAGGCTCCTGGTGACTGAGACTCAGGGGCTGGGTTCAAGCTCAGTGGGAGGCAGTTGCCTTGCCTACATGAGGCCCTGGGGATGACTCCAGCGTGATACATGCATGTGTGTGTGCACACACCAACACAAGTCCCCTGAAACTCAAGTCCCTGATGTGGCCTAAAACCTGGTGGGAACTTTTCCCTAACTTCTGTGTCCAGTGCCTGTCCTGAGAACCACAGCAGCCTGGAGCAACCCCTGAGCACAGCATCCCGCTCCCTGAGCCACACATGAGCCCCTGGGAAACTGGCTCCAGTCCATCCAGTGTCCCTGCAGGTCACACTCACAGCAACTGGTTGCCCAGAGGACGGGTCATCTATGCGCTCAGGGGAGCCTCCCTGACTACAATGGGGTGATTCCTCCTCACCTTCGGCATCTGAGCAGTCACCAGGGTCCTCTGTACCCTGTCCCTCTGCTCACTGATTCTCCCCGGTCACAGCCTCAGATCCCGACAGAGGCATTTGAAGTGCTTTCTCTCCAGGATCCTTCCCATTCTTACCACAGGAAGCTGCTCAGCCCTTGTGACCCTCCTCTCTACAGGTGCCTTGTACTCTGGGCTCCTGAACACCTGCCCCCACATCATGCCAGCTTCGGGTCAATGACAACCACCAGCTCTGACAATCTCACCCAAGGCAGGTGTCTGAGCAGACTCACCAGCGGGGACAGCTGAGGCTTCAGCATGCAGCAGCACCCTAGTCCCTCTCCTCCCTCCCTGAGGGCAACAGGCCACACAAGCTGCCCCCAACTTCCAGCCCCAGAAACCCAAACCTGCCTGTGCACCTGCCTCCATCAAACTCCTCAGCCACCTGCTCCCCTCCATCTTCCCTAATCCTGCACAGAGAGGGGACAGCCTCCTAGCGCTCTCCCTGCTCACTGCCAGCCTTCAGTGTCATACGGGTTCTTCAAAGTCACCTGTGCTCAGGCCAGGTAATCTGTGGGACCAGGAAGAAAGAAAAAGCCTCCCACATGCCTTTGAAGGTGAACAATCTCTAACCAGAAATCAGAAGGCAAAAGAGTCCCCTCAATTCCTAATAGTGCACCACCTTGGCCTTGAACTTCCCAGCCTAATGCTCCCTAGGGAAAAATAACTTAGATCTTGGGAACTTTTACCTCCTCCTCTTTTTGCAGATGAGGAAGCTCCTCAAAACACAGGAATGAGCAGGATGTTGAGCCAGGTGACGCGTAGACACAGGCTCAGGTGGATGAACTGGATGGCCTTAGCCACCCTGTCATCACCACCCAGGAAGGCTGATGGCACCTTGTGAGGGAGAAATGGCAGGTTCCTGGGACCCCTTCCTTCCCCATCCCACACAGCCTCCTGAGACACTCCCTGGGTCATACTGCATGGAGATGCAGCGTGATCCTCTCCAATCACATCCAGACCTTCATGTGATTGGCTGGAAGAAACCTCCAAATGATCTTGGACAAATTCTGTGGCTCTGGGAGAAACTGAAGAGCCAAAGACCGTGATTCCAAGCCGAGCCTCTGCAGCCTGACTTTTGAGGAGGATTGGGGATCATGAGGTGTGACAGGGTCTCTGATCCTGAAGCCTGATTCTCTGCCTAAGGTGTCTCCAGGTGGGGTCTGGAAGCATCCTCCAGCTTTCCTGACGGTGCAGCCCAGACTCCCTGAGGACAGAGGGGATGGGGAAGTCCCTGAGGAGGGAAGAGGAGTCCCAGAGACCCTCACCACCCCGGGGAGTGATTTGATTAGGCTCTCAGGTCTTCAAGGGTGGGGAATGGGATGGCACCGGTCCTCCTGAACACTCTGGCTCATGTGAGGGTCATGGATATTGAACCTCCGTTGTGCCGACATAGGCTCCAGCCTGGACTGAGGGTAGTGACATGGGGCTGGATCCCCAGTACTACAGACAAAACTAGACGTGACATTAGACCACAAATATGAGGTCACAGAAGGGCTTCGTTGAGTTGTATTGAAAATTTAAGACTAAAAGTTTTTTTTTTTTTAATTAAACGCACATTTCATACAGGCTTAAAGATGATATGAGAAAACATTTCCTAGACTCCCATTTGTGCTCTCCTCACTGTCCACCAGAGGGCAGCAGAGCCCAACCTGGCTGCTCTGCTTACCAGGGCTCCCAGCTCTGCCCTCTGCCTCAGCCCACAGTCCTCCTGCTTCTCTAAGCTGCCCCAGATGGCCTCTGCCAGCTCCATGCTGAAGGCCATCCTCTGCAGCCAGCTCCTGCCCCTATTCCTTCAGGTCTTCCCAGGGGCAGGTCCTCGGGCTTCAAGTCCTGGTCCGAAAGGCCCTTTCCCAGGGGAGCCTTCTGAGCTCCCACTCCAGCGCAGGCCCTGGCTGCCTCCACTCTGTCACTAGTGGCCCTTCTCTCTGTTTCACCTAGCTCCTCAGTTCCAGGTGCTCCCCGAGTGTCTGTCTGCCCTGAACAAGAGAGACTCCATGAATGCAGGGACCACATCTGTCCTGCCCTCCATGGGACTCCCAGCCCAGTGCCCGACATGTAACAGATGCTCCATGAATACTCATGAAATGTATGGAGAACCAATCAATCAAAGCACATGACCTCCATGTGGCCGCCAAAGTCAGACTATGTTCCATGAGGACAAAGGAACACTGGCCTCAGCTCTCAAGATGGCCAGCAAGTGCCTGAGGCTGCCCAGAGATGAGGCCTCCATGCTGGTGGTGTTGGGGGAAGACAGAGGCCTCCTAAGAGTGAGGGGTCATTCCTGATTCTTTCCACAGCCCTGACAACCTCTCCCCATCTCTACCCAGTGAGTGACATCCCTTTTCCCAGGAGGTCTGGGCAGCTGCCTGTCCTTCCTCCACTCACTGATGCCTGATCTGGAACTAACTCCAGATTCCCCATCCCAGATGGAATTTCTACCAGGGAAAGCCAGAGCCCCATGTGACCACAGAGGAAGGTGACTCTCAGCCTCAAGGGCACCAGGTCTGAGGATTCCTGTGCCCATGGTCCCTGCAGACATCTCAGCAGCCCAAGGAGTCTGGGGCATGAGGGGGGCTCAGCACACAGGACCTGACTTTGTTTCCATCTCAGAGGGGCTGGGGGTTCACGGGGCTTTCTGTTCCCAACAGAGGAACCAGGGAACCCTGGTGGAGATGCAGGTGGGAGCATCTCCAGTTCCTGGACCCTGTGAGCAGGTCTACACATAAGCCAGACAGGGACAGTGATGACTTTGGAGCCAAGCCCCTGTGTGCCATGATGGAGAAACCTGGTATTCTGGGACCAGCCCCATGCTGGTTCCCTCTCCCCAAAGCTCCAAGAGACACCACCCCTGTCCTTCCTTTGAAACCTGGGGACAGATGGCTCCTCCTGAGGCTGCCCATCCCCGGGTGCCCATCTCCCACCTCTGAGCAGCAGTCCTCAGGACAACTCCTGTCCTCTCCCTAGACTCACCCTGCACTGGGTGTCAGGCAGCCTGGACCCAAGGTGAACAGGACTGACCCTGCAGTTTGTAGGTCAGGGCCACCTGTGCCTGGGTGTCAGGGCCAGCTCTCAGCATTTAGACCCTGGGCAGCATCCCTGCTACAGTCCCTGACCCTGACCATGGGTCTCCTCAGGAGCTCAACTGGTGATCACTTGGACCCACAGCCAACCCTCCGCATGCTGATTCTTTGAGACAGGACATTGGTTTTGGCTAGAGATGGAGGTGGACACATAGCCTGATGTCCACCTTGGAACCAATGGCCACATGGGCTCCCTCGCTCATACCTGTGGTCCCCACCAATCCTTTTTGGTCCTGGAGAACCCTGTTCTACCAAGTGTAGTTCCCTCCTTCCTGGCAACACACCTGGGGAAAGGCAGGTGACCACAAAAGAACAATCCAGAGAGGACAGAGGCCACCCACAGAGGCCATGGCAGATCTGAGCCACAGCAATGCCAAGAAACAAAAAGAAAATCTCCCCCTGAAATCCTTCACCAAGGGCAGCACAGCCAAGGTCACCTGCCTCCCACTGCCACATCCTCCTTTCCAAGGACACAGGTCGCCTGCCCCTGCACCCCAAGGCCCTGAAGCTCCCTCTGAGACATGTGGATGTGGGACTCTGAGCTAGGCTGGTGACACAGAGATAGAGGACAGGTCCCCCCACCAGTCATTCCTCAGTGGGACCCATTCTAGCTTCAGAGCCAAGTAGGACCCCTTCCTGCCGGGAGCAATCCACCTTCCAGAGGGGGGAGAACAAGGGGAGACGTGGGACAAACTGGGATTCTCCGTCATGAAGGAAACATGCCCAGGGTGAGGGGACCCCAGGGGCTCCCTGGGTGGTGCTGAGAGCCCTGAGGCCAGGACACAGCTGAGGCCAGTGCTGGGTGAGCCACTTCTCTCAGGGGACAGCGTCCCCACCTGCCTTGCTCCTCAGGGTGTGGCATGCAGTAGTGAAACCCAACAGGGAAAGCAGAAGGGACAGGAGGCAGGACTGAGAGGGAGGGGACAGAGAGGTTCCTCCACAGAGACCCCGCCCCCAGCCCTGTGACCCAGGAAAGTGCTCCTGCCCTGGGAGGAGGCTGAGCTCAGAGAGGAGCAGGGCAGCAGGGCTGACTGGCCTGGACCTCGGCTTCCCAGCAGCTCTGCAGTGAGCTCCTTCCACAGAGGGGACAGAGCAGCAGGGACCATGCAGTCCCCCTCAGCCTGTCCCTGCAGAGGGGGCATCCCCTGGCAGGGGGTCCTGCTGGCAGGTAAGAGGGGACAGTTCCCTGAGGAGGGCAGGAGGTGGAGCACAGTCTTGCTGGTGACCCCGGGAGGACCCAACCCTCACAGGGGACACAGGGCTTCACTCTGTCCATTGGGAACAGAACACAGAAGACAAAAGTTCACCAACAGGAACAGATGAAGGGGGATGGAAAGCTCAGGGGTTCTCTTCTCCAAATTACTCACCAGATGTCTTTATATTTTGAAAATTGATGTTAACAGCTGTCAGGGCCACTCTCCAAATAGAAAGGCAACTTGAGCAGTGGACATTCGCTCAAGCCACCAGCCTCAGACATTGGCACAGACACCTGGATGCTCAGGGCGGGGACACTGCTTCACTCATCCACAGGAGGCTGAGCCTGGTCCAGGCCCTGGGCTACCACAAGGGTCAGACTAGTCTCTGCCTCCTGGAGCTTCCTCTCTAGAGGGCAGGAGGCCAGGCCAGAGGGAGATCTGCAGGTGAGGCCAGGTGCTGTGTAGATCTAGGAGGGCAGAGAGCAGGGAAATGTCCACAGGGAAGACCTGGGGTCTGTAAGGAGGTGGTCAGGGGAGGGGGGTGCCCAGGTGCCCTGGGTGTGAGCAGGGATCTGAGGGCTCTGAGGGGCCAGCATTGCAGACACCTGGGGAGTGGTGTTCCCAAGAGAGAATGACAGGTACAGGGGTCCTGAAGGAATGGAGGTCATGATGCTGGCCTTGACCCAAGGACAACCATGTATACACCCAACACACCCTCGAGGCTGAAATGAAGCCTCCTGCTGAGGTCCTGGGCCCCATCTTTCCACCCCATTTGAAGGTCCCAGTATTGATGGATTTCTCTCTCTTCCCTCCTAGTCTCACTGTTAACCTTCTGGAACCCGCACCCCACTGCCCAGCTCACTATTGAACCAGTGCCTTCCGACGTTGCTGAAGGGAGAGACGTTCTTCTACTTGTCCACAATGTGTCAGGAAACGCTGTAGGCTACTCCTGGTACAGAGGGCAAATAACAGACCGCATCCGTCTAATCGTATCCTACTCGATTTTCACACACTCAGCTACCCCAGGCCCTGCCTTCAGTGGTCGAGAGACAGTATACCCCAATGGGTCCCTGCTGTTTGTGAATCTGAAAAAGGAGGACACAAGATTCTACACCCTTCAAACCACAACTGACAATTTTGATACTGAAGTTGCAACAGGAGAGTTCCGCGTACATGGTGAGTGATGTCCAGGCCCTCTGGGTGTTGGAGGGTTAACTCCACTGCACACACAGGACCCTGAGACCTGGTCTGCCTCCCTCCTCCTGTGCATTGTGTCCCCACAGTGGAGTTGGAGCACTTACTGCAGGACACACACAGGGAAGACAGACTTCAGAAGATCCGAGTCCTCTGCCTGAATCCATGGGCAGAGAGCAGGGTGGTCTAGTGGGAGACTCAGCCCAGGCAGAGCAGTCCCAGCCCAGCCCCTGTGTCCTTCCCAGGAGCATGGCCCTGAGAAAGACCCTGCAGGACTGAGTCAGGCCTGGCCTGAGGGCCCTGGAGTCATCACAGAGAAGGGTAGTCCTAGGGTGTACCTGCTCCAGACCTCTGTCCCAGGCTCCTGGCTCCAGGTGACCCTGAGGACATGTGGCCAGGGTTGGAGTTTGGCTTCCTGTTGAGAGCCGCTGGGGAGCAATGATTTACTGGCCACCTGATCTGGTAGCTCCTGGAGGTGGTCAGCAGCCAGAGCACAGTCCCAGGAGCCACATCTGGACAAGGGCACCTGGGCATCTCCTTCTCCTGGGACTAGGTGTGGTGAGCACAGAGGGACAGGTGCCTCAGGCCAATCAGGTGCCCTGATGGACCTCTATGAGGCTCCCCAGGAAGGTCCATGTCCCCAAGGGGAGGAACAGAGGAAAGAGATTCTCCTGGAGCTCCTGTTCTCCCGGGACAAATCAAGGGTGCTCTCACTGGGAGGCAGATCAGAGTAGGGGCTTGTTCATTTGGGGGCAGCTCCTCCAAACCAAGGTCAGGTTACTGAGAGTATTTCAAGGTTAATTTATAGACAACATGGTGAACCAGACACTACTTCCCAGGTATCCAATAAAGGGAAACTGAGAAACGGGGAACACAGTTGATGAATCAGGTCACACAGACCAAGGGTGGCAGATCAGTGGTGCATGTCACTCTGCAGCCAGAGCCCAGTGCTCTGCATGCTGAGGGCCTATTAGGCGTCTGTGGTCCAGAGACCAGCCATTGGCTCAGGGCACTGGCAGCTAAAGGGGACAGTGTGGTCTGGGAGTGAGAGCAAATGGAGGATAATCAATTTTTACTCTGGAACCAAAAAACCTGCCTCAACAGAATGTCCAGGCCTCCCCCTCCCACAGCTGGTCCACGCCCTCCCTCACTGAACTTGAAGTCTCCTGTTTCCTGGTGTGTTGGGTGTCACTCCCTCTGTGGCATAAGGTGTTTCTTTTTTTCTTTTCTGGGGGTAGCAAGGAGAATAAGGGTACCAGGAATTGAACCCAGGGGCAGTCAATCACTGACCACATCCCAGGCCTGTTTTGTATTTTATTTGGAGACAGGGTCTCACTGAGCTGCTTTAGCCTGACCATTGCTGAGGCTGGCTTTGAACTCACCATCCTCCTGTCTCAGCCTCCTGAGCCCCTGAGATTACAGGTGTGCGCCACCAGCCCAGCCCTCTGAGCATAAGGAACAGGACTTCTCTTTCTCACTCCCCACCAGAGCCTGCAGCCAGCCCAGGGCCCAGTGTGTGGCCAACTCTCAATGGTTTTGGGATAAGGGGGGGAAGATCATGAATGAATGACCCTGAACCTCTTCAGAGCCTGGACCCTGCATGTGCAATCCCAGGGGTTCTGCCACCTGCTCCCTGTCCCTCCTGGAGGCTGAGGATCTTGCTCCATCCCAACAACCAACTCTCCTGAGTCCACCCAGGAGCCACATCACAGGATGTCCTTGGTTGGCCAGGCTGTGGAGGGTCTTCAGGGTGGCCCTGGGTCAGTTCTGAGGCAGCCATGAGGCTCGTGGACCTGGGGCTTTAAGTCACTGTACCCCCACTGCTCCCTGCCATGGCGATTCTGGCTGCCTTGCTCCTGCCTGTCCGTCCTCTCCCTCCTTCTCATTCAGGCAGGACTGGCCCTGCCCTGCACAATGAGCCATGCCCTTCCCTCCTGCACTAATGGCCATCTGTCCTGTCCACCTCCTGCTAACACCTGGCGCCAGACCCCTCCTGGCTGTAGTAAAGGGCACAGAAACAGTTGAGGCAGGTGCCCCTGTCAGGCTGCATGAGTGACAATGTCACCCACTGTGAAGGAGGCCCCACTGTGTCCCTTCCAGGGCTCTTTCCTTCCATGACAATGACATGTGAAATAGGCCAGGACACAGGCCTGAGCATCTCCCCCATCTGCTCTCTGCACTGACTCAGCGAGGGGGGCAGAGGCAGGGCAGGGCAGCAAGGCCCTAGGTCCCAGGCTCCTCACACCCAGATGACTGGTGGCTCCATCCTGGTCCCTAAGTGGGGCTCAGGCTCCTCCAGTGACTCCCAGGACCTTCCCCAAGGGGGAGCTGGACTGAACGGTGCTGTCTCAGGGGCTGTCTATTCCATATGTGCCTGTGTCCCCATGAGGACACCATCACCACAAGGGAGGTCTGTCCCCACATGGTGTGATGCTCCAGCCACGGTCACGTACATTAGGCTCTAGGCTCTGATTTGGATCAATTTGATGATCTCACTGCACTTCCTGGGGTGAAAAGAACAGGAAGAAGGCATTCCACAGGCCTGTGTCAGGTGCTTCCCCACGTTGCTGAGTCTCCATAGCAATTGGGAACATAGACTTCTAGATTGATTAACATGATCAATAATACTTCTCTGAGTTTGGTGTTGTGCCTCATTTTACATAACAGAGACCCTCAGATGTCCCCTCTGACCATTCAGTCCTCCACCAGGACCCACAGGTCTCTCCTTACTCAGGAGGTTGCTGGTTTCAAAGTGACCTTAGCAACTGCCTTGGGTTATAATGTGACCCCTCAGGACTTCAGAGCTCAGTCTAAGACACTGTGCTCCTTAGAGAAATATTTCTTTCAGAAAGGAGTCTTAGATCCTGGGTATTAAAACTATTTTCCCATATGGGAAAACTTTACCATCCCCCATTTCTACCCCAGGTCTGCCACACACAAGCAGACGAGAGCCTTATTTTCAGCAAGGTCCTGGCCCCCTCTTCCACCTCTTAGTGCTAATGTGTTAGGAACCATCCACTGGTCTCTCAGGACCATTCCACCTGCCTCACCTGCTCTCTGCAGGGGGAGAGGGATGTAAAGTCCAAGGTCAGGAACATGATTCTACTCCAAACCTTGTCTGTCCCCTCAACCTAGAGCATTCTTTGGACTCATGCTTTGCCTTTCAGGTGCCACTGGCTCCTGTCAGTCACCAGGAAACACCTGAGCAGAACTGTCCCCTTGTGGCCCCAGGATCACCACCAAACTGAATGCCAAGCTTGCCCCTGTATCCTGGTTTCTGTTCACACACCCCACTCTCAGATGAGGTTGTGGGGTTTTCTTGAGGTTTAGGCACAGTGGGGTGTCCCATCATGACCCACATCTAGGATGGCCTTGAGAACCAATGGCTCAAGGACAAACACGTGGGCCGAGCCCTGGAGTCCATGCAGCTGGAGGGACTCTGTGTCTCAAGGCCAGCCAGGGCCAGTGAGGACCAGGAGAGACACAGGGTTGCTAACTCCCAGTCCTGGGTCTGTCCAGGACCAAACTCTGCAATTAAGTGCACCTGTGAGAAACTCTGTGCTTCTCCCACACACAGCCCAGGGGGCCCCACATCCTCTGATCCCTCAGATCCTCCTGTATCTGCCAGGATACCCACTCTGCCTGGTTCTTCAGGACTCAGGTTGGTGGGAGGTGAGAGGCCAGCTCAGGTGGAAAGACACATTTGTGGGGATCACAGGGCAATCCTCTGTTGTCTGCACAGAGAAATTACCCAAACCCAACATCACAATCAACAACTCCCAACCCATGGAGGGTGAGGACTCTCTAGCATTAACGTGTGAACCTGAGATTCATTATGCGACCTACCTGTGGAAGATAAAAAATCAGATGATACCAGATGGTGACAGGCTGAAGCTATCCAACAACAACAGGACTCTCACTTTATTCAATGTCACAAGGAATGACACAGGACCCTATGAGTGTGAAACCCAGAACCCAGTGAGTGCCAGCCACAGTGACCCACTCACCCTGAATATTTCCTGTGAGTAACTTCTATTCCTCCATTACCCTGGCTGTGAACTCAAACACACAGGGCCAGAGGCTGGGCCACTTAGTCCCTCTCGGGTCCAAGTACACAGACCCTCTCTCCTGGGCACCTGGACTGGCTGTGACAATAGCCCCAGGCACATCCAGGCAGGCCCAGCCTTGGGCCATGAATAGGAGGGGAGGGCTTGTGGTTCCCTAGAGAGGTCTGGGGTCAGCCACCTGGGACAGAGAAGCAGGGGAATGTCACAGACTAATTTCAGTGAACAAAGGGTGTTTGGTTCAGAATTTCTGTGAGTGTGTATGGTGCTGGGATTTGAACCCAGGGCCTCATGCATGCTGGGCAGGTGCTGTACCACTGTACTCCCCAGCCTAGTTTCGACTTTTAAAAAATAAACAAGGTTGTGACATGGATCAGTAGTTATATTGTGGTCTTCTACAGTCTAGGAACTTCCCCTTCTCTCTGACATTACATGTGGCTTTATTCTGTTTGTCCAGATGGCCCAGAAGCCCCCATCATAAACCCCCCAGACTCACATTTCCGTCCAGGGACAAATCTCCACCTCTCCTGCCACACAGACTCTAACCCGCCTGCTCAGTACTCTTGGTCTTTCAATGGGAGGCCCCTGGAATCCACACAAGAGCTCTAAGTCCGCGACCTCTCTACAAATAATAGCGGATCCTATGTGTGTGTCGCCCATAACTCTGTCACTACCCTCAATAGGACCACAACCAAGAATATTACCATCTCTGGTAAGTGGACCCTGGAGCACAGTATCAAGTGCTGGGTGGAGTCTTGATTTTTCCGGAAAAAAACATGGAAGAAGTTCCTTCCTAGCCTGGCACAAGCAAATCCTGTCCTTGCCTGAGCCTCCTGCTCCATCCCAGAGACTCTCCTCTTGCTCTGACTTCTCATGACCAATCTAGGGTCCAGCTTGGATGTGGGTTGGGCTTCTCGCAGACCCAGGAAGTCCTAGGTAGTGGAAGGAGCTTCCCAGACAGGGGGAGGGTCCTTGAAGTCAAGTCACTTCTTTCTGTCACTAACTTGTCCCTTTCTGTCACCTCTCTGCTTTCTTTTACCTCCTCAGTGAGCTACAAGGAACCTGCATGGCTTTGCCATATGTTCATCCTCTTTTCCCCCAAATGACAGGAGCAAAGTCCCCTCAGATGGGGGATGAGCAGCTCTGCTCCTGTCCTGCTCCGACTCCATCTGGGGTGGGAGGCGTGGGTGGGAAAGAGGCCTGGGAGGCCCGTCTGGAATCTGGATCAATCCTGTGGTCAGTTGGTGCCTTCCAAGTCAGGAGCAGGGGAGGGAAAGAGCCAGCCTGGGGGCAGATGCTTCTGAGTTGTGTCCTGGCTCTGAAGTCCCCAGGTGCATAGGGTTGGGAACACAAGCCCATGTCATGCACCACGGAGAATAGCAGAGATGCACACTTGAAGGTTGGGAGCCTCACCTGCAGAGTCCCTGCGAGGCCGGGCAGGGCAGTGCCGAGAGCATGTGTTTGCAGAGAGGACAAGGTGCCGGGGTTGGTCAACACTGTGACCTTCATCTCCACAGTTTCCTTTCACTGGGATATTTAATCCACAGGCCAGGAAATAAAAGTCCTCTTCAAACTGACAAATCCTGTACATTGGGATTTCTCCAGTCACTAAGGTCATGAAGACGGGCTGGACCATCTTAATTCCCTGACAAATTATTTAATGAAAACTATTTAATGAAAATTATTTAATGCCCCTGGATGTAAAGCTAATTCCTGCCTGAGAGCCTGATCTTCTACAGGCACAGATAGTACCAGAAAAAATGTTGCTCGATAGTGGATGGAAAAATTGTTCCACCTGAGGATGAGCTTGCTGGACAGGTCCTATAGAGATGTCCAGGGACCCTCAAGGGTCACCGTAGGTGATTTGAGGTCAGAAGGAGGGGCAGCACTTTCTTTAAATTGTGATCTGAATGATGACATCCAAACTCTGCAGAGGGTCAGGGCCATCCTGTGGGGCACCTTACACAACTCACTGGGGCCCTGAGCACTGGCTGAGGTCTCTGGGGAAGGAGCACCTCAGGTCTGCAGCTGAAGCTCCTTCCACAGAGGGGGACAGGGCAGCAGCAGGGACCATGCAGCCCCCTCAGCCTGTCCCTGCAGAGGGGCATCTCCTGGCAGGGGATCTGCTGGCAGGTAAGAGGGGACAGTTCCCTGAAAGAAGGTGGGAGGTAGAGGGGGAGCACAGTCTTGCTGGTGCCCCCTGGGGAGGACACAACCCTCACAGGGGACACAGGCTTCACATGGAACCTGATGGGAACAGAACCCAGAAGAGAAGCTCACCAACAGGAAACTCTCAGTGACCTGGAGCTGATGAAGGGGGACGGAAAGCTCAGGGGTATCTTTTCTTGGGCATCTCCTTCTCCTGGGACTGGCTGTGAGGAGCACAGAGGGACAGGTGCCTCAGACCAAGTCAGGTGCCCTGATGGACCTCTATGAGGCTCCACAGGAAGGTCCATGTCCCCAAGGGGAGGAACAGAGGAAAGAGATGCCCCTGGAGCTCCTGGTCCTCCCGGGACCAGCCCAGGGCCTCTCACTGGGAGGCAGATCAGAGTAGGGGCTTTTTCTTTGGGGGCAGCTCCTCTAAACCAAGGTCAGGTTACTGTGAGTATTTCAAGGTTAACTTAGAGACAACATGGTGAACCAGACACCACTTCCCATGTATCCAATAAAGGGAAACTGAGGCACACGGAACATAGTTGCTGAATCAAGTCACACAGACCATGGGTGGGAGGTCAGTGCATGTCACTGTAGCCAGATTCCCATGCTCTGCATGCTGAGGGCCTATTAGGCATCTGTGCACCCGAGACCAGCCATTGGCTCAGGGCACTGGCAGCCTGGAGGGGACAGTCTGGTCTGGGAGTGAGAGCAAATGGAGAATAATCAACTTTTACTTTACAATCAAATACCTTCCCTCAACAGAGTGCCCAGGCCTTCCCTCACAGCCGCCCAGGACAGAGTGTCAATCCTGCGTTAACTGAGAAATCCTTTACATCTGAATCCAACCATCTAAGTCATGAGGACTGGGCTGGCGGTCCCCACTCCCTAGTGGTCACTGAACTGCCCTACTCCATGCAAATCCCACCTGGGTCCAAGGTGGACAGGCTGATAATCCCTCCTTCCCCAACATACATGGCACAGGTTCCAGAAATCACCAACCAAACTTATATAGAGTCACTGCTGTGGTGTGAATGTGCCCCCAAAAGCATGTAGTGGTGACTGAACTCCCAGGAATCTGAGGTATGGCCTCAGGGAAGGACATAGGTCCCTGTGAAAGGAACAAGGCTGCTGTCACAGAAGGGGACCAGGTCCTGCAGAGGTGGCTTTCTGAAAAGGGGTGAGTGTGGCCCCTTCTGATCTCTCCCCATGGGGAGCCCCCACTGCTAAGATGCAGCAAGCAGCCCTCCTCACATGGGGCCCCTAGATCTTGCACTTCCTCACTCCAGAACAGTGAGCAGGAGTCTCTCTTCTTTACACACCACCCACTCTCAGGTGCTCTGTTAGAGCAGCACAAGATGCACCAAGACCAGCACAGAAGTTCTGGAAGATAAGACACAAGGGTCCACGGGAAAACCCGCTTGATAATGAGGTGGCTGGACCTGGGGCCTGAGAGGAGTTTCCCACCTGGATCCCAGTGAGATGTCAAGGGACCAGTTTGGGGTCTCCCTGAGGTCATCTAGGGTCAGAGGGAGGTTGAGCAAGTTCCTATTTTAAGATGAGGAACCTGAGGAGGTTGCTGGGTCGTCCAAGGACAACGTATTGCAGTATATTTTGTAGTTTCCCAGAACAGACTTGAACCATTTCAGAACCAAGAGCATAACAAGGGCATCTTATTTCTGGGTCCTCAACCACTGTCCATGGCCTCAACCATCCAGCTCATCCTCTGGACCCCTCACCCACATCACGATGGCCCTGAGAACAGGCAGACGTCTCTGAGGACGACAGGGACCCAGGCCTCAGGCCTGCTGTCAGTCAGCCCCCTGCTGTTTTTCCACAGGGCTTGTGGCCCAGCCCTCCCTCAGAGCCACCAACACAGAACCACACTCTGTGGCCATGACCTGCCTCTCAGGTGACCCTGGAATCTCCATCACGTGGATCTTCAATAGCCAGACTCTGCAGCTCACAGACAGGATGCAGCTGTCCCCGGACCACAGGACCCTCAGCATAGACCCCGTCAGACAGGAGGATGCCGGGGAGTATCAGTGTGAGGCCTCCAACCCCGCCAGTTCCACCAGGAGTGACCGCTACAGACTGGCTGTGATCTGTGAGTGGCCCCCGTCCCACCCAGTGCTTCTGTCATATATTTCCACTGTCAAGGGCCATCATATGGCACCAGCCATGAGCTTGGGGTAGAAGCCAGAGCCTGGAGAGAATGTGCTTGACTACGCAGAAATTAGGTGCCTTGATGTCACCTTGGTTCTGATCTGACCCGAGGCTAGGCCTGGGCTAGACAGTCTGTGAGGGCTGCCCGCTGACACTGTCCTGAGATGGGAAGGAAGAAAAGAGGAAGAGGGGGTGGGGTGTGGCTCAGTGGTAGAGCACTGGCCCGGCCTGTGTGAGAACCTGGGTTCAATTCTCAACATCAAACAAACAAATGAATATAATAAAGGTCCTTCAACATCTAAAAAATATATTAACATAAAAGAGAAGAGGAAGAGACCTTAACAGGAGCAGGAGCAGGATGTGGGCCAGCTGCGTGTGGAGAGGGTCAGGCTAGAGCACATGCAGGTTTCACAACCAAACGTGAAGAAATGGCCAGAAGCAGAGTCGGGAGGACATGGTGACGACATGACAAACTGCACTGGGACCTTGGTGCCATTTCCTTCCACCCTGTGTGGCCCCCTGCAGGGCCCAGCTGGTTCCCCTGAAGACCTGACCTTCAGCCCTTTCTCTTCTCTTTCAGCAGAAGAGAGGACCCCAGGCCTCCCTGTGGGGGCCGTCGCTGGCATCGTGACTGGGGTCCTGGTCGGGGTGGCTCTGGTGGCCGCTCTGGGGTGTTTCCTGCTCCACACAAGAACTGGAAGGTACCCAGGCTTCCCCCACCTGATCCCACCCAGGTGACCCCAGGCCTGAGGGAAGGAGGCCCATCCTCAGACTCTGGCCTGACTCCCACATCCCCAATTCCCAGGGACCATCCCCTCTCACCCAGCCGCCCCCCGTCCCTCACCAGCTGCTGGCCCTGGGCTGCTGCCTCAACAGCTCCCTCCTCTGTGCGCTGGTCACTAGGGACCTGTCCCCACAGCACTGTCCTCCTTCCTTCACTCAGAAAACCGACGACACTTCCTGTGACAGAGTTAGTGTCAAACCCGGCACCTCCTACACTCTATCTCCACCAACCGAAATCAGGGGTGATACTATGTATATCAGGGGTGTCCTGGCCCAGGTCACTCAGTCACATGGAGAGGTCTTGAGAGGCTGGAGGGGTCAGCTCCCATAGCTTTATGGTCACCCACACCCCTGATATGTGAGGTGGCAGTCCTGGGGCCAGCCAGGATAGTGTGTCTTGGAATGTCCTTTGCCTCCTGGCCACATGGGTGGAGAGAGGACAAGGCCACTGTCATGTTTCATCAACTCCTGGCCCCACCAGGGTCACTGAGGTTAGCTATTTTCAAGATGCAAGAGGCTGCTGCAGTGTCCTGCCCACATGGTGACCCTGCTTCCCCTGCCCACACGGCTGGACCCTTCCACTCAGTCAAACCCTCCTGCTTTAATTCACCCTAATTCCGCAGTCCCTTTCTAGGGTCAGTCAGCCAAATCCTCTTGAGTCTGCATCTGGAAGGGACATTCACCTCTGTCCCTGGGCAGAAGAGGCCACTTAAGGCCTTTCCTCAGCTCCCTTCTGGGCCCCCTGGGACACAGACCTGATGGAGTAAGAAAGGTTTCACACCCTCCTTGGAAATGGGGTGCCCTCCTCATCCCCTATCTGACCACAGTCCATGACCCTCATGAATAAGCCTGACCTTCCCTAGGGCTGGTGTCCAGCAAGGCCTCAGAGACCACCGCACCCCAGCATCAACAGCCAGTGAGTGCCCCTTCAGCCTGCGGGTGGCTGGGAGCCCTAGGCCTGCCCCACAGTGTCACTCTTGCAGTCAACCACTCCTTAGGTCAAGTCCTTCCCCTGGGCCTCAGGAGCCCTGTCATCAAACACTCAGGTCAGGGGACCCACCTGGCCTCACTTTTGGCATCTAGTCACCTCCTTAGGCTCCCTGGCTCCCTGGACCGCTAACAGGGACACAGGGTCTCTCCCAGGACATGTTGTGTCCTCTGACCCTCTGAAAGCTGAGGACCCCATCTCCTCCTGCTGCAGGGGCCCAGGCCTCACCACACCCTCCTTTAACTCTGTCTCTGTTCCAGGCCAAGGTCCCTCTGACAGCTCCACCTACCTGGTAAGTCCCCCCAGCTCCCTACACACAGGGACCTGGCTGTGAAGGCTCAGGTCAAGGGCACTGTCAACCCCAGTACAGCACAGACGGCCCCTCTCATGTTGGACCAGGACAAGGTTTGCCTGGACCTGGACAGAGGCTTGGCCTCTCTCAGGGACAGGACCACCATCACTCTGTCCTCAGTCCACCCTGCTTCCTTCCATTTGTCTCAGCAAGCTGCTGGAGGCCAGCAGGTGCAGAGTGGGTGCTGGGAGCTTCTATCAGTGGCCCTGGGTTAATGATGGGGACCACAGTCTGGACAGAAACTGGGGTGTCTGTCCTGAAGTGGAGGCTGGTGCTCAGGACCCAGAGCTGGTAACTCCTGGGAAGAAAGGGCTAAAGCAGACACAGGGAGTAAGCTCTGGCCTGTCAGAGACCAGAACCTTCCAGGCACCACCCAGCACCTGCTCCCTGGAGTCTCAGCCTTGATGAGCCTCCCTCACTGACCCTGGTGTCCACTCTTTCTCCCCTGCCCAGGCTCCTGTTTCTGGCCACAAAACTGCCGTTCCCATCTACCAGGTGAGTGTGGGAGATGAATATTCTGGTCCACTGTCCACAGGCCAGACCATGTAACTGACACTAGCTGAAACTTCTTGAGTTTTCAGGAAAGAGTAGTCAAAACAGGATCAGGGGTGGTGAGCACAGGAGGAAGGGACCTGGAAACAGGAGCCACTGAGCCCAGCCAGGCACAGGACGGAGCAGTCCCAGGTGGACCAGGGCCTAGGAGTCCCTGAATTCAGTTCTCAGAAGGACACAGGGTCAGAGGACTCTTTGTTCTTTTTCAGGAATTACTAAACCCTGACCTGGACATCTACTGCCGGGTCGACCACACAGCCATTGGAGGTTCCTAGTTCCCACCAGACAAGGCTCCATATTGATGGAGGGAGGGTCCCCGTAGGACCCCACACCATGGGCAATGGAGAAAAGAGCTGGGAGACTCTGGCACCTGGAGGGGAGGGGTTCCATGGGCTTTGGAGACCTGGAAAGGCGCTGAATAAAGACCCCCTCCCTCCTTTGCTCTTTTGGTTCCTGTGGGAACGTCTCTTGGCAGACACTCCCCTCAGGGTCCAGGTCAGCTCTCTCCTGTGTCACGCAGGGGAATCGTGGTCTCTAAGTGGTTCCCACAGGGTTTCTCTTCCTGGGAGACAGGAGCTGGGAGGTGGAGCCAGGGCAAAGGTCGTGTCTGTCCACAGGGAAGGGTGAGGGTCCCCAGGCCCTGCAGCCAGCAGAGCACTCAGTGGCCCTCACGCTCCAGGGACCCATGGTGGCTGGCTGTGGCCATTGATTTCTTCTCTGCCCAAAGCCCAGTACTCAGCACATCTTCACCTCTGCTGAGAAAGGGACAGTGACTGTCAGAGTAATCAGGGGACAGGACCAGACCCAGACTCAGGCCCTAAACAAAGGACTCAGCCCCTGCCCGAGGCTCCAGCTCTGCCCTCCCATCACCTTCCACTCTGCCCTGCCTGGTCTCTCTAGGACCAGCCTCCTCTGCACACTCCAGCACCCAGGGCAGAGGCTCAGGGCTCCCCATATGGGGCTCTCCAGGCTCCATGGTGATGAGGCAGAGGATCTCTTCCCTGACCTGGGGCCCAGGATGTCCACTGCAGCCTCCTCCACACACCTGGGCCACTGCTCTGACTCCGGTGAGGGCTGGGTAGGGTGATGTTCTCAGGTAGGTCACGTGGATCAGGCCACTACATTCCTGGAAATCAGAGGACCATGTACTAAAGCTCAGGGACGCTCTGCTGATGCCTGAGAGTTGTCTGTCCTGAGATGAGAAGTCGGAAGAGACCCTGGGAGATTCCCCCACAACTCAGCTCTAGTGAGGCTCGTCCTGCGTGAACATAGCATCAGGTCACTCATGGTGACTTGCCTTGGTTTCCTGGGGCAGCTGCCACAGACTGTCTCCAGCACAGTGGCTCCAACAGCGATCTCAGGTGTCCTTGCAGCTGCATTCTTAATGGAGGCTCCAGAGGCTGTGCCCAAGGTCAAAGGAACCTTAAGACTCAGGTCGCTGTTGCAACTTCAAACCTGGTGGGAACTTTCCCTAACTCTTGGCCCAGGTCCTGTCCTGGAAACCACACCAGCTGGAGCACCTTCTCCCACAGCATCCTGCTCCCTGAGCCACACATGAGCCCCTGGGAACCTGGGTCAAGCTGAGCCCCTCCAAGCCAAGCATGGCACCCATCTTCCTCCTTCCCATCTCATCCCATCCAAGAAGATACCCTGCTCCTGTAGAGCCACCCTGGCCCTCCAAGGACTCAGGTCCTGTCCCTGCAGTGTCCCTGCAGGTCACACTCACACCACCCAGGCTGCCCAGAGGAAGGGTCTCCTGTGCGCTCAGGGGAGCCTCCCTGACTAGGATGGGGTGGAGTCCTCCTCTCCTTCTGCATCTGAGCAGTCCCCAGGGTCCTCTGTACCCTGTCCTTGCCTCCACTGTTTCTCCCTGGACCCAGCCTCAGGTCACAACAGGCAGAGCTGAGGTGCCGACTCTCCAGGAGTCCTTCCCATTCCTACCACATGAACCTGCTCAGCCCTGAGACCCTCCCTCAACAGGTGACTGTGCTCTGGGCTCCTGAACACCTGCCCCCACACATGCCAGCTTCAGGTCAGTGACAATCACTCAGCTCTGACATCCTCACCTTTGGCAGGTGTCTGAGCAGACTCACCAGGTGGGACACCTGAGGCTCCAGCAGGCAGGAGCACCCTGGTCCCTCTCCTCCCTCCCTGAGGGCAGCAGGCCCCACAGGCTGCCTCTGACCACCAGCCTTTGTCCAGAGCACAGCTTCAGGTCCCTACTGCTCCTCCCCAGGGAGATGCACTGTGGCTGCAGCAGCCTCCCACTGTCAAGGAAACACTGGGCCCCATCCCTCCTCAAACTCTGAAAGGGACAGACACATGCAACACACCTGGCCTCACCATCCGTCCAAAGGCCACTCCCAGCTACTTACCACCCAGGCCAGCTGCAGCCTGAAGAGCGACCTCCTTTCTGCTCTCTCCCTGTGACAGCACGTGCTGCTTTTGCATTGTGGCCTGGGGTCCCCTCCACCCCCCCCAGGGAACCCAAACCTGCCTGTGCCCCGCCTCAGCCACACTCCTCAGCCTCCTGCTCCCCTCCACCTCCCTGACCTGCACAGAGAGGGGACAGCCCTCCTAGCCCCTCCCTGCTCACTGCCAGCCTTGGGTGCTCATCACGGGGCCTGCAGGGGTCACCTGTGCTCAGGTTGGTCATTTGTGGGACCAGGCAGACAGGAGAAGCCTCCCACATGCCTTCGACTCTCAGAAGGGAAAGTAAACAGAGAACAACTCCGACCAAAAGTCAGAAGGCAAGGGCGTCCCAGGGATTCCTAACAGTGCACCATCTTGCTCATGATCTTCTTCAAGAGATACTGTCAGATCAGACAAGGCAGGCAGCAGCCAAAGGAGGCAGATTTAAAAGGGCCGCTGAACAGGCTTTATTGAGATATCACTTCCGGGCAGAACTCGATCAGACCCACAGATGGGACTGGGGAAGGGCCTGAGGAGAAACTGCATGGAAGCTCGACCGGACTGGACTTTTATGGGGCTTACAGCAGGAAGGGAAGGGCTTGGGATTGGAAAAGGTGTCTCTAGGGTCCCTTGCCCCCTTGGAGTTGGTCAGGGGATTTGGCTGAACTCCAGGATTGGCCAGGGGGTCCTGCTGATTGACAGGAGTTAGTCAGGAGATCTGGCTGATTGACAGGCGTTTCTGCCAGCATCTGATTGATGTTCTTTTCAGTCGCGGGCTGGTTTGTTCTAAGTTGCCACTAAGTCGCCACCAAGTCACTGCCACCAACCTAACAGATACTTCCCATGTCCTTCCTTTGAGACCTTGGGACAGATGGCCTCTCCTAAGGCTGACCATCCCTGGGTGCAAAAATCTCCCCACTCTGAGCAGCAGTCCTCAGGTCAACTCCCGTCCTCTCCCTAGACTCACCCAGGCAGCCTGGGACCAGCACTGAACAGGACCCACCCTGCAGGCTGAGGTCAGGGCCACCTGGGCCCAGGTTTCAGGGCCAGCTCTCACCATTTGGACCCTGGTCAGCTTCCCCACTACAGTCCTGACACTGGCCATGGGTCTCCTCATGACTTCCTGAAGTGACATTGGGACTCACAGCCAACACTCAACATAGTGTGATTCTGTGTGACAGGAGCGTGGCTTTGGCTGGAGATGGAGGTGGAGATGTCGCCTGAGTTCCACCTCAGCCCCGAGGGCTCCCTCCCACATGCCCACTGTCCCCACACTCCTTCCTGGTCCTGGAGAACCCTGCTTGGCCATGGGTCACTGTGTAGTCCCCTCCTTCCTGGCATCACCCACAGGAAAAGGCAGGGTGACCTCAAGAGAACCGCCCAGGCAGAGGACAGAGGCCACCCCCAGAGGACATGGGCAGGCCTGAGCCACAGCTGCACCAACAAATGGAGAGAAAAGCTCTCCCTGAAATCTCTCCCAAGGGCAGCAGAGCCCAGGGTCACCTGATTCTCACTGCCACAACCTCCCTTCCCAGCACACGTCACCTGCCCCTGCACACCCAGGCCCTGAAGCTTCCTCTGGGACACTAGAGTCTGGGTCTCTGAGGCTGGGCTGGTGACACCAGTGATGGAGGGAAGTCCCTGCACCTGTCATACTCAGTGGAGCCTATTCTAGTCTCCAGAGCCAAGCTGTCCTCATCCTCCTGGGAGGACATCCACCTTCCCAGAGCTTTGGAGAACATGGGGAAGACGTGGGCCAAACCGGGATTCTCTATCATAAAGGAAACATGCCCAGGGTGAGGGGACCCCAGGGGTTCCCTGGTGGTGATGAGAGCCCTGAGGCCAGGACACAGCTGAGGCCAGTGCTGGGTGAGCCACTTCTCTCAGGGGACAGCGTCCCACCTGCCTTGCTCTTGAGGTATGGCATGGGGTCCAAAAAGGGAACAGAGGGAAAGAGGAAGAGGAACTAGAGGCAGGACTGAGAGGGAGGGGACAGAGAGCCTAACTGGAAAGAGACCCTCCCCCCACCCACGTGATCCAGGAAAGTGCTCCTGCCCTGGGAGGGGGCTGAGCTCAGAGAGGAGCAGGGCAGCAGGGCTGACTGGCCTGGGCCTCTGCCTCCCAGTGGGTCTGCAGTGAGCTCCTTCCACAGAGGGGGACAGAGCAGCAGGGAATCAAGGGAAACCTCCATCCAAGCCACCAACACCAAACTGCTCTCTGTGGTCAGGACCTGCCTCTCAGATGACACTGGAATTTTCAACAGCCAGAGTCTGCAGGTCACAGAGGGCAGGCAGCTATCCCAGGACCACATCACCCTCAGCATAGATGCCGAGAGACAGGAGGATGCAGGCAACAGCAGTGTGAGCCCCCCAGCCTGGTCAGTTCCACCCAGAGAGATGCCCTCAGCTGCAGGGTATGATAGCCCACCTTTGGCCCACCCAGCAGTTATTCAACTCTGATTTTATGTTTCTTGCTGTATCGTGGTAGTTATCAGGCACTTATGTTATTACAGCTGGTGAGAATCGCCAAACAAGTGGACAGTCCTCAGAACTTGAACTGAGTCAGTAATGCTCAAAACCAGGAACTGACAGGCCCGTTATTCTTGACCTAAGGTCCTGGGCAACACCAGGTCCCACCCTTTGCAGGTCTCACAGGCACCGTCTCCAAGGCAAGGTGGTGTTCTGTAGGGACAGGGGCACCTGGGCTGAGACCCAGTGAGAGGTGGCGCTGAGAGGACAAGCCCTCTCCCATGATATGGGGTTTTTAAATAATATTTTTTTCATGGTAGACGGACACAATATCTTTATTTATTTATTTTTATGTGGTGCTGAGGCTCGAACCCAGGGCCTCACGCATGTAAAGCAAGTGCTCTACCACTGAGCTACAGCCCCAGCCCTCGCTTCATGAGGTTTTACCATCCCCCTGGAAGATGCTCCCAGGCACACCTGCTCCAGGGGACCCAAGTCTAGACTGAGTCCTGCTAAGGATGAACCCCAAAGCCCCGAGCACCCACCACCAGGCCTGACCAGCCCCTGCAGGCCTCACACTCCTTGGCCAACAAACACCAATCCCTACCAGGGAAGTGGCCTTCATCCACCACGACACAGAGGATTTCTGGACACATGTAATGTCACTGGAGTGAGGATCACAGGACAGGCCTGCCTCTGTCCTCCCCAAGGCCCAGGGCTCTCTCCTTGTCCTGAAGTGTTCTGAAAACTGTGTACCTCTGAGCCCCAGTTTGAAGAATGGTGCCTCATGACCCCTGACCCTATGATGGACAGTTGGGCACCATCATGGATAACCGCAGAGGTGCCCCATGCCCTGGAGTTATAGAGGGTCCCTGGTGGAACTGCTGGTGGGTGAGCCTCTGCACACTGTACGCTTTAATTTTTTTAATATTTATTTTTTTAGTTGTAGTTGGACATAATACCTTTATTCCATTCACTTATTTATTTATTTTTTATGTGGTGTTGAGGATTGAACCCAGGGCCCCGCGCATGCTAGGCGAGCGCTCTACCGCTAAGCCACAATCCCAGCCCACACACTGTAGGCTTTAGATCCTCAACCACAGAGCTGATGCGGTGACCTCCATCCAGACCTGTCCCCCGGGAGCACATGACCCCTCAGGTCCCTGCCCAGAGCATAGTGGTGGGTCCTGCACCATAGAGCCTGCTAAGGGGGAGTTTTCCAGTGAAGTGACAAGAAGGGGATTTACCTCAGTGGCAGAGCACTTGCCTGGCCTTCGTAATGCCCCGAGTTTGGTCCTCGGTCCTGGGGGGAAGAAAAAGGCAAGTAGTGACAGGGCAAGGGACCCATCAGGACAGAAGCATCTCCTAGCTCCCACCAAGGGGGGTGATAATGAATGAGCAGGCAGGTGTCTCTAGCTGAGCTCTCACTGTGTCCCTCAGGCTCCTCCCCACCCCCAGCACCCAGGACTGACCACATCACCAGAGAAGGCCTGAGACAGAGAGCTCAGAGAGAAATGGACACACGGAAGCCCTGGGGTCCTGCTCCTTGCCTTCCAAGGACATGTTCTGAAGTCACTGTCCAAGAGGGGGTGCCTCTGCTCAACCTGCCTCTGTGGACAGTGTGTGCCCTCCTGCCCTGCCCTGCCCACTCCCTGGGTCCTTTTCCAGGTGCCTCTAGACAAACCTGGTGTGGCTGTGTCCCTGTGAGGTGTGTGGAGAGGCTGAGTCTCTGGGGCATGTGTCTCAGAGCCACGTCATGAACATCTCTGGTGTCCAGGACTGGAGAGGAGGGACGCGGCTCCAGCTCCTCCAAGTGAGACAGGAAGTGCCAATCCTGGGTTCCCTAAGTGCTGCATGGGTCCTTCTGGAGGGAGTCAGGCCTGGTCACCCTGCAGCAAGACCTGGGCCAGGCCCTCCTGTGTCAGTGCATCCTGGAGTCTGTCTGGGGAGTCCGATGCTCTGTTCCTGGGACACCAGGCTCCGATGGGACACTTCCTGCCTGACCTTCAGGATGCAGGCCCCCCAGGCCTCAGTTCTGCATGCACAGCAAGGGTCTTTCTACCTATAAATGAAGTGTGTCTTCACCCTGCTCTGACCCCTCCTCCTCCCAGTCTCAATCACTGGATGGATGTCACACATCACAGTCATCCCAGAAGCAAGGAGGCCCCATCTCCCCCTCCTCCTGTCTCACAGAGCCCTTCCAGATCCTTCTCTGACAGACTCACAGGGCCCTTGGGGGAGATCTGGGCCTGACCACAGGAAGGGTCATGTCTGCTGGACCATCCAGGGAATGCAGATGGTGGCTACTGTACCAATATGAAGGTGCTGAGGGGAACCACCTGTGGCCAGGCATCTAGCTTCCCTGCTGGGAGGACAGCAGAGCTCCAGACACGGAGGTGACCTGGGGGGATGGACAGATTACACTCAGGGAGACCCCCCACAGAGGATCTCTCCAAGCTGACAATCAGGGTGTGCCCCACCTGCTTTAGGACCTGCCCTAAAGGGGATTTGGCCCCAACAGGTGGAGTCACACTGAGGGCCACAAACAGCCCCAAGTTCTAACCTTGCCAGCCAGCAGGACAGAAGCCTCAGATTGTCCCTTCAGTGCAAATCACTAGGTTTAATTCTACAAATCCCAGCACATTTGGCCTCCTTGGGGCCTGTGCAGTCTCCAGAGGATGCCAGGGCACCGGGAAGTCACATGTTCCTCACAGATCCGTCCTTTTCCCCCTCACCCACATCATAAGCCATAAACACACAGGGGAGAGCAAACCCACAGCACCTGCTGCTCTGTCACTGGAACTTTCCAAGGCGGAGCGCCCACACCTCCTCCTGAAGACTCACTTTCCTTCCCACAAAGGCACCCTCCCCTTGTATTTGAGGGAGACCCTAAATGCACTCTCCAGCTTCACTTCCTTACATTTGACTTTAAACGGCACTAATTTTGGAGTCACACCCTGGAGCAAGACACTGTTAGCCTCCCAGTAGCTCCGCTCTAGAGGACAAGGATAACCAAACTACCCTGGGGTTAAAAGTGTTCTCCAGCAAAAGTTGAGGTTCTTTTTAAAATTGTTTTTGGCTTTTGCTCTTCTCCCTTGTTCTGCTTTTTTTGAGGGGTGCTTTCAGGATCCAACCCAGGGGTGCAAAACCGCTGAACCACATCCTCAGCCCTTTTGATTTTGAGACAGGATCTTACTATATTTTGGAGGCTTGCTAAATTGTTCAAACCTAGGCTCCTCCTGCCTCAGCCTCCAGAGTTTCTGGGATTACAGGTATGCACCACTGTGCCCAGCTCTTGTTCTGTTATATTAAACAATGAGGTCAGCTATTCCTGAAAAACGACAGTGGCTAATTAGTAACTTTTCTCTAGAGTTACAGACCCCAGAACATTTGGTGACTTTCAGGTAACAATAGCACATGCACCAGAAAAGCACATACCGCCCCCTTACTGGGCCCAGTGGCAGGTTCCTGGAATCCCAATGACTCAGGAGGCTGAGGCAGGAGGATACAAGTTCAAGGCCAGCCTCAGCAACTTAGGAAGACCCTGTTTCAAAAGAAAAAAAAAAAAAAAAGACTGGGGATGTAGTTTGGTGGTAAAGCACCCAGGGCTTCAGTCCTAATACAACATAAAAAGGAAGAAGAAACAGAGAGAGAGGAAGAAAACAGACCACATAGGATTTATGAGCCCCTAGCACTCAGACTGTCTGAGTCTAAAGAAATCAATAGTTCACTAAAGTCCCCACCCAGGCCCTGGGCCTGTGACCCCCTGGCAATGGAATTCCCCATCTCCTAATGGCAAGTTTGTCATCAAAAATGCTCCCCCCATCACTCCCATGAGCATGGGTGTGTCATCTACATGAACAATGTTCCAAACAGAAAATGAACTGTGAAGAAGAGAGGCCAATCCACAACATTTATTATCAGTATAGGTCCTACTATTTGGATCCTTGAATTTAAATAAATATTTGTTAAATGACTCTCAAAATCCCTTAGCCCGAGGTTGCATGACTATTCTGGTCTCTGTCTCTCTCTCCCTTCTCAGGGTACCTGCAGGATTTGGACAGCACCAGGAGACATCAGGAGCACACACAGCCAATGACCAGCACGATGACCCTGGGCAGTCAGCTGTCTGACTCTAGGGGAAGGTTCCAGATCCTCCTCAGCCCTGCAAGGGGTGGTGGGAAACCCCATTCCCTCCTGATTCTTCCATGTGAGCATACCTGGGAGGACCCGTATCCCATTGTAGAAGGTCCAGTTTGGAATTCCACAGCAGCCCTGCTGACACCTATTTACACAAATCCCAGGTGACACAGCCTTTAGGGACACAGACTCACAGCCATTTCCTCCAGTGGCCATGAGGCAGGGACATCAGGGCCTTGAGTGTCCAGCCACTGAGTCTTGGACTTACTCCCTCTCCACTGACCAGGGCCCTGGAGTTGGTTACATGTGCCCAAGCCTCCTATGACAGGTTCTTCCCTGGGGTCCCTGGTGCCTTCCCAGGGGCTTCCTCCTGGACAAATCTGCAGCTCAGCACAGGATTTGGGGATAGGGCAGAAAAAGCAGCTGCACTGGTCTCAAGAGGACTGGGAGGCTCCCCTGAACTTGGGGAAGAGAGCGCACGCCCTCTAGTGGACATGCTAAGAGTCCCATAGAGGGCAGGTGAGGGCTGACCTGGGGCAAAGGGCAACTTTGGAGGATGGAACTGAAGATGCAAAGGGAGGAGGAGGAGATTGGGAAGGGGTGAGGAGGGGTGGGAAGGAACAGGTGAGGGGAGGCTCTGGGGAGGCCAGAGAAGGGCGCAGAGCAGGGCTCCCCTCTCCTCTCCACTGACACTGGGGCTGGTCATCCTTGGGGGCTGTGTGCTGTGGGGTGTTGAGCACCATCTGGGAGTCCACCTACTAAGTCCAGTAGGATCCCCTCCCCCAAGCTGTATCAATCAGAAGTGTCTCCAGATGCTGCCAGATGTCCCCTGGATGGCAACATTGTCTCTGGCTGAGACTCACTGGTCTACACAAACCTGCAGTAAACAACTCCACAGATGAAATCCACCCCATTTTGGTAGAAGAACTGAGTGTAAAAGGACAGAGACTGACTGGTTCTGATCACAAGTCAATCACTTGTCCCTAGAGAAGACATGTTTCAAGATGATGGCCGCATGGCATCCTGAACCTGCACAGCACTGTGGGCTTCCAAGGGTCAGTAGCCACACATCAGTGACACCTGCTGGGTCCATGACATCATGGATCGGGGAGCTCTGTCACACTGGGAAGAGGAATCCCGTGATCTGAGCCCACACCCAGCACCTGGACAGTCCCTGGGCCACTCTCACCACCTCAGGAGGCCTCTGAGCAAAGACGGCAAAGTCAGTTCTGGGTTAGGAAGAAAGGTCTTAGTAAGAGGAAAGGACAGCACAGGAATTTCTCTTCATGTTCCACGTCGTAGACTGCGGATCATTCATTAAGTTGACTCAACCCCAAACTGACCAAGTGGCTGGACAGAGCTGGGGTCTCACCAGCTCCTGGGCCTGCAGCACTCTGCTGCCCCAACTCTGGCCCACTCAGAGCCACAGGGGCCTTCGCTGATTATTCTTCAGGGGGCAGGTGAGAGGGAGCTTTTAGGGTCCTCACTGTTTACCCACCACCTCTCAGTCTCTGGGCAACTCTGTTGTCCACTCTTGGATTCAGTGTCCTTATCCCTGACCTCTGCTTCTCTCACTTATCATGACATCATCACAGGTCCAAAATGCCCTCTGCAGGTGATCTGGAGGGACATTTCTCAGATGGTTTCCTTCACATCACCCTGAACAGACCTCCACCTGGGGTCCCAACACTGTGACCAGCAGAATTTGGACCATTCTGAATGGAGGGATGAAGAGGAACCAAGACACTTTCCAGCACTTAGGGGGAGCATGAACCTCCTCCTGCTGTGTGCAGGGGTGACCAGTGGACAGAGACACAGAGCACCTCGTTGCTGTGCAGAGAGGGTGAGCCACACGAATGTATGGCAGCTACATGGACAGCAAAGTCCACTTAAGTCCACATCGTGTGGACAGCTCTCCCAGCTCCTTAAGAGAGAAATTCAAAATGTGGCATTCACAGGATAATGAAGAACAGAACACGTTACTGGTACTATTTTCCATACAAGTGTGTTCTGCTCATTTTTTTAGGTGTGGAAAAGGAGGCCCTTCTGCTCATGCACCATCTCCAGCATTGTGTTCTGGTGGAAATTACAATGTTTCTCCTCCTTGAATTTGTTACATTACTAAAAGCAGCTCCTAACATCCTCCAGGGACAACAGTGCCACCCACTGCAGCTGGGCACTTCCCAGTGCTGTCCTTGAGCCTGGGATATCCCATGTCCACAGGAGCCCTGGCTGGTGGCTGAGGAGTTAGACATGAAAAGTCTCAGACTCTTTTTTTTTCCCCCTACAATTCCAGTTCTCCCTGGAGTCCTGCCTTCTCTGCCTCTGCCTCTGCTCACAGGTACTGGGAACTTCTGGAAGCTGAACCCTCATTGGAAAGCAGCCACCTATGCTCAGGTCTGTTGGGCACTGCCTGGTCCCAGTGAGCTCCTTGGGCCACATCCAGCTGTTATAGGGGAGATGTAGCTGGGTCCCCCCAGATGGGTGCCAGCAAAAAGACATGGGGAAGGACTTCCATGGAGCAAAGCTGATGACACAGGAAAACCAACTCTGACATTGTCCTCATCCCAAGAATGCCATGAGTGGATCAGAATGTCCTCTTTCATGTTTGGACAGGGCGATCCTCATCATGATTTTGTGGCAAAATGGGGTCAGAATCTGTCTTTGAAGGTAAAGAAGTGGCTGGCGCTCCTCTCAGGCTTAGTGCAGAACTCTAAAGGTTTTGCACAAACTCTGCCAACACAACTGCTTTATGACCGTGACCAGCTTGTCCACGTGCTCGAGGGACAGAGTAGCAGCAACTCCAAGAAGAGCAGGTTTAGCAGAAACTCTGCACAGAGAAGAACAACTGCAGGAAGATAAGCTGCCCCAGTCCTCTGAGCTGTTGGGAGAGAAAGAAAAATGCCCAGGACACAAAATCCTCTGCTTCTGGAAGAGAGAGAGGGAGAGGCCG
The DNA here is from genome assembly GCF_052094955.1 of Ictidomys tridecemlineatus. Taxonomy (NCBI): domain Eukaryota; kingdom Metazoa; phylum Chordata; class Mammalia; order Rodentia; family Sciuridae; genus Ictidomys; species Ictidomys tridecemlineatus. The sequence continues at coordinate 12,524,862 of NC_135491.1, read as the reverse complement.
AGCAGGGGGAGAAGAATCCCGAACAGACCCACCTCAACAGCACCTCCCAGGAAGCAGGAGGCAGAGGGCAAGGGATCTCACTTGTAAAGACTTTCAGATGTGACAATGAATTTAATATTTAAACCATAAAGTATTTACCATAAAAGACTGAACTTGTTTTTGTAAATGAACATTGATTCGTGGGCTTTTAACAAAATTACTAATAAAATAAAGAGTGGATGAGTTAAAAAAATAAATTGAAGTGACAGAATGGAAGAAAATATTTGCAAATCATACATGGGATATGGGTTTCATGCTAGGATAAATAAAGAACAGGTACAAATGTGCAATCAAACAATAACCTATGTTTAAAAGAGGCCAAGGAGCCGGGTACAGTCCTGGGCATCTGTCACCCCAGGCATCTAAGACTTGAGATTCACAAGTTTGAAGCCAGCCTGGGGAACTGTCCCAAAACAAAAATAAATTAAAAAATGTAAAAGGCTGGGGGTATAGCTCAGAGGTATAGCACCCCTCAGATCAAACCCCAGCAGTGAAAGAGGGCAAAGGGCTTGGATAGCCACGTCTCCGGAGATGTTGCATGGCCAACAAGCACATGACAAGATGCTCCGTGTCATCAGTCACTATGGAAACAACCAAAATCACAACATCTCACTCCACACTTTCCTACATTCCTGAGGGTCTCTGAGCCCTGAGGACTTCAGCACTTCTAACAGAGCCAGGCAGAAGCTCATCTACCCAGCACTCCCACAGCTGGGGATGGGCCCAGAGGATGGAAACAGGGACTCCAATAGTTTCCCACAGGCTAAGGCTCGCCACACCACTTTTAACCATAGGCAGAGTGTGAAACCACCCAAGTGTCCATCAACAGAGGAATACATAAATAAATATGACTTACAAATAAATATGTTGGAGTATTAATCCCCAATAGACTGCAGGGTGCCTCCCACGAACCTGCTTGGCACCCACTACTGCTCCTTCCTGGATCTGCGAGGACCAGGCACTGCCAGAGGTCTCTGAGCAGGCCCTGCTCCCAGGCATCACCCATAGGGAAAGTCAGGGTGACCACAGGAGAATCACTAGGTAGAGGACAAGGCCACCCAAGGAAGGCATGGGCAGGCCTGAGACACAGCTCTGCCAAAAATTGGAGAGGGAGGGTCTCCCTAAAATCTCTCCCTGAGGAACAAGGAGCCCACGATCACCTACCTCCACTACCACAGTCCTCCCCTCCCAGGACACAAAGGGTGTGAAGTCCTGAGAGCCACTCAGAGGCCAAGCTGGGGACACCAGGACAGAGAGCAGGGCCCCTCACCAGCCATCACTAAGAGGGCCTCTTTCCTGACCCCAGAGCTCTCTCTGTCCCCTTCCTGCTGGGAGGAAATCCACCTTCCTAGAGCTTTGGGGAAGACACAGGGCTAAACTGGGACTCTCATCATAAAGGAAACATGCCCAGGGTGAGGGGACCCCAGGGCTTCCCTGGGTGGTGCTGAGAGCCCTGAGGCCAGGACACAGCTGAGGCCAGTGCTGGGTGAGCCACTTCTCTCAGGGGACAGCGTCCCACCTGCCTTGCTCCTCAGGGTGTGGCATGCAGTAGTGAAACCCAACAGGGAAAGCAGAAGGGACAGGAGGCAGGACTGAGAGGGAGGGGACAGAGAGGTTCCTCCACAGAGACCCCGCCCCCAGCCCTGTGACCCAGGAAAGTGCTCCTGCCCTGGGAGGAGGCTGAGCTCAGAGAGGAGCAGGGCAGCAGGGCTGACTGGCCTGGACCTCGGCTCCCCAGCGGGTCTGCAGTGAGCTCCTTCCACAGAGGGGACAGAGCAGCAGGGACCATGCAGCCCGCCTCAGCCTTTCCCTGCAAAGGGGGCATCCCCTGGCAGGGGGTCCTGCTGGCAGGTAAGAGGGGACAGTTCCCTGAGGAGGGCGGGAGGTGGAGCAGAGTCTCACTGGTGCCCCCCCCCCCCGGGAGGACACGACCCTCACAGGGGACACAAGCATTCATTCACTGAGAAACCGATGGGAACAGAACACGAAAAACAGACAGAAGCTCACCAACAGGAATCTCTCAGTGACCTGGAGCTGATGAGGGGGATGGAAAGCTCAGGGGTTCTCTTTTCCAAGTTACTCACCAGAGGCCTTTATATTTTGAAAATCGTTCTTAACAGCTCTGTCAGGGCCACTCTCCAATAGAAAGGAACTTGAGCAGTGCACACTGTCTGCAGCCACCAGCCACAGACATTGGCTCACAGACACCTGGACGCTCAGGGCGGGGACACTGCTTCACTCATCCACAGGAGGCTGAGCCTGGTCCAGGCCCTGGGCTACCACAAGGTCAGACTAGTCTCTGCCTCCTGGAGCTTCCTCTCTAGAGGGCAGGAGGCCAGGCCAGAGGGAGGTCTGCAGGTGAGGCCAGGTGCTGTGTAGATCTAGGAGGGCAGAGAGCAGGGAAATGTCCACAGGGAAGACCTGGGGTCTGTAAGGAGGTGGTCAGGGGAGGCGGGTGCCCAGGTGCCCTGGGTGTGAGCAGGGATCTGAGGGCTCTGAGGGGCCAGCCTTGCAGACACCTGGGGAAAGGTGTTCCTAGGAGAGGATGACAGGTACAGGGGTCCTGAAGGAATGTAAATCAATCTGCTGGCCTTGACCCAGGAACACACACACCATACACTACAAGGCTGAGGAATGAGGACTCCTGCTGAGGACCTGGGCCCCATCTTCCTACCCCATATAAAGGGCCCAGTATTGATGGATTTCTCTCTCTTCCTTCCTAGTCTCACTGTTAACCTTCTGGAACCCGCACCCCATAGCCCAGCTCACTATTGAACCAGTGCCTTCCGATGCTGCTGAAGGGAGAGACGTTCTTCTCCTTGTCCACAATGTGTCGGAGAATGCAATAGGCTACAACGGGTTCAAAGGAAACACAGCAAACAACAGCTTCAAAATTATATCATACCTGGTACCCTCAAAGATGACTACCCCAGGGCCTGCATTCAATGGTGGAGAGAAAATATACTCCAATGGATCCCTGCTGTTACAGAAAGTGACACAGAACGACACAGGATTCTACACCCTGTGAACTGTAACTGCCGATGCTAGAGTTGAATTAGCAACTGAGAGTTCCGTGTACATGGTGAGTGACAGCCCAAGGCCCGCTGGGTGTTGGAGGGGTTAACTCCACTGCACACACAGAACCCTGAGGCCTGGACTTTGCGTTGGAGCATTTAACTCAGGACACACGCCAGACTGGCTCCAACCCAGTGGCTCAGAAAACAGAATCAAGATGTCCTGAAGCTGCATTCTTCCGAAGCTCCAGCATGTGCACAGGAACACAGTCCCCTGTGCCTCAGGTCACTGCTGCATCTTAAAACTTGATGAAAACTTTTAACTCACTTCTGGCCCCAGGGCCCATCCGGGAACCACACCAGCTGGAGCTCCCCCTGAGCACAGCATCCTGCTCCCTGAGCCACACGTGAGCCCCTGGGAACCTGAGCCAAGCAGAGTCCTCCAAGCCAGGTGTGTCACCCGTCTTCCTCATTCCCATCTTGTCCCATCCACATAGATAACTCTGCCCCTACAGACCCAGCCCTAGCCCTCCAGGGACTCAGGTGCAGTCCCTGCAGTGTCCCTGTGCCGGGGTCCTGCCCTAGCGGGGTCCAGGGAGTCTGAAGGATGAGTGGCGTCGGCGAAAAGATGAGACAGGAGTCGTTCCGTTGGAGCAATCTCCAGAGAGAGAGCTCATGCAGCTTTCTCTGGGTCATCTTTTATTACAATTTTTTTCATCATTATAGATTCAGAATACGTTATTGATTATATAATTTAAAACTTTGCCAAGACATGACATTTCCTTAACCATGATTGGGGGTACAAAAAATGTAACATTAATTTACATTTTTCCAGGATATGACCTTCAGTTATGTAATTATTAAAAGTACAGAATCATTAATAAAATACGTCACTAATTTACATTTTTCAGATTTTCCCAAGATTTACTATTTTTCCCAAGATATGTTATTTTCTTATTAACTAATGCCAAACTACGTAACCAGACTCTAAGTCTCCTAACCAATCATTAGCCCAAAGTACACTTGTACATTATTTCTAATCTAAAATTCCCATCTAAAAAAGTCCCTTTAAATCTTATACTTAAAAACATCCTAAAGTTTATGAATCATTCTTAAAACATATCAGAAACCTATACAACTTCAAACTTAAGAATTTCTAAACTTAAGAATCTAAATAAAATAATATTCTAACATTATTCTAAAACTGTGTCTTATAAAGCTATTTTAATTAATTCCTAAATTTATTCTCATAAAACTGGTTGAGCTGCTTTCTCAAAGAGTTTCTTTGTTTCTCAGTCAAGGTGCACTAGTTCTCATATCTTTATAATCTTTCTCAATAGAAAGAAAATTCTAAAAATCAATCCACTTTCCACCAATATTAACTATGCTCATCATATATCCCTATGTAAAGTAAGAAAGGGTTTATAAAAAGAGAAGAATACATCTTTACATGTTTTAACTTTCCTAAGTGTAAAAATGAAACTGCATGTGGTGAACTTTGTGAAATAAGCATACTGATCAGGTTTTCTAAGAGGCCGGAAATATGGGCTTGGGTTCTAGTTGATATAGTCAATGTGGTGCCTAAAATTCTCATGACCTTTCAGAGGATGATTGTTGTCCCTTATCAGGTTTGTCCACAATGTACTGAGATAGAAGAACAGCCTTCTACTTTGTCCTTGATATGCTCAGGGGTAGTAGAACAGCCTCCAAGGCATGAACTACCTGTTCTGTTCTAGCCATCTGAAATTTAATTTGTTTGGCACTTAACATACTCCTGCCTCCTGTCAGAAACATAAGCATGAAAATGAAAAGTCCCAATTACATAAAAAAGGGTCTCATGGTTTCGGTTGCCCACCAACCAGCGTGGCTTTGCCAGCATTCATCCTCACTGTGACCCTGTCAAGACAGTGGGAGAGCGGCTTTGCCAACACTTTTTCTCCCTGTGACCCTGTCAAGACAGTGAGTGGGGGATCGCCTTCACCATCCCTGCAGGTCACAGTCACACACCCAGGCTGCCCAGGGGAAGGGTCTCCTGTGCTCTCAGGGGAGCGAGCCTCTCTGACTTAGATGGTGTGGAGTCCTCCTCACCTTCTGCATCTGAGCAGTCCCCAGGGTCCTCTGTACCCTGTCTCTGCAGCCACCGTTTCTCCCTGGACACAGCCTCAGATCCCGACAGGCAGAGTTAAGGTGCTGTCTCTCCAGCAGTCCTTCCCAATCCTACCTCGTGACGATGCTCAGGCCCTTGTGACTCTTCTCTGTACAGATGCCTTGTGCTCTGGGGTCCTGAGCACCTGCCCCCACACATGTCAGCTTCAGGTCAGTGACAACCACCAGCTCTGACATCCTCACCCTCAGCAGGTGTCTGAGCAGACTCACCAGGTGGGACAGCTGAGGCTCCAGCAGGCAGGAGCACCCTGGTCCCTCTCCTCCCTCCCTGAGGGCAGCAGGCCCCACAGGGTGTGTGTGAAACCAGCCCTGGGTCCAAAACACAGCTATCATGCCCTGGAGCTCTAGAGGGTCCCTGGAGGAGCTGGCTGGTGGGTTGACCTCTCCACACTGTAGGCTTCAGATCCTCAGCCACAGAGCTGATATGGTGAGCTACATCCACACCTGTTCTCAGGGAGCAAATGGCCCCTCAGGTCCCTGTCCTGAGCACAGTGCTGGGTCCTGCCCCATAGAGCCTGCTAAGGGGGAGTTTTTCCAGAGAAGTCACAGGACAGGGGTTGGGGATTTAGCTCAGTGGAAAAGCACTAACCTAGCATGTGCAGTGCCCTGAGTTCAGTGCTCGGCCCTGAAATAAAAGAAAAAGTAAAAAGCAAGTAGTGACAGGACAAGGGACACTCAGGACAGAGGCATCCCAGTGTTCCCACTCAGGTGGGGGACTGGTGAATGAGCAGGCAGACCCCTCCAGCTGAGCTCTGTGTCCCTCAGCCTCCCCCACCCCCAGCACCCAGGACTGACCACATCACCAGAGAAGGCCTGAGACAGAGAGCTCAGAGAGAAGTGGACACACGGAAGCCCTGGGCCCTGCTGCTTGCCTTCCAAAGAGCATGCCCTTAGGTCATTGTACAAGAGGGATGCCTCTGCCCAGCCTGGCTCTGTGGACAGTCCCTGTGCCCTCCTTTCCTTCCCAGCTCACTCCATGGGTCCTTCTCCAGGTGCCTCTAGACAAACCTGGTGTGGCTGTGCCCCTGTGAGGTGTGTGGAGAGGCTGAGTCTCTGGGGCATGTGTCTCAGAGCCACGTCATGAACATCTCTGGTGTCCAGGACTGGAGAGGAGGGATGGGGCTCCCGCTCCTCCATGTGAGACAGGAAGTGCCAATCCTGGGTTCCCATAAGTGCTGCATGGGTCCTTCTGCAGAGAGTCAGGCCTGGTCACCTGGAGCAAGACCTGGGCCAGGCCCTCCTGTGTCAGTGCATCCTGGAGTCTGTGTCTGGGGAGGCTGATGCTCTGTTCCTGGGACACCAGGCCCCAATGGGACACTTCCTGCCTGACCTTCAGGATGCAGACCTCTAAGCCCTGAGTTCTGCATGCACAGAAAGGATCTTTCTTTCCATAAATAAAGTGTGTCTTCTCCCTGCTCTGACCCCTCCTCCTCCTAGTCTCAATCACTGGATGAATGTCACAAACCACAGTCATCCCAGAGGAAAGAAGGCCCCATCTCCCCCTCTTCCTGTCTCACAGAGCCCTTCCAGATCCTTCTCTGACAGACTCACAGGGCACTTGGGGAGATCTGGGCCTGGTGCTGTCCTGTAATCACAGTGGCTCATAAGGCTGAGGCAGGAGGATCACAAGTTCAAGGCCAGCCTCAGCAACTTAGCGAGGCTATAAGCAACCTGGTGAAAATCTGTCTCAAAACACAAAGAGCTGGAGATGTGGTTCACTGGTTAAATGCCCATGGATTCAATCCTTGGTACCAAAAACAAAACAAAACAAACAAACTTCTTAAATAAGATCCTTAGGAGGCCATTGTATAGGACTGGCTCCCATAATGAGCCCAAAAGGACAAACCCATGTGGAGTCATTTGTACAAACTGAAACCAATCAACACAGGAGTCTACTCAAGTAACAATGGCTGAGTGACCTTTGGTTACAGCCCCCAGCTTCAGTGGGTCAGAGGTGTCAATCAGTCTGTCCTGGGCAGCCAGCCAGGCTCTGAGCCTCACCGCTGTCTCCACACCTCCCTTCTGTTTCCCACCGTAAACCATGCTGGGCCACGTGGCAGCCCCCAGAGGTATTTGAAGCTGCTCTGGCTCTGAGCACCGCCTGATTCTAGAAAGTGGTGTAAAAGCCATTCACTATCTTTAACCAAATTTGTTGTAATTGTGACTTTTGATAAGTCTTACAGCCAGCACCAGACTCACTCATCAAGGCCCCAAGTTGGTGCCAGGACAGGGGCAGAGCCACTAGACAGAGAAGGACAGCAGAGGACAAGGCAGAGTCACAGGAGGGCTGGTGAGGGGCACCATGGTGGGGGGCAGAGCTTCCTGAGGATACCTGGGCCTCGGAGAGGGCAGCTCCAGGGACCCGGAGAGCCAGGCTCACCTCCCTGACCACAGCCCACACAGGGGAAGCCAGTGCCCGGGCCCTTTCTGGGGTGACTCTGAGGTGACCTCAGGAATGTGGCACTCAGCAGGTTCCCTGCATACACTGTAGACAGAGGGGCCTCCAGAGGACACTCTTCTTGTGGCAGATCTGGACACAGCAGGACAACATGTGAGCCCTCCCTGGTGAGGCAGAGCTGACTCAGGTCACTCCCCTGCAGTCCACCCCCTGCTCCTGTCTGGTGGGTGGAACTCCAAGGTCAGTGGCCAAGAGTGTGGATGTGCCGGGTTTCTGTTCTTGTGACTAATAGGCTCAGGGGTCACTCTAGTTAAACTGGGCTGACTGGGCTGCACGAAATAACCACACAAGAGACACAAATACCTTTTTCTTTGGGGTCGCTGTGACGGCTCCTCTGACCTTAAGGGTCTACAGAAAGAGAGAGAGCACGTGCTGACCCCTTTTATTGAGGAGAAGCTGTTCAAATGAGGCAAGGGGTCAGGTTTCAGGGGCTGAGTATCTTCATGATGTCCACTGTCAGCAGGTTGACTGACACCTGGGTAGGCCACACCCAAGGGCACAGTAAGAGGAGGGGACACACACAAGGCACTTCCATGGAAGATTCTCTCCTAAACAGGGCAAGGGGTTCTATTACAAAGGAACAGGTGAGCATAGCTTCACCCATGGGCTATAGCAAGACACACCCATTTCTGTAACTGAGGGCCTCAGCACCCAGCTGGGGAGTGTAACTCAGTCACCCGTAAGGTTGGCCTCCCACATATTCCCTCTTTCTTAATATAAAAAAAAGAATGTAACTGGGAACTTTTCTTTCAGTCACTTGGCTCTTGGTCCAAGGTCATCACAATCTGCTATTGAAACACAAAAAGAATTAGTAGAAAACATATTATCTTCATAACAGTCAACACAATAATCTGGATTATTATTACCTTGCCAAACATTCATCAGAATATTTTTAATCTTTTCCCAATTTTATTGGGATGCATTGTTTTTGGCCATAGTAACAGACATTTTCATTGCCATGGCATTTAGGCCTCTCCATAAACCATAGAGCAAAGGGCTCATGTACATTATTCATTACACTGTCTTCTAGAACATCATTACTTAGTTCTCATCCTTCCATCAGCAATTATCTGACCATGAAGGAAGTTGGATGTAATTTAAGTCAAACATTAAGAAAATCCATACATTGTAAGTTTTAAGACATAGCCACAAAGGCCAAAATTGAACAAGCAAGGAATAATATAATATTTAAAGTAGTCACTTTAGGAATTATGAGACCAGCAGTTTGTCTAGGTCTGGTTAATAGACATACATCTGTTTCAAAGCCTGAATATTAACTTCAGAATATTATAGTTCTGTGCAGCCAATTTGGAAAGCAGTATGGAGATTTCTTGGAAAGCTGGGAATGGAACCACCATTTGACCCAGCTATTCCCCTTCTCGGTCTATTCCCTAAAGACCTAATAAGAGCATGTTACAGAGACACTGCTACAACGATGTTCATAGCAGCACAATTCACTATAGCAAGATTATGGAATCAGCCTAGATGCCCTTCAATAGATGAATGGATAAAAAAAATGTGGCATTTATACACAATGGAGTATTACTCTGCATTAAGGAATGACAAAATCATAGAATTTGGAGGGAAATGGATGGCATTAGAGCAGATTATGCTAAGTGAAGCTAGTCAATCGTTAAAAAACAAATACCAAATGACCCCTTTGATATAAGGGGAGTAAACAAGGACAGGGTAAGGACGAAGAGCTTGAGAAGAAGATTTACATTAAACAGGGATGAGAAAAGGGGAGGGGAGGGGAGGGGAGGGGAGGGGGGATAGTAGAGAATAGGACAGACAGCAGAATACATCAGACACTAGAAAGGCAATATGTCAATCAATGGAAGGGTAACTGATGTGAAACAGCAATCTGTATACGGGGTAAAGTTGGGAGTTCATAACCCACTTGAATCAAACTGTGAAAGATGATGTATTAAGAACTGTGTAATGTTTTGAACGACCAACAATAATAAAAAAAAAAGAATATTATAGTTCTGAAATATTAGCTGGCAATAATTAATGAGGCAATAAGTTGTATTTTTATAGGCTAAAGGATATTTATCATTTTTTCTCTTCACTCTCATATTTAAGGAGTTAATTAGGTCTGTCAGTAATACAAATACCCTTGGAAAAATCTATTTTAATAATCTTTCCAACAATTGTCCATAAAGGTAAATGTAGTATTAGTCACTAAAGTCCGGCATAATTGGCTGGCTTGAGTTTTTTATCTGCTGTCTAGCATAGTTTCTGTCACTGGTGTGGTCAATTTGTTGCTTCACTATTTGGCTACCTTAGTCCTGGGAGCTGGTGATAACTGGCTGGTGACAAACCTCAAGTCAATGTCCAGTAGCTCAGTTTCTTTTTGGAATGTACACAACTATTATAGGGTTTGAGTGGGACGTGCCTGTCAATCTACATAAGCAAGACAATATCCATAGGCCAATCATCTTCTGCCTAGTGTAACCATACCGTGAGGAAACTCTATATGCTTGTAGCTGTTAGTTGCAACTGAAGGCTATTCTAACATTTTTTCCTCTTCTATTAAATTTATTGTCAAAGGAGAACCCCGATGAGAAAAGAAAGGAAAAGGAAAGGCATAGAAAAAAAATGGGAACCAAGAAAGAGAAAAGCACCCAGACATGGCCCATTCCTGTAGCTGCATTTGTCTCCTGCTGTGGTGAGCAGGCAGTCACTGTTGACTAGGTCTCTGCCACTAGGGTTCTGATCTGAGCTGGACGTGGGGAGCAAAGCAGCCATGGGGCAGGAGACCTCTCTCAGAAGGGGAGAAGAATTAGGCCTTTGCACCAGTGGGGGGTGAGGTTCTTTGCCTCACCTCTGTTGGCCCCCATATTTTCTCCTGATGGCCCCTCTGTGACTGTGCCTGTCTTAGGTTGTCATCCCTTGAGGAATCACTGGCTAACCAGCCATTCTCCGGGGCCAAACAGGGTGATGTGGAGTGTGCATGGCATCTTCCCCAAGAGGGCTCTCTGTCTCCTTGACAGATAACGCCCCCGTGGCCTCCATGCCAGCATTTACCCTGGGATCAGCAAACTCAGGTTTCTTCTCCATGGAGGGCCCAGCTCACAGCACTGGGCTGGTGGGGATGCGTTCAGGAAGGAAGGAGACAGGCCATAGAAAGACAAACTGTAATATAGTGACAAAGCTGAGAGAGACAGATGAAGAGGAGATCCCTCATACAGAACTGGCCCTTAGTTGGTGTTACTCACATCTGGTCCATAGCTGCTATCCATACGGATGCAGAACAATCCGTTATTTCAACACTGTCTTTTTCTCAAAAGATACTTCCAGACAGTCTGTTTACCACAGAATCAATATACAGGTATAACTGACCATTACAGTCAGGACAATTAATCTAGTTTCATGGGTGGACTTTCCAGTCTACACTGCAAGACACATTAAAGGTGGACCTGGAAAATGGGTCTATACAAGTCTTTTCATAATTTTTATTTACCTGACAAGCTCGTGAAGCTGCATGGCTATAAGCTCTGTAGCTGGAAATTGACCTTCCTGGGCCAGGTTTCTCAGTCATTATCATGATGACTGGTTTAAACTCTCCAAACTCTCCTTTGATATCTGAATTAATTTACTGAATCATGTTCAGTAACATTAAGACTCTCAATATTACAATTTAAGAAAAAAACTTTTAAAGTATTTTGTAAAATCTAGTGTATCTCTGGGATCCTGTATTCCCCCTTTTCCTTATTTGATAAAATTGAGTATAGGCTTGGCATAAGTCATAGTATTATTTGTTTAAGTTATAGATAATAGTACAAGTATTTAAATGACTAAGAATAGATTTACCTTTTATTGATTATTAATTTTTTTTTTATATAGACTAGTCGATCCATCCTAACAATTTAGAAAGAATCCTCAATCTTTTTGAGAGAAGGTCTCAAAAATCTCTATATTTTAGAATATTATCCTTTAAATAGGTATCTCTTAATTGCCTTTAAAAAATTTTTATGATGAAGGTTATTTTCTGTGTAGGGAGCAGTATATAAATCTTACTGTATTTTTTATGGACAATAGATCTAGTTAGAGAACTTATATAATATCAATGAATTTTTTTAAGTTTGTAAACTTTATTGTTTAAAATTAATATATAACTCTAATTTAGAGAACATTAGTCTTAATAAAATGCTTTTTATTTTATAATTATCTAACAAACAAAATATGTAAAAATTAGTATCTCAGTGTCTTAGAATTAATCAATTTTAGTCTCTAAGGACAATTGTTAAAATCGGGATTTAAGTTAGTAGTTCAATATACTTAATGTTTAATCAACAATGTGAATTTATTTACCAAAATTAATCTTTATCTTAAACAGTAAGAATTATTAGGCAATAAGGATCTTTCTTTAAAGACATAAACTTACATTTTAATAGGTGTTTATCATGTCAAAATATGGACAAAATTTTAGCTCACATTACTATAGTTAAATTAGGAAAATAATTTGAAATATCCTTAAATTAATTATAGTCAGTTGAGTATACATAAATCTCTTTTTTTTAATTGTTCTAACTTTTTACATCATCTGTTTAGATAACAATATAAAAATCTTTTTTACTTAGGAAAATGAATATAAAGACCTTGTTTTACCCAAAGATGATTTCTTTCTTCTTTTTTAGGATACGTGTGTGCTTTTTCTTTGTTGAAGCAACTTTTTCTTTTAGAAAATTTTTTTTGGTTATACTTTGGAACAATTTCTGAAAACCTTAGAATCTATAAACAGGGGCTGGGGATGTGGCTCAAGCGGTAGCGCGCTCGCCTGGCATGCATGCGGCCCGGGTCCAATCCTCAGCACCACATACCAACAAAGATGTTGTGTCCGCCGAGAACTAAAAAATAAATATTAAAAAAATTCTCTCTCTCTCTCCTCTCTCTCTCTCTCTAAAAAAAAAGAATCTATAAACAAATTATTATACTTTGATAAGAAATATCAATGAAAATATGAAGAAGAGTGGCCCAACCCACAACAGGAAACACCATTTATTATAGGTACAAGTCCTGATTCTTTGATTCTTGGCTTAAATAAATATATTTTAAATGGCTCTCAAATAAAAAACCTCATAGCCTGAGGTTGCACATGTGTGCAGGTGTGTGCGCGCTCACTCGCTCTCTCTCTCTCTCTCACTCACTCTCTCTCTCTCTCTCTCCTTCCTCAGGATACCTGGAGGATCTTGGAGAGTAAAAGGAAAGCGAAAAATCCGGAGACAGGTGAGCAAGAAAGACAGAGACCAGGCAGAGATACACAGAAGAGATTATTTGTCAGAGCTGACAAATAAAGGCACATCTCTCCATGAAAGAAGAGAGCCAACACAGGCTTGGGATCTGAGACTTTTATGGGGCAGGCTCAGGGATCCCCAGAGCCCAGTGGGTCCTAATGCAGGTGGTTAAGGGTGGGGTCGGTATGAGGAGTGCTGATACTTCCTTAGGTGGGAAAGAATGCGGGTGATGAAGGACTCGGTTGGTCACTTAAGATGGCCATCCAGATGCTAAGCAAGGACCTCACAGACAGCACCAGAAAGACATCAGGAGCACACACAGCCAATGACAGGGACAATGCCCCTGGGCAGCCAGCTCATGGACTCTGAGGACTGAGATAGGGGATGATTGTTGGGTCTGCCGGGAGGATGGGACATCAGGGAGCTGGGATCAGGAGGCCCAGGGAGGAAGGAGCACTATTCCCAGCTGAGAGCACATCCGTCTGCAGCAGCTCCACAAGCAGAGAGTCCCCTGGGCCAGGCTGATGGTGCTCCCAGTACCAACCTGCATCAGAGTGTGGAACCTGAAGTCTGTGCCATGCAGCACTGAGGTTGACAGTAACATTCAGGGGAACCTGCAGCTCCAAACTCCAAAATCTAATAAGAAAACACCTCACATTTCCCATTAAATTCCCTGTTCCCACAGCACAAGCCACCTGCCATCTACACTAGCAAGTTCAGTCGTTCCTGGGTCCCACCCACCCCAGTCCCTCTCTCCAGCTCTGCTCAACTGCTGCCACCTCCTGGGGACTCACTGATAATCAGGACTCAGGGGCCCCCGTTGCTGGTCCCTCAGCCCACCAGGAAGGACTCTGCCTTCAGCTGGTCATTTACAACAGTGGGGACAGTGGTATAAGGACAGCCACACAGAGCTGCACAGTGAGATGGGGACAAAGTGCTGGTGTAGGACCCAGGGCCTCAGCTTTGAGGGTGGCTGTGGCTAGGAGCTCAGGAAGGGAACTGAGGAGCACAGAGGTGGGGAGTTCATGAACATTTGCAGGGACAAGGCTGGATTCCCAGAGGCCCACTCTGACCACTGTCAGCTGCAGCACTCAGAGCCTGGGTGCCTCCTGGCTGCCCATCAACCAAGAGCTTCCACCTCCATCTCCTAACTCACCTGCTTCCTCCACTGTCTGACTCTAGGGGAAGGTTCCAGATCCTCCTCTGCCCTGCAAGGGGGTGGTGGGAAGCCCAGTCCCCTACAGACAACCAGCAATGGCCCCTGCTGAGGTGAGTGGGCAGGATGACACACCCTGATCCCCACTCAGGGGTGAAAATGAGGCAGAGAGACCTTCTGCTCCCTCAGGCCCTGATGGGCATCTGTGCCTGGTGACTGTCACATCCCTCCTGATTCTTCCAGTGAGGATACCTGTGAGAACTCATCTCCCATTGTAGAAGTTCCAGTCTAGATTGTTCCACAGCAGCCCTGCTGACACCTATTTACAAAAAGCCCAGGTGACACAGCCTTTAGGGACACAGGCTCACAGACATCTCCCCCAGTGGCCACACAGGCAGAGGCATCAGGTTCCTGAGTGCCCAGCCACTGAATCTGACATTCCCCCTACCAAATGACCAAGTTTGTGCACCTGGCCTTGGTTCTGGGTCACCAGTCCAGGTGCACAAACCTCCTACCTGAGGTTCTTCCCTGGGGTCCCTGTCCCAAGTGCCTGTCCCAGGAGCTCCCTCTAGAGCAAATCTGCAGCTCCACCCAGGACTGGGGCTGGGGTAGGAAGAGCAGCTGCACTGGTCTCAGAGGACATCAAGGCTCCCCTGAGCTCAGGGAAGAGCACGCACGCCCTCTAGTGGACACTTCCTGCCAGGCACGAACAGAGGCCCCCAGAGAGGGCAGGTGAGGGCTGACCTTGGGCAAAGGGCACCTTCAGAGAATGGAAGTGAATATGCAATGGGAGGGGGTTGGAGGGGAGTGAGGGGTGGAAAGAAGCAGGGGGAGGGGAGGCTCTGGGAAGGTCGGGCAAGGGCACAGAGCAGGGTTCCCTTCTTTCCACTGACACTAGGGCTGGTCATCCTTGTGGGGCTGTGTGCTGTGGGGTGTTGAGCACCATCTGGAATTGTACCTACTAAATCCAGTAGGACCCCTCCCCCAGCTGTGACAATCAGCAGTGTCTACACCAACCTCCAGTAACAACTCGGCATTTAAAATCCTCCCCCTCTTGGCAGAAGAACTGAGTGTAAGTGGGCAGAGACTGACTGGGGCTTGTCACTTCTAATCACTTGAAGTCCCTGGAGAAGACGTGTTTCAAGGTATGGCCACACAGCTGCCTGAACCCCCACAGCACTGTGGGCTTCCCAAGGGTCTGTAGCCACACATCAGTGACACCTGCTGGATCCACGACATCATGGACGTGGGGAGCTCTGTGCACACTGGGAAGAGGAAGCCTGTGATCTGATCCTCATCAGTACTTCCAACAAGCAGGATGCAGGAGAATGAATCCTTACCTGTAAAGACGTTCAAATGTGAAAATGATTTGATTTTTTAAAACACTATTTACCATTAAAGATTGAACTTGTTTTTGTAAACGAGTAGGGACCCATATGATTTTGTTAAAATTACTTACAAACAAAAAAGTGGCATGAGTTTAAGAAAAAGTAAAGAATAGGAGAAAATATTTGCAAATATATTTTGTGATGTGGATTTCATGTCTAGATTATATAACAAATGGGTATAAATCTGCAACAAAAAAAATAACCTAAATTTAGAATATGCCAAGGATCCTTGCACAGTCCTGGGCATCTGTAATCACAGTGTCTAAGACACGAAATTCCCAAGTTTGCAGCCAGCCTGGGCACCTGTCCCAAAACAAAAATAAATAAATACATGTAAAGGCTGGGGGTGTAGCTCAGAGGTACAGTGCCCTCAGATCAATCCCCAGCAGTGAAAGAGAAGGGAGAGGGCAAAGGGCTTGGAAGGCTTGTCTCCAGAGATGTTCCATTGGCCAGTAAGCACATGACAAGATGCTCAGTGTCATTAGTTACTAAGGAACCAGATCAAAATCACAATGACACCTCACCCCACACCTTCCTGCATCCCTCAGGGACTATGAAGAGCTGCAGTCACAGTGGAGAACACTTGGGCACTTCCTGCCAGAGCCAGGCAGAAGCCCATCTACCCAGCACTCCCATGGCTGGGCACGTGCCCACGGGATGGGAAACAGGGACTAACATAGCTCCCACAGGCTAAGGCTCGCCACACCATTCTTCACAACAGGCAGGTGTGGAAACAACCCCCGTGTCCATCAACAGAGGAACACATAAAAAACATGGCTCACAAATATGTTGGATTATTGATAGGCCATGAAAAATAAAGTTCTGATGCACACTACAACCTGAATAAACCTGAAAACATGACTAAACAAGAAGCAAAATAGTATGTGGTTGTATAATTTCATTTATATGAAATATCTGGAATTGGGAAATTCATAGAGACAGGAAATAGATTCAAGGTTACTCGAGGTTAGAGAATCCTGAGATGTGATAGCTTAATGGTCAGAGTTTTAGTGCAGTTGATGAAAAAATTCTGGAAATAGTAGTCATTGTATATTCGAATGGACTCATGGCATGTACTTCTACAGTTAAAAGGGTTAATAGAGCTCATTTTTGTAATAAGTATTACACTATGAAAAGTTTTTAGGAAAGATGTGTAAAATACACCCACTCTGCTTAGTGTGTGTGTGTGTGTGTGTGTGTGTGTGTGTGTGTGTGTGTGTGTGTGTGTGACAGAGAGAGAGAGAGAGAGAGAGAGAGAGAGAGAGAGAGAAAGGTGAAAGGGACTAGGGACTGTTCCCAGGAGCACTCTAACACTGAACTACATTACATTTTTTATTTTGAGACAAAGTCAAACTAAGTTGCATGGGCTGGCCTCAAACTAGCAATCCTCCTGCCTTAGCCTCCTGAACAGCTGGGATGAGAGGCTGTGTCATGTATCTGGCCAGATAATCTCCATAATACTCACACGACACCAGCCAACCGCAGACATAGCTCACAAGGCCAGTGTTTGCCCCATAAAGCCTCAGAAGACACCTCCCCATGTCCTTCCTTTCAACGCTCAGGCACAGATGGCCCCTATGGAGGCTGCCCATCCCCTGGGGACACAGTCCTCCCTATTCTGGAGGAGTCCCCAGAACAGCTCGCATCCTCTCCCTAGACTCACCCTGCCCTGGACAGAGTCAGGTATCCTGGGGACATTCAGTAAATTGGACCCACTCTGCAGCCAGTAGGTCAAGGCCACCTGTGCCCAGGGACAGGATCAGCTCTCACTATTTGGCCCCTAGGCAGCATCCCTGGTACAGTCCCTGACACTGACCATAGTTCTCCTCATGACCACCAGGGGGAGACATGAAACTAACAGTCAACACTTGGCAAATGGATTCTGAAACTTGGACTAGCCTTTGGCTCAGGAGGTGGAAATGTGGTTAGATTTCCATCTGCAACAGACCAAAGTGCCTTCCATGAACCTGCTCAGCTCCGACCCCCACTCCTTCCTGGGCCTGTGAGGACCTTGCACTGCCAGGGGTCTCTGAGCAGGCCTTTGCCTCTAGGTATCACCCATGGAAAAAGTCAGGAGAATCATTAGGTAGAGGACAAGGCCACCCAAGGAAGGCATGGGCAGGCCTGAGCCACAGCTCACCAAAAATTGGAGAGGGAGGGTCTCCCTAAAAATCTCTCCCTGAAGACCATAGAGCCCATGGTCACCTACCGTCACTACATGGCCCTTCCCACTCAGGACACAAAGGGTGTGAAGTCCTGAGATAGCTGCTCAGAGGCCAAGCTGGAGACACCAGGTACAGAGAGCAGGTCACCTCACCAGCCATCTCTCACTGGGCCCCTTTTTAGATCCCAGAGCTGTCTCTTTCCCCTTCCTGCTGGGAGGAAATCCACCTTCCCTGAGCATTTGAGAACATGGGGAAGACACAGGGCTCAACTGAGATTCTATATCATAAAGGAAACATGCCCAGGGTGAGGGGACCCCAGGGCTTCCCTGGGTGGTGCTGAGAGCCCTGAGGCCAGGACACAGCTGAGGCCAGTGCTGGGTGAGCCACTTCTCTCAGGGGACAGCGTCCCCACCTGCCTTGCTCCTCAGGGTGTGGCATGCAGTAGTGAAACCCAACAGGGAAAGCAGAAGGGACAGGAGGCAGGACTGAGAGGGAGGGGACAGAGAGGTTCCTCCACAGAGACCCCGCCCCCAGCCCTGTGACCCAGGAAAGTGCTCCTGCCCTGGGAGGAGGCTGAGCTCAGAGAGGAGCAGGGCAGCAGGGCTGACTGGCCTGGACCTCGGCTTCCCAGCGGGTCTGCAGTGAGCTCCTTCCACAGAGGGGACAGAGCAGCAGGGACCATGCAGCCCCCCTCAGCCTGTCCCTGCAGAGGGGGCATCCCCTGGCAGGGGGTCCTGCTGGCAGGTAAGAGGGGACAGTTCCCTGAGGAGGGTGGGAGGTGGAGCACAGTCCTGCTGGTGCCCCCTGGGGAGGACACGACCCTCACAGGGGACACAGGGCTTCACTATGTCCCATTGGGAACCCATTGGGAACAAAACACAGAAGACAGAAGCTCACCAACAGGAACAGATGAAGTGGATCAGAAAGCTCAGGGGTGCTCTTCCCCAAGTTACTCACCAGAGGCCATTATATTTTGAAAATTGACATTAACAGCTCTGTCAGGGCCACCCTCCATATAGAAAGGCAACTTGAGCAGTGGACACTGTCTGCAGCCACCAGCCTCAGACATTGGCACAGACACCTGGACCCTCAGGATGGGGACCTGCTTCACTCATCCACAGGAGGCTGAGCCTGGTCCAGGCCCTGGGCTACCACAAGGGTCAGACTAGTCTCTGCCTCCTGGAGCTTCCTCTCTAGAGGGCAGGAGGCCAGGCCAGAGGGAGATCTGCAGGTGAGGCCAGGTGCTGTGTAGATCTAGGAGGGCAGAGAGCAGGGAAATGTCCTCAGGGAAGACCTGGGGTCTGTAAGGAGGTGGTCAGGGGAGGCGGGTGCCCAGGTGCCCTGGGTGTGAGCAGGGATCTGAGGGCTCTGAGGGGCCAGCCTTGCAGACACCTGGGAAAGGTGTTCCTAGGAGAGGATGACAGGTACAGGGGTCCTGAAGGAATGGAGGTCATGCTGCTGGCCTTGACCCACAGACATACATGCACACACCCCAAGGCTGAGGAGTGAGGACTCCTGCTGAGGACCTGGGTCCCAACTTTCCACCCAGTACAAGGCCCCAGTATTGATGGATTTCTCTCTCTTCCCTCCCAGTCTCACTGCTAACCTTCTGGAACCCGCACCCCACTGCCCAGCTCACTATTGAACCAGTGCCTTTTGATGCTGCTGAAGGGACAGACGTTCTTCTACTTGTTCATAATGTGTCGGAGAACACTGTAGGCTACCAGTGGTACAGAGGGGAAACAACAGACAGAAGCCTTCTAATTGTATCCTACTCGAATATCACACACTCAGCTACCCAAGGCCCTGCATTCAGTGGTCGTGAGACAATATACCCCAATGGGTCCCTGCTGTTCATGAATGTGACAAAGGGGGACACAGGATTCTACACCCTACAAGCCATAACTGCTGATTTTGTTAGTGAAACAGCAACTGGAGAATTCCGTGTACATGGTGAGTGATGCCCCAGCCCTCTGGGTGTTGGAGGGGTCAACTCCACTGCACACACAGGACCCCAAGACCTGGACTGCTCCCTCCTCCTGTGCATTACGTCCCCACAGTGGAGTTGGAGCATTTAGTGCAGGACACACGCAGTGCAGACAGACTTCAGAAGAGCCGAGTCCTCTGCCTGAATCCACTGGCAGAGAGCAGGGTGGTCTGGTGGGAGACTTGGCCCAGGCAGAGCAGTCTCAGCCCAGCCCCTGTGTCCTTCCCAGGAGCATGGCCCTGAAAACGACCCTGCAGGACTGAGTCGGGCCTGGCCTGAGGGTCCTGGAATCATCACTGAGAAGGTCAGCCCAGGAAGCTCCTGCCCCAGACCTCTGTCCCAGGCTCCTGGCTCCAGGTGACCCTGAGGACATATGGTCAGGGTTGGAGTTTGGCTTCCTGTTGAGGGCCGCTGGGGAGCAATGATTTACTGGCCACCTGATCTGGTAGCTCCTGGAGGTGGTCACCAGCCAGGGCACAGTCCCAGGAGCCACATCTGGGCAAGGGCACCTGGGCATCTCCTTCTTCTGGGACTAGGTGTGGTGAGCACAGAGGGACAGGTGCCTCATGCCAATCAGGTGCCCTGATGGACCTCTATGAGGCTCCACAGGAAGGTCCATGTCCCCAAGGGGAGGAACAGAGGAAAGAGATGCCCCTGGAGCTCCTGGTCCTCCCGGGACCAGCCCAGGGCGCTCTCACTGGGAGGCAGATCAGAGTAGGGGCTTTATCTTTGGGGGCAGCTCCTCTAAACCAAGGTCAGGTTACTGTGAGGATTTCAAGGTCAATTAGACACCACTTCCCATGTATGCAATAAAGGGAAACTGAGGCACATGGAACATAGTTGCTAAATCAGGTCACACAGACCATGGGTGGCAGGTCAGTGGTGCATGTCAGTCTGCAGACTGACCCCTGTGCACTGCATGCTGAGGGCCTATTAGGCATCTGTGGTCCAGAGACCAGCCATTGGCTCAGGGCACTGGCAGCTGGAGGGGACAGTCTGCTCTAGGAGTGAGAGCAAATGGAGGATAATCAATTTTTACTCTGGAACCAAATTACCTGCCTCAACAGAATGTCCAGGCCTCCCCCTCCCACAGCTGGTCCACACCTTCCCTCACTGAACTTGAAGTCTTCTGTTTCCTGGTGTGTTGGGTGTCACTCCCTCTGTAGCATAAGGTGTTTCTTTTTTTTCTTTTCAGGGGGAGTAAGGGGAATGGGGGTACCAGGGATTGAACTCAGGGGCACTCGACCACTGAGCCCCATCCCCAGCCCTATTTTGTATTTTATTTGGAGACAGGGCCTCACTGAGCTGCTTCAGCCTGACCATTGCTGAGGCTGGCTTTGAACTCACAATCCTCTTGTCTCAGCCTCCTGAGCCCCTGAGATTACAGGTGTGCGCCTCCAGCCCAGGCCTCTGGAGCATAAGGAACAGGACTTCTCTTTCTCACTCCCCACCAGAGCCTGCAGCCAGCACAGGGCCCAGTGTGTGGATCACTCTCAGTGGTTTTATGACAAGGGAGGGAAGAGCATGAATGAATGACCCTGAACCTCTTCAGAGCCTGGACCCTGCATGTGCAATCCCAGGGGGTTCTGCCACCTGCTCCCTGTCCCTCCTGGAGGCTGAGGCTCTTGCTCCATCCCACCAACCACCTCTCCTGAGGCCACCCAGGAGCCACATCACAGGATGCCCTTGGGGTGGCCAGGCTGTGGAGGGTCTTCAGGGTGGCCCTGGGTCAGTTCTGAGGCAGCCATGAGGCTCGTGGACCTGGGGCTTTAAGTCACTGTACCCCGACTGCTCACTGCCATGGCGATTCTGGCTGTCTTGCTCCTGCCTGTCCGTCCTCTCCCTCCTTCTCATTCAGGCAGGACTGGCCCTGCCCTGCACAATGAGCCATGCCCTTCCCTCCTGCACTAATGGCCATCTGTCCTGTCCACCTCCTGCTAACACCTGGAACCAGGCCCCCTCCTGGCTGTAGTAAAGGGCACAGAAACAGTCGAGGCAGGTGCCCCTGTCAGGCTACATCAGGGAAAATGTCACCGACTGTGAAGGAGGCCCCACTGTGACCCTTCCAGGGCTCTTTCCTTCCATGACAATGACATGTGAAATAGGCCAGGACACAGGCCTGAGCATCTCCCCCATCTACTCTCTGCACTGACTCAGCGAGGGGGGCAGAGGCAGGACAGGGCGGCAAGCCCCTAGGTCCCAGGCTCCTTACACCCAGATGACTGGTGGCTCCATCCTGGTCCCTAAGTGGGGCTCAGGCTCCTCCAGTGACTCCCAGGACCTTCCCCAAGGGGGAGCTGGACTGAACGGTGCTGTCTCAGGGGCTGTCTATTCCATATGTGCCTGTGTCCCCATGAGGACACCATCACCAAAAGGGAGGTCTGTCCCCACATAGTGTGATGCTCCACCACGGTCACGTACATTAGGCTCTAGGCCCTGATTTGGATCAATCTGATGATCTCACTGCACTTCCTGGGGTGAAAAGAACAGGAAGAAGGCATTCCACAGGCCTGTGTCAGGTGCTTCCCCACTTTGCTGAGTCTCCACAGCAATTGGGAACATAGACTTCTAGATTGATTAACATGATCAATAAAACTTCTCTGAGTTTGGTGTTGTGCCCCATTTTACATAACAGAGACCCTCAGATGTCCCCTCTGACCATTCAGTCCTCCACCAGGACCCACAGGTCTCTCCTTACTCAGGAGGCTGCTGGCTTCAAACTGACTTTAGCATCTGCCTTGGGTCATAATGTGACCCCTCAGGACTTCAGAGCTCAGTCTAAGAGACTGTGCTCCTTAGAGAAATATTTCTTTCAGAAAGGAGTCTTAGATCCTGGGTATTAAACACTATTTTCCCATATGGAAAACTTTAACATCCCCCATTTCCACCCCAGGTCTGCCACACACAAGCCCACGAGGGCCGTATTTTCAGCAAGGTCCTGGCCCCCTCTTCCACCTCTTAGTGCTGATGTGTTAGGAACCATCCAGTGGTCTCTCAGGACCATTCCACATGCCTCACCTGCTCTCTGCAGGGGGAGAGGGATGTAAAGACCAAGGACAGGAACATGACTCTGCTCTAAACCTTGTCTGTCCCCCTCACCCTAGAGCATTCTTTGGACTCATGCTTTGCCTTTCAGGTGCCACTGGCTCCTGTCAGTCACCAGGAAACACCTGAGCAGAACTGTCCCCTTGTGGATGACCACCAAACTGAATGCCCCCGGGCTCCTAGTGTGGGATTTCTGTTCACACACCGCATTCTCACATTAGGCTGTGGGGTTTTCTTGGGGTTTAAGCACATCTAGGATGGCCTTGAGAACCAAAGGTTCAGAGGACACACACGTGAGCTGAGCCCTGGAGTCCATGCAGCTGGAGGGACTCTGCATCTCAAGGCCAGCCAGGGCCAGTGAGGACCAGGAGAGACACAGGGTTGCTAACTCCCAGTCCTGGGTCTGTCCAGGACCAAACTCTGCAACTAAGTGAACCTGTGAGAAACTCTGTGCTTCTCCCAGACACAACCCAGGGGACCCCACGTCCTCTGATCCCTCAGATCCTCCTGCATCTGCCCAGGATACCCACTCTGCCTGGTTCTTCAGGACTCAGGTTATGGGAGGTGAGAGGCCAGCTCAGGTAGAAAGACACTTTTGAGGGGATCACAGGTACCACAGGGCAATCCTCTCTTTGTTGTCTGCACAGAGAAATTACCCAAACCCAACATCACAATCAACAACTCCCAACCCACAGAGGGTGAGGACTCTCTAGCATTAACGTGTGAACCTGAGGTTAATTATGCGACCTATCTGTGGAAGATAAACAGTCAGAGGATCTCAGATGGTGACAGGCTGAAGCTGTCCAACAACAACAGGACTCTCACTTTATTCAATGTCACAAGGAATGACACAGGACCCTATGAGTGTGAAATCCAGAACCCAGTGAGTGCCAGCCACAGTGACCCACTCACCCTGAATATTTCCTGTGAGTAACTTCTATTCCTCCATTACCCTGGCTGTGAACTCAAACACACAGGGCCAGAGGCTGGGCCACTTAATCCCTCTCGGGTCCAAGTACACAGACCCTCTCTCCTGGGCACCTGGACTGGCTGTGACAATAGCCCCAGGCACATCCAGGCAGGCCCAGCCTTGGGCCATGAATAGGAGAGGAGGGCTTGTGGTTCCCTGGGGAGGCCTGGGGTCAGCCACCTGGGACAGAGAAGCAGGGGAATGTCACAGACTAATTTCAGTGAACAAAGGGGATTTGATTGAGACTTTCTGTGAGTGTGTATGGTGCTGGGATTTGAACCCAGGGCCTCATGTATGCTTGGCAGATGCTGTACCACTGTACTGCCCAGCCCAGTTGTGACATTAAAAAAAAAAAAAAAGTTGTGACATGGATCAGTAGTTATATTGTGGCCTTCTACAGTCTAGGAACTTCCCCTTCCCTCTGATGATATTACATGTGGCTTTATTCTGTTTGTCCAGATGGCCCAGATGCCCCCATCATAAACCCCCCAGACACACATTTCCGTCCAGGGACAAATCTCCACCTCTCCTGCCACGCAGACTCTAACCCGCCTGCTCAGTACTCTTGGTCTCTCAAAGGGAGGCCCCTGGAATCCACACAAGAGCTCTCAGTCCCCTACCTCTCTACAAATAATAGTGGATCCTATGTGTGTGTCGCCCATAACTCTGTCACTAACCTCAATAGGACCACAACCAAGAATATTACCATCTCTGGTAAGTGGACCCTGGAGCACAGTATCAAGTATTGTGTAGAGCCTTGATTTTTCTGGAAACAACATGGAAGAAGTTCCTTCCTAGCCTGGCACAAGCAAATCCTGTCCTTGCCTGAGCCTCCTGCTCCATCCCAGAGACTCTCCTCTTGCTTCTGACTTCTCATGACCAATCTAGGGTCTAGCCTGGAATGTGGGGAGGGGCTTCTCGCAGACCCAGAAAGTCCTAGGTAGTGGAAGGAGCTTCCCAGAGAGGGGGAGTGTCCTTGAAGTCAAGCCCCTTCTTTCTGTCACTAACTTGTCCCTTTCTGTCACCTCTCTGCTTTCTTTTACCTCCTCCGTGAGCACCAAGGAATCTGCATGGCTTTGCAATAGGTTCATCCTCTTTTTCCCCAAATGACAGGAGCAAAGCCCCCTCAGATGGGGGATGAGCAGCTCTGCTCCTGTCCTGCTCCAACTCCATCTGGGGTGGGAGGGGTGGGTGGGAAAGAGGCCTGGGAGGCCCATCTGGAATCTGGATCAATCCTGTGGTCAGTTGGTGCCTCCCAAGTCAGGAGCAGGGGAGGGAAAGAGCCAGCCTGGGGGCAGATGCTTATGAGTTGTGTCCTGGCTCTGAAGTCCCCAGGTGCATAGGGTTGGGAACACAAGCCCATGTCATGCACCACGGAGAATAGCAGAGACACACACCTCGAGGGACGGGAGCCTCACCTGCAGAGTCCCTGCGAGGCCGGGCAGGGCAGTGCCGAGAGCATGTGTTTGCAGAGAGGACAAGGTGCCGGGGTTGGTCAACACTGTGACCTTCATCTCCACGGTTTCCTTTCACTGGGATATTTAATCCACAGGCCTGGAAATAAAAGTCCTCTTCAAACTGACAAATCCTGTAGATTGGGATTTCTCCAGACACTAAGGTCATGAAGACGGGCTGGACCATCTTAATTCCCTGACAAATTATTTAATGAAATCTATACACTTTGCCTCTGAATGTAAAGCTGCTTCCTGCCTGAGAGCCCTACCTTCTAGAGGCACAGAAAGTACTAGAAAGAGGTTGCTCGATAGTGGATGGAAAAATTGTTCCACCTGAGGATGAGCTTGCTGGACAGATCCTATAGAGATGTCCAGGGACCCTCAGGGGTCACCTGGGTGATCTGAGGTCGATGGAGGGGCTGCACTTTCTTTACATTGTCACCTGAACGATGACACCCAAACTCTGCAGAGGGCTAGGGCCACTTTCTGGGCCACTTTACACAACTCACTGTGGGCCCTGAGCCACTGGCTAAGGTCTCTGAGGAAGGACCACCTCAATTGTCCCCTCCTTTTTGTCCACAGAACCATTGACACCGCCCCACCTCACAGCCAGCAACACCAGGGTGGCAGAAGGGGACTCTGTGCAGCTGACCTGCGTCCCAAATGACACTGAAATCTCCATCCAATGGCTCTTCAATAACAAGACCCTGCAACTCACAGACAGGATGCAGCTGTCATCAAACAAGAGCATCCTGACCATAAACCCAGTCAAGAGGACGGATAAAGGAGAGTATCATTGTCAAGTCTCCAACCCAATCTCTTCCCTAAAGAGCAACCCCATCACACTGACTGTGATCGGTGAGTGACCCTCTGCCCCTCCTATATCTTACTGGGGGGATTTCTTTATCAATGGTATACAAAATGGATAAAATTCACAGGGGAAAGAATATCAATTAAGACACTAAAGCAGTAAGCAGAATTGCAATGTGGTTTCCAGTTTAGGCTGTCAGTGAAATGTGTAGTCAACTTCTGCATTCGGGAGGAACTGCTTCCAGAAGCCCTGCATATACCAAAGGATGCTCTAGAGCCTTATAAAGAATGGCATAGTTCCCAGCAGCTTGGGAAGCTGCCGCAGGAGGATCACAAGTTCAAGGCCAGTCTCGGCCTTGAACTTAGCGAGGTTCTAAGCAACTTAATGAGACCTTGTCTCAAACAAAAAAATAAAATGAAAAGGTCTGGGGACTTAGCTCAGTGGTAAAGTGGCCCTGAGTTCAATCCCCAGTACAAAAAATAAACAAGAATGGCATAGTGTTTGTGTATAACCAACATTCTCCCTATTCCGTACACTTTATTTTGAAGTACTAGGAATGGAACCTCGCAAGAGCTCTACCACTGAACTATATCCAAGCCCTTTTTATTTTTATGTTACTTTTCAGTGCTGGGGATAGAACCCAGGGCTTCACACATACTAGGCAAGTGCACTACAGCTGAGCTGTTATTTTTATCCACACACCTTTTATTTTTGATTCAGACTCTCACTAAATTGCCCAGGATGGCCTCAAACTTTTGATCCTCCTGCTTCAGCCTCCCAAGTAGCTGGGATTCCAGGCATATACCACCATGCCCAGTAACTTCCATACACCTTAAATCATCTCTAGATTTTTTTAATATCTCCTACAATGTAAATGTTGTATAAATTGTTGTTATATGGTATCATTTAAGGAATAATAACAGAAAAAACCTCTGTACATTTTCATTGAGAACCCAATTTTTGTCGGACTGTTTTCCTTCTGCAGTTGGTTGAATCCACTGGTGTCAAGTCCATGGATGCAGAGGGCCAGCTGCACTGAGCTTCTTGAGTCTGGCATTTATTCTGTGACCTCGCACCAGATTCTTCTCTTTTATTCTTTTTTTTTTTTTTTTTTTTTTGACAGTACTGAGGGTTGGACTCAGGCTAGGCAAGTGCTCTACCACCAAGTTAAATCCCCATCCCTTTTTATTTTATTTTGAGACAAGCTCTGGCTACGTTGCCCATGCTGACCTCAACTTGCAATCCTCCTGCCTCAGCCTCTCAAGTATCAAAACTACAGGTGTGCACCATGTGCCTGGTTCAAGATTCTTTTCTGTCTGCTTTTCTGTTCACTTTTTTTTTTCTGGTGTGTGGTAAAATACACACAACCTAAGATTTGTCATCTTGGCCCCCTTGAAGCGTACGATTCAGCAGCATTAACCAAGTTCTTGTGCAGCCATCACCACTATCCGTTTCCAGAACTTTCCCATCCTGCTGAGCAGTAGATCTCAAAACATATTCTTCTTGTCTGTCTGAAACTTCAAACCCTCTGACCTCCTTGACCACCCAGTCTCTGGTAACCCCCATTCTGCTTTCTACTTCTAGAAATTCAACATTTGTAGATTCCACATACAGGTGAGATCCTGCAGGGTCCCACTTCCTGTTCCCAGTTTATGTCACTTCCTGTGTTGTACAGTGATAGAATGCCCTTTTTTTGAAAGGCTGGCCAGCATTCCAGTGTGAACATATGCCACCTTTTCTTTATCTGTTCATCCATTGACGGACACTGGCTATTGGCAATGCTGCATGAACGTGGGGGTTTGGCTCTCTCTCACAGACTATTTCAACTCCTTCTGTGCCTGTATTGGGAAGTGGAATTGCTGGATTATGTGGTTGATAATGCCCTTGGACGCATAGAATGTTTCAGCTCTCATGAAGTCCAATTTATCTGGTTTTTGTTATTATGAATACTTTTGTTATCATAGCTAAGAAAACACTGTCAAGGCCAACGTTATGAAGCATTCATACTACATTTTCTTCTAAGATTTTTATAACTTTAGCTCTTACATTTAGATCTTTGATCCATTAGGAGTTAATTTTTGAAGATGATATTAGACAAAGACTCAGATTCATTCTTTTTAAAAAATATATATTTCTTTGTTTTAATAAATGCTTGTTTTTACCCTCATTGCTATACAAAATTACATATAAGAGGTTGTGAGGGGAATGGGAAAATAAACAAGGAGAGTAATGAATTACAGTAGATGGGGTAGAGAGAGAAGAAGGGAGGGGAGGGGAGGGGGGATAGTAGGGGATAGGAAAGGTAGCAGAATACAACAATTACTAATTGGGCATTATGTAAAATTGTGGATGTATAACCGTCGTGATTCTGCAATCTGCATTTGGGGTAAAATTGGGAGTTCATAACCCACTTCAATCTAATGTATGAAATATGATATGTCAAGAGCTTTGTAATGTTGTGAACAACCAATAAAAAAAATAAAAAATTTAAAAAAAAATGCTTGTTTTTTAGTTTTACTTATGTGGTGCTGGGGATGGAACCCAGTGCATGCTAGGCAAGCGCTCTACAACTTAGTCACAACCCCAGCCCTTCAGATTCATTCTTTTGTATGGATATCCATCTTCTCAACATCATTTATTGAAAAGATCCTTTTCCCCATTGGACAGTATTAGCACCCTCATCAAAATCATCTGGCCACAGGGGTGTAGTTAGATGGAAGGAATAACTTCTAATGTTCTATAGCACAGTAGGATGTCTGTGTTTGACTACAATTAATTCTAAATTTCAAAATATCTAGCAAAGATGATTTCAAATGTTCCCAACACATAAAAAATGATATTAATCTAGGCCTGGGCTAGACAGTCTGTGAGGGCTGCCCGCTGACACTGTCCTGAGATGGAAGGAAGAAAAGAGGAAGAGGGGGTGGGGTGTGGCTCAGTGGTAGAGCACTGGCCCGGCCTGTGTGAGAACCTGGGTTCAATTCTCAGCATCACAAATAAGTAAATGAATATAATAAAGGTCCTTCAACATCTAAAAAATATATTAACATAAAAGAGAAGAGGAAGAGACCTTAACAGGAGCAGGAGCAGGATGTGGCCCAGCTGCGTGTGGAGAGGGTCAGGCTAGAGCACATGCAGGTTTCACAACCAAACGTGAGGAAATCGCCAGAAGCAGAGTCGGGAGGACATGGTGACGATGTGACAAACTGCACTGGGACATGATGCCATTTCCTTCCACCCTGTGTGGCCCCTGCAGGGCCCAGCTGGTTCCCTGAAGACCTGACCTTCAGCCCTTTCTCTTCTCTTTCAGCAGAAGAGAGGACCCCAGGCCTCCCTGTGGGGGCCGTCGCTGGCATCGTGACTGGGGTCCTGGTCGGGGTGGCTCTGGTGGCCGCTCTGGGGTGTTTCCTGCTCCACACAAGAACTGGAAGGTACCCAGGCTTCCCCCACCTGATCCCACCCAGGTGACCCCAGGCCTGAGGGAAGGAGGCCCATCCTCAGACTCTGGCCTGACTCCCACCTCCCCACTTCCCCAGGACCCTCCCCTCTCACCCTGCCGCCCCCCGTCCCTCACCAGCTGCTGGCCCTGGGCTGATTGCTCAACAGCTGCCTCCTCTGCACATTGGTCACCAGGACCTGTCCCCACAGCACTGGTGTCCCTCCCTAGAGGAGTGTTCAACAGGGCACCTCCTGCAGTATTTGCCCCACACCAAGAGAGGGCTGAAGCTCTGTGTATGAGGGGTCCTGTCCCAGGTCACTCAGGGCAAGGGCTGGGGCCTGGAGAGGAAGGAGGGTCCACTCTGCACACCTCCTGTGTGGCCCAAGGCCCCTGATGTGTGACGTGGGATCCCAGGGCCCAGCCAGATAGTGTGTCCTGGAAAGTTCTTTGCCTCCTGGTCACGTGGGTGGAGAGCACAAAAGGCCACTGTCACATTCCCTCATCTCCTGGCCTGAGCAGAGGGTCCTCCACAGCAGGGTCACCAATGGGGGTCGGGGAGTTTCAAGATACACGTGGTTCCCAATGTCTTGCCTACGTGGTGACCCTGCTTCCCTGTCCTCCCCCATGGCATGCATCCTTCCACTTAGTCAAACTCTCCTGCTTTAATTCTTCCTCAATTTCAGTCCCTTTTCTGGGTCCTTCAGCCAACATTCTCCTGGGTCTGCACCTGGGAGGGCCCTTCACCTTGGCCCAGGGCAGCAGTGTCTTCTTAAGGCCTTTCTTCCCCTCCCCTCCCCTGGGCCCCCTGGTACACAGACCTGATGGGGAGAGGAAGCTTTCACACCCTCCTTGGAAATGGGGTACCCTCCTCATCCCCTATCTGACCCCAGCCCATGACCCTCATGAGTAAGCCTGACCTTTCCTAGGGCCAGTGACCAGCAGGGCCTCAGAGAGCACTGCACCCCTGCAACAAGACCCGGTAAGTGCCCCCTCAGCCTGAGGGTGGCTGGGAGCACCTAGGCCTGCCCCACAGTGTCCACCCTTGCCCACAATCACACGTCCAGGGTTGAATATTTATACTGGGGATTCAAGGATCCCCGTCATCAAACACAACAGGGGACCCACCTGGCCAAGCCAGCCCAGACTGTGGCATCTGGTCTCCTCAGTTTCCTTGGCTCCTTGGGCCACTACAAGGGCTACAGGGTCTCTCCCAGGACATGCTGTCCCCCTGACACTCTGAAAGTTGAGGATCCCTAACCCCTCCTGCAGAAGGGCTCCAGCCCTCCTCATGTCTGCTCTTGTCTCTGTCCCCAGGCCAAGGTCCCTCTGACAGCTCCACCTCTCTGGTAAGTCCCCCCTGCTATCTCTACACAGGGGACTAGCTCTGCAGGCTCAGGGGCACTGTGAACCCCCACACAGCACAGACACCCCCACTCATGTTGGACCAGGACAAGGTTAGCCTGGCCCTGGCCAGAGACTTGGCCACTCTCAGGGACAGGACCACCATCACTCTGTCCTCAGCCCACCCTACTTCCTGCCATCTCAAGGGAGTCCTGGTGCAGAGTGGATGCTGGGAGCTTCCATCAGTGGTCCTGGGTTAATGATGGGGACCACAGTCTGGACAGAAACTGGGGTGACTGTGCAGAAGTGGAGGCTGGTGCTCAGGACCCAGAGCTGGTAACTCCTGAGAAGAAAGGGCTAAAGCAGACACAGGGAGTAAGCTCTGGCCTGTCAGAGACCAGAACCTTCCAGGCACCACCCAGCACCTGCTCCCTGGAGTCCCAGCCTTGATGAGCCTCCGTTGCTGACCCTGATTTCCATCTCCCTTCTTGCCAGGCCCCACCCCCTGGCCACGGAGCTGCTGTCCCCATCTACCAGGTGAGTGTGGGTGATGACCCTTGCCCACAGTCCAGGGCGACCCAAGAGATGCCCCTCCCCACACCTTCCTGATCTTGGAGGAAACAGCAGCCAAAATGGGATCAGGGGGTGGTGAGCAGGGGAGGGGGGGGGGCCTGTGAACAGGAGCCTCTGAGCCCAGACAGACACAGGGACAGAGCAGTCCCAGGTGGGCCAGGGCCTAGGAGTTCATGGTCCCCTGGTTCAGAAGAGTCAGAGCCTCTTTGTTCTTTTTCAGGAATTACTAAACCCTGACCTGGACATCTACTGCCAGGTCGACCACAAGGCTGATGTGGATTCTTAGTTTCCACCACACGATGCTCCATGTGGGCTGAGGGAGGGTCCTGCTAGACCCCAGATGCTGGGTGATGGGACAGAGGTGGAGCCTGACCCTATTGGACTCTGGAACCTGGAGGGGGAGGGGTCCCTGGGGATTCTAGAGACACAGGCTGCCCTGGCCTCTCAATGGCCAGAACCAGGCTGCCGGTGCCCAGGAGAAGGGGCTCCAGGGAGAGGGAAGGGCCACTACTGGTCACCTGGAAAGGCGCTGAATAAAGACCCCCTCCCTCCTTCGCTCTTTTGGTTCCTGTGGGAACGTCTCTTGGCAGACACTCCCCTCAGGGTCCAGGTCAGCTCTCTCCTGTGTCACGCAGGGGAATCGTGGTCTCTAAGTTGTTCCCACAGGTTTCTCTTCCTGGGAGACAGGAGCTGGGAGGTGGAGCCAGGGCAAAGGTTGGTCTGTCCACAGGGAAGGGTGAGGGTCCCCAGGCCCTGCAGCCAGCAGAGCACTCAGTGGCCCTCACGCTCCAGGACCCAGGGTGGCTGGCTCTGGCCAAGATTTCTTCTCTGCCCAAAGCCCAGTACTCAGGACATCTTCACCTCTGCTGGGACAGGGACAGAGACTGTCAGAGTAATCAGGGGACAGGGCCAGACCCAGACTCAGGCCCTGAATAAGGGCCTCAGCCCCTGCCCGAGGCTCCAGCCCTGCCCTCCCATCACCTTCCACTCTGCCCTGCCTGGTCTCTCTGGAACCAGCCTCCTCTGCACACTCCAGCAACCAGGGCAGAGGCTCAGGGCTCCCCACATGGGGCTCTCCAGGCTCCATGGTGATGGGACAGAGGGTCTCCTCCCTGAGCTGGGGCCCAGGATGTCCACTACAGCCTCTGCACATACCTGGAGCACTGCCCAGCTCATTCCCTAAGGCTTGCCAGGGTGACATTCTCAGGTAGGTTCACGTGGATCAGGCCACTACATTCCTGGAGATAAACGGCTCATGTACTAAAGCTCAGGGACACTCTCCTGATGCCTAAGAGTTGTCTGTGCTGAGGTGAGAAGTAGGAAGAGACCCTCGAGTGTCCAGCATGACTCGGCTCTAGTGAGGCTCCTCTGCATGAACACAGCATCACATCACACACGGTGACTGCTCTCTCCTTGGTGTCCTGGTGCTCTTGGTACAGACTGGCTCCCACACAGTGGCTCCAACAGCAGATACCAAGGTGGCCATGAGCTGCATTCTTCTGGAGGCTCCACGGGAGTCAGTTTCCTCACCTTTTCCAGCTTCCAGCTGCTGCCTCCTTCCCTGGCCTGTGGGCCCGGCTCCCCTTTGAAGCCAGCAGCGTCACCCTGCATCCTCTCTGCTCTGCTCCCCCCACCCCTCCCACCACTCTGCAGTCCTGCCTCCCTCTCTAACTTGCAAGGGAAGGACCTTGTGATACCTGGACCCACCAGATGGACACAAGAACCTCTCAATCTCATGACACTTAATGTCATCTGTAAGGCATTTCTACCTTGTGGCACATTCTGATTCTGTGGGTGAGGATGGGGACATCTCTGCAGGGACATTTCTCTGTCCACCACACTTCTCAAGGACATTTTATTTTTCTTTTTTCACTGAAAAGTGCACATGGGTAGCTGAACTGGGTCACCTGTCATCTGAAGTGACAGCTCTAGTACCTCTAGCTCCTGAAAGGGAGACAGGGGACAGGCCACATCCCAGCCCCTCCCCACCTTATCCCTGCTGCTGATGCTCAGATCTTAGGAACAACAGAACTGTGAGATCCAGGCTCAGCAGCCTTCAGCAGTTGCTGGTCCTCAGCACCAAGGACAGAGTCCCAGGCTGCTGGTTCCCAGGTGATGCAGCAGGCAGGGCCCAGAGGAGAAGGGTCTGATGGGGAATCCGCCCTTTTCCATTCTGCACAAGAGAGTTGTTCCAGGCATGATCCCAGTGGCCTCTACTATACTGTGAGGCCTCTGCACATGTCGGGGCGTGAGGGTTGTTGACTCGTCCACTAGCAGATTGCTGCACCACAGTGGACCTCAGGAGGCTGAGAGCCTGCTGCAGGCTCCTGGTGACTGAGACTCAGGGGCTGGGTTCAAGCTCAGTGGGAGGCAGTTGCCTTGCCTACATGAGGCCCCGGGGATGACTCCAGCGTGATACATGCACGTGTGTGTGCACACACCAACACAAGTCCCCTGAAACTCAAGTCCCTGTAGTAGCCCGAAATCTGGTGGGAACTTTTCCCTAACTTCTGTGCCCAGTGCCTGTCCTGAGAACCACACCAGCCTGGAGCAACCCCTGAGCACAGCATCCCGCTCCCTGAGCCACACATGAGCCCCTGGGAAAATGGCTCCAGTCCATCCAGTGTCCCTGCAGGTCACACTCACAGCAACTGGTTGCCCAGAGGACGGGTCATCTATGTGCTCAGGGGAGTCTCCCTGACTACAATGGGGTGATTCCTCCTCACCGTCTGCATCTGAGCGGTCACCAGGGTCCTCTGTACCCTCTCCCTCTGCTCACTGATTCTCCCCGGTCACAGCCTCAGATCCTGACAGAGGCATTTGAAGTGCTGTCTCTCCAGGAGTCCTTCCCATTCTTACCACAGGAAGCTGCTCAGCCTTTGGGACCCTCCTCTCTACAGGTGCCTTGTACCCTGGGCTCCTGAACACCTGCCCCCACATCATGCCAGCTTCGGGTCAATGACAACCACCAGCTCTGACAATCTCACCCAAGGCAGGTGTCTGAGCAGACTCACCAGGGGGGACAGCTGAGGCTTCAGCATGCAGCAGCACCCTAGTCCCTCTCCTCCCTCCCTGAGGGCAACAGGCCACACAGGCTGTCCCCAACCTCCAGCCCCAGGCACCAAAACCTGCCTGTGCACCTGCCTCCAGCCAAACTCCTCAGCCACCTGCTCCCCTCCATCTTCCCTAATCCTGCACAGAGAGGGGACAGCCTCCTAGCGCTCTCCCTGCTCCCTGCCAGCCTTCAGTGTCATATGGGTTCTTCAGAGTCACCTGTGCTCAGGCCAGGTAATCTGTGGGACCAGGCAGAATGAAATAGCCTCCCACATGCCTTTGAAGGTGAACAATCTCTAACCAGAAATCAGAAGACAAAAGACTCCCCTCAATTCCTAATAGTGCACCACCTTGGCCTTGAACTTCCCAGCCTAGTGCTCCCTAGGGAAAAATAACTTAGATCTTGGGATCTGTTATCTCCTTCTCTCTGTGCAGATGAGGAAGCTCCTCAAAATACAATTATGAGTAGGGCGCTGACCCAGGTGACGCGTAGACACAGGCTCAGGTGGATGAACTGGATGGCCTTAGCCACCCTGTCATCACCACCCAGGAAGGCTGATGGCACCTTGTCAGGGAGAAATGGCAGGTTCCTGGGACCCCATCCTTCGCATCCCACACAGTGCCGTGCCTCCTGAGACACTCCCTGGGTCACACTGCATGGAGAGGCAGCGTGATCCTCTCCAATCCCATCCAGACCTTCATGTGAATGGCTGGAAGCAACCTCCAAATGGTCTTCGACAAATTCTGTGGCTCTGGGAGAAACTGAAGAGCCAAAGACCCTGATTCCAAGCGGAGCCTCTGCAGCCTGACTTTTGTGGAGGATTGGGGACCATGAGGTGTGACAGGGTCTCTGACCCTGAAGCCTGATTCTCTGCCTAAGGTGTCTCCAGGTGGGGTCTGGAAGGATCCTCCAGCTTTCCTGACGGTGCAGCCCAGACTCCCTGAGGACAGAGGGGATGGGGAAGTCCCTGAGGAGGGAAGAGGAGTCCCAGAGACCCTCACCACCCAGGGGTGTGTTTTAAGCACACTCTCAGGTCTTTGAGGGTGGGGAAAGGGATGGTGCATGTCCACCTGAACACTCCAGCTCACGTGAGGGTCATGGATATCAAACCTCCATTGTGGTCCAGGCTCCACAGGGTAGTGACGAGGTGCTGGATCCCCAGCACTACAGACAAAACTAGACTGGACATTAGAACACAAACCTGAGGTCACAGAAGGGCTTTGTTGGGTGACATTGAGAATTTAAGACTAAAAGTGGTACTTTTTTGAAATCAAACGCACATTTCATACAGGCTTAAAGACAATATAAGAAAACAATTCCGAGACTCCCATTTGTGCTCTCCTCACTGTCCACCAGAGAGCAGCAGAGCCCAACCTGGCTGCTCCCCAGGGCTCCCCAGCTCTGCCTCAGCCCACAGTCCTCCTGCTTCTCTAAGCTGCCCCAGATGGCCTCTGCCAGCTCCATGCTGAAGGCCATCCTCTGCAGCCAGCTCCTGCCCCTATTCCTCAGGTTTTCCCTGGACAATGTCCTCTGGCTTCAAGTCCTGGTCCGAAAGGCCCTTTCCCAGGGGAGCCTTCTGAGCTCCCACTCCAGCACAGGCCCTGGCTGCCTCCACTCTGTCACTAGTGGCCCTTCTCTCTGTCTTAGCTAGCTCCTCGGTTCCAGGTGCTCCCTGGGTGTCTGTCTGTGATGAGCAAGAGAGACTCCATGAATGCAGGCACCATTCTGTCCTGCCCTAACAGTCTGTCCTGCCCTCCATGGTACTCCCAGTGCCTGACACGTAACAGATGCTCCATGAATACTCATGAAATGTATGGAGAAGCAATCAATCAAAGCACATGACCTCCATGTGGCCGCCAAAGTCAGACTATGTTCCATGAGGACAAAGGAACACTGGCCTCAGCTCTGGAGAAGGCCAGCAAGTGCCTGAAGCTGCCCAGAGATGAGGCCTCCATGCTGGTGGTGTTGGGGGAAGACAGAGGCCTCCTAAGAGTGAGGGTCATTCCTGATTCTTTCCACAGCCCTGACAACCTCTCCCCATCTCTACCCAGTGAGTGACATCCCTTTTCCCAGGAGGTCTGGGCAGCTGCCTGTCCTTCCTCCACTCACTGATGCCTGATCTGGAACTAACTCCAGATTCTCCATCCCAGATGGAATTTCTACCAGGGAAAGCCAGAGCCCCATGTGACCAGGGAGGAAGGTGAATCTCGGCCTCAAGGGCACCAGGCCTGAGGATTCCTGTGCCCATGGTCCCTGCAGACATCTCAGCAGCCCAAGGAGTCTGGGGCATGAGGGGGGCTCAGCACACAGGACCTGACTTTGTTTCCATCTCAGAGGGGCTGGGGGTTCACGCGGCTTTCTCTTCCCAAAAGAGGAACCAGGGAACCCTGGTGGAGATGCAGGTGGGAGCATCTCCAGTTCCTGGACCCTGTGAGCAAGTCTACACAGAAGCCAGACAGGGACAGTGATGACTTAGGAGCCAAGGCCCTGTGTGCCATGATGGAGAAACCTGGTATTCTGGGACCAGCCCCATGCTGGTTCCCTCTCCCCAAAGCTCCAAGAGACACCACCCCTGTTCTTCCTTTGAAACCTGGGGACAGATGGCTCCTCCTGAGGCTGCCCATCCCCGGGTGCCCATCTCCCACCTCTGAGCAGCAGTCCTCAGGACAACTCCTGTCCTCTCCCTAGACTCACCCTGCACTGGGTGTCAGGCAGCCTGGACCCAAGGTGAACAGGACTGACCCTGCAGTTTGTAGGTCAGGGCCACCTGTGCCTGGGTGTCAGGGCCAGCTCTCAGCATTTAGACCCTGGGCAGCATCCCTGCTACAGTCCCTGACCCTGACCATGGGTCTCCTCAGGAGCTCAACTGGTGATCACTTGGACCCACAGCCAACCCTCCGCATGCTGATTCTTTGAGATGGGAGATTGGTTTTGGCTAGAGATGGAGGTGGACACATAGCCTGATGTCCACCTTGGAACCAATGGCCACATGGGCTCCCTCCCTCATACCTATGGTCCCCACCAATCCTTTTTGGTCCTGGAGAACCCTGTTCTACCAAGTGTAGTTCCCTCCTTCCTGGCAACACACCTGGGGAAAGGCAGGTGACCACAAAAGTACAATCCAGAGAGGACAGAGGACACCCACAGAGACCATGGCAGGTCTGAGCCACAGCAATGCCAAGAAATGAAGATAAAAGCTCTTCTGAAATCCTTCACCAAGGGCAGCAGAGCCAAGGTCACCTGCCTCCCACTGCCACATCCTCCTTTCTAAGGACACAGGTCGCCTGCCCCTGCACCCCAAGGCCCTGAAGCTCCCTCTGAGACATGTGGATGTGGGACTCTGAGCTAGGCTGGTGACACAGAGATAGAGGACAGGTCCCCCCCACCAGTCATTCCTCAGTGGGACCCATTATAGCTTCAGAGCCAAGTAGGACCCCTTCCTGCCGGGAGCAATCCACCTTCCAGAGAGGGGAGAACAAGGGGAGACGTGGGACAAACTGGGATTCTCTGTCATGAAGGAAACATGCCCAGGGTGAGGGGACCCCAGGGGTTCCCTGGGTGGTGCTGAGAGCCCTGAGGCCAGGACACAGCTGAGGCCAGTGCTGGGTGAGCCACTTCTCTCAGGGGACAGTGTCCCCATCTGCCTTGCGCCTCAGGGTGTGGCATGCAGTAGTGAAACCCAACAGGGAAAGCAGAAGGGACAGGAGGCAGGACTGAGAGGGAGGGGACAGAGAGGTTCCTCCACAGAGACCCCGCCCCCAGCCCTGTGACCCAGGAGAGTGCTCCTGCCCTGGGAGGAGGCTGAGCTCAGAGAGGAACAGGGCAGCAGGGCTGACTGGCCTGGACCTCGGCTTCCCAGCGGCTCTGCAGTGAAGCTCCTTCCACAGAGGGGACAGAGCAGCAGGGACCATGCAGCCCCCCTCAGCCTGTCCCTGCAGAGGGGGCATCCCCTGGCAGGGGGTCCTGCTGGCAGGTAAGAGGGGACAGTTCCCTGAGGAGGGCGGGAGGTGGGGGCACAATCTTGCTGGTGTCCCCCTGGAGGACACGACCCTCACAGGGGACACAGGGCTTCACTGGGAACCCAATGGGAACAGAACACAGAAGACAAAAGTTCACCAACAGGAACAGATGAAGGGGGATGGAAAGCTCAGGGGTTCTCTTCTCCAAGTTACTCACCAGATGCCTTTATATTTTGAAAATTGATGTTAACAGCTGTCAGGGCCACTCTCCAAATAGAAAGGCAACTTGAGCAGTGGACATTCGCTCAAGCCACCAGCCTCAGACATTGGCACACAGACACCTGGACCCTCAGGGTGGGGACCCTGCTTCACTCATCCACAGGAGGCTGAACCTGGTCCAGGCCCTGGGCTACCACAAGGGTCAGACTAGTCTCTGCCTCCTGGAGCTTCCTCTCTAGAGGCAGGAGGCCAGGCCAGAGGGAGATCTGCAGGTGAGGCCAGGTGCTGTGTAGATCTAGGAGGGCAGAGAGCAGGGAAATGTCCACAGGGAAGACCTGGGTCTGAAAGGAGGTGGTCAGGGGAGGCGGGTGCCCAGGTGCCCTGGGTGTGAGCAGGGATCTGAGGGCACTGAGGGGCCAGCCTTGCAGACACCTGGGGAGTGGTGTTCCCAAGAGAGAATGACAGGTACAGGGGTCCTGAAGGAAATAAGGTCAGGCTGCTGGCCTTGACCCAAGGACAACCATGTATACACCAACACACCCCCGAGGCTGAAATGAAGCCTCCTGCTGAGGTCCTGGGCCCCATCTTTCCACCTATATTAAGGTCCCAGTATTGATGGATTTCTCTCTCTTCCCTCCTAGTCTCACTGTTAACCTTCTGGAACCCGCACCCCACTGCCCAGCTCACTATTGAACCAGTGCCTTCCGACGTTGCTGAAGGGAGAGACGTTCTTCTACTTGTCCACAATGTGTCGGGGAACGCTGTAGGCTACGCCTGGTACAGAGGGCAAATAACAGACCGCACCCGTCTAATTGTATCCTACTCGAATCTCACACACTCAGCTACCCCAGGCCCTGCCTTCAGTGGTCGAGAGACAGTATACCCCAATGGGTCCCTGCTGTTTGTGAATCTGAAAAAGGAGGACACAGGATTCTACACCCTTCAAACCACAACTGACAATTTTGATGCTGAAGTTGCAACAGAAGAGTTCTGCGTACATGGTGAGTGATGCCCCAGGTCTTCTGGGTGTTGGAGGGGTTAACTCCACTGCGCACACAGAACCCTGAGACCTGGTCTGCCTCCCTCCTCCTGTGCATTGTGTCCCCACAGTGGAGTTGGAGCACTTACTGCAGGGCACACGCAGTGCAGACAGACTTCAGAAGATCCGAGTCCTCTGCCTGAATCCACTGGCAGAGAGCAGGGTGGTCTGGTGGGAGACTCGGCCCAGGCAGAGCAGTCCCAGCCCAGCCCCTGTGTCCTTCCCAGGAGCATGGCCCTGAGAAAGACCCTGCAGGACTGAGTCAGGCCTGGCCTGAGGGCCCTGGAGTCAGTACAGAGAAGGGTAGTCCTAGGGTGTACCTGCTCAAGACCTCTGTCCCAGGCTCCTGGCTCCAGGTGACCCTGAGGACATGTGGCCAGGGTTGGAGTTTGGCTTCCTGTTGAGGGCCGCTGGGGAGCAATGATTTACTGGCCACCTGATCTGGTAGCTCCTGCAGGTGGTCACCAGCCAGGACACAGTCCCAGGAGCCACATCTGGGCAAGGGCACCTGGGCATCTCCTTCTCCTGGGACTAGGTGTGGCGAGCACAGAGGGACAGGTGCCTCAGGCCAATCAGGTGCCCTGATGGACTTCTATAAGGCTCCACAGGAAGGTCCATGTCCCCAAGGGGAGGAACAGAGGAAAGAGATTCTCCTGGAACTCCTGTTCTCCCGGGACCAGCCCAGGGCGCTCTCACTGGGAGGCAGATCAGAGTAGGGGCTTGTTCATTTGGGGGCAGCTCCTCCAAACCAAGGTCAGGTTACTGAGAGTATTTCAAGGTTAATTTATAGACAACATGGTGAACCAGACACCACTTCCCATGTATCCAATAAAGGGAAACTGAGGAACGGGGAACACAGTTGCTGAATCAGGTCACACAGACCAAGGGTGGCAGATCAGTGGTGCATGTCACTCTGCAGCCAGAGCCCTGTGCTCTGCATGCTGAGGGCCTATTAGGCGTCTGTGGTCCAGAGACCAGCCATTGGCTCAGGGCACTGGCAGCTAAAGGGGACAGTCTGCTCTGGCAGTGGGAGCAAATGGAGGATAATCAATTTTTACTCTGGAAACAAAAAACCTGCCTCAACAGAATGTCCAGGCCTCCCCCTCCCACAGCTGGTCCACACTCTCCCTCACTGAACTTGAAGTCTCCTGTTTCCTGGTGTGTTGGGTGTCACTCCCTCTGTGGCATAAGGTGTTTCTTTTTTTCTTTTCTGGGGGTAGCAAGGAGAATAAGGGTACCAGGAATTGAACCCAGGGGCAGTAAATCACTGACCACATCCCAGCCCTGTTTTGTATTTTATTTGGAGACAGGGTCTCACTGAGCTGCTTTAGCCTGACCATTGCTGAGGCTGGCTTTGAACTCACCATCCTCCTGTCTCAGCCTCCTGAGCCCCTGAGATTACAGGTGTGCGCCACCAGCCCAGCCCTCTGAGCATAAGGAACAGGACTTCTCTTTCTCACTCCCCACCAGAGCCTGCAGCCAGCCCAGGGCCCAGTGTGTGGCCAACTCCCAGTGGTTTTATGACAAGGGAGGGAAGAGCATGAATGAATGACCCTGAACCTCCTCAG
This sequence comes from Ictidomys tridecemlineatus, assembly GCF_052094955.1. Classification (NCBI taxonomy): domain Eukaryota; kingdom Metazoa; phylum Chordata; class Mammalia; order Rodentia; family Sciuridae; genus Ictidomys; species Ictidomys tridecemlineatus. The sequence continues at coordinate 12,483,776 of NC_135491.1, read as the reverse complement.
AGCCTGGACCCTGCATGCGCAATCCCAGGGGGTTCTGCCACCTGCTCCCTGTCCCTCCTGGAGGCTGAGGATCTTGCTCCATCCCACCAACCACCTCTCCTGAGGCCACCCAGGAGCCACATCACAGGATGCCCTTGGTTGGCCAGGCTGTGGAGGGTCTTCAGGGTGGCCCTGGGTCAGTTCTGAGGCAGCCATGAGGCTCGTGGACCTGGGGCTTTAAGTCACTGTACCCCCACTGCTCCCTGCCATGGCGATTCTGGCTGCCTTGCTCCTGCCTGTCCGTCCTCTCCCTCCTTCTCATTCAGGCAGGACTGGCCCTGCCCTGCACAATGAGCCATGCCCTTCCCTCCTGCACTAATGGCCATCTGTCCTGTCCACTTCCTGCCAACACCTGGAACCAGGCCCCCTCCTGGCTGTAGTAAAGGGCACAGAAACAGTCGAGGCAGGTGCCCCTGTCAGGCTGCATAAGTGACAATGTCACCCACTGTGAAGGAGGCCCCATTGTGTCCATTCCAGGGCTCTTTCCTTCCATGAAAATGACATGTGAAATAGTCCAGGACACAGGCCTGAGCATCTCCCCCATCTGCTCTCTGCACTGACTCAGCGAGGGGGGCAGAGGCAGGACAGGGCGGCAAGCCCCTAGGTCCCAGGATCCTCACACCCAGATGACTGGTGGCTCCATCCTGGTCCCTAAGTGGGGCTCAGGCTCCTCCAGTGACTCCCAGGACCTTCCCCAAGGGGGAGCTGGACTGAACGGTGCTGTCTCAGGGGCTGTCTATTCCATATGTGCCTGTGTCCCCATGAGGACACCAACACCAAAAGGGAGGTCTGTCCCCACATGGTGTGATGCTCCAGCCACGGTCACTTACATTGGGCTCTAGGCCCTGATTTGGATCAATTTGATGATCTCACTGCACTTCCTGGGGTGAAAAGAACAGGAAGAAGGCATTCCACAGGCCTGTGTCAGGTGCTTCCCCCTTTGCTGAGTCTCCATAGCAATTGGGAACATAGACTTCTAGATTGATTAACATGATCAATAATACTTCTCTGAGTTTGGTGTTGTGCCCCATTTTACATAAAATAGACCCTCAGATGTCCCCTCTGACCATTCAGTCCTCCACCAGGACCCACAGGTCTCTCCTTACTCAGGAGGCTGCTAAAGTTTCAAAGTGACCTTAGCATCTGCCTTGGGTCATAATGTGACCCCTCAGGACTTCAGAGCTCAGTCTAAGACACTGTGCTCCTGAGAGCAATATTTCTTTCAGAAAGGAGTCTTAGATCCTGGGTATTAAAACTATTTTCCCATATGGGAAAACTTTACCATCCCCCATTTCTACCCCAGGTCTGCCACACACAAGCCCACGAGGGCCGTATTTTCAGCAAGGTCCTGGCCCCCTCTTCCACCTCTTAGTGCTAATGTGTTAGGAACCATCCACTGGTCTCTCAGGACCATTCCACCTGCCTCACCTGCTCTCTGCAGGGGGAGAGGGATGTAAAGACCAAGGTCAGGAACATGATTCTACTCCAAACCTTGTCTGTCCCCTCACCCTAGAGCATTCTTTGGACTCATGCTTTGCCTTTCAGGTGCCACTTGCTCCTGTCAGTCACCAGGAAACACCTGAGCAGAACTGTCCCCTTGTGGCCCCAGGATGACCACCAAACTGAATGCCAAGCTTGCCCCTGTATCCTGGTTTCTGTTCACACACCCCACTCTCAGATGAGGTTGTGGGGTTTTCTTGAGGTTTAGGCACAGTGGGGTGTCCCATCATGACCCACATCTAGGATGGCCTTGAGAACCAATGGCTCAAGGACAAACACGTGGGCCGAGCCCTGGAGTCCATGCAGCTGGAGGGACTCTTCGTCTCAAGGCCAGCCAGGGCCAGCAAGGACCAGGAGAGACACAGGGTTGCTAACTCCCAGCCCTGGGTCTGTCCAGGACCAAACTCTGCAATTAAGTGCACCTGTGAGAAACTCTGGGCTTCTCCCAGACACAGCCCAGGGGGCCCCACATCCTCTGATCCCTCAGATACTCCTGTATCTGCCAGGATACCCACTCTGCCTGGTTCTTCAGGACTCAGGTTGGTGGGAGGTGAGAGGCAGCTCAGGTAGAAAGACACATTTGTGGGGATCACAGGGCAATCCTCTGTTGTCTGCACAGAGAAATTACCCAAACCCAACATCACAATCAACAACTCCCAACCCATGGAGGGTGAGGACTCTCTAGCATTAACGTGTGAACCTGAGATTCATTATGCAACCTACCTGTGGAAGATAAAAAATCAGACGATACCAGATGGTGACAGGCTGAAGCTCTCCAACAACAACAGGACTCTCACTTTATTCAGTGTCACAAGGAATGACACAGGACCTTATGAGTGTGAAACCCAGAACCCAGTGAGTGCCAGCCACAGTGACCCACTCACCCTGAGTATTTCCTGTGAGTAACTTCTATTCCTCCATTACCCTGGCTGTGAACTCAAACACACAGGGCCAGAGGCTGGGCCACTTAGTCCCTCTCTTCTGGGCACCTGGACTGGCGGTGACAATAGCCCCAGGCACATCCAGGCAGGCCCAGCCTTGGGCCAGGAATAGGAGGGGAGGGTTTGTGGTTCCCTAGAGAGGCCTGGGGTCAGCCACCTGGGACAGAGAAGCAGGGGAATGTCACAGACTAATTTCAGTGAACAAAGGGTGTTTGGTTCAGAATTTCTGTGAGTGTGTATGGTGCTGGGATTTGAACCCAGGGCCTCATGCATGCTGGGCAGGTGCTGTACCACTGTACTCCCCAGCCTAGTTTCGACTTTTAAAAAATAAACAAGGTTGTGACATGGATCAGTAGTTATATTGTGGTCTTCTACAGTCTAGGAACTTCCCCTTCTCTCTGACATTACATGTGGCTTTATTCTGTTTGTCCAGATGGCCCAGAAGCCCCCATCATAAACCCCCCAGACTCACATTTCCGTCCAGGGACAAATCTCCACCTCTCCTGCCACGCAGACTCTAACCCGCCTGCTCAGTACTCTTGGTCTCTCAATGGGAGGTCCCTGGAATCCACACAAGAGCTGTCAATCCCCAACCTCTCTACAAATAATAGCGGATCCTATGTGTGTGTCGCCCATAACTCTGTCACTACCCTCAATAGGACCACAACCAAGAATATTACCATCTCTGGTAAGTGGACCCTGGAGCACAGTATCAAGTGCTGGGTGGAGTCTTGATTTTTCCGGAAAAAAACGTGGAAGAAGTTCCTTCCTAGCCTGGCAAAAGCAAATCCTGTCCTTGCCTGAGCCTCCTGCTCCATCCCAGAGACTCTCCTCTTGCTCTGACTTCTCATGACCAATCTAGGGTCCAGCTTGGATGTGGGTTGGGCTTCTCGCAGACCCAGGAAGTCCTAGGTAGTGGAAGGAGCTTCCCAGACAGGGGGAGGGTCCTTGAAGTCAAGTCACTTCTTTCTGTCACTAACTTGTCCCTTTCTGTCACCTCTCTGCTTTCTTTTACCTCCTCAGTGAGCTACAAGGAACCTGCATGGCTTTGCCATATGTTCATCCTCTTTCCCCCAAATGACAGGAGCAAAGTCCCCTCAGATGGGGGATGAGCAGCTCTGCTCCTGTCCTGCTCCGACTCCATCTGGGGTGGGAGGCGTGGGTGGGAAAGAGGCCTGGGAGGCCCGTCTGGAATCTGGATCAATCCTGTGGTCAGTTGGTGCCTTCCAAGTCAGGAGCAGGGGAGGGAAAGAGCCAGCCTGGGGGCAGATGCTTCTGAGTTGTGTCCTGGCTCTGAAGTCCCCAGGTGCATAGGGTTGGGAACACAAGCCCATGTCATGCACCACGGAGAATAGCAGAGATGCACACCTGGAGGGAAGGGAGCCTCACCTGCAGAGTCCCTGCAAGGCCGGCAGGGCAGTGCCGAGAGCATGTGTTTGCAGAGAGGACAAGGTGCCGGGGTTGGTCAACACTGTGACCTTCATCTCCACAGTTTCCTTTCACTGGGATATTTAATCCACAGGCCAGGAAATAAAAGTCCTCTTCAAACTGACAAATCCTGTAGATTGGGATTTCTCCAGTCACTAAGGTCATGAAGACGGGCTGGACCATCTTAATTCCCTGACAAATTATTTAATGAAAACTATTTAATGAAAATTATTTAATGCCCCTGGATGTAAAGTTAATTCCTGCCTGAGAGCCTGATCTTCTACAGGCACAGATAGTACCAGAAAAAATGTTGCTCGAGAGTGGATGGAAAAATTGTTCCACCTGAGGATGAGCTTGCTGGACAGGTCCTATAGAGATGTCCAGGGACCCTCAAGGGTCACCGTAGGTGATTTGAGGTCAGAAGGAGAGGCAGCACTTTCTTTAAATTGTCATCTGAATGATGACACCAAACTCTGCCGAGGGTCAGGGCCACCTTGTGGGGCACCTTACACAACTCACTGGGGCCCTGAGCACTGGCTGAGGTCTCTGGGGAAGGAGCACCTCAGGTCTGCAGCTGAAGCTCCTTCCACAGAGGGGGACAGGGCAGCAGCAGGGACCATGCAGCCCCCTCAGCCTGTCCCTGCAGAGGGGCATCCCCTGGCAGGGGATCTGCTGGCAGGTAAGAGGGGACAATTCCCTGAAAGAAGGTGGGAGGTAGAGGGGGAGCACAGTCTTGCTGGTGCCCCCTGAGGAGGACACAACCCTCACAGGGGACACAGGCTTCACATGGAACCTGATGGGAACAGAACCCAGAAGAGAAGCTCACCAACAGGAAACTCTCAGTGACCTGGAGCTGATGAAGGGGGACGGAAAGCTCAGGGGTATCTTTTCTTGGACATCTCCTTCTCCTGGGACTGGCTGTGAGGAGCACAGAGGGACAGGAGCCTCAGGCCAATCAGATGTCCTGATGGACCTCTATGAGGCTCCATAAGAAGGTCCATGTCCCCAAGGGGAGGAACAGAGGAAAGAGATGCCCCTGGAGCTCCTGGTCCTCCCGGGACCAGCCCAGGGCCTCTCACTGGGAGGCAGATCAGAGTAGGGGCTTTTTCTTTGGGGGCAGCTCCTCTAAACCAAGGTCAGGTTACTGTGAGGATTTCAAGGTTAACTTAGAGACAACATGGTGAACCAGACACCACTTCCCAGGTATCCAATAAAGGGAAACTGAGACACACGGAACATAGTTGCTGAATCATGTCACACAAACCATGGGTGGGAGGTCAGTGGTGCATGTCACTGTAGCCAGATTCCCGTGCTCTGCATGCTAAGGGCCTATTAGGCATCTGTGGACCAGAGACCAGCCATTGGCTCAGGGCACTGGCAGCCTGGAGGGGACAGTGTTGTCTGGGAGTGAGAGCAAATGGAGAATAATCAACTTTTACTTTACAACGAAATCCCCTCCCTCAACAGAGTGCCCAGGCCTTCCCTCACAGCCGCCCAGGACAGAGTGTCAATCCTGCGTTAACTGAGAAATCCTTTGCATCTGAATCCAACCATCTAAGCCATCAGGACTGGGCTGGGCGTCCCCACTCCCTAGTGGTCACTGAACTGCTCTACTCCATGCAAATCCCGCCTGGGTCCAAGGTGGACAGGCTGATAATCCCTCCTTCCCCAACATGCATGACAGAGGTTCCAGAAATCACCAACCAAACTTTTATAGAGTCACTGCTGTGGTGTGAATGTGCCCCCCAAAGCATGTAGTGGTAACTGAACTCCCAGGAAGCTGAGGTGTGGCCTCAGGGAAGGACATAGGTCCCTGTGAAAGGAACAAGGCTGCTGTCACAGAAGGGGACCAGGTCCTGCAGAGGTGGCTTTCTGAAAAGGGGTGAGTGTGGCCCCTTCTGATCTCTCCCCATGGGGAGCCCCCACTGTTAAGATGCAGCAAGCAGCCCTCTTCACATGGGGCCCCTAGATCTTGCCCTTCCCCAGCTCCTGAACAGTGAGCAGGAGATCTCTCTTCTTTACACACCACCCACTCTCAGGTGCTCTGTTAGAGCAGCACAAGATGCACCAAGACCAGCACAGAAATTCTGGAAGATAAGACACAAGGGTCCACGGGAAAACCGCTTGATAATGAGGTGGCTGGACCTGGGGCCTGAGAGGAGTTTCCCATCTGGATCCCAGAGAGATATCAAGGGACCAGTTTTGGGTCTCCTTGAGGTCATCTAGGGTCAGAGGGAGGTTGAGCAAGTCCCTATTTTAAGATGAGGACCCTGAGGAGGGTGCTGGGTCGTCCAAGATCAACGTATTGCAGTATATTTTGTAGTTTCCCAGAACAGACTTGAACCATTTCAAAACCAAGAGCATAACAAGGGCATCTTATTTCTGGGTCCTCAACCACTGTCCATGGACTCAACCATCCAGCTCATCCTCTGGACCCCTCACCCACATCACGATGGCCCTGAGAACAGGCAGACCTCTCTGAGGATGACAGGGACCCAGGCCTCAGGCCTGCTGTCAGTCAGCCCCCTGCTGTTTTTCCACAGGGCTTGTGGCCCAGCCCTCCCTCAGAGCCACCAACACAGAACCACACTCTGTGGCCATGACCTGCCTCTCAGGTGACCCTGGAATCTCCATCACGTGGATCTTCAATAGCCAGACTCTGCAGCTCACAGACAGGATGCAGCTGTCCCCGGACCACAGGACCCTCAGCATAGACCCCGTCAGAAAGGAGGATGCCGGGGAGTATCAGTGTGAGGCCTCCAACCCCGCCAGTTCCACCAAGAGTGACCGCTACAGACTGGCTGTGATCTGTGAGTGGCCCCCGTCCCACCCAGTGCTTCTGTCATATATTTCCACTGTCAAGGGCCATCATATGGCACCAGCCATGAGCATGGGGTAGATGCCAGAGCTTGGAGAGAATGTGCTTGACTACGCAGAAATTAGGTGCCTTGATGTCACCTTGGTTCTGATCTGACCCGAGGCTAGGCCTGGGCTAGACAGTCTGTGAGGGCTGCCCACTGACACTGTCCTGAGATGGGAAGGAAGAAAAGAGTAAGAGGGGGTGGGGTGTGGCTCAGTGGTAGAGCACTGGCCCGGCCTGTGTGAGAACCTGGGTTCAATTCTCAGCATCAAACAAACAAATGAATAAAATCAAGGTCCTTCAACATCTAAAAAATATATTAACATAAAAGAGAAGAGGAAGAGACCTTAACAGGAGCAGGAACAGGATGTGGCCCAGCTGCGTGTGGAGAGGGTCAGGCTAGAGCACATGCAGGTTTCACAACCAAACGTGAAGAAATGGCCAGAAGCAGAGTCAGGAGGACATGGTGACAACATGACAAACTGCACTGGGACGTGGTGCCATTTCCTTCCACCCTGGATGGCCCCCTGCAGGGCCCAGCTGGTTCCCTGAAGACCTGCCCTTCAGCCCTTTCTATTCTCTTTCAGCAGAAGAGAGGACCCCAGGCCTCCCTGTGGGGGCCGTCGCTGGCATTGTGACTGGGGTCCTGGTCGGGGTGGCTCTGGTGGCCGCTCTGGGGTGTTTCCTGCTCCACACAAGAACTGGAAGGTACCCAGGCTTCCCCCACCTGATCCCACCCAGGTGACCCCAGGCCTGAGGGAAGGAGGCCCGTCCTCAGACTCTGGCCTGACTCCCACCTCCCCACTTCCCAGGGACCCTCCCCTCTCACCCAGCCGCCCCCTGTCCCTCACCAGCTGCTGGCCCTGGGCTGCTGCCTTAACAGCTCCCTCCTCTGTGCGCTGGTCACTAGGGACCTGTCCCCACAGCACTGTCCTCCTTCCTTCACACAGAAAACCGGCGACACTTCCTGTGACAGAGTTAGTGTCAAACCCAGCACCTCCCACAGTCTATCTCCACCACCCGAAATGAGGGGTGATACTATGCATATCAGGGGTGTCCTGGCCCAGGTCACTCAGTCACATGGAGAGGTCTTGAGAGGCTGGAGGGGTCAGCTCCCATAGCTTTATGGTCACCCACACCCCTGATATGTGAGGTGGCAGTCCTGGGGCCCAGCCAGGATAGTGTGTCTTGGAATGTCCTTTGCCTCCTGGCCACATGGGTGGAGAGAGGACAAGGCCACAGTTATATTTCATCAACTCCTGGCCCCACCAGGGTCACTGAGGTTAGCTATTGTCAAGTTGCAAGTGGCTGCTGCAGTGTCCTGCCCACATGGTGACCCTGCTTCCCCTGCCCACACGGCTCGGACCCTTCCACTCAGTCAAACCCTCCTGCTTTAATTCATCCTAATTCCGCAGTCCCTTTCTAGGGTCAGTCAGCCAAATCCTCTTGAGTCTGCATCTGTAAGGGACATTCACCTCTGTCCCTGGGCAGAAGAGGCCACTTAAGGCCTTTCCTCAGCTCCCTTCTGGGCCCCCTGGGACACAGACCTGATGGAGTAAGAAAGGTTTCACACCCTCCTTGGAAATGGGGTGCCCTCCTCATCCCCTATCTGACCCCAGTCCATGACCCTCATGAATAAGCCTGACCTTCCCTAGGGCTGGTGTCCAGCAAGGCCTCAGAGACCATCGCACCCCAGCATCAACAGCCAGTGAGTGCCCCTTCAGCCTGCGGGTGGCTGGGAGCCCTAGGCCTGCCCCACAGTGTCACTCTTGCAGTCAACACTCCTTAGGTCAAGTCCTTCCCCTGGGCCTCAGGAGCCCTGTCATCAAACACTCAGGTCAGGGGACCCACCTGGCCTCACTTTTGGCATCTAGTCACCTCCTTAGGCTCCTTGGCTCCCTGGACCGCTAACAGGGATGCAGGGTCTCTCCCAGGACATGTTGTGTCCTCTGACCCTCTGAAAGCTGAGGACCCCATCTCCTCCTGCTGCAGGGGCCCAGCCTCACCACACCCTCCTTTAACTCTGTCTCTGTTCCAGGCCAAGGTCCCCCTGACAGCTCCACCTCCCTGGTAAGTCCCCACAGCTCCCTACACACAGGGACCTGGCTGTGAAGGCTCAGGGCAAGGGCACTGTCAACCCCAGTACAGCACAGACGGCCCCTCTCGTGTTGGACCAGGACAAGGTTTGCCTGGACCTGGACAGAGGCTTGGCCTCTCTCAGGGACAGGACCACCATCACTCTGTCCTCAGTCCACCCTGATTCCTTCCATTTGTCTCACGGAACCGCTGGAGGCCAGCAGGTGCAATGTGGGTTCTTGGAGCTTCTATCAGTGGCCCTGGGTTAATGATGGGGGACCACAGTCTGGACAGAAACTGGGGTGACTGTGCAGAAGTGGAGGCTGGTGCTCAGGACCCAGAGCTGGTACCTCCTGGGAAGAAAGGGCTAAAGCAGTCACAGGGAGTAAGCTCTGGCCTGTCAGAGACCAGAACCTTCCAGGCACCACCCAGCACCTGCTCCCTGGAGTCACAGCCTTGATGAGCCTCCCTCACTGACCCTGGTGTCCACTCTTTCTCCCCTGCCCAGGCTCCTGTTTCTGGCCACAAAACTGCCATTCCCATCTACCAGGTGAGTGTGGGGGATGAATATTCTGGTCCACTGTCCACAGGCCAGACCATGGAGCTGCCACTAGCTGAACCTTCTTGAGTTTTCGGGAAAGAATAGTCAAAACAGGATCAGGGGGTGGTGAGCACAGGAGGAAGGGACCTGGAAACAGGAGCCACTGAGCCCAGCCAGGCACAGGACGGAGCAGTCTCAGGTGGGGCAGGGCCTAGGAGTCCCTGAATCCAGTTCTCAGAAGGACACAGGGTCAGAGGACTTTTTGTTCTTTTTCAGGAATTACTAAACCCTGACCTGGACATCTACTGCCGGGTCGACCACACAGCCATTGGAGGTTCCTAATTCCCACCAGACAAGGCTCCATATTGATGGAGGGAGGGTCCCCATAGGACCCCACACCATGGGCAATGGAGAAAAGAGCTGGGAGACTCTGGCACCTGGAGGGGAGGGGTCCCATGGGCTTTGGAGACCCAGAGAGGCTGCGTGAATGCTGAATGGCCAAAACCAGGCTGCCTGTGCCCAGGAACAGGGGCTCCAGGGAGAGGGAAGGTCCACTACTGGTCACCTGGAAAGGCGCTGAATAAAGACCCCCTCCCTCCTTCGCTCTTTTGGTTCCTGTGGGAACGTCTCTTGGCAGACACTCCCCTCAGGGTCCAGGTCAGCTCTCTCCTGTGTCACGCAGGGGAATCGTGGTCTCTAAGTTGTTCCCACAGGTTTCTCTTCCTGGGAGACAGGAGCTGGGAGGTGGAGCCAGGGCAAAGGTTGGTCTGTCCACAGGGAAGGGTGAGGGTCCCCAGGCCCTGCAGCCAGCAGAGCACTCAGTGGCCCTCACATTCCAGGGACCCAGGGTGGCTGGCTCTGGCCAAGATTTCTTCTCTGCCCAAAGCCCAGTACTCAGGACATCTTCACCTCTGCTGGGGCAGGGACACTGACTGTCAGAGTAATCAGGGGACAGGACCAGTCCCAGACTCAGGCCCTGAACAAAGGACTCAGCCCCTGCCCGAGGCTCCAGCTCTGCCCTCCCATCACCTTCCACTCTGCCCTGCCTGGTCTCTCTGGAACCAGCCTCCTCTGCACCCTCCAGCACCCAGGGCAGAGGCTCAGGGCTCCCCACATGGGGCTCTCCAGGCTCCATGGTGATGGGACAGAGGGTCTCCTCCCTGACCTGGGGCCCAGGATGTCCACTGCAGCCTCCTCCACACACCTGGGCCACTGCTCTGACTCCGGTGAGGGCTGGGTAGGGTGACGTTCTCAGATAGGTCACGTGGATCAGGCCACTACATTCCTGGAAATCAGAGGTCCATGTACTGAAGCTCAGGGACGCTCTGCTGATGCCTGAGAGTTTTCTGTCCTGAGATGAGAAGTAGGAAGAGACCCTGGGAGATTCCCCCCTGTCTCAGCTCTAGTGAGGCTCGTCCTGCATGAACACAGCATCAGGTCACACACGGTGACTTGCCTTGGTTTCCTGGGGCAGCTGCCACAGACTGTCTCCAGCACAGTGGCTCCAACAGCGATCTCAGGTGTCCTTGCAGCTGCATTCTTTATGGAGGCTCCAGGGTCTGTGCCCACAGTCAAAGGAACCTTAAGACTCAGTGGCTGTTGCATCTTCAAACCTGGTGGAAACTTTCCCTAACTCTTGCCCCAGGTCCTGTCCTGGGAACCACACCAGCTGCAGCACCTTCGCCCACAGCATCCTGCTCCCTGAGCCACACGTGAGCCCCTGGGAACCTGGGTTAAGCTGAGCCCCTCCAAGCCAAGCATGGCACCCGTCTTCCTCCTTCCCATCTCATCCCATCCAAGGAGGTACCCTGCTCCTGTAGAGCCACCCTGGCCCTCCAGGGACTCAGGTCCAGTCCCTGCAGTGTCCCTGCAGGTCACACTCACACCACCCAGGCTGCCCAGGGGAAGGGTCACCTGTGAGCTCAGGGGAGCCTCTCTGACTAGGATGGGGTGGAGTCCTCCTCTCCTTCTGCATCTGAGCAGTCCCCAGGGTCCTCTGTACCCTGTCCTTGCAGCCACTGTTTCTCCCTGGACCCAGCCTCAGGTCACAACAGGCAGAGCTGAGGTGCCGACTCTCCAGGAGTCCTTCCCATTCCTACCACATGAACCTGCTCAGCCCTGAGACCCTCCCTCAACAGGTGACTGTGCATTGGGCTCCTGAACACCTGCCCCCACACGTGCCAGCTTCAGGTCAGTGACAACCACCAGCTCTGACACCCTCACCCACGGCAGATGTCTGAGCACACTCACCAGGTGGGACAGCTGAGGCTCCAGCAGGCAGGAGCACCCTAGTCCCTCCCCTCCCTCCCTGAGGGCAGCAGGCCCCACAGGCTGCCTCTGACCACCAGCCTTTGTCCAGAGCACAGCTTCAGGTCCCTACTGCTCCTCCCCAGGCACATGCACTGTGCCTGCAGCAGCCAAGAGGAAATCCCACTGTCAAGGAAACACTGGGCCCCATCCCTCCTCAAACTCTGAAAGGGACAGACACATGCAACACACCTGGCCTCACCATCCGTCCAAAGGCCACTCCCAGCTACTTACCACCCAGGCCAGCTGCAGCCTGAAGAGCGACCTCCTTTCTGCTCTCTCCCTGTGACAGCAGGTGCTGCTTTTGCATTGTGGCCTGGGGTCCCCTCCACCCCCCCAGGGAACCCAAACCTGCCTGTGCCCCACCTCAGCCACACTCCTCAGCCTCCTGCTCCCCTCCACCTCCCTGACCTGCACAGAGAGGGGACAGCCCTCCTAGCCCCTCCCTGCTCACTGCCAGCCTTGGGTGCTCATCACGGGGCCTGCAGGGGTCATTTGTGCTCAGGTTGGTCATTTGTGGGATCAGGCAGACAGGAGAAGCCTCCCACATGCCTTCGACTCTCAGAAGGGAAAGTAAACAGAGAACAACTCTGACCAAAAGTCAGAAGGCAAGGGCGTCCCAGGGATTCCTAACAGTGCACCATCTTGCTCATGATCTTCTTCAAGAGATACTGTCAGATCAGACAAGGCAGGCAGCGGCCAAAGGAGGCAGATTTAAAAGGGCCGCTGAACAGGCTTTATCGAGATATCACTTCCGGGCAGAACTCGATCAGACCCACAGAGGGGACTGGGGAAGGGCCTGAGGAGAAACTGCGTGGAAGCTCGACCGACTGGACCTTTATGGGGCTTACAGCAGGAAGGGAAGGGCTTGGGATTGGAAAAGGTGTCTCTGGGGTCCCTTGCCCCCTTGGAGTTGGTCAGGGGAGTTGGCTGAACTCCAGGATTGGCCAGGGGGTCCTGCTGATTGACAGGAGTTAGTCAGGAGGTCTGGCTGATTGACAGGCGTTTCTGCCAGCATCTGATTGATGTTCTTTTCAGTCGCGGACTACTTTGTTCTAAGTTGCCACTAAGTCGCCACCAAGTCGCTGCCACCAACCTAACAGATACTTCCCATGTCCTTCCTTTGAGACCTTGGGACAGATGGCCTCTCCTAAGGCTGACCATCCCTGGGTGCAAAAATCTCCCCACTCTGAGCAGCAGTCCTCAGGTCAACTCCCGTCCTCTCCCTAGACTCACCCAGGCAGCCTGGGACCAGCACTGAACAGGACCCACCCTGCAGGCTGAGGTCAGGGCCACCTGGGCCCAGGTTTCAAGGCCAGCTCTCACCATTTGGACCCTGGTCAGCTTCCCCACTACAGTCCTGACACTGGCCATGGGTCTACTCATGACTTCCTGAAGTGACATTGGGACTCACAGCCAACACTCAACATAGTGTGATTCTGTGTGACAGGAGCGTGGCTTTGGCTGGAGATGGAGGTAGAGATGTCACCTGAGTTCCAACTCAGCCCCGGGGGCTCCCTCCCACATGCCCACTGTCCCCACACTCCTTCCTGGTCCTGGAGAACCCTGCTTGGCCATGGGTCACTGTGTAGTCCCCTCCTTCCTGGCATCACCCACAGGAAAAGGCAGGGTGACCTCAAGAGAACCGCCCAGGCAGAGGACAGAGGCCACCCCCAGAGGACATGGGCAGGCCTGAGCCACAGCTGCACCAACAAATGGAGAGAAAAGCTCACCCTGAAATCTCTCCCAAGGGCAGCAGAGCCCAGGGTCACCTGATTCTCACTGCCACAACCTCCCTTCCCAGCACACGTCACCTGCCCCTGCACACCCAGGCCCTGAAGCTTCCTCTGGGACACTAGAGTCTGGGTCTCTGAGGCTGGGCTGGTGACACCAGTGATGGAGGGAAGTCCCTGCACCTGTCATACTCAGTGGAGCCTATTCTAGCTCCAGAGCCAAGCTGTCCTCATCCTCCTTGGAGGAAATCCACCTTCCCAGAGCTTTGGAGAACATGGGGAAGACGTGGGCCAAACCGGGATTCTCTGTCATAAAGGAAAAATGCCCAGGGGTGAGGGGACCCCAGGGGTTCCCTGGTGGTGCTGAAAGCCCTGAGGCCAGGACACAGCTGAGGCCAGTGCTGGGTGAGCCACTTCTCTCAGGGGACAGCGTCCCCACCTGCCTTGCTCTTGAGGTATGGCATGGGGTCCAAAAAGGGAACAGAGGGAAAGAGGAAGAGGAACTAGAGGCAGGACTGAGAGGGAGGGGACAGAGAGCCTAACTGGAAAGAGACCCTCTCCCCACCCACGTGATCCAGGAAAGTGCTCCTGCCCTGGGAGGGGGCTGAGCTCAGAGAGGAGCAGGGCAGCAGGGCTGACTGGCCTGGGCCTCTGCCTCCCAGTGGGTCTGCAGTGAGCTCCTTCCACAGAGGGGAACAGAGCGGCAGGAAATCAAGGGAAACCTCCATCCAAGCCACCAACACCAAACTGCTCTCTGTGGTCAGACCTGCATCTCAGATGACACTGGAATTTTCAAGAGCCAGAGTCTGCAGGTCACAGAGAGCAGGCAGCTATCCCAGGACCACAGCACCCTCAGCATAGATGCCGAGAGACAGGAGGATGCAGGCAACAGCAGTGTGAGCCCCCCAGCCCGGTCAGTTCCACCCAGAGAGATGCCCTCAGCTGCAGTGTATGATAGCCCACCTTTGGCCCACCCAGCAGTTATTCAACTCTGATTTTATGTTTCTTGCTGTATCGTGGTAGTTATCAGGCAGTTATGTTATTACAGCTGGTGAGAATCGCCAAACAAGTGGACAGTCCTCAGAACTTGAACTGAGTCAGTAATGCTCAAAACCAGGAACTGACAGGCCCGTTATTCTTGACCTAAGGTCCTGGGCAACACCAGGTCCCACCCTTTGCAGGTCTCACAGGCACCGTCTCCAAGGCAAGGTGGTGTTCTGTAGGGACAGGGGCACCTGGGCTGAGACCCAGTGAGAGATGGTACTGAGAGGACAAGCCCTCTCCCCTGATATGGGGTTTTTTAAAAATATTTTTTTCATGGTAGATGGACACAATATCTTTATTTATTTATTTTTATGTGGTGCTGAGGCTCGAACCCAGGGCCTCACGCATGTAACGCAAGTGCTCTACCACTGAGCTACAGCCCCAGCCCTCGCTTCATGAGGTTTCACCATCCCCCTGGAAGATGCTCCCAGGCACACCTGCTCCAGGGGACCCAAGTCTAGACTGAGTCCTGCTAAGGATGAACCCCAAAGCCCCGAGCACCCACCACCAGGCCTGACCAGCCCCTGCAGGCCTCACACTCCTTGGCCAGCAAACACCAGCCCCTACCCAGGGAGTGGCCTTCATCCACCACGACACAGAGGATTTCTGGACACATGTAATGTCATTGGAGTGAGGATCACAGGACAGGCCCGCCTCTGTCCTCCCCAAGGCCCAGGGCTCTCTCCTTGTCCTGAAGTGTTCTGAAAACTGTGTACCTCTGAGCCCCAGTTTGAAGAATGTTGCCTCATGACCCCTGACCCTATGATGGACAGCTGAGCACCATCATGGACAACCGCAGAGGTGCCCCATGCCCTGGAGTTATAGAGGGTCCCTGGTGGAACTGCTGGTGGGTGAGCCTCTGCACACTGTACGCTTTAATTTTTTTAATATTTATTTTTTTAGTTGTAGATGGACACAATACCTTTATTCCATTCACTTATTTATTTTTTTTTTTTTAATGTGTGCCGAAGTCTGGCTTGGCACAAATCAGGAGCCACTTGTCAAAAAGAAACTAACTTTATTTTTAGAACTACAAACGCCAAACAAAACAGCTCCAGGGAAAAACCCTCAGAGCCCAACTGCCACCACCGGCTTCCACAAGCCTCTCTCCCCCACACCAGCCTTTTCCTCCCACAATCCTCCTCCTCTTGAGGCCGATTGGCTGGGTTGCGTGGGCAGAGCCAAAGAAGTCACCCAATGAGCAGCTCCGTGGAGGAGCCAATCAGCTAGATGTTGCTGGGGCAGCTGTGAGCCAATCATCAGCTGGCAGTCTGAAGGGCAGGGAAACAGCCCAATGAACATCACCGCAGAGGAGCCAATCAGCTAGATGTTGCTGGGGCAGTCTGAAGCTTGCTGGCAGCTGGAAGTTTGCTGGGGCCCCTTTGGCTGTGGCTCTCAACATCTCCCCCTCTCTGTTTAAACAACAAGCATGTGGCTTATGGACCGTGCCTGCCTTAGGTTGTCCAATACATATGGTCCTTACCCGTCTTCGGATGAGCTGACCTCAGGGCGTCAGCCTCCTGTCTTAGGTTGGTACCATTGTAATTGGATCTTACCCGTCATTGACTACCGGTCCAGTACAGCCACACCTGTGGAGAGGTCTCAGCGGGGGGGGGGGGGTGAGGTTCTTTGCCTCACCTCTGTTGACCCCCAAATTTTAGCTGAATGATCATGACAAGCAGAAGGGAGGAAGATATACCAAGTCAATTGACGGTTCTGTAAGCAGTTCAGTGTAAGTTCTGTAAGCAGTTCAGTGATGGCTATTGCAGAAACTGTAGATTAGTTTTATCTTTGTCTTCACCGGCACAGGGATGAAGATAGGAATTCTGGCAATAATGACTAAAGAAAAAATTAGGTAACATTCCAGAAGACACTAAAAGAAAACAATTTTCTTAACAATTTATATTATCTTCATCGGCACTGGGATGAAGATAGAAATTCTGGCAATAATGGCTAAAGAAAAAATTAGGTAACATTCCAGAAGGCACTAAAAGAAAACAATTTTCTTAAAAGAAAACAATTTTCTTAACAATTTATATTATCTTCATCGGCACTGGGATGAAGATAGAAATTCTGGCAATAATGGCTAAAGAAAAAAATAGGTAACATTCCAGAAGACACTAAAAGAAAACAATTTTCTTAACAATTTACATTATAGTGAAGAGAATTATTAAATATAATGAAAACTAAAGGTGAGAGCAAACAAACAGATCTGTTAACCTCCTTTTTTGTTTACATATTAAAACAATTCTTAACAGTTATTTACCCAATTTAAATTAAACCATTTAAATCACGTGAATAAAAAAAAAAAATATTTGGATCCATCTTTTCATGAGCGCTCATCATATATGATATATAGAAATATGTACATTGGACATACGTACATTCAAACATATAACACAAAACACAAGTGTGCACACATAACATAATACATACAACACATAACACAATAGTAAAGGCCTTATAACTTTTTACAGGTAAAATCTCTATTGCAATGTTTAAAAACTCTATAGTCAAAAAAAAAAAAAAAATAGAACTGATCAGCAAAACATTAACCTAGGTCTGTATGAGCTCAAAAAAATAAAATAGAACTTCATGATATGGGAAAGGGCAATAATAAAATAGATATTGAAAAAAGCATCCTGGTTCTGTCGCAGATGTAAGGATAGCCAAATTGGAGTTTTGGATATCAGCTATTATGGATTTGAGCTAAATCATCTTCTTTTTGGTCTGTAGAAATCGCTTTAGTTAATCTCTCTGGAATCCAAATCGGCTGCTGTTCTCTCTGTGGAAACACAAAAACAGACCCCCGACTCCAGACAATCACTGGGTCAGGATTTTAGTTAATCTCTCCGGAATCCAAATCAGCTGCTGTTCTCCCTGTGGAAACACACAAACAGGCCCCCGACTCCAGACAATCACTGGGTCAGGACCTTTCCATTGTCCTGTTAGAATATCTTTCCAAAGTACCTTGGGCTTATGTACATTTTTTGGACACATATGCCTTTCTGCAGCACTAAGTCCTGATGAATCCAAATTTAAAAAGTTTAGAGTAAAAAGCGTTATTTTAAGTTTATCTTTGGGGAATATATACCCCTTCCCAATTCCATCTTTTTGCTTTAATAAGTACATTTTAATAGTTTGATGAGCTCTTTCAACTATGCCTTGACCCTGTGGATTGTATGGGATTCCTGTTATATGAGTAATGCCAAATGATGAGCAAAATTGTTTAAAAGAAGTAGACGTATAACCAGGGGCATTATCTGTTTTTAACTGTTTTGGAATGCCCACAGTGGCAAAATTTTGTAAGCAATGAGCTATAACATCTTTAGTTTTTTCGCCGGCATGAAGGGAGCCCATCAAAAATCCAGAAGAAGTATCAATTGTAACATGCAAATATTTTAATTTTCCAAATTCTGGCAAGTGTGTGACGTCCATCTGCCAAATATGGTTAGGCATCAATCCTCTAGGATTGACTCCAAGATTAACTTGTGGTAAAAAGGTCACACAATTTTGACATTGTTTTATTATTTGTCTAGCTTGTTCCTTAGTTATTTTAAAACGCTTTTGTAAAGTATTAGCATTGACATGGAATCTTTCATGAAAATTTATAGCTTCTTCTAGTACAGAGAAAATATGTATGTCACGTGTAGTTTTATCTGCTAAATCATTGCCTAAACTAAGGGCTCCAGGCAATCCTGTATGTGCCCTGATATGTCCTATAAAGAATGGATCTTTTCTGTCCCAGATTAAACTTTGTATAGTGGAAAACAAAGAGAAAACAGTAGAAGAAGGGGAAATTCTACCAGCATCTTCAAGGGATACTATAGCATTAACTATATACTGGCTATCAGAAAATAAATTAAATACAGAATCTTTAAACATCACAAAAGTTTGTAATACTGCATTAAGCTCTACCTTTTGAGCTGATTGTTTGGGTACTAAAAATGTAAAAGTTTGATCAGGTGTAACTATTGCTGCTGTACCATTATTTGACCCATCAGTGAATATATTTGGAGCATTCATGATAGGTGTTTTTCTTGTCATTTTTGGAAAAATTACAGGATGCAATGACCAAAAAGACAATAAAGGATTAGATGGTAAGTGGTTATCAAATGAAACATTAGATTTGCACATTATTATTGCCCAAGTATTTAACTCATTAGCTAATTCATCAATTTGATTCATAGTATATGGAGTAATAATTTTATGGGGAGAAATTCCAAACACTGCCTTTGCTGTTTTTATTCCTTTGAGTATTAATTGTCCTACAGCCTCAGGATATCTAGTAAGAATAGTGTTAGGAGAATAAGATAAATGTATCCATAATAATGGACCTTCTTGCCAAAATACTCCTGTAGGAATATTTTTTGTTGGTAATACAATAAATAATAAAGGCAAACTTATATCAATTCTATCCAAATGCATATTTTCCATATATGTTTCAATGATTTTTAATGCCTTTCTTGCTTCAGGCGTTAACATTCGGGGTGAATTTGGATCTGATGGACCTTTTAGGATATCAAATAAAGGTCCCAATTCTCCTGTTGGAATACCTAGATAAGGCCTTATCCAATTTATGTCTCCTAATAACTTTTGAAAGTCATTAAGTGATTTGAGTTGATCTACTCGTATTTGAATTTTTGGTGGACGGACCATGGTTGAGGATAATAGAACTCCTAAATAATTAATTGGAAAATTTAATTGCACTTTATCTATTGCTATCTCTAGATTATAATTTTTTAATAAGTTTGTAAGTGTGGCATAACATTCTAGCAATGTGTTTTTAGCTTTGTGTGCCAATAACACATCATCCATATAGTGAAATATTTGTAGTTCAGGATTTTGATTTCTAAGTGGCTGGATTACTTTGTTAACATAAATTTGACACATAGTTGGGCTGTTAGCCATCCCTTGAGGGAGTACTTTCCATTCATATCTCTGATCAGGACCTTCATGATTTAGTGCAGGGATAGTAAATGCAAAACGTGGACTATCCTCAGGATGAATTGGAATTGAAAAAAAACAATCTTTAATATCTATAACTAAAACATACCAAGTTTTTGGCAAAGCAGACAATTGAGGAATCCCCGATTGAGCAGGTCCCATAATGACCATTTCATTGTTAATGGCTCTTAAATCTTGCAGTAATCTCCATTTACCAGATTTCTTTTTGATGACAAAAATGGGAGTATTATGGGGAGATACAGAAGGTTGTATATGTCCTTCCGCTAATTGTTGTTTGACCAGATCATGGGCTACTTGTGTCTTTTCTTTAGTCAAGGGCCACTGAGGAACCCATACTGGTCTTTCTGATTTCCATGTAATTTTTATTGTCTCAGTGGCCCTTTGTGAAAATCCAACCCATGTCTGTCTGTTCCTTGATCTATTTGTATTGGTGCTGCTATACATTGTTCTTGTCTTTCTAATCTTTTTCCTTTCCTAAAACCTTGTCTAGCCATAATAGTGGGTGCATTTTGATTGATATTATTTGTTAATGTCAAACCTAATTGATCTAAGACATCTCGTCCCCATAAATTTACGGGAAGATGATCCAATACATATGGCTGTATAGTTCCTTCACATCCTTCAGGATCCTTCCAATCTAATAGCATTGCACTTCTATCGGGATTAGTCGCCACTCCTAGGCCTCGAAGCGATTGAGTGGCTTGTTGTAATGGCCAATGTTTTGGCCATTCTTGACGAGAGATGATGCTAAGATCTGCACCTGTATCCAGTAGCCCATTAAATTCATGTCCTTGAATATTTAGTTTTAGCATGGGGCGAGAATCTAAATTTAAAGAAAGCATAGCCCAATCTACACCTGTGGAGCCTAATCCCTTGGAACCTCTTTCTACAACATGACTGGAAAATTTATCATGTAGGCTTGGTATTATTAGTAACTGTGCTATTCTATCTCCTGGTGAAATTACTGATATACCCTTTGGAGAACTGGCTATAATTTTTATTTCACCTTCATAATTGGAATCAATTACCCCAGGACTTATCAAAAGTCCTTTTAGAGTAGAAGAGCTGCGTCCCAATAATAAGCCTACTGTTCCTTTGGGAAGAGGTCCTTTTACCCCTGTGGGAATGATTTGAACTCCCATCTCTGGAGTTAGTACTGATTTGGTGGAGGCGCAGATGTCCAACCCTGCGCTCCCTCTGGTTTGTCTGATGAGGGATCTGATGTGCTGGGCACTACCCTGATGGGGTTGCTGGGGTTGCTGGGTTCCTCCAGTGCTCCGTATATTTGTGGTTTGGGGCCCCGGAGCATTGGGGCCCCCTGTCCATTTTTTGGCAACGGAGCCCGATGCCTTTGTCCACGATATTGTGGATAAACACCTTGTCCTTGTTCGTTTTTTGATAATGGAGTACCCTCTATGGTGGTTTGAGGACGGTATTCATTAGCCCAATATAATGGAGTACCCTCTATGGTGGTTTGAGAACGGCATTCATTAGCCCAATGTCTCCCTCTACGGCATCGTGGGCAAATACCCGGTATTCTACTTGTTTGATACCTAGTTTTGTTAAACCCTCCTCCTATGGGGCAATTCCTTTTAAAATGTCCTGTTTGTTGACAATTGTAGCATGTTCTTGGCCTGGCATCTAAAGCCTGTTTTACTGCAGCTGCCACAATTTGCCCTTGTTCATTAATGTCTCTGGCATCTAAAACCTGTTTTACTGCAGCTGCCACAATTTGCCCTTGTTCATTAATGTCTCTGGCATCTAAAGCCTGTTTTACTGCAGCTGCCACAATTTGCCCTTGTTCATTAATGTCTCTGGCATCTAAAGCTTGTTTTACTGCAGCTGCCACAATTTATGAGGAGCTGTTTTGGAATGCCCACAGTGGCAAAATTTTGTAAGCAATGAGCTATAACATCTTTAGTTTTTTCACCGGCATGAAGGGAGCCCATCAAAAATCCAGAAGAAGTATCAACTGTAACATGCAAATATTTTAATTTTCCAAATTCTGGCAAGTGTGTGACGTCCATCTGCCAAATATGGTTAGGCATCAATCCTCTAGGATTGACTCCAAGATTAACTTGTGGTAAAAAGGTCACACAATTTTGACATTGTTTTATTATTTGTCTAGCTTGTTCCTTAGTTATTTTAAAACGCTTTTGTAAAGTATTAGCATTGACATGGAATCTTTCATGAAAATTTATAGCTTCTTCTAGTATAGAGAAAATATGTATGTCACGTGTAGTTTTATCTGCTAAATCATTGCCCAAACTAAGGGCTCCAGGCAATCCTGTATGTGCCCTGATATGTCCTATAAAGAATGGATCTTTTCTGTCCCAGATTAAACTTTGTATAGTGGAAAACAAAGAGAAAACAGTAGAAGAAGGGGAAATTCTACCAGCATCTTCAAGGGATACTATAGCATTAACTATATACTGGCTATCAGAAAATAAATTAAATACAGAATCTTTAAACATCACAAAAGTTTGTAATACTGCATTAAGCTCTACCTTTTGAGCTGATTGTTTGGGTACTAAAAATGTAAAAGTTTGATTAGGTGTAATTATTGCTGCTGTACCATTATTTGACCCATCAGTGAATATATTTGGAGCATTCATGATAGGTGTTTTTCTTGTCATTTTTGGAAAAATTACAGGATGCAATGACCAAAAAGACAATAAAGGATTAGATGGTAAGTGGTTATCAAATGAAACATTAGATTTGCACATTATTATTGCCCAAGTATTTAACTCATTAGCTAATTCATCAATTTGATTCATAGTATATGGAGTAATAATTTTATGGGGAGAAATTCCAAACACTGCCTTTGCTGTTTTTATTCCTTTGAGTATTAATTGTCCTACAGCCTCAGGATACCTAGTAAGAATAGTGTTAGGAGAATAAGATAAATGTATCCATAATAATGGACCTTCTTGCCAAAATACTCCTGTAGGAATATATTTTGTTGGTAGTACAATAAATAATAAAGGCAAACTTATATCAATTCTATCCAAATGCATATTTTCCATATATGTTTCAATGATTTTTAATGCCTTTCTTGCTTCAGGCGTTAACATTCGGGGTGAATTTGGATCTGATGGACCTTTTAGGATATCAAATAAAGGTCCCAATTCTCCTGTTGGAATACCTAGATAAGGCCTTATCCAATTTATGTCTCCTAATAACTTTTGAAAGTCATTAAGTGATTTGAGTTGATCAACTCGTATTTGAATTTTTGGTGGACGGACCATGGTTGAGGATAATAGAACTCCTAAATAATTAATTGGAAAATTTAATTGTACTTTATCTATTGCTATCTCTAGATTATAATTTTTTAATAAGTTTGTAAGTGTGGCATAACATTCTAGCAATGTGTTTTTAGCTTTGTGTGCCAATAACACATCATCCATATAGTGAAATATTTGTAGTTCAGGATTTTGATTTCTAAGTGGCTGGATTACTTTGTTAACATAAATTTGACACATAGTTGGGCTGTTAGCCATCCCTTGAGGGAGTACTTTCCATTCATATCTCTGATCAGGACCTTCATGATTTAGTGCAGGGATAGTAAATGCAAAACGTGGACTATCCTCAGGATGAATTGGAATTGAAAAAAAACAATCTTTAATATCTATAACTAAAACATACCAAGTTTTTGGCAAAGCAGACAATTGAGGAATCCCCGATTGAGCAGGTCCCATAATGACCATTTCATTGTTAATGGCTCTTAAATCTTGCAGTAATCTCCATTTTCAGAGCCCAACTGCCACCACCGGCTTCCACAAGCCTCTCTCCCCCACACCAGCCTTTTCCTCCCACAATCCTCCTCCTCTTGAGGCCGATTGGCTGGGTTGCGTGGGCAGAGCCAAAGAAGTCACCCAATGAGCAGCTCCGTGGAGGAGCCAATCAGCTAGATGTTGCTGGGGCAGCTGTGAGCCAATCATCAGCTGGCAGTCTGAAGGGCAGGGAAACAGCCCAATGAACATCACCGCAGAGGAGCCAATCAGCTAGATGTTGCTGGGGCAGTCTGAAGCTTGCTGGCAGCTGGAAGTTTGCTGGGGCCCCTTTGGCTGTGGCTCTCAACAAATGTGGTGTTGAGGATCGAACCCAGGGCCCCGCGCATGCTAGGCGAGCGCTCTACCGCTAAGCCACAATCCCAGCCCACACACTGTAGGCTTTAGATCCTCAACCACAGAGCTGATGCGGTGACCTCCATCCAGACCTGTCCCCCGGGAGCACATGACCCCTCAGGTCCCTGCCCAGAGCATAGTGGTGGGTCCTGCACCATAGAGCCTGCTAAGGGGGAGTTTTTCCAGTGAAGTGACAAGAAGGGGATTTACCTCAGTGGCAGAGCACTTGCCTAGCCTTCGTAACGCCC
The DNA here is from genome assembly GCF_052094955.1 of Ictidomys tridecemlineatus. Lineage (NCBI taxonomy): Eukaryota > Metazoa > Chordata > Mammalia > Rodentia > Sciuridae > Ictidomys > Ictidomys tridecemlineatus. The sequence continues at coordinate 12,459,964 of NC_135491.1, read as the reverse complement.
CGAGTTTGGTCCTCGGTCCTGGGGGGAAATAAGGCAAGTAGTGACAGGGCAAGGGACCCATCAGGACAGAAGCATCTCCTAGCTCCCACCAAGGGGGGTGACTGGTGAATGAGCAGGCAGGTGTCTCTAGCTGAGCTCTCACTGTGTCCCTCAGGCTCCCCCCACCCCAGCACCCAGGACTGACCACATCACCAGAGAAGGCCTGAGACAGAGAGCTCAGAGAGAAATGGACACACGGAAGCCCTGGGCCCTGCTCCTTGCCTGCCAAGGACATGTTCTGAAGTCACTGTCCAAGAGGGGGTGCCTCTGCCCAACCTGTCTCTGTGGACAGTGTGTGCCCTCCTGCCCTGCCCTGCCCACTCCCTGGGTCCTTCTCCAGGTGCCTCTAGACTAACCTGGTGTGGCTGTGTCCCTGTGAGGTGTGTGGAGGGGCTGAGTCTCTGGGGCATGTGTCTCAGAGCCACGTCATGAATATCTCTGGTGTCCAGGACTGGAGAGGAGGGACAGGGCTCCAGCTCCTCCAGTGAGACAGGAAGTGCCAATCCTGGGTTCCCTAAGTGCTGCATGGGTCCTTCTGGAGGGAGTCAGGCCTGGTCACCCTGCAGCAAGACCTGGGCCAGGCCCTCCTGTGTCAGTGCACCCTGGAGTCTGTCTGGGGAGTCCGATGCTCTGTTCCTGGGACACCAGGCTCCGATGGGACACTTCCTGCCTGACCTTCAGGATGCAGGCCCCTCAGGCCTCAGTTCTGCATGCACAGCAAGGGTCTTTCTACCTATAAATGAAGTGTGTCTTCACCCTGCTCTGACCCCTCCTCCTCCCAGTCTCAATCACTGGATGAATGTCACACATCATAGTCATCCCAGAAGCAAGGAGACCCCATCTCCCCCTCCTCCTGTCTCACAGAGCCCTTCCAGATCCTTCTCTGACAGACTCACAGGGCCCTTGGAGGAGATCTGGGCCTAGTCACAGGAAGGGTCGTGTCTGCTGGACCATCCAGGGAATGCAGATGGTGGCTACTGTACCAATATGAAGGTGCTGAGGGGAACCACCTGTGGCCAGGCATCTAGCTTCCCTGCTGGGAGGACAGCAGAGCTCCAGACACGGAGGTGACCTGGGGAGATGGACAGATTCCACTCAGGGAGACCCCCCACAGAGGATCTCTCCAAGCTGACAATCAGGGTGTGCCCCACCTGCTTTAGGACCTGCCCTAAAGGGGATTTGGCCCCAACAGGTGGAGTCACACTGAGGGCCACATGCAGCCCAAGGTTCTAACCTTGCCAGCCAGCAGGACAGAAGCCTCAGATTGTCCCTTCAGTGCAAATCACTAGGTTTAATTCTACAAATCCCAGCACATTTGGCCTCCTTGGGGCCTGTGCAGTCTCCAGAGGATGCCAGGGCACCGGGAAGTCACATGTTCCTCACAGATCCGTCCTTTTTCCCCTGACCCACATCAGGAGCCATAAACACACAGGGGAGAGCAAACCCTTATCACCTGCTGCTCTGTCACTGGAACTTTCCAAGGCTGAGAGCCCACACCTCCTCCTGAAGACCTCACTTTCCTTCCCACAAAGGCACCCTCCCCTTGTATTTGAGGGAGACCCTAAATGCACTCTCCAGCTTCACTTCCTTTCAGTTGACTTTAAACAGCACTAATTTTGGAGTCACACCCTGGAGCAAGACACTGTTAGCCTCCCAGTAGCTCCGCTCTAGAGGACAAGGATAACCAAAATACCCTGGGGTTAAAAGTGTTCTCCAGCAAAAGTTGAAGTTCTTTTTAAAATTGTTTTTGGCTTTTGCTCTTCTCCCTTGTTCTGCTTTTATTTTTTAAGGGGTGCTTTCAGGATCCAACCCAGGGGTGCAAAACCGCTGAACCACATCCTCAGCCCTTTTTATTTTTAGACAGGATCTTACTATGTTTTGGAGGCTAGCTAAATTGTTCAAACCTAGGCTCCTCCTGCCTCAGCCTCCAGAGTTTCTGGGATTACAGGTATGCACCACTGTGCCCAGCTCTTGTTCTGTTATATTAAACAATGAGGTCAGCTATTCCTGAAAAACGACAGTGGCTAATTAGTAACTTTTCTCTAGAGTTACAGACCCCAGAACATTTGGTGACTTTCAGGTAACAATAGCACATGCACCAGAAAAACACATACCCCCCCCCTTACTGGGCCCAGTGGCAGGTTCCTGGAATCCCAATGACTCAGGAGGCTGATGCAGGAGGATACAAGTTCAAGGCCAGCCTCAGCAACATAGGAAGACCCTGTTTCAAAAGAAAAAAAAAAAAAGACTGGGGATGTAGTTTGGTGGTAAAGCACCCAGGGCTTCAGTCCTAGTACAACATAAAAAGGAAGAAGAAACAGAGAGAGAGGAAGAAAACAGACCACATAGGATTTATGAGCCCCTAGCACTCAGACTGTCTGAGTCTAAAGAAATCGTTCCTTAAAGTCCCCACCCAGGCCCTGTGCCTGTGACCCCCTGGCAATGGAATTCCCCATCTCCTAATGGCAAGTTTGTCATCAAAAATGCTCCCCCCATCACTCCCATGAGCATGGGTGTGTCATCTACATGAACAATGTTCCAAACAGAAAATGAACTGTGAAGAAGAGAGGCCAATCCACAACATTTATTATCAGTATAGGTCCTACTGTTTGGATCCTTGAATTTAAATAAATATTTGTTAAATGACTCTCAAAATCCCTTAGCCTGAGGTTGCACGACTATTCTGGTCTCTGTCTCTCTCTCCCTTCTCAGGGTACCTGCAGGATTTGGACAGCACCAGGAGACATCAGGAGCACACACAGCCAATGACCAGCACGATGCCCCTGGGCAGTCAGCTGTCTGACTCTAGGGGAAGGTTCCAGATCCTCCTCAGCCCTGCAAGGGGTGGTGGGAAACCCCATTCCCTCCTGATTCTTCCATGTGAGCATACCTGGGAGGACCCGTCTCCCATTGTAGAAGGTCCAGTCTGGAATGTTCCACAGCAGCCCTGCCGACACCTATTTACACAAATCCCAGGTGACACAGCCTTTAGGGACACAGACTCACAGCCATTTCCTCCAGTGGCCATAAGGCAGGGGCATCAGGGCCTTGAGTGTCCAGCCACTGAGTCTTGGACTTACTCCCTCCCCACTGACCAGGCCCTGGAGTTGGTTACATGTGCCCACGCCTCCTATGACAGGTTCTTCCCTGGGGTCCCTGGTGCCTTCCCAGGGGCTTCCTCCTGGGCAAATCTGCAGCTCAGCCCAGGACTTGGGGATGGGACAGGAAAAGCAGATGCACTGGTCTCAGAGGACTGGGAGGCTCCCCTGAACTTGGGGAAGAGAGCACACGCCCTCTAGTGGACATGCTAAGAGTCCCATAGAGGGCAGGTGAGGGCTGACCTTGGGCAAAGGGCAACTTTGGAGGATGGAACTGAAGATGCAAAGGGAGGAGGAGGAGATTGGGAAGGGGTGAGGAGGGGTGGGAAGGAACAGGTGAGGGGAGTCTCTGGGGAGGCCAGAGAAGGGCGCAGAGCAGGGCTTTCCTCTCCTCTCCACTGACACTGGGGCTGGTCATCCTTGGAGGGATGTGTGCTGTGGGGTGTTGAGCACCATCTGGGAGTCCACCTACTAAGTCCAGAAGGATCCCCTGCCCCCAGCTGTATCAATCAGAAGTGTCTCCAGACACTGCCACATGTCCCCTGGATGGCAACATTGTCTCTGGCTGAGACTCACTGGTCTACACAAACCTGCAGTAAACAACTCCACAGATGAAATCCACCCCATTTTGGTAGAAGAAATGAGTGTAAAAGGGCAGAGACTGACTGGTTCTGGTCACAAGTCAATCACTTGTCCCTAGAGAAGACATGTTTCAAGATGATGGCCGCATGGCATCCTGAACCTGCACAGCACTGTGGGCTTCCAAGGGTCAGTAGCCACACATCAGTGACACCTGCTGGGTCCATGACATCCTGGACGCAGGGAGCTCAGTGCACACTGGGAAGAGGAATCCTGTGATCTGAGCCCACACCCAGCACCTGGGCAGTCCCTGGGCCACTCTCACCACCTCAGGAGGCCTCTGAGCAAAGACGGCAAAGTCAGTTCTGGGTTAGGAAGAAAGGTCTTAGTAAGAGGAAAGGACAGCACAGGAATTTCTCTTCATGTTCCACGTCGTAGACTGTGGATCGTTCATTAAGTTGACTCAACCCCAAACTGACCAAGTGGCTGGACAGAGCTGGGGTCTCACCAGCCCCTGGGCCTGCAGCACTCTGCTGCCCCAACTCTGGGCCCACTCAGAGCCACAGGGGCCTTCGCTGATTATTCTTCAGGGGCAGGTGAGAGGGAGCTTTTAGGGTCCTCACTGTTTACCCACCACCTCTCAGTCTCTGGGCGATTCTGTTGTCCATTCTTGGATTCAGTGTCCTTATCCCTGACCTCTGCTTCTCTCACTTAACATCACCACAGGTCCAAAATGCCCTCTGCAGGTGATCTGGAGGGACATGTTCTCAGAGATGGTTTCCTTCACATCACCCTGAACAGACCTCCACCTGGGGTCCCAACACTGTGACCAGCAGAATTTGGACCAATCTGAATGGAGGGATGAAGAGGAACCAAGACACTTTCCAGCACTTAGGGGGAGCATGAGCCTCCTCCCGCTGTGTGCAGGGGTGACAATGGACAGAGACACAGAGCACCTCGTTGCTGTGCAGAGAGGGTGAGCCACACGAATGTATGGCAGCTACATGGACAGCAAAGTCCACTTAAGTCCACATCGTGTGGACAGCTCTCCCAGCTCCTTAAGAGAGAAATTCAAAATGTGGCATTCACAGGCTAATGAAGAACATAAGACACATCACAGTTACTGGTACTATTTTCCATACAAGTGTGTTCTGCTCATTTTTTTAGTGTTGAAAAGGAGGCCCTTCTGCTCATGCACCATCTCCAGCATTGTGTTCTGGTGGAAATTACAATGTTTCTCCTCCTTGAATTTGTTGCATTACTAAAAGCAGCTCCTAACATCCTCCAGGGCCAACAGTGCCACCCACTGCAGCTGGGCACTCCCCAGTGCTGTCCTTGAGCCTGGGATATCCCATGTCCACAGGAGCCCTGGCTGGTGGCTGAGGAGTTAGACATGAAAAGTCTCAGACTCTTTTTTTTTTTCCTACAATTCCAGTTCTCGCTGGAGTCCTGCCTTCTCTGCCTCTGCCTCTGCTCACAGGTACTGGGAACTTCTGGAAGCTGAACCCTCATTGGAAAGCAGCCACCTATGCTCAGGTCTCTTGGCCACTGCCTGCTCCCAGTGAGCTCCTTGGGCCACATCCAGCTGTGGGAGCAGCTGCCTCACTCTGTTATAGGGGAGATGTAGCTGGGTCCCCCCAGATGGGTGCCAGCAAAAAGACATGGGGAAGGACTTCCATGGAGCAAAACTGATGGCACAGGAAAACCAACTCTGACATTGTCCTCATCCCAAGAATGCCATGAGTGGATCAGAATGTCCTCTTTCATGTTTGGACAGGGCGATCCGCATCATGATTTTGTGGCAAAATGGGGTCAGAATCTGTCTTTGAAGGTAAAGAAGTGGCTGGCGCTCCTCTCAGGCTTAGTATTCACAACTCTAAAGGTTTTGCACAAACTCTGCCAACACAACTGCTTTATGACCGTGACCAGCTTGTCCACGTGCTCGAGGGACAGAGTAGCAGCAACTCCAAGAAGAGCAGGTTTAGTGGAAACTCTGCACAGAGAAGAACAACTGCAGGAAGATAAGCTGCCCCAGTCCTCTGAGCTGTTGGGAGAGAAAGAAAAATGGCCAGGACACAAAATCCTCTGCTTCTGGAAGAGAGAGAGGGAGAGGCCGAGCAGGGGGAGAAGAATCCCAAACAGACCCACCTCAACAGCATCTCCCAGGAAGCAGGAGGCAGAGGGTCAATGGATCCTCACTTGTAAAGACTTTCAGATGTGACAATGAATTAATTTTTTTAAACCTAAAAGTATTTACCATAAAAGACTGAACAGGTTTTTGTAAATGAATATTGATCCGTAGGCTTTTTTAAAAAAAAAGAGAGAGAGAGAGAATTTAATATTTATTTTTTACTTTTCAGCGGACACAACATCTTTGTTTGTATGTGGTGCTGAGGATCGAACCCGGGCCGCACGCATGCCAGGTGAGCATGCTACCGCTTGAGCCACATCCCCAGCCCGATCCATAGGCTTTTAACAAAATCACTAATAAAATAATGAGTTGATGAGTTAAAAAAACAAAATTAAAGTGACAGAATGGAAGAAAATATTTGCAAATCATACATGGGATATGAGTTTCATGCTTAGGATAAATAAAGAACAGGTACAAATGTGCAACCACAGAATAACCTATGTTTAAAAGAGGCCAAGGAGCTGGGCACAGTCCTGGGCATCTGTAACCTCAGGCATCTAAGACTTGAGATTGGCAAGTTTGAAGACAGCCTGGGGAACTGTCCTAAAGCAAAAATATATAAATATATGTAAAGGCTGGGGGTATAGCTCAGAGGTACAGCACCCCTCAGATCAAATCCCAGCAGTGAAAGAGAAGGGGGAGGGCAAAGGGCTTGGATAGCCACATCCCCGGAGATGTTGCAGTGGCCAACAAGCACATGACAAGATGCTCAGTGTCATCAGTCACTATGGAAACAACCAAAATCACAATGACACCTCACTCCACACTATCCTACATTCCTGAGGGACTATGAGCCCTGAGGACTTCAGCACTTCCTGACAGAGCCAGGCAGAAGCTCATCTACCCAGCACTCCCACAGCTGGGGATGGGCCCAGAGGATGGAAACAGGGACTCCAATAGTTTCCCACAGGCTAAGGCTCGCCACACCACTTTTAACCATAGGCAGAGTGTGAAACCACCCAAGTGTCCATCAACAGAGGAATACATAAATAAACATGACTTACAAATAAATATGTTGGAGTATTAATCAGCCACAAAAAATTAAACTTCTGATGCACACCACAACCTGAGTAAACCTGAAAACATGATTAAACAAGGCAAAATGGTTCGTGGTTGTTTAATTTCATTCATATGAAATATCTGGAATAGGAAATTCATAGAGACAGGAAATATATTCCTGAGATGTAATTGCATAATGCTTAGAGTTTTAGTGCAGGCGATAAAAAGATTCTGGAAATAGTAGTGGTCACTGTATATTTGACTGGAATCATGGCATGTATTTGAACAGTTAAAAGGGTTCATATAGCACATTTTTGTTATAAACATTACACAATGAAAAGTCTCTAGGAAAGATGTGTAAAATACACCCACCCTGCTCAGATAGTGTGTGTGTATGAGTGTGTGTGTGTGTGTGTGTGTGTGTGTGTGTGTGTGTCTGTATGTAAGGTAGGGGACAGGCGTGAGGAACAAGGGATTGGCCCAAGGGCACTCTGCCACTGGACTACATTTCATTTTTTTTATCTTGCGACAAGGTCTCACTAAGTTGAATGGGCTGGCCTCAAACTAGTGCTCCTCCTGCCTCAGCCTCCTGAACAGCTGGGATGAGAGGCTGTGTCATGCATCTGGCCGGATAGTCTTCAAAATACTCACATGACGACCCTGCAGGACCTTTGAGACTAAGATCCAAGTATTTAAACACAAGAACAAACCAGCCAACTGCAAACCCTGCTCACAAAGCCAGGGCTTCCACCCTAAAGCTTCAAGAGCCCTTCCCAAGGCCCTTCCTTTGAAGGCTCAAGAACAGATGGCCCTTCCTGAGGCTGCCCATCCCCTGGGTGCACAGTTCTCTCTACTCTGGAACAGGAGACCCCAAGACAGCTCCCATTATTCCCTATATTCACCCTGAATTGGACAGAGTCCATCAGCCTTGGGACCCAAGGTGAACAGGAACCACCATACAGCCTGTCAGAGCCTCCTGTGCCCAGGGTCAGGGCCAGTTCTCACCATTTGGACCCTGGGCAGCAACCCTGCTTGAGTCCTTGACACTGGCCACAGGTCTCCTCATGACCACCAGGGGGCAACATTGGCACTCACAGTCAACACTTGGCAGATTAATTCTGACACTTGGACTAGGCTTTGAGTCAGGAGGTGGAAATGTGGCTTGATTTTCATCCCCAATAGACTGCAGGGTGCCTCCCACGAACCTGCTCCGCTCCCTCTCCTACTCCTTCCTTGGCCTATGAGGACCCTGCACTGCCAAAGGTCTCTGAGCAGGCCCTGCACCCAGGTATCACCCATGGGGAAAGGCAGCGTGACCACAGGAGAATCACTAGGTAGAGGACAGAGGCCACCCAAGGAAGGCATGGGCAGGCCTGAGTCATAGGTCCACCAAACAATGGAGAGGGAGAGTCTCCCTAAAATCTCTCCCAGAGGACCAAGGAGCCCATGGTCACCTACCTCCACTACCACACTCCTCCCCTCCCAGGACACAAAGGGTGTGAAGTCCTGAGATAGCCACTCAGAGGCCAGGCTGGAGACACCAGGACAGAGAGCAGGGCCCCTCACCAGCCATCACTCAGAGGGCCCCTTTCCTGACCCCAGAACTTTCTCTGTCCCCTTCCTGCAGGGAGGAAATCCTCCTTCTTAGAGCATTTGAGAACATGGGGAAGACACAGGGCTAAACTGGGACTCTCATCATAAAGGAAACATGCCCAGGGTGAGGGGACCCCAGGGGTTCCCTGGTGGTGCTGAGAGCCCTGAGGCCAGGACACAGCTGAGGCCAGTGCTGGGTGAGCCACTTCTCTCAGGGGACAGCGTCCCCACCTGCCTTGCTCCTCAGGGTGTGGCATGCAGTAGTGAAACCCAACAGGGAAAGCAGAAGGGACAGGAGGCAGGACTGAGAGGGAGGGGACAGAGAGGTTCCTCCACAGAGACCCCGCCCCCGGCCCTGTGACCCAGGAAAGTGCTCCTGCCCTGGGAGGAGGCTGAGCTCAGAGAGGAGCAGGGCAGCAGGGCTGACTGGCCTGGACCTCGGCTTCCCAGCGGGTCTGCAGTGAGCTCCTTCCACAGAGGGGACAGAGCAGCAGGGACCATGCAGCCCCCCTCAGCCTGTCCCTGTAGAGGGTGCATCCCCTGGCAGGGGATCCTGCTGGCAGGTAAGAGGGGACAGTTCCCTGAAAGAGGGCGGGAGGTGGAGCACAGTCTTACTGGTGTCCCCCTGGAGGACACGACCCTCACAGGGGACACAGGGCTTCACTGGGAACCCAATGAGAACACAACACAGAAGACAGAAGCTCACCAACAGGAAACTCTCAGTGACCTGGAGCTGATGAAGGGGGACGGAAAGCTCAGAGGTTCTCTTCCCCAAGTTACTCACCAGGGGCCATCATATTTTGAAAATCAGTGTTAACAGCTCTGTCAGGGACACTCTCCAAATAGAAAGAGCAGTGGACATTGTCTGTAGCCACCAGCCTCAGACATTGGCACAGACACCTGGACCCTCAGGGTGGGGACCCTGCTTCACTCATCCACAGGAGGCTGAGCCTGGTCCAGGCCCTGGGCTACCACAAGGGTCAGACTAGTCTCTGCCTCCTGGAGCTTCCTCTCTAGAGGGCAGGAGGCCAGGCCAGAGGGAGATCTGCAGGTGAGGCCAGGTGCTGTGTAGATCTAGGAGGGCAGAGAGCAGGGAAATGTCCACAGGGAAGACCTGGGGTCTGTAAGGAGGTGGTCAGGGGAGGCGGGTGCCCAGGTGCCCTGGGTGTGAGCAGGGATCTGAGGGCACTGAGGGGCCAGCCTTGCAGACACCTGGGGAAAGGTGTTCCTAGGAGAGGATGACAGGTACAGGGGTCCTGAAGGAATGGAGGTCATGCTGCTGGCCTTGACCAGGGACACACACACACACACCACACACCCCAAGGCTGAGGAGTGAGGACTCCTGCTGAGGACCTGGGTCCCAACTTTCCACCCAGTACAAGGCCCCAGTATTGATGGATTTCTCTCTCTTCCCTCCAGTCTCACTGCTAACCTTCTGGAACCCGCACCCCACGGACCAGCTCACTATTGAACCAGTGCCTTTCGATGCTGCTGAAGGGACAGACGTTCTTCTCCTTGTCCACAATGCATCACAGAATGCCATAGGCTACAACTGGTTCAAAGGAAACACAGCAGACAACAGACACCAAATTATATCATACATGGTATCCACACAGTTGACTACCCCCGGGTCTGCATTCAGTGGCAGAGAGAAAATATACTCCAATGGATCCCTGCTGATACAGAATGTGACACAGAATGACACAGGATTCTACGCCGTGCAAACTATAACTGCCAATCTTAGAGTTGAATTAGCAACTGGAGAGTTCCGTGTACATGGTGAGTGATGCCCCAGCCCTCTGGGTGTTGGAGGGGTCAACTCCACTGGACACAGAGGATCCTAAGACCTGGGTCTGCCTCCCTCCTCCTGGGCATTACATTCCCACAGTGGAGTTGGAGCATTTAGTGCAGGACACACGCAGTGCAGACAGACTTCAGAAGATCCGAGTCCTCTGCCTGAATCCACTGGCAGAGAGCAGGGTGGACTGGTGGGAGACTCGGCCCAGGCAGAGCAGTCTCAGCCCAGCCCCTGTGTCCTTCCATGGAGCATGGCCCTGAGAAAGACCCTGCAGGACTGAGTCAGACCTGGCCTGAGGGTCCTGGAGAAGGTCAGCACCAGAAAGCTCCTACTCCAGACCTCTGTCCCAGGCTCCTAGCTCGAGGTGACCCTGAGGACGTGTGGCCAGGGTTGGAGTTTGGCTTCCTGTCGAGGGCCGCTGGGGAGCAATGATTTACTGGCCACCTGATCTGGTAGCTCCTGGAGGTGGTCACCAGCCAGGGCACAGTCCCAGGAGCCCCATCTGGGCACCTGGGTATCTCCTTCTCCCAGGACTAGGTGTGGTGAGCACAGAGGGACAGGTGCCTCAGGCCAAGTCAGGTGCCCTGATGGACTTCTATGAGGCTTCACAGGAAGGTCCATGTCCCCAAGGGGAGGAACAGAGGAAAGAGATGCTCCTGGAGCTCCTGGTCCTCCCGGGACCAGCCCAGGGCGCTCTCACTGGGAGGCAAATAACAGATGCTTGTTCATTTGGGCAGCTCCTCTAAACCAAGGTCAGTTTACTGTATTTCAAGGTTAATTTAAAGACAACATGACAAACCAGATACCACTTTCCATGTATCCAGTAAAGGGAAACTGAGGCACAGGGAACACAGTTGATGAATCAGGCCATACAGACAATGGGTGGCAGGTCAGTGGTGCATGTCACTGTGCAGCCAGAGCCCTGTCTTGGCATTCTGGAGGCCTATTAGGCATCTGTGGACCAGAGACCAGTCATTGGCTCAGGTAGTTTAGTCCTGGGCACTGGCAGCCTGGAGGGGACACTGTGGTCTGGGAGTGAGAGCAAATGGAGAATAATCAATTTTACTCTGGAACCAAATCCCCTTCCTCAACAAAATATCTAGGCCTCCATTCACACAGCCGGTCCACACACTCCCTTGCTGAACTTAAGGTCATGTGTTTCCTGGTGTGTTGGGTGTCACTCACTCTGGAGCATAAGGGACAGGACTTTCTCACTCCCCACTGGACCCTCCAACCAGCACAGGGCCCAGGGTATGGCCAACTCTCAATGGTTTTGTGATAAGGGGGGAGGGATCATGAATGAATGACCCTGAACCTCTTCAGATCCTGGAACCTGCATGTGCAATCCCAGGGGGTTCTGCTACCTGCTCCCTGTCCCTCCTGGAGGCTGGGGCTCTTACTCCATCCCACCAACCATCTCTCCTGAGGCCACCCAGAAGCCATATCACAGGATGCCCTTGGGGTGGCCGGGCTGTGGAGGGTCTTCAGGGTGGTCCTGGGTCAGTTCTGAGGCAGCCATGAGGCTCGTGGACCTGGGGCTTTAAGTCACTGTACCCCGACTGCTCACTGCCATGGCTATTCTGGCTGTCTTGCTCCTGCCTGTCCGTCCTCTCCCTCCTTCTCATTCAGGCAGGACTGGCCCTGCCCTGCACAATGAGCCATGCCCTTCCCTCCTCGCACTAATGGCCATCTGTCCTGTCCACCTCCTGCTAACACCTGGGGCCAGGCCCCCTCCTGGCCGTAGTAAAGGGCATAGAAACAGTCGAGGCAGGTGCCCCTGTCAGGCTGCATGAGTGACAATGTCACCCACTGTGAAGGAGGTCCCACTGTGTCCCTTCCAGGGCTCTTTCCTTCCATGGCAATGACATGTGAAATAGGCCAGGACACAGGCCTGAGCATCTCCCCCATCTGCTCTCTGCACTGACTCAGCGAGGGGGGCAGAGGCAGGGCAGGGCGGCAAGGCCCTAGGTCCCAGGCTCCTTACACCCAGATGACTGGTGGCTCCATCCTGGTCCCTAAGTGGGGCTCAGGCTCCTCCAGTGACTCCCAGGACCTTCCCCAAGGGGGAGCTGGACTGAACGGTGCTGTCTCAGGGGCTGTTTATTCCATATGTGCCTGTGTCCCCATGAGGACACCATCACCACAAGGGTGGTCTGTCCCCACATGGTGTGATGCTCCAACCACGGTCACTTACATTAGGCTCTAGGCCCTGATTTGGATCAATTTGATGATCTCACTGCACTTCCTGGGGTGAAAGAACAGGAAGAAGGCATTCCACAGGCCTGTGTCAGGTGCTCCCCCACTTTGCCTCCATAGCAATTGGGAACATAGACTTCTAGATTGATTAACATGATCAATAATACTTCTCTGAGTTTGGTGTTGTGCCCATTTTACATAACAGAGACCCTCAGATGTCCCCTCTGACCATTCAGTCCTCCACCAGGACCCACAGGTCTCTCCTTACTCAGGAGGCTGCTGGTTTCAAACTGACCTTAGCAGCTGCCTTGGGTCATAATGTGACCCCTCAGGACTTCAGAGCTCAGTCTAAGACACTGTGCTCCTTAGAGAAATATTTCTTTCAGAAAGGAGTCTTAGATCCTCGGTATTAAAACTATTTTCCCATATGGGAAAACTTTAACATCCCCCATTTCTACCCCAGGTCTGCCACACACAAGCCCACGAGGCCGTATTTTCAGCAAGGTCCTGGTCCCCTCTTCCACCTCTTAGTGCTGATGTGTTAGGAACCATCCACTGGTCTCTCAGGACCATTCCACCTGCTCTCTGCAGGGGGACAGAGACCAAGGACAGGAACATGATTCTGGTCTAAACCTTGTCTGTCCCCTCACCCTAGAGCATTCTTTGGACTCATGCTTTGCCTTTCAGGTGCCACTGGCTCCTGTCAGTCACCAGGAAACACCTGAGCAGAACTGTCCCCTTGTGGCCCCAGGATGACCACCAAACTAAATGCCCCAGGTCTCCTAGTGTGGGATTTCTGTTCACACACCCCATTCTCACATCAGGCTGTGAGGTTTTCTTGGGGTTTAGCAACAATGGGGTGTCCCATCGTGACCCACCTCTAGGATGACCTTGAGAACCAAAGGCTCAGAGGACACACACGTGGGCCGAGCCCTGGAGTCCATGCAGCTGGAGGGACTCTGCGTCTCAAGGCCAGCCAGGGCCAGCGAGGACTAGGAGAGACACAGGGTGCTAACTCCCAGTCCTGGGTCTGTCCAGGACCAAACTCTGCAATTAAGTGCACCTGTGAGAAACTCTGTGCTTCTCCCACACACAGCCCAGGGGGCCCCACATCCTCTGATCCCTCAGATACTCCTGTATCTGCCAGGATACCCACTCTGCCTGGTTCTTCAGGACTCAGGTTGGTGGGAGGTGAGAGGCCAGCTCAGGTGGAAAGACAACTTTGTGGGGATCACAGGTACCACAGGGCAATCCTCTCTTTGTTGTCTGCACAGAGAAATTACCCAAACCCAACATCATAATCAACAACTCCCAACCCATGGAGGGTGAGGACTCTCTAGCATTAACGTGTGAACCTGAGATTAATTATGCCACCTACCTGTGGAAGATAAACAATCAGATGATCCTAGATGGTGACAGGCTGAAGCTATTCAACAACAACAGGACTCTCACTTTATTCAATGTCACAAGGAATGATACAGGACCCTATGAGTGTGAAACCCAGAACCCAGTGAGTGCCAGCCACAGTGACCCACTCACCCTGAGTATTTCCTGTGAGTAACTTCTATTCCTCCATTACCCTGGCTGTGAACCCAAACACACAGGGCCAGAGGCTGGGCCACTTAGTCCCTCTCAGGTCCAAGTACACAGACCCTCTCTCCTGAGCACCTGGACTGGCTCTGCCATTTGCCCCAGGCACATCCAGGCAGGTCCAGCCTTGGGCCATGAATTGGGGAGGGCTTGTGGTTCCCTGGAGAGGCCTGGGGTCAGCCACCTGGGACAGAGAAGCAGGGGAATGTCACAGACTAATTTCAGTGAACAAAAAGGGTTTGGTTGAGACTTTCTGTGAGTATGTGTGGTGCTGGGATTTGAACCCAGGGCCTCATGCATGCTGGGCAGGTGCTGTACCACTGTACTCCCCAGCCTAGTTGTGACTTTAAAAAAATAAAAAATAAAAAAAAACAAGGTTGTGACATGGATCAGTAGTTATATTATGGTCTTCTACAGTCTAGGAACTTCCAGTTCCCTCTGATGACATTACATGTGGCTTTATTCTGTTTGCTCCAGATGGCCCAGATGCCCCCATCATAAACCCCCCAGAATCACATTTCCGTTCAGGGACAAATCTCCACCTCTCCTGCCACGCAGACTCTAACCCGCCTGCTCAGTACTCTTGGTCTCTCAATGGGAGGCCCCTGGAATCCACACAAGAGCTCTCAATCCTCAACCTCTCTACAAATAATAGCGGATCCTATGTGTGTGTCGCCCATAACTCTGTCACTAACCTCAATAGGACCACAACCAAGAATATTACCATCTCTGGTAAGTGGACCCTGGAACACAGTATCAAGTACTGAGTGGAGTCTTGATTTTTCTGGAAACAACATGGAAGAAGTTACTTCCTAGCCTGGCTCAAGCAAATCCTGTCCTCGCCTGAGCCTCCTGCTCCATCCCAGAGACTCTCCTCTTGCTTCTGATTTCTCATGACCAGTCTAGAGTCCAGCCTGGAATGTGGGGAGGGGCTTCTCACAGACCCAGAAAGTCCTAGGTAGTGGAAGGAGCTTCCCAGAGAGAGGGAGGGTTCTTGAAGTCAAGTCACTTCTTTCCATCACCAATTTGTCCCTTTCTGTCACCTCTCTGCTTTCTTTTACCTCCTCCGTGAGCATCAAGGAACCTGCATGGTTTTGCAATACGTTCATCCTCTTTTTCCCCAAATGACAGGAGGAAAGCCCCCTCAGATGGGGGATGAGCAGCTCTGCTCCTGTCCTGCTCCGACTCCATCTGGGGTGGGAGGGGTGGGTGGGAAAGAGGCCTGGGAGGCCCATCTGGAATCTGGATCAATCATGTGGTCAGTTGGTGCCTCCCAAGTCAGGAGCAGGGGAGGGAAAGACCACCCTGGGCGCAGATGTTTCTGAGTTGTGTCCTGGCTCTGAAGTCCCCAGGTGCATAGGGTTGGGAACATAAGCCCATGTCATGCACCACGGAGAATAGCAGAGATGCACACCTGGAGGGACTGGAGCCTCACCTGCAGAGTCCCTGTGAGGCCTGGCAGGGCAGTGCCGAGAGCATGTGTTTGCAGAGAGGACAAGGTGCTGGGGTTTGTCAACACTGTGACCTTCATCCCTACAGGTTTCTTTCACTGCGATATTTAATCCACAGGCCAGGAAATAAAAGTCCTCTTCAAACTGACAAATCCTGTAGATTGGAATTTCTCCAGTCACTAAGGTCATGAAGACGGGCTGGACCATCTTAATTCCCTGACAAATTATTTAATGAAAACTATTTAATGAAAATTATTTAATGCCCCTGGATGTAAAGCTAATTCCTGCCTGAGAGCCTGATCTTCTACAGGCACAGATAGTACCAGAAGAAATGTTGCTCGAGAGTGGATCGAAAAATTGTTCCACCTGAGGATGAGCTTGCTGGACAGGTCCTACAGAGATGTCCAGGGACCCTCAAGGGTCACCGTAGGTGATTTGAGGTCAGAAGGAGAGGCAGCACTTTCTTTAAATTGTCATCTGAATGATGACACCAAACTCTGCCGAGGGTCAGGGCCATCCTGTGGGGCACCTTACACAACTCACTGGGGCCCTGAGCACTGGCTGAGGTCTCTGGGGAAGGAGCACCTCAGGTCTGCAGCTGAAGCTCCTTCCACAGAGGGGGACAGGGCAGCAGCAGGGACCATGCAGCCCCCTCAGCCTGTCCCTGCAGAGGGGCATCCCCTGGCAGGGGATCTGCTGGCAGGTAAGAGGGGACAGTTCCCTGAAAGAAGGTGGGAGGTAGAGGTGGAGCACAGTCTTGCTGGAGCCCCCTGGGGAGGACACAACCCTCACAGGGGACACAGGCTTCACATGGAACCTGATGGGAACAGAACCCAGAAGAGAAGCTCACCAACAGGAAACTCTCAGTGACCTGGAGCTGATGAAGGGGGACGGAAAGCTCAGGGGTATCTTTTCTTGGGCATCTCCTTCTCCTGGGACTGGCTGTGAGGAGCACAGAGGGACAGGCGCCTCAGGCCAAGTCAGATGCCCTGATGGACCTCTATGAGACTCCATAAGAAGGTCCGTGTCCCCAAGGGGAGGAACAGAGGAAAGAGATGCCCCTGGAGCTCCTGGTCCTCCCGGGACCAGCCGAGGGCGCTCTCACTGGGAGGCAGATCAGAGTAGGGGCTTTTTCTTTGGGGGCAGCTCCTCTAAACCAAGGTCAGGTTACTGTGAGGATTTCAAGGTTAACTTAGAGACAACATGGTGAACCAGACACCACTTCCCAGGTATCCAATAAAGGGAAACTGAGGCACATGGAACATAGTTGCTGAATCAAGTCACACAGACCATGGGTGGGAGGTCAGTGGTGCATGTCACTGTAGCCAGATTCCCATGCTCTGCATGCTGAGGGCCTATTAGGCATCTGTGCACCAGAGACCAGCCATTGGCTCAGGGCACTGGCAGCCTGGAGTGGACAGTGTGGTCTGGGAGTGAGAGCAAATGGAGGATAATCAACTTTTACTTTACAACCAAATACCCTCCCTCAACAGAGTGCCCATGCCTTCCCTCACAGCCGCCCAGGACAGAGTGTCAATCCTGCGTTAACTGAGAAATCCTTTACATCTGAATCCAACCATCTAAGTCATGAGGACTGGGCTGGCGGTCCCCACTCCCTAGTGGTCACTGAACTGCTCTACTCCATGCAAATCCCACCTGGGTCCAAGGTGGACAGGCTGATAGTCCCTCCTCCCACAACATACATGGCAGAGGTTCCAGAAATCACCAACCAAACTTTTATAGAGTCACTGCTGTGGTGTGAATGTGCCCCCAAAAGCATGTAGTGGTAACTGAACTCCCAGGAATCTGAGGTGTGGCCTCAGGGAAGGACATAGGTCCCTGTGAAAGGAACAAGGCTGCTGTCACAGAAGGGGACCAGGTCATGTAGAGGTGGCTTTCTGAAAAGGGGTGAGTGTGGCCCCTTCTGATCTCTCCCCATGGGGAGCCCCCACTGCTAAGATGCAGCAAGCAGCCCTCCTCACATGGGGCCCCTAGAACTTGCACTTCCCCAGCTCCTGAACAGTGAGCAGGAGTCTCTCTTCTTTACACACCACCCAGTCTCAGGTGCTCTGTTAGAGCAGCACAAGATGCACCAAGACCAGCACAGAAGTTCTGGAAGATAAGACACAAGGGTCCACGGGAAAACCCGCTTGATAATGAGGTGGCTGGACCTGGGGCCTGAGAGGAGTTTCCCATCTGGATCCCAGTGAGATGTCAAGGGACCAGTTTGGGGTCTCCCTGAGGTCATCTAGGGTCATAGGGAGGTTGAGCAAGTTCCTATTTTAAGATGAGGAACCTGAGGAGGGTGCTGGGTCGTCCAAGGTCAACGTATTGCAGTATATTTTGTAGTTTCCCAGAACAGACTTGAACCATTTCAGAACCAAGATCATAACAAGGACATCTCATTTCTGGGTCCTCAACCACTGTCCATGGCCTCAACCATCCAGCTCATCCTCTGGACCCCTCACCCACATCACGATGGCCCTGAGAACAGGCAGACGTCTCTGAGGACGACAGGGACCCAGGCCTCAGGCCTGCTGTCAGTCAGCCCCCTGCTGTTTTTCCACAGGGCTTGTGGCCCAGCCCTCCCTCAGAGCCACCAACACAGAACCACACTCTGTGGCCATGACCTGCCTCTCAGGTGACCCTGGAATCTCCATCACGTGGATCTTCAATAGCCAGACTCTGCAGCTCACAGACAGGATGCAGCTGTCCCCGGACCACAGGACCCTGATCATAGACCCCGTCAGACAGGAGGATGCCGGGGAGTATCAGTGTGAGGCCTCCAACCCCGCCAGTTCCACCAGGAGTGACCGCTACAGACTGGCTGTGATCTGTGAGTGGCCCCCGTCCCACCCAGTGCTTCTGTCATATATTTCCACTGTCAAGGGCCATCATATGGCACCAGCCATGAGCCTGGGGTAGATGCCAGAGCTTGGAGAGAATGTGGTTGACTACCCAGAAATTAGGTGCCTTGATGTCACCTTGGTTCTGATCTGACCCAAGGCTAGGCCTGGGCTAGACAGTCTGTGAGGGCTGCCCGCTGACACTGTCCTGAGATGGGAAGGAAGAAAAGAGGAAGAGGGGGTGGGGTGTGGCTCAGTGGTAGAGCACTGGCCCGGCCTGTGTGAGAACCTGGGTTCAATTCTCAGCATCACAAATAAGTAAATGAATATAATAAAGGTCCTTCAACATCTAAAAAATATATTAACATAAAAGAGAAGAGGAAGAGACCTTAACAGGAGCAGGAGCAGGATGTGGCCCAGCTGTGTGTGGAGAGGGTCAGGCTAGAGCACATGCAGGTTTCACAACCAAACGTGAAGAAATGGCCAGAAGCAGAGTCAGGAGGACATGGTGACGACATGACAAGCTGCACTGGGACGTGGTGCCATTTCCTTCCACCCTGTGTGGCCCCCTGCAGGGCCCAGCTGGTTCCCCTGAAGACCTGCCCTTCAGCCCTTTCTCTTCTCTTTCAGCAGAAGAGAGGACCCCAGGCCTCCCTGTGGGGGCCGTCGCTGGCATCGTGACTGGGGTCCTGGTCGGGGTGGCTCTGGTGGCCGCTCTGGGGTGTTTCCTGCTCCACACAAGAACTGGAAGGTACCCAGGCTTCCCCCACCTGATCCCACCCAGGTGACCCCAGGCCTGAGGGAAGGAGGCCCATCCTCAGACTCTGGCCTGACTCCCACCTCCCCACTTCCCCAGGACCCTCCCCTCTCATTCTCCAGGCTCCCCCCTCACCCTCTGCTGGCCCTGGGCTGCTGCCTCAACAGCTCCCTCCTCTGTGCGCTGGTCACTAGGGACCTGTCCCCACAGCACTGTCCTCCTTCCTTCACTCAGAAAACCTGCGACACTTCCTGTGACAGAGTTAGTGTCAAACCCAGCACCTCCTACAGTCTATTTCCACCACCTGAAATGAGGGGTGAGGCTGTGTATCTCAGGGTCCCAGGTCACTCAGTCACTTGGAGGGGCCTTGAGAGGCTGGAGGGGTCAGCTCCCATAGCTTTATGGTCATCCACACCCCTGATATGTGAGGTGGCAGTCCTGGGGCCCAGCCAGGATACTGTGTCTTGGAATGTCCTTTGCCTCCTGGCCACATGAATGGAGACAGGACAAGGCCACAGTTATATTTCATCAACTCCTGGCCCCACCAAGGTCACTGAGGTTAGCTATTGTCAAGATGCAAGAGGCTGCTGCAGTGCCCTGCCCACATGGTGACCCTGCTTCCCCTGCCCACAAGACTTGGACCCTTCCACTCAGTCAAACCCTCCTGCTTTAATTCATCCTAATTCCGCAGTCCCTTTCTAGGGTCAGTCAGCCAAATCCTCTTGAGTCTGCATCTGGAAGGGACATTCACCTCTGTCCCTGGGCAGAAGAGGCCACTTAAGGCCTTTTCTCAGCTCCCTTCTCGGTCCCCTTGAACCCGGACCTGATGGAGTAAGAAAGGTTTCACACCCTCCTTGGAAATGGGGTGCCCTCCTCATCCCCTATCTGACCCCAGTCCATGACCCTCATGAATAAGCCTGACCTTCCCTAGGGCTGGTGTCCAGCAAGGCCTCAGAGACCACCGCACCCCAGCATCAACAGCCAGTGAGTGCCCCTTCATCCTGCGGGTGGCTGGGAGCCCTAGGCCTGCCCCACAGGGTCACTCTTGCAGTCAACACTCCTTAGGTCAAGTCCTTCCCCTGGGCCTCAGGAGCCCTGTCATCAAACACTCAGGTCAGGGGACCCACCTGGCCTCACTTTTGGCATCTAGTCACCTCCTTAGGCTCCTTGGCTCCCTGGACCGCTAACAGGGACACAGGGTCTCTGCCAGGACATGTTGTGTCCTCTGACCCTCTGAAAGCTGAGGACCCCATCTCCTCCTGCTGCAGGGGCCCAGGCCTCACCACACCCTCCTTTAACTCTGTCTCTGTTCCAGGCCAAGGTCCCTCTGAGAGCTCCACCTCCCTGGTAAGTCCCCCCAGCTCCCTACACACAGGGACCTGGCTGTGAAGGCTCAGGTCAAGGGCACTGTCAACCCCAGTACAGCACAGACGGCCCCTCTCATGTTGGACCAGGACAAGGTTTGCCTGGACCTGGACAGAGGCTTGGCCTCTCTCAGGTACAGGACCACCATCACTCTGTCCTCAGTCCACCCTGCTTCCTTCCATTTGTCTCATGGAACCACTGGAGGCCAGCAGGTGCAGAGTGGGTGCTGGGAGCTTCTATCAGTGGCCCTGGGTTAATGATGGGGGACCACAGTCTGGACAGAAATTGGGGTGACTGTGCAGAATTGGAGGCTGGTGCTCAGGACCAGAGCTGGTACCTCCTGGGAAGAAAGGGCTAAAGCAGACACAGGGAGTAAGCTCTGGCCTGTCAGAGACCAGAACCTTCCAGGCATCACCCAGCACCTGCTCCCTGGAGTCTCAGCCTTGATGAGCCTCCCTCACTGACCCTGGTGTCCACTCTTTCTCCCCTGCCCAGGCTCCTGTTTCTGGCCACAAAACTGCCGTTCCCATCTACCAGGTGAGTGTGGGAGATGAATATTCTGGTCCACTGTCCACAGACCAGACCATGGAGCTGCCACTAGCTGAACCTTCTTGAGTTTTCAGGAAAGAGTAGTCAAAACAGGTTTGGGGGTGGTGAGCACAGGAGGAAGGGACCTGGAAACAGGAGCCACTGAGCCAAGCCAGGCACAGGACGGAGCAGTCCCAGGTGGACCAGGGCCAAGGAGTCCCTGAATCCAGTTCTCAGAAGGACACAGGGTCAGAGGACTCTTTGTTCTTTTTCAGGAATTAATAAACCCTGACCTGGACATCTACTGCCGGGTCAACCACACAGCCATTGGAGGTTCCTAGTTCCCACCAGACAAGGCTCCATATTGATGGAGGGAGGGTCCCCCTAGGACCCCACACCATGGGCAATGGAGAAAAGAGCTGGGAGACTCTGGCACCTGGAGGGGAGGGGTCCCATGGGCTTTGAAGACCCAGAAAGGCTGCTTGAATGCTGAATGGCCAGAACCAGGCTGCCTGTGCCCAGGAGCAGGGGCTCCAGGGAGAGGGAAGAGCCCTGTGGGTCACCTGGAAAGGCGCTGAATAAAGACCCCCTCCCTCCTTCGCTCTTTTGGTTCCTGTGGGAACGTCTCTTGGCAGACACTCCCCTCAGGGTCCAGGTCAGCTCTCTCCTGTGTCACGCAGGGGAATCGTGGTCTCTAAGTTGTTCCCACAGGTTTCTCTTCCTGGGAGACAGGAGCTAGGAGGTGGGACCAGGGCAAAGGTCGGGTCTGTCCACAGGGAAGGATGAGGGTCCCAAGCCCTGCAGCCAGCAGAGCACTCAGTGGCCCTCACGCTCCAGGGACCCATGGTGGCTGGCTGTGGCCATTGATTTCTTCTCTGCCCAAAGCCCAGTACTCAGGACATCTTCACCTCTGCTGGGACAGGGACAGTGACTGTCAGAGTAATCAGGAGACAGGGCCAGACCCAGACTCAGGCCCTGAACAAAGGACTCAGCCCCTGCCCGAGGCTCCAGCTCTGCCCTCCCATCACCTTCCACTCTGCCCTGCCTGGTCTCTCTGGAACCAGCCTCCTCTGCACACTCCAGCACCCAGGGCAGAGGCTCAGGGCTCCCCACATGGGGCTCTCCAGGCTCCATGGTGATGGGGCAGAGGATCTCCTCCCTGACCTGAGGCCCAGGATGTCCACTCAGCCTCCTCCACACACCTGGGCGACTGCTCTGACTCCGGTGAGGGCTGGGTAGGGTGATGTTCTCAGGTAGGTCACGTGGATCAGGCCACTACACTCCTGGAAATCAGAGGTCCATGTACTAAAGCTCAGGGACGCTCTGCTGATGCCTGAGAGTTTTCTGTCCTGAGATGAGAAGTCGGAAGAGACCCTCAGAGATTCCCCCATGACTCAGCTCTAGTGAGGCTCATCCTGCGTGAACATAGCATCAGGTCACACACGGTGACTTGCCTTGGTTTCCTGGGGCAGCTGCCACAGACTGTCTCCAGCACAGTGGCTCCAGCAGTGGATCTCAGGTGCCCTTGCAGCTACATTCTTTATGGAGGCTCCAGGGGCTGTGCCCACAGTCAAAGGAACCTTAAAACTCAGCTCGCTGTTGCATCTTCAAACCTGGTGGGAACTTTCACTAACTCTTGCCCCAGGTCCTGTCTTGGAAACCACATCATCTGGAGCACCTTCGCCCACAGCATCCTGCTCCCTGAGCCACACATGAGCCCCTGGGAACCTGGGTCAAGCTGAGCCCCTCCAAGCCAAGCATGGCACCCGTCTTCCTCCTTCCCATCTCATCCCATCCAAGGAGGTACCCTGCTCCTGTAGAGCCACCCTGGCCCTCCAGGGACTCAGGTCCAGTCCCTGCAGTGTCTCTGCAGGTCACACTCACACCACGCAGGCTGCCCAGGGGAAGGGTCACCTGTGAGCTCAGGGGAGCCTCCCTGACTAGGATGGAGTGGAGTCCTCCTCTCCTTCTGCATCTGAGCAGTCCCCAGGGTCCTCTGTACCCTGTCCCTGCAGCCACTGTTTCTCCCTGGACCCAGCCTCAGGTCACAACAGGCAGAGCTGAGGCGCTGACTCTCCAGGAGTCCTTCCCATTCCTACCACATGAACCTGCTCAGCCCTGAGACCCTCCCTCAACAGGTGACTGTGCTCTGGGCTCCTGAACACCTGCCCCCACACATGCCAGCTTCAGATCAGTGACAACCACCAGCTCTGACACCCTCACCCACGGCAGGTGTCTGAGCAGACTCACCAGGTGGGACAGCTGAGGCTCCAGCAGGCAGGAGCACCCTGGTCCCTCTCCTCCCTCCCTGAGGGCAGCAGGCCCCACAGGCTGCCTCTGACCACCAGCCTTTGTCCAGACCACAGCTTCAGGTCCCTACTGCTCCTCCCCAGGCACATGCACTGTGCCTGCAGCAGCCAAGAGGAAATCCCACTGTCAAGGAAACACTGGGCCCCATCCCTCCTCAAATTCTGAAAGGGACAGACACATGCAACACACCTGGCCTCACCATCCATCCAAAGGCCACTCCCAGCTACTTACCACCCAGGCCACCTGCAGCCTGAATAGCGACCTCCTTTCTGCTCTCTCCCTGTGACAGCAGGTGCTGCTTTTGCATTGTGGCCTGGGGTCCCCTCCACCCCCCCAGGGAACCCAAACCTGCCTGTGCCCCGCCTCAGCCACACTCCTCAGCCTCCTGCTCCCCTCCACCTCCCTGACCTGCACAGAGAGGGGACAGCCCTCCT
The DNA here is from genome assembly GCF_052094955.1 of Ictidomys tridecemlineatus. Lineage (NCBI taxonomy): Eukaryota > Metazoa > Chordata > Mammalia > Rodentia > Sciuridae > Ictidomys > Ictidomys tridecemlineatus. Next base: position 12,436,190 of record NC_135491.1, on the reverse strand, counting down.
AGCCCCTCCCTGCTCACTGCCAGCCTTGGGTGCTCATCACGGGGTCTGCAGGGGTCATTTGTGCTCAGGTTGGTCATTTGTGGGACCAGGCAGACAGGAGAAGCCTCCCACATGCCTTTGACTCTCAGAAGGGAAAGTAAACAGAGAACAACTCCAACCAAAAGTCAGAAGGCAAGGGCGTCCCAGGGATTCCTAACAGTGCACCATCTTGCTCATGATCTTCTTCAAGAGATACTGTCAGATCAGACAAGGCAGGCAGCGGCCAAAGGAGGCAGATTTAAAAGGGCCACTGAACAGGCTTTATTGAGATATCACTTCCGGGCAGAACTCGATCAGACCCACAGAGGGGACTGGGGAAGGGCCTGAGGAGAAACTGTGTGGAAGCTCGACCGGACTGGACTTCTATGGGGCTTACAGCAGGAAGGGAAGGGCTTGGGATTGGAAAAGGTGTCTCTAGGGTCCCTTGCCCCCTTAGAGTTGGTCAGGGGAGTTGGCTGAACTCCAGGATTGGCCAGGGGGTCCTGCTGATTGACAGGAGTTAGTCAGGAGATCTGGCTGATTGACAGGCGTTTCTGCCAGCATCTGATTGATGTTCTTTTCAGTCGCGGGCTGCTTTGTTCTAAGTTACCACTAAGTCGCCACCAAGTCACTGCCACCAACCTAACAGATACTTCCCATGTCCTTACTTTGAGACCTTGGGACAGATGGCCTCTCCTAAGGCTGACCATCCCTGGGTGCAAAAATCTCCCCACTCTGAGCAGCAGTCCTCAGGTCAACTCCCGTCCTCTCCCTAGACTCACCCAGGCAGCCTGGGACCAGCACTGAACAGGACCCACCCTGCAGGCTGAGGTCAGGGCCACCTGGGCCCAGGTTTCAGGGCCAGCTCTCACCATTTGGACCCTGGTCAGCTTCCCCACTACAGTCCTGACACTGGCCATGGGTCTCCTCATGACTTCCTGAAGTGACATTGGGACTCACAGCCAACACTCAACATAGTGTGATTCTGTGTGACAGGAGCGTGGCTTTGGCTGGAGATGGAGGTGGAGATGTCACCTGAGTTCCACCTCAGCCCCGGGGGCTCCCTCCCACATGCCCACTGTCCCCACACTCCTTCCTGGTCCTGGAGAACCCTGCTTGGCCATGGGTCACTGTGTAGTCCCCTCCTTCCTGGCATCACCCACAGGAAAAGGCAGGGTGACCTCAAGAGAACCACTCTGGGGGTGGCAGAGGACAGAGGCCACCCCCAGAGGACATGGGCAGGCCTGAGCCACAGCTGCACCAACAAATGGAGAGAAAAGCTCTCCCTGAAATCTCTCCCCAAGGGCAGCAGAGCCCAGGGTCATCTGATTCTCACTGCCACATCCTCCCTTCCCAGGACACATCACCTGCCCCTGCACACCCAGGCCCTGAAGCTTCCTCTGGGACACTAGAGTCTGGGTCTCTGAGGCTGGGCTGGTGACACCAGTGATGGAGGGAAGTCCCTGCACCTGTCATACTCAGTGGAGCCTATTCTAGTCTCCAGAGCCAAGCTGTCCTCATCCTCCTGGGAGGAAATCCACCTTCCCAGAGCTTTGGAGAACATGGGGAAGACGTGGGCCAAACCAGGATTCTCTGTCATAAAGGAAATATGCCCAGTGGTGAGGGGACCCCAAGGGTTTCCCGGGTGGTGCTGAGAGCCCTGAGACCAGGACACAGCTGAGGCCAGTGCTGGGTGAGCCACTTCTCTCAGGGGACAGCGTCCCCACCTGCCTTGCTCTTGAGGTATGGCATGGGGTCCAAAAAGGGAACAGAGGGAAAGAGGAAGAGGAACTAGAGGCAGGACTGAGAGGGAGGGGACAGAGAGCCTAACTGGAAAGAGACCCTCCCCCCACCCACATGATCCAGGAAAGTGCTCCTGCCCTGGGAGGGGGCTGAGCTCAGAGGAGCAGGGCAGCAGGGCTGACTGGCCTGGGCCTCTGCCTCCCAGTGGGTCTGCAGTGAGCTCCTTCCACAGAGGGGTACAGAGCGGCAGGGAGTCAAGGGAAACCTCCATCCAAGCCACCAACACCAAACTGCTCTCTGTGGTCAGACCTGCGTCTCAGATGACACTGGAATTTTCAACAGCCAGAGTCTGCAGGTCACAGAGAGCAGGCAGCTGTCCCAGGACCACATCACCCTCAGCATAGATGCCGAGAGACAGGAGGATGCAGGCAATAGCAGTGTGAGCCCCCCAGCCCGGTCAGTTCCACCCAGAGAGATGCCCTCAGCTGCAGTGTATGATAGCCCACCTTTGGCCCACCCAGCAGTTATTCAACTCTGATTTTATGTTTCTTGCTGTATCGTGGTAGTTATCAGGCACTTATGTTATTATAGCTGGTGAGAATCACGAAACAAGTGGACAGTCCTCAGAACTTGAACTGAGGCAGTAATGCTCAAAACCAGGAACTGACAGGCCCGTTATTCTTGACCTAAGGTCCTGGGCAACACCAGGTCCCACCCTTTGCAGGTCTCACAGGCACCGTCTCCAAGGCAAGGTGGTGTTCTGTAGGGACAGGGGCACCTGGGCTGAGACCCAGTGAGAGATGGCGCTGAGAGGACAAGCCCTCTCCCCTGATATGGGGTTTTTAAAAAATATTTTTTTCATGGTAGATGGACACAATATCTTTATTTATTTATTTTTATGTGGTGCTGAGGCTCGAACCCAGGGCCTCACGCATGTAAGGCAAGTGCTCTACCACTGAGCTACAGCCCCAGCCCTCGCTTCATGAGGTTTCACCATCCCCCTGGAAGATGCTCCCAGGCACACCTGCTCCAGGGGACCCAAGTCTAGACTGAGTCCTGCTAAGGATGAACCCCAAAGCCTCGAGCACCCACCACCAGGCCTGACCAGCCCCTGCAGGCCTCACACTCCTTGGCCAGCAAACACCAGCCCCTAACTAGGGAGGGGCCTTCATCCACCACGACACAGAGGATTTCTGGACACATGTAATGTCATTGGAGTGAGGATCACAGGACAGGCCTGCCTCTGTCCTCCCCAAGGCCCAGGGCTCTCTCCTTGTCCTGAAGTGTTCTGAAAACTGTGTACCTCTGAGCTCCAGTTTGAAGAATGGTGCCTCATGACCCCTGACCCTATGATGGACAGTTGGGCACCATCATGGACAACCGCAGAGGTGCCCCATGCCCTGGAGTTATAGAGGGTCCCTGGTGGAACTGCTGGTGGGTGAGCCTCTGCACACTGTACGCTTTAATTTTTTTAATATTTATTTTTTTAGTTGTAGATGGACACAATACCTTTATTCCATTCACTTATTTATTTTTTTTTAATCTGGTGTTGAGGATCGAACCCAGGGCCCCGCGCATGCTAGGCGAGCGCTCTACCGCTAAGCCACAATCCCAGCCCACACACTGTAGGCTTTAGATCCTCAACCACAGAGCTGATGCGGTGACCTCCATCCAGACCTGTCCCCCGGGAGCACATGACCCCTCAGGTCCCTGCCCAGAGCATAGTGGTGGGTCCTGCACCATAGAGCCTGCTAAGGGGGAGTTTTTCCAGTGAAGTGACAAGAAGGGGATTTACCTCAGTGGCAGAGCACTTGCCTAGCCTTTGTAACGCCCAGAGTTTGGTCCTCAGTCCTGGGGGGAAAAAAAGGCAAGTAGTGACAGAGCAAGGGACCCATCAGGACAGAAGCATCTCCTAGCTCCCACCAAGTGGGGTGATAATGAATGAGCAGGCAGGTGTCTCTAGCTGAGCTCTCACTGTGTCCCTCAGGCTCCTCCCCTCCCCCAGCACCCAGGACTGACCACATCACCAGAGAAGGCCTGAGACAGAGAGCTCAGAGAGAAATGGACACACGGAAGCCCTGGGGCCCTGCTCCTTGCCTGCCAAGGACATGTTCTGAAGTCACTGTCCAAGAGGGGGTGCCTCTGCCCAACCTGTCTCTGTGGACAGTGTGTGCCCTCCTGCCCTGCCCTGCCCACTCCCTGGGTCCTTCTCCAGGTGCCTCTAGACAAACCTGGTGTGGCTGTGTCCCTGTGAGGTGTGTGGAGAGGCTGAGTCTCTGGGGCATGTGTCTCAGAGCCACGTCATGAACATCTCTTGTGTCCAGGACTGGAGAGGAAGGACGCGGCTCCAGCTCCTCCATGTGAGACAGCGAGTGCCAATCCTGGGTTCCCATAAGTGCTGCATGGGTCCTTCTGGAGGGAGTCAGGCCTGGTCACCCTGCAGCAAGACCTGGGCCAGGCCCTCCTGTGTCAGTGCACCCTGGAGTCTGTCTGGGAGGCCGATGCTCTGTTCCTGGGACACCAGGCTCCGATGGGACACTTCCGCCTGACCTTCAGGATGCAGGCCCCCCAGGCCTCAGTTCTGCATGCACAGCAAGGGTCTTTCTACCTATAAATGAAGTGTGTCTTCACCCTGCTCTGACCCCTCCTCCTCCCAGTCTCAATCACTGGATGAATGTCACACATCACAGTCATCCTAGAAGCAAGGAGACCCCATCTCCCCCTCCTCCTGTCTCACAGAGCCCTTCCAGATCCTTCTCTGACAGACTCACAGGGCCCTTGGAGGAGATCTGGGCCTAGTCACAGGAAGGGTCGTGTCTGCTGGACCATCCAGGGAATGCAGATGGTGGCTACTGTACCGATATGAAGGTGCTGAGGGGAACCACCTGTGGCCAGGCATCTAGCTTCCCTGCTGGGAGGACAGCAGAGCTCCAGACACGGAGGTGACCTGGGGGGATGGACAGATTCCACTCAGGGAGACCCCCCACAGAGGATCTCTCCAAGCTGACAATCAGGGTGTGCCTCACCTGCTTTAGGACCTGCCCTAAAGGGGATTTGGCCCCAACAGGTGGAGTCACACTGAGGGCCACATGCAGCCCATGGTTCTAACCTTGCCAGCCAGCAGGACAGAAGCCTCAGATTGTCCCTTCAGTGCAAATCACTAGGTTTAATTCTACAAATCCCAGCACATTTGGCCTCCTTGGGGCCTGTGCAGTCTCCAGAGGAGGCCAGGGCACCAGGAAGTCACATGTTCCTCACAGATCCGTCCTTTTCCCCCTCACCCACGTCAGGAGCCATAAACACACAGGGGAGAGCAAACCCTCAGCACCTGCTGCTCTGTCACTGGAACTTTCCAAGGCTGAGAGCCCACACCTCCTCCTGAAGACCTCACTTTCCTTCCCACAAAGGCACCCTCCCCTTGTATTTGAGGGAGACCCTAAATGCACTCTCCAGCTTCACTTCCTTTCAGTTGACTTTAAACAGCACTAATTTTGGAGTCACACCCTGGAGCAAGACACTGTTAGCCTCCCAGTAGCTCCACTCTAGAGGACAAGGATAACCAAAATACCCTGGGGTTAAAAGTGTTCTCCAACAAAAGTTGAGGTTCTTTTTAAAATTGTTTTTGGCTTTTGCTCTTCTCCCTTGTTCTGCTATTATTTTTTAAGGGGTGCTTTCAGGATCCAACTCAGGGGTGCAAAACTGCTGAACCACATCCTCAGCCCTTTTTATTTTGAGACAGGCTTGCTAAATTGTTCAAACCTAGGCTCCTCCTGCCTCAGCCTCCAGAGTTTCTGGGATTACAGGTATGCACCACTGTGCCCAGCTCTTGTTCTGTTATATTAAACAATGAGGTCAGCTGTTCCTGAAAAACGACAGTGGCTAATTAGTAACTTTTCTCTAGAGTTACAGACCCCAGAATATTTGGTGACTTTCAGGTAACAATAGCACATGCACCAGAAAAGCACATACTCCCCCCTTACTGGGCCCAGTGGCAGGTTCCTGGAATCCCAATGACTCAGGAGGCTGAGGCAGGAGGATACAAGTTCAAGGCCAGCCTCAGCAACTTAGGAAGACCCTGTTTCAAAAGAAAAAAAAAAAAGACTGGGGATGTAGTTTGGTGGTAAAGCACCCAGGGCTTCAGTCCTAGTACAACATAAAAAGGAAGAAGAAACAGAGAGAGAGGAAGAAAACAGACCACATAGGATTTATGAGCCCCTAGCACTCAGACTGTCTGAGTCTAAAGAAACCATTCACTAAAGTCCCCACCCAGGCCCTGGGCCTGTGACCCCCTGGCAATGGAATTCCCCATCTCCTAATGGCAAGTTTGTCATCAAAAATGCTCCCCCCATCACTCCCATGAGCATGGGTGTGTCATCTACATGAACAATGTTCCAAACAGAAAATGAACTGTGAAGAAGAGAGGCCAATCCACAACATTTAGTATCACTATAGGTCCTACTGTTTGGATCCTTGAATTTAAATAAATATTTGTTAAATGACTCTCAAAATCCCCTAGCCTGAGGTTGCACAACTATTCTGGTCTCTGTCTCTCTCTCCCTTCTCAGGGTACCTGCAGGATTTAGACAGCACCAGGAGACATCAGGAGCACACACAGCCAATGACCAGCACGATGACCCTGGGCAGTCAGCTGTCTGACTCTAGGGGAAGGTTCCAGATCCTCCTCAGCCCTGCAAGGGGTGGTGGGAAACCCCATTCCCTCCTGATTCTTCCATGTGAGCATACCTGGGAGGACCTGTCTCCCATTGTAGAAGGTCCAGTTTGGAATTCCACAGCAGCCCTGCTGACACCTATTTACACAAATCCCAGGTGACACAGCCTTTAGGGACACAGACTCACAGCCATTTCCTCCAGTGGCCATAAGGCAGGGACATCAGGGCCTTGAGTGTCCAGCCACTGAGTCTTGGACTTACTCCCTCCCCACTGACCAGGGCCCTGGAGTTGGTTACATGTGCCCACGCCTCCTATGACAGGTTCTTCCCTGGGGTCCCTGGTGCCTTCCCAGGAGCTTCCTCCTGGAAAAATCTGCAGCTCAGCCCAGGACTTGGGGATAGGACAGGAAAAGCAGCTGCACTGGTCTCAGAGGACTGGGAGGCTCCCCTGAACTTGGGGAAGAGAGCGCACGCCCTCTAGTGGACATGCTAAGAGTCCCATAGAGGGCAGGTGAGGGCTGACCTTGGGCAAAGGGCAACTTTGGAGGATGGAACTGAAGATGCAAAGGGAGGAGGAGGATATTGGGAAGGAGTGAGGAGGGGTGGGAAGGAACAGGTGAGGGGAGGCTCTGGGGAGGCCAGAGAAGGGCGCAGAGCAGGGCTCCCCTCTCCTCTCCACTGACACTGGGGCTGGCCATCCATGAGGGGCTGTGTGCTGTGGGGTGTTGAGCACCATCTGGGAGTCCATCTACTAGGTCCAGAAGGATACCCTGCCCCCAGCTGTATCAATCAGAAGTGTCTCCAGACACTGCCACATGTCCCCTGGATGGCAACATTGTCTCTGGCTGAGACTCACTGGTCTACACAAACCTGCAGTAAACAACTCCACAGATGAAATCCACCCCATTTTGGTAGAAGAACTGAGTGTAAAAGGGCAGAGACTGACTGGTTCTGATCACAAGTCAATCACTTGTCCCTGGAGAAGACATGTTTCAAGATGATGGCCGCATGGCATCCTGAACCTGCACAGCACTGTGGGCTTCCAAGGGTCTGTAGCCACACATCAGTGACACCTGCTGGGTCCATGACATCGTGGATGCAGGGAGCTCTGTCACACTGGGAAGAGGAATCCCGTGATCTGAGCCCACACCCAGCACCTGGACAGTCCCTGGGCCACTCTCACCACCTCAGGAGGCCTCTGAGCAAAGACGGCAAAGTCAGTTCTGAGTTAGGAAGAAAGGTCTTAGTAAGAGGAAAGGACAGCACAGGAATTTCTCTTCATGTTCCACGTTGTAGACTGTGGATCATTCATTAAGTTGACTCAACCCCAAACTGACCAAGTGGCTGGACAGAGCTGGGGTCTCACCAGCCCCTGGGCCTGCAGCACTCTGCTGCCCCAACTCTGGCCCACTCAGAGCCACAGGGGCCTTCGCTGATTATTCTTCAGGGGGCAGGTGAGAGGAAGCTTTTAGGGTCCTCACTGTTTACCCACCACCTCTCAGTCTCTGGGCGATTCTGTTGTCCATTCTTGGATTCAGTGTCCTTATCCCTGACCTCTGCTTCTCTCACTTATCTTGACATCATCACAGGTCCAAAAAGCCCTCTGCAGGTGATCTGGAGGGACATATTCTCAGAGATGGTTTCCTTCACATCACCCTGAACAGACCTCCACCTGGGGTCCCAACACTGTGACCAGCAGAATTTGGACCAATCTGAATGGTGGGATGAAGAGGAACCAAGACACTTCCAGCACTTAGGGGGATCATGAACCTCCTCCCGCTGTGTGCAGGGGTGACCAGTGGACAGAGACACAGAGCACCTCATTGCTGTGCAGAGAGGGTGAGCCACACGAATGTATGGCAGCTACATGGACAGCAAAGTCCACTGAAGTCCACATTGTGTGGACAGCTCTCCCAGCTCCTTAAGAGAGAAATTCAAAATGTGGCATTCACAGGCTAATGAAGAACAGAACACGCATCACAGTTACTGGTACTATTTTCCATACAAGTGTGTTCTGCTCATTTTTTTAGGTGTTGAAAAGGAGGCCCTTCTGCTCATGCACCATCTCCAGCATTGTGTTCTGGTGGAAATTACAATGTTTCTCCTCCTTGAATTTGTTACATTACTAAAAGCAGCTCCTAACATCCTCCAGGGACAACAGTGCCACCCACTGCAGCTGGGCACTTCCCAGTGCTGTCCTTGAGCCTGGGATATCCCATGTCCACAGGAGCCCTGGCTGGTGGCTGAGGAGTTAGACATGAAAAGTCTCAGACTCTTTTTTTTTTTCTACAATTCCAGTTCTCCCTGGAGTCCTGCCTTCTCTGCCTCTGCCTCTGCTCACAGGTACTGGGAACTTCTGGAAGCTGAACCCCCATTGGAAAGCAGCCACCTATGCTCAGGTCTGTTGGGCACTGCCTGGTCCCAGTGAGCTCCTTGGGCCACATCCAGTTGTGGGAGCAGCTGCCTCACTCTGTTATAGGGGAGATGTAGCTGGGTCCCCCCAGATGGGTGCCAGCAAAAAGACATGGGGAAGGACTTCCATGGAACAAAGCTGATGGCACAGGAAAACCAACTCTGACATTGTCCTCATCCCAGGAATGCCATGAGTGGATCAGAATGTCCTCTTTCATGTTTGGACAGGGCGATCCACATCATGATTTTGTAGCAAAATGGGGTCAGAATCTGTCTTTGAAGGTAAAGAAGTGGCTGGCGCTCCTCTCAGGCTTAGTATTCAGAACTCTAAAGGTTTTGCACAAACTCTGCCAACACAACTGCTTTATGACTGTGACCAGCTTGTCCATGTGCTCGACGGACAGAGTAGCAGCAACTCCAAGAAGAGCAGGTTTAGTGGAAACTCTGCACAGAGAAGAACAACTGCAGGAAGATAAGCTGCCCCCGTCCTCTGAGCTGTTGGGAGAGAAAGAAAAATGCCCAGGACACAAAATCCTCTGCTTCTGGAAAGAGAGAGAGAGAGAGGCCAAGCAGGGGGAGAAGAATCCCGAACAGACCCACCTCAATAGCACCTCCCAGGAAGCAGGAGGCAGAGGGACAAGGAATCCTCACTTGTAAAGACTTTCAGATGTGACAATGAATTAATTTTTTTAAACCTAAAAGTATTTACCATAAAAGACTGAACAAGTTTTTGTAAATGAATATTGATCCATAGGCTTTTTTTTTTTTGAGAGAGAGAGAAAGAATTTAATATTTATTTTTTAGTTTTCGGTGGACACAACATCTTTGTTTGTATGTGTTGCTGAGGATCGAACCCGGGCCACACGCACACCAGGCAAGCATGCTACCGCTTGAGCCACATCACCAGCCCGATCCATAGGCTTTTAACAAAATTACTAATAAAATAATGAGTGGATGAGTTAGAAAAACAAAACTGAAGTGACAGAATGGAAGAAAATATTTGCAAATCATACATGGGATATGGGTTTCATGCTAGGATGAATAAAGAACAGGTACAAATATGCAACCAAAGAATAACCTATGTTTAAAAGAGGCCAAGGAGCTGGGCACAGTCCTGGGCATCTGTAACCCCAGGCATCTAAAACTTGAGATTGGCAAGTTTGAAGACAGCCTGGGGAACTGTCCCAAAACAAAAATATATAAATATATGTAAAGGCTGGGGTGTAGCTCAGAGGTACAGCACCCCTCAGATCAAATCCCAGCAGTGAAAGAGAAGGGGGAGGGCAAAGGGCTTGGATAGCCACATCCCCGGAGATGTTGCAGTAGCCAAAAAGTACATGACAAGATGCTCAGTGTCATCAGTCACTATGGAAACAACCAAAATCACAATGACACCTCACACCACATTATCCTACATTCCTGAGGGTCTCTGAGCACTGTGGACTTCAGCACTTCTAACAGAGCCAGGCAGAAGCTCATCTACCCAGCACTCCCACAGCTGGGGATGTGCCCAGAGGATGGAAACAGGGACTCCAATAGTTTCCCACAGGCTAAGGCTCGCCACACCACTTTTAACCATAGGCAGAGTGTGAAACCACCCAAGTGTCCATCAACAGAGGAATACATAAATAAACATGACTTACAAATAAATATGTTGGAGTATTAATCAACCACTAAAAAATAAACTTCTGATGCACACCACAACCTGAGTAAACCTGAAAACATGATTAAACAAGGCAAAATGGTACGTGGTTGTTTAATTTCATTCATATGAAATATCTGGAATAGGAAATTCATAGAGACAGGAAATAGATTCAAGTTTACCTGGGGCTTGGGGGTCCTGAGATGTAATTGCATAATGCTTAGACTTTTAGTGCAGGCGATAAAAAGATTCTGGAAATTGTAGTGGTCACTGTATATTTGACTGGAATCATGGCATGTATTTGAACAGTTAAAAGGGTTCATATAATGTGAAAGGCCAACCTTACAAGTGACTGAGTTACACTCCTCAGCTTGGTGCTGAGGCGCTCAGTCACAGAAATGGGTGTGTCTTGCTACAGCCCCATGGGTGAAGCTATGCTCACCTGTTCCTTTGTAATATAACCCCTTGCCCTGTTTAGGAGAGAATCTTCCATGGAAGTGCCTTGTGTGTGTCCCCTCCTCTTACTGTGCCCTTGGGTGTGGCCTACCCAGGTGTCAGTCAACCTGCTGACAGTGGACATCATGAAGATAGACTCAGCCCCCTGAAACCTGACCCCTTGCCTCATTTGAATAGCTTCTCCTCAATAAAAGGGGTCAGCGCGTGCTCTCACTCTCTCTCTTTCTGCGGACCCTTAAGGTCAGAGGAGCCGTCACAGCAACCCCAAAGAAAAAGGTATTTGTTTCTCTTGTGTGGTTACTTCGTGCAGTCCAGTTAGCCCAGTTTAACTAGAGTGACCCCTGAGCCTTTTGGTCGCGAGAACAGAAACCCGGCAATATAGCACATTTTTGTTATAAACATTACACAATGAAAAGTCTCTAGGAAAGATGTGTAAAATACACCCACTCTGCTCAGATAGTGTGTGTGTGTGTGTGTGTGTGTGTGTGTGTGTGTGTGTGTGTGTGTGTGTAAGGTAGGGGACAGGCGTGAGGAACTAGGGATTGGCCCCAGGGGCACTCTGCCACTGGACTACATTTCATTTTTTTGTCTTGCAACAAGGTCTCACTAAGATGCCCTGGGCTGTCCTCAAACTAGTTCTCTTCCTTCCTCAGCCTCCTGAACAGCTGGGATGAGAGGCTGTGTCATACATCTGGCCGGATAGTCTTCAAAATACTCACATGACAACCCTGCAGGACCTTTGAGACTAAGATCCAAGTATTTAAACACAAGAAACAAACCAGCCAACCGCAGACCCTGCTCACAAAGCCAGTGCTTCTACCCTAAAGCTTCGAGAGCTATTCCCAAGGCCCTTCCTTTGAAGGCTCAAGAACAGCTGCCGCCTCCTGAGGCTGCCCATCCCCTGGGTGCACAGTTCTCCCTACTCTGGAGCAGGAGACCCCAGTACAGCTCCGGTCATTCCCTATATTCACCCTGAATTGGACAGAGTCAGTCATCCTTGGGACCCAAGGTGAACAGGAACCACCATACAGCCTGTCAGAGCCTCCTGTGCCCAGGGTCAGGGCCAGCTCTCACCATTTGGACCCTGGGCAGCATCCCTGTTTGAGTCCTTGACACTGGCCACAGGTCTCCTCATGACCACAAGGGGGCAACATTGGCACTCACAGTCAACACTTGGCAGATTGATTCTGACACTTGGACTAGGCTTTGAGTCAGGAGGTGGAAGTGTGGCCTGATTTCCATTCCCAGTAGACTGCAAACGTTGCCTCCCACAAACCTGCTCGGCTTCCACTCCTACTCCTTTCTGGGCCTGTGAGGACCCTGCACTGCCAGGGGTCTCTGAGCAGGCTCTGCACCCAGGCATCACCCATGGGGAAAGTCAGGGTGACCACAGGAGAATCACTAGGTAGAGGATAGAGGCCACCCAAGGAAGGCATGGGCAGGCCTGAGACATAGGTCCACCAAACAATGGAGAGGGAGGGTCTCCCTAAAATCTCTCCCTGGGGAACAAGGAGCCCATGATCACCTACCTCCACTACCACAGTCCTCCCCTCCCAGGACACAAAGGGTGTGAAGTCCTGAGATAGCCACTCAGAGGCCAGGCTGGAGACACCAGATATCAAGAGCAGGTCCCCCTCACCAGCCATCACTCAGAGGGCCCCTTTCCTGACCCCAGAGCTTTCTCTGTCCCCTTCCTGCAGGGAGGAAATCCACCTTCCTAGAGCATTTGAGAACATGGGGAAGACACAGGGCTAAATTGGGACTCTCATCATAAAGGAAATATATCCAGGGGTGAGGGACACCAGGGCTTCCCTGGGTGGTGCTGAGAGCCCTGAGGCCAGGACACAGCTGAGGCCAGTGCTGGGTGAGCCACTTCTCTCAGGGGACAGCGTCCCCACCTGCCTTGCTCCTCAGGGTGTGGCATGCAGTAATGAAACCCAACAGGGAAAGCAGAAGGGACAGGAGGCAGGACTGAGAGGGAGGGGACAGAGAGGTTCCTCCACAGAGACCCCGCCCCCAGCCCACGTGACCCAGGAAAGTGCTCCTGCCCTGGGAGGAGGCTGAGCTCAGAGAGGAGCAGGGCAGCAGGGCTGACTGGCCTGGACCTCGGCTTCCCAGCGGCTCTGCAGTGAGCTCCTTCCACAGAGGGGACAGATCAGCAGGGACCATGCAGCCCGCCTCAGCCTGTCCCTGTAGAGGGTGCATCCCCTGGCAGGGGGTCCTGCTGGCAGGTAAGAGGGGACAGTTCCCTGAAAGAGGGTGGGAGGTAGAGCACAGTCTTGCTGGTGCCCCCTGGAGGACACAACCCTCACAGGGGACACAGGGCTTCACTGGGAACCCAATGGGAACAGAACACAAAAGACAGACAAAAGGTCACCAACAGGAAACTCTCAGTGACCTGGAGCTGATGAACGGGGGTGGAAAGCTCAGGGGTTCTCTTTTCCAAGTTACTCACCAGGGGCCATTATATTTTGAAAATCGGTGTTAACAGCTCTGTCAGGGCCACTCTCCAAATAGAAAGATCAGTGGACATTGTCTGCAGCCAGCAGCCTCAGATATTGGCACACAGACACCTGGATGCTCAGGGTGGGGACCCTGCTCTACTCATCCACAGGAGGCTGAGCCTGGTCCAGGCCCTGGGCTACCACAAGGGTCAGACTAGTCTCTGCCTCCTGGAGCTTCCTCTCTAGAGGGCAGGAGGCCAGGCCAGCAAGGAGGTCTGCAGGTGAGGCCAGGTGCTGTGTAGATCTAGGAGGGCAGAGAGCAGGGAAATGTCCACAGGGAAGACCTGGGGTCTGTAAGGAGGTGGTCAGGGGAGGCGGGTACTCAGGGGCCCTGGGTGTGAGCAGGGATCTGAGGGCACTGAGGGGCCAGCCTTGCAGACACCTGGGGAAAGGTGTTCCTAAGACAGGATGACAGTTACAGGGGTCCTGAAGGAATGCAGGTCATGCTGCTGGCCTTGACCCAGGGACAGACATGCACACCACACACCCCAAGGCTGAGGAGTGAGGACTCCTGCTGAGGACGTAGGCCCCAACCAATACGAAGGGCCCAATATTGATGGATATCTCTCTCTTCCCTCCTAGTCTCACTGTTAACCTTCTGGAACCCACACCCCACGGCACAGCTTACTATTGTACCAGTGCCTTTCGATGCTGCTGAAGGGACAGACGTTCTTCTCCTTGTCCACAATGCATCACAGAATACCATAGGCTACAACTGGTTCAAAGGAAAAACCGCAGACATCAGCCATGAAATTATATCATATGTGGTACTCACACAGACAACTAACCCAGGACCTGCATTCAGTGGTGGAGAGAAAATATACTCCAATGGATCCCTGCTGTTACAGAATGTGACACAGAATGACACAGGATTCTACACCCTGCAAACTGTAACTGCCAATGCTAGAGTTGAATTAGCAACTGGAGAGTTCCGTGTACATGGTGAGTGACACTCCAGGCCCTCTGGGTGTTGGAGGGGTTAAGTTCACTGCACACACAGGACCATGAGACATGGACTCTGCCTACCTCCTCCTGTGCATTATGTCCCCACAGTGGAATTGGAGCATTTAGTGTAGGACACACACAGTGCACACAGACTTCAGAAGATCTGAATCCTCTGCCTGAATCCACTGGCAGAGAGCAGGGTGGTCTGGTGGGAGACTCCGCCCAGGCAGAGCAGTCTCACCCCAGCCCCTGTGTCCTTCCCTGGAGCATGGCCCTGAGAAAGACCCTGCAGGAATGAGTCAGGCCTGGCCTGAGGGCCCTGGAGTCCTCACAGCGAAAGTCAGCCCAGGAAGCTCCTGTCCCAGACCTCTGTCCAAGGGTCCTGGTGACCTTGAGACGTGTGGCCAGGATTGGAGTTTGGCTTCCAGTTGAGGGCCGCTGGGGAGCAATGATTTACTGGCCACCTGATCTGGTAGCTCCTGGAGGTGGTCACCAGCCAGGACACAGTCCTAGGAGCCACATCTGGACAAGGGCACCTGGGCATCTCCTTCTCCCAGGACTAGGTGTGGTGAGCACAGAGGGACAGGTGCCTCAGGCCAAGTCAGGTGCCCTGGTGGACTTCTATGAGACTTCACAGAAAGGTCCGTGTCCCCAAGGGGAGGAACAGAGGAAAGAGATGCCCCTGGAGCTCCTGGTCCTCCCGGGACCAGCCCAGGGCGCTATCACTGGGAGGCAGATCAGAGTAGGGGCTTTTTCTTTGAGGGCAGCTCCTCTAAACCAAGGTCAGGTTATTGTGAGTATTTCAAGGTTAATTTATAGACAACATGGTGAACCAGACACCACTTCCCATGTATGCAATAAAGGGAAACTGAGGCACAGGGAACACAGTTGCTGAATCAGGCCATACAGACTATGGGTGGCAGATCAGTGGTGCATGTCAGTCTGCAGCCTGAACCATGTGCTCTGCATGCTGAGGGCCTATTAGGCATCTGTGGACCAGAGACCAGTCATTGGCTAAGGTAGTTTAGTCCTGGGCACTGGCAGCCTGGAGGGGACAGTGTGGTCTGGGAGTGAGAGCAAATGGAGAATAATCAATTTTACTCTGGAACAAAATCACCTTCCTCAACAAAATATCCAGGCCTCCATTCACACAGCCGGTCCACACACTCCCTTGCTGGACTTGAGGTCACATGTTTCCTGGTGTATTGGGTGTAACTCACTCTGGAGCATAAGGGACAGGACTTTCTCACTCCCCACAAGACCCTCCAACCAGCACAGGGCCCAGCGTGTGGCCAACTCTCAATGCTTTTGTGATAAGGGGAGGAGGGATTGTGAATAAACCTTTTCAGAGCCTGGAACCTGCATGTGCAATCCCAGGGGGTTCTGCCACCTGCTCCCTGTCCCTCCTGGAGGCTGAGGCTCTTGCTCCATCCCACCAACCACCTCTCCTGAGGCCACCCAGGAGCCACATCACAGGATGCCCTTAGGGTGGCCGGGCTGTGGAGGGTCTTCAGGGTGGCCCTGGGTCAGTTCTAAGGCAGCCATGAGGCTCTTGGACCTGGGGATTTAAGTCACTGTACCCCGACTGCTCCCTGCCATGGCGATTCTGGCTGTCTTGATCCTGCCTGTCTGTCCTCTCCCTCCTTCTCATTCAGGCAGGACTGGCCCTGCCCTGCACAATGAGCCATGCCCTTCCCTCCTCGCACTAATGGCCATCTGTCCTGTCCACTTCCTGCCAACACCTGGGGCCAGGCCCCCTCCTGGCCATAATAAAGGGCACAGAAACAGTCGAGGCAGGTGCTCCTGTCAGGCTGCATCAGGGGCAATGACCCGACTGTGAAGGAGGCCCCACTGTGTCCCATCCAGGGCTCTTTCCTTCCATGACAATGACATGTGAAATAGGCCAGGACACAGGCCTGAGCATCTCCCCCATCTACTCTCTGCACTGACTCAGCGAGGGGGGCAGAGGCAGGACAGGGCGGCAAGCCCCTAGGTCCCAGGCTCCTTACACCCAGATGACTGGTGGCTCCATCCTGGTCCCTAAGTGGGGCTCACGCTCCTCCAGTTATTCCCAGGACCTTCCGCATGGGGGAGCTGGACTGAACGGTGCTGTCTCAGAGGCTGTCTATTCCATATGTGCCTGTGTCCCCATGAGGACACCATCACCACAAGGGAGGTCTGTCCCCACATGGTGTGATGCTCCAGCCATGGTCACTTACATTGGGCTCTAGGCTCCAATTTGGATCAATTTGATGATCTCACTGCACTTCCTGGGGTGAAAAGAACAGGAAGAAGGCATTCCACAGGCCTGTGTCAGGTGCTTCCCCACTTTGCCTGAGTCTCCACAGCAATTGGGAACATAGACTTCTAGATTGATTAACATGTTCAATAATACTTCTCTGAGTTTGGTGTTGTGCCCCATTTTATATAACAGAGACCCTCAGATGTCCCCTCTGACCATTCAGTCCTCCACCAGGACCCACAGGTCTCTCCTTACTCAGGAGGCTGCTGGTTTCAAACTGACCTTAGAATCTGCCTTGGGTCATAATGTGACCCCTCAGGACTTCAGAGTTCAGTCTAAGATACTGTGCTCCTTAGAGAAATATTTCTTTCAGAAAGGAGTCTTAGATCCTGGGTATTAAACACTATTTTCCCATATGGAAAACTTTAACATCCCCCATTTCTACCCCAGGTCTGCCACACACAAGCCCACGAGAGCCTTATTTTCAGCAAGGTCCTGGTCCCCTCATTCCACTTCTTAGTGCTAAAGTGTTTGGAACCATCCACTGGTCTCTCAGGACCATTCCACATGCCTCACCTGCTCTCTGCAGGGGGAGAAGGGATGTAAAGTCCAAGGACAGGAACATGATTCTGCTCTAAACCTTGTCTGTCCCCCTCACTCTAGAGCATTCTTTGGACTCATGCTTTGCCTTTCAGGTGTCACTGGCTCCTGTCAGTCACCAGAAAACACCTGAGCAGAACTGCCCCCCTTCTGGCCCCAGCCTGACCACCAAACTGAATTCCAACCTTGCCCCTATATCTTGGTTTCTGTCCACACACCCCATTCTCACATCAGGCTATGGGGTCTTTTTGGGGTTTAGGCACAATGGGGTGTCCCATCATGACCCACCTCTATGATGGCCTTGACAACCAAAGGCTCAGAGGACACACACGTGGGAGAGCCCTGGAGTCCATATATCTGGAGGGACTGTGCATCTCAAGGCCAGCCAGGGCCAGCAAGAACCAGGAGAGACACAGGGTTGCTAACTCCCAGTCCTGGGTCTGTCCAGGACCAAACTCTGCAATTAAGTGCACCTGTGAGAAACTCTGTGCTTCTCCCAGACACAGCCCAAGGGGCCCCCTCTGATCCCTCAGATCTTCCTGCATCTGCCCAGGATACCCACTCTGCCTGGTTCTTCAGGACTCAGGTTGGTGGGAGGTGAGAGGCCAGTTCAGGTGGAAAGACACCTTTGTGGGGATCACAGGTACCACAGGGCAATCCTCTCTTTGTTGTCTGCACAGAGAAATTACCCAAACCCAACATCACAATCAACAACTCCCAACCCATGGAGGGTGAGGACTCTCTAGCATTAACGTGTGAACCTGAGATTAATTATGCAACCTACCTGTGGAAGATAAACAGTCAGATGATCCTAGATGGTGACAGGCTGAAGCTATTCAACAACAACAGGACTCTCATTTTATTCAATGTCACAAGGAATGACACAGGACCCTATGAGTGTGAAATCCAGAACCCAGTGAGTGCCAACCGCAGTGACCCACTCACCCTGAGTATTTCCTGTGAGTAACTTCTATTCCTCCATTACCCTGGCTGTGAACCCAAACACACAGGGCCAGAGGCTGGGCCACTTAATCCCTCTCTGGTCCAAGTACACAGACCCTCTCTCCTGGGCACCTGGACTGGCTGTGACAATAGCCCCAGGCACATCCAGGCAGGCCCAGCCTTGGGCCATGAATAGGAGGGGAGGGCTTGTGGTTCCATGGGGAGGCCTGGGGTCAGCCACCTGGGACAGAGAAGCAGGGGAATGTCACAGACTAATTTCAGTGAACAAAGGGGGTTTGGTTGAGACTTTCTGTGAGTGTGTATGGTGCTGGGATTTGAACCCAGGGCATCATGCATGCTGGGCAGGTACTGTACCACTGTACTTCCCAACCTAGTTGTGACTTAAAAAAAAAAAAAAAAAAAAAAACAAGGTTGTGACATGGATCAGTAGTTATATTGTGGTCTTCTACAGTCTAGGAACTTCCCCTTCCCTCTGATGATATTACATGTGGCTTTATTCTGTTTGCTCCAGATGGCCCGGATGCCCCCATCATAAACCCCCCAGAATCACATTTCCATTCAGGGACAAATCTCAACCTCTCCTGCCATGCAGACTCTAACCCGCCTGCTCAGTACTTTTGGTTTTTCAATGGGAGGCCCCTGGAATCCACACAAGAGCTCTCAATCCTCAACCTCTCTACAAATAATAGCGGATCCTATGTGTGTGTCGCCCATAACTCTGTCACTAACCTCAATAGGACCACAACCAAGAATATTACCGTCTCTGGTAAGTGGACCCTGGAGCACAGTATCAAGTGCTGGGTGGAGCCTTGATTTTTTTGGAAACAACGTATAAGTTCCTTCCTAGCCTGGCACAAGCAAATCCTGTCCTCACCTGAGCCTCCTGCTCCATCCCAGAGACTCTCCTCTTGCTTCTGACTTCTCATGACCAATCTAGGATCCATGTGGAATGTGGGGAGGGGCTTCTCCCAGACCCAGGAAGTCCTAGGTAGTGAAAGGAGCTTCCCAGAGAGGGGGAGGGGCCTTGAAGTCAAGTCACTTCTTTCTGTCACTAACTTGCCCCTTTCTGTCACCTCTGTGCTTTCTTTTACCTCCTCCGTGAGCATCAAGGAACCTGCATGGCTTGGCAATACGTTCATTATCCTTTTCCCCAAATGACAGGAGTAAAGCCCCCTCAGATGGGGGACGAGCAGCTCTGCTCCTGTCCTGCTCCGACTCCATCTGGGGTGGGAGGGGTGGGTGGAAAGAGGCCTGGGAGGCCTCTCTGGAATCTGGATCAATCATGTGGTCAGTTGGTGCCTCCCAAGTCAGGAGCAGGGGAGGGAAAGAGCCAGCCTGGGGGCAGATGCTTCTGAGTTGTGTCCTGGCTCTGAAGTCCCCAGGTGCATAGGGTTGGGAACACAAGCCCATGTCATGCACCACGGAGAATAGCAGAGATGCACACCTGGAGGGACGGGAGCCTCACCTGAAGAGTCCCTGCGAGGCCGGGCAGGGCAGTGCTGAGAGTATGTGTTTGCAGAGAGGACAAGGTGCCGGGGTTGGTCAACACTGTGACCTTCATCTCCACAGGTTTCTTTCACTGTGATATTTAATCCACAGGCCAGGAAATAAAAGTCCTCTTCAAACTGACAAATCCTGTACATTGGGATTTCTCCAGATACTAAGGTCATGGGCTGGACCATCTTAATTCCCTGACAAATTATTTAATGAATTCTATACACTTTGCCTCTGAATGTAAAGCTACTTCCTGCCTGAGAGCCTGACCTTCTAGAGGCACAGAAAGTACTAGAAAGAGGTTTCACAAGAATGAATGGAAAAATTGTTCTACCTGAGGATGAGCTTGCTGGACAGATCCTATAGAGATGTCCAGGGACCCTCAGGGTGATCTGAGGTTGGAAGGAGGGACAGCACTTTCTTTAAACTGTCATCTGAATGATGACACCCAAACTCTGCAGAGGGTCAGGGCCACCTTCTGGGCCACCTTACACAACTCACTGTGGGCCCTGAGCACTGGCTGAGGTCTCTGAGGAAGGACCACCTCATTGTCCCCTCCTTTTTGTCCACAGAACCAGTGACACCGCCCCACCTCACAGCCAGCAACACCACGGTGGCAGAAGGGGACTCTGTGCAGCTGACCTGCATCCCAAATGACACTGAAATCTCCATCCAGTGGCTCTTGAATAACAAGACCCTGCAAATCACAAACAGGATGCAGCTGTCCCCAAACAACAGCATCCTGACCATAAACCCTGTCCTAAAGATGGATGAGGGAGAGTATCGGTGTCAAGTCTCCAACCCAATCTCTTCCCTAAAGAGCAACCCCATCACACTGACTGTGATCGGTGAGTGACCCTCTGCATCTCCTATATCTTACTGGAGGGATTTCTTTATCAATGGTATACAAAATGGATAAAAGTCACAGGGGAAAGAATATCAATTAAGACACTAAAGCAATAACCAGAATTGCAATGTGGTTCGGAGTTTAGGCTGTCAGTGAAATGTGTAGTCAACTTCTGCATTCATGAGGAACTGCTTCCAGAAGCCCTGCATATACCAAAGGATGCTCTAGAGCCTTATAAAGAATGGCATAGTTCCCAGCAGCTTGGGAAGCTGCCACAGGAGGATCACAAGTTCAAGGCCAGTCTCGGCAACTTAGCAAGGCACTAAGCAACTTAGTGAGACCTTGTCTCAAACAAAAAAATAAAAATAAAAAGGTCTGGAGACTTAGCTCAGTGGTAAAGTGGCCCTGAGTTCAATCCCCAGTACAAAAAATAAATAAGAATGGCATAGTGTTTGTGTATAACCAACATTCTCCCTATTCCGTACACTTTATTTTGAAGTACTAGAAATGGAACCCAGGGCCTAATGCTTACTAGGCAAGAGCTCTAGGTGGATGGATGGGTGGGAAAGAGGCCTGGGAGGCCCATCTGGAATCTGGATCAATCTATATCCAAGCCCTTTTTATTTTTATTTTACTTTTCAGTATTGGGGATAGAACCCAGGGCTTCACACATACTAGGCAAGTGCATTTACAGCTGAGCTGTTATTTTTATCCACAGCCCTTTTATTTTTGAGTCAGACTCTCACTAAATTGCCCAGGATGGCCTCAAACTTTTGATCCTCCTGCCTCAGCCTCCCAAGTAGCTGGGATTCCAGGCATGTACCAACATGCCCAGTAACTTCCATACACCTTAAATCATCTCTAGATTTTTTAAATATCTCCTACAATGTAAATGTTGTATAAATTGTTGTTATACTGTATTATTTAAGGAATAATAACAGAAAAAAAAAACCTCTGTACGTTTTCAGTGAGAACACAATTTTGTTGGACCCTGTTTTCCTTCTGCAGTTGGTTGAATCCACTGGTGTCAAGTCCGTGGACGCAGAGGGCCAGCTGCACTGAGCTTCTTGAGTCTGGCATTTACTCTATGACCTTGCACCAGATTCTTTTCTTTCATTCTTTTTTTTTTTTTTTTTGACAGTACTGACGGTTGGACTCAGGCTAGGCAAGTGGCAAGTGCTCTACCACCAAGTTAAATCCCCATCCCTTTTTATTTTATTTTGAGACAGGGTCTGGCTAAGTTGCCCAGGCTGGCCTCAACTTACAATCCTCCTGCCTCAGCCTCTCAAGTATCAAAACTACAGGTGTGCGCCATGTGTCTGGTTCAAGATTCTTTTCTGTCTGCTTTTCTGTTCACTTTTTTTTTTTTTTTTTTTTGGTGTGTGGTAAAATACACACAACCTAAGATTTGCCATCTTGGCCCCCTTGAAGCATATGATCCAGCTGCATTAACCAGGTTCATATTCTTTTGCAGCCATCACCACTGTCCGTTTCCAGAACTTTCCCATCCTGCTGAGCAGTAGATCTCAAAACATATTCCTCTTGTCTGTCTGAAACTTCAAACCCTCTGACCTCCTTGACCACCCAGTCTCTGGTAACCCCCATTCTGCTTTCTACTTCTAGAAATTCAACATTTGTAGATTCCACATTCAGGTGAGATCCTGCAGGGTCCCGCTTCCTGTTCCCAGTTTATGTCACTTCCTGTGCTGTACAGTGATAGAATGCCCTTTTTTTGAAAGGCTGGCCAGCATTCCACTATGAACATATGCCACCTTTTCTTTATCTGTTCATCCATTGACGGACACTTGGCTATTGGCAATAACATCGCATGAATGTGGGGGTTTACTTCTCTCTCTGACAGACTATTTCAACTCCTTCTGTGCCTATATTGAAAAGTGGAATTGCTGGATTATGTGGTTGATAATGCCCTTGGATGCATAGAATGTTTCAGCTCTCATGAGGTCCAATTTATCTGGTTTTTATTTCTATGAATACTTTTGGTGTCATAGCTAAGAAAACACTGTCAAAGCCAATATCATGAAGCATTCATACTACATTTTCTTCTAAGATTTTTATAATTTTAGCTCTTATATTTAGATCTAATGATCCATTTGGAATTAATTTTTATAGATGATATCAGACAAAGACTCAGATTCATATTTTTTTTAAAAAAATATACTACTTTGTTTTAATAAATGCTTGTTTATTTAGTTTTATTTTTGTGGTGCTGGGGATGGAACCCAGTGCCTCATACTTGTTAGGCAAGCACTCTACAACTTAGCCACAACCCCAGCCCTTCAGATTCATTCTTTTGCATAGATATCCATCTTCTCAACATCATTTATTGAAAAGATCCTTTTCCCCATTGGACAGTATTAGCAGCTTCATCAAAATCATCTGGCCACAGGGGTGTAATTATATGGAAAGAATAACTTCTAATGTTCTATAGCACAGTTGGATGGCTGTGTTTGACTACAATTAATTCTAAATTTCAAAATATCTAGCAAAGATGATTTCAAATGTTCCCAACACATAAAAATGATATTAATCTATATGTCTTTATACCAGTAGTATACTTTTTTGGTAACTTTAGTATTGTACTAAATATTGATTCTTGCAAGTTTGGGCTATTTGGGGTCCCTTGGTAATCCAAATGAATTTTTAGGATAGATTTTTCTATTTCTGCAAAAAAAATGTCCCTGGGACTTTGGCAGACTCATATTGACTGTATAGATCACTTTAGGTAGTACTGTCATCTTGACTTCCAAATCATGAACATAGGATGTCTTTCCATTTATTTATGTCTTCTTTAATCTTTTTTTTTTCTTCCCAGCAATGTTTTGTAGTTTTCTGGGTAAAAGTCTTTCATCACATTGGTGAAGTTTATTTCTACATATTTCATTCTTTTTGATGCTCTTATAAATGGATTTTTTTAAAGTTTCCTTTTGGATCATTAGTATGTAGAAATACACAATTGTGGGCTGGGGATGTGGCTCAAGCGGTAGCGCGCTCGCCTGGCATGCGTGCGGCCCGGGTTCGATCCTCAGCACCACATACCAACAAAGATGTTGTGTCCGCCGAGAACTAAAAAATAAATATTAAAAATTCTCTCTCTCTCTCTCTCTCTCCTCTCTCACTCTCTCTTTAAAAAAAAAAGAAATACACAATTGTTGCATTGCATATTGATTTCATTAGCCTGCAACTTTGCTGAATTTGCTTATTAGTCTTAACAGTTTGTGGAATCTTTAGGATTTTCTACATATAAGTTAATGTCATTTGCAAACAGAGATTTTACTTCTTTCTAAGATGTCCTTTCTTTCTTTCTTTCTTTCTTCTTTCTTTCTTTCTTTCTTTTTCCTAATTGCTCTGGATAGGACTTCTAATACTAAGTTGAATAGAACTGGTAAAAGCAAGCATCATTGTATTTTTCCTGATATAGATGGAAAGCTTTTAGCCTTTTTCCGTGGAGGACAATGCCAGCTTGAGCTTTCCATATACAGCCTTTACTATACTGAAGTGGTTTTCTCTACCTTTTTTTTTAAGTCTTTAATTTATTTATCTTTAATCTGTGCTTTCCTCCTGCTACTAGGTTTGGGTTTAATTTGTTCCTTTTCTATACCCTTAAGTTATAAAGCTAGATTGTTGATTTGAGATCTTTTTTTTAATGCAAGAATTTATACCTATACACTTCTTGCACAAGATTCTTAACTTCCTTGAACCTTGGATTCCTCAACTGAAAATTGCAAAAAAATACTTGCTTCATGGTATTATTTTAAAGATTGAATATAATAATCAATTTACCCTTCAGCAAAATGCCACACAGAGAAGAAATGTTCCATAAATGTTAGCTTCTATTACTACTATCACCCTTAGCCTTAAGGTCAGGTAGCCAGATCCACCTCTTATTAGCCACATGAATTTAAGTAAGCCTTTTCACCACTTTGAGTCTCAGTTTTTTCATTCATAAAATGGAAATAATGTCTATCTGACAGGTCACTAGTCTGTTGTTGTTGTTGTTGTTGTTGCATTGTTTTCAATTTTTTTTTAGACAGGGTCTTACAGGTTGTGAAGCTGGCCTCCAAATTGAGATCTTCCTGCCGTGACCTCCCCATCACTGGGTCCCAATCACTGGGTTTACAGGCTTGCGCCACTGTGCCCAGCTATTTGACAAGCTTATAGTGTAGATCAAATGAGATACATACCAAGTATTTAGCACAGGGTCTCCATACCGGTAGACAACAGTAGCATTAGCCATCAGCCTTGAGTTAACTGGTGAAGGCTATACCTAAAATAGTTGCTGCAGAAATAAAGAAGAAACAGATGCAGAAAGTATTATATTTGGGCGGGGGGGGGGCCGTGTTACACAAAAAACAAAACCACTGGGACTTGGTTACTGCCCAAACATGGGAAAGATAAGAAGGAAGTTAAGTGCAGACTTTTGAGCCTGGTGTTGGTTTTCATCTCCTGAGATGCAGCCAGGAGGGGGTTAGGGTTAGGGTTAGGGTTAGGGTTAGGGTTAGGAAAGTGGAACAAGACGGGGAGGAGCCTGGGAAAGGCCTCAGACCACAGGGCAGAGCTGATCCCCGGGAGGAGGCTGGGAGGAGGAGGAAGTGTTGGGAGGCAGTGGGGTTCTAAAGAGTTTCTAAAGAGGCCAGTGGGGAGTTCTCAAGACTCACCCATCAGAGGAAAGCCTCATCTTGCAAAATTGGGCTTCCTTTCCAACTCTACAGGGGGCCATGGGAAGCTGGGACTCCTGCACACATGGAGGTGGATTCCGAGTGCTCCCATCTGGGCTTTCTGTCCATTACGGAGACCTGAGAGGCACATAATCGTGGCTCCCATAATTTCGAGGCCAAGGAAAAATGCACCCCTGAAAGGGTTGGCAGTCGTACAAAAATAGCAACTGCCTTTCCCAGGTTTCCAATGCCTTCAAATGACTGCCAACAGGGCAGCATGGAATTGAAGGGAGACGGATCACCAACCAGAAACAGGGACTAGAGGAAAGATTGTGAGGATGTAGTATGCTGATCACCTCCCAGCACCTTCCACAGAAATGCATCCCTCAAGGAACAGAGACTACTTGGTGCAAGGCGTTCCCCAAAGCACTCCCTCAGTAAAATCACTTCACCTTCATTTCTTCTTCTCTTTTCTTAACAGCTAGCCCAGGCGGAGATGACAACAACAACCAACCGCTCTCACCTGGGGCCATTGCCGGCATTGTGATTGGAGTCTTGGCTGGAGTGGGGCTGATAGCAGGCCTGGGGTATTTCCTGTTTTTCAGGAAGACTGGCGGGTATGGTGCCTTTCCTCTTCTTCCATGTTCTCCAAGGCCAACTGCCACGCTTGGGAGAGGGGAAGACTTCTTTACCTCCATCTCTGGGACTGGATCTCCTTCCCTTTCCTGAACTCCTCCTTCTCGGCACTCATTCCTGTGGGTGGTGGCTCTCCCTGCCTTCCTGCTCCCTGCCCTCCCTCTTGGACATGGTTATCCCCATCCCCATCCAGTTCGGAGGAACAGATCTAATTATGTTCCCCTGTCATCCCCCATCAGGAAGCCAAGGTCCAAGAAGGAAAACACAGGAAGAAATGAAAGGAGTATTATTAGGAGAAAGCAAATTACATGCAGCTGGAGATGGGAAGGACAGGACAGGAGGAGAATCTAAGAGAAAGTGGGAAGAACCAAAGTCCTCTTGGACAATAAATAAAGTGGGGGGGGGGTCAATAAGCCAGAATCGAGGATCATGGGTTCGAAGCCAGCCTCAGCAACTTAAAGGAAGGCTATAAGCAACCTGACTCAAAATAAAAAATAGAAAGGGCTGGGGATATGTCTCAGTGGTTAAGTGCCCCTGGATTCAATCCCTGGTACCAAAAAGAAAGAAAGAAAAGAATAGACCTGTGCAGCAGGAGATGTAGCTCAGTGGTAGAGTAGTTTGTACTGGGTTTGGTCTCCAGCACCAGAAAAAGAAGAGAAAAAAAAAATAGACCAAAGTGTGAACATCCAGCAAACGGGAAAAAAGTAAGCACCAAAGGAATAGTGGTTATGTTGAAGACTGAGGTCCTCAAAGGGTCAGCAGGACCAACCCAGTGTGAATGGACATCAAGGATCGCCAAAGAAATTTCTGCTAACCGTGTCCTTCCTAACTCAGGGAGCAAAAGTCCTGTGCTTGAGAATAGCAGTCACAGTGTCTGATATTTGTTTAGGGCAAGCGACCAGCACGATCTCACAGAGCACATACCCTCAGCCTCCAACCACAGTAAGTAAAGCTGCTTGCCCAGTGAGAACCGTCTGCTTCATGTGTGCCCTGCAGGAAATGCCATAGTCATAGGCCACTCCCTCCCTTCTGAGTTCTGACAGAGGAGGTCTCCCCTGCCCAACCCGAAATTGGCATAGGTTCTCACACCCTTCCCAGCCACAACAGTGTCTTGAGACCTGGCCCCTGAGACAGGTTAGGCAGGCCTGAGTCAACCACAGTTCCAGGAGCCATTCCCTCCCCGCTCCCTCCTTCCCTTCCTGCTCTACTAGGGATGTGGGCATTTATTCTCCCTTGGTGAGACTTTCCTTGTCTTGTGAGTGTGCTGGGTGCTGCGGGTCTCAACATCCCTCCTTGCCACGGGAGCATGTTACTGAGAAACACATCTGTGCGAAAAATCAAGCCTTGAGAGCTGGTAGACGGGGTGGACAGAGGCCTCCTTGGCTCCACCCGTCTTCCTCTGGTACTAGTGTGCTGGGTCTAAACCACAGACCCCAAGGGAAGCAGATTCCTTAATGGATGGTGGGCCACCTCCCTCAGCTCCCCACCCCCAACCACCATGGCCTGCCACCTCCTTCAGGTAGAAGCGCAAGGCCTTCATCAGCTCCGAGTTCCCTTGGTTGGTAACTCCTCTTTTGTTTCCTCAGGTCCGGACCCCTCTGACCACTCTCCTGACAAGGTAAGCACAGCCCGTTTGCTGGCTCATGTTCCCCTGGAGAGAACGGAGTATTCTTGGGGACAAAATGTGAGACCAAGTCTGGGTCTAAGTTCTTCAATGCAACAACAAAGAAATATTGGTTAGTCACGAGTCCACCCCAAGGCGAGAATATGTCCTTTGCAATTGTCCCCATCCTGCATTTAAACCCTGGTGGCAACTCTCAGCTCTGTGCACCCTTGACAGGTTACTTAACCTCTTTAATCTTCAGTTTTCTCACCAGTAAAATGGGCATTCTGCCCACTTCAATAAGCTAAAAGGATTAAGGAGTTAAGTACATAAAACACCCCATACACTTCCCAGCACAAGGAAGGCACCCATCCTTCTCCCATGCCTACTTCAAACAGGTCCTGCTCTTACTAGCAAAGGGGAGTTCCATTCTAATGGATCTGAGGTTTGGCTCCTTTATTTTATAATCATTTTTACAGAATTTTTCTCATCTTAACCTTTCAATTGAGTGCACACGAATACTGAAAAGTACTGAAGTCATAAGTGATTTTTACCACACGTGATCTTTCACAAGGGGAACACACCCATGTCTGCAGTACCTGAATCCAGACACTCCGTGGTCATCTCCTTGCCCCCAAGAAGAATCCTTCTAGTCATTTCCCTACGAGATAGACCTCTGCCCAGATTGAAAGCACCGGAAATCAGGGTGCCGCATATCCCTTATGCATCTGGTTTCATTCAGCATTGTCTTGTGAGACAATTCATCCACAATTGTACATATTTGTGGTTTATTATTATTTTTAATTTTTTTTTTTTTGCAATGCTGGGAATCGAACCCAGGGCCTCAGCATGCCAGGCAAGTGCTCTACCACTGAGCCACATTCTCACTGCCGGGGTATGGTATTCCATTGTATCAACACTGTCATCCGCCTCTTCTAACCATTATTCATGAGGATGCTAGCAAGCAGAAAACCAGTAACCAAAGTCCCCTGCCAAAGCTAAATGTCCAGAAGAGGTGGCCACGCAGTGCGGTTGAGTCCCATCAGCCAGGGTAACACTCTGACCTGTGGCACTGAGCTGATTGCTGTTTCTACTTTCCAGGGGGATGATGTTGCTTATTCTTCTCTGAACTTCAACATCCAGGAACTAACACAACCGTCTTCACCCACCTCCCCGTCCCCGACAGCCACAGAAACTGTTTACTCTGAATTGAAAAAGAAGTAATGCAACCTGTTCTGCTCGCTGCACTGGTGATGTGCTCCAAGTCTCAGCACCCTCACTAGGAGATCTCTTGGGGGGGAGGGGGGAAGAAGTCCCTCCCCACCCCATTACACACCTCCCTTCTGTGTCAACAAATGGAAAGAACATCCGGGAGTGTTCGGGCACACCAATCTTCCTTCTTGTTGAAATTTGGCAAAGTAGACTTTGGGAGAGAATTGAAGGACCTTCCTGTCCCTCCGGGCTTCCTGACCTAGACTTGTTTTAAATTTACTTATCCAGAGTGTACCAATTCCTTCCCAACCCAGTCCTGACCTATCAGATTCTAACCTGAATTTTCCATAACCTTGAGAGTTATGTCCTTTTCCACTTAATTACTTATGCCAGAAAAAAAGAGAGAGAGAAAGTAAAAGCGGTAGTAGTGGCTTTTCCATTCTCTCCAAAACCCACCATCCACAGGAAAATCTAATATATAACCAGTAGTGACCTGGGAAATTCTATAACTTTGTCCACTGTCAGGGTCGCTTACCTACAGGACCAGGGTCTGAGCACCTTGCTGCTTAGCTAGAATACCACCTAAGCCCTTTGGCAGAAATGTTTCCAGAGAACCCACCAGAAACAACTGGAAAAATATCTGCCAAGGTCCATAGGTGATTCCTTAAAAAAAAAAAAATGCAAAAATCACACCTATGCCTTTAATATCTGGATGGGTGTTATTCAAGGAAGTGCCCAGAAAAGAAGAGATTTTAGCTTTTGCAGGGGGGAAAGAAAGCTTTTCATAGACAACCTGCTGAGAACTTGGAAAAGGAGTAGAGAGCTACTCTTCATAAATTATTTAAATTTTTGTTGAAGAATGTGTAATTGGAGGGTATTGGGAGTTTTTTTTTTTTCCTCCTTTTCTGATACTTTCTACCATTTTAATCTTTGTAACTGCTTACTTATGTGAATGGAATTATTCTTACTGGGCTTAGCTGTGTAGGCTGATCAGACCGCCTGAGGTTAAAGAAGCCACCAAAATGTCAACAGCCCTTGGCCAGAAGCCTCTGTGGCTTTTTTGACAAGAGCTCCAAATAGAAAACAAGAAGAGGCTTTCCTCATTCGTGCCAGGAATGGACAAGACACCAGCTCCTTCTCCATATTTCTGCCCGTGTGTTCTGTCGCTGTCTGCTGGCGTCCCTTAGGGTGTTTGGTCCTTAAAAAATGGGAGCCTCTAAAGGGAACATCACTGCTCATACCAATGCGTGGTTCATGACCCAGAAAGCTGCACTGGTGCTAGTGCCCTTGGGACATAAGGGCTGTGAGAGGGGGTTAGGCCATAGTGGGGGATAAGCTGGCCCTGGATTTTCTGCTCTGAAACTTATCTTTTCTCATATAGGGTCAATGAGTCCCCATGTGTCTTAAGATAAAAATGAAAGACAGGAAAAGGAAAGGCAAATGTGCTTCTCATGCAGTCTTCTTCTACACAGATGGACTCTCTTTGGGGCTATGAAGGGAAAGGTTGTATTTGATATTTGCTGCTTGATCTCCTGCTCTGCCTAACAGGCCTCCTCCAAGAGAATTCACTGGGAATTCTCCTACTCAGGTACCTCTTCAGGGATTTCCAGCCCTGACAGAGACTGTATATAGTTTCCCTCATCCATCCTGTGCTGGGTTATTTAATCTTGCCAGACTAAGGCCACTTCTGAATTATTTGTAAAATTTGCTCTATATTTATAATAAAATCATGTATCTATCAGACTTTCATATGCTGTCTCGTGGTTGGTACTACTTTAGACAACGCAAGTTTGCAGACAAAAAAGATTGCCCGTAGGTACACCTATTTTTAGGTCAATGGGTATCTGATGCAGCGATCAGAATTAGCTAAATTCATTTGCATATTTGCTAACAAAGTGAGCACATCTGGGAGCCACAGGTCACAGTTCTAACCTGCCTGGAAGGAATGTGGATCTTCTTCTGGGAGAGGAAATGCCATCAGGAGTAACAGATCTCCCCGCCTCTTCCTTAGGGGCAAGTGACACTCACCATCTAGGCATCTCCAGGTGAATCAGAGATGGAATACAACTGTCACTCACAAGGCGCTCCACAAACGGGGTCATATAGAAATCTCTCCAGCATCTTCCATCTCTTCATTGCCAGTGCTTTTCTTCTGCCTTCTTACAGAGCCAACCTCGATAACTTTCATTTATTGACTCCACTAGGTATTAACTTATTCTCTCATTCCCATCACTTGTGATCAGCTGAAAGGTGCATGCTCTTTCTCTTCCCCCATGCCATTTCTCCATCCCCAAGACTGCTGGAGGCAACACAAAATCAGTATCCACCTCCTGGCCAAATTCAAAGGAATTCTCACCGTCCTCACATTTCATTTTTATATCCTCTAACACCACTGATGACCCTTTTTCTTCTGGGCATTCTTCCATCCCCCACCTCTGTGGCACCCCTCTTCCACACTAGAATTAGTCCTCCGACCTTTATGTTTGTCTCCATGCAACCTCTCCTCAGCTGCAAAGAGCTCTGGGCAACAGCTCCTACATTTATGTCTCTGGCCCCTGCTTCCCAGAACTGACAGCACTCACATCCAAATATCTTCTGAACTAGTCTTTGTTGAGACTGGCTGTCCTCCTCAACACACTCATCTCTGCCAGTGATACCACCAAAGTTCCCTGCTCTGTCATTTCCCAGACTCAATACATCATCAAAGTCTGTTGTTTTGTTTTGTTTTGGGGGAGGCTGTACAAGGGATTGAACCCAGGGATACTTTCTCACTGAGCCACATCCCCAGCCCTTTTTATTTTTTATTTTAAGACGGGGTCTCACTAAGCTGCAGATGGCCTCCAATTTGCTCTCCTCCTAATCTTGGCCTCCCAAGCACCTGGGATTACAGGCTTGCACCATCACGCTAGGCCTGTTAATTTGGTTTTGTTTGTTTGTTTGTTTAAGAGAGAGAGAGAGAGAGAGAGAGAGAGAGAGAGAGAGAGAGAATTTTCTAATATTTATTTTTTAGGGTTTTTTTGGCAGACACAACATCTTTATTTATATGTGGTGCTGAGGATCAAACCCAGCACTGCATGCATACCAGGCAAGCGCACTACCACTTGAGCCATATCCCCAGCCCGCCTGTTAATTCTTTTTAACATCTTTCAGTCATGTGATTCTCTCCATTCCCACAAACCCAACTGACCTGACACTTCAACAACTGCGCCAAGTACTGCTTGACTTATTTCCTGAAATCTTCCTTGCATATTACTGCCTCATTACCTTTCTAAAAAGTCGTTCATTCTCCTCCTCAAGAATCTACAGCAGGGCAGGTGTGATTGCCTGTTATCCCAGGGAGCCGGGAGGTTGAGGCAGAAGAATCACAAGTTTGAGGCCAGCCTCAGCAACTTAACCAGACCCTATCTCAAAGTAAAAAGGACTGTTGGATGTAGCTCAGTGGTGCTGTGCTTGCATAGTATGCTCAAGGCACTGGGTTTGGTCTCCAGTACCATTAGATCAGTTCAATATTTTTCTCTTACCAATCTTTCTTACCATCTTCATGACCTTTCCCCAGCATAATTCCTCCATTCTAATTAGAAGCATGTCTCCACACATCCTTGCCCATCTATCCAATGTATGCTAATTCTTAGTCCCAATGTTCTGCCTAAAAATGCATTCCAAACAGGGTGATCTCTCCATTATCTGCCCTGCGGTTACCCTCCCCCTTCATCACAAGCAACCTCTAACCTCATGGAGGACAAAGACTGCAGCATAAATGTGTGAATCTAAGGCAAAGGACACTGCTACATGTGGCTGAGGATCTTTTCCTAATGAGCAATTTATGTGATGATGAGAGATACAGAAATGAGGAAGTCGGTGTCCCTGCTTCCAGGAACATAAAGCCTAAAACAGAAAATAGACATGGGGGGGTGGGTTGTAGCTCAGTAGTAGACCGCTGGCCTAGATGCTTGAGGCACAAAGTTCAATTCTCAGCACTGCATATAAATAAATAAAGATCCATTGACAACTGAAAAAATATTTTAAAAAAAAGAAAATAAGGACTGGGGTTCTGGCTCAGCATTAGAGCGCTTGCTTAACATGTGCAAGACACTGGGTTCAATCCTCAGCACCACATAAAAATAAATAAATAAAATAAAGGAATTGTGTCCAACTACAACTAAAAAATTGTTTAAAAAGGTAAAATAGAGATGGAAAAAAATAATATTAATATAAAAATGAAAGGGATACATGCCTCAGGAAGACAGACATCCAATGGAAAATACGACCCCACACTGGAATCACTGGAAAGTTTGTTAAAGGAATACTGATGCTCAGACACCACACAGATTTAGGAGTGGGACCCAGGTGTTGGTAATTTTTAAACCTTCTGCATGCTACTGATGCATGGCCAGGATGGAGAACCACTGCTGTCATAGATAGGAGCTGGGTCTACACTGATGGGTTTTAGCTAAGGTTACACAGAGTTGCCCAGGGAATTTTTTCAACATACGGAACCCTCTCCGTCCCTGGAGAAGCAGGTACAGTATGCCCGGGCTTGTGTATTTTTAAAAACTCCCAAGTGATTCTCCCGTACATTCCTTATTAGAAAACAGTGACCTGGGGCATGGGTAGGATTGAAAAGATGAAAAAGGAGTTGGAAGAACATTGGATGTGCTGGGTATGAGGTGAATAATCTATTCTGCAAGGTGCAGAGAGAAACACAGGAAGAAATTGCTGGTGATGGCTAAACTTTTAAAGATGGGTGATCCTGCTTCTTTTGCATCAAGACAGCTGGGTTGATGTCTGGTCAGTAGAACATTTCAGCAAGAGCAACCCCAGCCCTGTGTGGAACTAGGGGCTGTTTTGAACCCAGGCGGTGCTGTATGAGGTACAAATTAATGAACAGGAGAAGATTAGTACAGAAAAAAAGTTAAAACATGGCATTCTGAGAATGTTTGATTGCAAGCACCGATCTCCCGTGGAAATGATGGTGCTGACTTTCAGTGGTATATCAGGCAGGTACACAGAGACGCTAAGATGGCGAGAAAATCCCAAAACATCTCACAGAATGCTGAATCGGAGAAGTAGTTGATTAAAACCTGACCCATCACACCTGCAACGTGGATGTTGATGAATACTAATGAAGTGATGAATTGTCCCTGGCTCTAGTCACTTCAGTCTGAATGACATGCCCATTCAGAAAGACCAGTTTGCTGTAAAGTTCACAGGATAGAACAATTTCTAACTAGTACCACAAAGTTTCCTTTTTCTGTTATATGAAAACCTGGTGATAAGAAAAACATCCAAGAAAGGCAGACATGAAGAGAAAGCATACAGTTTGGGACTATTTCTTTTCTTTTTTTTTTTAATTCATAGCTAAACCATGAACTAATAGGTTTTTTAACAGAAAGTTCTTGACTTTCACATAATTAACCTTGTAATCAAATTATTCATGAGCACCTTTAATCACCTCTTTGGATTTAAGATACATAATTGTAATTAAAACTGAGAAAAAGTTTTAATGTACCAAAGATTTATGAATGAATTTAGTGATATTTTTATAGAGAGGTGTCTGTTTGGTCATTGAGCACCATAAGTGGTTAGTAGCCAAGTCATGGAAAATTTAGTCCTAATGTAACAGTAGAGAAAGGTGGGGTGGGATATTGAAAATGAAAGGAGAACATAATACAACAATAAAGTTTTCATTAATCCCCACCCCCCCCCAAAAAAAAAAGACTTGACAATCCCAAGTGTCATGAGGAGAGGAATAACCAGAATGCTTATAGATTGCTGACGGAGATCCACAATGGCACAGTCCCTCAGAGAAATGGCTTGATGGTCCTTATAAAATTTTGACACACTCTATAACCCAGCGATCCCACTCCTACATATTTACCTGAGAGAAATGACAATGTATAGCCGTGAAGAACCACACATGAATGTTCACAACAGCATTTTTCATAATGACCGCAAAGTGGAAATAATTCAAATGACCATCAGCAAATGAATAATAAGCAAATTGTGTGTGTCCATGGGACAAGATTTACTACTCTTCTGCAACTGAAGTGTTCAAACTTGTAAGAAATGGACGAATCTTGCTGGGAGTGGTGGTGCATGCCTGGGATTGCTTGAGACCAGGAGTCCAAGGATGTTCTGAGTGACATAGTGAGATCCTGTCTTAGAAGGAAAAAAAAAAAAGCAAAACAAAGGATGAATCTTTAAAATATCATGCTGTAGCCAGGTGTGGTGGCACACTCCTGTAAACCCAGCAGGTCAGGAGATTGAGGCAGGAGGATCACAAGTTCAAGGCTACCTCAGGAATTTAGCAAGGCCCTAAGCAATTTAGCAAGATTTTGTTTGTTTGTTTGTTTGTTGTACTTGGGATTGAACCCAGGGGCATTTAACCACATTGAACCACATCCGCAGCCCTTTTTATTTTTGAGACAAGATCTCACTAAATCAACTATCATGCTGTGCAAAGTCAAACAGACACAAAGGAGCATGTATTATATACCAGTTAAATGATGCCTGCCAAGAATAGGCACTTTTAACTAATGGTGCTAAGAATTCATTCAAGATGGGGGAATTAATTGTAAAGCCATTCAAAGGAATTCAGGGATGGCAGAATTGTTCTACATCACAATTCAGGTGTGATTGCATGGGTGTACACATTTACCAAAATCAAATTGTAAAGTTCAAGAGTGTAGCTCAGCATCATGAAAAAAAAAATTTATACTTAAGGTCTGTATGCATTTCAATATATTCTACTTTTTGCCTCAATTTTTTTTTGTAAGGGTGCATGTACTGGGGATTTAACCTAGGAGCATTTAACCACTGAGCCACAATCCCATTTTTTGAAATGGTCTTGCTAAATTGCTTATGGTCTCACTAAATTGCTCAGGCTGGCTATGAACTTTCAATCCTCCTGTGCTGGAATTATAGATCTGCACCACACCAGGCTAATTCTTACCTTAATTTTTAAAAGTAAAATTAGATGTGGCTAATTCAATCTATCAGTACAAAGCACCAATATTCATATTCTATTGCTGCCTTACAAATTACCATGAACTCAGTAGTTTAAAACAACACTTGTTTATTAGTTCACAGAGCTGAGCTCCTTGCAGTCACAGGTTGAGGTCTTCATTGACCTACTAACAACAAGGACCACTCTCAGAAACTAGAGGATGTTCCAAGGTCCCAGCCCCATGACCGCCCCATTTCAGCAACAGAGAGTCTCCCACTCACACTTCTAAAGTCCATGATTTCTCTTTCTGAAACCAGCCAGAGAAAACTCTTTGCTTTTAAAAGATTCATGGGATTAGATTAGGTCCACTCAGATAATCTCCTTGATTAACTCAAAATCAATTGATTTGTATCTTTAATTATATCTTCAAAATCCTGCTTGCCAAAACTGAGCATGGTGGTGCACACCTTTCATCCCAGCAGCTTGGGAGGTTGAGGGAGGAGGATTGTGACTTCAAAGCCAGCCTAAACAATTTAATGAGGCCCTAAGCAACTCAGCAAGACCCTATCTCTAAATAATATATATATATAAAGAGCTGGGGATGTGGCTCAGAGGTTAAGCGCCCCTGGGTTCAATCCAAGGTACCAAAAGAAATTTTTTTAAATCCTGAGTGCCACACAAAGTAACCATCATGGATGGGAGGTGATAACTCATCATATTCTCCATTCCAGGAGAGGCTGGGGGCCATCTTAGAATTCTTTGTGCCACATCACCACATGAAGCTGTCCCTGCTCCTAAGGATCTTCCCCAAAGAGATCCCTGAGAGACCCTGAAGGGACCCCTGTTGTGCAGGGGGCCAAAGAAGCCAAGCATGATCAGTCCAACTTATAGTGAGACAAGAGACTGTGATTAGTCTGTTCTCGATGCCATAACAGAGTACGGCACACTGGGCGACTTTGACAACGGAAATTTGTGTGTGTGTGCAGTGCTGGGGTCAATCTCAGGGTCTCTTGCATGCTAGGTAAGCACTCGACCACTGAGCTATACTCCCAGCCCTAACCATGAAAATTTATTTCTCACAATTCTGGAGATCCAAGATATCAATGTGTCAACAGATTTAATTTCTTTTGTATTTTTTAATTTAAATTAAATTTCTTTTTAACTGATATATAAACATTGCTCAAATTATACATGCATACATTGTGTAAAGTTTAAATCAGTGACACATTCTTCTCCTCAAATATTTGTCTTTTTTTTTTTTTTTTTTTGTACAAGGGATTGAACCCAGGGGCACTTACGCACTGAGCCACATCCCCAGCCCTTATTTATTTTTTATTTAGAGACAGGGTCTCCCTGAGTTGCTCAGGTCCTTGATAAATAGCTGAAGCTGGCTTTGAAGTCATGATCCTCCTGCCTCAGCCTCCTGAGCTGCTGGGATTACAGGTGTGTGCCACTGTACCCAGCAACATTTGTCACTTCTTTTTGGTTGTAAACACTCAAAATCCTTTATTCTAGCTTTTTAAAATGTTGTCATCACCTACAGTCATCTTAGCAACACTTCTTATCAGGTTTCTTCTGAGGCCCTTCTCCTTGGCTTGCAGGTGGCTGCCTGGCTGTCCTCACAGGGTCCTTTCCCTGTGCATTTACATCACTGGTGTCGCCTTTCCTTATGAGGATACCTGGCAGGTAGGATTAGGGCCCACCCTAATGGCCTGATTTTACTCATCACCTTTAACGGCCTTATCTTCAAATGCAGCCACATTCTGGGTTCTGACCTAAGACTTTGGGAAGCATACAATTCAGCCCATCACAGGAACCCAGAACAGAAAGCAGAAACAAGAAAGCAAGGCTCCTTTGCTCCCAGCCTGTAAACGTCTGAGCCACAGACACACTGCAGACCTCAAGCCTTCAGCAATATTCACAGACACAGATGGTAGCTGGCATTTAAGTCAACCCCTAAAAAACGAAAGTTACCGGAGGTTGAAAGGCGTCCCAAGAAACCAAACAAAACCCAGCCAGGATCTTTTAAAGACTCCTGATGTTTTATTCATTCAACAAACACCTCTGAAGAACTCACTCTATGTCAAACACTAAACTAGGTATTGTGAAAAGCGATCCTGATTCAAACAACCTTGTTATTTGAAAGAGAAGAAGAAAGGAAGTAACTGAAGAACAAAGAAGAAAAAGAAGAGGAAAGGAAGAACGAGTATAAAATAATTTCAGAAATTTGATCATCGGTCGCATATTTCTTGATATTATTTTTCAATGTGATAATGTTTTAGTTTTTTGTCTTGTTTTGTTTCGTACCAGTGATTGAACACAGGGGCACTTACAAACCGAGCCATATTCTCAGCCTCTTTTTATTTTTTATTTTGAGACAGAGTCTCACTGAGTTGCTTAGGGCCTTGCTACATTGCTGAGGCCAACCTCGAACTGGTGATTCTCCTGCCTCAGCCTCCTGAGTAGCTGGAATTATAGGTGAGCACCACACTTGGCATGGTTATGGTTTCTAAAAGAGCCCTTATGTTTTAGGAGCATCCTGAAATATTTATAGATAAAATAATTTGATGTCTAGGATTTCTTACAAAATAATCCATGTTTGGGGAGGGGGGACATACAGTCGGAGTATAGATGAAACAAGACTGGCCTGGAAGGATAATCACTGGAGTTGGGCAATGAGTACGTGTAAGTTTATTATACCATTGTCTCTACTTTTATAACTACTTGAAAATTTCCAAGAAAATTAAAAAGTCCTTGTTCTCTAAAAGCTTTCCACAGGAATCAGCTAGCCCAGTAAATAGAATCTCATGCAGTTGTTCTATCCACAGGTTCTAGGCAAGCTCCAAGGACAGAGAGTGCCAGAGATGGGCTGAGGGAGTCCGAGGTGTCACAGGAAAGACCCCTTTGACCAGTCTTTAAAGAAGAATATCCCAGGGCAGACAAGCAGGTAGGAAGGCATGCAGGAGAGACATGGCCAAGCTTCCCACTCACTCTGGATGACTCTGGATGACTTAGGCAAGAGCAAAGGTTTCTGCAGTCTAACCACCTGCTGTTCCAAAATCCCAGCGCCCCTGGGGTGACCTCAGGCAGGCTCTGAGTCTCGGCTTCTTTATCTACAGAACAGGGATTATATCAATACATACAGTTGGTGTCAGGAGCAAAGAAATTAATCCATGTGTAAACACTTAGAAGATACTAGGTGAGCCGGGCACACCTGTGATCCCAACGGCTCAGGAGGATCACAACTTCAAGACCAGCCTCATCGACTTAAGGAGGCCCTAAGCAACTTAGTAAGACCCTGTCTCAAAAAATATAAAGGGATGGGAATGCAGCTCAGTGGCAAAGTGTCTCTGAGTTCAATCCCCAATACCAAAAAGAAACAAATTAAAAAAAAAAAAAAAACAGACTGATGAACAATAAATGTTAGCCATTAGCCATGGTAGGAGTTGTGACCCATAATACTCTACCACACACATTTTGAAAATCGCAACGAATTGTTTGTTACCTCTGTCCTTTTGGTTAAGACTGTTAACTTGTAGACCTGTGTTTTTATAGCACCAGAATCCAGCCCCAGGCCATGCCCCTAATAGCCTTTGATCAGGTAACTAACTCTTCCTTCAGGTGGCAGAAAGGGACCACCAACAGCCTCTGTCTGCCCCCCTCCTTATTTCCCTGTGTTACACCTTCCATTTCTGCAGTTCTTGGCCTCCTTCCTTCTGTCCACTTACTCTGCACCGGGAATGTCCATTCACTAACTGTGCATTCCGCCACTGCCTCTCCCTGTCCCCACAGGGACAATATTGCCTAAACAACCTTATTGTTCAATTAATGAAGGCAGAAGGGAGGCCAAATTTCTAGCCCATTGGTCTCCTACCCGTTTGTGAAAAGTAGAAATCTGGAAAAGACAAAAGCAGGTAAGCTGGTAGGCACAGAATGAAGCCCTCCAAGGTAGCCCGAGCCCTGAGGAAATCCTGTAGACACATTTGAACATCAGCTAATGCCTCTGTCTGGTGTTCTGGGAGCTCAGAAACAGCTAGAAAGCAGAAGGAGGCATGGTGGGAAGGGGCCCAGCTTCCTACAGGTTTTTTGCTTTGCAAACTTCAGACATCCTCATTTTCCCCCAAGAGCAGACTCAAGGAGGAAGACACCCGACCACAGACCGCCACCAACTCCAAAAATAAAGTAGGAAGGCCAGCAGCAGGTTCTTCTGTGTACCCAGTGCCCTCTGCCCTGAGCCACGGTGTAGGGCTGGACCATGATCCTGGTCTCCCCGGGAGTGGCAATTACTGGTTGATCATTAACCGACTCCCCAGGCGCAGAAGGAAATGGAGAATGCTCAAGTCCCTCTTCCCCGGGCCATTCCGGGCCATTCCCCCCAAGTTTCCTCTGGGAAGACAATTAAGGCTAGGTCTGCAGTCCCAGACGTAAGGGTTCTATACTGTGAAGAAGGTGGAGAAGGAGAAGGAAGAGAAATGGAGCCCTGGAGAGAGTACACTGAAAAAGGCAGCTGGATCCTGCTCTATTTAAAGGTCAAAGTCTCACAAAGCAGCACCCAGGCTCTGAGGGATGAGAGTCCTCTGGATCCCAGTGGGCTCCAGAGGGAAAGCTGAAGTCCTAGTGTGTGGTGAAAGTGGCTTCCTCGTAGGGCTCAGACTGATTTGTTGTTGTTATTTTAGAGTTTGCATGTGTGTGTGTGTGGGTGGGTGTGTGTGTGTGGGTGTGTGTGTGTGGGTGTGTGTGTGTGTGTGTTGCCAGGGGTGGAACCCAGGGCCCTGCATGTAGTAAGCAAGTGCTCTCCCACCCAGCCACACCCCCAGCCCCTCAGATTGATTTTCAAAGTAACTCTATATAATAAGTAACCAAAATATTTTGAGTAGTAACCAAAATTTTTTTTAGAATAAGTGTATATTATTTCAAGGACAACCATTTTAAGGGTGCCCGTGTTGATCTGAATATGATATACTTGCTAAAAGAATCCTCTATCTATAATTGACAGGAGACCCATAACTTTATCATGTTAATTTACATGAGACTGAAGAACAGTCCAATATTAGAGGGAGACTGAGGAAGCCAAGCCCCACCCACCCACCCCACCCCACCCCACCCCACCCCCCACCCCGTAGGAGCTTTCCTGGGTCACTGGTTGGCCAGCTCTACCAGGTGCAAGGGAGCGGGGAGGGTAGGAATGGGTGGAAACAGGTACTGAATTCTCCCGCTTCTGTTAAACCCAGGAAGAGTGCTGTTACCTTTATCACCATTGAAGAATCAAGCTTTGCTCATCTGTTTACTTTTCGTTGGGCAGAGAAACTTGACTCATGCGATTCTGCAAAGAACCAATTGTAAAATTGCTTACGACTAAATTAACATCTTATTGCTTCCTGTGTTTGTGAGCTTATTCTCCAAAATTGAGCACTCTCTGTTCACAAGAATCTTAAAGACTCTCAATGATCTAGTAATTCCTTTCCTAGGTATATACCCAAGAAACATGAAAACATATGTTCACATAAAAACGTGTACACAAGCAGAGCACAGTGGTACACACTTGTAAACCCAGCAACTCGGAGGCTGAGGCAGAAGGATCACAAATTCAAGGCCAGCCTCAGTGAGGCCCTAAGCAACTTAGCGAGACCCTGTCTCAAAACAAAAAATAAAAATAAAAAGAGCTGCAGATGTGGCTCATGGTTAGGCACTCCTGGGTTCAATCCTTGGTGCCAAAAACAAACAAATACTTGTAAACTTGTATACAAATGCTCATAAACAGCTTTATTTGATTATTTATAATAGTCAATAGCCAGAAGTAGAAACAACTCATATGTCTATCAACAGGTGAATGGAAAAACAAAATAGGTATTATCCATACAATGGGATATTATTGGGCAATAAAAATAATTGAAGTTGGGGCTGAGGATGTGGCTCAAGTGGTAGCGCGCTCGCCTGGCATGCGTGCAACCCGGGTTCGATCCTCAGCACCACATACCAACAAAGATGTTGTGTCCGCTGATAACTAAAATATTTTTAAAAAATTCTCTCTCTTTCTCTCTCTCTCTCTCTCTTTAAAAAAAAAATAATTGAAGTACTGATACATGAAACAAGAGGGGTGGACCTTGAAAACATCACTCTGAGTGAGAGGACCCAGGCACAAAGACCACGTAGCCTAGGATGCCATTTATATGAAATATCCAGAATAGACAAACCCTTAGGGACAGAAAGCAGATCAGCGATTCCCAGGAGCTGGAGAGCAGGGCGGGGTGAGTAGAATGAGCAACAATTACTAATGGGTATGAGGTTTCTCACTGATGTGATGGAAATGTCCTAAACTTGATTGTAGTGATAGTTGCATTATCCAATGAATATACTAAAAAGCATCCGATTATACACTCTAAGTGGGTGAATAGTTTGGCATATGAATTATATCTCAATAAAGCTGTTAAAAAAAATAATAATCTAAAAGTCTGTCAAAGGGCGGTGCCAACTGGCTAGGGTTCAGATTGAGCTGCAATATCCCAACAGCCCATGAAGACCCCTAGCAAGCCTGTAAAACTGCAAACACTCTGAATTCAGATCAACTTAAGGGCTAAGGCTGTGGCTCAGTGGCAGGGTGCTTACCTAACATGTGTGAGGCACTGGGTTTGATCCTCAGCACCACATAAAAATAAAGGCATTCTGTCCATCTACTACAAAAAAAAATTAATTAACTTAAAAAACACGATTACCATCAAGTCCTGGGAACTTGTTTCTGCTCCTTCCTGACCAGCTTTGTACCTTTTGTTCAACTGATTTAATGGGAAACATGACCAAAGCAATGACAGGGCTCACTCATGATATCACAAACACTGTGATAGTCTGTCCTGGGCCCCGGGAGTCGACAATGAGATGGGGAGTCCCTGACCGTGAGAGGCTTCCTGTCTCCACCAGGCAGTGTTGAGGGGGCACGGTGA
This sequence comes from Ictidomys tridecemlineatus, assembly GCF_052094955.1. Lineage (NCBI taxonomy): Eukaryota > Metazoa > Chordata > Mammalia > Rodentia > Sciuridae > Ictidomys > Ictidomys tridecemlineatus. The sequence goes on along the minus strand of NC_135491.1, from coordinate 12,393,643 downwards.
CTGCTAGCCCGTGCTGGGTACTTCAGAAGCCTGACCCAGGATTGGGTGTTAGCGTGGGATCACAGAAACAAGGCCTGAAGGTCATCAAAATAAAGATAAGGGAGCAAAGAGGCAAGACAGGAGCATCCCAGACACACAGAGTAGGCACAAAGGCCCAGACACAGGACAAAACAAGAACATGTAAGGGATCAAAGTAGTTTGGATATGGCTAGAGCACCAGGGTGGGACAGGGAAGGATTGCCCTAGATGAAGCTGGAGGAGACTGAGTTCTTGTAAATCTACTGTAACATGGGGAAAAAAAAAAAAAACAACCTTGGGAGTCATGCTGAAGAGATCAAAGTGCATCCTAAGGGTAATAGAAAACCACTAAAGAGCTGTAATTGTTATTACAATATGACCTGAATTTTGTTTTATAAGACTATTCTGGAGCCTGATGCAGTGGGGCACACCTGTAATCTCAGCAACTCAGGAGGCTGAGACAGGAGGATTGCAAGTTCAAGGCCAGCTTCAACAATTTAGTGAGGTTATAGCAACTTAAAGAGACCCTGTCTCAAAATAAGAAATAAAAAGGGCTGGGGCTATAGCTCTGTAGATAAACATCCCTGGGTTCAATTCCCAGTACCCAAAAAATAATACATACTAGTCTGGCTGTACTGTGAACAGTGTATTGGAGGGACGTGAAATTAGACTGTGGGCAAGGAAGGAAGCCAGAAATGAGATCACTGACTGTTGCAGGGATCTAGAGAAGGAAATATTGACTTAGTAGCATGAATGAGGTCAGAGTAAAGGGGAGTTCAGGTTGGAGAGATATTTAGGATGAAGTATCATCAAGACAGGCTGATTGACAATGTGGAAGTGATGAGGGGAGGGCTCAAGGCTAGGTTTCTTGGGAGGATCACTATAAGTCCCCAACCGCTGAGATGAAAACATTCTTAGAAGGAATCAGGTTTGGAGTAAGATACGTTTACTTTTGAGAGATGTTGCATACTCAAAAGCAAATGTCCAAAAGAAAATTGAGATATATATATATCAACTCAAGAGAACTGAGCCATTCATCACATATTGATTAAAAATTGAAGCCATAGCTGGCGCGTGGTGCTCACCTAAAATCCCAGTAGCTTGGGAGGCTGAGGCAGGAGGATCGTGAGTTCAAAGCCAGCCTCAGCAATTTAGCAAGGCCCTAAGCAACTCAGTGAGACCCTGTCTCTAAATAAAATACAAAAAAAGGGCTGGGGTGTGGCTCAGTGGTTGAGCATCCCTGAGTTCAGTCCCTGACCAAAAAAAAGAAGAAAGGGCTGGGGACAGGGCTCAGTGGAGGAAAGCACTCCCGGGTTCAATCCCTGGGGTGGGGGGAATGAAGATTGAAGCCACCGAAGTCTCAGTGAGCATTTGGAACAGAAAGAAAACATAGAACAGAACCCAACAGACCACTGACATCTAATAATGGAAACATCAGAGAAGGTAGCAAAGGAAAGAAGTAGCTATAGAGGTAGAAGAAGAGCCGACAGTGAGGGCCACCGCAGCCACCAGCGTGAAGCAAGGGACACTGTGTAAAGAACTCTGTGACATCAAGTGAAAGAGGGTGAGAAGAGTTCGTGGTATTTTGCAACATCTTTATCACTTGTGATGTCGGTAAGGCAGTTTGGGTTGCACTTAGAAAAAAAAATCTACTGCAGATAAGAGAGAAATAAATGCTGAGGGTCTCAGACTATAAACTCTTTTTTTTTTTTTTTTTTTTGAGGGGAGGTAACAAGGATTGAACCCAGGGGTGTTTCATCACTGAGCCACATCTCCAGCCCTCTTAATTTTTGTTTTGAGACAGGGTTTTGCTAAGTTGCTGAGGCCGGCTTTGAACTTGGGATGCTGCTTCCTCAGCCTCCTGAGTCACTGGGATTACAGGCGTGCACCACTGCATCCAGCAAAACCACTGATTTTGAAAGCATGGAAAATCGGGCCTTCCATGAGGAACGAGGCAGGCCCTGGTCAGACCACAGTGCAGCACCAAGGGCAGCCACTAGGTCCCATGTGCCTGAAATCTAGGGAAAACGGAGAAGAGCTCAGATTTTAAAAGGGCTCCAGGGATGCAAAGGCATCAAAGGCTAGCATCAGCTGGGCAAGGTGGCATGGGCCTATAATCCCAGGGGCTCGGGAGGCTGAGGCAGGAGGATTGCGAGTTCAAAGCCAGCCTCAGCAACTTAGCAAGGCTGTCTCTGAGTAAAATATTTAAAAAGAGGCTGGGATGTGGCTCAGTGGTTAAGTGCCTCTGAATTCCATCCCCAGGTCAAAAAAAAAGTAAGTTTAGTTTTTAAATTGTGTTCTAGGTTAAAACAGTGGCTGGGAATGTTTCTAAAATCCAGAACATACATGTTTAGTCAGAGTTCTCCAGAGAGGCAGAACCATAGCGTGGGGGGCAGGTCGTGGGGGTGGGGTACCCGGATAAAAAGAGGGTTGTTGTAAGGAATTATCTCACAAAAGCACAGAGGCAACACGTCTCAAAATCATCCCTGTGAGTCAGCAAACTGGAGGCCTAGGAGTGCCGGAAGTATAATTTGAGTCTGGAGGCCACAGGCTCAAGGAAGGGCTGGTGTTTCCGCTGCAGGAAACACCAGGAAGCAGACACATCTCAAATCAAAGGCAGCCAGGCAGAGAAACCCTCATTCAGGGACCAGCCCTTTTGTTCTCTTCATGCCTTCAACACTCAGAGCAATCTATTTTTTTTTTAATCATGCAGGGATATTGATTTTATTTTATTTTTTTTCATTTTTTATTTTTTTGGCAGTACTAGGAATTGAGCCCAGGGCCTCATGCATGTCAGGTGGACCATCTAACAATGCGCTTCATTCCCAACCTTCTTTATTTAATTTTTTTTTTTTTTTTTTAGTTGTGGATGGACACAATATCTTTATTTTAAAATTTTTTTTAATTTTTTTTTGAGAGAGAGAGGACAGAGAGAGAGAGAGAGAGAGAGAGAGAGAGAGAGAGAGAGAATTTTTAATATTTATTTTTTAGTTCTCGGCGGACACAACATCTTTGTTGGTATGTGGTGCTGAGGATCGAACCCGGGCCGCACACATGCGAGACGATTGCGCTACCGCCTGAGCCACATTCCCAGCCCAATATCTTTATTTTATTTATTTATTTTTATGTGGTGCTGAGGATTAAACCCAGTGCTTCACACATGCTAGACAAGCAAGCTACCACTAAGCCACAACCCCAGCCCCTCTTAATTTTGAGACAGGGTCTCACTAAATTGTGGAGACTGGCCTTCAACTTGGGATCCTCCTATCTCAGGCTCCTGAGTAGTTGGGATTACAGGCATGCACCATCATACCTGGGAAGAACAATCTCCTTTACTTGGTATACCCATTTAAATGTTAATCTCATCCAACCTTCCTCACAAAAATACTCAAAATATATTTACCAAGGATCCCATAGCCCAGTTGACACATAAAAAAACAAGGCACTGGGCTGTGGTTGTGGCTCAGAGGAAAAGTGCTTGTCTAGCATGCTGAGACCCTGGGTTCGATCCTCAGCACCATATAATAAAGGTACTGTGTCCACTTACAACTAAAAAATAAAAAATGGCACTAAAAGTTAGTAATATCGTTCATCCAGATCATTCATTCAACACTGACCAGGCCCTAGGCTAGTTGCTATGGGACCCCCACAGCTGAATTATATGAATCCTTCCTTCTTATGGGAATAGGAGTCCATTTATAATGCTAAGTAGAGGAGAATAAGATCCATCAAATTACGTTATGTGCTTATGCAAGTATGACATAACAAATCCCACTATTATGTATAATTATAATGTAGGAATAAAAAAATACTAGGCAGATAGCATCAGTACCCTGAGGGGTATAAGCACTGAGCTGTGTGGAGTAGGGAGAGATCACTTCTTCCACAGGGTTTTCATGAGGAGTGGCACTTCAGCAAGAAGTTGAATGATGGCAACAACTGGCATAATAGAGGAAGGCATTCCTGACGAAGAAATTTTTAAAAGACAGAGAATCAGAAAAAAAAAAAAAAAGTGTACTGTGTTTCACTGCCTTTTAAAGTGGATTGGGAGGAATGAGAGTCATTTGTATTCAGAACTTCCTCATTCCACAAAGGGTCTTTCTAAGAACCTATAATCTGCATCCAGAACCTCTCTGAAATGGTTTCAGTTCAACGGGTAAATATTTCTATGAAGTAATTTACTTCCCTATGGGTGTGGCAAGGCACACCTGTAATCTCAGCCACTCAGGAGGCTAAGGCAGGAGGATCCCCATTTTGAGGCCACCCCCAACAACTTAGTGAGGCCCTAAGCAACTTAGCAAGACCCTGTCTCAACAAGATAAAAAACTAAAACAGCTGGGGATGTGGCTCAGAGGTGAAGCACCCTTTGGTACCAAAAACAAAACAAAAAAAAAAGAGTGAAGTCATCAAAAGGGTCACAGATGGCCACAGCCTCTGCCACCTGGGTTTTAGCATCTATCTTCCTACCACCACAGTCACGTAGGCCTTTGTAAGGATGAGTCTTCTCTGCGGAGCTCAGCCAAGATGACTGTCATTTTTCTCAGTAGAAAACACAACAACAGGAACAACAACAAAAAAAGAAATACCCAAAAGAATTTTTTTGAAGTGACAGAAATTTTTAAGTAACAATAATTGACCTCTAACCTTGTGTCTGGATCTGAACTTGCTTGGATTCCAGATTCAGCTCCTGGGGCTCCTTATCTCCTCCCAACAGGTTTGACCTAATTTACTGATTTACTTTCCACTCCCACTCACTAGGCCCCAGGCAACCATGTTTGTAAACTCAGGTGTGAGGGACTGAGGCCAGGGGGGGGGGGGGGGTGCCCTTCCCTTTCTGCTTTCTAAATTCCTGAACTTTAGCCTGATCCCACTTCTCAAGCAAAAATGAACTTTATTTTTAGAACACACACCTGCACCACAGGAGCTCTTCAGGAACTCCCTCAGAGCCCAACTGCCACCACCGGCTTTGGCAAGCCTCTCAACCCCCACTCCTCCTGCTCTTGAGGCTGATTGGCTGGGTCATGTGGGCGGAGCCAAAAGAGTCCCCCCAATGAGCAACTCCGTGGTCTGAAAGGGCAGGGAAACAGCCCAATGAGCACCACCGCAGAGGAGCCAATCAGCTGGAAGTTTGCTGGGGCCATGGTGAGCCAATCAGCTGGAAGTTTGCTGGGGCCGCTTTCGCTGTGGCTCTCAACAGGGGTGCCCTTCCTTTTCCGCTTTATAAATTCCTGAACTTTAGCCTGATCCCAGCATACCCTGCAGCAGCCCCACCTAGAGACTGCTCCAATTTTGAGACCCTGGAATTTCTTCTGCTGTCTAACCCAGGCCTGCTAAGCAAGTGCTCACCACTAAATGCTCCCCCAGACCCAGTCTGTCTTTTTATCTCACTTTGCTGGAATATGCATTCATCTTGGCCCAACCTTTGTCAAAGATGGTTCTACCTCTTAGGGTTTCTTAATGGTTTTTTACCAAAAAAACAACATCCGGCCTCTAACAGCAGGTGCTCCTCATGGACAGAACAATAGAAAACAGTTTATTTTCCATTTCAAAACCCCTTACCCAGCCCCTAAGCTGGGCGTAGGACAAATCATCATTAAGGACTTTTGGGAAAGGATTTGGCAATATTGATAAGAGCCCAAGTAACTCCATCTATTAGCTTTCAGAATATTACAATAGGGAAATAACTAGAAATGCAAAACAAATTTAATACAAAAACACGTTCATCACGACAATGTTTACAAGAGGAAAAAAGAGGAAACAACCCAGATACCCAACAATAGGGAAATTATTTATTAAGCCATGAGTCACCTATTATAGATTAAGCATCTCTTATCCAAAAAATGGAAACCTGATATGCTCCAAAAGGTGGACAGATAACAGACAAAATGCAGGTGCCCAACAGTCTATTCACCATAAAGGCCATCTCAGCCCTCTTCAGCTGCATGCCCAGATACCCCCTGCCCCTGCCCACAAAAGGTAATAAAATCACACACCTGAGAAGCAACAGCAGGCACCCCATGGTGCCCAACGTGGGACCAGGCCCTACCTACTGCTTCTTTGCTTATTCTCTGCAAGACGCCATTTCAAAATACTTTTAAAAAGGACTAGGGATGTAACTCAGTGGTAACAATTTCTTACTCCTTGACAAACTGTTCGGCTCATCCTCCAGTTGAAATTCTCACCAAAAAATAATGTTTATGACATACTTTCCCCAGATGTGACTTTATTAATTCAGCCACTTGACCAGAACATCCTTAAATCAATGAAGAATAAATAGAGGGAAGGGCATACCCCAAGGTAACTTCCCATCCCATGTCCTAAATTTCAATAAAAATGAATTCATGAATTCATACACTCAGAAAAAGAATAAATATAAAATATTTTCTTGCTGGGTGCAACGGCACATGCCTATAATCCCAGTGGCTGGGGAGGCTGAGGCAGGAGGATCTCAGGTTCAAAGCCAGCCTCAGCAACTTATTTCAAGGCCCTGAGCAATTTAGTAAGACTGTCTGTAAAAGATGAGGGCATGGGAAGCTAGGGATGTGACTTAGTGGTTAATGGGCCCTGGGTGTCTAATCCCCAGTACCAAAAACAAACAGAGTTTCTCCAGCAGCATGCTAGCCTCAGTGAACACAATATAAGCTGTATTGTCAATCCTTGGAACACAGCAGTGTCTGCCTGGCCTGACCTCTGGCCTGCAATTGCATTGAAATCCTTGTTTGAAGGATTTCGTATGTCGTAAGAAAAAATGATGTCTGACCTCCTTATCCATGAAAACATATACCTTCAAAGTCTGTCTGTAAGCTAGAAGAAGAGGATAAATACATTTTTAACATCAATGATGAGGCTCCTGGGTTGGAGACACAGTCTAGTGTTGGAGCAGTTACTGAGCATGTGTGAGGCACTGGGTTCTATCCCCAGCACAGTGAATAAACATAATAACAACAATAAAGAATCTCCAGCTGTTCATTCATTGACCCGTGATGAAATAGCCAAAATGGGTTTTTTTGATTTGTTACTGGGATTGAACTCAGGGGTGCTTAACTGCTAAGCAACATCCCCAGCCCCCTCTCTTTATTTATTTTATTTTATTTTTTGTCACAGATGGATTCAATACCTTTATTTATTTATTTATTTTTATGTGGTGCTGAGAATCAAACCCCATGCCTCACACATGCTAGGCAAGCGCTCTGCCACTGAGCCACTGCCCCACCCCTTCTAAGCCCTTTTTTACATTTTATTTAGACAGGGCCTTGCTGAGCTGCCAAGGCTGGCCTCAAACTTGTGATCCTCCGGCCTCGCCTCCACAGCTGCTGGAATTACAGGAGTGTACCACCACGCCCAGCTCCAAAGTGGCTCTGAATCAAAGTGATTGTGATAACAGTGACAATGATAATAATTGTTAACACTGCAGGAAAAGTGGCTATAAATGACGTGGTGGAATGTGTGACCAGCTTACTAAAGGACTAGTGGAGCATACATCCGTGACAGAACAAGTAACCGTGTCAGTTTACAGAAATCAAAGAGACACCTCTTTCCCAGGGATGGGGATTGAACCCAAGGCCTCGTGCATGCTAGAGAAGCACTCTACCACTGAGCTACATCCCCTTAAGAAGGCTTGTTAGACAAAAAAAAAAAAAAGTTGTTGTTGAATGATAGAGGTGACTCTGGAGGAAACACTTTAAAAAACCACCTGGCAGATTTTTCCTCGTCTCTAGAGCACTTCTTGGTCCCTCAACTTCTTCCAATAATACAGTCTCTCCTGTATCTTTTTAAAATGTCACACCTATAGTCTCAGCTACTTGGGAGGCTGAGGCAGGAGGATCCCAAGTTTTTTTTTTTCTTATGTGTTCTAATTAGTTATACATGACCGTAGAATGCTTTTGGACACATCACACATAAATGGAGTATAACTTCTCATTCTCTGGTTGTATATGATGTTGTATATGACTACACCTTTGTGTAGTCATGGATGCACATAGGGTAATAATGTCTGATTCATTCTACTATCCTTCCTATCCTCATACCCCCACCCTCCCTTCACTCCCCTCTGTCTAATCCAAAGTACCTCTATTCTTCCCTGGCCACCTGCCACTTATTGGGAATTAGCATCCACATATCAGAGAAAACATTTGGTCTTTGATTCTTTGGGATTGGTTTATTTCACTTAGCATAAATAATTCCATCCATTTACCTGCAAATGCTATCATTTCATTCTTCTTTAAGGCTGAGTAATATTCCATTGTGTGTGTGTGTATATATATATATATATACACACACACCACATTTTCTTTATCCATTCATCTGTTGAAGGGCATCTAAGTTGGTTCCATAGTTTAGCCATTGTGAATTGTGCTGCTATAAACATTGATGTGGCTGTGTCACTGCAGTATGCTGATTTTAAGTCCTTTGGGCATAAACCAAGGAATGGGATAACTGGTGGTTCCATTCTGCGTTTTCTGAGGAATCTCCATACTTGCTTCACAAGTGGCTGCACCAATTTGCAGTCCCACCAACAATGTATGAGTGTGCCTTTTCCCCCACATCCTCGCCAACACTTATTGTTGTTGTATTCTTGATGGTTGTCATTCTGACTGGAGTTTTGATTTGCATTTCTCTAATTGCTAGAGATGTTGAACACTTTTTCATATATTTATTGATCAATTGTATTTCTCCTGTGAAGAGTCCCTTCAGTTCCTTAGTCCATTTATTGATTGGGTTGGTTTGTTTGGTGTTAAGTTTTTTGAGTTCACAAAGGATCACAAGTTTTGAGGTTGACCTCAGCAACTTAGCAAGACCCTGTCTCAAAAAAAACAAAAGAAGGGCTGGTGATGTAACTCAGTGGTAGAGCATTGCTGGGTTCAATCACTACTACAGGGGAAAAGTCAGAACACAACATGGGGGGCTGGGGTTGTGGCTCAGTGGTAGAGCACTTACTTGCCTAGCACATGTGAGACACTGGGTTCCATCCTCAGCACCACATAAAAATAAATAAATAAAATAAAGGTTTTGTGTCCATCTACAATTAAAAAACACACACACAGCATGATAGCTGGAGACAGAAGAATGCTGTTCTTTGCTGTTGCTGGTGGTTAGCAGGGGATATAGGGCATTCAGGCGGTGTTACTGTGTTGCTTAGTTGCCCTGAACACCTTGCTTTTCCATTGTGTTAATGTCATGTCCTATTTTTACTGTTAAGTGCTTACATATGAATGAATGATTGCTTATCAGCAGCATATAAATTCAGTCAGGAACGATGTCAAACAACCACAGATCCTCCACAAGGGTGACTGAGAGTGACATTTTGCTTTCTGGTTATTCAATATATACAAACTCTGTTTCATGAATGAAATTATTAAAATTTCATGCACCTTCAAGGTATGTGTATAAGACATATGTGAAATGTCAACAAATGGCATGCTTAGACTTCTGCCCATCTCCAAGAAATCTCAATCTCCAAGGTTTCTCATTAGGTATATACAAATTTTCAAAATTTTTTTAAAAATCTGAACTTGGAAACCTTTTGGATCTCAAGCATTTCAAATAAAGGATACTGAGCCTAAAATATAATGTTGTACAGTCATTTAAAAATGTTTATTAAAGGAACTGGAGGTATAGCTCAGTGGTAGAGGCTCAGGACTCGATCCCCAGCACCAAAAAAAAAAAAAAAAGTTTTTTAAAATTGTAATAATGAGAAAATAGCCAGAACTAGAAAAAATCAGCTTACAAAGTTATATACATGATATGATTTCAATAAGTAGGAAAATAGGCAAAACTTTTTAGGCAAAGCCTAAAACACATCTAGTTTTACAGGTGGTGGTATAAGAGAATTGTTTCCTCTACTTGACAATATTTCTGTAATAAACATGTATTCAAGTATGGCTTTACAATCAGAAAAAAAATTTTGGTACCAGGGATTGAACCTAGAGGCACTTAACCACTGAGCCACGTCTCCAGCCCTTTTTTATTTTTTATTTTGAGACAGGACCTTGCTAAATTTCTTAGGACTTCGCTGAATTGCTGAGGCTGGTCTCAAACTTGTGATCCTCCTGCCTGAGCCTCTTGAGTCTCTGGGATTAGAGGTATGCATCACCAGGTCATGCCAAAATATTGTTTTTCTTAAATATATGATCTTCTATCAACCTCCAATTAGCAGAGTACCTAATGCATACTGGGCACTTAATAAATATGTGCTGGATTAAGTAACTAATGGATAAAGTAAGCTTCCATTTCCTGTTCAAGGACCATGGAGCAAGGAAAAGATCACTGCCCTTAGAGGGGAAAGGCCTCGATTTAAAAGACTGAGGAATGACGACCTTTCCTCATCCTCAAAATGAAGATAGCACCTGCCTCACTTCCCTCAGGAGATTCTGGTGAGAAAATGAGATCATGCTCATGGAACTGTTTTGTAAATTGGGAAACCCTACGAAAGGGGTCTGGCCAGGCACAGTGTAGTTGCAGGTGCTGGGGAGGCTGGGGCAGGAGGGTCTTGCGCCCACAGAGTTGGGTGCCAAGTTGGGCAACATATGGAGACTTCATCTCTTAAAGAAAAAAAAAAAGAGTTTGTAAATTAGAAAACTCTATATCTTAAAAGAAACAATAAGGGACTACTGGGTTGTTGTCGGGTTTTTTTTTCATATTTTTGGAGTTGTGTATGGGCAGAATGCCTTCATTTTATTTGTTGATTTTTATGTGGTGCTAAGGATCAAACCCAGGGCCTCACTCATGCTAGGCAGGCGTTCTGCCACTGAGTGACAGACCCAGCCCCAAGACTACTGTTGTTTTTGTCCTTGGATTATTGCAGAACAGGAATGATATCAATCTGACACTCACTAATCACTCTTTTCCTGGAACAGTTTGTCAATGTCACTTCTCCAGGTGTCCCAAAGATGGGCGTCTCCTGAGGTGGCATCTTATAGAACCCCAACTGTCATGGAGATATAATGTCAAATTACCCAAACATCAAAGAACATCTACCAAGTGTAGGTGAGTAAAGGTCTTCCTCACCTACCCCTGGAGCCATGAGCAGAAGAATCTCCAAGCCTGATGTTGCACTGGATTCCTAAATAACACTTGTACCTCCAGTTTCTCCTCCTCAAACCAATTCTGCAATTTATTATTAAAACAATCTTCTGTGTCTTAGAATCATAGACTCTTTAGCTGGATCATGTGGTCCAAATTTCTTACCATTTTTTTTTTTAATGTCAGGGATTGAACCCAGAAACATTTATCCACTCAGACACATCCCCAGTCCTTTTTTTTTTTCTTTTAATATTTATTTTTTAGTTCTCGGCGGACACAACATCTTTGTTGGTATGTGGTGCTGAGGATCGAACCCGGGCCGCATGCATGCCAGGCAAGCGCGCTACCGCTTGAGCCACATCCCCAGCCCCCCCAGTCCTTTTTATATTTTATTTTGAGACAGGTCTTACTAAGTTGCTCGGGGCCTTGCTAAATTGCTGAGGCTGGCTTTGAATTTACAATCCTCCTGCCTCGGCCTCCCAAGCTGCTGGGATTACAGGCATGCACCACCACATCCAGCTCAATGTTCTTATTTTATAAATGAGGGATCTGAGGCCACAAGAGGTTAAAAGAATGAGCCACCAAATCAAGGTCAAGATATTAATATCAAATCTTTTTTTATTTTTTTTTTAGTTGTAGGTGGACACAATGTCTTTATTTTATTTATTCACTTTTTATATGGTGCTAAGGATGGAACCCAGTGCCTCACACTTGGTAGATGAGGGCTCTACCACTGAGCCACAACCCCAGGCCCTTAATATCAAACCTTTACCTCCAAAAGCCTTCCGATAAGTCCCAAGCTCCTTAGCACAGCATAAGCCCTCCTCAACCCAGCCCCAAACTCCCTGTTCAATCTCATCTCCCTCCAGTCTCCCCAACAGCCCCTGAGTTCTGATCCCACTGTTTCCTCTAGTCCCTGAACTGATGCTGCTTGGCCTGATTCTGGCACTTTCCACAAGTATCCCTCCACCTTCCTCTGCAGACTCTATACGTGTGCCAGGTTAACCTGACCTGGAAGCCTTCCCTGCTCCGCCCACGGGGCAGCTCTCCACCTAGGCGCCCCCACCTCCCCCCATGCCTGGGACACACACTGGACAGTGACGCGCCACGCGCATTCCCAGGCCTGTGATTGACATGTTTACCTGTGTTATTGGCTCTCAGCTCATCTAGGTGTCACCTCCTTAAAGGGAAGGGATTGTATTTCATATTCCTCCCCGGCCCACACCCGCACCTCCGGGTGACCCCATGCGATGATCAACCGCTGCAGCGTGTAAGCTGCCTCCTGGGAGGGAGCTTGAGAGATGTTCTTTAATTTGATCCTCAGGATTTGCTCACCAATGAGTACAACTGAGGCTCAGAGAAGATGAATAAACCGTCGAGGTCACACGACCGAAAAGTGGCAGATCCAGGTCCCTCAAACTCTTGAAAAGTCTTCACCCACAAACCTGGCTACCCGCAAGCCAGCCAGAGCCTGGGTGGGAAGGATGTGCACCGGCTGACCAAGCCGTTCCGGGGCCAGGCAGAGAGCCAAGGTACACAGGACAAGGAAAACAGGACAAGCTTGATGCTCACGTCCTCTGGAGCCCGGGTCTGGGGCTCCCCAGGGCCTTTCAGGGTTTCCTTAGCCTCCTGGCATTGACCCTTCACCCTCTGCCAATTTACGGCCCTGCTCAGTGCTACAGGTAGCTTCTCTGAGACCCCTGACCAAATGGAGGGCACAATGTTAGGAAATAAAAGCCAGATTCTCTGAAGCAAGGGTCAGAAAGAGATTCTGGAGCAACTGGTTTGTGGGCAGGGAGGCCCTCCCTATGGCCACCCAGTTTCGTCTCCTGTATTTTCCTTTTGGACCTGTCAAGCAACTGTGACACGACAGGAACAAGACTTCTGCCAATAAAACCTGCCTGTGAGATTGGACTGGAAGAAACCTTGGAGAAGGAGAACTGCAAACCCCAAGTCAGTGGGAAGACTCCCCTCTCTCCGGCCCTACGCTGACCTAGGGCCACGTCTCCCACAAGCCACACAGAAGTCCATCTTGGAAAGCAGACTTCTTTACTCTGGTGGTAACAGCTACCATGACTGAGTGACTGCTATTTGCCAAGCATGATGCCCACATCTTTCATTGTTTTTCTCAGTTCATTGGAATTAACATAGAGCAGACTACCCAGTCTAGTGCAGCAGTTAAGGAGACAGGCTTGGGGTTCGACTGTCCTTCAGAACCCCAACTCTGCCACTTAATCTCATCGTGCCACTTCACTTTCTGTGCCTGCATTTCCTTATATAAGAAATGACAGCTTCAGACTGGGGCTGGGCCTCAGTGGCAGAGCTCTTGCCTAGCACGTGTGTGGCACTGGGTTCGATCCTCAGCACCACATATAAACAAACAAAATAAGGACATGCTGTTCATCTACAACCACAAGAAAGTTTTTTAAAAATGACATCTACAACCGTACCTAAATCTGTACAGATGATGACAACCAGCTGGGTAAATGCCAAGTGTTCCGAATTTATTAGCTATTATTATATATCATTAGCTATTATTATAACTGTCATGTGAGTATTATCTCCTTTTTACAGATGTAGTAACTGAGTCTTAGTGTCAGTCAATTATCCAAGGTCATACAGTTAATAAAGGAGAAAGTGGGTTTAAGTTCAGGTCCAATCAGCCTGACTCTGACAGGCCCCCACCCCCAGGCTCGAGTGTACTTAGGGGGCCACAGAGTCACAACAGGATCCAGGTCAAATAAAGTTTCTAGAGTCATCCTGGAGGAGTGAGAACATGTAGAGCCCAGAGCCAACACTAAGCAGGTGAGGTCTGGAAACTTGTCACCAAGTTTCCAAACTTGTCACCACTTAACCTCAGTGGTTTTACACAAGTGACATCAGGCTAACATGGGAAAGGCCACCACGGAGCCTTAGAGTGGGAGATAACAGGGAGAGGTTCCAGCTGCGCCTCTTGGCCCCTCATTGTGATAGACAGGATGTGGGCTTAGTGTGTGAGCCTCAGACAAAAGCTGGGCACCCCCAGAGGCCCCAGAGGCTGAAGCAGGAAGATTGTGAGTTCAAAGCCAGCCTCAGCTTCTTAGCAAGGCCCTAAGCAACTCAGTGAGAACCTGTCTCTAAATAAATATTTTAAAATGGCTGGGAATGTGACTCAGGGACTAGTTGCCCCTGGATTCAATCCCCAGTACACACACACACACACACACACACACACACACAAAAAAAAAAAATCACTTGGCACCAGTTGATCTGAACATTCCTTGTGCATCTTTCTTCCTCCTCTACCCTTAGCTGCCCAACATCCGGGTCTGAACACAGTAAAGTAATCATAGTTCCACACAGAGACAATTTTGCAAACCTAAATTGTCCTGCCATTTCCCTGCTAATGTCATCTTGCTCTTAATGTTCTTAAGAATAGCTAACAAAGCAGGGCGTGGTGGTGCCTGGAATCCCAGACTTGAGAGACTGAGGCAGGAGGATGGCAAATTCAAGGCCAGCCTCAGCAATTTAGTCAGGGCCTTAGCAATTTAGCAAGATACTGTCTCAAAATAAAAATAAATTAATTAAAAAGGCTGGGGATGTGGCTCAGTAGTTAAGCACTCCTGGGTTCAGTCCCTGGTATCAAAAAAAAAAAAAGGGAGAAATGGTGAGGAAGAGTCAAGTGCACACAGCATGATGGTAGAGAAAAGTGAAATTATTTTTAAAGGCCAGAAATGCCTCATAGTTTAGAGAAAATAAAAACATAAATCTAACCAATTTCCTATTTGTCAACTTGTCCCTAATTTTTCCAGAGCAGCAGGGTATCTTTGTCCCGGAAACTCTCAAACCCTCTGGGTTCTACTCACAAACCCAAAGGTGATGTTGACTAAATGTCAGTCCCTAACTCCTGAGACCTGACCTCAGACTGTCAGGAAGGTGGAGGATCTCACCCTCCACCTCCCCACCCCTCACATGATGCACACACCCAAGAATAAAACAAGGTGGATTTCAGGCTGCATTAAGGAAATTTCTGACATCTTATCAGCCTCTGACAATACACGTTAGCAGCACATTGCGCAAGAGACAGAAATGGAGAAACCCAGCTCCTGAATCACTTCCTTTCTGCCTCAACTGCCTTTGACCCCCTCTGACTCCCACCCACACACTCGGGCCACAGACTGCATTATTCATAGCACCTCCCCTAGACCCTTAGGTGGCAGTGACAAGATGTTTGGACCTGTATAGGTTCACACGTGGAGCTCCCCAGATGACATTAACCCACCCATAATATAACCACGCCACCCCCACTACGGTCTCTCTGGGACCTGTGTGTCCAGGTCTATGGGGAAAGGGAAAAGATGGAGGGGAAATCTGGTGGCTATGAAGAGCACTTCCTGGTATTTATTTTAGGGAACCACAGCCAGAAATTTTTTCTAAGCATTAATCCATACCCCAGAAGCCGGGGGTGATGAGCAGGGTGTGTTTTACTACTCCTCTTGGATGTCAAGAGGACATGGAAGAAGAGCAGGACGGGTGGCATGTCAATGCCAAGGCGTGACTTGGCAATGATAGGGGACCTGCCCACCAGGCCCTCGTTCCTCAGGGCCAGTGGGGGCTCCTGGCCCTGGAGACTGTCCTCAGCACACCCGAGGTGGTCATCTTCAGCCACAGAAACGCACAGCTGGTCAAGAGACAGAAGTAGAATTCACAGCCTGCTCGCATGGGGACATCCGCAGTTAACCACGGGACTGGAACTTGAGAACAAAAAGGAACATGCAGATTAACTCTGTCAAACCCAACTATGTGCAGATAAGCAAGCTCCTGTCTGGAGGGGGCGAGTGACACTGTCCTGGTAACCAGGAAGCTGGTGACTCAGCGGACAGCAGAACTGGGTCTCCTCACCCCAGGCCCAGGGCAGCCCGTCAGTTCTGGATCTCTGAGGCCAGAGCTGGGAACATTCTAGAAGGCAAACTGGGCAAGATGGAAGTCCCCATCCAAAGTTGGGGATCCAACTGGATGGCCCCCTCCGAGCTCGCTAGTGGGTGAAGTAGAGGGAAAAGCTTCACATTTCTCCAGCTTTCCTGCATCTTGAAAAGGGGAAGACCACACAGACCCCAGGGGAGGGCAACAGGATCTCCGCTCCACGTCTCAGGGTGCAGTCCTGCCGTTTCCCACCCTCGGCTCCAGCAGCTGTCCCACTCTGAGAAGCGGCTACACTTTGCCTCAGGTCAAAGCAGCAACACAGCCACTGACCTCTCCGGTGCTCACCTGCCCCTGAGCACCAAGCCTCACAGAGGCTTCTCTCCCCTCCCCCATCCCTGTCCCCACCCAGGGTCTAAGCCCCCCCAGGGCACAGGCAGAGAAGTGAAACCCATCCCGGAGGAGGGGCGGGGAGAGAGGTAAATGAAGGGTGAATGGAAAGTGTGAATCAGAGGCCCCTGGAAGACCTTTTATAGCCTAAATGCCTGTGAGATTTCATCCTTTCTTGGTGCCCCCACCCCCAACCCCAGGCCTGCAAGAGCCAGAAAAAGAGCGCACAGACTGCATTGTTGACTCCACGGAGGAGCAAGGACCTTGGTGACTGCGGAAGCCAAGATTCCACTGCCTTGCAGACATCCTGCCCACTCGCTAGGTCTCAAACATCAGTGTTGGAAATTTTGCCTTCTGAGCTGGGCATGCGGCATACGCCTGTAATCCCAGCGGCTCAGGAGACTGAGGCAGGAGGATTGTGAGTTCAAAACCAGCCTCAGCAAAAGTGAGTCCATAGGCAACTCAAGTAAGACCCTGAATGTAAATAAAATACAGAATAGGGCTGGGGATGTGGCTCAGTGCTTGAGTGCCCCTGAGTTCAATCCCCAATATCTACCCTCAGCCCCCAATAAAATTGCCTTCAGCTGGCCCAAGGTGATGAGACCAACAGATATCTCTTCTCTTTTCTCTCTCTCAGCAAGGATCGAACCTCAGGGAACTTACCAATGAACCACATCCCTAGTTATTTTTCTGCTTTATTTGGAGACAGGTTTTACTAGGTTGCTCAGGGTCTCACTAAGTTGCTGAGGCTGGCTTTGAACCTGTGATCCCCCTGCCTCAGTCTCCCCAGCCACTGGGATTACATGCTGGGCTCCAGATCTTAATTTCTAACATCTCAGATAATTCCAACCTAGACTGCCCAGGGACCACTCTAGAAGTCCTACCTTATCACTTTCTGCAGCCCTCCTGCTCCCACATCCTGTCTGTCTTATTTTAAGGCAAAGCAAAGCAGGCAAACATGGAATTTCTGAACTGCTAGTTGGTTAAAAGTCCCCCCAGGCAGGCTAGATGCAAATTCTGGCTCTAGCACACAAGTTGCAAGGCCCTGGGCAAATGACTGTGCCTTTGTTTCCTCACCTGCAAAATGGGGCTAATAAAAAGTACCCAGATGACGGTGTGTGCATCAAATGTAGTCATGGAGTTAAAGTGTTCAGCACACTGCCTGGCACGCAGTATGCACACGATATTTGTTTGTTATTAGTATTTTATATTGTGATATGGACATATAAAGTTCATTATGACCAAGAGATTGAATTGATCAGGTCATTTTTAAACTTTCCAAGGAGATTTCTAGACCTAACAGTTCAGTTTTTAAGCTTCAGATTTATTTACTTATTTATTTATTTTATTTATTTGGTACTGGAGATTAAACTCAGGGGAGCTTTCCACTGAGCCACATCCCCAGCCCTTTTTATTTATTTATTTATTTTAATTTTTGAGACAGGGCCTTGCTAAATTGCTGAGGATGGCCTTGAACTTGAAACCTTCCTGCCTCAGCCCTCCCCAGGGAATTGCAGGCATGCACCACCACCTGGGGCTGAAACTTCTCCTTTATGGTCCCAGTCTCACCCCTCCCTCTTCTGGCCCACAGACACCATGATCTCAACCAAACTTTACATTTACACTGGGCTTTTTATGGTTTATGATGAATGTCTACATGTTTTACAGCTTGCGTTCTGACCCGTCTTCCTTATTATCTTTCTCCGAAAGTCTTTCCTGGTGTTGCTTCTCCCCTTTCCATTTCTCCTCTCTTCGACTCACAGCCCCCATTTTCCAAGATGTCCTGGCAATTAATATGTGTCCCCCATGTTAAGAATATCCAACCAAACCCCTAAAAATCAACGTGATCAACAGAGAAAAGGTCGAGGAGGAGAGGCACACAGCCATGTGCCTGTGATGGAGGAGGCCAGCCGGGCCATTCCCCCGGAGCCAGAGCCCTCTGGGCTGGTGATCTTCTCCTCCGTGGCCTCCACCACTTCTCTGCTCTGGCCTCAGCCTCCTAGAGCCTTGAGTGGATTCTTGCTGCTGCCAGAGGGCCACGTCTCTCACCTATGCACACCCAAAACCGAGCTTAGCATCTCAGTCCCTCTGCATCCTGACTTCATCCTTACCCCAAGGCTAAAGGCATCTGATCCACCCAGGACCCAACCAGCACAGCTCAGAGCCTCGTCCTTCCCCTCCCACAATCCTTTCCTCTCTTGTCCCTCAGAAAGGCCACCCTTCTCCTCTGGTGCTTCTCACTCTTCCCGGCTCTCCTTGCCCTCTGATCTCTGCGCTCACATCTGAGTTTCTCAGGGGCTCCCCATAGACTCAGTTCCATCAACGAGCAGCTGCCAGACACATGTCCTGGAACACAGATCGGACCAGGTCCCCTCTCACTTAAAGCCCCAGGTGGTTCCCTCCTCACCAAAGTCCAAACTCCTAAAGCTAGCACCCAGGACTGGCAGGCCCCTACCCTTCTGCTACCAAGGGGCCCCAGAATAAGAGCCAGCCAAAAACATCCACCCATTCCACCCTTGCCTAAAAGGCCAGCTAAGTGTCTCCGAGAATTGAATCCAGAGGCACTTAACCACTAAGCCACATCCCCAGTCCTTTTTTTTTTTTTAGTTGTCAATAGACCTTTATTTTATACATGGTGCCGAGAATCAAACCCAGTGCCTCACACGTGCCAGGCAAGTTCTCTACCACTGAGCCACAACCCCAGCCCTTCCCAGCCCTTTTTTTTATATTTTATGTAGAGACAGGATCTTGCTGAGTTGCCTAGAGCCTTGATGAATTGCTGAGGCTGACCTTGAACTCACAATCCTCCTTCCTCAGCCTCCCCAGCCACTGGAAGTACAGGCCTGGGCCCACTGCATCCAGCAAGAGCGTCATCTTTAAAAAGGGGCGTGATATTTGAGAGTTGGTATGGACATTAGCCAAATTGATTTTATCTGCAGGTGGATCCCTGGGCCCAGAGGGATAATATAGATTTCACCGAGGAGGAACTAAGACAATGCTGGGCCAGAGCATTCAAACTGTAGGCCTGGAGTCTTGATAGCTACATCTTGTTTTGCAGAAGGC
Organism: Ictidomys tridecemlineatus; assembly: GCF_052094955.1. Lineage (NCBI taxonomy): Eukaryota > Metazoa > Chordata > Mammalia > Rodentia > Sciuridae > Ictidomys > Ictidomys tridecemlineatus. The sequence goes on along the minus strand of NC_135491.1, from coordinate 12,374,251 downwards.
ACAGCTCAGATCTAGAGAGGTCAATCTACTCATTCAAGGTCGGAGCTCCGTCCGTCACCAGCTTCGGGCCCAGGTCCTGGCCCACATCTCCCAGGCCTAGAAGACGTCCCCATGCATGGCTGTCTGGGATTCCCACAGACTTCCCCTTCGGCTGGATAGACTCGGGACTCCCACCCTGCCCCCAAGAGCCCTGGGACTTCTAGAAGACCTGGAAGGAGCAGAAGAGGAAGGCTTGAGCTTTGGCACTTGTTCAGGGTGGAACTCCAGGGGCCAAACACAAGGGCTTTTGACTATAGAAAAAAATAGGCCCATTGTCTTAGTGGGTGGAACCAAACCATCAGCAGGAGCTGGAAACCAGTTTCTTTGTGCCCAGAGAGGAGGACTTGGGCCCAAAATGTTAGGGTGGAGAGAGGGAGGGGAGAAAGAAAGATTTACCTTAAGAAAACAGACGCAATTACCAAAGTCCTTACTCACCCCTGGGTTTTCTTTGTGGGTTTTTTTTTTTCCCCTCTTAGAGCTCTGTACATGTAGAAGTCCCCCAGGATCGGGAGGGCTAGGAAAAGGTGTGGCTTCCTGGAGGGCAGAGGAATCAGGAGGAGATTTCGAAGGCTCCATTATAAGGCTATTAGAGAAAGGGCTAGCTGTCATTTCCTTAATTGCAAATGAAAGGGGGAAATAAATGAAAAACGAACTCAGAGCTCCAGCCTACCCCTCAACAAAGGAGAAAACCCTCCTGAAATACAAGAGGCCTGTGTGGGGCCTGGGCCCTGCCCACCCTGGCCCTGCAGAAAGCTGTAGGAGGAGAAAAGCAGAAAAGGCTGAACCCAAAAGTAGATTCCATAAGAACTTCATAAGGAAGTCCCAAAGACTCTTTTTATTTTTTTTATTTTTTATTTTTTTATTTTTTGGGGGACACTGTGGATTGAACTCAGGGGCACTTAACCACTGAGCCCCATCCCCAGTCCTTTTTTGTATTTTATTTAGAGACAGGATCTCACTGAGTTGCTTAGGGCCTCGCTAAATTGCTGAGACTAGCTTTGAACTCACAATCCTCCTGCCTCGGCCTTCTGAGCCGCTGGGATTACAGGCGTGCGCTGAAGACTCTTGCCATTAATTCCAGTTGCCAGAATGACTCAGTTCACCTCATTAAAAGTCTCTGATAAACAGACATTTGTGCTGGGGGCAGTGGCACATACCTGTAATCCCAGTAGCTCTGGAGGCCGAGGCAGGAGGATCGTGAGTTCCAAGCCAGCCTCAGCAAAAAAAAAAATAGTCATTTTGTTTCTTTGAGTTTGAACCATTCAAGCGATGAATCATTTAGACAAAGGGGACAAAAGCTCCAGCTCACCCTCAGGATCAGGTCCTCTCCTCCTGTCCTGGCAGGAGCTGTCCCTCTACTGTACGTTATTTACAGTACCATGGTGTCGTGACCTTTCATTGTTTTCTTTTTCATTGCTGGGAATTGAACTCAGAGATTTGCCTGATTTTTTTTTTTAACCTTTAAAAATTATTATGTGAAGTAGAAAAAGAAAATCAATATCTGCTACATTCCACTTTCCACCTATAATCTAGGCTTCCCGGTTTTTTTTTTTTTCTTAAGAAAGAGTGAGAGAGAGAGAGAATTTTTAATATTTATTTTTTAGTTCTCGGCAGACACAACATCTTTGTTGGTATGTGGTGCTGAGGATCGAACCCGGGCCGCACGCATGCCAGGCGAGCGCGCTACCGCTTGAGCCACATCCCCAGCCCTAGGCTTCCCGGTTTAACATTTTGGCTTATTTCTCCGGGTCTCTTTTCTCTACCTGGAGTCTATAACCCCCTGGGATGCAAAGACTACCTATGTTTTCCCCCAGTTCTTACATTTCTGGAGGTCCTAAGTCTAAAATGGATCTCTTTGGGCTAGAATCAAGGCATCAGCAAGATAGTAAACCTTTGGGGATCTGAGGGGTGAATCCAGTTCTTTGTCTGATGCAGCTTCTGAAGGTTGTCTGCATTCCCTAGCTCACAGCCCCCTCCATCTCCTCAGTTGGCCACAGCAAGCAAAGTCTTTCTCACGCCACTCCCCCCCTCACCCACCTCCCTCTTTCACTTATTATAATGACACTGGGCTCATCTAGATGATCCAGAGTGATGGCGCCCTCCCAGGATCCTAACCTCATCACGTCTGCAAATTTCTCTCTGCCCTGCGAAGTAACATTCAGAAGTTCCAGGGTTGGGATATGGAGTGGACTTTGAAGGAAGGCCATTATTCCACCTAACACAGGTATTTTTTTTTCTTTTCTTTTTTCTATTTTGGTGTTGCGGATCAAACCCAGGGATCTCTCCTACTTGAGCCACTTCCCAAGCCCTTTTAATTTTTTTTATTTGAGACAGCGTCTTGTTAAGTTGCCGAGGCTGGCCTCGAACTTATGATCCTCCTACCTAAGGCTCCCAAATCACTGGGATTACAGGTGCCTACCAGCATTCCTGGTTCCTTTGATGAATATCACCCACCATGAAAATGGGCTTTGCTCTCCTCCTCTTTCACTTGCTCATCTGATACAGAAGCCAGAAGTCAAACTACCAGAGAATCACACTAGCTGTGCTCCTAACTGGACAGATGACCTTGGACCAGTCAGTTCACCTCCTTCAGCATCAGGAAGTGACCAAGATAACTCTTACTGCATCAGAAAGGGACAGTAAACAAGCAAATTAAGGCACAGAAGGTACTAAACATAGTGCCTGGTAAGGGATAAGCCCTCGGTAAATACTCTTTCAATCCTTTCCTCAACACACCCCCATTTTCTCTCACCCTCATTCATTTTTCTGCTGTCTCCTTCCTCTTCAGTGACTTGGTCTAACCTACTGGTTGGCAAGGAGGGCCGATCACCCACTCTCGAATCTGATTCTGCTCAAATGATCTGTGACAGTCTGCTGTCTACTTGTAGCAGCTTGCTGTTTTTATATGGAGAGATCTGTTCTTTAAAAAAGGTCTCTTGGGGGCTGGGGATGTGGCTCAAGCGGTAGCGCGCTCGCCTAGCATGCGTGCGGCCCGGGTTCGATCCTCAGCAGCACCACATACCAACAAAGATGTTGTGTTCGCCGAGAACTAAGAAAAAATAAATAAATGTTAAAAAATTCTCTCTCTCTCTCTCTCTCTCTCTCTCTCTGTAAAAAAAAAAAAAAAAAGGTCTCTTTATGTTCACATAAAACTACAAGTGGCAATTCTGCTGGGGAACATTCATTCATTTCCTGATGAGATTCTTCTTCAGTCGTTCTCTTTATACCTTATAAATCAGGACAGCACAGGGGACAAAAATAATGACCTTGGCCACAACAGGGAATTCCCTTAGTAAAGTGAACACAATGAGCGACATATGACATATTCCCTGTTCCCGGAAATCTATTGCAAGGCTCAGCCTTCAGCAAAACCATTTGAGGATCCAATTCCTAGACAGTAACTGGCAGAAGTATTCTCCGGGTATTCCTGCCGAAGGGATTGTCACAGAATGGGGTGCCTGAGTGATTTCACATTCCCACTTCTGAAACTTAGCCACCGCCCCCCCCAAACCATTTCCATCTCCAGTTGGCCTGTGAGAACCCCGGATGAAAAACATCCTAAAAGATCTGCAGTCACCACAGGCTAATTACTATCCCTAGAGCTTCACATATAACTACAATCCTCATCCAAAAAAAAAAAAGAATCTATGAATGTCATTATTATTATTATTTTTTTTTTTTTTTGGTACCTGGGATTGAACCCAAGGGCGCTTAACCACTGAGCCACATCCCCAGCCCTTTTTTGTATTTTACTTAGGGACAGGGTCTCTCGCTGAGTTGCTTAGGGTGTCTCTAAATTGCTGAGGCTGACTTTGAACTCACGGTCTGCCTGCCTCAGCCTCCCAAGCCCCAGGGATTACAGACAGGTGCCACTGTGCCAGGCTATCACTATTTTTACAGTTTAGCTGAGGCAGAGAAGGCAAGTAATGTCCCAAAGCGGCACCTCTCCATGATGTCACCTCATCTCCCACTCAAGTCTGGCCAGAGAATGTCCTAAGATTTCTCCAGTCTCCTGAATGCTTCCAGAATGCTCTCTGCCCTCTGCACTTCCTGGAGTTGACAAGGAGACAGCGTTTTGTTTTCGGCGTGCCCTGTCGCTCACGCACCTGTTCCCTGACACCACACTCACCAGTTCATAGCCCTTCATAAAACCTTAATTTTCTGAACCTCGATCCCTTTTAAGGAAAAGGCAGGGCCAGGTCCCCTGCCTCATAAAAAGCCACTTTTACTGGACAGTCCACTGTTTGCCCAGCCATTCTCTGGCCATAAAAGAGATGCATCAGGGGCAGAACGAGTAAGAGAAGGAAGTCAAGACAGGGAGAGTCTCTGGAATGGCCACAGAGGGGAGGGGACTTGACATCCAAGAGGAGTAATAAAACACACCCAGAGTCTGTGACCTTTGAACAATGGCAGCCCCACCTGGCTCTTTCCATGCCCACTGGCCTCCGACTTCCTGCTCGGCAGCCCCTCCTCCTCTGGCTTTCAGAGACCAATAGCAGAGGCCTGGAGCCAGGCCTGCAGGGCACCCGGCTCTGAGGGGCAGGGCGGAGGGAACAGGAAAGGGAAGAGGCCCTGAGTCACCCAGGTACAGAGCACCTGGGTGGGAGTGGAGGAGGAAGCCTTGCTAGGCAGAGCTCAGGGCCCGAGGGATTGTACTAGGGAGCTGACGTCCTCTAGCCAATGACTCACTGAGAGCCCGGGGTGCTGTGGAAAGCATCACAGCCTTTCCCACTTAGAGACGCATTGTCCCTCCCTTCTCTGTTGGGTTACATTCCTCTGCCCAAAGGTCACTTATTTACAGAGTTGAGTTCCAGGAAAAAAAAAAAAATCTCAACTGGATTCCTTCAAGTCCCAGTTCAAGAGGGTCTGCCATCTTGGTGATGACCAGGCATAACATTTTTAAAAATTTATGCAGTATTATTTTTCCCTTTCCCCTCACTTCCTCTTGTATGTAATTTTGTATAACCCTGAGGGTCTCCTTCCATTTCCATGCAATTTCCCTTCTCTCTCCCTTTCCCTCCCACCTCTCCTCCTTGTTTAATGTTGGTCTTCTTCTCGTGCTCTTCTTCCCTAGTCTGTTCTTAGTTACTCTCCTTATATCAAAGAAGACATTTGGCATTTGTTTTTTAGGGCTTGGCTAGCTTCGCTTAGCATAATCTGCTCTAATGCCATCCATTTCCCTCCAAATTCTATGATTTTATCATTTCTTAATTTTTATTATTTTTTTTGGTGGGTCAATAAAAAAAATAAAAAATAAAAAAAAATAAAAAAATATTTATTAGACTTTAAAAAAATAAAAAATAAAGTTGTAGATTGGACACAAAAAAATTTATGCAGGGAATTATTTGTGCATGTTTGTGTCTGTGTGTGTGTCTGTGTCTGTGTGTGTATATGTGTCTGTGTGCATGTGTGAGTGTGCACCGGGGATCAAACTCAGATGCTTTACCACTGAGCCACATCCCCAGCCCTTTCCATTTTTATTTATTTTTTTTGCTCAATTGCCGAGGCTGGCCTCGAACTTGCAATCCTCCTACCTAAGGCTCCCAAATCACTGGGATTACAGGTGCCTACCAGCATTCCTGGTACCTTTGATGAATATCACCCACCATGAAAATGGGCTTTGCTCTCCTCCTCTTTCACTTGCTCATCTGATACAGAAGCCAGAAGTCAAACTTCCAAGGGAATCACACTAACTGTACTCCTAACTGGACAGATGACCTTGGACCAGTCAGTTTACCTCCTTCAGCATCAGGAAGTGACCAAGATAACTCTTACTGCATCAGAAAGGGACAGTAAACAAGCAAATTAAGACACACAAGGTACTAAACATAGTGCCTGGTAAGGGATAAGCCCTCAGTAAATACTCTAAGTAAATACACTAAGTTGCTTAAGGACTTGCTAAATTGCTGAGGCTGGCCTCGAACTTGTGATCCTCCTGCAACAGCCTCCCGGGTTGCCAGGATTACAGGTGTGCACCACCGCACCCAGCTCTACGGGGAATTTTTGACAAGAGCCTTTGAACCACCCACGATATTTTGGGGGATCATAAAAATGAAAAGGAAGGAAACTAATAGATGCTGTGGACCTTTAAATTTGTACCTTAATCTAATGCTCATGATGACTCTTTAAAGGAAGTTCTACCACGCCTATTTTCCAAGAAATCAATGAACTTGCCCCTCATGTCATAACTGGTGAGAGATGGAACCAGGATTTAGATTCACATTATTCCTGAACCTAAAGCTCCTGTTTTTCACTCCACATGGACCTTTAAGCCTATCTGAATTCGCAGAAAAGAAAGGTCTCTGCTTCTAAAGGAAACTCTCCTAAAGGGCTTCAGGGGAGAGACAGGCTCTGACACAGGCTTAGGACAGAGACTGATTGAAGATGCTGAACAGGAAAGCAAGAATAATATAGGAGGAAGGGGAAGAATTATAGTAAGTCCAGATGTGAGAAATACAATGTGGGTCAGACCTTGCTGTGTATAGCCAGGGAACAGAGGGGGACATGCTACTGGGTTGTGTTTTGTTGTTGTTGTTTTGTTTTTTGTATCAGGGATTGAACCCAAGGGCACCGAGCCACTGAGCCACATCCCCAGCCCTTTTCATTTTTAATTCTGAGACAGGGTCTCACTAGGTAGCTTACAGCTTCACTAAGTTGCTGAAGCTGGCTTCAAACCTGCCATCCTCCTGCCTCAGCCTCCCGAGCCACTGGGATTACAGGCGTGAGCCACCGCCCGGCACTGCAGGGCCTTTGAACGGCAGCCTAAGGAGTTTGAACTTCATCATACAGATGAAAAGAGTAATCGGAACAATTTAAGGTCAGAAACTTGACAGACAGCATTTTCAGAAGGATGACTTTGACAGGTTGGGCAAGATAACTTGGGGAAGTGGTTCTTCACTTTGGCAACTCATGAGAGTTACCTGGAAGGCTTCTGTTTTAACACTTCATTTTGAAATCATTTCAGCCTTTCAAAAATGTTTTGAAAAAATAGAGTCTTCATAAACTACTCTTCACTCAGCTTCCCCAGATATTAATGTTTTCCATAGCCACAACACCGTCATCAAAATCAATACCTTATCGCTGATACCGTACAGGGCACTAACCCACAGAGCTTATTCAAACTCCGTCTACCCTCCTTCCCACTCAGGTGTTCATCTCTGGATGAGATCCAACCTAGGATCACACATTGAGTTCAACTGTTTTGTCTTCTAAGTCTTCTTTAATCTGGGGAAATGCCTCAGAATTTCTTCTGTCTTCATGATCTTAACATTTATTTTATTTATTTATTTATTTGAACCTGGGTACCAACAGGGTCCTTGGGACCTCACTGCTGAGGATGGTTTTGAACTCGTAATCCTCCTGCCTCAGCCTCCTGAGCCGCTGAGATTATAGGTGTATACCACCGTGCCCAACAGATTTTAACATTTATAAAGAGTACTGACCAGACCGGGTGCAGTGGCGCATCCCGGTAATCCCAGCAGCTCGGGAGGCTGAGGCAGAAGGATCGAGAGTTCAAAGTCAGCCTCAGCTATGGTGAGGCACTAAGCAACTCTGTAAGACCCTGTCTCTAAATAAAATGCAAAGTAGGGCTGGGGATGTGACTTAGTGACCAAGTGTCCCTAAATTCAATCCCTAGTGCTAAAAGAAAAAAAAAAGTACTAAGTACTGACCAGTTATTTTGTCAAATGACCCTAAATGAGGGCTTGCCTAATATTTCCTCGTGATTAAATTCAGGTGACGCACCTTGGACAGGAATACCCCAGATGTGACGCCGTGCCTTCTCAGTCTACCATATCAGGAGGCCCATGACGTCACTCTCCCTCTCATTATGTGTCCTGTTAACTTGAGCACCTGGCTCAGCAGTTTCTACCATGTAAAGTGACTCTTTTACTTGAAAGCATTCTTAAACTACCAAGCCTGGGCCACGCCAGAGATCAAACAAACCACATGGCCCCGGGGTCAGCCACAGGCATGGCCAGGTGCTAAAACGCCCCACAGGTGATTCTAACCAGCGTTCAGGGTGGGAAATCAAGGGCGAAGATTTGAATCCTGGAAATCAGCAAGGATGCCGTTTCTTGGGGCTTTCTTTTTCAAAGGGCATCCGGTTCCAGGCACAGAGAAATATATGTGGACTTTGGCACGGACCCACAGCAGGAAAAAGGGAAGGCCCAAAATCCCCTGATTGGGAAAGTCATGGGAGAGCAGAGGGCTGTCCAATCAAAGAGGAGGCAGGAGGAGAGTTCACCGGCTCCGCACGCTCCCTTTCTCTCCAGACCTCAGAGAAACCTTTGCTGTACACACCTTATAATTTTACTACGATAAGCCTGACGTGAGTGCCCAATTGCCACCAACAGGAAGGGAATCATATATCTTGATATAAATATCCAACCGCACATGCAAAAGATGGACGTTTCCGGGTAGGGTGAAAGAGCAAGCCACAGAATCCAGGTCAGAGGTACGTGACCCTGGGAAACAACCCGTCGCCCTCACTTGGTCCTTTGCCCTTAATCTCTTCTGAAGAGGGTAAGGACCCTGTTGGAAACTGATGAAACAGGAAGGTGTGCACATCTCATGTCCCCAGGCTACTGAAGCAAGAAGCTGGGGACCTCAACTTCCTCAGCCCCTCCTGTGGGGCACCGTCTGACGACATGTCAAAAGAAACACCAATCTCACCCAAATTCACAAGGAGGGAAAACCCAGAGGAGAGCTTTCTCTAAGGCGTCCACATGACTACCAGGCTCTGGCACTGCCTACTTCCGGAGGAACTGCTGCCAGGCTATAATTGGAAAAGAAGAGAGCTCTTCCCACTCAGAGGGGCTTGGTTTTGTTGCTGGTGTTTGCTGCAGGACTGGAGATTGAACCCAGGGGTGCTTTACCACTGAGTCACATCCCCAGCCCTTTTCGTTTTTTTTTTATTTTGAGATAGGGTCTTGCCAACTTATTTAGGGCCTCGAGAAGTTGCCCAGGCTAGCCTTGAACTTGTGATCCTCCTGCCTCAGCCTCCTGAGTAGCTGGGATCATAGGAGTTTGCCACAAAGTCCAGCCAGAAATTACTTTAAAAAAAAAAAAAAAAACAGTTCAATGGTAGAGCACTTGAATACCATGTGTGAGGCCCTAAGTTCCACCTCCAGTACAATAATAATAATAATAATTAACTTAATTATCCCTCAATTATCTTCAAGTGAGGACATTGGGAGAGTCTCCTATGGGGTCTCACTGACAGAGACGGGCACATAATTAAATGCTAGTACATGAGTGAAATAATTCATGTCAAGTGGGATCCACTGGGTCAGGAATGGCTCCCAAAGGTTTCATGAAAGAGGCCAGATTCAGGTTAGGCCTTCGAATGGTCAAGCCTTAGAAAAGCAGAGACCAGAAGAGACATAAGCAAAGGGAACCAGGTGCCAGGCACATTGTGGATGCTGGTTCTGAAGGGAATCTCAGAAATGAGACTGGGGGGGAGCGCTGGGGTGTGGCTCAGTGACAGAGCACTTGTGTAGCACCCGTGAGGCACTGGGTTCAATCCTCAGCACCACATAAAAAAATAAAAATAAATAAAACTTTAAAAATGAGAGTGGGTTTGCATGTTATTTCACGTATTCGTTTCAACCTCCGTAGGGGGTTATTTCAGAAGAGGATGTTAATCCCCAGAAAGGTGAAGTAACTTGTCACCATTAGTGGAAGGTCTGGAATTTGAAACTAGGTATGTCTAACGCCTGGCCATGGTCACCACCACGAGGGGAAAATGAACACAATATATTTAGAAAACAGGAAGAAGCAGGGATAGCTATCACAGAACCGCACAGTTAAGAAACCGGCAAGGGCCAGGCGTGGGGGGTGCTGGCCTGTAACCCCAGCAACCTGGGGGGCTGAGGCAGGAGGATTTCAAATTCCAGGCCAGCCTGGGCAACAGAGAGAGACCTTGTCTCAAAAAATTAAAAGGTCTGAGGGTGTCACTCAGTGGTAGAGCACCCCTGGGTCCGATCGCCAGTACCAAAAACAAAATAAAATAAAAATAGGGAAGTTAGGTAAGTTTGCTAAAATGAGACTGACCGCATGTCATAAGGTCATGGAAACCACACAGAGAACTTGATCTTGTAATTGATTTCAGAAGAGCCATCGAAGAATCTGAGTAAGGGAGTAACCAAAAGGACACCTTGAGCAAAGACCAATGGGGGTGGTTAATTTGGGAGTTTTGAGATCCTCAACTAAGGAGGTGGCACCAACAGGAAAGGGGGCCTCAGGATGTAGGGAGTGTTCGCCGGACTAAGCAGCTCGGGGCTTAAGTGCAAGAAGGTGCGTTTAGATTCTCTCTCCAATCTTTCTTCTCTCCATCTATAAATCAGGTGCAGTGAGAATTAATCAAATGGCTTCTAAAGCTTTACTTTTCAAAGTGTGGTCCTCCAGCCAGCAGCAATGGCATGATCCAAAAGCTTTTTAGAAATGCAGAACCTCAGCCCCGAGAGCATGGTGGCATGTATCTCTTGTCGAGCTATTCAGGAGGCTGAGGCAGGAAGATCCTTTGAGCCCCTGGGTTTGGGGCCAGCCTGGTAAACAGAGCAACACCCCATCTCTATTACAAAAAAAGAAAGAAAATCAGAATCTGCATTTAAATGATCCAAAAGCACGTTGAAGTTTGAAAAGCACTTCTCTAAACTGACTTCCAATCCCAAAATGAAGCTATTTCACACTCACCTCAATTCTGTCACTTCACAGGAGGGGGAGGGGGCCTGTTCAGCCTTCTTTGTACCCTTTGTACCCTTCTTTGTACCCTGATCCTGACAGCCTCTCTCCTGGTTGCCCACACCAGGCAGCCTTCCTAGGAAACACCAATGGGGCGATGCTGCCACCTTGTGTCCATGATGTGCAAGTGCCCTTAACTCCATTTTCATTAGCCGAGGGGGAGGGTTGGAAGGGGGTGAAATCCAGTCCCAGGTGCCATAAGAAAATCACAGCTGCACACAATGACTGCAGGTAACTGTCAGAGATTGAGTTCAGCCTGCATTCGAGAGCAACCTTACATTTAAAAGGCAGTTTTTATAATATCCAATAATGTGGTATTAGTGGAAAACTTGGATTCCCAGCCAGGTTCTGCCTTTGTAATATGAAAAATCATTGTGTGACAGCTGAACACAGTGGCTCAGCCTATACTTCCAGCAACTTGGGAGGCCAAGGCAGAAGGATTGCAGATTCGAGGCCAGCCTCAGAAACTTAGTGAGACTGTCTTAAAATAAAATTTTTTTTAAAGAATGGGGGATGTAGCTCAGTGGTGGAGCACTTCCTGGTTTCAATCCCCAGCATCACCCCACACATAAAGAAAAGCATGGTGACAGGCATTTTCAGTCACCCAGCCCGCCCTGAACTCTTCCAGCAAACAGGTAATTTTCCAAGGAGACTACCTTTTCCTGTGACAGCTCCTTTTCTTCCTGAACCAAACAATGTAAGCCCACCAACACTAGTCCTACTCCGTTGCCCCCCAAATAAATCTAATACCTTTTCACACAGCAAAGCTTTGAATGCCTGCAAACAATGACCATGCACCAACCATGGCTTTCTCTGAGCCATTTTCCAAATGACATAATCAGAAGCCCTACAGCAAGTGAACCCTGGGAGTGTTCCAACCAGGCCAGCCAGGCACACGAACACCTGTTTCCACACTGCACTCGTATTTAGAAAGTCACACACCACCTCAGCAGATTTGGGAGGAGTGATTTTTTCTACTTGTGCTGTTTTAGTTGCCCCATGCCTGCATAGGTTTATACTTCTTTTCTGGTCCTGGAGATTGAACCCCAGGGGCGCTTAACCACTGAGCCACACATCCAGGCCTTTTTATTTTTTTATTTGGAGACAGGGTCTTGCTAAGTTGCTTAGAGCCTCTCGAAGTTGCTGAGGCTGGCCTTGACTTGTGATCCTCCTTCCTCAGCCTCCAGAGCCGCTGGGATTACAGGTGTGTCCCGCCTGCCTAGCTATCCTTCTTATTTAGTTTTATTTATTTATTTTACCTTTTTCTTTGACCAGATCTGAGACAGTTCTCCCCTCTGGCTCCTGCCTCGAGCCACCCGGTGGGGCAGCGAGGTTTACACAGACTAGCAGAAGAGAGAGCACACCAGAGAGTGGCCTTTTATTGGGGAACAAGAAATTCAGGGGAAAATTCCATCCAATGAAGGTCGAGGGGGACAGCATTCCAAGGTCAGGGTCAGTGATTGGTCTCAGGGTCAATGTCAGTCACACCCCCACATGGACGGGCTCTTGCACCTGTAAAGGCTGAGGATTAGCTCTGACACAGTTTGGCCAGAACGCCTCACACCCAATCAGGGAGGTGCCCAATCACGTGCGAGAATGGCTTCCCACATATTCCCCCTTTTTTTTCTTAAAAATCAGGCAGTGGTTCACTCTTTTTGCATTCTTGTTCCGAAGACTCGCCATCCTATAATCACAACACAAAAGAGAATTAACAGCAAAGAGAACAATCCAATAATGTACCAGGCCGAGTGTTTAAGAATATTTCCAGGGTTAAATCCATTTAACTCCTTCAATATTTGGTTAGCCAAAGAAGAAGGATCCGAAAAATCAGCTCTATTATTTTGAATGTCTTGGAGATGGTGATGAAGTTCCAAAAGATCCAAGCTATTATTATTATTTTGCCAAATACCTAACAAATGGTTTTTAACCTTCTCCCAATCCCAGAGAGAAGCATTGTCCTTGGCAGCTGTAACACACACATATCATTTAGTTTTATTTTTTAAGGGATATTTATCAGCCCCTGGGCACGGAAACAACAAAGAGGAAGTGGACCTGGTCCCTGGCCACACAGACCTCAGGCCATGGAGGGAACCCAATTCAAAGCCAGATGCCTACAGTTCAGTGCCAAATATCAGGATAGAGGTAAATGCTGCATTTTTGCATTCATTTTATTAATCCCTTGTGAAAAACCTTCCACTCCTGATTTTCTTGGTTCTTCCTTTCAAGCTCAAAGTGTAAAAAAAAAGAGACAGAGGGAGAGAGACTGTAAGTGTTCCAGATGGTCCTTTGCACAGTCACAATTAGACTGAGCATTTCTTTGTGGCTAATGAGTGTGTCTTGGACTCCCACTTTGCTCTGAATATGCTGGCTCTCCTATAAGGACATTTGGGTATGCGGCAGCATTTTACAGAAAATCTAGTAAGCCAGGAAAGCTGTGTTTTAATGCTATGGCCTTGAGATGGACCAACAGCATTAAGCTAATCAGACAACTTCCCTGCATTTTATTTTATTTGTTTGTTTGTTTATTGTGCTGGGGGTTGAACCCATAGGTGCTTCATCACGGAGCCACAGCCACAGTCCTTTTTATTTTTTTTTTTAATTTTTTTTATTTATTTATTTTTTAGGGAGAGTGAGAGAGAGAGAATTTCCAATATTTATTTTTCAGTTCTCGGCAGACACAACATCTTTGTTGGTATGTGGTGCTGAGGATCGAACCCGGGTCGCACACATGCCAGGCGAGCGCGCTACTGCTTGAGCCACATCCCCAGCCCCTTTTTTATTTTTTATTTTGAGATGGAGTTGCTAAGTTGCTTAGACCTCCCTGCACCTTAACTTCTGCTTCCGTGAAGTGGGGCAGGGGAACACATCTCCATGGCTCTGCAGATTGCAGGAGCTGCTCAGAGACGGCTTCAATCCTTGCTCTGCTCGGTATCCAACATCTAGCAAATACCAGGTTCACATCAGGCGCTCCAGCCTTTACTGATTAATGTCTGAGTAACAGCAACATGAAGCGTGGAGTCGGTCAGCAAAGATTCTTGAACGCTGGCCAACTGCAGGAGTGAATGGGGAAACCAAATAGCCAAAGGAGAGCGGCCTCTGCTCCCTACTCTCACCTGCCTTCTTCCAGGGAGGGGACCTTTAAAAGTCAGACTTGGGGCTGGGGTGGTAGCTCAGTGGCACAACGCTTGCCTAGCACATGTGAGGCCCTGGGTTCGATCCCCAGCACCACATAAAAACTAAATAAACAAAAATAAATGTATTGTGTCCATCTACAACTAAACATTTTTTTTTTTTTAAGTCAGACTCTTTGGACACACAATGTTCCCAAGATGGGCCATAAGGAGTTGTCAGTGTGTATGTGTATGTGTGTGTGTGTACATGTGTGTTTTGAAGTTCTAGGGAGTGAACCCAGTGGTGTTCAACAGCTGAGCTCCATCCCCAGCATTTTTTATTTATTTATTTTTTTTGAGACAGGGTCTTGCTAAGTTGCCTAGGCTGGCCTTGAACTCGTAATCCTCCTGCCTCAGCCTCCTGAGTAGCTGAGGTTACAAATGTGTACCACCATGTCCAGCAAAAGTTGTCAATATAACTAAGAGAAAAGTCCATTTGTTTTACTGGTATTTTATTGTTTTTTTTTTGTTTTAATGTTTATTTCTTGGTACATGGGATTGAATCCAGGGGCACTCAACCACTGAGCCACATCCCCAGCCCTTTTGTATATATCATTTAGAGACAGTCTTGTAAAGTTGCTTAGGGCCTCGCTAAATTGGTGAGGCTGGCTTGGAACTGGATCCTCCTGCCTCAGCCTCCTGAGTCGCCAGGATTACAGACCCGCACTACTGCGCCCGGATGATGGGTGCTTCATATCGATGAACCTGAAGGACCCTCAGCTCCCTCCCATGGTATACCCACCCCAAGTCCATGGAGGGGAAAACCATACTGAGAGAACTGACAGGGCGCCAGGGCCTGTGGGGACAGGGTAAACAGAGAGAGGGGACCTGGAGGAAGGTCTGAGGAGCTCCATGACCCCACAGTGACTTCAGCACGGACTGATGATCACGTCCACGAAGGGAGCAGAGGCCCCATGCCTACATATGCACATTTCTCAATAAGGTTTTTTCCTTCTACTGAATTGCAAGTCCACACACCCTCCAAGGGCCTAGGTAAGGGATTACGGGAGGATCGATCTCTCCATTCAACAAATATTTGTGGAGTGGAGTGGAGCGCCAGGCCCCGCGGGAGTCCCCTGAGTCCTGAGAATACCAAAATGAGCCACGGACAGCCGCTGCCCTGGGACACTCCCCAGTCGGATTAGCTCCAGACTCCACCCTCCTGACGCTCCTCTGCCCCATCCCCCCCTCTGCTCCCCACCAGCCCAAATTCTGCCCCACACCAGGAGACCAGCTCCCGTGCCACCGTGAACTTCTGCCGTCTCTGAAAGTTGACTCCACTTATACCTCTAGGTTTTATGAAGCCTATGTTATCCCCTTGTTTAGACTTGACCCCCTGAAAACAAAAACCACTTGTAGAATTTTCTAGAAAGAAGCCACACCAGTGGTTTGTATCAGGTCAAGCCAGAGCCTTGGATTCTAGGACAGTTTTCACTGACTAACCAACTCCTCAGTTGATTAGGCCAAGATGATTTGAAAACTGAGGGGGAAGGAATGAGCGACCAAAAATCAAAAGGAATTTGACCCGTGCCTTGGGTCTTCCCTCCTCTTGGGATCCAATGTCATCCCACCATCTCACTTCTAAGTGGGGGGGCTTCCAGGTAGGACTTCCTTGTTGTTTATTCCTTTCGCCTCTAAAATACCACCAGGCATTCACGCTGCATCTCTCCTCCTTCTTTGACACATTCCTAAAGTCTCCAGAACAGACACCAAGTTTGTGAGTTGCTAAAGTTCCACAACCGTCACAGACTGGATTGTGAATGACCCCCAAAGGTCGGTTATGTTAAAGGCTTGATCAGCCTGTGGTGCCATGAGGAAGTGGTGAACCCCCAGGAAGTGGAGCCCCCAGGAAAGCAGTTAGGTTGCCGGGTACAGTGGAGCACGCCTGTAATCCCAGTGGCTAAGGAGGCTGAGGCAGGAGGATCGCGAGTTCAAAGCCAGCCTTAGCAACTGAGTGAGGCCCTAAACAACTCAGAGAGAACCTGTCTCCATAAAATACTAAAAAGGGTTGAGGAGACTGGGGTTGTGGCTCAGCGGTAGAGCACTGGCCTAGCACGCTTGAGGCCCTGGGTTCGATCCTCAGCACCACATAAACAAATAAAATAAAGGCATTCTGTCCATCTACAACTACCAAAAAAAAAAATTAATAAATAAATAAAATAAAGGATGGAGTCCAACTACAATTTTAAAAAAATTTAAAAAACGGCTGAGGATGTGGCTCAGTAGTTAAGTGCCTCTGGGTTCAATCCCCAATACCAAGAAAGAAAAGAATTAAGTGAGGTCACTGGGAGTATGGCCTTGAAGGGGACATTGAGACCCTGGCTTCTTCCTGGCAGCCAGGAGGTGAGCAGTTTCCTCCACCATCTCCTACGGCCCCTCCACAGGCCCCAAAGCAACAGGAACAACTAGCCATGAACTGAAACCTTGAAAAAAACCAGGAGCCAAAATAAATCTTCCTCCTTATAAGCCGATTATTTCAGGCCTTTCATCACCGCCATGCAAGTGGACCATCACAATAACTCTTACTATAAGTATCATGAACTTTCCAATTTTGCCCTGAAGCAGCATCCAAACAAGGTGGGGAGCCAGGAGCCTCAGCAGCCTGGGGCTGAAAGGCTCCTTCCCACCTGGGATTCCTGTTTCTCCAGCCCTCTGGGACCTGAAGCCGGTTCCCTCTCCTTTAGACTGGAGCAGCTAAGCCCCAGCCATCTTCCTGATGAACAGCGAGGCTGGTCCTGCCCACTGCTCCCGGGCAGCATAGGAGAACTAACTGCTTCTTCTGGGTCCTGATCACCTTCCCCGGCTATAAGAATGGTAAACAGAGGACCGGCAACTTCCCAGGCAAGCCACTACCGCTGCCAATCCTTTGCCAGGAATAGAAATGAGAAGAACAAGAGAAAACAGACGTGCCCTCCTCTCTGGTCAACCCTTAGTTCCCACTTTGTCACTAGAGACAGTCGCTGAAAGGTATAAGGAAATTTGAATAAGAAAAAAGTCTTGAAGATATCAGAGCACCCGGTGGGGTGGGCAGGTAAGGAGGAGGACCAGAAGGAACAGGTATTGCTGCCAAGTTATCAGTCACTTATGTGCTTAAGAATGCTGCATTTCTTTTGTTTGACGAGTTTTACCTCCCAGATTCCCGTAAAGCACCTGGTCCGGTCTGTTATCTAACCACAAGGGCAGCAGTGCCTTTCCTGTTCTTACCCTCCAAGGGAACACCAGCCTGGGACTGAGGTGCTGACCACCACCCTGAGTGCTGCGCCTGGGCCGTCCCAAGAAATTGGGAACCTCTGACGGGGGGAAGTAGCTTCCAGCACCACCCACAGCCACCATGAAGGTTCTGATCTTGACCCTCCTGTTTCTGCCACTACTGCTGATGTCCATGGTCTCTAGCAACCCGAACTCAGGTAAATAAGATTGATTTTCTATGAAGGGGGGAGAAAGGGAGCAGAAAATGTGTTAAAACAGGCCACACGTGTGTTAAAATGTAGCTCCTTTTGCTACAAAGCTATTGTAAGGCCAGGGGCTGTGGCACGCACCTGTAATGTCACTACTCGGAGGCTGAGGCAGGAGGACTTTAAGTTTGAAGCTAACGTGGGCACCTTAGCAAGAAGTGCTAGGGGTGTAGTTCGGTGGTAAAGCACCTCTGGATTCAATATCAAGTACAAAAAAAAAAAGATATACTGTTCTCTCTCTCTCTCTCTCTCTCTCTCTCACACACACACACACACACACACACACACACACACACACTAGCTCAACCAAGATTTCCCCTTCTCCCCTCCAACTCCTTTTCCAGAAGGGTAATAAATTTCCCCAGGGCCAAACTAGGTGGCAGAGGTGACCGGATGAGAAGGTAAGTGTACGCTCACAGGAGGTAAGGAAGTCCCGTGTTCCTTATACTGCCCCGGAGATGCCACTGACAATTTTTAATGGTATTTAACGGTACTGTGGCAAAGCAGAAAACTGCGACTGCCAGGCAGAACCCACAAGTTCTGACCGTACCAAGCCCTATAACAGCTCACCTTCTGGGAAGCAGAGCTGTGGTGAGGCAGTCCTGAATCTGCTCCAGTTTTCACCATAGCCAAAGTGGCTCAGCCCTGTGCACAGCGGAGAGCTTGTCCCCTTGTGTGTGTCTCCTCCAGAGCACCATCCCATCCCAGGGCTTCTTGAAGTGCCATGGCTTGTACTGTATTTGGCATTCCTCAGCCTGGGCTCCACTCCGGACCTGCTTTTCCAGCCCTGAATCTCTACTCACTCACCAAGACTCTCTGCTCCACCCAGACTCCCTGCTGTTCCCAAAACAGGTTCTGCTGTTTTCCTCCTCCAGATCCAAAACCATCTCCTCCCCCAAACCTCCCTAGATTCCTCCAAGACAGATAGGGTGCTACCCTCACGGAGCATGCTCAGCCCTAACTTGACTCTCTTTTTGCATTGATCATATTCTGCCTGTGTTGAAAGTGTTCGTGCGCCCTCCATCCCCTGCCCCTGCCTTCTAACTGTAACCTCCCTGGTGGCACAAATGGGCCATGTCCCTCACATTATCCAGCACAGGACACAGTAAATATTAGCCAAGTCCTCAGGTTTCCAAGTGCAAAATATTGCTCCTTTGAGATTCTCGATACCAGAGTTTGATAGCAGCTCTATTGACATTTGGGGCTGAACAACTCTTTGTTGTGGGGGGGGCTGCTCTTTGTATTGTAATATGGCATCTACCCATAGACCTCTTCCCTCCCCAACACGCTCCAATTAAGAAATCTAAAAAAATGCCAGGCTGAGTCAAGAGGACCGCAAATTCAAAGCCAGCCTCAGCAACAGCAAGGCGCTAAGCAACTCAGTGAGACCCTGTCTCTAAAACTTCAAAATAGGGCTGGGGATGTGGCTCAGTGGTTGAGTGCCCCTGAGATCAATTCCCGGTATTCCCCTCCCCCTAAAAAAAGAAAGCTAAAAATACTTCCAGACATTGCTAAATGTTTCCTGGGGGGGCGTGGGGGGGGCGGCGTGGGGGGGGGCGGCGTGGGGGGGCACTCCCAGTGGAGAACCACGGCTGTATTCCAATAGTTCTTAAACCTGGTCACATGTTTAGATTCAGCATTTGAGTTAGGAGAACCCAGATCCAAATACCAACTCTACCACTCTCTTTCCAACTCTCCACAAGTCATTTAAGTGCTTTGAGTCTCAGTGTTACCATATTAAAACACATAAAATAACCGGGTGCAGTGGTGCGGGCCTGAAATACCAGCAACTGGGGAGGCTGAGGCAGGAGGATCACAAGCTCAAAGCCAGCCTCAGCAACTTGGCAAAAATAAAATATAACTGTCTCAAAATAAAATATAAAAAGGGCTGGGATGTGGCTCAGTGGTTAAGCACCCCTGGGTTCAATCCCCAGTACCAAATATAACGATAAAAATAAAACACATCAAATAACATTTCTCACACGGACTTGCGAAGATTAAATGATCTACAGCATTCATCTAGAAAGAGGTTGTTAGCACAGAAGAACCAGGCTGGACACAAACTTCACCGATCATTTCAGCCTTTTATTCAGGAACGATGGGCCCACTTTCCAGGTGGAAAATAAGTCACTGAACAAAGGAGGGGACTGGGCTTCTATAGGTTCTACTGAGAGGTGAGTTAGTTAATGAATGTGTCAGTTTGGGCACTCAGGAATTTGGGGTCTGTTTTTCTGAGTGAAATGGGAGGGGGTTTGGGGTCAGCAGTCAGTATCTGGGATTTACTTACTGGAATGGATGGAGGGCCTGGGGTCAGTGGTTGGTATCTGGAAAGGATTTGTTTAGCGAAGGATCAATGCTCTGGACACCTCCTCCCCAGGGTTTGTTTAAACACCAGGAAAGAATGTACTAGGGAAGGATCGACACTCTCCATGTGTGGCTCTCTGTCTCTCTCCCCTTTTCCCAGGCGTCACTGTTTGGGGGGTTTGTCAGTTTCCATATCTAATAGAGGTCAATAAACGGACCAAGTGCAATTCGTAAAGCAGTTCCTAACACACGATGAACTGGGGAAGGCTCTCTGTGCCACCAAGTGTGGCTATCACAAATCACGCAATGGACGGAGGCTGGGCTCCAGATTTGCTTCCAGCCAAGCAATTTTGCAATCCTGCCAAAGTCTGAGCCAATTCATAATGGAAGGAATGACACCTCTCACTGTCCAAAACAATTCTCAAAACAAAATCTGACCTTACTTTATCTTTTTTTTTGGATACTGGGGATTGAACTTAATAACTGAGCCACATCCCAGGCCTTTTTCTAAACTTTGTATGTTTTAGACAGGATCTCATTAAGTTGCGTAGGGCCTTACTAAGTTGCTGAGGCTGGCTTTGAACTCCTGATCCTCCTGCCTTAGCCTCCCCAGCTGCTGTGATTCTAAGTATGCACCACCGCCCCCGGCTTTACTTTACCTTTGAAAATAACTACATCTGTGCTTTTCAATATGCTTTTCCCAGCAGAGAGGGAAGGAAAAAATGTGAGAGTATTAGGAAATAAATTACTTATAATAACAGATTATTTATTTCTTGCAATATTACTTATTTATAAAATTGCTTATAATAATACCTCACATGTATTAAGCACTCTATGTTGCCTGGCTCAGTGTGGCTCACGTCTGTAATCCCAGCTATTTGGGAGGCTGAGACAGGAAGCCAGCCGGGGCAGCTTAGACAGGCTCTGCTTCAAAATAAAAATAAAAAGGGCTGAGGTTGTAGCTCAGTGGTAAAGCACCCTAGGGTTCAATCCTCAGTACCACACACATGCACGCGCATTAATTCACTTTGTCCTCAGAGATCTAATGAATTTATTTCCTTTCATTTCTCATACTTTCAAAACTGTAAAAATAGATTTCCAGTACATCCTTCATCCACTTTTTTTAAAATATTTTTTTAGTTATACATGGACACAATATCTTTATTTTGTTTATTTATTTTTTGTGTGGAGCTGAGGAACGAACCTAGTACCTCACATGTGCGAGGCAAGTGCTTCACCACAGAGCAACAACCCCAGCTCCCCCCCCCTTCATCCACTTTTTTCCAATAACTTTTTATATAATCATAATACTATTATAAAAAATAGGAGATTGGCACTGCTATGATAATGTTAACTAATTCACATTTAAATTTTTGTTAATTATCCCATGTATGTCCTTTTTCTAGTTCAGAGTTTGATTCAAGATCCTACACGGAATAAAAGTGCTCTGTCTCCTTGGTATCCTCCAATCTAGGGTAGTTTTCCAGTCCTTCCTTCTTTCATACCTTGATAATAATAATAATAATTATTATTATTATTTTATTTTTATTGGTACTAGGGATTGAACCCACTGAGCCACATCCCCAGCCCTTTTTATTTTTTATTTTGAAATAGGGTCTCACTAAATGACTGAGGCTGCTCTCTAACTTCCAATCCTCCAGACTCAGCCTCCCAAGTCACTGGGATCACAGGTGTGCACCCAGCCCTTGAGATTATTTTGAAGAATACTGGGCAGGTATTTTGCAAAATGTCTCCAGTTGGGTTCATCCAATGCTTCCTCATGACTAAGTTCAGGTTATTCATTTGGGGCATGTGTCAGCTTTTCATCACTGTGATCAGAATACCTGACAAGAACAATTAGAGGAGGAAAAGTTTATTTGGGGCTCAGAGTTTCAGAAGTCTCAGCCCATGGCTGGCCAACTCCATTGCTCCCAGTCTAAGATGAAACGGAACATCATGGTGGAAGGGTACAGTGGGGGGACAGCTGTGAGCCTATGACAGCCAGGAAGAGGGGGGGACAGAGGAAGAGGAGCCAGGGACAAGATATAGCCCAAAGCCACAGTGACTGATTGACAGCCTCCAGCCACATCCCACCTACTGACGGTTATCACTCAGTACTCAGTCTATTCAAATTAGTAATCTACTGATGAGGTTCAGATCTCGTAATCTAATCACGTCACCTCTCGACATTTCTGCACTGCCTGACACGTGAGTTTCTGAGAGGACACTCAAATCCAAATCGTAACAGGGCAAAAATACCACAGAAGTGATGTGTCCTTCTCAGTACGACACAGAAGGAGACTCGGCATGCGACCATCTCTCGTTGCTAGTGATGTTGATCGGTTAAGGTTGTGTCTGCTGGTTTTCTCCACTGTAAAGTTACAGTTTTCCCCCTTGTAATGAAGAAGTGTCCTGTGGAGAGATACTTGAAGACTGGGCAAATATCCTACTCCTTATCATATTACTTTTACCCAATCAAAAATTTTTAAAATTCATTGATGACTCTTACCTACACCGATGATTACTGTGGTGTTAACCACATAGTGATTTCCCATTTCCTCCATTCCCTCTACATTTAGTCATTGGAATTCTACCATAAGAAAAGCACCGGGCACAGTGGAGCACACCTGTGATCCCAGGGAGCCTCAGAGACTCAGGAGGCTGAGGCAAGAGGATCACAAGTTCAAGGCCAGCCTCAGCAACTTAGCAAGACCCTGTCTCAAAATAAAAAGTAAGGAAAGGACTGAGGATGTAGCTCAGTGGAAAAGCACCCCTGGGTTCAATCCCCAGTACAAGAAAGAAAAAGAGAGAGAAGCTATTCCTCCTCCTTTTACCGATTGATTCAATTATCTATTTTCATCAGAATGGATTCATGGATATTTATGGGTTATAATCCATTACTATCATTATTTATTATATTCATATTATACCTGAATTGACTACTGGGGCTTCTTCAGGATGACTTTTGTGATCTTTTAATATCCCCATTATTTTTTGAGCAGTTCCTTGCTTTCTGACACTATAATATATTCTAGGCTCATCTTGTACTTTCTTACCCCAGCCCTGAAATCAGTCACTTCTACACAAAACCCAGGTTCTTTTCATAGGAAAATGCTATTTTACAAATAATGGGCAATACATACAACCTTTGCTAGTGGCTGCCATTACTTCTAGACTCTCTAATGGACAGAGCTGGGAAATAACAACACTAATGTACGACATTTTACAAATCAGGTAAACGAGGCACAAATGAGTTAAGTTGGCTAAAATCACAAAGCAAATTTATAGTAGAACTGGGAAACCAAAATAGTAATAGATGTACCGCAACTCCTAACAAGTAACTTTTGTTGTTGTTGTCGTACTGTGGATTGAACCCAGGGGCACTTAACCGCTGAGATAAGTCCCTAACCCTTTTCTTAACTTTAATATTTTTTTTTTATTATCTCCATATTACTTCCTGAGCCCTATAAATTCCAAGAATATATTTTTACTTTTTTTTTTTAATTTTGAGAGGATCTTTCTAAATTGCTGAATTGGCCTCAAATTTGTGATACTTCCACCTCAGCCTCCCAAATTGCTGGGATTACAGGTGTGTACCACAACTAACAAGTAACTTTTTTACAAACAAATACCTTTTAACAAAAAGCCCCATACCTAATGTTCCAGCATAGACACCATTTTTGAAAAATAACTAGAAATCCACAGTAATAATCACAATAATAACCATCACGTACTGAAGGCCTGGCTGCACACACAGTACCTCGTATATTCCTCAGAACTCTGCAAAATGGAGACTACTCTTCTCATTTTACTCAAGGGAAATCGAGAATCAAGGAAGCAGAGGGTCTTTTGTCTAGTTAAGTGATGAAGCCAGTCGCTAACCCCAGGTCTATCTGGATATAAAGGCTATATTTATTCCACATATCATGGTTTCCCAAAACTAATTTTAGGTGAAACATAAATTCACAAATTTTTACCTCAGTAATTACCTCATTAATTTGTCTTAATGGATAGTAGAAAAAGATCTAAGCATGGATCAAGCTGTAACTTCACAGATAATATCACACAGAATGACACTGTTTTGTAAAATAAATTTAGAGGAAATATATGAAATAGATAATAGTTGAGGTGGTATAAATTATAGGAAAAAATCATAAATCCCAGTGGCTCAGGAGGCTAAGGCAGGAGGATTGCAAGTTCAAAGCCAGCCTCAGCAAATTAACAAGGCCCAAATTAACAAGTTAACAAGAGAAAGAGAAAATCATAAAGATAGTCCCCAAGTGCCTGAGGTTTGGAAGACATAATACGACAATTCCAAGCAACTTCATTTTCAGCTACATGAGACTAGCTTTCATGTAGGGTCATGATAACAACAACAGACTAAGGATCTGGGACCTGGGTTTAACATTACCTTTGTGAACTTGGGCATTTTGTTTGCTGTCATTGGGGCTCAGTTTCCTCATCCAAAAATAAAAAGAAATAGTGATTTAGTTCATTGTTATAGCCCTTTGAAAGCAATTTGATGAAAATGCCAAGAACCATAAGGCCAGCATAATGGCTCACACTGGTAATCCCAGCTACTCAGGAGGCTGAGGCAGGAGGATCACAAGTTTGAGGCCAGACCTAGCAACTTAAAGAGGCCCTGAGCAACTTACCAAGACTCTGTTTCTAAATAAATAGATAAATGGGGCTGGGGATGTAGCTTAATGCATGTAGCCCCATCCAAGTACTCCCACTTTCCATCCCAAGTACAGAAAGAAAGAAAGAAGGGGCTGGGGATGTGGCTCAAGCGGTAGTGCGCTCGCCTGGCATGCGTGCGGCCCGGGTTCGATCCTCAGCACCACATACCAACAAAGATGTTGTGTCCGCCGAGAACTAAAAAATAAATATTGAAAATTCTCTCTCTCTCCTCTCTCACTCTCTCTTAAAAAAAAAAAAAAAAGAAAGTAGAAACAAGAACTGTTCTTAAATTTCCACTAGTATTTCCACTTTGGGAACTCTCTTCCAATGAGAGAGATTTTTATTTTCTTTCCCAAGAAGATAATCCAAAATTTAGAAAAAGTTGTAAAAATGAAAAACTTTTGTCAGTGTCTAAACATAAAGCAACCTAAAGATTCAGCAATGGGAAAACAGTTAAATAATTTGAAAAACAAATACTTGTTGCAGTCATTAAAAATATCTATTATGGGGCTGGGGTTGTGGCTCCGTGGGAGAGCACTTGCCTGCCCTGTGTGAGGTACTGGGTTCGATTCTCAGCAGTGCATATAAAATAAAGGTCCATCAACAACTAAAAAAATAAATAAATTCTAAAAATATATCTATTATGAAGATGAAATAGCATCATGCTTTATGAAGGGGGGTAGAAATCCGTTGGTGTACTATGGTTATCCCTACATAATGAAAACCATATATAGATCACACACCAAAATACCAACAGTTAGTAAGAACAGTGAGTTTTTTGTCATATCTCAAAACTTTCTCCAATATAGTAGTATTATATTTAGGATGAAAATCCTCCTCAATTAAGGGATTCAACTAAATGGTCTCTAAGATTCTTTCTTGCTCTTATATTGTGTGGGGTTTTTTGGTGGATTGAGGAGTAGAGGTCATGCCCAAGTGAAATATGAGAAAAGGGTAGCCAGCCGAGGCTACGCCTGTTTACTTTTACAACTCTCTAAATAGCATGAGAACATTTGAAAACTAGCACTTGGGGAAATGATGTAACACCCTCCATCTGTGTAGCAGAAAGGGCACAAGTCTGGGAAATAGGAACCTGAATTGGACCAGACGATCTCTAAGAGCCCTCTCCAAACTCAATTGTCCAGCCACTCATTTGAAAAAACGTTTACCAAATACCTGCCGTGTGCCAGGAGCAAAGTAGCTGAATGACTACCGAACTGTTGGTTCTAAGTCTAGTGATGGAGAATGATTTTGTTTTAGGATCAGCATAACAAAATTTCATAGACGGAGCAGTGGCTTAGACAACAGAAATTTATATTCTCACAGTTCTGGAGGTTGGAAATCCAAGGTCAGAGGTTCTACAGGTTTGGTTCTTCTACTTGGCCTGCAAATGGTTGCTGTCTTAGTTTGGGCTGCTATGACAAATCACCACAGGTTGAGTGGCTTATAAACAACAGGAGTTCATTCCGCAGTTCTGGAGGCAGGACTTCTGAGATCAGAGTCAGTATGATTAGGTTCTGATAAGAGTCCTCTTCCAGGTTGCACAGAGTTAGCTTCTTGTGTCTTTACATGACAGAAAGAGTGAGAAAACCTTCTGGGTTCCCTTTTATAAGGGCACTAATCCCATTCATGAGGGCTGTACCTTCATGACCTAATTATTTCCCAAAGACTTCGCTTCCTGATACATTGAGTATTGAGATTTCAACATAGGCACTTCACAGGAACACGAACATTCAGTTCATAATAGCCACCTTCTTACTGGATCCCTGCAGGGCCATTCCGCTGTGTACACACACTCCTGGGGTCTTTTCGGAGTGTCCAAATCTTATCTTCTTAAAAGGACATGGCTCAGTGAGTTAGGGCCCACCAAACAATCTTATTTTAACTTAATCACCTCTTTAAGGACCCCCATCTCCAAAAAACAGACATTCAGAGATACCAGAAGTTAAGAGTCTAAATCCCAGTGACTTGGGAGACTGAGACAGGAGGATCAAGAGTTCCAAGCCAGCCTCAGCAACAGTGAGGTACTAAGCAATTCAGTGAGACCCTGTCTCTAAATAAATACAAAATAGGGCTGGGGATGTGGCTCAATAGTCTGAGTTCAGTCCCTAGTACCCACCCCCCAAAAAGACAAAGGCAACCCTGTGAAGGCATAATCGACTCCAACAGGAAATACTGCTGTACAGAGTGCACTCTGGGCTCGGCACCTTATTGTTTTGATTCCCTCCGCTAGCCCCTCCTCTGAGAGCTGGTGAGAATCTCAAGTCTATAAGCCATTATCCTTGATTGTCAGAAAACTATTTTAAAGCCAGGTGTAGTGGCGCAAGCCCACAGTCCCAGCCATTTGGGAGACTAAGGCAGGAGGACTGCTTGAGTCCAGGAGTTCAAAGTCAACCTGGGCAACACGGTAAGGCCCTGTCTCAAAAATATATAAATTTTAAAGCTGAGCACAGTGTTACACGCCTGTAATCCCAGTAGCTCAGGAGGCTGAGGCAGGAGGATGGTGAGTTCAAAGCCAGCCTCAGCAAATTTTCAAGGTCCTAAGCAACTTAGCAAGACCCTGTCTCTCAATAAAGTATAAAAAAAGCGCTGGGGATGTCATTCAGTGGTTAAGCGCCCCTAGGTTCAGTCCCCAGTAGCAAAACAAAAAAAGATAGATAGACAGACAGATAGATGTTATCACAATAAAATCAGCTTGGATAGAGGCCAAAAGCGGAGTATATTTGTCCCAGAGGAACACATGCAAATACCATCCTCGTATGGTTTGAACTGGAATTGTGAATCCAAACACAGTAATTTGGAGGTCAGATGGGAATCTTGGTTAATGGAATAATGTGATCCTTGCTTTCACTCCTGAAGTCATGAGGATTTGAACGTAGGGGACAAGGAGAGGGTGTACAGTCCTGATAACCCCTGACCTTTTGTCCTCTCTTCCATCAGAGTCCTTTCTGTCTTCACCAACCTTCAGCTCAGCTTTTCTCTGAGCCAGATTTTAAAACTCTTATTCTTTATCCATTTTAAACACTCCTCTCTCTTGAAGAACCCTAGATCTCCAGAGCAAATAAAGAGATGAAACGGAAATTCTTGACCTAGGTAGCACAATAGGGGGTTTCTGTAGGCCCCTTCCCTTTCCGGTATCTGGAAGTGACCTGTTTCCTTCCAACAGGGGTCGCCAGAGGCCACAGGGACCAACGCCAGGCTTCTGGGAGGAGGCTCCTGAAAGGCAGCCAAGAATGTGAGTGCAAAGGTCAGTAACTCAGCATGGACACAGCCCTGGCACCACAGTGACCCCAGCTCTCTCCCTGGAGCCCCTCTGAGAGCAGGGCAGATGCTCTCCGAGCTGACCTCAGTGTCCAAAACACGCAGCACCCTTGCTGGCTTGCTTTCTGAGCTTCGGGCAAGAACTGGACTCCTCCAAGGCCTAGCAGGGAGCTGGCCAAAATTCAGGCTGTCCTCTTCCCCTTCCTCTTTACCCCAAAAAATCTAGGACTGTCTTCCAAAAGGACTGTCACATTTTCCTGGCTTTCCAAAAGCATCCTAGATCCTATTCTCAGCCTCACTGAACTCACAAGAAAAAAATGAAAACAGAGGTAAAATGATTTGCCCAAGGTATAGCAGCCCTCCAAAGATAATGCCTACGTGCATGAATGATTCTGTCAAAATAAACCCAACTATTATGTATAACTATAATGCACTAATTTAAAATATATATATATTTTAAATTAGTGCATTATAGTTTATATTAGTGCAATATATATATATATATTGCCAGGCTCAGTGATGCACGCTTGTAATCCCTGTGGCTTGGGAGGCTGAGGCAGGAGGATCACAAATTCAAAGTTAGCCTCAGCCATTTAGTGAGGCCCTAAGCAACTCAGTGAGACCCTGTCTCTAAATAAAATATTAAAAAGATCTGGGGATATGGTTCAGTGATTAAGCACCCCTGGATTCAGTCCCTAGTACAAAAAAAGAGATAATGCCCAGATCTTACTGTTCATTCTGTGATTTTCCCCAATGCTATCTCCCTCTAAACCAAATCTTTAGAGGTCAGTAAAACAGTTCAGAAATCCTGGTGTTCAAATAGCTGGAGGTTTCCAGCTGTTCTGCGTCGACCCCTCTGCCACCCCCACTGCAGTGTAGAAAAGGAAACGGGAGGCCTGGAAGATGGCCTGCCCGGCTCCCTACTTTCCAACGCACCGACCCTCCTGTCTGAGCAGCAGCCTGTTATTTCAGATTGGTTCCTGAGAGCCTCTAAGAAAAAACCCATGACAGAGGCCGGGCTGCCAAAGAAGCGATGTCCCTGTGATCATTCTACAGTTGGCGTGAAGAAAACCAGTAAGTTTCAACAAACTGGCCTTCCTTAAACCAAAGTCACTCCTGGGTGTCACGAGGAATGGAGCAGAGGCTGAGAACAGAAGAGGAGTGGAGGCCAGGGAAAGCACGCGACTCGGCCCTGAGTCCTCAGTGCCGACCTGTGAAGAAAGAGGAAGACAGGGAAAGCAGGGTACAGCCACCGGGTCCTGGAAGGGGTGAGCCAGATTCCTAGGCTTTAGGCCTTCGATGCTTATGGAAGTGGAGGGAGAAGGGGTGTTAGGATCTGATGACAGATCTGAAGATGACACCCGTGTTAGAGTCAACAGAATACGACTCCTCCCCTGCCTAGGGAGGCTGGTTTGGGCTTGGTTAGTTTGGGGGATGAGATCTTGTCTTGTTGCTCAGACACACATCTCCTGCCTCAGCCTCCCGAGTGGCCAGGATTACAGTGTTGTGCCACCACACGCAACTAGTCTAGTACTGTTAAGAATGATCAAGAATGGGATAAATCTGGATCCTTATACTCTCTTGATGGAAGTGAATTTGGCAGTACCTATAAAAATTTTAAATGAGTATACCTTCTGACCAGCAATATCTTTTAAGGATATTAAAGAAATTATTAAAGATACATATGTAAACCAGATATAGTGGCACAGGACTGTAATCCTGGCTACTTAGGAGACTGAAGCAGGAGGCTCACAAGTTCAAGGTCAGCCTCAGCAATTTAGTGAGATCTTATCTCAAAATAAAAAATAAAAAGGGGTGGAGGTGTATCTCAGTGGTAGAGCACCCCCGGGTTGAATCCCCAGCACCAAAAAAACAAAACAAAGCAAAAAAAAAAAAAGATATGTACAAAAACTATAGTAGTATTTTTCTTGAAAAATAAATGGGGGTAAATGTTCATCAAGTAAAATTGGGCAAATCTGCAGCTGTCAAAAATAATGAAGTAAATTATAATATATTGACTGGAAAGAAATTCATGATATATTAAGTAAAAAAATAAGTTTAAGTTGATTTGAGGGGCTGGGGTTGTGGCTCAGAGTAGAGCACTCACCTACCATGTGTGAGGTACCAGGTTCGACCTTCAGCACCACATAAAAATAAAATAAAGATATTGTGTCCACTTATAACTAAAAAAATGAATATTTTTTTAAAAATGTAAATTTGAAAGACCAATTCTTAAGGATATAGGAGAATATATTCATGACTGTGAGGTAAGGAAGGATTTTGTAAACAGGATACAAAATGTACAAACCACAAAGGAAGAGATTGATAAATCTGATTTCATTGAAATTTAAAATTTTTAATTATCAAAATAATAAAATGGCAAGCTACAGAGTTGGAGATGATATCTGCAACATATATAACCCACATAGGATTCATACTGCCAGGTGCCATGGTACACACCTGTAATCCCAGTGACTCGGGAGGCTGAGGCAGGAGGATTGCAAGTTCAAGGCCAGCCTCAGCAACTTATCAAGGCCATAAGCAATTTAGTAAGACCTTGTCTCTAAATTAAACAAAAAGAAGAAAGAAAGAAAACAAAACAAAAAAGATTAGTATTTAGTACTGAGAATTCATAAAACATTCTCATAAATCAACAACAAGAAGGCAGGTAATACAATGGATAGGTTAAAAGAGTTAAACAGTCACTTCTCAGATAAGGAAATCCAAATAGCTAATAAACATGTGAAATGACACTCAAACTTATTATTGGAAAAATGTAAATTAAATTCCAAACAAGATTATCACTGTTTCATCAGCAAATTGGCAAAAACTTTAAAGTCTGACGAGTTTAAGTGTTGCCAGAGAGTAGAGCAAAGAAACTCTCAGATGCTGCTAATGGGAGTGTAAATTGGTAAATCACTTTGAAAAACATTGATGGTTATTTTCTAAACTTTATGTGGCCAAGCAATTTCACTCTCAGGTATATACTCAAAAGTACACCAGGAGATGTGTATGACAATTTCATAGCAGCATTGCCATAACTACCCTAAACTGGAAACTGACCAAAGTCCACTGACAGTAGAATGAATAGGTAAGTCATAATACATTAGAATATTATGTGTGCACACGCTTACACACACATCAGTGTGAATGTACAATCCCTAACAATATAAATAAATCTTGCCTCCATAATGTTGAAGGAAGAAAACAAGACACAGGGAGTAAGTACAGTATGTTTTGTGTACTGTCTTTATTTTACTTTATTTTATTTTATTTTATTTTGGTAATGGAGATTGAATCCAGGGGCATTTAACCACTGAGCCACACCCTCAGCCCTTTAATGTTTTATTTAGAGACAGGGTCTCGCTAAATTGCTTAGGGCCTCATTAAGTTGGTGAGGCTGGCTTTGAACTCCTAATCCTCCTGCTTCAGCCTCCCACGCTGCTGGGATGACAGGTGTGTGCCACTGTGGGAGACCAACCTTACACATGACTGAGTCACACTCCCCGGCTGGGTGCTGAGACGCTCAGTCGAAGAAATGTGGCAGAGCTTTCCCCGGCTCACCTGTTCCTTTGTAATATAACCCCTTGCCCTGTTTAAGATAGAATCTTCCATGGAAGATTACTGTGCCCTTGGGTGTGGCCTACCCAAGTGTCAGTCAACCTGCTGACAGGGGACATCATGAAGATAGACTCAGCCCCTTGAAACTTGACCCCTTGCTTCATTTACATAGCTTCCGCGTGCTCTCGAGCTCTCTCTCTTTCTGCAGACCCTTAAGGTCATAGGAGCCCCACCCCAAAGAAAAAGGTATTTGTGTCTCTTGTGTGGTTATTTTGCGCAGCCCAGTTTAACTGGAGTGACCCCTGAGCCTTTTAGAACAGAAACCCGGCACCCACCATGCCCAGCCATCACGTACTGTCTTATTCCATTTGGACTGCTATAACCAAATACCATAGATGGGATGGTTCTAAACAACAGAAATTCATTTCTCACAGTTCTGGAGACTGGGAAGCCCAAGATCAAGGTGTCAGTAGATTCAGGGTCTGCTGAGGGCCCACTTTCTGCTTTATAGATGATGGCTCCTAGCTGTGTCCTCACATGGCAGAAGGGACGAACCAGCTCTCTCGGCCTCTTTTATAAGGGTACTAATCCCATTTATGAGAGTTCTGCCTCTATACATATCTTTATGAATTTCTACATATGCATAATATTTTTTATAATAAAATATTTGTTCAAGGTGAAGGGCAAAGCAATACATATGACATATTTTTTTATTTTTTAAACTATTGTGTTTATTAAAAGGTTTGGGAAAATATTTGACAAACTTTTAATGATGGTTATCTCTAAGGAGGAGGGTGTAGTGTTGAGGTTATAGGAAGCCTTTTGCTTTTTGCTGGATATATTTTTTTCATTTAAAATGTTTCCACTGTATGATTCTTACTCTTATAATTTTAAAAGCACTCATAATCCAGGTGCACACACCTGTAATCCCAGCAGCTTGGGAGGCTGAGGCAGGAGGACCTTGAGTTCAAAGACAGCTTCAGCAACTTAGCAAGGCACTTAGCAACTCAGCAAGACCCTGTCTCTAAATAAAATATTAAAAAGGGCTGGGGATGTGGCTAAGTGGTTAAGCACCCCTGGGTTCAATTCTCAGTATCAAAAAAAAAAAAAAGCACTCATAAAAATTCAATTTTAGGGCTGGGGTTGTGACTCAGTGGTAACGTGCTTGCCTAGCATGCGAGAGGCAGTGGGTTCGATTCTCAGCACCACATACAAATAAATAAAATAAATGTCCATCAACAACTAAAAAAATAAATTAATAAATGTTAAACCTGCTTTTAACATTGTTCCCCCCCCCCCCCGCTTATTTGTACCCTAGGACACCGAAGGCACCACAAGAAGTCCAACAAGCATTCCAAAGCCTGCTGGCAATTTCTCCAACGATGTCAATTAGAAAGCTTTGCTCTGCCCTTGTAAGAGCTCTGAGATGAGAGCCTTCGCTCCACATTCAAATTCTCAGCCCAAAAGGCAGTGGACACAAAGCATGTTCTTATTCTTCCCCACTCCCGGTCCCCCCACCTCCACCATCATTCCAGTCCCATCAGATGGCACTTTTTCCAACATCATGGATTATTGCTCCCTCTAGTGCAGCCTCCTCTTGCCAGTCTTTTTCTGTGCCCTCCCTTACCTGGGCTTCAGCTTAACTATGTGAAAGGATCTAGGAAACCCCACTCTCCTTGCTGGTCTCACTTTCCATTAAATACCACCTGGGAAGTAGCAAACAGAAATCAATAAATGTTTTAAAATGTACTAGGTCAAAATCATTTCTTCTAAATGGGATCTGACAACTCACATTGAATCCAGATGACTCACTTTACCCTGTTCACGCCAACCCAACCCGGATTCTCCACCTACTTCTCCCTGCCCATGACCCTCAATCTTTCTCCACTGCCCAACTTTTTATTCTTTCACTCATTCAACAAACCTTTCTGAAGTAAGAGTAGGTGGAGCAAAGCAGGTATAGCCATGAATCAGACATTGTCTTATTAAGGAAAAATGTAGGTTAAAAAAAGTCACAGTTTCCTAGCATATAGGCTGCCTTCAGTATATGATTGCTATCGTCATCATCAATAGCCATTGTATTCTGTGGGTTTCTAGAAAGATGGTGTGGAGGATCTCCAATGCCATTCAAAAGAGCTTCAAGTTGTAAAAATGGGAGGACCTCATAGGGTTTTCTTAGTAAGGAAGTGAAATCACTATAAAAAGATTAAACTGGTAGCCACTTTTAAGAATGAAGAAAGAGGGAAAATATATTACAAGTATAGAGACTGCCTCCCCCTTTAGCTCTTTCCTCAAACATCAGAAGGGGGGGGTATCAAGGAACACTCATCCAGAATCTGGTTTTCTATCTCCCCAGATGAAACAGAAGAGTAAATTGGGATGCTACGCTTGCCTTATGAGAAAGTACATTTCAACTGAGTATTGAGTGGGGTGGGGCTCTATTTATGACACAAGAGGGCAAGCCCCTCCCTCTGGTAAGAGAGTGCTGGGCACACAGCTTCTTCCTGTTCCTAATCCCTCCCACCCAAAGTAGAAGGCACAAAGTTTATCACTTGGCCCAGGAGTGGGGAGCCTGCAGGGATCCACCACCTAGCCAGATGCCTTAAAACGAAAGACCAGGGATGCCAGCATGAAGGGCAATGGCATCATGACAGATCCGTGAAGAGGGAGGCCTGGGGTTGGGGGAGCCAGGAGGATGAAACCTGGAAGATCAGCATCTCCCATGAGGGAAATAACAACAGTGGAACTAGGTTCTAAGTCAGTATCCATGTCAGACTGGGAACCTGAGCCACACCAGAAACCTATAACCCAGCCAGAGCCCTCAGCCAACTCAGGATTGAAACCTCAGCACGAATCCAATACCCAACAGGAGTTTGCATCACAGCAAAGACCCCTCACCCAGCAGGAGCCCCTTGCCCCAAATGAAGCTGAATTCCAGCAAGAAACTAGAGCCCAACAAAAATCTGCTTTGCATCTGAAATTTCTTACACTACAGAAATCACCCTCCACGCAAAAGGTGTACGCCAAACAACAGGAAGCTGCTTCTCAGCAAGGACATGGGCCAGGACAAGCGTGTACAACTCAACAGGAACCAGAATTGAGAGACAGAGATGTAGCCCAGTCAGGATCTAGACCATCTCTAGCTCAACAAGATGCAGAATTAACACCTACCACCCAGGCTATGCCTGGACTCAAAAAGAGACCATCTGTCCAGGCTGAATTTACATCCCAAGAAAGAACTGAACAATCAGACCACACAGCCCAGCAAGTACCTCCAACCCAGCAAACCAAATCCAGGAAGGGATTTTTGACTGAGTGGAAATTTCTAACAAGACTGTACGAAGTCACTACACAGCAAGTAACTCAAGAACAGAAGACATTTTTTGAACGCCTCACAGATTGTGACTTAGAATCAAATGGGAGGCCATCTTCAGAGACAGATCCGCTAAGTATGAGGGATGGAACAAGCACCCCAGAAATGAAACCAGCCTTCAAAAAGATACCTGATTATGATTATGAAGCCATGTCAGGATACAATGGGACACCATTACATGGAAAGAAAACCAGTGCCCAGAATCACAGGCACTACCAGGACACAGGTGAGTCAAACTTAGATCTGGAGCCTCTCAGGGTCAGTCATTCATTTATTTAAGAAATACTAAGAATTTACCATATGCCAGATTAGCTCAGCTCATCCTTCAACAATTCTATGAGGTAAAGCTCAGTTATCCCCATTTTATGAAGATCAACATTCTCATCTTAATCATAAGGAAAGATCTTGTACAAGATGCTACAGTTAGGAAGCCCCAAGCCCAAGATTCGAGCCAGGGTCTGACTTTCTCACCTGCACAGAGCTGCCTCCCTAAGGAGGATTCGGGGTAAATCAAATAGAGGTAGGAAAGAGCCATCTCCCTCCCAGTATTCATCCATCCATCCACAAAAACTGACCAGAGAGCCAGCTCTGGGGCAGAAACTGCTATAAGCACCAGTAATACAAGGGTGACTGTGGACCTTACCCTCCTGAATTTCCATGCAGTCTAGGCCCAACAACCAGGCATTCATGACCTCAGTGGGACTGACCTCTGCTGCCAGGGAGGACTTGCTCTCCTTCCAGCTACCTCCATAGGGTTCAGCCAGGCTGAATGGCCCTGAGGCTGAGTTCTCAAGAAGGAGGAACCTGGGAGAGAAAGACCATGGCCACCAGCTTCCCTGGCAAGGTCAAGGAATAATGGAAAGAAAGCTGGGGAACAGTATCAGCAAGTATTGGGCGCAAAACTTTTCGGAGCTCCTTGGAAGCAGACAATAGTGACTCCCGAATGCAGGCTCCAGCTCTAGAGCTGCGGCCCTCATCTTCCTCCCATATAGGCTCAAAACCCAGCGGTGGAGAAGGGGGGATGCAAATTTTACCCAGGGAATTGGGGGTTACTTGTTGAGATATCATCGGGTGGGGAGGAATGCAGCCCTAATCCTTAAGCTGAGGGCACGTTGGCCATGGTCTGGGGCAGAGGGGCTGAGCCGAGCCTCTCAGAACTGAGAATTAGGTATACTTTGGAGGGAAGAGAGGCAGCATGCAAATAAGTGGTCTGAGGCCTGCTTTTTCCAGGGCGAAGGATAAAAGTCTCTCTTGGCCTCCAGATCCCTGTGCCACGCCACGCTTGCTGACTAGGCTGCTTCTCTATAGGCGCCCGTGGCCGTTGGCCACGTGCACTTGAGCAAGCCTCGTGCCTCCTGTTTCCCACCTTTTCCTAGGGAGGCGCGCTCCTCCTACTTCCCTTCCTCTCAGGGACTCAACCCCTTGCCTTAAGTGGTGTGCGTGCTCCAAGTACTCGACCTTCCTCCTCCCCTCCATTCTTCCGGGGGAGGAAGAGGGCAAGGGAAAAAAAAAAAAGAGCGAGAAAGAGAGAAATACTAGGACTAGGAGACGGAGGAGGGAAGGAGGGGCTTCTTCCTCAACAGCTCTCAGGCACAACCACGCCTCCAGTGCGGGCCCTGCCTGGGTTTTGAGTTGCCGAAGGACCTGGCCCACCCCCCCACCTCACCCCCAGGAGGAGGCGCAGCCGTGCCGGGTCCATCCTCCGGCGGACAGGCTGGGCCGCATTCTAAGGATCCCTCTTTAGGAAGGTGAGTGGGATAGCGAGACTGAGCATCAGCACGTGTGAAAATCGGGGTTTCCCTGTTGGGGTGAGCCCTCCAGGGTCTTCGCTAGTCCGGAGCGAAGGACACTATGACGCCTCCAGGACTGCATTTTT
This sequence comes from Ictidomys tridecemlineatus, assembly GCF_052094955.1. Classification (NCBI taxonomy): domain Eukaryota; kingdom Metazoa; phylum Chordata; class Mammalia; order Rodentia; family Sciuridae; genus Ictidomys; species Ictidomys tridecemlineatus. The sequence continues at coordinate 12,337,789 of NC_135491.1, read as the reverse complement.
GTTTGCTGCGGGCCCTTTAAGGCGTACGAGGAGGCGGGGCCGGGCCCTCTTCGCTAGCGGTTAGGGGCGTGTCCTGGCAGTGGAGAGCGACCACGATTGCTCAGAGGGCGGGACCCAGAGAGCAGCAAGCCCGGGATTGGTCGGTATGGGGGCCCGGCGGTGGTGTGTAGCGAGGATTGACCCTCCGGGCGGGTCCTGGCAGCTAGTATTGGGTCCGGCTTGGGAATCACAGAGAATTGATGGAGTCATCCGAGGAGACCTCGAAGAATGGCAAAGAGGGGTCGAAGAGCCACAATCGCCGGCGGTGGCGAAAAGACAAGGGCAAAGGTGAGCTCGCGGGCACCGACCGTAGCCCGGAAAGAACCTCACACACCCTACGGGGCTCTCGGGACCGAGTAGACAGAACCACCGCCATGAGAGTTGGGGGAACCACGGACTGGCCCATTGCCGCCTTGCGTCGGGGCGGACGACCCACTATGAGAAGGGGAGAGGTGAGAGTGGAATGCCCACTCAGGCGTAGAGACTACCGGGCGCCCTACTGCCGTCTTGGGCGCAGAGTCCGGAATGCGAGTCTCTTGGACTCGTGTGACCTAGGGCAACCGCTGTCCTTAGTGTTTCTGCCTGGAAAATGGTTCAAGCGCTGGTTTTCAGGTCACCAGAACTCTTGAGAAGATAAAGGGTAAGGGGTCTAGCAGCTGTTACCCAAAGAGAAAGTTTAGGGGTGAGTCAGGGAAAAGGTGTCATCATTGGAAATGCAGGGGGGCCAGTTGAGCTCATCAAAGCCCCATTCTCTCACCCTCAGTCCATCCATTCGTCCATTCATTGTCGGTCCACCTGGTCATCCCAGCTACACTGGAGCCTAACCTCCCAACGCCCACCATTTCTAGGACTAGGGTCTCTAGTTTGGATTTGGACCTTCATACCCTCCCTAAGGAGAAGGAGGGAGGGCTGTAGCTTTGGGTTCTCTAGATCTCTAGAGGCTGGAGAAAACAGACCAATGAGATGCTAAAAGCCTCAGGCAAGGGCATTAAGCCCTGGCTCAGCTGAGTCTTTTAACAATCTCTATGAGGATCTGTGGGAAGTTCCTAAGCAAGAAAGAAACTGACATGGTTCTTCAGCCCCAGGGACCTCAAACTGTCATGTTCCCTGCCTGCATTAACCAAGGATAGAACTGTAGTTGGCTCCAGTGTACACACACACACACACACACACACACACACACTCACGCAGCTCAGACAGGCTGAGAGTTCAGACTGGAGTCTCAGGACATTCACTCTCCCACAAGACACAGGAGCCTCATAAGCAAGACAGACACATACCCAGAGGCGATACAGATTATGGGTAACAACCAGGGTGTTGGAGTACTTGCCTAGTGTGTGCCTGAGGCCCTGGGTTCCATCCCCAGCACTGCAAAAACAACAACCTGAGTATTGGAGACCTAGCTCCTCGTTCTGAGAGTTGTGACATATTGGGCAACAGCCTTTTTCCTGAGCTCTAAAATGAGCATCACCATCAGAGTGCCTGACTTGTAGGACTGTTGTGAGGTTCAAATGAGTGTATAACATTTGGCACTCGGCAAGCCCTCAGGAGACACGGAGGTGACTGCTACTGTTAGTCCCCATTACCCAGTGAGCTCTCGAAGAGTAGGCTTCTTTCTGTCTGCCTTGTTTGCCCTATAATGCCAGAGCCTGGAATGTCAGGTACATAGGTACTCAAATATTTATTGGATTAATAAATGAAGGCATGCATGAACTGTAATACAAGGATATTAATAATCATGCTTACCTTAGGGTTGTCTTGAGGAGTCAGAAAGAATCTGCTTGGGCTCAGTCAGTCCTGTCACAGACCCATGAACCTACGTACACACAAAGGCTCATTCCCTCGAGCTCTAAGATTGCCTGTCATTTCTGGAGGCCCTCCCTGGCGCCAGGCCTCAGATGGATGAATCAGACCCCACCCCTACCCTTGGGTGTCTGGGTTGGCTGGAGTAGTTCTTATTATCAGTTTGATCTTGTCAGTAATTAGATGAGGCTACTGTCATTATAATCACCCCATTTCTCAAATGACAACACCTGGTTGTACTTACCTGGCCAGTGAAGGCAAAAAGATGGCTGCTCTCAGCCTTTTCAGCCCAGAAGTGTGTGAGTTGGTGATTGCTGCTGTTGTGTTTCCGACCCCAAAATTCTCAGTCACACAGATTCATTCAACAGACATTCACTGAACACCTAGTGGTACCACACCTGGGCTCTTAGTGACCAGGACAGACTCCCAGTGGAGCTAGAGACAGAGATGTAATCAAATAAGATCATTATTATAAATTGTGACAGATAAAGAAAAAATCCTGAGAAATATGAAACAGGGAGGCTTCCAAAGGAGGTGACATTGGACCCAAGGATGGGCAGCACTAACTGCTGAGCAAGTGGGGGCAGGGAACACAGAGGAGATAGCATGGACAAAGACCTTGAGGTTCCAGGCAGCTGCACATGACAGCACAGAGGAATCACAGAGAGGGGGGGAGGATGGCAACAGGAAACTGGGCAGGCAGGGGAAGCAGGGAGGATGGTACCTGGTTGAAAGGCCATGTCCAGGATTTGGAGCTTTATCCTGAGAGCAAGGCATGAGGTATCGAAGGGTTGAGAGCATGTGGCCAGATTTATGTTTTAGAAAGATCCTCTGGTTGCTATGTGGAGAACAAATGGAAACCTGTGACTCACACAGAGGTTTACAATCATTCAGATGAGGATGCACTGGCATGGACCAAGGAAACAGAAGAGGCGGGAGGGCCAGGTTATAGCAGTAGAGTGAATAGGACTGGGTGACGAATTGGATGGGGTGGGACGTAGCCAAGATCACACCCTGGGTTTCTGCTTGAGCAAATCGGGAGAAGTCTGTTCTCATCACACACACGAGGAGACTAGGATCCACCCAAATGTGTATATTCATTCATTCATACACAAACATGCTCACACAAGCCGAGAGGAATAGAGATACACTCACAGGCTAAGAAATGCACATGGGCCATGACACTCGCATACAGACACACAAAGCTCAGACATACCAAGAAACGTGAAAAAATGCCAACACATACATGTGGACAGCTGGCCCTGACACACACCTACAAATATATACATGTACATGTGAACCCCCAAGACAGAAGGAGCAACACAGAGACTCAGAAACACAAGCAGAAACCATAGCACCATCCAGGAGCTGCCCTTTGCTGGCCTGTGACCCTCACCTGTTTTCTCATCTGCCAAAGGGATAATAATGGCCCACCTCATGGGTTGTAGGGAGGGCGGCACCAGTTACTTTCAGTAGAGCATGTGAAGAAAACAGTGCTGCCCAGTTTGCCCGTTCAGGCAGATACTCAGGGAGGGTCACAACCCCCACATCCCCACACCCCAGGATCCTAGGCCTTCCCCTCGCAGGCTCCAGACCCCACCTGTCCTCATCCTGGTACTCCCTTACCACTGTCCTCACCCCCAACTATCCCCAGGGCCAAAGTCCCAACTGGGTCCAGTTGTCCAGTGACTTTTTAGGGCAGAGGGCTGGAGCTCAGTCAGGGGTTGGGCTGAAGCCCTGCCAGTTTCCCTTGGTCCTACCTCTGCCCCACTCAGACCATGTTCACCCATGGCCCCAGTGGGCCTGCCCTTGCCCCAGTGCCTTCTGCCTGGGATTCCTGGCAAGCTTCTGGCAACCTCAGCATCCTCTTCCTGGTTCCCAGCAGCATGGCCTCAGAACTGCCCCGAGCAAGGCAAAGGGCAGGGCCTGAAGTCACCGTGGCCTGGGATCCAGCCCCTTCTCCCTTGCTTTGTGTTAGTTGCTCATTGTGTTGGTGCCTTTCCTCGTTTTTTAACAAAGATCCCTATCTCACATTTAGAAAGAGAGAGATCACAGTGTCAGGTGATATTTACCACGTGCACCTGGCACTGCCCAGGACAGACTGAAACAGAATGTCCTGCTGCAGGGAGCCTAGAAGCTGGTGAGGGAGACAGAGCAAACCACTGTGGAAATAGGTTAGATTGTGACAAGTGCCACAGAGAAAAATAACGCAACCCACTGTTTCCTTGAGATTGAGCAAGCCCACACAGCAAATGCCACACTGGGCTGGGGGTAGCTTAGTGATAGAGCATGTGCCAGCATGCATGAGGTCCAGGTTTGATCCCCAACACCACAAAAAATAAAAAGAAGAAAGGAAGGAAAAGGGGCTAGGGGTGCAGCGCAGTGGGAGAGCTCTTGCCTGTCCTTTGCAAGGCCCTGGGTTTCATCCCCAGCATCAGGAAAAAAGAAAAAAATGCCACCCATGGGTGCTGCTTATAAAGCATGTCACCCAGTCTGAATGGACAGAATGTCCAAGTACAGTTTCCAGATGAGGAAGCCGGACTCATCCAGGATCACCTGCCAAGTGACTGGGTCACATCCCATTGTCACAGTCGCTAGGCTTAACTGCTTCTGAAGGCCCCAGTCTGTCCATCTGTTTGCAGCCCCCTCTCGAGCTCCCATCCACCCACTTTGGCCCCCATTCTGAATCTTCACTTTTTCCCTTCCCTCAGGTTTGTTCTAAGCACCTACTATGTGCTGGGCCCCATGACAGGCCCTGGGGCCACCCCCTGTACTCATGGGGATGATAGTCCAGGGCAGAGACAAAGAGGACTTAGCTACAGCTAGACCGAGTGATGCCGGGCCTCAGGGCCTCTGATTTGTACAGGTTCCTTCAAGACCTTGTCCCTAATTTTGTATAAGTAACTTCATACTCTTCTTCCTAAAGAGCCAGACCCCATACCTTATAAGCTTCATGGCTCCATAAAAGCTGATTCTGTTCTGGGAAAGACATACAACAAACATGTCAACAAATAAAGACTCACCAGGTACAGTGGTGCATGCCTGTAATCCTAGCTACTCACGAGGCTGACACAGGAGAATCATAAGTTTAATGACATCCTGTCTCACAAAATATAAAAAGGGCAGGGCACATGTAATTCAGTGGCACATGTGAGGCCCTGGCTTCAATCCCCCAGTACAGCAAAAAATAAATGTATAATTGCAAAATGTGCAAAATGCCGGGAAAGAAGAACTAAACATTGCAGGGTCCACATTAGATGTGGAGAAGTCAGCACCTCTGAGGTGCTGAGGCCTAAGGGGTGAAAAAGAGCCGGTGGCCAGGAGCATGTGGAATAACATGGGTAGTGCCTCTCGGAGCCTGCTTCCCCATATGTGAGGTGGGGACGGCAGTCAGCAGGGTGGGCGGTGAAGGGGGTAGTAGCAGATAGAGGGTGTCTAGCACGTGAACACCACTCAGTAGGACCTGAGGCTCAGGCCCCTAGCCGAGCTTGGCACTGCCCTTAATTGGCTTTTGTCCTCCTAAGAGGGACAGGCAGGACTGGCCACCTCCTTCCCCCCCACCCAACAGCTGGGGACGCCTGTGCCAGGGCCAGCCGAGGGGGCGGGACCTGGGATCACTGGGCCTTTGGCTCTGTGAATCCCCTTAGGGTAAAGGGAGGGCAGGCTCGCTGGGTGAGAGGGGACACTGTGTTCAAGACTGAGACTGAGATTCCTCGGCCCTGAGGGAGAAGAGGGCTGGGGGCCTGGACTCCTAGGTCCTAAGGCAGAGGAACCTGGGGCAAGTATTCCCAGTGGAGTGGGCCAGGAGTGGGCAGGAGGGGCAGAGAGGCAGACTCTGTGCTCTGTTTATAGCACGTGGCTCTCACTGTCCTTTCTGAGTGGGAGGTGGAGTAGATAGCCACTCCCTGGGCAAGTTGGTCCCTCCCCTGGTTTATCACCCCAGGCTGCTACTGGCACTAGCCACAGATCAGCACCCTCAGATCCGGGGAGCTCCAGCTCCATTCAGGCCTGGGAGGGGTGAGTGCATGGTCAGTTAAGATACAGGAACGGCTGCTGCCCAATTTCAGGGCCTAGAAGGGAGAGGAGAGCCTTCCTTTACTGGACCAAGGGACCATAAACCCAGAGCCAGGCAGGATATGGGCCTTGTCTTCAGGCAGATGGTGGCAGCCCCACCAGTGGGGTAAGAGCAGCTTATCCAGGGCCTGGGTGTTAGGCCATCCAAAAAACAGTGCCTGTATTGAACAGAGATCCTGGAGGACCCTGAAGCGTAGGGAGTCAGGGCAAGATTCTGAGGGTCAGAGTTAGAGGTCCAGCTTCTAGAGTCTTGGGTGTGAGCTGGGCCTAAGTAGCAGTTCTGGACTGGGTTTAAATCGACTCAGCCACTCTGCACCATCTATTCCTAACTTAACCCCTCTGAGCCTTAGTTCCCTCTCCTAGCAACAAAAGAGGTGTGAACCGAGGCAGTCTGTGTCTCAGAAGGGCCAGAGCACTACATGCACAGACACACAGGAATCCTTAGCAGCATAGGGTCTGGCACGAGTAAGCTGAAGGTCAATGGCAGTGATGAATACTTCTGTCCCAGGCAAGGGAGCAGAGCCAGCCACACAATCTAAGACAAGCTGATGGGACTGAAGGCAGGGGACCCAGATTGGGGAGGAATGACATTGAGCTTTGGGGATTCTGCAGAGGAACAGGGAAAGAGCTAGAGTTTGGAGGGGTTTCCACAACCAGACCTGAGGGACAGGAGAGAGTCCTCTGTGAAATAAGGCTGGAATTATGAATTCCTGATTCAAAAGGGGAGCAGTGTCCAGGAAATGGGCACAGGTCGGCAGGGGGCTGAACACTCCCAAATATTGTTGGAGGGAAGGGCCTATGGGCGGTACCTGGAGCCAAGTAGGAAAGATGGGATGGGGCCTGGACTCCTGGGTCTTGGGAGACTGGCTAAACATCCAGACTTGGAACCAATAAGGCATCTGGACCCCAGGACAGTAAACAGAGACAGGTTCCTAAAGTCTTGAATTCCTGGAAGGGAAGAGGAGGCGGCCACTCCCTGGGCAAGCTGGTTCCTCCCCTGGTTTATCACCTCTTCATAGGAAAGATGAAGAACCAGGGAATCAGATTCTTGTGGGCTCAGGAGAAGGTCTGAACCTGGGTCCAAGAGAAAAGGGAAAGCAGACTTGAGTCCCAAATGGGAGAGAGCAGGGACTTCTGGGTCCTAGAGAGAAGGGGTCTGGACTCTGGGGTCGAAGGAAAAGAAGACAGGGCTCAAAGTCCTGGATTCTGAGAAAGGAGAAAGGCACTGGGGACTTGGACTTATGGGTCCTAAGGAAGGAAGGGGAGGAAGCTCCCAGACGACTCCTGAATCCTGGAGATAAGGGATTAACGTCCTGGGCCTAACAGAGGAGGGACCTGGGGTCCTGGGCCCCTGGGTCTGAAGGAAGAGAGGGCTGGGGTCTGACACCCAGGTCTGGAGGGGAAGGGGGCTGGGATCAAACACCTGAGCCTGAGGGAGGAGGGACAGGGCCTAAACTTCTGGGCCCAGCCAACAAGGGGTGACCCAGCCAGCCTTATAGGCTCCCCACCTGCCCACAGCCTCACGGATCCTACAAAGCATGGACCTGCGGACGATGACACAGTCGCTGGTGACTCTGGCCGAGGATAACATGGCCTTCTTCTCAAGCCAAGGCCCCGGGGAGACTGCCCGGCGGCTTTCCAACGTCTTTGCAGGTGTGCGGGAGCAGGCGCTGGGGCTGGAGCCAGCCCTGGGCAGCCTGCTCAGTGTGGCACACCTCTTTGACCTGGACCCAGAGACGCCGGCCAATGGGTACCGCAGCCTGGTGCACACGGCCCGCTGCTGCCTAGCACACCTGCTACACAAGTCCCGCTACGTGGCTTCCAACCGCCGCAGCATCTTCTTCCGCACCAGCCACAACCTGGCCGAACTGGAGGCCTACCTGGCTGCCCTCACCCAGCTCCGAGCTCTAGCCTACTATGCCCAGCGTCTACTGGCTACCAACCGGCCAGGGGGACTCTTCTTTGAGGGTGATGAGGGACTCACCGCTGACTTCTTGCGCGAGTATGTCACACTGCATAAAGGCTGTTTCTATGGCCGCTGCTTGGGCTTCCAGGTGAGTCTCCCGCCCCTGTAGGCCCACAGTGAAAGCACTGGTGGCCCCTGCCCTGGCCCAATAGTGGAATGGAATAACCACCATGGTCAGTATTGGATTGCAAAACCAGCAGAAAAGGGAAGTTGGCTCAGAGCTGGACCAGGGGTCTCAAACTCATGGTCCTGGACCTAATCCACCAAGTTAAAGAAATCTTTAACTTGCATAGCTGTGGGTGTGGGTGTGGGTGTTTCAGGGGGAGAGGGTACTAAGGGTCAAACCCAGGGTCTTGTGCGTGCCAGGCCAGCACTCTACCACTGAACGGCCTTCCAGGCCCCCTGCATGATTTTTCCACCAGGATCCACCCTACTCTTGTCTTACACTCAGGAAATTCATTGCACTTTTTTTTTTTTTTGTACCAGGGATTGAACCCAGGGGTGCTTAACCACTGAGCCTCCACATCCCCAGCCCTTTTTTATATTTATATATTTATTTAGAGGCAGTGTCTGAGTTGCTCAGGACCTCGCCAAGTTGCGAAGGCTAGCTTTGAACTCATGATCCTCCTGCCTTGACCTCCCTAGCCTCTGTCTTTTGCTCTTTTATCTTACCTGTCTGGCCTCTAAGTCATTTAAGTTTTAAGATCCCTAGGAGGGTGGTCAGTTTTGTTCTCAAAGGCTTGTTCTGCATGGGGAACCCCCTTGAGTCCCCCTCATGGGAGTTCTGGGAGGGAGGGAAGGTGCCAGCCTATAGCTTCCAGACTGGACCCTGAGCTTTTTCACTGTAGAATTGCAGATTTTCATGTGGCCCTCAGGGGAGGACTGATGAGTCCATCTGAGTTGATATCAGTGAAGAAGACCTGGTTTTGGCCTCTTTCCTCCCTGAACTGGGCATGACCTTACCTGTAGACCTTCTCCTACACCCAAACCACCCTGAGAGATTCAGCTCATCAGCACACAGAAAACAAGGCAGCCCAAGGGCCTTCAGACTTCTGTAAAAATGTTTTAAGGACTTGGATAATTGGGGGACCATGGGGCACCAGGCTCAGGACAGAGGCCCAAACTTGCCTGTTTGGGGTCCTGTGCAGTCCATCTCCCCCTCCCCACCCTTTGGCTGCATCAGGGAACCCCAGCAGTAGAGCTGTGTGACCCTGTAGTCCTTCCCACCTTCTCTGGGCCTCCCCCAACCCCAGTGGTCTCTCAGTCATCCCACCCCACCCTACCACTCCAGGCTTCCTGCAAGACCGCCTGTCCTCAGCATCCAGTCCAGGCATTACTGGAAACCATCCTGCATCCTAGCTAAGCCCACAAACACTGATCAGCCCATCAGGGCCAGCCAGCTCCACCCCGTGTCCTGGCCATGACATTGGAGTCACGAGAAAGAGATTCCGGCCGCCTAAACCAGTATCCCAACCACAATGGCCAGGCACCCTCCATCCCCATGCCCTCTGGCCTGTTGGGCCCCTGGCCAGGGCCAGGGCCAGCTGACAGCTTCTGTGTGAGGCCCAACTTCACTGTAGTGCAGAAAAGCATCTGCCTTTTAATATGTCAGCCCCCAAGAGGGCAGAGGCCTCCCCATCATTGTCACTGCCCAGTCCCTGCTCCAGCCTAGTGTGTAGCCACTTAGGACCTTGACCGGCATTTGCTGAATGAACGGAAAAGCCCCACTAGCCCCTGAGGCTTTATTTCCTTGGACGCTGTCCCTATTGTTCCTAACTGCCTCCTGTCCCCTCCCCAAGACTCCCACTGCATCCCCCACTCCTTACAGCAGCCATCTGTCCATCTCTAGGCCTCGGTTTCCCCATCTGGCAATCTTTTTCGATTTTTTAAGTAGTGGGGATTGAACCCAAAGGCGCTTTACCATTGGGCTTCATCCCCAGTCCTTTTTATTTTTTATTTTGAGACAGGGTCTCACTAAGAAACTGAGGCGGGTCTTGAACTTGCAATCCTCTTGCCTTAGCCTCCCAAGTTGCAGGAATTCCTCAACGTAGGCCCTCCCTGAATCTCTGACCTCCCTGCTCCTCTCCCTAGGCTGGCTCTGGTCCGGCCATACTGGCCCCCTGGCTTTCACTTGCCACGCCCTCTGCGGGGAGTACCCACCCCTCGTTCAGATCTGCCCTGCAAGACCTGACCAAGCAGCCTGACCCCAAGTGACTTCATCACTGTGGCCCTCCCACCTACTGTCTTTTCCTTCAGATCATTAGTTGTCCTTGACATCCTATGGCATCCTTCTTCTGCTTATCATCTCTCTTTCCTTAGAGAATACCAGCTCCATGAAAGGGCCCAGACCACTCCCAGCACCCAGGAGCTCAGGAAATGCTGACTGAATGAATGTGTCTCTCCGACACCTCTCTACCCCTCACTGCTGCCCTGATCTTGTTCCCTTCTTGGGTGGATGGGTGACAGAAGTCTCTCTCCACAGTTCACACCTTCCATTCGGCCATTCCTGCAGACCATCTCCATTGGGCTGGTGTCCTTCGGGGAACACTACAAACGTAATGAGAGTGGTCTCGGTGAGTGCCAGCTGGGTCCTGCCCATGGCCGCTCCTCCTGTCCCTCTTTCCTAGCCCCTGCATAGCAACCTGACCTGACTTTGACCCCCAGGTGTGACAGCCAGCTCCCTTTTCACCAGTGGCCGCTTTGCCATTGACCCAGAGCTGCGTGGGGCCGAGTTTGAGCGGATCACACAGAACCTGGATGTGCACTTCTGGAAAGCCTTCTGGAATATCACTGAGATCGAGGTGCTGTCGGTGAGCATAGGGCCAGGCGAGGATGGGACCAGTTACAGATGGGACACTGAGGCCCAGAGACCCATCCAAAGCCACAGAAGGTCACTGCAGGGCCCCAGGCCCAGGGATAGCACATGAGGAGAAAGACAAACTAGGAAGGGAGGTGTATGGGGCAGCCCTGCAGCAGCCCCTCTGCAGCACCCCTTCTGTTCCCTCCCTCCAGTCTCTGGCCAACATGGCATCAGCCACCGTGAGGGTAAGCCGCCTGATCAGCCTGCCGCCTGAGGCCTTTGAGATGCCACTGACCTCTGACCCCAAGCTCACAGTCACCATCTCACCTCCTTTGGCCCACACAGGCCCTGGGCCTGTCCTCATCAGGCTCATCTCCTATGACCTTCGGGAAGGACAGGTAGGGCCCTGACCTCAGTCAGGAGCAGGGACAGCGCCCAGCCCGGGGTGCCCTCCAGCCTCTAGCTGGGTTCCTGCCCCATCCTGTTTCTCTAAGCATGCCTCTTAGAAGGATAAGACCCAAACAGCCCCACCACCTCCTCCCTTCCCACCCCCAGGACAGTGAGGAGCTCAACAGCATGGTGAAGTCTGAGGGCCCTCGGATCCTGGAGCTGCGGCCTCGGCCCCAGCAGACATCGCGCTCAAGGTCCTTGGTAGTGCACTTCCACGGTGGTGGCTTCGTGGCCCAGACCTCCAAATCGCATGAGCCCTACCTCAAGAGCTGGGCTCAGGAGCTGGGTGCTCCCATTATCTCCATCGACTACTCCCTGGCCCCCGAGGCCCCCTTCCCCCGTGCGCTGGAGGAGTGCTTCTTTGCCTACTGCTGGGCTGTCAAGCACTGTGCCCTCCTCGGTGAGCCCCGGCCCCCCACTGCCAAGGTCCCTGCTTCACCCCCCCCGCCCGGGGCAGAGGCCGCGGATCACCTGGTTCCTCAAGCCTCAGTCTCTTGCCACTGCCCACGCCTTCCCCAGCCCACTTTCCACCTCAGCCACTTCATCTCTGCCTCCTGCTCCTGAGTCTCCTCGGCCTCCCCCTCGGCCAGACTCCATCCTGCCTCTTTCTCCCCTGGCTGCCCCAGCCCCTGCTCCCCTGCCCGGCCAGCCTCCTGGCCCAGGTGTGCCACCATTCTCCAGCTCTTAGACAAACATCTTGGGAGGACAGTAAGGCACAGAGCAGGCTGTGGCGATGTGTAAGCCTAAACTCAGCTTCAGTTTCCCAGACTCTAAAGCCCCCTCCATCCGGAAATAGACTGAGTTTCCCTTTCCCACCACCAGCCCTTCCACCCCCCAACCTCCCTAGTCTCCCAGAATGATCTCCTCACCTCCTGTTCCCAGTCTTCCTAACCCTCTGGTAGATCCCTGCCTCCATTTGCCAATCTTTAATAACAGCAGCCCCCTAGACCTTGGGAAAGCCCACACCCCATCTCCAAGGGCCCAGTTCTCCTGGTCCCACTCCTCAGTCCCTATCACTGCCCTGCCAGGCTGTGACCAAATCCCTCCCTCCCCCTCAACTAGGCTCTACAGGGGAGCGGATATGCCTTGCAGGAGACAGTGCAGGTGGGAATCTCTGCTTTACTGTGGCCCTACGAGCAGCAGCCTATGGAGTACGGGTGCCAGATGGCATCATGGCAGCCTACCCAGCCACAATGCTGCAATCCGCTGCCTCTCCCTCCCGCCTTCTGAGCCTCATGGACCCACTGCTGCCCCTCAGTGTGCTCTCCAAGTGTGTCAGTGCCTATGCAGGTGAGGCTCACCCCCTTCGGCAAGGGAGTCAGAGTTCATGGACACCTGGGTCCCACAGGGCCAGGGGCAGGGGCCCAGTCTTCAAGCCTGAGGAAGGAAGGACTGGGCAGGGGAATCCTTGCTCCTTTATAAGCAATGAGATGTTCTTGAGGCCCTTAGTGTACACTTGCCTGGAGTTTTGGATGTTGGGACTAGGTCTAGAAAGAGGAGACCAACTTAGCCCCCCAACATACCCTCTGCAGGTGCAGAGACAGAGGAACACCCCAACTCAGATGAGAAGGCACTGGGCATGATGGGACTGGTGCGACGGGACACATCCCTGCTCCTCAGAGACCTCCGCCTGGGCGCCTCCTCATGGCTCAATTCCTTCCTGGAGTTTAGTGGGCAAAAGTCCCAGAAGACCTCAGCGCCCACAGTAGGTGAGTGGTGGCCTCCCCCCATGGACCCAGCCAGGTGGCCCTCAGGGATACGGTAGCACAGCAGAAGTCCCAGGGAAGGGAAGGGGCCGAGCCCTGGAGCACATGGGGAAGCAGAGACCACCTTCCTGGCTGGCTCTTCCCAGTATTCATCTCTGGCCCTATCAAAAAACCCTGAATTCAGCTGAGGTTATAGCTCAGTGTTAGAACGCTTGTCTAGCATGTGAAAGGCACTGGGTTCAATTCTCAGCACTACATGTAAATAAATAAAATAAAGGTCCATTGACAACTAAATATACGAAGAAAAAAAAAAAGGCTTGACTTTCTATGCCAATCCACATTCTGGGAATTCCAGGACTTTTGGTCATCTAAGCCATCTCAGAGTCCCAGGAATTGCTTTTCAAACCAAACCCTGGGAAATTACTCCTGAAGATATGCCATTTGTCCTGATGTTCAACAAGAACTCCACCTGAAGAACCAAAAAATTTTTAAAATAATTTTCATTTATTTTCCTAAAAAAAAAAAAAAAAAAAGTACTTGAGTCCTCTGGGCCCTTAGGTTGGGGTACACCCTCCTCATTTCTTTCCATGGATTTCTGACATACACACATAGCTTGTAACCCGACAGCAGCTGGCCTAGGAGCTAGGGTGGGTAAATCCACAGATGGGACAAACCTTGGGTGGGAACTGGAAAGTCCCAGCCCTGTCCGGGCAGGTGGCAGGACCCTCAGGCAGCCAAAAATTACTTCTATCCCAGGGATCCATTTTTTTCCCCACCATAATATTTAAAGGATTTTTAAAGCACAATCATCTATAGGAAATCCACAGTGTTCTCTGAATAAGAGTAATTGCACCTTCAAAACTAGATGCATTGGGCTGGGGATACAGCTCAGTTGGTAGAGTGCTTGTCTCACATGCACAAGGCCCTGGGTTCAATCCCAGCACTGCCAAAAAAAAAAAAAAAAAGTAGATGCACTTCCTATTATGCAAAAAATCATTCCAATCAGGTGCAGTGGTACACACCTGTAATCCAGGTAACTAGGGAGGCTAAGGCAGGAGAACTTCAAGTCAAGACTAGCCTCAGCAACTTAGCAAGACCCTGTCTCAAAATAAAAAATTAAAAAAGATGAGAATGTCCCTGGGTTCAATCCCCAGTACTACCCTACCCTTGCAAAAAAAAAAAAAAAATCATTCCAATTAAGTGTTTTATTTTAATGTTTTTAATTTTTGGATGTTCAGATAGATGAAATATATATACATAAAAACAATTAAAATGGGATTGAGTTGGAGGCGTGTTACCGTTGATCACTGGGGTTTTCCCTGTAGGACGGAGGTGATAAGTGCAGCCCCTGGAGGTGCACACTGCATTCTAGCTCCCTATTCTACCAGTTACTGGGTAGCATGGGCAAGTAACAGTATCTGAGTCTTGCTTTGCTCCTCTGTAAAATGGATTCAGTAAGAGGACCTGCCTCATGTGTCACTGTGAGGACTGTATGCATCCATTTGTGTCCAATGCCTAGCATAGTACCTGGCAAACAGTAGAAGATGCTGCATCCTATGCCCTGTATTAGCCGTCCTATTCCAGAGAGTCAGAGCACTCAACTGGTTATTCTCACACTGCCTTGTGTATTGCTCCATGGATTGATACATAAGCATAAAAACTGAAATGTAGGGTCCTGGGCCTAATGATATTATGCAAAAAATCATTTAAAATTAATGATAAATTAATGATAAATCGTTTTAAAATTAATTTGAGGCCAAGGTGGGCACAGCAGGTAGACTGGAAGCATTTGGGTACTTGCTTGCCTGGTCACTCAAAGGGAGAGGATAAAACTGAAAAACCTAAAGGAAAATTTCACAGATCAATATAGCTACATATGTAGGGTCCCTGGGAATCTAACATACACTCCCGACTCAGGTCCTTGTGAACAGAACCTCCTTTCAAGCCCTATGGATCTGCTCATTATTCTACTCACTTTGATGCATTCACACTTTGGTGTCAAGCAGCCACAAAAAGTTGGCCGAGCCTCCTGCTGTGGTCCAGGAGACAGCTGGAACAGGGCACCAAGCATGGCAATAAAGCCTCATGCTGACAAAATCTCAAAGGGGGTTGTAGTACGTAAGCCTATATAGCTTGCTCCATTGAGTTCTTATATCCTTCCAGCATTATGAGCTAAGGACTGTTTCTGTTTCCTTTGTACAGAGGAAGAAAATGAGGCTCCCAGAGGCAAGATGACTTGTACTTCCCAGTCATTATACACACACCCTACTGCTACAGCATAGCCAGCCCCTCCAAGACCACCCTGTGACTCCCTCTACCCGCTTAGAGTTGCAGTGTGGGGCACAAGAATCTGGGGAATGTCCTAGGCCTCCACAGCTGGAGAGGCCACTGCCCTTCCCCTGACCTTCCCAATCTGCCACACTAGCTAACAGCCAGGCTTATCTGTGGCCCCATCCAATCCCCTGACCTTGCCCTTCCCACAGAGTCAATGCGACGCAGTGTGTCAGAGGCTGCCCTGGCCCAGCCTGAGGGCCCAGTAGGCACAGACTCCCTCAAGATTCTAACACTGAAGGACTTGAACCTGAAGAGCAGCTCTGAGACATCAGAGACCCCCGAGATGTCGCTGTCTGTGGAGACACTGGGCCCCTCCACACCCTCTGATGTTAACTTCTTTCTGCGGCCTGAGGATGCCAGAGAAGAGGCAGAGGCCAAAGAAGGGCTAAGCGCCAAGGACGGTAGCTCCCGGGTGAGCAATGCCTTCCCCGAGGGTTTCCACCCACGGCGCACAAGCCAGGGTGCCACCCAAATGCCCCTTTACTCATCACCCATTGTCAAGAACCCCTTCATGTCGCCTCTGCTGGCACCTGACAATATGCTGAAGACCCTGCCACCTGTGCACATCGTGGTGAGCCAAGGATTGGGTCGGTGCAGCCAGGCCCGGGTGGGGTGAGGCAGGGCTGGATGCAGGGGCCCCAGGAGGAGCAGTGGAGAATGGGAACAAGGTAGTTAGCAGGCAGAGGAGAAAGGTGTGCCACCAGGAGAGGACAGTGCCTGGGGCGCCAGAAAGGTGGACAGTGGGAATCCAGCTGTCCTTCCCATTTGCAATTTTGCGGAACTCCAAGAGCTTGGGCAGGGGGCTTAGGGAGAAAAGCTGGGTCTCTGGGTGGGCGGGGAAGGGGAGGCAGGGCAAAGGCCAGGGAGTGCAGTGACACCCTCTCAACCTTCCTTCAACTCCACCTGTTCCCTCCATTCTCTCCCGCCCCCCATATCTCTGGCCTCTGTCCAACCCATGTCCGTGTCCACGTGCTCCCTCTCCCTTCTCCGTTGTCCAAACCACGTCCACCGTCTGTCGGCCCCCACGTGCGTCCCATAGGCGTGCGCCCTGGACCCCATGCTGGACGACTCGGTCATGTTCGCGAGGCGACTGCGCGCCCTGGGCCAGCCCGTGACGCTGCGTGTGGTGGAAGACCTGCCGCACGGCTTCCTGAGCCTGGCTTCGCTGTGCCGCGAGACGCGACAGGCCGCGGAGCTGTGCGTGGAGCGCATCCGCCTCATCCTCACTCCACCAGCCGCCGCCGCAGCCGCTGCGCCGCCGCCACTCTGAGCCCGACCAGGCCGCGCGGGGAGATGGGGCTGCGGGACGACACTAAAGACCTTGTTCCCACCTGCACCGGCCTCCGTGGTGAATGCGGTGAATGCGCTCAGGGACCAGCCTAGGGGCCCCTTCCAGGGCTCCAGACTCTTCCGGCCCCAGGCCGGGTGGGCGGGGGTGGGCTGTGCCTTAAGACGGGGGACCACAGGGGCGGGGCAGGAGCCGGAAGCTGAGACTCGGGCCAGGGGAGGGGCGCACACACACTGGTCACCGAGACAGCTGGACCTGCACTCCACTACTGCCGTCTGCTGCTGCTGGTCGGTTCTTTTTTTCTAAATAAAAATATTTAATTACTTTGGCCTCTCTCAAGTAGGCAGGTGGTTGCCCAGTAGGGGGCAGCATCGGACTCAGCTGGGGGGAACCAAGAAACCTGGAGGGTGTGGGGGTTTTGTTTATTGGAGGAGGAGATTCCTACAAACCCTAACCCTGGGCGTTAAGTCAGGTAGAACGCCTAGAGACCCTGGGTTCCCAGAGCCTCCCCTTGCAGACCCTCAGTGAGATGGACTCTTCCAGATCAGTGAAAGGCTACTCCCTTTCCAATCCCAGAGTGGGCATCCATCAAGGAAAAAAAATACATAAACCTCTTGACCCAGAGATGCCAGTGGCCCAAACTCCCCACAGAACTGGAGCAAAGTTGGCAGGAAACCAGAAACAAACTGGTCACCCAAAATACTGGAAATGTAAGCTCTGCCCAGTTGGACAGTCCCTCCCTCAACCAATTCTAGAGGCTTTACCCCTTGCGGGGCCCCATGTTTGGAGTGGAGATGATTTATACCCAGGAAATGTCCTCAAGAGGGTTTCGATCCTGAATTCAAGGAGGGTGAAGGGGCAGACAGGATATTACAGCCCCTACGGGTTCTGTGTGGTCAGGAAGGATTTCACAAGAGAAGGTGATCAGAGCTTGGCCTTAAAGCATGAGCATAAATGAGCTAGGCAGAGAAGTATGCTAGGCTGTGAAAGGCCGGTGGGCAGTGATCAGGGTCTCCATTTGGCCAGATCAGGTGCAAAATGGGGAAGGAGAGGCTTGGAGTGGCCAGCAGGGGCAGGTCCTGAAGAGCCTGGAGTGAAGCTGAACTACAGCTAGAGGGCAATGGGCAGCCACAGAAGCACCCTAGGGAAGAAAGGGCCAGGATCAGTTTCAGCACAGGAAGAGCTTGCTGGGGCATTAGGGGATGGACTGAAAGTAGCAAGACTGGACCCCTGGAGGCAGAGGAGGAGCTTGGGGATGAGGTAGGGCAAGACCTGAGCTGGAACAGAGACTACAAGGGTAGGGAGTATAGGCAGAACATCCCAGAGCCATAACTGAGGTTGGACAATTAGGATTTATTGAGGGTATGGACAAAGTTACAGGGGAGCAAGGATGAAGGTCTGGCCAGGGGGAGCAGGAGGACAGTGAGCTGTCTCTTCATTGGGAGGAGGCTCAGTGTGTATATGTGAAGGGGGTGATGCTGAGAGCTGGTGTGGACACAGATGGAAGGTTTCTTTGAGACCCTGTAGAGGGGCATCCAGGAAACAGGAGGAGAGCAGTGTGGGCACTACCTTTGACTGGGACCTTTCTAGGAAGAGTAGGCATTGTGCCAAGTAAAGAGGTCGGCAGGGGAGGGAAGTTCTGGTGGGTTGAGGAGCAGCTGGAGAGGAAGGAAGGAAGCCAGGAAAAGAGGATGTAAAGCAAAGGGAGTTTCAGGCAGGAGGGAGTGGTCTATGACAGAGGAGGATTGAAATGTTATCCTCAGACCTCAACAATGAGCAGGTGAACTTGGGCACCTTGGGCAGAACCCTTGCAGGGCCATGGGACATGGGCAGCCAGATACGGTAAGTTGAAGAGGAAATAGAAGAAAAGGAATTGGGCCAGTAGGTACCACAAGTCTTTGGCAGCAAAAGGGATAAGAGAGAATTCACAGAAGTTTGATGCAGGGTTGTGACATTTAGAGATGATGGAACATGCTCTAATACTGCCAGGAACAGAAGATGAAGAAGCACAAGAAAGCAATTTCCTGCAGGGCACGGTGGTGCGCACCTGTAATCCCAGCAGCTCGGGTGGCTGAGACAGGGGGATCCCATGTTGACAGTCAGCCTCAGCAACTTAGCAAGGCCCTAAGCAACTTAGTGAGACCCTGTCTTAAAAAAAAAAAAAAAAACGTGCTGGGGTTGTAGCTCAGTGGTAGAGCGCTTGCCTAGCATGTGTGAGGCACTGGGTTCAATTCTCAGCACCACATAAATAAATAAAGGCCCATCAACAATTCAACAACTCAGGGGCTGGAGTTGTGGCTCAGCGTAGAGTGCTTGCCTAGCACGTGGGAGGCCCTGGGTTGGATCCTCAGCACCACATGAAAATAAGTAAATAAAATAAAGGTATTGTGTACAACTAAAAAATATTTTTTTAAAAATCAACAACTCAAAAATATTTTTTAAAAACATGTTGGGGGGGCTGCGGTTGTGGCTCAGCGGTAGGGCATTCATTCGCCTAGCACGTGCAAGGCACTGGATTCGATCCTCAGCCCACATAAAAAATAAATAAAGGTATTGTGTCCAATTACAGCTAAAAAAAATTAAAATATTTTTTAAAATGTTGGGGATGTGGCTCAGTGGTAAAGCACTTCTGGGTTCAATCCCAGTACCAAAAAAAAAAAAAAAAGAAAAAGACATTTCCCGAGGGGAGAAGCAGTGAGCGGATCCCCATCTTAGAGGCCCTCATTCACCCCAACAACTGACTTGAAGTCAAGACCTATGATGGGGAGGAGCCACAGCCCAGAATTCCCCGGAGCATCCAGATCCACACACTGCTCCTAGGACCTCTAAGTTCATCTCTGTCAAAACAGTCATGACATGCTAACCTTTCCCTTTTTCCTGTCCCCCATCCTGGGAATGGCACCTGAGAATGGCACCTGGGAATGGCACCTGGAATCCTGAGAAGGAGAAGAGCACTAGGTCTTGTCCAGATCACCCCCTCGTCTCATAGCCCATCGACCCCATATTCTGTTCCCTCTGCCTCCTGAATCTCGGTCTCATCCCCTCAGCTTCTTCCCTGATCCAAGCTCCATCCTTTCATGCCTGGGTCCCTGGAAAGGCCACCATCTGGGTCACTAGCTTCCAATCTCATTCCTCCAGTTCTGATCCCAGCTCTGACTGGGCCACCCCTAACTCAAAACTGTTCTGTAGCTCCCCATCCCCCACCCCAGCCTGACCTCTGCCCACTGCCTCATCTTCATCCTATTCCAGCCTTACAGTTCCCTTGCTAGAGGTCATGACTGGCCCTCTGCTTGGGCACCTAATGATCCTGCACACCTCCCTGCCTTTGCACAAACTAAAACATCCTTCCCACACCCTCTTCACCTTTGCCTGGCACCTCCTGCTCTCCCAAGATCCAACTCCAATGGCTCCTCCTCTGGGAATCCTTTCCAGACAAGTCAAACCCCCGCCCCCCAAAAGGCTCTCCTGGGCTGCCCCACCACTTCACATCCCTGCCCATCAATGTCCTTCCTCCCATCTGACTGGGGCTCCTTAAGGGCAGGGCCTAAGCTTGACTCATCTTGGTCACCACCATCGCCCAGCACCAGGGCTGGCACACCAGAAGCCTCAGGAAATGTTTGTTTAAGTAATGGGTGGGGGGGTGAGTGAGGTGTGAATGGCTATAAGAGGGAATCTGCGAGTGAGGGAATTAAAGGGAGGAGGAAGACTAAACGGAAGGAAAAGCAGAGCAGGCAGGGGCAGATGAGAATCAAGTTCAGGGTGGAAGGAAGGGATGGATGAAGATCCGAGATCATGCGTCCCTGGACACTTTCTCCAATAAAGCAACATGGGTTCGCCCTGGTCGAGCTCCCCCCTCCGCCGCAGTCTGGCCGTTTCCCGTCCGAGCTATGGTCAGAATCCCAATACTGGTCATTCTGGAAAGGGCTTACCCGGCTGGACCCGCAAAACTGGTTTCCCCGCAAGCTTGCCATGGCCTCTGCGGAACCGACCTGGATCGGGACCCAGCCGTTCCCAGTCTATTGGCAAACTGGCGAGGACTGGAGGAGACTGGCACGTACGAGAACCTATCGCCGTCGGACTTGGGCTGCAGGCCCCGCCCACTAGCGAAAGCGTCCGGAGCGGCCTGGGGAGGTGGGAAGCGGAGCGTCTATTGGCTGGATGATAGTGACTGACGTCATGGGTAGCTTATTGCAAGCTAGACTCCAGAAGAATGCCTCACGTGTCAGACCCACCTCTGAAGTGAGACTGAAGAGCCTGGTGACTGAGGGCGCGGTCCGAGACAGAATGGCCCAGAATGGGGTTTCTGGTGCCCATATCAGACGTCTTTGCTGATCTCATCTTTGGGTCTTGAGGGAGGATGGGGTCTTGAGAGGCCATGGGTCTTGAGAGATCAAGGCCAGGCTCCTAGATCGTGAAGAAGCAGGGGACTTTGGATCCGAGAGAAGGAGGGACTGGGGGAGTCCTAACTTCTGGGTCTGAGAGAGGAGTGGGCTGGGGAACCTGAAAGACTGAGATCTAGGGACCTGGCCTCCTGTATCCTGAGTCACTGGCCTGTCCAGATATGACAGATTTGGGGCTCAGGATTTTATGAGGCTGTTTATGGGATTGGAGCCAGGCCTTGCCCCCAGGCAAGTGTTCTGTGTCCTGAGGTGGAGCATGGAATAGAGAAGGAGAGGGAACAGACGCTCTGGCCTGGATATGCCCTTTCCACGTCCGTCCCTACCAGAGAAGCCAGGGGCAGGGCGCTGTCTACAAAAGGATACCAGGGAGGGAGGAGACTTGAGATGCACTTGGAGACAAAGAGAAAAACACAGATACCAATGGAGAGATAAAAATAATAAAACAATAATAATAATAGAGTTCTCTTGTACTGAATTTACTGTGACCTGGGTTCTGTGCTAAGCATTTCACGTAATTATTTCATGTCTTCCTCCTCACACTTCTAAGAGATCAGATTATTATCATTATTATTATTATCCCCATTTTACAAGTGAGAAAATTGAGGTCCAGTGCAGGAGAATCAAGATACAGATTAAAAAAAAAAAATTAGATACAGATGTAAAGAGACAGGAAAAACACACACACACACACACAAAAAAAAAAAAAAAATTGAGGCCCAAAGAGAGAATAAATGGCAGACAGTGAACCAAAGGAGAGGGTCTGAAAGCTGAGACTTCAGGGTCATTGGGGGTGGCAAGGATAGGGACTCCAGGTATTTCCTTCCTTGTCTCCATGACACCAGGCTTTTTAACCCTTCTTGCTATGGGTGTTGGGCCTAGTTGGGGTAGAAAATGGTGATTAGGACAAAGCAGGTATGTCATTATCCCATTAAGAGATGATAAGAAAGTGATTCATGGGGGGCCCCTGGCCTGGGAGGGTCCTTTCCTTCACGGCTCCAGTACTTTGATCTGAACAGATCAAGCCTCAGGGAGGACTGGAAATGGGCAGTGCCCTTCTCTCCCTCACCATCTTCATATCTCCTTCACTCAGAACTGTCACTGTAGCCCATCAAAGTGACAGGCGGGTCACCCTGGGCGGGTAACAGCTTCCTGGTGGGTCTTCATCTATCTGGATAGCTCTACAGATGTCCCCTAGAAGTCTTGACACATTGCAGAGACTCAGAACATAATCGTGGATAAACATGTCTGCACAGAGACACGGGGACAAATACCTGTCTCTGCAGCTCTTCCTCTGTCCCTACCCCACCATCTCCCTTTGTGTCACTGTCATGTTCCTCAGCTTCTCCCTGGCCTCACAGTCTCCTCCCCACCTTCCCTTTCACCCTTGCATTTCTCCCAAAGCCACTGGGCCCACTAACCTCACTGGACAGAAATTGAAGCTCATTTTGGAAGAAGTCAGCCTCTCAGGGTCACCTGTGGGATGTACAGGGGAGTGGCATGGGGGCTAAGAAAGGGGTTCTTAAGGCTCCAGACACACTCCCAGAACCTTGGAGCTGGAAACACAAGTTTCACAGCAAACACGTTCCCTCGTGAGGTGTGATCTTGCATTTGCACCCACATAATCAGAGAGGCACACATGCCACATAAAATCACCTACAAGCACCAAAAAGCACACATCACAGAATCACCCGCACTTACAGAAATACCGTATTCCACGTGCAAACAGACCCGGCTCTGCAATTATATGCCCAGCTCCTGATAAGCCATGGGTCCAGTCCCTGCTAGAAAGAACATGAGCAAAGACTGGATTTTGTCCACTATTAGATCTCCAGGGATGAACAGAACATAATCATCACCATCATCCTCATCACAACTCCAAAATGTTTCCTATGTATCTGACATAATCATAAGCCTTTCACATGAATTAATTCTTTTAATCTTCTCAACAACTCTATTTGCAACAAGCCATTTTACATATGGGGAAAATGAAGAGAAGTGAAGTTCAATGACTTGCCCTAGGTTTCACAGCCAGTAAGAGGCAGGTGGGATGTGAACCCAGGTCTTCTGGCTCCAGATTCCATCACATAAGGCTACCCCTCAATAAATATTTGTCGCCTTAATCCAGTAGGAATTGTAGGACTACAATAACTGAGGACATTTCCCAACCCAATGCACAGTGTATAGAATCACAGGTGTGTAATACAACACAGATATAAAAGGGACCCTTCACATGTCACACCAGAGAGCACAGAAGCAATGCAAAGAGACAATCCCCACACAGTCACATAACCACACACTGAGACACACAACTCACCCAAACCAGACCCAGTGACACACCCACAACTCCCTGAGTCCCTCCTGTCCCGCTGGGCAGTCCCTCAAGGAAACAGCAGGTTTAGGATGGGAAGGAGGGTCCCCTTCTTGTCTGCTCAGCTAGACCGGTTCCACCAGAGCCATGGATGGCACAATCTGCCTTGTGAAACCCATGTTGGGCAACCGGGTTCAGACCCGGATGCCTGGATTCTGAAGGCAGAGGGATTAGAAGCCTGGACTTCTATGTGCTGAGAGAGTAGGGGGCTGGGCACCCCACTCATTCTCAGGGAGGGGATGAGGGGGACTAGGACATAGACTCTCAGGTCCAGAGAAAGGCGAGCTGGGGCCTGGACATCTGGGTTCTGGGAAACAGGGGGCCTTAGTCCTAGATTCCTCTCTTTGAAGGTAGGATTCCAGATTTGGCAAGTAAAAATACAAGAAACTGCACAGCATGGTGGTGTACATCTATAGCACCAGCTAGGCAAAGCTGAGGCAGAAGGAACACTTGAGCCCTGGAGTACTTGAGCAATCTGGGTAACACAGTGAGACACAAGCCAGGTACTGGGGTGCAAGTCTGTAATCCCAACGACTTGGCAGTCTGAGGCAGGAGGATTGCAAGTTCAAGGCCAACCTCAGCAATTTAGCAAGACTCTGTCTCAAAATAAAACATAAAAAAGGACTGAGGGGCTGGGGTTGTGGCTTAGTGGTAGAGCGCTTGCCTAGCATGTGTGAGGCATTGGGTTGGATCCTCAACACCACATAAAAATAAATAAATGAAATAAAAATAAAGGTGTTGTGTCCATCTACATCATATATATACACACACATATACACACACACGTGTGTGTGTGTGTGTGTTTCGTTTTTTAGAAAAAAAAAGTACTGGGGATACAGTTCAATGGTAAAGCACCCCTGGGTTCAATCTGTAGTACCACAAAACCAACAAAAAAGCAATGAAATAAATTTTTAGTATACGTATGTCCCAAATAGTTCATGGAACTTACTAACACTAAAATAAAATATATTCATTGTTTATCTGAAATTTCAATTAAATAGACACCCTGTATCTGACAACCCCATTGAGGGGGACAGAGGCCAGATGCCTAGTGGCTGGGCCATAGCACTCCTCAACTCCCCAGACCTCACCTCTTCCTGCTCCCTGCTCTCCTCACCCCCAAACAGGCCACCTCACAGCTTCCCCAGTCCCAATTTCCTCATCTATGTGACTCGCTATATCTAATTGGGGCCCCCAGGCTGTATCAGAAGAGGAAACTTGAGAACAACTCAGATTGTCATCTTAGGAGCCTGAGGGTCCTCAGAGATGATGGAGTCACTTGAACCCATAGTCTGGACAGCTAGGGAGACGGGCCCTATGGCTGCCCCCAAGGAGTAGGCTTGCGAAGGGGAGAGATGGGGAGAGGTGAGGAGAGACCCTGAAATAGGAGAAAGAAACCCCAGGATATGGACACAGAGGCACAAAGCCTGGGAGGAGAGAGACTGGGAGATGGGGAGACAGACCCAGAGATTCAGAAACAGATTTTCAGAGATGGAGAAAGAGATGAGGAACTGGACACATGGAGACGCAGAGATGGGGATACAGGGATGCAGGAAGCAAGTAGGGAGATGTCCCCCATGCATGCAGGCTCCTGGACCTATGGCTGATGTGCACGGGCAAGGGATTACTGCCCAGATGGAGACAGAGAGAACCAGCCATCTGGGAGGTGCTGAGAGGCTTGGGCCCTGGTGTATTGGGCGTGGGGGAAAGCTGTGATCCCAGACCAGCGGGTTATCCATCTGCCATCACCCCATGTCCATACCTTGTGGAGTGACGATACTACCTTCTCTATAGGTGACACCCCAATTTTCTGGTGCCTCCTACATTTTTTGGGGGTGACACCCATGTTAGGAACCCCACCCAGCTCTAACACCGCTTCCCTCACTGAGTCATGTCAACCCCGACAGTCCTGTTGAGGGGAGACTTTGGCAACGTGAGCATCTATCCCCCAGCTTCACCCCTGGAGCCCCGCAGTTTGAAACCCCAGGACCCTACCTACTCAGGAATGTGCAACCTAGCTTAACAAGACTCCAGCCCCCTCCCTCAGACCCAGGGGTCCAGGCCCCAGCCCTCTTCCCTTAGACTCAGGGTTCCAGGCTCTCCTCAGTCCCATCTTCTGCTCTATGAAGACCCCGATGAGTCCAGGGGTCACATGGACATCCTTCAGTTCCTTTTACAGTTTGCAACCTCCTCTCAGTTCGGAGTAGAGGTGAGTGGACCCCTGACCTTGGTCCCTACATGAATCATTCCTCAAAATACACTCACCCACCTGCCCCTGCCCTGTCTCCTGGCCTTGAATGAGAGAACCATGTCTCCCAGGAAGATGGCAGAGTGAAGTCACTAAGCATGATGAGAGCCTTAAAGGAGAACCCCACTCCAGACTCTCTCCTGCATCACCCCACCTTTCCCACCGCCATTCCCCTGCCCCTTGCCGGGCTCCCCTTCACCTGCCCCTCCCTGTAGCCCTCCACTTCTGCACCTCTCTTCTCCAAATCCTAACTTCCTTTTTTGTCATTTTTCTCCAGATCTGTGGGGCTCTTTGTCTTTCACCGTCTTTCTGTGTCCTCCTGTCTCTCTCCTTCCCTCCCATCTTGCCACTCTCCTGCCTGTCCCTGTCTCCCTGCTCTTTTGGCCTCTGAGCTGTCCCAGCTGTGCCCCTGGTCCCTCCCTGTCTCTCCAGCTCTATCTCTTACCACTCCTGTTTCCATCTCCATCCGTGACACCCCCTCCGCACACACACACTTGCAGAGGTGAGGTGGAAGAGAAGTGGGGGGTGGGGAATGCAGAGGGAAGGCGGGAAATCCCTGTGAGGGGAAGAGGGTCAGCCAGACCGGCTTGGCTCCCTGGGCACCTCTGTCAGAGCCCCGCCCAGGGCTGCGTGGCCGGGCCCATATAAGCAGCTCTTGGCCTTAGACAGAGAATTCAGTGCCTGTGTCACCCTCACCTGTCTCCATCTCCACTCCATCGTTGCCTGCAGGTAGGAGCACCCTTCCCTTCCCAAGGCCCTTGGCTCTGAGGCTGGCACCTCTGTCCTTCTCAATGCTCCCTGAGTCAGCCTTCTCAGTCTGAGCAGGGCTGGTCTGAGTTTGATAATCCAAGGGCCCAGTATTATTTTAATCCACTTGGCCTGGGCCATCAGAGTGGGGCATTTCTCTTCACCTCTCTGAGCCTCCGTGTTCCCTCTGTGAAATGGGCTTGCAGAGGAATCGAGGTGCTGGACCTCTGTGGGCACCTGGCTGTGATCTCCTTCTCATCTTGTCTCTGCCTCTACCTGTGTCTCTCTTGGTCTCTCTCTTCATCTCTGCCTCTACTATGAGGAGGGTCCTCTGGGGTCTGTCGGGCAGCTGTAAAGAGATGGGCGAGTCTCTCGCCCTCACCCTATCCATCCCGGATTCCATGTCTCTCCCAACTGGGAGGCTGACTTGGCCTCTTTCTCCTCAGTTCCCCTTCCCCTGAAAGCCCTGCCCCCAGTGCCCCAGTCCCTTGCCCTCCCCTCCCCAGTATCCCGCAACCCTTGGACAGACTCCGCAGCTGTTGCCGCAGCCATCTCCGACGTCCACAGCTCCACATCCTCAGGGCCAGCAAAATGCAGTTCGAGATGCACGACAACGTGAAAGGCAAAGGTGGGATCGCTAGATGGACCAGCAACCCTCCCAGTACCTGGAACCTGGCCGTCTCCCTCCCCTGGGCACCCTGGCTTTGAAGACAAATGGCACCTGATTCCATCCCAGAGGTCCCTGAAATGCTGGAACCTAGCACCCCTGGCCCAGACGTGGAGGAGGAGGCTACATGTTCAGGCCCTGCCCAGATGTGGTGCCCATCTTTCCTCAGACCAGCAGGAACCCCCTACCCTCAGCTCAACCAGATGTGCAGGAGGAAGCGGCAACAGGGACAGACTGGGCTGTTGACGCATAGATGTGGCAGAAAAGAACTGGGAGGAGCAATGGTGTCCCTTCAGTGGGCGGCCTGGTGGCCCTGCCCAGACTGCCCGGCAGAGGGAAGGGTGGCAGGGGCGCTGGTCTCAGGAGGCACTAAGGCTGCCTGCTGATCCTCTTCTCCCACCTCTGCAGCCATGTCCTACCCGGTGACCAGTCAGCCCCAGTGCGCCAGCAGCTGCTATCAGACCCAGCTCAGTGACTGGCACACGGGTCTCACGGACTGTTGCAATGACATGCCCGTCTGTAAGTGTCCTGGGAAGGAGGGAGGGGAGGGAAGCTCACCTGTACGCCACTCTGCCACTCCGACGTCCACCTTTCTAAGTCCACTCCCACCTCCCTTCTTTAGTTCCACTCTAACCCTTGCCCCCTCTTGGGACCCCCAACCTCACAATCTAACAACCCTCAACCTCCCCTCAGCCACCACCCTGGATCCTCAACTTTCCCAGTTGTGACCCTGCTCCCTCTTCAAACGCTCTCTGTCACTAAACCACCTCCTTCGACCCTAATTCCCCCTGGGACCTGTTTTCCCCATTCCCTCCGGGACCCTCACTGGGAGCGCAGCGGGCCGGAGGCGCCCGTCGGCTCCGCCCCTGACGGCCCTCGCCCCGCCCAGGTTTGTGTGGCACTTTCGCCCCGCTGTGCCTCGCCTGCCGCATCTCCGACGACTTCGGCGAGTGCTGCTGCGCTCCGTACCTGCCCGGCGGCCTGCACTCCCTCCGCACAGGCATGCGCGAGCGCTACCGCATCCAGGTGCGCGCCGGGCGGAGCCCCGCGGGAGCCGGGGGCTGGGGACTGGCACCGTGGGACCCCAGGCAGCGCTCTGACCTCTCTCTTTCACCCCCCAGGGTTCCGTCGGGCACGATTGGGCGGCCCTCACTTTCTGTCTGCCCTGCGCCCTCTGCCAGATGGCGCGGGAACTGAAGATTCGAGAGTAAAGACGTCCCCCTTCTTCCTCCTCCTAGTCCACCACTCACGCCTCCGATCCTTCCCGGGAGAGCCTGCCCCGCCGTCCGTCTCACCGCCAAAAATACACCCACAATAAAAACCTGAAAACCAACTCCGCCTACATCCTTTTTTTTTTTTTTTTCTCCCTAGGAAGGAATCTGGGTGGAGAGGGAGGTTTGGGGAAGGAGGTGGGGACATGACAGATGCCTAGGTGCGCACGGAGTTTGGTGGAGTCTGGCGTCTGATGAGACAGGCTGTGTATATGGCTTTTGTGAGTCTTCCCTCTCTGAGACCAAGTGTTCTTACTAACACAGCAAAACCACAAACCCCGTAACAGCACATTGTGAAGCTCTGTCCACATCCTGAAAATAAGCAAAACTAGAAAGTCAGTCTCAACGGAGTCCAAACAGTAAAGTTTAAAAAAAAAAAAAAATCTAAGCCTTCTCCTAAATTCAGTCAATAAGTGTGGACTTTTGGCTTCATGCTTCTACTAACAGGTTTGGGGAACTTTTATCTCCAAAACAAAGAACTGCCAAGCTTAAGGCTCTATGGTACTGAAAGGCATCCTAAGGATTTTCTAGTTCAATGAATACTCCCCCACCTCTCCACTCCCCCCCTCTTTTTTTTTTGTACTGGAGATTGAACCCAGGGGCACTTTGCCACTGAGCTCTTTATTTTGAGACAAGTTTTCTCTAAGTTGCTGAGGGCCTTGCTAAATTGCTGAAGCCTGGAACTGGTGATTCTCCTGCCTCTGCCTCCCTTGTTGCTGGGATTACAATGGTGCGCCACTGCACCTGGCTTAATCAATCCTCTTTTCTCTCTCTCTCTCTCTCTCTCTCTCTCTCTCTCTCTCTCTCTCTCTCTCTCTCTCTTTACTGTGGTACTGAGGATTGAACCCAGGGCTTCATACATGCTATGAAAGTGGGCGGCCACTGTGCTACATCCTCAGACCAAGCTAATTTTGTGTGTGTGTGGGGGGGGTGTTGCTGGGGATCAGGCCCAGGGTCTTGTGCATTCGAGGCAAGCACTCTACCAACTGAGCTATATCCCCAGCCCCTAATTTTTTAAAATTAAAGACATTTCTAGTAATGTGTCTATCTCTCTCTCTCCCCCCATATTTCCTCAATTTTAGAATGATCCTAAGAACATAAGAAACTTGCTTTCAATGGTCCCAAACAGAGAGAGTTCAGGGAAATAAAATTTGGGTACAAAAAGTGATTGGGAGGGCTGGGTTTGTGGCTCAGTGATACAGTACTTGCTCCTCACATGTGAGGCACTGGTTCAGTCCTCAGCACCACATAAAAATAAATAAACAAAATATTTTTAAACAGTGATTGGGATTCTTTTTTGTCTATACTTCACAAATATATTTTTATGTCACTTTTAATTTTCAGACTCCCTCGGCTACATTCTTTTTTTTTTTTTTTTTTTCTCCCTAGGAAGGAATCTGGGTGGAGAGGGAGGTTTGGTGAAGGAGGTAGGGATATGACAGCACCTGATAGCATCTAGAACAGAAATTGGGAATTCAATGGAATCGATGTGTACTCTGATTAAGTACACTTTGTCTAGTCCATCTTTAGCAATACCCCTCCCTAATGGCTGAAGTTGGGGACACAATTTGATGGTACACTCAATTTTCCATTTTCCTAATTCAGCCCAGCCCAGGGGCCAAGCTGCCCTCTCAAGTCTCCAATAAGACTAGTTTCCTGCCGAGGAATGTCCTATGGCCTTTCATATCAAGAACAGAGCTAGTCTGGAATAAAGGAGCCTCTGGGAGCTGGATTTGACTTCTGCAAGGACATGAGTTGTTGGGGCCTCGGGCTACTCAGGAAGCACTGCCCAGGGGACTCATTTTCACATTGTGTTTGAGTGTATATGGCAGGGCTGTGCAAAGAAAGTTACCTCCTCTGTTGGCTGACCCCAAATCTGCAGGTCTAGAACTTATGGCAAGTTCAGGGAAAGACAAAGCTGGCCAACAGAACAGATCAGGGGTATAGACTATTCTGGCTTCTACTTAAGTCTCTGAGCTCAGAGTCAGAGGGAGAGGGATGGCACTTTTCTAAGGAGTTTTAACCAGCTCACCCAGCAAACCCTCTCAAGGAGCACCTAGTGCCTTGAAATCTCAGGGCTCTGGTTCTTGCCCTCCTCAATCAACCCTCTTTATGAAGCTAAGCATTAAGGGAGAGAACTCTCTCTCTCCCTTAGCATGCCCAACTCCATATTTAACTTCACTAGACCCTTGTCTTTCAATAGCCAGACCTTTGTCTGACAAGTCAGACCCTTGTTTTGTCAAACCCTTGTCTGACAATAGTCAGGTGACATGTGTTTTTGCTTTATTTTATTTTATTTAAACCCAGGGCTGCCCCACTGAGCCACACCTCCAGACCTATTTATTCATTCATTCATTCATTTAAAGACAAGAGTTTTGCTGAGTTGATGAGGCTGACCTCAAACTTGGGATTCTCCTGTCTCAACCTCCAAGTAGCTGGGCTAACACATGTGTGCCTGGCAGTATGCTTTCTTTCATTTCCTACAGTGATCAGCAACAGAGCCTCTGGCCTGTCCACTGAATTATGTGTTGGAAATTGCATGTAAGTCCACTGTTTTTGTTGAGATCTATAGAATTGAAAAATGTCTTATAACTTGATTATTAAGACCATGTGTGGCAAGATATGGTGGCATATGCCCGTAATCCCAGTGACTCAGGAGGCTGAAGCAGGAGGATCGCAAGCTTGAGGCAGCCTCAGCAACTTAGTGAGACCCTAGGCAACTTAGTGAGGCCATCTCAAAATAAAATTAAAAAGGGCTGCAGATGTGGCTCAGCAGTAAAGTGCCCCTGAGTTCAGTGTCCAATACAGAAAGAAAGAAAGAAAGAAAGAAAGAAAGAAAGAAAAAAAGAAAGAAAGAAAGACCAGCTGAGCATCTTTTGGCCTCAAACTCCCACCTGTCAAAAGGCACCCACCAGACTATAATCGGCCATCTCCTATATGTATAAACCACTCCTAAATCAGCTTCCAGCAAGATGGTCCTTTAGGATAACAGACTGCTGGTCCGCCATCTTGTGATCATCATTGGAATAAAGGCCTTTCTCTCCCACCACCTTGCCACTCAACTAATGGCTCCACTGTGCAGCAAGTAGACCCATTTTTGCTCAGTAACATTTTCTGCAAAAGCAACTAGTAGGTCAGAGTATGTTCAGGACTCAAGATGGGACCAACTTGGCATCTAATCTCAACTCTTACAACTTACTAGCTGTGTTATTTTGGTGAATTCATAAACCTTTCTGAGCTTGTTTTGTCCTCTGAGGATATCAATCCCTAATACGCCAAAATGCTACTATAAGGACAAGGGATAGAACAGAAAGAAAGGCCAAAGTGTGACTTCAATTAATCATTGTTGTTAATATTACTATTATGTGTATATGGTAGACTATTCCCACATTAACATATTGTCACTCTTATTTAATGTTATCCCCCCCCCAATCTGCATACGTAACCATCAAGTGATATCTTCACTTAGAATATCTAAGAGCTGCCTCAAATTTAACATATTCCAACCTAACTTCTGGCCCACCCCACCCCTCCACCTCCCACATTCTCCCCAATCTTAGAAAATAGCAAGCTCTGTGGCGGCTACTGGGTCCCTGTCCCTTCCCTCCAGTGCCGAGCTGTCAACAGATTCTGTTGGCTCTACTTTCAGAATATACCCCAAATCTCACTCCTACCCACTGTGCTGCCCCCATCTTGTTCCATCCACTCTCCTTTTCAGGCTGAAAATATCAGGCTGTATCCCCTTTATTTCTTCTGCTCTAACCATGTGGGTCTGTTCTTCTCTAAATGCGAGATAGGCATACTCCTATCTCGGGGGCTTTGCTCTGAATCTTCCCTCAGATGCTGTCTGGCTCACCCCCACTGCTGCTCACATCATCTTATAGAGAGGAATTTTCTTCCCAACTTGGCTTAAATTGCAAGTGTTAACCTCCCTCCCTTTACTGCCTTTTCAGGCCATGTTTCAAGACATGACATCATTTACTTATTATCAGGTACCTCATTGGTTTATCAGCTCTAGAAAGGTAGGGACCTCGTTCATTGCTGTGTCCCCAGCACCCAGAATAGTGTGGGGCCCAGTGTAGGTGATCCCAGGTGGATGGCATAGGCTTAAAAAAGATGATTTTGTGTGGAGCAATGGAGTCAGTTTGTATCAGAATCCAATTTTCCTCTTAATTTGCCTGGAGTTTTTAAAGAGATTTAGCTCTCAAATCCACAAAATAGGAGAATAAGTTTTTCAGTGGTGATGTTGGGAAAACTGAAACACTCATGCCAAGCACCCTGCACAGTGCCTGGAGGGTTATAGACCCTTGGTAGAATGTTCCCCCCTTCCCTAAGTCTCCAGGATGTTATGTTGGCAGCCACAAGTGGGTTAGAATCCAGGCCTCTGACCTCCCATTCCCAGGTGTTCACCCACCACAAGCCTCTTGCATTCAAGTGTGTCCAGAGAGAAGTGAGAGCTGAGAGGTCAACCTGAAGGGTATATATGCATGCGCTACAGGGCAAGTACACAGGGGCATACACATGTCAGTGACAGATGACAAAGGAAGACTGGCTCTGAGTCACTGAGAAAAGGGCCAGTCATAGAGCATATGCTCTATTTAGGAAGGTTAAGTTACAGGGTGACTACTAGGAAGGTTTCCTACCTAAAGGGTCCAAGCATAATGCAGAGACCTGAAGAACTTTCGCTCCTTTCTAGGCAGGATATACTCTCCTGTGATTCGGGGTTTCTTGTCTCCAAGCAGCATGGCTCACTGCTAACCCTCAGCTCCCAGGCTGGTCAATTCTGCTTGCTTTATCCCCAAACAGAAATCCCAATTTGTACACCCTGGCTCTAGGGCCTGCTTCCTGCTAGGAAGCTTTCAGCTACAGCGACCTGTGCTAAGGGAAGGGCTCCTTTCCCAGGAGGTAGGACAGCATGCAGGGCAGGCACTGGGCAGGGTTCAAATGGCAGCTGCCACTCACTGGACATCCAAGTAAAGTCTATAATCCTTTCTCATCTGCAAAATGAGGATTACAGCCAGGCGTGGTGGCACACGCCTGTAATCCCAGTAGCTCGGTAGGCTGAAGCAAGAGAATAGTGAGTTCAAAGCCAGTCTCAGCAAAAGCAAGGTGCTAAGCAACTCAGTGAGTCCCTGTCTCTAAATAAAATACAAAATAGGGCTGGGGATGTGGCTCAGTGGTTGAGTGCTCTGAGTTCAATCCCCAGTACCCACCCTCAAAATGGGATCACATGACTCCTACCTCACTCGGTTCTTGGGGAAAATCAAATGAGGCCACAGCAGTAACATGCCAAGTCAACTCACCAGCACATGGCACTCAATACACACCAAGTTCATAGTCTATACATCTTGGAGGTACTGTGGTCAGAGTAATCCCTGAAAATCCCCTAAATTGCCCACAAAGTCTGCAAATACCATATTATCCATGGGCCACTGGATTCAGGCACTCCCCAAGCCTAACATATTGCCAAGTTCTCACCTGCACACCTGAAGCAGCCAGCTTTGTGCTCAGAGCCAGGTTGGGCAGAAAGGGATCATTTGAGCACTCCCAGCAGGTGCCCAGGCAGTACAGGTCTTTGGAAGATAGAGGTCTTTAGTTCCCTGCCCTCAGTCCGAGCTCTTGCTTGTCCAAGGGTTTGGGACCCTCCCGTGATGCTTTCAGTTTTGAACTTGAGAGTATACTTAACTAGAGAAAGATCATGTTGCTAGGGCCTCATTTCAGTCTCCATGCTGCCTGGTTTGAACTCTTCTTACATTAGGGCCCAGAATAAAACCTGGACGAAGGCAGTCTGTTTTCCCTTCTGAGCCAAACTTTCTTCTTATGGCAGGCACCTAGGGCAAGGTCCCTGCTCCTGGTCAAAGAACTTCCTGTCCCAGCTGCCCTTGGTTCATTCCTTCTGGGAAGCAAGAGTTCCACCATATCCACCTCCCACCACCACCACCACCTACAAGCGACACAGGAAACAAGCCCAGGTCACAGGGCTTGGAGGTGCACCACAATATGAGCACTTATCCAACTGACCCAGTGCAGGGCTGACATCCATTCCTCCCTCCCCTGCACGAAGATCACACTGGGACACTGGGTCGTCCCCCACACTCTTTATTTGTTGATTCAGTAGCTCCCCTCCTCTTCAGATGAGGTGGTCCCTGCTGCCTCTGACATGCACGTAACATGGGGGGGGTCTCTCAGACTGCAGACCCCACAGCAAGGGGACGTGGTCCCAGTCACACAAGGACCAAAACAGCAAACAGGGGTTGGAGTCTTGGGGGAGAGTCCCAAGTTCAGGAAGATGGTTAGAAATGGCCTTCAAGGGGTAGAGGAGCTCAGAAGTCCAAGGCGGGGCTCAGGTAAGGGTGGCCCCTGAGGAGTGCTCCAAAGTTGTCAAGGCAACACTGTCTGGAAGAGCTGCAGGGCGATCACTCCACTAAGTCCCTCTCCAACCTTGGTGCCCTTGCCTTCACCAACACCCACGCCCACCTGGGGGGCATCTCAGGCAGGGGTTGTCCCTTCTGAGGCTCCCTTCCACTGGCCCATCTTTCTGGTTTCACCAGGTGACCCTGGTCCCAGGTCAGGTAATGTTACCACTCAGCTTTGTCCCTCCAGCCCAAGGGGGTAGGAACTGCTTCCTGCTCTTGTTCACTGCTGGGCCACCTCATGGTCCCACCTGTTCTCAGCCGCTGCTCTCAGCAGCACCACCAGTTCCCACTACTCAATTCCTTCTGCTGAAACACTCTTGCTGGTTTCTGTATGCCCACCTGGACCTGACCGAAGTTGATGTCAAATGCATCTCACATCAAAACTTGGGCTTGTGTGTGGTACTGGGGAGTGAGCCCAGAGCCCTGTGGTTAGAAAAGTGCTGCCACTGGGCTATATCTTCATCTCTAAATCCTGGACCCTTTATCTTCTCCACAAGCCCCATTTTCCCCATCTTAACAAAGGAACCCACTCTCCTCCTGTGGTTCAGGCTAGTTAGGGTCACCCAGAACGTGCTCCCTTCCTACCCTGACCTCCATACCACTGCAACCTTTCTACACTTATCTTACACTTGGCCCTGACTCTCCCCACCACTGCCACCACCCTGATCCACTCACCGCCATCCCTTCTCCCCCTGCTCGAATCCATTCTCCACACCTCAGCTAAACAACTGCTTCAACAGTCATGGATCCTGTCACCACCCCCAAACCCTCCAACAGCTTTCCGTTACCCTGAGAATAAAACCAAAAACCTACCTGGGACCAGAACATCCAACCTGTCCTTAATTTCATCTCTTGACACTTGATCTGGGTCATAATGGCCAGTTTTCTAGGCCTTCCAATAAAATAAGCTGATCCCCACCTCCTGGCCTTTTTTTTTTTTTTTGCCTCTGTCTGGAAGATGTTTCCTGAAGCTCTTCCCATGGCCACATCCTGTGCTCCTCAGTCTAGCTTCTCTGAATACACAATCGACTACACCAGTCCCACACTGCCACAGCCTGCGAGACCTCACAGCACTGGTCCTTCTCTGGAACCACCCTGCTGTGTGTGTGTATGTGTGATTGTCTCCCTTCACTAGAACCCAGATAAGGTCAAGGAATCCTCTCATTTCCTGCTTTGCTCTGTGCCTACAGCAGTGCCTGGCACAAAGTAGGTACTCAATAAATAGTTGCTGAATGCAGAACAAAGGAGACCCTGGGGGGAGGGGAGGGAACCAGTGGTCTCTCAGGAGACAGTGTCCAAGGGTTCCCAGTCCAGGGTGGTCCCATCAAGTGACTCGGTTGCTGTGGCTGAGGACCCTTGGCAGGTCAGAGGGACATGCTGGTGAGGTTGTCCTGGCTCAACAGTCCCTTCCGGCCTGCACCAGCTCCATGCCCACTGCCCCCAGCACCCCCGCCACCTCCACAGTACTCATGCAGCCTATGCCGCAGCGTGACAAGGGCTGACCCTAGGCAGGCACCATTGGGCGCGTGGGGCCCACCAGGCAGCTGGAGTAGCAGTGTGGCCACACCAGCCATGCCATCTTCTGTGGGCTCCAGGGTGATAGGTCCAGCTCGCAGGCCAGCGGTGGTGGAAGGGATGGCTGGTGGGCAACAGCCTCCTCCCATGGGTCCCCAGGGGCCACCAGTCCCTGTCAGCAACAGGGGTGCCAGGAAGGGCTCAGAGCGGCGAAAGGCAGGTGGAGGGAGCCCAGGTGGCTTCCAGGCAGGGGCTGGGGCAGTAGGATCTGGTGGGAAGCAGACGGTGACTTTGGCAAAGGGGCGGCTGGCCATCTTGGTCATCTCCTGCAAGTGCCGGCGCTGCTCCTGTCGCTGGTCCAGGGCCTGCTTGGCTTTCCAGAGGAGCACACAAAGTGACAGGAAGAGGAAGAAGCAGGAGAAGAACACAGAGAAGAAGACAAACAGATCGATGTGGGCCTGGTCCTGCCGGAAGAAGAGCAGGCCTTGCGAGTCAGCTGAGCCATTGGTGCCTGGCCCACTTGGGTCTCCCACACCCAGCAACAGCAGGTAGAAGCGGCTTGACTTGAGAGCGTGGTGTTCATGTGGGTAGGTGATGACTAGCCGGTCCCGCACACTGCGCACCACCAATACTGCCGATGGCTCCGTCACTGTCACGTATGTAATCAGGCCCCGTGGCCACACCTCCCGAACCCGTGGCTCTGCCGGGGGGCCCGACCCACTACCAACCCCTGGTCCACCTGCCTCTCCAGCCCCCCGTGGCCCGCCATCAGCAGGAGGCGGGGGTGGGGGTGGAGGTGGTGGGGGCTGGATATGCACGGTGTGGACGCCGGTGTCAGGGGCCACACGGACCACAAAGGTGTCATAAGAGGTGGAGACGTAGAGGTCCACGGCACCAAAGGTCACATCCAGCGTCAGGCGAATGTCCACGTTGGTGAACTTGGGCTGCACGCCAAAGAGTACAGTGCGCCCAGGGCCCAGGGCCCGGCGCTTGGGTTCATGGAAGCAGTTGGTCTGGGAGGTGGGGTCCAGGCAGCACTCCTGCTCCACCGAGATGAGACGGTAGCACTGCTGGCCGCCCAGAGGGCTCCCGTGGAAAGACTCCCGGCATTTGGCGCACTGTGGGAAGGACACGGGGGAAGGTGGGCATCAGGACTGAGCATGGTACAGGGCTGGCCCCAAGCAGGACAGAAACTTTGCACCTGTTGTCAGCAGCCACAGCCTTAAGTCCCCACCAGTGCCCCACCACTGTCATGTGAAACTCTAGAATGTTCCAGGCACAGTGCGAACACGGCTAGAACCTGACTCTCCAGCACTGCTGTCCCTGGTGTCACCGGCAGTGGCTCCAGCACTCTGAGGCTCAGAGGTGCAGAGCTGTGTTGGAGTCTAACTCCTTGCTAGCTGTGTCCTCTAGACCAGTGCCCTAACCTCTCTGAGCTTGAGACTTCCTCTATATGTAGACAGGAACCAACGCTTGCTCAGGAGACTTCTTTTTATTTCCCTTCAATGTGAGGATTGAGCCCAGGGGTGCTCTACCACTGAGCTGCATCCTCAGCTCTTTTTATCCTTATTTTTGAGACAGGGTCTCACAAGTTGCCCAGACTGGCCTTGGACTTGCAATCCTGCCTTGGCCTCCCAAGTCTCTGGGATTATAGGCATGTGCCACCACACCCAGCTCAGGAGACTTCTGATATCGTACACAAAGCACCTGGCACAGGGTTGTCCATCTTAACTGCCCACATAGGTGCTTCTGGACTGTTAAGTACATTTCAACCGTAGGATCTTTGCACAGGCTGATCCTCTGTCTAGATGGCTTATTCCCATATGTCTACTCGTGTGACACACTCACATTGGCAGCAAGTGTCACTATCTACCATTTCTTCCTCATTCACTGTATCTACCATTTCTATACCTAATAAGCCCTACCCCAGCTTCTGCCTAGTTTTTCTCCTTCCCACTCACTACTGTGTACACACAATGTGTGACTTACTCATCTGGTAACTCCTGACTTCTCTGTGAGAATGTAAACTCTGTAAGGACAGAACCTTTTGCTTGTGCTGTTCTCCACTGGGTCCCCAATGCCTCCCACAGTGCTTGGTATATAGTAGGTGCTCAATAAATACTTGTTGACTGGATGAGTGATCACTATTATGATTCTTCAGCTTTGTGGAAACCATTCAAGTCCGTCCAGGCTCCAAATACTATCATCTGCCTGAGCTGGGGCAGAACGCTGAATGTCTCTGAGCCTATTTTCCTTTTAAGTCTGTACTTCACCAAGGCCCCTGCACAGCCTTGACAAACCTTCCACCTCTGAGCTGTTGCCACTGTCTCCACAGCGCAGGGCCCAGCTCAACAGCAGGCACTTGCCACATATTACTACCGCTGATTATTAGAACTGAAAAAAACCTGCCACTTCAGAGCAGGCAATGGAGCTGCTACAGCAGGAGGTCTGGACTAATCTCTGGGACTGAGCCTTCTGGTCAGACACCAAGAAAGCAAAAATTCTGGTCCAGGATGGAAATGCTGGAGGTTTAAGGCTTGGAAACAGGCGCCTTTGGTGGAGTTGTAACTCTGCAGATTGGGTGTTTCTGTAGGTGGGAGGAGGAGACTGAGGTAAGCAAGAGATTTCTCTTCCCTGGACAAAGAAGGTGGGTGGTGGAGCTGTGCTCCAAAGAGGGGGCATGAGTTGTCCTCCTTGGGGGAGGTAAGCCTGTGGCCTGGCAGCCAGGTGCTCCAGGAGCCTCCTCTCTGCAGAAGAAAAGGGAAATGGACTCAAGGGGGTTTGGGTCTGGGATTAGAATGGCTAGGAGATCCTGTGTTAGCCCCAGCCCACTGGGTGGGAGCAGCCACACGGGGAAAACCTGCCTGAGAAAGAGGCCAACACTGAGCAAAGCAGAGTCCAGACACAAGGAGACTCCTGAGGCCACTGTGTGAAACGTGAACGTGGCCATTCCTGAAGGCAGACCCCAGACCTCAATTTTTTTAATCTTCTTTCTCAAAACAACCCTCACCCAGCAAAATTCAAAGGACCCTCTACCCGACCCCATCTGTCATTAACTCAGTAATTTGTAGACTGAACACAGCCAAGACCCACTTTTGTCTTTTACCAAATCTCAGCTTATACACTATCTGGAAGGGGACATTTTAGGAGAACACCATTGACAAGGCCAATGCTTTCTAACCACGTGTTCCATGAGCCCAAGTTTTACATTTGATTATTGATAAGAAAAAAAAAAAAAAAACACCTCAAAATGTGGTTAAATCAGTAACAGTAAACCTTGTAAACTCCCCATCGGGAGCTTTTACTTAATCCCAGGACACCCTCAGGGGGAATACAATGCCAAAGAAAACTAAATTTTGCCAACCTGTTGACCATTCTAAGTGAAGAAGCATTCCACAAACACATATCCAAGGGCTACATGCCAGGTCCCTGCCTGAGAAACCATGAGGGAAGAGTGTCCAAAACTGATTTCCAAATATTACTATAACAAATGTACAAAGTGCAATGGGAAGTGGCAAAACAAGAAATTTGGGGGAAATCTGGAATAATCGGGAAGAGTTTCACAGAGACAATGTTTATGCTGCATCTCAAAGTGGGAGTTGCCAAAAAGACAAGATGGGAGAAGGTGCGTTCTTTTTTTTGCAGGGGAGGGAGGGTGGTACCAGGGATTGGGGTCCTATTTTGCATTTTATTTAGAGACAGGGTCTTACTGAGTTGCTCAGCAGCCTCGCTTTTGCTGAGGCTGGTTTTGAACTCGCGATCCTTCTGCCCCAGCCTCGAGAGCTGCTGGGATTACAGACGTGCGCCACCACAGCCAGTGAGAGAGAGAGAGGGTACATTCTGAGCAGTGGCAATGAGGCAAAGCAAGGAGCCATGAAAGGGCCTGGACTGTTCATGAAAACAGGGAAAGCACGGTGAGGTCAGAGAGTAGGATGTCTACTGGGGAACAAGGAACATGAGGTTCAGAAGTGCCCAGCACATCACGAACTTCGCATTCTCCCCTGTGGGCAGTGGTAGGCCCAGACATCAGTTTTGAGATTCAATACATTTTCTTTTTTCCTTAAAGTACCATGAGATGGGTTTTCCATCACCTGAAACCTCTGAATTAGGACTATGTAATGGAGATAGTCTCTGCACCAGTCTGGGAAATCCCAGAGGCCTGTCTGGGTCCTCAGATCACTGCCCAGGGCCTGAAACTGACTCAGAAACAATTTATTAAGCTGATCCTGATCCAAAGACCACAGGTTCAGAACTATGTGTCAGTTCTGCCCAGGACTGGTACCTCATCCCACCTCTGATCCTTTGCAGATATGGACTTGGCCCATAACTTGCCTCTCCAGCCTCACCTGGTACTTGTAGCAGTCTCGGCGATCACTGGGGGAGCTGCCCTGGCACGTGCCAGTCTCTGTGTTATTCTGGCAGGGGCAGCCCGTCCCGTCCTGCTCATTACAGGTGTCTGCGTGGCCATTGCACTGGCATCTGAGGATGGAGAAGAGAATGGGGGTTATGGAGCTCCCATGACCTCTGAGGTTCACAGAGGTCAAGCCAAGGCTGCAGAGTCATTAAATGGCAGTCAGGGTTGGAACCTAGGTTGGACTGACTCCAGTTCCCTGAACACTGGAAGGAAGACATGGAATGGGAAGGTCATTTGGAGACCTTTCCCCTCAGCAACCCTCTCTCCTTGCTCCCCCATCTTGTCTCCATCTGGGCTGCTCTGCAGCTCTGGCTTCTAAGGGAGGGGGCCCCTGAACTCTGAACTCCTCAGAACTCTGAACTCTGAACTCAGCTCATTTTCCCAACCCTGCCCTGGCCTGGAGCCCCCTGGGGACTTTATCTTCTTCTGACTGAGAGCAGAAGACTAGAGGCTGGGGGGTCCATAATGATTCCTAGGGGGAAAGGCAAGGCCCCAACCCCCTTCCTCTCACTTGGTGCATTTGCCATCCAGGAGGAAGTAGCCGTGGAGGCAGCTCTCGCATTTGTCCCCATAGCTGTTATTCTGGCAGTTCACACATACAGCTTCGTCTTCACTAGGACCCTCTGTCACCCAGTTTTCAATCTGGAAAAGGACAGGATGATTCCAAATGGAGCAGCCCCCTCCTCCCTGGGAGCCAGGTGTCCAGGCTCCATCCCCCTCTTCCTCTAGGACCCTGGAGTCCAGGCCACCTGCTCCCACATCCCTCAGACCCAGACTCTCACCTCCTCTGGATCCAGGGAGTACTTTTCTGGCTCCCTCCTGGCCATCTCAAGCTCCTTCCTGGAGACGCAGA
Source organism: Ictidomys tridecemlineatus (assembly GCF_052094955.1). Classification (NCBI taxonomy): domain Eukaryota; kingdom Metazoa; phylum Chordata; class Mammalia; order Rodentia; family Sciuridae; genus Ictidomys; species Ictidomys tridecemlineatus. The sequence continues at coordinate 12,296,430 of NC_135491.1, read as the reverse complement.
CGTGGCTATTACCACGACAGAAGGCATGGCAGGGCCGGCAGGTGCCGCCCCCCACGGCTGAGCCCACGAACAGCGGGAGGCACTGCTCACAGTGGCTGCCCTGGAAACCCAGGATAGAGTGAGCGGTCAGAAGGGCTGCAGAATCACAGGGCAGGGGACACACAGCCTTGGCACTTGGTATGTATGGTCCCAGCCTGTCCGCCACTCTGCCCCTGCCTTCACGGCTCACTTCCAGCCCTGTGTCCTGAGCACCACATGCTCACCCTCCCTGGCCCAGTCTCCCCACTGTCCACAACAACAGTGTCTCCAAATTTTCTCACATCTCCCTGGGACAGGACTCTGCCACTGCTTCCCCATGAGTGGCTTATCATGGCTCAGAGTGAGACTCAAAATGCCTAAGCACAAGGGCTGGGGTGTAGCTCAGTGGCAGGGTGATTGCCTAGCATGCAGGTGGCCCTGGGTTCTAGCCCCAGCATTGGGGCGGGTGGGGAGCCTGAGCACAGGCTAAAAGCAAGCAAGGGCCTGGGTCCCAAGGTCAGGCGGCCCTGGGTGCCCACCTTGGTGTGGTTGCGGCAGAGCAGGCAGTGGTCGCGGGCCCCCACGCCCGCGCACTCACTGTGGCGGTTGCAGCGACACTCTGTGGAACAGTTGCGGCCAACAAAGCCGAAGTGGCAGCGGCAGTGGTCAGGTTCCACGCACGAGCCATTCACACAACCCTGGGCGCACACAGGGCGGCACAGGCCTGTCACACTGCAGGGGTCAGGGCAAAGGTCAGGGCAGGTGGCCCTGGCGGGGGGGGGGGGGGGGGGCTGTCTCCTAACACCATGGCCTGGCCCCTCCAAGCTGGCCTATCTTCTTTCCACCTGATTGCTCAGCCCCCGTCCATTCCACCACTTGCCCTCTGGGGTCCACCCACCACTTCCTCCAGGAGCTAGCCCACAATCCTCCCTCTTCTTGGGCCCCTGTGACATTCATCCATCCCTGATCTCCCTCACCATCCTGTCCCACCCCAGCCAAGCTCACCACTCTCCTCCTCCCTGGATCAATACCCACCTCCCGCCTCCGGCTGCTCATCCTTCCTGTCTGGCTAAGCTCTGGACTTCATCCCTCACTGCTCCCACGGGGTTCTCCCCGCAGTCTGGCCAGCCCATTTCTCCTACCCACATCCCACGGGGCCTACAGCCTCACTTGTCCATGGTGTAGCCCGTCTTGCAGCTGCATTCATAGCCGTGGGGCTGGTCATGGCAATTCTGGGTCTCATTGCAGTCATGGTGCCCATTTGCACACTCGTCCTCAGGGGGGCAGGACAGGAAGGCCCAGGATGCCGCAGGACGCCCACATGTCAGCCCTGGCCCCAGGAATACAAGGCTTTGCCTGGGGAACCTCTACACTACCCGCCCTCAGCCACCCAGGTCATTGTCCCTGCTTCCTCTGAGCTCCATCTCTGAGATGAACCCCAGTGTCCCCATGTTCTCTGCCCCAGACCCAAACCGGTCTTCTTGCCTGGCTCCCATACCCTTCTTACCGTCACGGGGGCCGCTGAGTCCACCCTCCATGCAGCGGCCACCCCCATCCTGGCCCCCCCAGGCACACCAGCCACAGTGAGGGCGCCGCAGACACAGGGCACACTGGGTTGCCTGCGCACAGCCCAGGGAGCAGCTCTCGGGGCCCCGGAGCAGCCGCCCGCAGCCTCCAGCCATACATCTCAGAGGCAGGTAGGAAGGGCTCAGACACTGTTCAGGAAGGAGACATGGGGATAGGGAGAGAGAGGCAGAGAAAGGAAGTCAAACACTGCGGTGCTCTCCCAGGACAGCACCTCTTCTCTGAGGTTCCCCCTCCCTGGCCACAGTCAGCCCAGGACACTAGCTGGGCCATCACGTGTTCTCACTCAAGCCTTTGTAACTAGACATCAGGACTGAAAGTGGGGCTGGGAGGTCAGAGGAAGTGGGAGATCATGTAGACTTGGGCTGGGGGAACATTTGGGGCTGGAGGACGTCTGGATGAGCAGAAAACACACAAATGAACAGGACACAGAAGACAGTAGCCAGAGAGATGGAGATGAGACCTCATATCCGAAAGACAGGAGAGGCAGAGGAGAGGCAGTTTCCCAGGCTCCATCCCCAGCCCCTCATGAGGGCAGCGTGGACTTTATACCCCATGTCCTAAAGGTACCACTGTCTTGGGGTAGCAAGTTCCTCTTCCCTACCCAGCTCAGGTGCTTCTGTTCCTGGTAGCTCTGAAACCAACCACCCAGGATCAAGACAGAAGAGGGTCAGAAGCAGGGCCGTGAGCCACAGTTGCTTAGAACAAATGTGGTCCTGGCTACAAGGCAAAAAGGTCCTCCCCTCCCAGCTGGGAGGCCGAGTCCTGGATGAGGAGCCCGGCAGCGATTCAGAAGCCTTCACTCTGTAGGGGGACCCAGACCTTGTGCACAGTGAGGTTTAGACCCTTGGGAACTTCCTGGGTTTATACACTTTTTATTTACTGCACAGACCCTAAGTGAAGTAGACGAGGGAAGACATTTATCCTGGCTGGCTGCTGCTTGAAAGCACTTAAGAAAAAGCAAAGCAGCCTTGCAATCCTGAAATAGAAAACCTGGCTGCCGTGGTCAGAGCTCTGAGCGCACTGAGGGTTGGGCCTGCCAGGAGCCGCGTCTTGCGGAACTGCCAGAGGCAGACTCTCTGCCAAGGAGTCTAATACTGCCATGCCTAAGGCATGTAATAAATCCTGCGTGTTCTTTTTCTTGTTAAAAAAAAATCTCAAAAATATTCTCTACCAGGCTGGGCTTCCAGATCTAAATTTAGTGCGTGCACTGGCAGATGGTGGGGCAATCCAGGAGCAGGCAATGAGAGTCCTCGGTCCTGAAAAGCACTTCAGAACTTCCCGCTGTGACCTTCCTAGTGGCGAACAATAAGGCCCAACAACCTACCCTGCATTTCCTGTGTCCCTAGAAAAAATAGGTGAACAGTAAGTTCCAGAGACAATCCCAGCTTGCCTGTTGACATACACCATGGAGTAGCAAAGTGTCCGTGCAGGGTGCTCCATAATGAAGTTATTGAGGGGAGGGAGGGAGGGAGGAGGGAAGGAGCCAGGCCAGGGAGGAGAGCACTCAGCTGCCTGCCATGGGTGAGGTTAAAGCCATTACAGAGAACAATGCAAATAGTTCGAATCTGGCAGTCTCTGAACAAATCATAACAGGTTTAGAGCCCACAGCTATTGACCTATGTGGGGATATTTGACCTATGTGGGGGATGTTCTTTAAAGATCTGAGCCAACATCTTAAAGCTAGGAGATTTCATAGAAATCATATCAGACAAAAGACCCCTTGTGTTCACACACAGCATCAACCTTGTGCTGCCTGGCTCGTGGACAGGCTGTCCCTCTGATTCACAGGCCCCACACATCCTCCTGCCTCCTGCCTGGAGCTTTCTCATCTCCTGAGCTGCCTGGGCTCTTCAGGCATCTAAGCCTAGCGGGTGTGGAGGAACTGGGAGGGGCTGGGGGAGCTGTGTGAGACAGCAGATGCTCGGGTGTCGCCTTCTGGTCCCAAAAATTCCCACAAAGACAAATTATAGAAATCTCAAGAATATTTGGGGAGGCCTTGTACTGCCAGGACCTCAGGTTTGAAGGCAAAGGGCCTCTGTTTGCAGCAGACCAACACCAGAGGGTCCTCTGACCTTCTGCCACACTGATAATCCTCTGAGGAACCCTCACGGGTATCCTCTGGGAGTATCTGACATGGAGGTAAAGAATCCTCCTAGTGGGTGGAACTCAGGACAGCAGATCAGTCCTCCCACCAGTGCTCATTACACCAGCAGCAGTAACTGGCTATGACTCCTTACTGGATGGCAGGTACTGTTCTGTGCTCTAAGTAAATTCTCCTACTTAACTGATATGACCTCCTTATGGGACAGGCTGTTGATAATGATTCCCATTACTCACTGAGGTTTAAGAGAGGACAAGTCACTCAAGCAAAGTCAAACAGCTGGACAGTGACAAGGTTGGATTTAAACCCAGGCCCAGCTGAGCTTGGACCCTGAGCTTGGAACCTTAGCCCCTGATCAAATGAGCCAAGATGCCACTTGCAGGCATCTAGCCATAGATGCCCGAGGTCCTACACACCCTGACCTCCTGGGCTGGAACGGGTTGGATATTATTGTCAGTTTCTTTCTGTAATCACCTCTCAAAATGGAAGTTCTAATGGTAAGTGTCCCATTTTCCCTGCACTGCTGTCCAAGGTGACAGGGTGGTGGCTGAGGTGATCACCGGCTCGTGGGCTGTGGCCAGCGAGGAGGCTGGACTCTATTGGGTCTTGCACAATCAAGGTGTGAATGAGGAACAGATGTTGGGGGGAATCAGAGACTCATTTCCTACTAGAGATGATGGTAGAAGGTGAATCTGTCTTGTCCCCCACTGGGGTGGAGTAGGAGGCAAACACCTTTGTACCTGGTGAAGGTAAATCACACTTGGTGAAGGCATCTTTGGAATGAACTTTCTGGAAGCTGAGAGGATGTGCTGGGCAATCAAGGGGCAGGCTTTCCTGGACACATGGTGCTTGCTTTGCCCACACCAATCACCCCTCCAATCCAAGAATACAGACTAGCCCTCACCTGCCCTGCCCCATTGGAACCACATGCTCCCGGCCCTCCCCAGCCATGTCTCAGTGGACCACAGCTGGACACCTGCCTCACAAGCTGGGTCACAGTTTCCCCTTGAAAATGTGAGCAAACTCATCATGAGAGGGCCCTATGAGAAAACTATATAATCTGAGGCCCTGTTTGTTGATGATGAAGCTGAAGGAAATCGAAGGACACAGATGTATGGAGAATCACTGAGACCACAGGCAGTGTGGCTGAAGAGCCAGAGAACAGCAACACTCCTTGTTCTACTGAACACCCCACCTCCTTATTACGAAAGCAGCTGGGGGCAGCATTTCTTGCAAACAGAAGCTCCCAATGTAGACAGATGGAGCAGGAAAGCAGAAAAGGGAGGTTGAGGGGGCATGAAACAACAGTTATGGAAAGAAAGTAGAGAGGAGACCATGAATGAGCAATGGAGAGATACAGGGGCTGGGGAGTCTGGGAAGGAGGCACAGAAGACAGCACGGAACGTGCAAGAGGGAAGGAGCTGGTGTGAGGAGGAAGAAGGCATGGCGGGCTGCAGCCAGGGAGATGGAAGGAGGAGGACAGGGGAGAAAGAAAGCCCACTGAGGGCAGAGAGGCAAGGGGCAGTACCTGTTGGAGGCTGCTGCTCCAGACACAGTGCTGCCAGCCCCCATCGGCACCCTTGGAGTCCAGGCACGAGGTACAGTTGGGCAGGAGGTGACAGGGGGTGGGGCAGGGCAGTGGGGGTGATGATTCCACGGGCATTGGAGACACATTGAGCAGAGAGTGGCTGAAGCATGTCCAGTCGTAGGTGGGCTGCACTGAGAGGATGCGGCGTGTCTCCCCTGGGTAGAGGACACAGATTAGAACTCAGTCTGGCCCCCAGCCCTCCTCCCTCAGGGCCAGGGGTCCAGGCCCAGGCCTCCTCCCTCAGACCCAGGAGTGCAGGCCCCCAAGCCCTCAGGCTCACCTGTCCTCTTGAACTGCCGTGTCCACATGCACTTGCCCTCCCTGGTGCACTGCTCACAGTCAGCAGCCCCGCACGCCGCCTCTGAGCAGTTTCCGGCCCAGAAGACCTCTCGCTGGTTGATGCGACAGTCATTCTCTGAGGTGCAGGACCCATTGCGCCCAATGCAGGCACCCTCGGGGCAGTTGGTACACCACTTACAGCGGGGGGCTGATGCCTGAGGAGGAGCAGGCTTGGTGGGGTCTGCAGGGCTCTCAGTTCCCCTTCTGACAGTCTTTCCCATCCAATCACTGCTGAAGGGCTCAGTGGTTCCCGAGACCCTAGACAACTGGCCACAGATCTCCACCTCCTGCCCCTCTGCCTGCCACTCCTTGTTATTCCCTGCACAAGCCACTCACCTCTCCATCTCCAGGCTGTAGGGTGCGGGGATGGCGGGCCAGGCACTCACTGCAGGTCCGGAGTCGTCGACATTCCTCTGGGGATCGAGGCATTGGGGAGCAAGGGGCACCCCCACAGCCTAACCTGGAGGTCATGAAGTGTGGCTCACCCACTCAGCCAGGCCCATCCTTCGGCTTCTTGGATGTGGTCCTATTGTTCCCCCATACCGTATCCTGAGATGGACCCTGCACAGGCCTCCTGATCCTTGTCCTCCCCACCACTTGTGACAGATGGTCTCACTTTCACCTGTCACCCTGGCCAGCAATATCAGAAAATACCCCACGCCCTCCTGCCCCTTCAGCCACTGAGCCCTCTGCTTCCTGAATTTTTTTCTCTGACCATCTCCTCTCCCCCTCCCTACAGGCCCTTGCCCAATTCAGGGCTCTTCCTCTTCCCACAGCCAGCACCTAAGTCCCCTTGCTGCCTCTCTTCATTACTCCACCTCTCACAACCGCTCCAGGGATCTCCCTGCCCAGGCCTGACCTCCCCTTCCTGCTCAAACTCTCCATGGCTCCCCCGGCTGCCCACAGTGCAGATACACAATCCCTTCCCCTAAATCCTTGGAGGTGCATAGGTTTTAGAATTTTCCAGATTTTAAAAATGCAGTGGGTGCTCCCACTATTACACACACACTCAGGTGCTTCCCCCACCCCCAATAATCAAACCCATTAATATTCCTGCAGTTAATGTGATGAGACACTTCATGGGACAAACAAAGCCCACAAATAGCCTCGAGTCAGTTCAGGATAATCCAGCAGCCAAATGAGTGAGCTGGAGCGAACTTATGAACCCCTGGGCCTGCAGAAATGTTTGGATCCCAAACTTCAGGTGAGGGACTGTGGAGCTGGACAGAGCCCAGTGCCTCAGTCAGGCGGTGGAAGCCCTTTCTGAGATGACCCCACTCACCCTGTCAGTCTCACTCGCCCTCAGGTCAGATTATCTCCCAAACATACCACACAGAGCCCGCTTTTAGACTTTGCTGCTCTAAACTGTTATCTTTCATTTAGGCTCAATTCAGAACCAGCTCCTCCAGAATGAGACCCGAGCCCACAAACAAGGCTCCCGGCTGGAGCTGGCTCAGGCTGCCCCACCGGTGATGATTCACCCACTCTCTCACATGAAAGCCGGTCTCCTGAACCACATCAATATACTCCTGAGGTCCCCTCCCAGCTCATGGTGCAGTTACCCTCAACAGGAACCACCACTACCTATAATGGGCTCTTGGTCACTGTGGTTACCTGTGGGCCTGGTCCCCGGAAAGGCAGGCCCCATGACACCAAGAGCAGGCTCCAGTCTGGTTACAAACTTCAGGTGAGGACATTAGGCGACAGGGGTCAGGGGGCAGGGCCAGTGCCAGTAGGCGGCCCAGGGCCACTCCACCAAATCCCCCAGAGATGTACAGGCGGCTCCCAACTGCTGCCACCGCGTGGGCCACAGACTCCTCCATTGGGGGTCCCACAGAGGCTGGGCCTGAGGAAAGATAGGGTGTTCAGAGAGACCGCCCAAGAGGTCAGTCAAGGAGGGACGCCCAGAGAAGGAAAAGCCAGGGAGGGTCAAAGAAGACAGGCAGGAAAGCGACAGCCGAGGACAAACGGGCAGGAGAATCAGACAGCAAAAGAGAGGAAGAGAAAGGCAGACCAAACAGAAAAAGGTAGCCGGGGAGGACAAGGGCAGAGAAAAATGTTTGGGAACCATGCGGGAGGTGCTGGCTGAGCAACACTGCAATGGCTCTAAATGCCAAGGAGTTGATCATTTTTATTGACCTATTTTTGTGGTGCTAGGAATTGAACCCTGGGCCTTGCACATATTAGGCGAGCACTCTCCCACTGAGCTACCCTCTATCTGTTGTTTTATGTTACACAAATTTCACCTTAGTTTTTTGTGGGCTGGTTGGTTTTGTGAGGTACTGAATTGAATGCGGGGCACTTTACCACTGAGCTACCTTCCCAGCTCTTTTTTGTTTTTGCTTCGAAACCAGGTCTCACTGAATTGCCCAGGCTGGAATCAACCTTGCAATCCTCTCGCCTCAGCCTCCTGAGCAGCCAGGATTGTAGGTGTGTGCCACCACGCCTAGCAGGGGTTTTTTGTTGTTGTTGTTTGTTTGTTTTTCTTTTTTAATTCTCAAAAGAGAAAGAGAGAGAGAGAGAGAGAGAAAATAGTAGGAAGGGTAGATTAAGAGAAAAAGTGCATTAAGGTCAGAAAAAGAAGCAAAAAGGAAAGGAGACAGGCTCAGAAGCACACACAGTCACTCCCTCTGCTAAGTGAAATACAAACGCTGGGGTGCCTTTGGGGGTAGAGCACTTGGCTAGCATGAGTGAGGCCTGGGCTTGATTTCCAGCATGGCAAAGAAAAGAGAAAAAAGGGCAAGATAAAAGCCCCCTTCTAGGGGCTGGGGTCGTGACTCATTGGTAGAGCGCTCACCTAGCATGCATGAGGCACTGGGTTCAATCCTCAGCACCACATAAATGTAAAATAAAGATATTGGGTCCGCCTAAAACTAAAAAATAAATGTTTTTTTTTTTTTTTTTTTTAAAAAGCCCACTTCTAACTCATGAACAGCAAAGCCTGGGAGGAAACTCCCCGCATCCAACAGGGGTTCTCTCTAAAGAGTAGGATTCTGGGTGTTTTTTCCCTTCCTGTTTTATAAATTATATACAATGAATATTATTACTTTTACAGTCACAATAAAAAGTAAATTTTCTAAGAAAAAAAAAAAAGATCTTCCTCATGGTCTTTAAATCATATGGGGCGGGGTGAGTGCTTTGCTGGCGAGTCCCAGGAAATCAGAATGACTTCTAATGTGTGGGGGTCCCAGGACAGGGACAAGCCTCCCCCAGGGTGTTCCCCACTCTCCCAGGGAGATCAAAGGGGACTTACGGGTGAGGTCGGGCAGAAGCCAGGCGTTGCAGTTGACCTGGTAGAGCAGAACATCGCTGCTGAACTCATCAGGGTCTGAGCGCCCACCGAGGACCACCATAGTGTCCCCTAGCAGAGCCGAAGCATGGAAAAGTCGGGGACGGGGCTATTGGGGAAACACACAGTATGGATGGCCTGTCAGAGCCCTGTCCCTTGTTCCCTGTGCTCCATCCCCACACCTGCCACCCCTGAATTTCCCTTCCTACTCCACCAGCTCACCCAGTCATCCCCAGGGACTTGGCTCAGACCCCCTGAGGTGAACAACAACATTCCTGCCACCCAAGTTACAGCCCCGGGCCTGAGGCTCCCTGGAGTGCCTTCTTTTGCCTCTCCCTGCCCTGAGGGACTTAGAAACTGCACAAGCCATTGTCCCTACCAGCACAGATGGTTCCTTATTCTCCCACACCCACCTCCTTGACCTGGTAAGGCAGGAAGAACTAGGGGTCCCAGTTCTACTTTTTATAGCCTGGAAGCCCAGGAAGAGGAAGGGACCTGCAGGGCCACACAGAAAGTCAGGGCAGAGAAAGGGCAGAACCCATGCCTCTGACCTCCTGGAGAGGATTCTTGCCTCCAAATCAGGGATGGAAAAAGAGGAGATCTAAGGATGTTATGGTTCAGTGTAGGGGACTGGAAAGGGAGGCTGGAATTGAGGAGGAAGCCAGTCCCTGGGCACCTCCTTCCCCATAGTCATCTATCTGGACCATTTTTCCTGACCTTTGCCCCCTGAGAAGGGGCCAGCAGGCTCCAGGTGCGGTCAGGACAGTGCAGGGAGTAGAGCTCTGGGGAAGGGGCTGCCAGTTCCACGTGGAAGCGGAAGCCCCCAAACACATACAGGGAGTCGGTGGCCTCATGGTAGACCGCAGAATGACCATAGAGACCTGGAGGGGGGCAGAATAGCCACAGAGATGGCAGAGAAGGGCTGACCAGCAATGCCCCCCACCTCCTGGGCTCCCCTTCTGGTGACCACACCATGACCCCAACACACCCTGAAGCCAGAGACCAAGGAATCCTTCTCAACCCCTCCCTCTCTTGAATTCTAAAGGACAATAGAGACATGGAGAAAGGGAAGAGAGAAAGCAACAGTTGGGCGATTATGATCAGCTCATAGGAGGGAGACAGGGTGACAGAACGTCCAGGGGACAATGATAAAAGCATGTAAAAGCATGATAGGGAAAGGACAGCCCCTGAGGGACAGTGATCTTAGAACCTGGGGGTGGGAGGAGAGAATGGCCACAATGGGCAGGAGGTGGGCAGGTCATCATGAAGTGGGGGAGAGTTAAACAGAAACTGAACATCACCAGAGATGGTTTCCTGAGATTCTGGATGAGGTTGGGGTCCGGGAAGGGAAATAACAAGGGTACAGTGGGCAGCAACCAGAGTATGGGAGCGGACAGCCTACGCAAAGCCCAGCCCCAGCCCCACCTGTTGGAGGTGTCCCGCTTTGGGGTCCAGACACCCAGGTGCCAGTCGCCAGCTGGTACTCAAGCAACTGCTGGTTGAAACCGTTTTCAGGGGAGTAACCGCCTACCAGGATCAGAGATAGGCCTCGGCGGGCAGTAAGAGTATGACCAGCAACAGCTGGCAACTCCACGGTCTGAGGGGCCTGAGGGATAAAGGATCAAGGTCATCAAGGGAGCCAGAAGTTGGAGTCCCCTTGTGGATAGAAGCAAGACACAGTCCCACAGTCCCTTCCCTCTGAACTGCTAAGGAGGGAGTAAGCTCCCGGGGCTGGTCAGACCTTGACCTTCTAAGACAGAGCCCTGGCAGGTGTACAGCAGACTCTGGTCAGTTCTGTCCACTCCTCATCCACTTCTCCAGGCCCAAGCAGCCTGGTATGCCTGTGGGAAGCTCCTGCTTCTCTTCTCGGGTGAGCCTGTGTTCCAGCCTCTTAAGCCAGAGCATCACAAGCCTGTGGCCAGAGATTGGCTTGCAACTACAATGTAACCCAAGACAGCCAGTGCAATTCAACTTGGGGACTCCTGCTGAAACTCTGGGAGATGGCTTCCTTTGATGGAAAGCTTACAAGAGCTGTTGTGGCCATCTTTGCCTGGGGGATGGAGACAGGTGCTCACCTTCTCCTGCCGCCACTGTAGGGTGGTGAGATTAAGGACCCAGAAGTCTCGGGTGACACCCCCAGCTGTGAGTCCCCCAAGCAGGTACATAGCACCACGCCCAGCGGGCACATAGGCAGCTGCGTGGAAGGAGCGGGGTGATGGGCCTGGACCTCCATCCTCAGCTCCAGCCAGCATCTGTGTCCATCGCCGCTCACTCACCGAGTACCTGGGGCCAAGATGCAGAACAGCAGCCTTGCTGTACAATCACCCCAGCAACCCTAAGAGTGACCCTACCTGGCAGATGCCCCAGCCTCCCTTGGGGTGATCTTTATAACAGTTACCTTATCATTTCCCGGGGAGCAACACCCAAAGAGTATCCCAGTCCTAGGTGAGCCGCCTGTGATGAGTATCCCAGAATCTTTTGAGTGTCCCTCACCTTAGAGGTTTTCTATATTCCCTTGAGGTGACTCTTGGATGACAGACATCTCAGCAATCCCTAGGGTAACCTTTTCTTATTTCAGGTATCCCACCTCCTCAGCACAGTCCTCACCTGTACAGGTTTCCCAGAAGCCCCTGGGGCAGGCCCAGGCCCCCAAACATCCACAAGGTGGCATCAGGTCCCTCCACCATAGTGTGTCCCAGGCGGTGTAGGAAACGGCTAGCAGTGTCCTGGAGGTGGGGGCAGAGGTATCAGGGGTCAGGCTAAGGTCAGGACAGTGTCAGGCATGGGTGGACAGTCTGAAGTGGCCAGGAAAGCAGGTTGGAGAAATGATCCACAAGACAGATTGTGTGGCATGTCCTCAGAGAGGAGGTACCCAGAACTCACAGCTGAGAGGCGGCTGTCCATGAGGGTCTCCCAGACCAGCTGCCCGCCATCCAGCTTCGTGGCACAGTCGGGGCCCCCGAAGCCCTCAGCACAGATGCACACGCCCAGGCTCTGGAGACAGCAAAAGGAGGCTCAGGGTAGTCCTGGTCACCACCCGCCCCACTCGGCTGGCCCTGTCCCATCTGTACCTGGTTACAAATCCCGGCCCCAGTGTGGGCATTGCAGTTTTCAGGACACAGAGCCATGCGGCAGTGTGGGCCAGCCCAGCCCTGGGGACACCGGCAGAGCCCAGCACCTGCAGCCCCATCCTGGGGCACACACTCCTGGGGGACAGGGCAACTCCCTGGGCCCCCTGACCCACAACGGGCAGAGCCCACTGAGGCATTGAAGCCCCAGGAGGAGGAGCCATTGGCTTCCCAGTGCAGCACAAGCAGCCCTGTGGAGAGAGAGGACGTGTTCTGGACACTGCTCCACCCCCAGGCGTGGAGAAAACCCAGCACAACCAGGCAAGGAGTACCCTGGTCACTTATAGTCACTGCCGTGGTTTACGGTCTCTCTATACGCCTGTCCCTTGACCAACCCATCAAGTTCCATCCACCTTAAAGCCTAAATCTCAGGTGAAGGGTGTAGCTCAGTGGTACAGCGTGTGTTCAGCACACACAAGGCAGTGGATTCAATCCCAGGCACCAAAAAAAAAAATAAAAATTAAAAATAAAAATAAAATCTAAATCTCTCATATTAACCTACTTCTTGCCACCTTCTCAGTGGTGGCAAGACAACATCGCATCTCATCTGGACATCAGTGCCATCTCCCCACTGTCTTCCTGGTTGCCCTACACTCTGCCCTCCCAGCAGCTTATGCAATTCTTTTTTTTTTAATATATATATTTTTTAGCTGTAGATGGACACAATATCTTTATTTTATTTATTTTTATGTGGTGCTGAGGATCAACCCAGTGCCTTACGCATGCAAGGCAAGTGCTCTACTACTGAGCCACAACCCCAGCCCCCCATGCAATTCTTAAAAACAAGAAGTTTGACCCCATCACAGGCAAGTTCTAAACCTTCTACAGCTTCCACTACTCTTAGGTAAGACTGATTTTCTTTATAAAGATTAGCAGGTTTGCCAGAAGTAGGAAACAGAAATTAATTACAAGATATGATATGTAAAATACACCTCAATAAAGTTGTATTTTTTAAGAGACCCCTGCTGGAGCCTAAGGCCCTGCAGAACCCTGACCTCAGGACCTCCCACTTCCTCATCCAGTATGCCCTAGCGTCAGCCTGGCCCACCATCCTGCTCTCAGGGACTTGGCATCTGCTACTCCTCCACCTGGAGAAGGTGCTCCCACCATGCCTCCAGCTTCCCACCTCCAGCCAAACTCACCCCACACAAAAGTCCTCCCTAGCTCCAGCCCCAGCCAGGCCAGTGCCACTCCTTTTCCCTGCCTCGGGAGAGAGTTACTATGCTGAGTCTAATGCTTTGTTTGGGCACCCCCTTGCCTACCCAGGTTCTTGAAGGCAGCACCTATGTCCCTGTTCTCAGCTACACCGTGTAGAGCTCAGGTGACCTCAGTGTGGGTGTTCTGGAAATATTTGCTGGGCACAATGAAATCCCCTCATTTCTATGGGAGTCACTGTGGAAGCCTGGGGGTTCATTTACATCAGGTCAACTACACATCTCTCTCTTGGCCTCCAGCACCAGCCTCTGACTCACAACAAGAAGGAAGAAAGCATATCCAAACTCTGGCTCTTTAACTGCCTGAGGCAACCAATCCTTTCCAGCGCATCCCCATCCATTCAGCAGTTTCTCAACCTCTCAGTCCTAGGTGGTTCTTTGTCATAGAGGCTGTCCTACAGCCCCATCTCTGCTTTCCACCCACTAGATGCCTATAGCACCCCTAATCATGACTGTCAAAATATCTCTAGAAGCTGGAACTGGTGGTATATGCTATAATCCTGGCAACTGGGGAGGCTGAGGAAGGAGGATTGCAAGTTGGAGGCCAGCCTTGGCAACTTAGTGAGACCCTGTTCAAAACGAAAAATAAGAACTAAAAATAAAAAGGACTGGAGATGTAGCTTAGAGATAAAGTATCCCTGTACTAAAACACACCTACCTAAACGTTACGATATATTCCCTGGGCAACAAAAATCACCCCTAGGACTGGTTGTAGCTCAGTGGTAGAGCACTTGCCTAGCATGTGCAAGGCACTGGGTTCAAATCTCAGCATTGCATATAAATAAAGGTCCACTGACAACTTAAAAAAAATAGTCACCCCTTTTGAGAATCACTAGGCTAAGGAGATGCTCAGCCACATTCTCTGTGTCCCAAAGACACACATGCCCTGCTCAGCCCCTCTCTTCAGAGCCAGCCCAGCCTGCAAAATCCTCTCTATTTTCCACTGAAAAAACTGGGGCCCAGAAATGGAGAGGAACTGCACCACCCTCCAGGCAAGGGACTGTGTCACCCACAAAGTCAGCAACAGTCCCTGGAATGAACCTGGCTCCTCAGCCCAATCAGATCACAAATGCAGGAGCAAAGGATACAAAGCCCAGCACAAAGGGACCCTACTTCCCCAGCCCCCATACCAGACAGGGCCTGCACAGTGAGGGGCCTGTCCCGCCGCTGGCCGCAGAAGGCAGCTATGAGGCTACGGTCCGACTGGACAACACCAGTGTCCAGGAAGCGTGGGAATCCATCAAAGGCCAGGACGTAGCTCAGCTGGAGGGGTGTAGAGTCAAGGGTTAGAAGACCATGAGGTGAAGAAAAAGTGCACTTGGGTCTAGGTGGAGGAAGGCCTCAGGAGGGGAGGGCAATCTGAGACTGACAGGGGCTGTCTGAACATTCAGGGCAAATGTCAAACTGCAGCATGGAGACCACCGCTCCCAATGCCGTTTCAAAGCAGACATGGCTAGCTGACTGGCCACTCTTGCCTTGAGCCTCTTTCTCAATACATAGCTCCCGGCAGCCACCACCAAACAATCAGAATTGGTACACAGGTTTAATAATTACCATCCCTGGTCTAGGGAAGGGGAGTCTGAGGATCTGGAGGATGAGGGAGAGGATTTCAGGAAACAGGAAGAGAACTGAGAAATGGGAAGACCTGTAGGCTTAGGAAGAGGGGCTGGGCAGTCTAAGGAACAGCTTGGGATTTGAAGTCTGGGCAGGGCAGGGGTCGGGGCAGGGCATGGTTCCAGCTTGAACCCTAGTCCCTTCGGTACTCACCGTGCAAGGGGTGCTGCTGTCAGGGGAGAAGGTAAGGGTGAGTGGGGGACACAGGGTCCCTGGGGCACAGGGCTGTAGCACCTCAGTGGCTGAGACAACCCACACACAATAGGACAGGCCAGGCCCGGCCCTTGCAGCCCCACCACCTGGAGGCAGCAGTCCCCCAAACCGGCGGGAACCCAGAGCCACTGAGGACACGTTGGTGAGGAGAGCTCGTCCCCCACATTCCCGGAAACAGGAGCCACCAGCCCTGGGGAGAAGGAGAGCCAGAATCAGACCAGTCCTGCCCCGGCCCACTGTGTCCCTAAGCCCACCCTACTCAAATCTGCTGGCCCCTGGCTCACCGGGGGTCCCCGTAGTAGCCTGGTGAGCAAAGCTGGCAGTGGGCTCCCTCTGTGTGGTCCTGGCAGAAGCAGAGCCCGCTGAGGTTGTCACAGTGGCCACGGCGTGGGTCCCCATGACCATTGCACTGGCAGGGCCGACAGCCTCCTGAGCCTGTGGCATTGCCAAAGCTGCCAGGACGGCACCGTTCACAGTGCTCCCCCCACGTCCAGTCTGTGAAGACCGCAGCAGACGGGACACAAAGTCAGGGATAAGGACAGAAGTGGGCCCAGACTAACTGGCTCAGAGGATTACTGATCCCACCCGCCTCACTTCAAAGGAGTGAAACCAAGGCCCCTGACTGGGACAGAAATAGCAAGTCCCAAAAGGGGGACTGAGCCCAACCAGAAAGACAGTGGCACTGAAGACTGTTTGGGTCAGGAGCAGGTAAATGGGCAGAGGGACCCAGAAATGCATGCAGGGAGCCCGAAGCCCACTCACAAAAGACAAAGTTGGAGCCCCCCAAACCCATCCCAGGGTCTTGGGATAAGGGCTGCTCACCCTGGCACTCATCACAGAAGCCAGGCCCCCGTTTGCGGCAGTGACTATGGAAATTGCAGCCACAGTCTCGGGAGCAGCGGGGGGCAGGGGGCCCTGGGGCAGGCGTGGGTGGGGGCAAGTCAGATGTCCACCCCAGGTCACATACACAGGTGAAGTCTGGGGGTCCACTGCATACACCATGGCCACAGTCCTCCAAGCACCTGGGACCATATGGGAGTGAGCAGGCCCAGGACCCCCAAAGCATCCCCCTCATCCCACCCACCAGAACACTATCACAAATGGCTGCCAGTTTCCACTGTCCTGAGTGACCCAGTCTCCACAGTAACTTCATTACACGTGGTGAAGCTTGTCTCCATAGTAACCACATATCAGCACTGTAAAAACTCCCTTTCAACTAGGTCCTCCTCCATCTCCACAGCAACGCTAAAGGTTATAGCCCATTGTCTATGAGTGTCCTGTTTCCATAGTAACTAGGGTTACCTTGGGAACCCTGCCACTTAAAAGAGGTCCTAGTCTACAGGGTAAAACCCCCAGGCTAACTAGAGATACTAGAATCACAGGAGGGAGCCCAGCACCAGGATGGCTTCCTCCACCTCCCAGCCCCAGTCCTGAAGCGATATCTCCATAGCAACCCATGCTTCACTCACGTGCGGTTGCAGTGCGTGATGCCATCACCCTGGTAGCCACGCTGGCAGTGACACTCATAGCTGAGAGGCGTGTTCAAGCAGGTTGCCCGCGGGTGACACCGTGCCAGGCCCAGGCGACATTCATCCACATCTGGACAGCGGGCATAAGCCCAGCGGGCAGGGAGAGCCACAGGCAGCCCCAGGCCCTCCCCCACCCACAGGGAGCAGTTACCCCCACCCAAGGGCCCGGAGAAGTCCCCCTGTAGGCACCTGGGGGGAGAGAGATTGAAGGAGAGAAGAACATAGAAACAGGGCCCAGAGACAAGGGGAAAAGGAAAAGGGAGAGAGGAGAGAGAGACACAGAACAGTGAGCAGAGAGTAAACCAGGGAAGGGCAAGAAAGAAGGGGAATGGAGGAGGAAGAGAAATGGGGAGAAGGGGGAGGGAGGAAAGCAGAGGTGGAGGCAGCAGGAAAGGAAAAGCAGCCACAGGATCGGGACAGGGCAAAGGGGCAGAGAAACAGAGGCCGCCGTTAGTCACTGAGGAGGGACAGCCAGGTGTCCTACCCCACCGGCCCCACCTGTGCTCACCGCCCCAGCGTGGGGTTGTCCTCATTGCCACACCAGCCGCACTCGTGGCTCTGCAGACACTCATGGCAGGTCAGGAAGCCATCACAGCTCCGGCACCTTGGTTCTGAGTGCACACTGTGGGGTGCAGGTGTGTGGGAGGGATCAGGGACTGGGCCCTCTGCCAGCTTGAACCCTCGCTCCATCAGCCCCACCCCCAGGCCCGCACCTGTCGTCCCAGCCACGACAGCCTCCATGTGGGTACCGGGCCAGGTAGGCAGCAAACAGGAAGCAGGTGTGGGTAGACTGGCACCAGGCACACTGGCTGGAGTTGGCCAGGCAGTCCTCACAGGTCAGACGCCTAGGACGGGAGCAGAGGCCATGTCACTCCAGCCCATGCCCCCACGCACACCCACCCGCTCCCTGGGACCAGCTGAACTCACTGGCTGCAGAGTGGGGGACACTCCTCTGGGCTCTTCAGGGCACCTCGACCCCGGCCCCGCCGACTGCATGCCGCATCCCCTTTGCGGCTGGTGCTCTGATGCCACTCACAGAAGGGGTCCTAGGGGTTGGACAAAGAGTCAGCACTGAGTTCAGCCCACTCCCCTGAGCTCCTGGTGTCCATCCATCACCACTCAACAAGCAACACCTCGCTCCCCTGCTGTCCCCTCTGCACCTTCCCTTCAGCCACACGTTTGTTCTGCTTGACCAGCACCCACCCTTCTTTGGGCAATAGTACCTTTCTATGGGACCCAGTGGGGCAGATTCATCCTTGTGATCCAGAGGTGGGCAAGGGGCCACGCTCCCTCCCAATCCCAGTGACTTCATCAGGAGCTTGCAAAACCCAACCAGAGCCAATGACATGTGATTCTGGGACTTCTCAGCAGAAGTCCCAGAACTGCCACTGGAGTGGGGTGAGGTGGCAATAGAAAGAGGAAGGCACTTTCCCCTTGATGCTGAGTTGCGAGCTGGAAGTCTGGAGCCCTGTCTCCCCTGCCAGTCACTAGAACAGTGACTCTTCTGGGAACGGGGAGTCAACTGCATTTTCTGTCCCCTCAACAAGGCATATTTTGACTCCCAGGTCATCTTTCCAGGCCCGTTTCATCTACTCTCCACCTGGCTCTTCCCTTTACACAAAGGACAACTGCCCTAGCCATCTGCTCCTCACCACCAGGTCCCCTTGGCTGCCCGTGCCAGCTCCAAGGGGCCCTGTCTCAGTGGGCTACTCTGGCTGCCTCAGTCTTGACATCCCCACTCTGGGCCTGGTGGGCACCTGGGTGCAGGCATGGCAGTCGCGATGCTCCTCGCAGAGTGGGCAGAGGGCAGGCACTAGCACCAGCAGGGACCCGCCGGACCCATCATCCTCGCAGTGCGCCCCAACCTGGCGCAGGTGGCAGGTGGCACTACTCAGGCACCAACCACAGCCCTGATCTGCCAGGCAGCCCAGGCAGGAGGAATAGGAGGCGCAGGCCGAGGAGCGGTAGGGCTCCAGGAAGAAGAAGGAGATCTCCTGGAAAGGTGACATGAAGGTCAGGAATCAAACTTCTGGGAAAGGGTCAGAATTTGGGACTAACAACTGGAATTAAGGGTTTAGAGAATAGAAAGTCAGGAGAGAAAATCAACAGGCAAATGAGGATCAAGTCCCAGAGACCCTAGAGACAAGAAGTCAATGTATGGAGGGCAAGGGTCAGGGCAGGAAGAGTCAGAAAATGTGGATGGGGTCAGAATATGGGATCTGGGTTGGGGTGTAGCTTAGTGGTAGAGCACTTGTTTAGCATGCTTGAGGCCCTGGGTTCCATCCCAAGCATTACGGGGGTGGGGGGAATATATATATATATATATGGTATTGGGCCAGGTTCTGGGGCAGAGGTCAGGGTCTAGGAGGGTTCAAGGTAAGGTCCAGAGTTCAGAAGCCAAGGGTTAAAGAGTCAGAGGTCAGGATCCAGGGAATTAAGAGTTTGTGGATGGACTTCAGAAAGTCTCAGGTTAGAAGCTGGGTTGGGTACTCACGCTGCCGCCTGGCACACCAGTCCGATCCCATAGCAAAGTGAGCTCACTGTGCCCAGGGCCTGCTGAGCCATTGAGCTGGCCCCGGATCTCCACTGCATACTTGTGGCCTCGCCCAGGCAGTGGGAAGAGGCGAGTAGACCCTGGACGCTGCAGTCGCCTCGTCTCCTTCTCCTGCTGTGCCACCCAGCGCCCTACCTCCTCCTGAGAAGAGGATAAAGGCCTCAGAGGCAGTGCGCCCTGACCTGGCGCAGGTGGCAGGTGGCACTACTCAGGCACCAACCACACCTCCAGGACTGACCCCTTCAGGTCCTCTTCCTAGACCCTGACAACCTCCAAGTCACCCCGTGACCCGCCTCCTCCCAGGGGAGTCTGACCTGGTAACTCAAACCGTCCCCACCTTCTTCAAATCTGTTCACAGTTGAAAACCCCAGTGCTGTCCTCCTCCTCTGAGGACACATCCCCAGTCTTCCCCTGGAACCACAGATGCCCCACACCACACCTCAAGCCCCTCTTTACCAAAAACACACCGCAAATGTCCCAGGCTTCCTCACCATGTCCTCTGTGTCAGGGCCACGGGCCATCCGGGCCAGGACGTGTAAGCGTTGGGCCCGGGCCCACACTGCCACATCCTCAGCCCCCGGCCCACCTGGTCCTCCAGGCAGCAACGGGTGGATGAAGCCACGGTAGACCAGGGATACATCTGTCTCTGCGCTGGGGGTCAGGGTGATGGTTGTACTGCGGACAATCGAGACCTAGAGCAGCCAGAGGTGGGGTGAACATGTGATTACCTCTCTGGATTAATCCCAAGTCCACACACCTTCCAGGCCATATCATGCTCACCCTCTCAAGTAGCTGAGATTGCAGGCATGCCCCACCCTACCTACCTATATATATTCTTTTTAAGTTCATAAGGTAAATCAGACCTTTGAATGAAAAGACTTTTAGGGTGATACAGCTCCATTTACAGCAGGGGATGTAACTCAGAGGTGAAGTGCACATTCAGCTAAGTGCAAGGCCTTGGGTTCCATTCCTAGCACCACCAATACACACATACATACACACACACACACACACACACACACACACCACCACCACCACCACCACCACCACCACCACCACCACCAATATCCACTTGAAAAAAATAAACCCTAGGCCCTGGAATATCAACAATCCTGGAGCACCTAGCTGTTTGCCCACCTTGTCAGGCTGGGAGGCATTGGGTGGCTGCTGGAAGGTGAGCAGGTGCAGGCCAGGCAGGAAGCTCTGGGTGACACAGGCCTCTAGAGATGTGACGAAGACAGGTGCTGGCCCCCACCAGCCCACAGTGCCTGAGATCTGCTCCCCTCGGCAGTGGGCCTGCTCTGAGAGGACAAGGGTATGTGGAGTTGGGGGATCAGTATAGGGTGCTCTGCCACCCCTCCCCCCCCCACTGCCCTAGACACTCACCAGGTCGAGGGAGGCAGCTCTCATTGTGCACACACCAGCCCAGGGCACCAGGCCACCGGGGAGGGGTTGTGGGACTACTAAAGGCCAGGCATGCCTGGCAGTCACCCAGCAGGCGGCCCAGACCCAAGCAGCTAGCAGCTGGACACTGCAAGGACAGGACGGGACAGGGTTCAGTGTCCACTGGAGCTCAAGGGAATAGGGAAGGGCTATCGATACAGGGTTCAGTGTCCACTGGAGCTCAAGGGAATAGGGAAGGGCTATCGATACAAGGGTCCTGGGTATAAGGAGCCAGGAAATTGGAGAATGGGGAATTGAAAGCAGGGTTGGAATGTGGTGATCAAAGACAGGTACTGGGGAGCCCAGGACAGGGTCAAAGACTCAAAGGATCAGGTTGGTGGGGAGACAAAAGTTCAGGGATTAGCAGGTAGGCAGGAACTAGGATCTTGGGTGTGAAAATAAGTCTTCCAGTCAGGGGAAGGTCCCTGACCACTTGTTTAGGCAGAGGGAAGCTGAGGGCATGGCTCTCTGATAGGGGACAGAAGGGTTAGGGCAGTCACTCACAGGCCCTGAGGGTGTCCCAGGAGGGGGTGCAGCTTGGCAGGCTCCCTGACACCAACTGCATTCAGGGTCTCGGGAGCAGACGCTGTGGTCTGTGTACATGGAACAATAGTCCAGGTGGTACTGTAGGGAAGGGGTGGAGACAGAGGAGGAAGCTGCTCAGAGCTGGGGCTTGCCTCCCAACCCCTCGCTCACTGTGATCATCCCAGGGACCCTAATTGCTCAACACCACAAGGACCCTTCATTCCTCCCCCAGCTCAGGGACCCTCTAGCTCCTCTTCCCTCAACCCCAGGGATTCTTTCCCTCCTCTCAAGGTTCTAGGGAGCCCCCCACCCCCAGAGGTACCCTCCACACTTTTTCCCTCACCCATGGGAACCATGCTACCTCCTCACCCAGCCACCCTCTCTCCTATCACCCCAGTGCTCACATCCAGGGCAGGTGCCTGGAACACGAAGGGGGGCACTTTGTAGGCCATCAAATCCCCACGAGGCCGGCCACTGTACCCCCCAGCCACCAACAGGACACTGCCGCCAAGCACTGCCGCCACATGTGAGTACCGACCACTAGGAGGCGCTGCTCGGCCTAGAAAGATACAGAACCTCAACGTGAGACCCCAAACCCCCAACTCCATTTCCATGGCTTCCCTGTCAGGGGTTACCTTGACTCTCCTGGGACTCAGCTCAGCCTTCTTGTTGCTGCTTCAATCTCATCTGCCCAAGGAAACCCTCCCAGGTTGCCTGACTTCACACTGGTTATAATTCTCTCATTTCTCTGAACCTCAATGTCCCTGCCCAAATCATCTTTCAGAAAGAACATGATTTTTTTTTTTAAAGAGAGAGTGAGAGAGTGAGAGAGGAGAGAGAGAGAGAGAGAGAATTTTTAATATTTATTTTTTTAGTTCTCGGCGGACACAACATCTTTGTTGGTATGTGGTGCTGAGGATCGAACCCGGGTCGCACGCATGCCAGGCGAGCGCGCTACCGCTTGAGCCACATCCCCAGCCCAAGAACATGATTTTTGAGGTCAGAAAGAGTTGCATTCAAGGGCTGGGGATGTGGCTCAAGCGGTAGCGCGCTCGCCTGGCATGCGTGCGGCCCGGGTTCGATCCTCAGCACCACATACAAACAAAGATGTTGTATCTGCCGAGAACTAAAAATAAATAAATAAATTTAAAAAAAAAAAAGCGTTGCATTCAAATCCTGAATCTATTACTTACTTGGATTCAAATCATGGTTCAACTACAAGCTGTGTGGCTTTAGGAAGGAGACTCGACTTCTCTGAGTCGGTTTTTTCCTCTATAAATGGCACCACCAACCCACTTTTGGGAAATGGGGAGTAAAGGAGAGCTACCCAGGTCTATCAGCACCAGCCTCCCCTCTTGTGACAGCCCCATTTTCTTCTGGAAAATAACCCTTTCCCATTCCTAATTCTAGAGACTTGAGTGGCACTATCCCTGCCTCTGGCAAAAGTAGTGTCTTAGCCCAGGCCTCACGTCTCAGAAACCAGTTCAAGGATGGGTACAGGACTCAGTTCCAACAATTCTTGGGAAAAAAAAAATTCTCTAGGAATTTTAAGGGAGTAGAATAAAATCCAAGAGCTATTAGCAGCCATCTATAAACAGCAAACAGCTAAAGACTGAGGTGAACCCATCTGAGAAATGGAGGAAGAATGGCAGACACTGTGATGTGAACACCTAACTCCAGCCCAGCCTTGAGTTGTGACCCAAGTGAGCCAAAACATTCTCTTTTCTGCTTATACCCTTGGGTCAGGTTTCTGTCACTTAAAACCAAGAGTCCTGACAGAAAGGTAACTGGTCAGTGAATGGTGACTCTGCACCCTCCTCTGATCCATGTGATCTGTAAACACATGGGAATTTGCCCAGGGAATTGCTAATTCGAAAAAGGAAGAGGCTTCCAGAAACTTCACATTCTGATCCTCCAAGTAAAGGGGCTGAAGGGAAGAACAGGGACAGGCAGAAGAGCCCTGGCACACTAAGGGCCTTGAACACCAGGCCTGAGCTTTACTCCTGATGGTCACACAGGGTTCCCTTCTGACCCTTCCTCCTTCCTGGCCCCTAAGTATTATGTTCTTCCTCATGCCTCAGTCCTCTGTCGTTGGTCTCCTTTTCAGTAGGGAGGGGAGGACAGATGGGCCCTGGGAGTCCAGAGTTTCCTGAAATGATATTCCCAGTCTGTGTATTTAGCATCTTCTGAGGAGAGAGCTTGTGGCTTTCTTCCCAATCTCAAAACAGAGATCTAATGATTTTGGAAGGGTGCTCCACACCCCCTCCCTAGTGAGCCCTATGTCCTACAGCAGGTCCCTCATTGCTATCAGAAAAACAAAGTATCAGGAAAAATAAAGAGGAAACGAAAAAAGTAATTAAGAAAGAACAAACAAACAAACATGTTGAGCCCTTCACGGCATTCTTCATAATTCATGCACCATCTCAATTTGCTCTCACATCCGTCTAACAGTTTAACATTCTCATAATCCCCATTTCATAGACAGGAGAGTGAGGCACAGAGATTAAATGACAGTTTGTGTGCAGGTGGCTGTTGAAGCCAGCCATCTTCGTTCTTCCACTCGTCCACTGTGGCCTAGAAGTTACTGCTTCCTGGGCAGTTCCCTGGGGAAGTGGGAAAAATGGCAAGCCCTGAATTGAAACCTAGGTCCGATGCTGCTGACTGATGCTCCCATCTCCATGGTAACGATACCCTAGTCCTGTCTCCAGCCCAGGCCTGCCTTCTAAGGCCAGCTCCAGTAGGATGTCATCCAACAAGGACCTCGATAGTTCAAGTTACAGATTCACTGTGAGGAGGTGGGAGGACGGGACTCTCAGGAGCCCTCAGGGAAGGAGAGAGGCCACTCACCCTCAGGGGTTCCTGGGGGGGCAAGTTCAGCCCCTGACACCCACTGATGGCAGCCAAGGTGGTAAAAGAAGATGCCGTCTTCATAACATTTTTCCTCCTGGTAATGGGTATGCACGTTGCCCCCTGGGAAAGGAGGAAAGGGGCACAGCTGGCAAGCCTGGGGGAGGTGGGGACATCCATGCAGGGAGCCTCAGTTAAGGGTTGGTTCAGGCCCCTGGAAGGCAAGCAGGACTGGGGAGCCTCCTCACCATAGACCACCATGTAGTTGCCCAGGACACTGGCTGTGTGGAAGGCTCGCTCCCGTGGGCCCTGAAGCCCATCCCGACCCTTTAGAGTTGTCCACACCCGACGATCCACATGGAAGAGCTCAGTGGAGTTGACCCGCACAGAAAACCTATAGGGGATAGGCAAGCAGGGTTCAGGCAGGAAGGGCCTCTCTCCCTCCTCTGGGCTCTTAAGAGCTCTCTGAACACCCAGGATGGAGACTGGCCACTCGGTGCTCTCTGTGGGCAGGACCCAGGTCTAGCTCATCTCGAATTACCTATGTAATCTGGCAAAGGCTGGACACTAAGTAGGGCCTTAATGAATGGATAAATGAGTTTCTATGGGGGAGAAAGTAACTAAGAGATTGAATAAAAGATCAGAGAAGGTATGAGAGTAAGGAAACGAATGAGTAATAAATGAATGAGTGAAGGAGAGATAAATTAACATAGGGATCTGTTAGGCTAAAGTTCCAGAAGTCCAGAGGCAGGTCACTCACCGGGCAGTGGAGGGCCGGTGTCCACCATGAACCAACAGGGCACGGGAGGGAGCATGGAACACCATGGAGTGGCCAGTGGCGGCAGGGGGCCGCCCACCTGCTGGGATCACCTGCTCCCAATAGCCCCCACTGGTACTGTCAAGGCGGAAACGGAAGAGGCCAGAGGAGAAGAGGTCGTGCTGGGTGCGGCCACCAGACACATAGAGCCAGATGTCATCCACCAGGGCAGCTGCATGGCCTGCCAGGCCTGGGGGCGCAGAGGAGCTGGAGGAAGGTTGTGCCAAGAGCTCCCAGCGGCCCCCACCCAGAGGACTGAAGGCCCATACATCATTGGTAAGCGAGCCATCAGCCAGCTCACCACCCATCAGCACCAGGGAGCCAGCCCAGGCCACGGCCACGTGGGAGTGACGGGCAGCCTGTGGGAAGAGACAAGGAGACAGAGATGGAGAGGGAAACAGATGGTGACACAGAGAGCCAGAGCCAGACACAGACATAAATGTAGAGACAGGGAAAGACAGACAGATGGTGAGACAGAGACAGAAAGAGAAAGACAGGGATATGCAGAGAGGGAAAGGAGAGACAGACATAGAAAGACAGAGAATACAAACAGAGAAGGTGAGACAAAGAAACGCAGTAAGAGAGGGAGGAAGCAAGGAGACAAACAGCACTCCTGGTAGAGTGCTTGCCCAGCACGGGCAAGGCCTGGGTTCAATTCCTAGCAAGAAAATAAAGATAAGCCAGAAACAGAAAATGAGACAGACAAAGGCAGAAGCGGGTTCCTATGTAAAATTGTGGGGGTAAGGGGCATGCGGGGTAATGGGGTCATTGCAGGGAGCCCTGGCTGGGTCTGACAGGTGGACAGGCTCCTCCAGCCAAGACAGGGGAGGGGCCATACCGGGGCAGGACTCAGGTCCCAGCACTCCCAGGAGTTGGCAGAGAAGTTGTACAGGACGAGGTCACCCAGGGCCTTGTTGAGGTCTTGGCCTGTAGAGGGGTTGACGGTCTTAAGCCCTGGTCACAGGCTGCCAGGCCTCCAGACCCCACTCGGACAACCCATTAACTCACCTCCAAAAACAGCCAGCAGCCCTGGTGGGGACAGGAAGGCACCAGCTGCCCCAATACGGGCAGAGAAGGCAGGGTCCCCAGCACTCACGTTGTGCCACCAGCCAGCCCCCTGGTTCTCCCACAGGTGCAGATCACAGGCACGTCCCAGAAAGCCAGGCTCACAACGGCATGGTCCCAGGGGCTGAGGAAAAGGAGACATAAAGGCAAGAAGAGAAAGAGACAGAGCGGAGAGAAGATTTACACAGAGAGAAACAAGCGGAGAGAGATGGGGGGACAGAAAGGGAGAAGGAGAGAGACAGACAGGAAGGGAAAGAATGGAAGTGACGGGCAAAAAAAGACAGGAAGGAAGAGATGGGCAAAGACACAAAGGGAGAGAAACAGGGCACACAGATACACAATCAGAAAAGGCAGAGAAGTAGCAAAGATCAGCAGAAAAAGGGAGGGGCCCACAAGGGGACGGGCAAGAAGACAAAGAGGACATGTAGGAAGACAGGTAGGAGGACAGCATGGAGGTCAATGCTCAGCCCAAGGCACAATCTAGTTGCCAAGGGCTCAGGGCCAAGGTCACGGGTAAAAGGACAGAAGACATGACAGGGAACCCAATGCCACACAGAACAGGAGGGAGGAAAGAGGACAGTGCTCCCAGGTGAGGGGGGGTGTGGGGGAGGATGGAGTGGGAGGTGAGGCCTGAGGGTGGGCATAGAGCAGGGCTAGAGTCAAGGTTGGGTGGCATCTGGAAGGAGAGTAGAGTGGGTGTCTAGAGCCTGGGGAGCTTCAGGCAGGAGCAAGATCCCATCTCAGAGCTGGGAGTGGTTTCACAGATTAGGACCTTAGGTGGACACGACTGGGGACAGCTCACCGAGGCACAAGTACCATGGCTGCCACAGTAGGCTGAACACTCCTGCAGGCTGCAGTCAGGGCCCCCCCAGCCTGGCTCGCAGACACACACTCCAGAGGGCTGGCACTGCCCATGGTTCTGACAGCCCCCCGGGCACAGGGAGAAACGGAAGGAGGCATTAAAGCCCAGCAGGTTGTAGTTGGCATCACTGAAGAGGTGCAGCAGCATCTGCGGGTACAAGGGGACTGGGCATAGCAGGTAGGCTCTGGAGACTAGACGAGGAGGATGACCCGCCCACAGGGGACCCACGACCTCTCTGCCTTTCTCTGTCTCTTTCCACCTACTTTGCCCGTGTCTTTCTCTCTGATGTCCTCTGGTTGCCTCTCTGTTCCTCGTGGTCTCGTTTCCCTCTGTATTCCTCTCTCCCCCAGGTCCCACTAGATCCTCCAGCTTCAGCCATGCAGCACATCTCCACTAACCTTGCCCGAGGAAGCCTCAATGGGTGGAGGCCGGGTGCTCCCACTCAGACTTGCAAGCAGCGGGCCTCTGGGAGAGTCACCGTCATACACAAACAGGTAGTCATATGTGCATTCTGTGTCCAGGAAAAGGAAGTCCAGTAGGATCCGGTGCTGGGGGCTTGGAGCTGGGAGGTGAGCAGAGGGACCAGGTTCTCATGTGGACCTTCTCCCCACCCCTCCACACAACCCACCCACAGACTCCAAACTCTGCTCTGAATAATGTGGGGCTCATGGGTGAGTCAGGCTTAGACCCCACCTTGAAAGGACTCCCAGTCTTATAGCTCAAGGAGGTCAGATCTGTGATAGCCAGAAGGACAGGAGTCTAGAGAAGGAATCACAGTGTCAGTCCTGCAATCAGGCTGAACATCTCCTTGCTAGTCAGATGGGGAAACTAATGTGCAGAGGAAAACCCAGCCCAGTGGTCAGAGAGCAGAAGTGTCCCTGATATTGCACATGTCCTGTCTGCATGAGCTTCAGACAGGCTAGGCTGAGGGTCAGGACCCAACCCCTAGCAGACATGAGACTTGCCCTGTGCCAAGCTGGAAAAACTCTAAGGGAAGACCTGTCTACTCCACCTGAACAAAGGTATAATCCTGGAGTGTCACAGTTCTCTGCCTCTACCCAGAGTTTCATATCTCTGTTTACTGCTGTGGTTACAGACACAAACTGATCTGCCTGGGCTTGAATCCTGACTCTGCCACTGAAGAGCTAATAGCTACATGCCTTTGGACAAGTCACCTACCTTCCCTGGCTCTGGGTATATAATGATACTGCAGTGTATTGTGGACCTATAGCTTTTTAGGCCAAGGCTGGGGATATAGCTCAGTGGTAGAGCACTAGCCCAAGGTGCATAAGGCTCTGGTTCCATCCCCAGCATCACAGAACAAACAAATTTTTTGGCCATTTCTCACATTTAAAGGTGAGTGCTACCAGGCATGGTGGCGAGGCCTGTAATCCCAGAGACTTAGGAGACTGAGGCAGGAGAACTGTGAGTTCAAAGCCAGCCTTAGCATCTTAGCAAGGCCCTAAGCAACTCAGTGATCCTGTCTCTAAATAAAAATATTTAAAAAAACACTGGGGATGTGACTCAGTGGTTAAGCACCCCTGAGTTCAATCCCTGCTACCAAAAAAAAAAAAAAAAAAAAAAGTAGTGCTGATTCCCTACCCCATCTAGCTGAAAAGCCTTTGATGCCTGGCTTGACCAAAAAAAAGTCGCAAAACATTCTGGAACTTCTGATGCTAGGAAGTAAAAAGGTTGCATATTTTACCTAGGCTTCGTGGACTGCTCTCAGAACGCAGCACCATGCTACAGAAAGCCAAAGCCACGTGGATAGTCTACACTATGTGTTCCAGCCAATATCCCCAGCTGAGCTTTCAACTGACAGCCAGAATCAAATCAGCAGCCAACCCTGGGAGGGACCTCCTTGGACATCCAGCCCAGCATTCAGGTGACTACAGCCCCAGCTGACATCTGAATGACTGTGTGAGAGACAATAATGCCCATAAAGTGCTTATGATGGAGTCTAGCTTATCACAGCAAGAGCTTAATACTGTCCTATTCTTGCTCTCAGCCAGGTCCTGGCTCCAGAAGACTTTCATTCCACATCCCACACTAGGTGTCCCTAAGAGACACTGCAGGCAGCTCAGAGGAGTCCTTCATGCTGAGGAAAGTAGAAGCTGGGTTCCAGCTCTGACTCTGACCTGCTGGAGGACCCAGGGAAAGCCCTTCACCCACAACCACTCAGCACTCCCATCTGGATCCTACAGATTTACCACTCCCTCTGACTGTTTATGAACCAGTTCCATGGGCTCTCTGAGCCTATAACTGTAAAACAGGAATAATTCTCCTCATCTACCATGGCTAATGTGAACATTCAGGAAGATGATAACTCTAACCTGCCATCCCAGAGCCAGGGTGCTCAGTAATATGCACTGCCCTGCCCTCATCCTTGTCCTCTCTCACCAGGACCACTGATTCAGATTCCTTCCAGGCCTGGCCTCCAGTCTTGCTCTAAAATGGGTCTTTCCAACTTGACATTTGGCCCTGTCCTTCCTCTACTCAAAAGTCCTGTGTGGTTCCTCACCACCCTGGGAGAAAATCCAGCTCCCTAACTTGGTGTTTGGAGGCCAGTCTTGTCACATCACCCCAATGCTCACAGCTCTATGGAGCAGGGCCTTTGTGCAAGCTCTGCCTGGAGTACATCCTTCTCTTAGTAGCAAGCTTCCCCTCCCCACCCAGGAAGCCTTCCCTGATGGCCCCTAGCTGGGTTAGGAATCCCCCTTCAGGGTTCTCATGTCTCACTACAACCTTCATTCCTCTGGGTCAGGTCTACTTCCCCTGCAGCCTAGGAGGCCCACAGAGCAGGACCTGGGCCTGGGCCTCATTCCATTCCCAGCACTGCCCAACAGGCCTGGCACTGAGCAAGGGCTCAGCAAATGCTGGAATGAAGAAATGCACAAAAGGAAGACTTCTGAAGCTGGCAGCTCTCAGGCTCTGACCACAGCCCCCGGGGAACACCACATAAAGATCCCCACCCGTGGCCTGGGGAAGGCAGAAAACCCATTCAGCTGGACCAGGCAACCAGACCTCCCAGAATCTCACTAGCCTCAACCAAACTACACAGCTCTGTTCCTGTATTCACAAGAACATCTTTGTCAAGTGCCTGCTAGAGGCCAGCTCACCATCTGCCTTACCCAAGTTCCTCCCTAAGTTCAAGGTCTCCTGTTTCCACCCAATCCACACGATTCCTGACAGAAATCTGATCCCAAATCACCATCCCTGCCACCCCCACCCCCACCCCTGCTCCAAAGCAGGATTCTCTTACTCCTGAGGGCTGGGACTAGATAAAACTGTGAACTTGGCATAAAAGTGGACTGGTTGCTAATTTTTCAAATATAGAGGGAGATACTGGTTCTCAGAGGTGACAAGGCTCGGGAGGATGGAAGATCAAGAGAGGTCTAGAGGCCTCCCAGATATTTCCTTCACCCCAAGATCCCCATAGTTGGTCCCCAAGTGTCATTGGTGAAACTCCACAAACATCTCCCTGCAATCTCCACACCTCATGACCATGACCATGCCCCAGCCCCTGCCTAATTCAAAACTCACTCTCTCCTATAGATCAGCATACCAAGTCCATCCCCACCCAGCCTGAGAGCCATGCCCAAAATCTTTCAGTGGCTCCCTAGCAATCCCAAGAGAAAGGTCAAGCTGCTCAGCGTGACATTCAAGGCCCATCTTCCCCAGCTCTGGGCTCCCTCCTCAAGTCCCAGTCTACAGTGCAGCCAGACCAGACAAACCCAGAAGGATCCTGAGAGATACCTGCCTCACTCATGTCTGCATAGAGGCTGTTCCCATTTCCAACTCTGTAAACTCCTATGTGTACTTCAGAACCCTGTTTCAGAAGCTCCTCCTCTATGATTTCTAGCAGATTCTTCACCTTCCCCTAAGCACATTCAGCCACAGTGGCACATTGGGGGCCTCATGTCATACCTAGCCCCACCATTGCCAACATGTTTGTTGAATCTTCAGGGTCAGAGAGTGATTTCCCCCCACCACCACCACACTCATGCTGTTCTCATCCTACAGTCTGACAGAAATGGCTCCCATACTGGGTCAGGCAGACATGCCTCCCCCAAGACACATGACTTCATCTATACCCCACAAAGCAAAGAGGTCTTCTAAAACATAAATCATGCCCTTCCTCTTACTTATCAAAACCTTTCTGAAGCTCCTCAGTGTCCCCAAGATTAAAAAAATAACAAGCTCCACAGTCTACCAACCAAGGAAAGTCCTACATGACTCAGGCTCTGCTATCCCTCTGGCCTTTGCCCAGGGTCTCCTACCTCTCCTTGTAGCCTACTGCCAAACCTACTGCCCTGTGAGGACTTCCTGGGATTTTCTAGACACTGTCTTTGGACTTCTCTTCTCCCTCCATATTGCCTTCAGGATACAGTTCAAAATCACAAAGTCCTATACCCTCTAGTTTCTCCCAACCCCCCAAACTCTGGTTTGATGGTTGCTATCTGACACTCTGTTTCAATATATCCAAGTTGCTCAAAAGCATCACACTCTCCCACTTCCAGGCCTTTGCAGGCTGCTTTCCTTGCCAAGAATGTTTTTTTCCACTTCTTACCCATGTCACTGGTCTCAGCCAATCCCCAGGTTAAGTCAGATGTCTTCTCTGGGCTTCCCACTCCCCAGGAATAGCTTTGCCCTGCCCCCTATTCTCTGGGAGCCCATAAGAGTAGGGTTGAGGTCTTTGTACAGACCTTTCCCTGTTTCTGGAATGCTCTTCTTCCCATTCCTGGCTGATTCCCATTGGTCACTTAGATCTCAGCTTTGACATCTCCTCCAGGAAGCCTCTCTGCTCTCCCAGGCCCTAGGGTTTCACCATCACAGACCACTCTGAGCTGTATTTGTCTCCCCTACTAGATTCCAAGCCCTAAGTCACTTCTGTTATGTTCTGGTGGCAAATATGTGTAGCACACGAATGACTAAAAACAAATGCATTTGCTGAAATAATTTAAACATAACAATAATAATCCTAATATCATTTATTAAACATTTATTATGAATCAGGCATCGGGTATGTTAAATACCTGGTTTCATTTAATTCTAACATCCTTAGGAGGTGACTACAATTGTCATCCTCATTTGGGGTAAGAGAAGTCAAACCTCAGAGAAAGTAAGTCAACTGCTGAAAGTCACAGACCATAT
The DNA here is from genome assembly GCF_052094955.1 of Ictidomys tridecemlineatus. Lineage (NCBI taxonomy): Eukaryota > Metazoa > Chordata > Mammalia > Rodentia > Sciuridae > Ictidomys > Ictidomys tridecemlineatus. The sequence continues at coordinate 12,264,543 of NC_135491.1, read as the reverse complement.
ATAGCCTAAATTCTAAACCAAGTGACTGAACCGAGAGCCTTAGTGTTCAGCAATTACTCAGAATATCCCTACTGATGCTCTCGGTTGGTCTGCACACACCTCTCCCACCAGACTTTCAGACCTCCAGAATGGGGCTCAGATTACAACACTGGGTGTCCTGCATTTTAGAGTAACCGCTCTGGACCAGAACAGGGCTCTGGCAATGTGCTGGGTGGATGGATGCACAAATGAATGGACTAGCGAATGAGTGAGTGACCCACGCGGCCCCACTCACCCTCGATAAGCCATTCGCAGTTGCCATTGACGCTGTAGTTGCCCGCACCATCCGTCACGAAGCCAGGTGCCTCCCGTAGCACCTGCCGCTGCCCTTTGCAGTCCCCCGCCAGGGCCCCAGGGGACAGCGGCCCCAGCATAGCCAAGGCCAGGGCCAGTACCGCGCCCAGAGCCTGGCCCAAGGCCATCGCCACCTCCGGCACTGACTCCTTGGAGACCGGAAGGGCCTTAAAGACCCGGAGAGGACCCTCTACTGGGGTGAGTCCCTGCAAATGCGACCTCTATAGGGGTAGCATGGCCTTGTAGACCGGGGAGGTCCAGCAGACGCAGTCCCCGTGAAGGGAACAGCCGCTGTTGATGGGCTCTGGAAGCCGAAGAGCGGGCTCTATACACCCATGGAAGGCCCTGTAAACAGGGTCGTTTTGGATGGGGTCGACGCTTAGGGACCGAAAGGGTCCCTGAAAGACACGGGCCCCCATAGGGGGGCCGACCCCATAAATAATGTCCAGGGGTTAGACTCAGGCCGCTGCAGGCCAAAACAGACCTTATAGACGGGAAGGTCCCCAGGGTCCAAGGGTTCTAAGGCCCGGCAGGGGCTCCATAAAGGGTGCAGGCCGGGACCCGCCAGGTAGGTAGGTCCCAGGGAGACCCCTCCAGGTGGGGGCGGGGCGCGAGCGGGTGCCAGGGGCGGAGCCTGTCTTCACGGCTCGGGCCCGGATTCCATAGGCGCACTCACTTAGCTCTCACCCTCCCGCGCCTCCCTCCCGAGCCGGATAGGCCAGACCAGAGAGACTAGGGGATGGTCGGGCCAGAGAGGCCCGGGAAAGACCCGCCGGGAGGGCGTGGGGGCGGGAACCAAGAGGCCGCTCTGGGAGAACCCGCCAAGGGAAGGCGAGAAGTTGAAGACCGGCTGGTCAGAGCGGCCCTGGGAGGACTACAGAGGATCCAACCCCACCCCTCCGCCAAGAGGGACTTCCGGAGATCTCCCCGCCCATCTGTACTCGACCGCATGCGCATCAGCGACCTCTTTGGCTGGCGGAGCAAGAGAATCACGCATGCGCAGCGGCAAGAGCATACCACAAAATCTGGGAGAGCAAAGCAGTAGCTAAGCAACACTTTTGCCACTGGAGGGCGCCTCGATATCCGATTGGAAAAGAAGGTAAAAATAAAGGAGCAGTGCAATACAGGGCTCTGCCAGATGATTGAAATCTTCTGTGCTCCCAGATTCCGAGTCAACACGAAGTTCAGATTATGTAACCCCTTGCCTTGGGTCCCAAAATGTCATTTCACAGATAGACACACTGTAATCCCGAACCTGAAACGGTTCTTGCTCAACCCTGCCGCTCAGCACCATCAAGATGTAAAAGAAGCCACGTTATAAAAAAAAAAAACGAATTCTCTTTTATTTTGGCAAGGGGCGGGGGAGTCTTTGTGCAAGGGACCGAGGGAAGGCCCCCGAATGCTGATAGGGGCAGAGAGCACGGGTCCGAGGTCACAGATCCGAGGGAGGGTTTGAGTCAGACCAGCTTCACAATATCCGTCCTCGGGGTCGCGGAATCCTGGAGTCACGAGCTGGGTCCCGGCGGTCGTCGTGGGTGTGCCGGAGTCCGACGGGGTCAGAGGTCTCGGAGGGGATCGGGGGGTCGTAGATCACGGAACAGCGGGAGCCCAGAATCCGGCGCCGTTCGGGGCAGGGGCTGAGGGAGGGGACGGGGAGAGCGGCTCCCGCGGGACCGTTTGGCACAAAGGGGAAGGGGGGGACGCAGCGCACCCAACCTGGGTACGCGGGGTGGGGAGAATTGGGAGGGTTGGCCAAGCCCTGGGGAAGGGACAGAGCTGGGGGTCCGGAGCCCAGCCGGGGCCCGGTGCGCGGCCCATGGGACAGGGGCGACCAGGGGTGCTCAGACCGGGGGTACGGAGCCCCCGGCCGTGTGCATGCTGAAGTATTCGGTGAAGCCGGTGTGTGGCGCCGCCGTCTGGGGCACGAGCGGCTGGTAAGGCGGCGTCGGGCCATCCCAGCCCGGGTCGGCCGCCTTGGGGAACCGAGCGGGAGGGGGCGGGGAGGCTGCGCCCGGCTCGGCCGTGGTCACCACACGGCCCCTCGGGGCCACTGCCGCCGCTACCGCTGTCTCCTCCACCTGCTTCCCGGCCTGGGAGGGGGGTCAGGGTCAGAGGCCGTTCGGAACCCTCAGGGGGCAGATACGGCCCCGAAGGCCCGTCCCCCTCCCCAAGAAGACCCAACTACCCCAAGGATGGACGCACGTGTCCGTCAGGGAAGGAGTGGGTAGCGGGACGCCTGGGCAGCGGAGCCAGGTACTCAAGGGGAGGCGTTGGGGTGCGCCGGACAAACTCCGGCGGCGGCCTGGGAGCTGGGGGAGAGCCGCGGAAGGCGGGCGGTGGGGGCACCGCGCGTGGCGTTTGAGGGGGCGTGCGCAGTAGCGCCAGGACCCAGTCCGGAAGGGTGGGCGCGGGCGCCAGGGGACGGTCGCGGCGCGGCGTTGGGGCGCGGGGCGTGCGAAAGGCAGGGGGCGGGCTCAGGCGCCCGGGCACTGGGGGCGGGGGCGGCGGCGGGGCTGGGAGAGGGGTCAGGTACTCCAGGGGCGGCGCCAGCAGCTCCTCGGGCGCCGGGGTCGCAGGGCTTACGGAGGAGGTGGGCGGGGGGATGGAGAAGAGCTCCGTGAAGTTGGGCACCGAGTCGCTAATGAAGGTCACATTCCCATAGACGTGCTGCGGAAAGGCCTTGTCTGTGGATTGGCTCCCTCCGGTGCCCGGAGCCCCTGCGGAGGCGATCTGCGATGTGCGTACGTGGTACGGGAAGTTCTTGTTGGCCGCAGATGGGCGAGTCATGATCTGGGGCGAGAGGCAAGACAGGTTGGAGATCACTATCCAGGGCCCGGGATGTTTCCATAAACTTGGGGGTTCTAAAGATTTCCCTCCAGGTGACATCCCCCACACTTTCCTGCGAATGTCCAGACTGGATTAGCTGTCACCTCTGGGCTCCCATGGAGCCCGAGATTCTGACCTTTCCCCTCTAAACATCTTTTATTACTCTGCTTGTGCTTCCTTCTTCAGAGCCCTGGGCTGTCACTTGTTAAGGTTCTTCTCCTGTGTGGTCCAAGTTGATAGCTTCTAGCCACATGTGGCTTCATCAAAATAAAGTTTCATTCACACGGCACTACTGTACCCATATTCAAGTGCTTCTAAGCCACCATAATGGAGAGCACAGATAACAGAATATTTCCATAAAACCCAAAGTTCAATTAAATAGCAGTTAATGCACTCTAGAATGTTAGCTCCATGGAGGCTGGAACTTGATTCTTCTGTTCCCTATTGAATCCCCAGAACCTTCCAGAGCAGTGCCTGGATGTCTCCCTATAGTCCTGCAGACCATGAAGCCAGGGACTGCACCACACCCCAGAAACACAGCACAACCCTTCTTAAGTTGTGTTGAATGCGTTAGCAAGGAGCTGAAGCCAGTGAGCAGTTGGATGCCTGCTGAGCATGTTAGGAAGGAAGCTGGCTGAAGGTGAAATGATAGTAAGGGCACTGCATCTGGCAGTCTGAGCCTGCTTTACATCTCTGCTCCATCGCTCTCTGTATGGGATCTGGGACACAATGATTAAACTCTGAGCCTCACCAGCCAAGAGGGATTATAGTGCCTATTTGGAAAGATGAGAGAGTGGAAATGAAAACCACTGGTGCGGAGCCTGGCACATGGTGGGTTCTCAGAATTTCTTTTTCTTTCTTTCTTTCTTTCTTTTTTTTTTTTTTTTTTTTTTGTGGTGTTAGAGATCCAAATCCAGGGCCTTGGTGCATGCTGGGCAAACACTCTACTACTGAACTATGTCCCCAACCCTCCTCCTTCCTCTTGTTTTGTTTTGAGACAAGGCCTGGATAAATTACCCAAGTCGGCCTTGAACTTACAATCTTCCTATCTCAGCCTCCAGAGCAGCTGGATTAATGAACATGTACCACTGCTTCTGGCATCATTTCTTCTCTTTATCTCTTTCTGAATTCCTACAGAGTTTCAAGCTGAGTACTTCCCTCCATGCACATATTGTGAGTCCCTCAGGAATTGGGGCCCTCAGTGATGCCTATTTTCCTTTTGGGATTCCCCTATATGAGACTTTGTGGTCTGCCAGAGGACAGGGTTTGAAGTGCCTGCCCTGCTGTTAAAGGCCATGGAGCCCTGGAGGTCATCTTCTTTCTCTGTGCCTTAACTTTCCCTCTCTGTATAGTGGGTACAATGACTGTTATCTGTCCTCTCCTGAGGTTGCTCTGACAATTGGAGAGTAAGAATAAACGAACATGGATGTCCCTGGCAAGAAAATAGGCTGCTTCAAGACAGGTGTCCAGCGAACAGTTGATGGATGGATAAATGAATGAATATGAGAACCGTTGTCAAGAAGGTCAGACAGGATATGAACCAAGACAAAAAATAGATGTGGTGCTGGGAACCCCTGATGCCTCTGTCTAAACAACACCATTCAGATCTAGGGCCCCAGAAGCACCATCCTGTCCCTTCCCAGCTACTTCTTCCTGAACAATAGCTTGTGATGAGAATTTTTGGGGGAAGGATGGGGTAGGGGCTTCAGAAGGGCAGAAGGGACACAAAGGAAAATGTGAGAGACCAGGGACAGGATCAGGAATGAAAATAAAGATGTGGGGGAGAAGGCAGGACACAAGATGGCAGAGAGGAATAGTAGAAGAGGGTAGACTCTAGAGGACACAGTAGACTACCCAGCAGGCTATCAGTTGAGGAGTCTCCTCAATGACTAAAGGGCAAATGACTAAAGGGGAGATGGGTCCAGAGCTCAGACATTCAGGCAGATCAGGGGTGGAAGCCTCACCCATCCTCTGCCCTTCAGTTTCCCATCCCTCCCTGGAGGCCCATCCTTACCAGGAACACTCCATGGGCATACAGGTGGATTCCCAACTGAATGCCATTGACAATCTTCTCCCGGGCCCACTTGGGGATCCCAAAATTGGCAATTAGGGCCATGACGGGAACTGCAAAGAACCTGTACAAGAGGTATTGGGTGGGTAGAGACTGCCCTTGCCCTCCCCGCCATCCCTTAGCCCCACCCCCACCACACCATGCATATTCACAGGCCCTAGGCAGGTCCCAAAATAAAGGGCAGCCAGTGTGGCCCTCAAAAGCCAGAGATTGCAAAGGAACAGAAATGCTACTAATCTGGAAATCCTAGGGGACAAAGACTAGGTTGAATTTAACTTGGTTCCACCCACCCAAAATCCTGGCATCTGATTGGAAATCAGTAGATGTTTGATGATTGAATTAACAAATGATGATAAAAAGAATTTACTGCATGTCAGGCCTGTTTCTAAGTGAGTTACATATAAAACTTTTAACTCTCACAGTGAGTTTATGAAGTAGGTACAGTTTCCATCCCCATTAACACATGAGGAAGCTAAGGCAAAAAGAAGTTAATGAATTTATCTGAGGTCACACAGTTAATAAGCTTTAGAGCTGGGATCCAAACCCAGGCTACTTGGCTCAGAGTTTGCCTATTTTACTATTGTATTGTTGAATGATGAGTTTTTATTGAGCATTTACTGGGTGTCAGATACTAAGTCTGCAATATTACCCAATGCATGCTTGAGATAATTATTTGCAAGATATTACTGAAGACCTTTTTTTGTGGGTAAACAATCTAAGGCACTGTCTGTGAAAGTAATTTTTTTTTTCAGTGCTGGGGATTGAACCCAGGGCCTATGTATGCTAGCACTCTACCACTGAGCTATATCACCATCCAAAAGTAAGTTCTTGTTTTTATTTTTTTTACTTTTACTGAGTTTTACTTTGGGAAACTAATTTTTTCAAGGTCATAAAGTGAAAAAGTGACAGATTTCAGGTGACAACTACCTAACTTGAAAGCTCTTCTTCCTTACTGAGGAGGGTCTGAGTTAGGTGGGGGAGAGAAACAATGGAGGACACCACTTCTCACCAGAGGGTGTAGGCAGCAAAGAAGGGCACGTAAAAGGGCTGCTTCTCAGGGAAATGTCGCAGGGAGATGAGCACAGCATAGCAGAACCACACGTAGGCTGCCACCTGCAGCCCGATGAGTCCATAGCCCGCTGGAGACTCATAGGTGTACAGTACCTGACCTGGGTCAAAGAACTGGGTCCCAAGGAGAGGGTTCATCATAGCCCTGGCCTCCTGCCCTGGACCCCACCCCTGGGTACCCAGGGAGCAGAGGTACCAGGTCGGGACAGAAGCAGCAGGGAAGTCAGGGATGGAGAGAGAGGCATATAGAGATAGAGAGGATGAAACAAATGAGAAGACATGCATTAGCTACCCTGTGCCCAACATGGGGCCAAACACCTACCATGTATGAGCTTTCCCATTAGCATCAACTCAATGAGAGAGGTCTTACTGTCACCCCTTTTCACAGAGGAGGAAAGTAAGACTAGGAGGGAAGCCTTTAGGGAGGATAAGATCCTCCACTTTTTAGAGAGGGTAATGGGTCAAAGAGGGGGTCATCACCCAGGGTCAGCCAGCTAAGGCTACAGGAGTGGAATCCAGGTCTGTATAACCCCTGAACTCACAGACAGGGACAGGGAGCTTAAATGTGACAGACAGTAAGAAACCGAGGGAGGAGGAAGAAACCTACTTAGATGGTGAAGAGGGAAAGAATCACTTAGAGACAAATGGGAAGGTGGAAAATTGCAGAGTAGGAGAGAGAGCGAGCCGGAAGGATGCTGTGTGGGGAAGGGCAACAGACAGGTCAAGGAGGAGGAGGCCACCAAAAGCACGGAGGCAGGGGGTGGGGCTTGGCAGGGCCATGGGGACTCACTTTAGCCTCGTAGATAAGCAGCACCACGTGGGTGAGGGTGTACAGGGTCATGTACACAGACAACTTCACAGAGCCCGAATGACTGATGCGGCCCCTGGCAGCAGGCCATGAAGGAAGACAGCAGGAGTGGGGGCTGTCAGGGAGAGGGGGAAGCCACCCCATGCCCCCCCTCCCTGCCCTACTCCCCAGCCCAGCCACCCCACAAACACTCCCTGCCCGGGCACCGTGTCACCGTGAATCCCTTCCCCAGAAGGATGAGCATGAGCAGGAAGATGAGGAAGCTGGAGGAGAAGAGCAGCTTGGCTGGGAAGGGAGGAGAGGGTGGCTCAGAGACTGGCTCAGAGAAGATGCCAGACCTGAGCCAAGGGCTCCACCCTCCCATGGCCCCACTCCATTCTTACCCAGGATCTTCACACTCTCATTGCCAATGCCATCAGTAGCATACTGGCCCCAGTAGATGCAGAAAAACAGGAGGCTTAGGACTGGGAAAAGGATGGGCAGAGAAAGGAAAGGACAGAAACTGGCTTTGGAGCATCATTGTCCTCTGGCACTGTGATCCATATGGTTTGAGTCCTCCTCCACCCCCATCAAGACTCTAGACCACCCACCCCCACCTACCTGCTAGGATACCCAGGAGTTCACAGCCTCCAACCCCTCCTCCATCAGACCCAGGAGTCTTGCCTTAGATCCCCATATCTGGCCACAAGTCCCTCCTCCCCCAGGACTCAAAAGCTGGGACACTAAACCTCACCCTCCACTCCTGCTGCGGCCATGAACATTTTATAAGTTGTGTGAAGCAACTGACGACCTTTCAACAAATCTGGGAAGCAGGCAGGGAAAGGCTGTTCAAAGAGGGGAGGGTAGCCCATTTCCCCAACCCTGCTCCCCCATATCTCCTCTCCCACCTCTATGTGCTGGACTCACATCCAAAGTAACAGGAGAGGAAGAAGATGAGGATGAAGATGAGGAGGAAGGTCACATCTGTCTCCAAGATCCCTAGGATTTGGTGGAAGGAGAAAATGGTTCCCAGAGTGGGTATCTCTCAGCAGGTACCCACTCTGGGCTTCCATAGAGATCCTTTTGTTAAAAATATTTGTTTATTTGATTAGTTTGTTTTTGTTTTTTGGTATGGGGGATTGAATTTAGGAGCATTCAACCACTGAGCTACATCCCTAGCCCTTTTTAAAAAATATTTTATTTAGGGACAGGGTCTCGCTAAGTTGCTTAGAGCCTCTCCAAATTGCTCAGGCTGGCTTTGAACTCTCAATGCTCCTGCCTCAGCCTCCTGAGCCACAGGGATTACAAGCATGCACCACAGAGCCCAGCTACTTGGTTAATTTTTGTGGTACTAGGGATTGAACCTGTGGGTGCTCTACCACTAAGCCACACCCCCCAGCCCTTTTTGTTTTATTTTGAGACAGGGTCTTGCTAACTTGTGATTCTCCTGCCTCAGCCTCCTGAGTTGCTGGGATTACAGGTGTGTACCAATGCACCTGGCTCCCACAGAGACCCTGAATCCTGTTTTCCAGATATCTGCTCACCAAACTCATCAGCAGAGAAGTGCCTTGTCCAGAATGACTTGCCATTGGTGAGGACCATCTCATATTCCAGCTGCAGCCCATCTCCCTGTAGGGAAAGTGGAGGCCTAAGGGGGGTCCTGGGCAGGTAGGGAGTCAGCAGGAAGACAAAGAGGAGAAGGCCCAGGTGGCCATCCCAGCCCCGTACCCCACACTTGCTGAGTGCGATGTACCACCACCTTTCACGCACAGAGCGGAAGCTTCGGCCACTGGAGCAACTCAGGTAGCGGGTTCCCTCTTCTGACACCACCTGGGGAGGAGCCAGGAAAAGGCTGAAGCCTGTCCTCAACGTCCCCAGGCCTCAACTTTCAGTACCTGCCCACTCCCCCGCACCTGACAGCCTGACCAGGCATACTGGGTGGTGAGATTGATGACCTGGTTGTTCTCCGGCCTGATCACTGATTCCTTGGCCAGGCAGTCCTGAGGAAGGCAGAGATAGGGTCACTCTGTGGTCACCCACAACCTCTGCCTCCTCCCCCTGCACCCTCCTCACAGCCCTCACCTTGTCTCCTGCCTTGTACACTGCTGGCCACTGGGATGGATCATCGAAATAGAGGAGGATGTTCTGACAGCACTTGGTCTGCAAACCCAGAGATTTGGGGGTTTGGGGAAGTGCATGGAGCTATGGTAGCCCTTACCTTGGGAGGCCTAGGGATTATCCAGCCTCAGTTTGGCAAGTAGTTGGGGGAGACTCACCTCAGGGTAGCGGAAGCGGAAGTCCAGTCGACCATAATCCGAGAGGAAACAAAATCTTGTCAAGAATACCCAGTCCTGGCAATGGGACCCAATCAGACTCTCTTCTGAGTCCATCCAGAAGGCTCCTCCATTTAATAGACTCGCAACCTGTCTTCCCTACCCAGATAACTGGCTTCCCAATACCACAAGGAGACCAAGTCACCTCCAAAATTCTTTTCACTTCCCTTTTGCATGGGTCCAGGATTCCTGCTGCCCTGGTTTTCTACCTCAGATGACCCCCAAGTTTCCTCCCCTTGAGCACTCCTTCCTGCATTTCCCATGGAGGGCCCTGGAGGGCCAGGTGCCCATAGAAGCCACTTCTGTCCAGGCCACCGTCCCATCAGCATTACCCCAGTTAGCGGAGATCGCGCACGCAGACACACACACACACACACACACACACACCCCGGCGGTTCCAAAGACCATCCAAGCTTCCACCCCGCCCCTCCTGGCCCTGGGCGCGGGTGCGGTGAACTCGGGCTCTCTGCAGGAGTGAAGAGTGCTGTCCCTTCAGCACCACCTCGGTGCGCCCCCAACTCCCACCAACTCCGCCTTTCCCAACCCTGCCACCACCCCACCCAGCTGACCTCAACGTCCCTAATACAACCCCCAAGTCTGGCCTCAAGCCCAGGGTCCCCGCGGCCTCGACCCTGCCCAATCCTCCATCCGCCCGGCTCCAGTCCCACATCCACCCGGGAGGGGCAGCAGGGGGCGGGGCGCACCCTCTCCTCTCTGGTCCCCGGGTCTCAGCCGCCGATGAGGAGGGCCCGGCGTGCTCACCTCCTTGGAGCTGAGGTTGCCCCGCACATACTTGGCCCGGGCGCGGGGGGGCAGTGGCAGCAGTAAGAGCAGCAACGGCGGGAGCAGGCGGCGCAGCGCGGGCGCGCGCTGGGGCTCCATTCCGCCCGCTCTGGCCCGGGCTCCGCTTCGGCTCCCGCTCCGGCCGGGAGACGGAGGCGAGAGCGCGCGGGCCGGCCAGCGCGCGCCCCCGATTAAAGGGGCCGCCGGGCGCAGCGGTCCCCGCCCCCTCCTACCCAAGCTGGAGCCTACCCTTCCCACTAGAAAGGGGAAGCCCCCTTGCCCATCTTTTGGCACTCCGCCCCAGCTCCAGTTCTGTACTCTGGGGGTCTCGCGGAAATCTTTGGTTCTTTGAGTCCTCAACTGAACTCAAATTCCTCTAGCTGTCCTCTTCCAGACTCCAGCATGGCACCAACCTCCCAGATGCGAGATCTATCCTGACCTCCCTACCCTTTACTCCCCAAAAGATTCTTTGATTAACCATCCCTCCAACCATGCAGCCCCCCTTAGCTCCATACCCATCTCTGGGTTGCCAGGGCCCTATTCCAATGCACCATGTGAAGTTTCTGCAGAGGCACAGAGGACAAGCTATTTGTTCTGGGTCACACAACATGGAGGTGGAGGTGGCAGAGCACTATACCACAACCATCAGACCTGGATGCCTGACCCTATCCTATCACTTCTACTAAAGTGTGAAACATGGTTGCTGTGAAACAGAAGTGTGAGATATCCAGGAACAGAGACTCAAGTTGTCTGGGTTCAAATTCCAGCATTGCACTTACCCACCATCACCTTAGCCAAGTCATTCAGCCCTGTGATCACCCAGTCTCTTTGGCCTGTGGTTTCACAATGAGCAATGCAAAAGCCTAGAAAGGCTATTCGGGGTAGAATCAATGCACTTTGGCTTGTTTTCTCTTACCAGACTCCAACAAAATTCCTAGTTTTGTCCCCACCTCTCCACTAGAGAAAATTTTCTGCTGCTCAAAATACTCTTTTTTAGCCAGACACAGTTGCACATACCTGTGGTTCCAGCAACTCAGGAGGTTGAGGCAGGAAGATTCCAAATTTGAGGCCAGTCTCATCAACTTAGCAAGACCCTGTCTCAAAAATATAAACGTCTGGGGATACAGCTCAATGGTAGAGCACCCCTGGGTTCAATTACCAATACCTTAAAAAAAAAAAATCTTTTTACACTTTCTAAGCCAAAAGGCCAAGTGGAAAACCAGTGCATGAAATATCTTCAATGTAGAACATGGGGTCTTTGCTCTATGGCCAGTTGTTGCCAGGAGAAATCTGCTGCCACATCCTTTTTGCTTTCTGTGTGTGTGTTTTCAGTAGTGGGGATTGAACACTGAGGGATACTACAATCCCAGCCTTTTTTTTTTTTTTTTTAGTTTTTCTTTTGAAATAGGGTCTCCCTCAGTGGTTGCAAGGCTAAAACTTGTGATCCTTCTGACTAAGCCTCCTGAGTGGTTTTTTGGTACCGGGGATTGAACCCAGGGGCACTTAACCACTGAGCTACATCCCCAGCCGTTTTCTGTATTTTATTTAAAAACAGGGTCTCACTGAGTTGCTTAGGGCCTAAGTTACTGAGACTGGCTTTGAAGTTGAGATCCTCCTGCCTCAGTCTTCGGAGTCACTGGGATTATAAGCATAAACTACTATGCCCAGTGAATTTTTTTTTTAAGAAGCAAAACTACTTGATTTCTAATGTAGACAATTGGATCTAACATTTAATATATCATGTGCAAAAGAAAAAACCCCGTGGTCCAGATTCAGCCCTGATCTACCTCTCCTGCCTTGATCCTGTACATATACTGTTCCTTGTGTTCATCAGGGCAGGAATTCCTCAAGGACAGGCCTAGATGTGACTCTAGGTCCCAGCATGGCCTAAGGATATGGGCTGAATGAAAATGTCCCACACCCTGTTTGCCCTCCTCCAGGTCTTATACATGCTGTTCCCATTGCTTTAAATGTTCTTTTTAGCCAACTATCAAGTTTCTACCAACTTTTATTAATACAAGATCTATTAGCTCCTCTGTAAAGTCATTACTTCCTCCTTGGATTCCCCAGCCCCTGATCCTCTCTTCCAGATGCAATCTCTGGAGCTGGGATTGTGTGTGTTCGCCCCTAGACTGGCATCTTGGTCTCACTGACTCTGGGTTTCAGCATCACCAGAGCTTGGAGTCAGGCACATATTTGGCCATAGTGAGTATATGTGTTAGAAGGACTATTCCCCAAGTTCCTCCATTTTTCTAACCCCCCAGGCTCCAGGAAGGTGACTAATGACAGTACCTTCCCCTTCATCTTAGCCTAAGGACTCAGTGCTAAGGAAAGCTGCTCTGCTGGATGAGCCAGTCACTGAAAATCAAGAGGACCATGAAGAAGTTACTTTATTGAGGTGAATGAGTGCAGGTAACTGCCCCAATCCTGGCCTCAGCACTCTCAGTACAGTCTCATGGGTGGAAAGGACCAGGCTTCCGGACTGCTCTGAGCTACCACCCAGGAGAGGCTGGGCAGTGGGGCAAGGGGGCTGGGGCTCCAGTCCAGAGCAGAGGTTCTGGGCAACAAGGGTGATAGTGGCTGAGGCAGAGGCTGAGGTGGGCCGACAGCCCAGGGTCTGGGAAGGGGTGGTGTGGCTACTAGCCAGATGCTTTTCAGTAGGTCAAAAGCTGTTGGAGGGCCCCAGGCTGCCCCAGATGGTGAAGGCAAGGAGGGCAAAGTGGGTGGCCAGGGACCTCCTGGTGGCACCAGGCTCACCCTGTGTGTAACGGGAGGGCTGGAGGTATGAGGCATGGAAAAGGTGAGCTCCTTTGTTCCCCGAAGTCTCCTTTGCCTCTCTTCCCTTGGGGCTTGCTCAGGGCTGTTGATCCAGGAGGGTGTCATCCTTTGTTTCTCAGAGATTCCAGGCTTGGTCCCTTGTACAGAGGAAAAAAAAATATATGGGAGAGAGCTGAGCTACAGCAGAGAAGGGAAAGGGAACATAGGAACAGGAAGTGGGCTCACCTGGCAAGGGTGGGTGGCAGCCTCGGAGCACCAGGGAAAGGTCAGGTACACAGCCATGGCAGGCCTGTAAGTTTCCCACGATGATATCCCTGGCCTCCTGTACCAGGTTCCTCCTGGGGAAGGCCTGTGGCAGAATCAGCTGGCACTGCAGCTCACCCAGCAGTTTCCCCAAGCAAGGGAGCTCTGGGGAATGTGGGGGGCCTGGACCGAAGTCTCCAGGCACCTGATTCTCCTTGCCCTTTGACTGTTCTGGTTCTTGGACTCTGCCTGGGTTTGGGGAGGGTTTGGTTTGGAGAAAGAGAGTTCCTGATTCCAGGGACCCACTGCTAAGCAATCGGGCCACATCCAGAGATTTCACCTCATGGTTGAAGAGACCCCGGTGCTCCCGGCTCAGCCGGCCCTGAGTTATGACCACAAGCTTGGAGGCAGAAGGGGCCACAGGATCCCGGGGGGCCACGGGATTCCAGGGAGCCATAAGATCCTGACGGCTCCCCCGGCGGCTGCCCACAAGGGCATTTCTCTCCCTCCTGGTCTTCCGTCGGCGGACACGGCCAGGTTTCTCAGGTTGCTGGAAAGGCTGAGGTGCTGGCCGCCGGGAGTCCATAATGTCCTGAAAGATGAAAATAGGCTGGTCATCAGATGCAGGTAAGTCAAGTAGTAGTAAAGTGAGAAATGATAGTTGAGTGAGGAATACTATTTAAAGAAAAAAGCCAAAAAAAAAAAAAAAAGAAAAAGAAAAAAGTGGACAGAGAGCAGCTGAAAAGGATTTGTCCAGAGAAGGAATCCTAAATGAGGTTGAGATACTAGTAACATAAGAAGAGACGTCAAGGGATAGAGAAAGGACAACTGGGAACTGGAACATGGGGATATAGTTAAAAGATGAAAGATGACAGACAAATGGATCATGAAATTGGAGAGATCTAGGGACCAGAATGGAATTTTGGACAGAGGAGAAATCCAGGAGTTGAGGAGTTACAAGAAGATGCAGAAAGTGAAATAAAAACCTTAGAGAAAGACAGGAGAAAGAATATCAAGAGAAGTTGGAGAGCCTGAAAGATCCTGGAGGACAGAAAGGAAGACAGAAGAGCTATCAGGGACAGGGACTAGTTTTGAGGGGAGGCCTGGGGCAAGGGGCAGACTAGGGCAGTTGAGGCAGAGCAGGGGGCAGAATGAGGGGAGTGCGCAGAGGTAGAGTGGGGGAGGGGCAGCGTACCCTCTTCTGTACCAACGAACCTGCCCCCAACTCACTCCACGTGGCTGTGGAGAGCAATGGCTTCTTTCATACCCGAGCCTCGAAGCCGCCCCGCGCTCTTCGGGCCTCAGGCACACTACACGCATGCGTGTGTCCCTGCCACGCCCTTTGACTTTCAGGCGCCCTATAGAGGCACGAGGCTCCCAAAGTGCCAGTTATAGCCCCGCCCTTCCAGCCTTACTTGGCCTCGACATCTCCTGCCCACCAATTAGCTGTGAGATTATCCTAGGCCCGCCCCATTCCTGACTGCTGATTGGTCTAGACAGCTATTGGCGGGCTGTCTAGAAGTCAAGATGAGCGGGCGAGGAGAAGAGCTTTGTCTTCCCAGTTTCCTGACACAGACCTGATCCTTGGAGAATCTTACTGTGGTGTTGTCATTCACAGTCTCTGAAGCTTAATTATCTAGGTCAAACACCCAAACAAGTATATTTGACCTTGGAAATTTTTGAAATTGCTCAGAGCCTCCCTCAAATGGTTGCTAGAAGGTTGGAAAGAACCAATACATCAAACTTGAAACAGTGCCTACTGAATAAATGAATGAATGCTTGGAAGCTTTGTTTCTCACTCAGCTTTGCTTCAGGAACTACCCCGTCCCCCACCTTTCCAGGTTATCTGTCTATACTTGTTTCCTCAGACTTTAAAATCAAACAATGCCAAGATATTTCCCATGCATAAGTAATAGTATAACCAAATTTCTTTTCTTTCCGTTTGCCCAGTCTTCATTATATCTCAAATTCTGCTCAGATACTGCTTCTTTAAAAAAACAAACAAAAGCAAACAAACAAAAAAAAAAACCTGGCACTCAGAATGCTTCTCTTCCTCCTCCAGAAGTCCCTTGTACTTCCCTCAGTCTCAACTTTGACTTCTCATAGCTCCATGTTTGTTATCTGTCTCCCCAAAACAAGGATAAGGCGAGGATCCGACACATTCATGCAAAATTCATTCAGCAAGTATTGTATTTGTTGAGCAGCCACTATGCCAGGCTTGGTTCCAGGAAAGTAGATTCAGCAGAACATAAACACAATAAATAACACTCATCTCTGACTCCATTATTAATCTATCCAGAAGCAATGAATAGTAGGGAAGGTCCAACTTGGAGGTGGGCTACAAGAAAATGATCAAAATGTGTAGGAGAGAGTGAGACCTCCACCAGGTCCCTGAGAACAGGGAGATGTGAGAAGACATTAAAATTTGAGATTAATTTAGAGCAGGGATGTGTAGGGGCGCAACCCTAGGTGGCCTTGGCTGTGGATCTGTTTCAGAGGCCAGACACACCCAATTGAAGGTGTAGGTCGGCCTCTATGTTTACAAAAGCAGCAGAGGCGACAGATCTGCAAGTTGATCTGCAGAAGAAGTGCCAAGATGGACCTGAGCCCTGCAGACATCTCCAATTTCCTTTCTTTTTCTGCACCTTGTAGGTATTCTGGTGTTTTAAACTTACAGATATGTAGGTTAGATTTTATGGCATAAAACAAAAACAAACACCCTGGTGTTTTGAGTGAAACCCACGAACAGAGAGATTCCCTAAGGCTCTGGTTCCGCCTTAGAGTGTCTCCAAAGAACTGTTCCTCTAATTTTCACGTTTTGCCATCTTTTCTGTCCCCTACAACAGTAGAAAATAGGAGCGTCCCCTCTTGCCAGGTGCGTAGGAGCCGCCCCCTCAAGGGATCTAAGTATGAACTCGTCCACTCGCTTGCCTCTCCCCCCCCCCACTCGCCGCCACCACGTGAATGGGGCACACCCCCCACACCGGAGGTGGTCCTTTCATCACTTTTCTTTTCGTACTGCAAATGGTTTCTTCCACCAAGGAAAAGCGATAGGTTTTCCTTGCCCACTCTCGGCTTTTCAGGTAAATCGCCTCTCCCCGTGGCACCAGTAGGTGGTTTCTCCCACCTCCCCCGCCACAGGGATGGTCTCGCCTGCCCCTCCCCCCGTACCGGGGTGCGCTAGCCGCCGCCACCGCCCACTAGTGAGTGGCCCCGGCGGGAAGCGCCGGACGAGCCCACCGCGCGGCCGCCGTGGGGGAAACGAAGGTTCCTAATTCCACCTCGCTCCAAAGTGAAGGTTTCCGCCCCTGGGGAAGAGGCCGCGCCCTAGATCGGCCTTCGTCCTCCGCCTGAGAGAGATCGTCGGGACAGTCCATTGTTGCCTGGAGGGGTAGGAGTGGGCGTGGCGGAGTCACCTCCTCCTGGGAGCACTCCCGGGCCCACCTCACTTGTTCCTCCGCAGGAGCGGCGACGCCAACATGAGCGGAGAGGAGAATCCAGCCAGCAGGCCCACACCGGTGCAAGACGTGCAGGGCGACGGGCGCTGGATGTCCCTGGTGAGCGATTCCGCCCGTTGCGTTCGGGTCGGGTGGTTGCGAGGCTAAAGCAAAATGCTGATTCTTGCGGTTCTCAACACCTGCCATCTGAGAAGCTGAGAACTGTTGGGGTCGTGCTGCCTAAGGAAGTGGGGCGGGGCCTGGGTCGCGCGTCCCTTTGACTCCTCCTGTTGTGTCCTCCAGCACCATCGGTTCGTGGCCGACAGCAAAGATAAGGAACCCGAAGTCGTCTTCATCGGGGACTCCTTGGTCCAGCTAATGCACCAATGTGAGGTGAGGGCTGTCCCCTTCCTCCTGCCCCATCCTGGCCTGTGCCCTAACTAAGCTCAGGATCCAGGCCAGCTAGATGTGGGGTGCTCAAAATGGCCTGAGGCCGCTGGTCACCAAGAATCTCCGTGTAAGTGCAACATAATGTGGAGGAGGAAATGTGTGACCTGAGTTTGTCAGATTGAGTCTCTGAATAACAAGACTTAGAAAGACGCTTTCCTACAAGATTGCCTAAGGTGAAGCTCTTCATTTGCTTCAAGTAGTTCACAGCCCTACTTTAGGTTTACCCAAAGTAAAGATTAACTATAATGATGATTCACAAAAAAGGCTGGATCATAAACTTTCCACTAAGCAAGGTTCAGCCATAATGGTATTCCTCAAAATAAGTTTCAAATATAATGTTGTTGGCTCCATGCAAAGCTCAAGCAGATGGATTTCCATAATGTAAGTCTTCTTCTTCGGGGTTTGGTTTAAAGTGAGACCATATTGTTTTCTATGAAGTGAGGTTACGCCATACTGGGATTTGCTCAAGGTGAGATTTAACCAGACAACTTCCATAAAGCAAGGCTTTTCTATAATGGTATTTGGTTAACACCTGGACAGAGGATGGTGACCCAGCCTGAGCCTAGGCCTATGCTCACACCATTTCTCATCCACAGATATGGAGGGAGCTCTTTTCTCCCCTGCATGCCCTCAATTTTGGCATTGGTGGTGATAGCACACAGCACGTACTGTGGCGGCTGGAGAATGGGGAACTGGAACACATCCGGCCCAAGGTGAGTGGGGCTTGGCTGGGGAGCTGAAGCACCCTTTGTTTGCCTCTTCACCACTGCTTCCCACCTCTCTTTCCACAGATCGTGGTGGTCTGGGTGGGCACCAACAACCACGGGCATACAGCAGAGCAGGTGACTGGTGGCATCAAGGCCATTGTGCAACTGGTGAACCAGAGGCAGCCCCAGGCCCGGGTCGTGGTGCTGGTGAGAGGCTGGGAGTATGGGAAAAGAAGAATGGCGGTGGTCTGGGACATCCTAGTTATAGACCGGCAGGCACAGTTCTGGGCAACTATGGCAAAGGACAGTGATTTTCCGGCAAAAGCACACATGGAAGATTGCTACTCTCATGATTGACTGTGATTGAGGATGTATTTAGGAACCATTAGCCCTTTTCATTCAAGAGAGTGCTGGAGATACTGGGAGTGTTGAAAAACTAAAAACAAACAAAAAACCCCACACTTGCATAGCTGAAATTTGTCAGATATTCCTAGAATGTAGGCTCCATCACTTCTAGTTAAGGTTTTTCTTTGAATGAGGGCATTTACCCCTTGCTATATCAGCATTTAAAAAAATTTTTTTTAGATGTTGATGGACCTTTATTTTATTCATTTATTTATATGTGGTGCTGAGAACCGAACCCAGTGCCTCACACATGCTAGGCAAGTGCTCTACCACTGATCCACAATCCCAACCCCTATGTCAGCATTTTTGAATTGGAAAGAGACTGACACCCAGAAGTTTCTTGCTGAATGGGAGCTAGGACATGGTTTCAGGAACCTCCCTTCTATCCTCCCCACTTTCCTATACCTGGTGTATTTTGCAACTGGGAATATAATGGGAAGAAGCAGTTTAGTACAGAGCTTAATAGCCAGATGTTGATAGGACATCTTAAAATTTTTGGAATTCCTCCTCAGGGCCTGCTTCCAAGGGGTCAGCACCCCAACCCACTTCGGGAGAAGAACCGACAGGTGAATGAGCTGGTACGGGCAGCACTGGCTGGCCACCCACGTGCCCACTTTTTGGATGCAGATCCTGGGTTTGTGCACTCCGATGGCACCATCAGCCACCATGATATGTATGATTACCTGCATCTGAGTCGCCTGGGCTATACACCGGTCTGCCGGGCCTTGCATTCCCTGCTTCTGCGTCTGCTGGCCCAAGACCAGGGCCAGGGCGTCCCTCTGCCAGAACCCACATCCTAGACATCCTGCCTCCCACATTAAATCCTTCTTTCTCAGTCTCCTGTTTCCTGCTTTTATGGCCAAGCTCTTAGGGTGCCACCACCAGATAATCCATGAGCCTGCAGTTCTCTAGGGTGCTTTGTTCTGCCTGAGGTATCACTAACATATCAAGGCACACTTGTTCTTGCAGTTAGTTTAATTTTCACTATTACAGTTGTGTGCTTCAGGCAGGTGGTCAATTAGTAAACACTGAGTGAAACTAGCTTGCCAGCATTACTTTGTTAGGATCAAGGTCAAGCAGGATTTCTTGGAACTGAGCAATCCAACAGTCAAAGCCCATCCCTCACCTTTGCAAATGCCATTCCCTTAGCTGGAACTTCCTGTTGCTGACTCTTAAGTAGATACCTACCACTTCCTGTGTAGGTTCCCTTACCCTTCTACCCTGAGTAAGTCCCTCCACACAGTGCAGGCATGGGTGGGTGTCTCAGGTTGGTACTTAGTAGAGTCCACAGGCTTGAGCCAAAATGATCAAACCCAAAGAGGCTCATCTGTGGCTGCAGTGCTGGCTCAGGCCACATGGGGGTAGCAGAGGTCACTTTGAGGACAGCCCTGTATGATGGACAGATTGGCCTCAAGTCCTACTTGTGAGCTAGGATCTCTTGGGGCCTTTTTCTTGAGTAAGATTCCTGAACTGGTAAGTGTGAACTGCTTTTCTTGCAGCCCTTCATCCCAGGCCTTCCCCAAGCTTCCTCACTGGGTAGCTGAGAAGGGTAATGAGGTTCCCTGAGGAAACAATGGCCCTGACTGCAGAGGCTGCTTTATCTAGAGGTAGGGACCTCTGTCCATGGTGTCCCTCTGATGTTGGGGTGGTCTAGGATTTGCTCCTTCACTTTGTAGGAAAGTGCACTGCTCCACAACCATCTGGGAACCAGCCTGGAATGCACAACACTCCTTCCCCTTCCAAGCAAGAGCCATACACATGTGTTAAACAGCTTTAATCTCAGTCATTGCGGCTTCTCGGCACAGTAAGAAATATTGCACATGATCAACATGTTTTGTTCTGGGGATGGGGGCAACGTAGGGGAAAATCACCTTCTTAGAAAGTACAACCCAAGTTGGGAGGGCAGAGGGGGTGGGGAGAGAACCCTCCCCATGCCTGTGGCAAAGTGCAGGAGCCCCCAACCCCCAAAACTAACCTGAGTCCAGCCCCTCTGGGGAAAAAAGGGGTGCATGAACTCCCCCCTACTCCACAGGCACCTCCCTGTGGCCCAAGGCCCACATTACCCTCCAGCTTGCAGCCCTCACATGAGCCATTTTGCATAAAGTACAAGTGAAAAGCTCTGAAGGTCACACGCTCCAGGTTATATATAGGGGCTCAGTGGCAGGAGACTGCCCTGGCTTCCCTCAGCTGCCCCCCAGCACAGGGAAGGAGCTGGGGAGGAGGAAGTACATACAATGGGAGCAGGCCTCATTCCGCCCCAAACTGGAAAGGACGAAATGGCTTTATTGGGAAGGAGGTAACCATCCCACTGCACCCCCATTCCTGCCACCTACACTCTGTGTCCTGAGGGGGTACTGTGGGCCCTGGGATCTATTCGAGAACCCTTCACCTGCCTGTGGCAGCTGTGGAGGGGCCTGAGGGTGGGGGAGAGGGCTGGGGGGCCCCCTCCCAACCAGGCTGCCCAGGTCCTGGCTCTGGGGGTGGAGGCAGTGGTGGGGCAGCCTGGGCTGTGCCAGAGTCCGAGCCAGGTGAGGTGGGGTCAGGGCCCCCAGCAGGGCTGGGAGTGGGAGCAGGGGTAGCAGCGGTGCCAGTGGGGGAAGGTCCAGGGAGGGAGGCCTCAGCTCCAGGAGGCTGCTCTGTGGGAGTGGCTGCCTGCATAATCTTCTGGCGCACCTCACGGATCTTCAACTGCAGACAAACCTTGGATGGGAAGATGTCCGCGTAGCGGGCCTGGAAAGCTGCTGTGGCCTGAGCTGGGGACAGAAAGCAGAGAGGGCAGGATGAGGTATACAGACAGACAGGATCTGTCCAAGTAACCCCCAAGACTTCAAGACATACCAGATGGGAAGAAGCCATGGTCCTGAAAGAGCTGCATAACCAGGGCCCGGCGCTGGTCCAGGGTGCGTCGCAATGATGAGTATGGCACCTTCTCATATTCCAGCTCCCCAAGTACATCCTCAGCTTCTGTACCTGTGAGGGCACAGGGAGCATGGTTAGGGCCACAGCAGCAGCCAAGTCTCCCGACCATTGTCCAAATGTCCACCAATGCTCCTTGAATTCTATTTCACAGGGGAGTCAGAGTAGGACCCACCCAAAGTCACATGGTGATTAGGGACCTGTTCTCCAGAACTTACCCTTGATTTGTTGTCCTTCCTCTCAGCAATAGCCATTCCACTGTTCCTCTTCCTCTACTGCCCACCCCCCAACACCACTCTTACAGATCCTAGGGTCCCCACAGTGCCTGCACCTGTGCGGTCAAAGGTGAAGATATCCCCCTCGCACTTGGCACTCTTGGGGGTGTTGGGCTCTGAGCTGCAGCTGGATCGTCTCCTCATCTTGCGCTTGGGTGAGGTGGGGTCTTCAGGTGCTGAGTCCAGGTCTGTCCAAACATAAGCAAGCTCAGTAAAATTGGTCCAGGTCTGTTCCGCTACCTACCTAGGAACCAGCGCTTGCCTACCAGTCGAGTTCTTTCTCTTTTTGCGGTAAGAGCCCAGGATGGCTCGGGGTGAGGTGGCCAGAGACTGCAAGGTGGGTGAGGGAAGCACCTCCTCTGGCCGAAATTCAGGCAGCTCAGCAAAGCGCTCTTCAAAGTCCACCTCTGACAGGACCCTGCTGGAAGGCAGGCAGGATCATTTCCCCTGCCTTGGCCTGTGGTGCCCTCTTTTCCACCAACCCCACACACTCCTCCAAGGACCCCAGCCCCTGCTCACTTGTCCACAGAGTCAAAGGTCTTCTTCAGGGGCGGGGGCCGCACCTTCACCTTCTTGCCGGTACTAGCCGTCTCCTTGCGCTCTGGTGTGTCCCCGGCCGCCCTCCCACTGCTGCCCTCACTGCTGCCACTGCTGCTGCCACCAGAGGCTGCGGCTGGAGCTGGGGCCGGGCTGGGAGGAGTGGGGGGTTCCCCACGACTCTCCAGGCCCAGCCCAGGGACGCGCCAGTCTGAAGACGAGCTGGGGAATTTGCTGGCCTGGGATGCAGACAGACAGGGAGAACAACCCTGGGATCAGATGCACGGGGGCAATGGCCAAAAACAGATAAATGCTGAGACACCCCAACTCCTGGGAGAAAACCTAGTCCCATAGCCTCAGGAAGGCCAGGACATAGGCCCCCGGTGAGAAGGGATACAATAAAAAAACAGGAAGCACAAACAGGCATGAAGAGATGAGGAGCAGGACAAAAAAGCAAAAATGAGCAGAGTGCAGTGAAAAGCACCAGGGGAAACCCGCCTGTGGGCTGCTGGATGCTCACCATGGTCTCAGGGCCCTTGGTGCCAGTCCGCTCTTCAGCAGGCAGGGGTGGGGGGGGGCTGCTCCGGGCCGTGGAAGGCCAGGTCTCTGGGAGTGGTGGAGGGCCTGGTGGTGTAGGCTGCCCCTCAAGCTCAGACTCTGGAACAGGTGGTTCTCTGGCTGGGCCAGGCTCCAGGGGCTGCCGGGGTGCAGGGCCAGGCCGCCCAGAGGCACCTGCCTCAAAGGAGCCCACGGGAATGCTGGCGATGGCTGCCTTCACTTTCTGGGGGGCCTTTGGGCTGGGCCGCTGGGCCTTCGGGGCCACTAAGCTGTAGGTCATGGAGCCTGTTGGTGGGTAGAAGTGTGTTTGCTAAGCCAGGCCTAACTGGGAGCCCATCCCCTGGGTTTCCCAGCATACCATGCCCTGAGTTGGTCTGACACCCACCTGTGGCACTAGGAAAAGGGCTACTGGGGGCTGGGGTGGCAGTGGCAGGAGCTGGTGGGCCCTTGGGCAGAATGGTGGCAGCAGGTGGGGTGGTGCTAGTGGCCACAGTGTAGACCAGGCTGGGGGGTGCCTGGGATGCCTGGGCCAGGGGTGCTGAGGAGGTGGGTACAGGGCTGCCAGGATAAAATGCTGTTATGACAGGACCTCCAGGGGCTGCACAGGCAGGAGGCAGCTGAGGGCTGGGCACAGGTGACACACCCACTTGGCCGGGAGCCAGCAATGGGGCTTGGCCTGCTGAGAGAGAGCAAGGGAAAGGTGGGGGACCAAGTCAGGGCCCAGCCTGTCTCAGCCCCACCCTGGGTCCCCAGCACTGCCTGCCAGGCCACCCCTCACCTGAGAGCAGGGGCTGCACGAAGGCAGGGCCGCTGGGCCCTAGTGAGGTGAAACCTAGAGCTACAGAACTTGTAGGCCCATATGAGGTGACTGCTCCAGCCTGGCTGGACGTAGGGCTGGTGCCCAAGGGCAGCGTGTGCCCACCTGCCGACTGCACATAGGTGATTCTGCCATAGGGAGAGGAAAAAGGAAGAGTGAGGTGAGCCACCCCTATCCCACCCCTCCCTTGGTCTCTGGGGAAGGGCTCAACTGTACTCACCTGGTAGAGGAGGGCAACAAGACTTTCTGGGGCTGTGAGGTGGGTCCGGGGAGTGTGGCTGGGCTCAAGGGCGGCACCAGGCCGCTGGGTGTGCTCACAGGCACGGGAGTCAACTGGATAATCTGTGGGTAAAAGCACCCACAGGCTGAGGTGAGCTAGGACCAAGAGGGGGAAGGAGAGAAATGACACCTAGGTGGGAGTTAAGCAAAAGTAGGAACCTCAGAATTTGGGATAGGAAAGCTGACAAAGAGGTGGAAGACACACAAAAAGAATAGGTGAAGATACTGAGAAAATTAGCTGGACACAGACAGGAAGTAAAGATGGCAAGGTGGAACCCCAGGAAGAATCAGAAAAGGAGAAAGCAGAAACAATGGTCTATAGGGATTGACATTCAGCAGAAAGAAGAGGGAAAGGTGGAGCCATGGCTAACATGCCCTTACCTTGCTAGGTGGCTGGGCACCATTCTGCACAGGTACTGAGAAAGGTGGACTCACCAGGGGCAGCGGCTGGCCAGCCCCGCCACCCCGCACTGACATGCTAGGGGCTGCCAGGGGCACTAGTACCTTCCCAGGCAGCAGCTGGGCTGAGCCACCTGGGGGTGGGGCCTGCACAGGAGAAACTGACTGGGCTGGAAGTTAAGAGGCAAGAAAGAGAAAGGTTACAAGAAAGCCAAACAGGCCTACAGCCCCAATCCTGCTGCTGCCCAGGCCAGGCCTCACCTTTAGGGGGTGGGGCGGAGGGTACAGACTGCAGGATGGGAATGCCAGGAGTGGGTGCAGTGGCGGCCAGGACCTTGCCGTTGGTGGAGGTGCCCGGCGGAAGGGTGAAACGGATGCTGGTGGTGGGTGCAGGGCCGCTGGGAGTCGCTGCCTTGGTCCCAGGGGCTGGTGCTGGGGCAGGTGCCACTTGAAGCTGCTGGGGCAGCGTGGGCAGGATGTACTGTACCTGGGTGATTCCCCCAGACTTGCCCAGGGCACCTGGTTGCAGGATACCCAGGGGTACTGGCCCATTGGGTCCACTCCCAGCACCTGCTCCTGAGCCCACAGTGGTCCCACTACTAGGGGTTCCCTGGGCAATGAACTGAACAGCAGGGGGTGCAGGGGCCCCATAGCCTGGGGTACCCACAAGTAGGTTGGTAACAGTGGCAGGTGCCTTCCCCACAGTGCCCAAGAGGGGCCCAGCCACCAAGTGTGGGGCTGGTGGGGCGGCCGCTGCTGACTTCTTGTCCGAATACACTAAGCTAACACCCAGTGGGGAGCCCCCAGGCACTCGAGACCCAGTGCCTACTTCAGTTCTGCCACTTGCCGTGTCATTTGGAGATGCCTCAACCCGGCCACAGGTGGGGAAGGGCTTAGAGGCAATGGGCACAGGAGTGCTGCTAACAGGTCGCACCACATTGGTGACCATGGTGGCAGCAGGGCGGGACAGAGGGGCTGCTGGGGCCCCATAGGCCAGTGATGGGGTTGGGGCTGAGGGTACTCGGGCCCCACTGCCCTCCCGCTCCTCCTTGTTTGGGGGCAGGACCAATGTCTGCAGAATGTTTCCTCCCCCACTGGGAGGTGCCGCAATGACTGAGGGACCTGGTGGCTCCAGGCCCCCAACGCTTTCAGGTCTCTTGCGCCGGAAAGTGGCAGGATCCGTTGGGAGGAACCGGGTGGTCTTGGAAGGTGTAGCTGGGCCACCAGGCCCAGGAGGTGGAGGCCGAAGTGGTCCTGCTGCACTGCCCTGACCAGACTCCTGGGCCTTGAAGGTTCCAGAGCCCAGAGAGAAGGAGGTGGCTACCGAGGCTGAGGAGACGGCAGGTGATGGGGAGGAGGAGGATGGGGTGGGACCATAGCCTTTGTTGAAGGCTGCAGGTGGATCTGGGGGCCCTGGTGGCTCAGGGTCCAATGCTGGACGGCAATGGGTAAAGGAGGAACGGATCACTGGTGAAAACACCTTGCGGCCAAAGCCCTGGGTTGAAGAAAGAGAGAGACACTCAAGTCAAAGAAATGCAGACACCTGGACAACCCTAAATGCCCAGCAAGCCTGTTGGCCAAGCCAGCCTAATACACCCCTGCCAGCTGAAGGCCTCAATTCATCTTGGCTGCGACCCAACTCCAAGGGGGTAGGAGCTTGACCTTTCCAGACCCTAACCTCCCTCATCCCCTGTGAGACTGAACAGCACCAAGCCTCACCTTGTTGCCCTCTGGATCCTCCCCAGAGCTGTCTCCACTCTCGCTGTCAGTCACCCGCTCCTTGCACTTTAGATCAATGTCAGTCGTGCCAAAGCCATCATCAGCTAAGGAAACAGAGAATAGTGTGGGCAAGGGGCTAGGTGCAGGCCTGCCTAGGAGTTTACAGTCTGGAACCTGGGCTCTAGTCTCAACTGCCCCAAGCTGGTGGTATTGTCCAAGACACTAGTCCTAAACCAGGACAATGAATACCTGCCCAACTGGAGGAGCCTAAAAGCATGTTGGGGGAGGAGTAATGCATAACAGCATCTAGTGCTATGCTCAACAATGCCTGTGTCTCACATCTCCTGCCTGGCATGATAGCTTCCTTGATGGTAGGGTTGGGTTCACTCTGCATGACCAGCACAGATGGCATGTGGTCATAAACAAACGTAAAAAAGAAATAAGGAGCCAATCAGCCTGGATTCTGCTCACCCTCCAACCCTCAGCTTTTGGGTCACCAGCAGGATTATCAGCCCTGCGCTGCTCACCAATGACATCATCGTCCCCTTCCTCCTCACAGATGACCATGCGTTCCTCATCACTTGTCATGTCTTCACTAGCAGCACGCTGGGAACGAGAGGCTCGGGTGGGCAATAATGGAGGTCGCCCACTGGCTGCTAAGGCACCTCCTTCACCAGGGGCTGTGAAGGGACCTGGAGCGCCATACTGGGTGGAAGGCTTTGGGCCAGAGTATGACGTGGGGCCAGACACCATCTGCAAGACAAGTGGCAGGAAGGGTTCAGCCAGGTCTATTGCTTTTGGAAGCCCTCCCTGTCCGCCCCCTGGTGGCTGCACCCCACACCTGAGTCAACTCTTGCAGTGCCTGGCTGTCAACTTCCCCACCATCCAGGCTGTGTACACCACTATGGGAGAAGGCTCGAGGTCGGGCCGAGCCAGGTCCCCCAACTGTGTGCAGCCGTTCTGTTCCACAGGAGCCACTCCCTGGAGCCTTGGTGTCGGAGCTCAGGAGTGTCTGGGCTGCAACGGACAGGAGCTCAGAGGACACTGTAAAGCAGAAGGGGAACTCTGGCTGTCACAGAGGCAAAAAGCCTCTCACCAGCATCTATACTAGCTAATCCACCCACAGATAATTCTAGATACTAGGGAGAAGCAGGCTGGAATTCCTGGGCCACCTGGTAGGAAAAATAAATCACCCACCAGCCCAGCATCTCCCTCCTGCTGGTTCTTGCCCTCCAGGGCTATAAGAAGCAAGTCCATTCCCAGGGAGGCAGACCTTCTAAGAGCAAGCAAGCCTGGAGACTTATCCTTGTAACAATGGCTGGCTAACAATTGGCCTGTCTGAGCATCAGTTTTCTCACCTCAGAGAGGCAGTAATATCACTCCCTCAAAGAGTTAGAAGATCACATCCAAAAGATCACACCAAAAAAGCACCCCAGAACACTGCCAGGCACTCCAGATACTCTTTGTCAAGTAGAAGCAGCACATCAGGGGCATTATGAGCTGCAGCAGTTCCAACTATGGTCTTGAGAACCAACCAAGTTGAAGTTTAAATTTTGGCTGTGCTGCTTACCAGTTGGTGACTTTAAACAAATGACCTTGTCTTTTTGAGCCTGTTTCCTCATCTGGAAAGGGCTGTGGTTTTGAGTACAAGACAACACATGCCCCATGATGTCTGGCATGTAGAAAATGATCAATAAACAGCAGTTTGTAATGAGATTTATTTGGATATCTCATCTGTATCTCCCTGGCTCCTTCACATACAGCAACTGCAAGTTCCTTTATGGGTAATGCTCCTCAAATAAAAGCAACAAAGCAGAAAGATGCTGCTGGGGCAGGGAGTGAGCAAGCAAGCAGGTAGCTGGCAGCTCTCAGGGAGAGAGGTGGCGGGGTGGGAGAGCCAAGGGGCTGACTAACCCCCAGGGGCGGCGGCAGTGCCCGTCTCCGACATGCTCCGCTCCCGCGTCTCCTTGTGCCCTCCTGCCAGCCCCAGGCTCGTGGGCTTGGCCTCTGAGCTGGACTTCTTTCGGTCCTTGTTGCACCACTTCCAATCTGGGTGGGCCTTGAAGTGGGCCTCCTTCACCTGGCAGGAGAGGGCAGGGCGACCCTTCATTTACCCGCCCCACCAGAGCAAATCAAGAACAGTCAAGAGGAGGAAGCATTACCTGGAAGGCCAGGTCATGGTACTTCTGCTTCTCTTTGGGCCCCAGGGCGTACCACCACTCTCCCAGAATCTTGCTGACGGTCCGGTTGTCCTGGTTGGGGTGGCGCTGGTGGACCAGGGCCCGGTGCCGCTTACTGAAGATCATGAAGGCATTCATAGGTCGCCGTATATGGTCCTTCTCCCGCTACAGTAAACAATCCAGAGCAAGGTGGTTAGGACCAGGGAAACATACTTGGATGACCATATTATGAGTAAAACAGATAGAAAGGAGGCACCTTATTGGGGCTGCGTCCATCCTTCTCAGAAGATGAGTCTCGTTCCTTGGGCAGGGCACTGAGGGACTGTGTCCGACGTTTTCCAGGTGGCAGAGGCAACTGAATCTCCGGAGACATGATGGAAAGGAAGCTGGGGGAGCATCAGGGACAATGAGGACCATGGCTTTGGCTACCCTCTCCCCCCACCAACTTGTCCCAAGTTGTGATGCACTCACGCATCATCATGGTCACTCTCTGTCTCACTATCCAGCCGGGGCTCTCCTGGGGGACCAGAAGCTTCTTCCTCCGTGGTAGGAGGGGGACCTTTACCAGGTTCCACCACCCCCAAAGTATGTGGGGGTCCAGGCCCTGGGCTCTCAGGGCATGTGGCTCCAGGAGGTCGCCCGGGGTCAGCATTCCCTGTCCCTCCTGATGATTGCTCATGAGCAACAGCTGCCGACTCAGCAGGTTCTGAAAACACAGAGGTACATCAGAGGGCCACTGAACCACCTACTTCTCCCCATCCACAGGCCTTCCCACAGAACCCCACCCCTCACCTTTGCTCTGATTGGAGGCCACTGGGTGGCTGGCAGGTTGCTGGGCTTCACTCGGCTGCACAGAGGGGTCTGGCTGGCTGGGTGCCAGAAAGGGAACTAAGGAGTGCCAGGGGAACACAGCCACAGAGCGAGGTTCCACGTTTGTCCACACTGTGGGAAAGAGACAGGTGAGCTGGGTAGCAGGAGAACTTGGCCCTGACCCCCAACCCTGGACAAGGTGGCTCTGTCCCTTCTTTACACCTCTTTCCCTAACCCTAGAGCCTCTTGGGCTTGTCGGTGAGATGTCACTCAGGAAAAACTCCTCCCTGAAAGATCTCTAGATTTATAAAAAAGAACACAAAAGCAGAAAAGGGAATAGTACTCACAACCCACCCCCCCACACACCTCCACCAGCCCTGCCACCAGGGAACAGACCAGAGGAACGACTGGCTCCTGCCACAAATGAGGTCACTCAGCTGCCATTCCACACTCCTGATGCCCCAAGACTTCTATGGGGTTGGGGACCCCCATGCCTGTCACAACACATTCCCAGCACCCCATGTTGCCATCTGACAGCCCCTCACATTGGGCTCACAATTCCCTTTCCCTCTCCAGAGGCAGATGGCCCTGTCTTCCCTCCCCTTTCAATTCTCTGTTCCCCCAGGGTTGTGGGGGTCTCACACAGACCAGCCCCTGGTATATAATATCTTCTTGGACTTCCTCCCCCAAGACCCCAGAGGGCCAACCTGCCCTTCCTGGGCGGGGCTCAGGTGGCTCCAGCAGCTCTCCCCCCTTCCCCAGAGACTTCCAGAGCCCATAAAGAAACCTCCCAACCTCCCTCCCTCCCCTAAACCCCCAAGCTTATCTTCAGCCCAGTATCCAGCCTCCTTGCCCAGAAAGAGGCGAGGGTGTGGTAAACTCAGAAGAAAAGGCACAGACAATAGGGCAAAGGAGAGAACTGTTACAAGTCTCTGCTCAGAAAAGGCAAAAAGTGCCAGGTGTTTCCTTGAGGCTAAGACAGGAAGACACTACCCTCACCAAGAGGCCACCCCAGGGGTCCAACCTTCAGCTCCCTGAGCTGGCACAGGAGGGCGGGCCTGAGCTGGACCTGCCCCTGCTACACCTCTGGATAGCTTGGCCAGGAGGGGGTTCCCCCTCTCACTGCCCAGGTCCGGGGGAGAAGTGGAACCAGCAGAGCACTGGAGGAGAGAGGCCCCTGCTAGGGGAAGACGAAGAGGAAAGGAGGGAAACGCCCTAGCCCGGGTCTCCATCATTCCAGGCAGCCCCTTGATCCAGATCAACCTGACCTGAGGTGACCCCCCCATGGCTTCAGAAACCTAGACTGGGGGAGCTATGTGTAAGGAATTGGCCTCAAGACCTGATTTTTGAGGGACTAACAAAGAAAAAGTAGCTCTCAAAGAAACAGAGAAATGGGGATCTGGAAAACAGCACTGGAGGATACACAAGACTAAATGACAACCCTGTCCCTTACCCTTGGGGGCTCCCAAAACCTGCTGGGCCCTCCAACCCCACAGCAGCCCCCAGGGACCTAGACCTGTTCCTTTCTTCACAAAATCTCATCAGGGGCTCCTCCTTTCCTAGGAAGTGGGAAAAGAGGGGCTCAACAGACAATGGCGGGCAGTCCTTTGGTCCTACAACCTCTCTAGTACACTACCCTCCAGGTGTCCCAGTCTGTATCTCTTTTTTGTCAAGGTGCACACAAACACTCCAGTCTTGTTTTGAGCAACAGTGTCTCACTTCCCGAGCTAGGCTTATCCTGAGCCCACTACTCCAAGCACCCTCCCCCTTCCGATTCCACACCTTCCACCAGCAGGTCTCAAGCATCTCCGATTCTAATTCAGGCTCCAAAGACACTCTGCACCCTCGCCTCCCATCTCACCACGGACCTGTTCACCCCATCACTTAAAAACAGCTTTCCCCAGGTACTCCCCTCTCCCTCCTATCGCTCCATCACGTTCCCACCTGCCGTTACTAACCGCTCGGCCCCGTCGGGCTCCGTAACTTTCCCGGTACTCCTTTACTCTGCCTCTACGGTTCTCGTACTACAGCCCCATCACCGTTATTTCAGACTTAACACCCCGACACCTTAACCCCTGCAGTCCAGGGACCCGGCGCTACTGACCGAACATGCCGAGGCCACGGGAGGCCGCGCCGGACGCGGGCATCAGGGGCCTGTGGGCCGAGTACATGGTCCGGCACCGGGGAGCCCCGGCAGGGGCTCGCACCTCTCAGCGACCGTTGCCGCTCCGCCCGCAGCCGGCTCCTTGGCCGTCGCCGCTTGGGCCCGGGGGGAACGGGAGGCCGTCGCCGCATGCCCCCCCCACCGCCCCCCTCCTGCCGCCCCACGCGGGGGTCTCCGCCGGGCGCGCCTGCGCACAGCGCCGCCTGCCTCCCGCCGCCCGGGGGGGCGGGGGAGGTCAGAGCGCGCCGGCCCCGCCCCGCCCCCCGGCGCGCGCGGGGGCCGTCACGGGGCGCGCGGCACGGGGGCCATCGGCGCCGCCCCCTCCCTCTCCCTCCTCCCTCGCGGAGTCCGGCGGGCGGGGCAGGCGGGGCGGGGCGCGGCGCGCGTGCGCGGGGGCGGCCCCCTCCCTTCCCCGCTGGCTGGCTTGCTGGCTTGCTCGCTCTTTCGCTCCCTCCCTCCCTCGAAGCTCCGGCGGGTAACGGCTCTGGCCCCGCACGCCCCGGCTGCTAGCGCCGCCCGCCCCGCCTTTCCAGGCCCTGGGCCCGCGGCTCAGCGCCCGGTCGACCTCCGGCCCCAGGCAAGCAGAAGGACCAGCGTGTGTGTGTCCGTGCGCTCCGAGCAAGCCCCGCGCCGAACCACCGCCGCCTCCCCGCCCCGCCACTACTACGCGCTCCCCTCCCCCCGCCGCGCCTCCCCCCGCCCCTTCCCCGCTTCCCCCGCGGCCTTCCGCGCAAGCCCGGCCCCCCGCGAATAATCCCATTGGCTGCCGCTGCCGCGCGCGGGTCAGGCCCCGCCGCGCCCGCCCCCATTGGCCGCCCCGGGGGAACGTCAGTCATATGCAAATAGAGGCAGGGCGGGGCGGACTCCGGTTGGCCCGGAGCCGTCCGGGGGCGGGCCCGCGGTAGGAGGGTGGCAGGAGGGCGCACTGCAGCAAAGGCAGTGAGCCAGGGGGCGGTTCGGGGTGCTGCGCTGCTGCGGAGGCCCTGGATTGACTATGGTGCTATGTGTCCAGCTCGCAAAAGAAACGCTCACGCGTGGCTCGCCTGGGCGCGTCTGGCCACGCTGAGCAGACAAATCACGTAGGGTGGGCGAGCCATCCCTGATGCCTCCTAACTTATACGCGCGCACACACTCCTCATAGACAAGACTTCATGCCACACCCCATTATCACACACAGCACGGGCACCATATGCCCTCCGTCTTACACCTACACTGTCACACGAGAAGTCATACCCCGTACACCTGCTCAAACTGATGTACTAACATACACTCAAGGTCCTTCATTCCCCATCAATCGTGCACACTCAATTCTCACCCATACTCTTTAAATCACCCATTTTGTACATGCCCTGTCACGATAGTTCACCAACACATCTTCATCACACTTCCACTAGCCCACATGAATCACAAACTAACATATCAGGTTCCACACTCAGTGTAACAGCATTTGCCTAATATGAGGCCATGGCCTCACTCCCCAGCCTGCAAAACAACACGTCAAACAGGCAGACCTCAGCACAGTCACTGCTTGTCCACTACACACACCCCACATTCCTCCCACACAACCACACACATTCTCATAAAGCCTCCCTAGCACTCATACCCCGACACCAACACACCACACTCTATAAACTTACCCTCACAGACACTATATTCATACTTAAGTACCAGGACCCATCAGTTGTACAGAGCCCTGTGGCCTTAGACCATCATCACTCAGCTACCAGGCCTGACTCATCTACCACTTGTGACACTACCTAGCAGTGTAAAGCAGGGGACAATTGGCTATCCCTCCTGCAACATCCTACCTCCAGGAAAGGGAGGAAAGGGCCAGGAGGAATAAAGGAAGTTAACACTGGGGTTGTTGTGCTGGGAGCTTGTATTTTCCTGTTCACTGAATCCTCACAGCCTCCTGGGGAAATTTGTTTTATTACGCCTGTTTTTCTAGTGGGAAAATGAGAGTCAGGCTGAATAAAGTGTATATGATCATGCAGAATGGATGATACTAGTCCAGTGCTCAAACTCAAGTGTTCTGGCCTTTACTCAAAATAATCCTCAAGATGGACACAAGCAGGGAATTCCAAAGAGAGGCCCAGGAATATGATCAATCAATGATACCGAGAGACTAGTGAACTACAGAAATGTGAGCAGGTACACAGAGATACAGGAAAGGGTCTGGAAACCACCAGACAAAGATGCAGAGGCCCTGTATCACCCAAGAGGGATCCTGAAATCACACTCAGGAGAGGTAGGGGCCCGAGTTCACACCTGGGCAGGTAAAGGTTGCACAGGCTCAGATGGACCAAGACTAGGCTCCTACACAGGCAGAACTTCCACAAGAGCAGGTAAACCCCTTTCCCAGCCTGCCCCATCTACATAAGGAGCTGAAGACATGGAAATGGGGCAAAAACTGGGTAACCTGATCAAGAGGCAAAAGAAAGGTCTGCAGCCTTCTGACCTCCAAAGATGGCAAGGCCAGACATTTGGCTTTGAGCCTGGAGGAGCTACCAGAGGGACTATTAGGTGACTGCCCCCTCCTCCCCATGCAGCCCCAGACTCAGACCCTCCATTACCTCACTGCCCCAGGGACTGCAATGTGAGGCAGAAATTGAGGCTGAAATCAATGTGGCCTGCTATCTCCCCACCACTGCCCCCTCCTCTTCCCACCGGTGAGTCACCTATTGGTAAGTTAACCCCTTCTCCACTACAGTGAAGCTCAGGGACAGAGCTCGGAGGAACCATGCTCCCCCACTTCTGTTGGAAGAGCCAGGCATGGCACAGCAGGGAAAGAGGGCCCCACACATCTGGGAGGACTGCACATCTGTTAGAATACACAGTGCCCGAGGAAAAAGTATGAGAAGAGGCCCCTTTTGGGACAGGGTACAACCAAGTGGGGGCCCAGCCTGGCAGGGAGGGGCAGGAATCCGGGCGGGAAGGGCCCCCCTGCCCTGGGCGCTGGGCCAGCCCTATACTTAGCTTCCATTGTTCAGGGTGGAGGAACCCTGGGTGGGGGTGGATTAGGAGTGGAGGGGAGGGAGCAGGACCTATCCCCAGACAACTCCCTCTCTCCAGGCATCCTCAACCCTACTTGGGTCCTCCCTAGCTGGAAAAGACTGAGAAGGTTCCCCAAACCAGGGCCCCAGCCCAGTCTGAGGAGGTACACAGCCATCTGTGACTCAAAGCTGTACTGGGCAGAACTGTGATGTAAACTACTCCTAATTCCACATAGGTTTGACCCCTAAACTAAACAGCTCCCACAGTACCACCCCACCCTGGCCTGGGGACAGGGAGCCCAGACAGAGACACCAACAGCCACCAAGGTTAGTGCAGGCATGAGCCTGCCCAGACGCCTGGGGCGACCAGCCAGGGATGCTAACAGGCAGAGCGACTAGCAGACAAGCTCTGAACTTACGGGCCCCATTTATTGACCCCGCAAGGCACTCCGCCCCCGCCTGCGGCTCTCCACCCCGCTCTCTAGGCCCAGTCCCCGCCTGGGTGTCCCCAGCTCCCCTCACCTGCTCTTCTCCACACACACACACACACACACACACATACACACACACACACACACCCACCCACCCCGGGTGGCGTCGGCGACGGCCAGGGTTGCCTGGGGAACGAGCCCAGGATTGGGCTGGTGAGGCTCGGCAGGGATAGGGGCCTAAAAATAGCGCCACAGTGAGTCAGTGTGAGTGGGGCTGGGGTAGGCAGGAGAACCAGGAGCGGAAAAAAGGCAAGAGAAAGGAGCAAGGGAAAATCCCCAGGGTCTAAGAAGGACAGGATGTGGATGAAAAGCGGGATAGGGCCTTGTGGGTGGAAAGGTGCGGGGCAGAGAGGGGTGTACAGGCGCCAGAACTGTGAAGGCTGGTCGGCGCGAGCTAAGGGAGGCGCCAACGCCCGGGCGGAGGAGGGGGCGCCGCCCTGTGTTCCCCTCCCCTCCCAGCGCTCACGAGATTTTCCACTCGCTGCCTGGCCCCCAGCCAGACCCCGGCAGGCCCCACAAAGCCGCTTTGTGCTGGGAAGGCGGGCGGCCGCCCCACCGGCCTGACACCCACGCGGGCCGCTGCGGGGCGCGGGCCAGCTGGCACCCTAGTTGTCTGCAGGGCCCGGGGGTGGGGGCACCCAGCGCGAAGTCGCGTAGGGGTTAACTGCGCAGGGGCGGAGGGAGTGGGCTTCGGCCAATCGGCGGTCGGCGGGTGCAATGTCAGCCAATGGGAAGGACCAATGCCTCACGCCGGGGGCCTACCCGCTGAGGCGCGCGGGAACCTGCACCCCTGGTGCAGACCGGGGTAGGGCGCGGTCCTCACACCGTGCCTGTCTGCATCTACGAAGCCCCAGGTGCACGGTTTCTGTCTACTTCGCGATCAGCAGGCTCAGAGGGGGGTAATCTCACAGTCAGATGGTGGCACGACCTACATTTGAACCCGTTTGCTTGGCTTTTCTGCCTAAATGAGAGGACGGGGGTTCCCTGCTCGTAACCTGGTGGGGGGCAGGAACAAGGGACGGAGTGCGGGCGGAGGAGGCGACTCGGTGGGCGAGGGTCCAGCCGCCTGTGGTGCAACCGCTGCCGCCGTTGGTAATGAGAGCCAGACGCCGTCGCCGCCGCTAATGCGCCTCCCTCCCGGCCACTAATGGAGCCATTAATGCCCGGGCGCCGGGGGCTCCGAGACATAACCCCCCCTCCCGCTGCGCATGCGCGCACCTACTGCCCCGCGGCCTGCAGCCACCAGGAGGCAGCCTGACCCCTCCAAGGGTCTAGTGCCGGGGTCTGCTAAACTGGGGGAGCAAGGGTCTCTTCCTTTAAGTCACAATTGACTCATAAACCCCTGCAACCTCACGAATTGTCCTTCCCCCTCCAGCCCTCTCCCCCAAGCTCTTCCCAAACTAGGGCCTCCTTCCTTTTCCAGAGCAGTCTCCAGGGATCTTTGACACTTAGATCCCACGTCTTCCCTCCCCAGCTTTAAACCCTGTCTTGGCTATTTAGGGGCTCCAGAATACAGCCCCAGCTTCTCAGTCTGGCATTCAAGCCTGACCTGGATGGACCTGTCCTCCATGTCCATGGTACCCTTCTACCAAGCCTGGGTTCTTGTGTCGGTTCCAGCCTTAGCTAGCCACTCAAAGAGTTCATGCACTTTGACCGCGCCTGGCCTTTGCTTATAAACCTACCTTGGCCTGGATTGCTCTGTCCTTCCTTTCACTACTCTGAAACCTGCTCATTCTTCATACTTCAGTTCAAATGGCACCTCCGATGAAAAGTCTACCTGAACCTCCCTCTCAAGCCCCTATGGGCAAATGAGTTGCCTCTATCCTCAGGATTCCCTATAGTCAATACTTCCTTTGGCTCATCCTTTTCTGGGCCTCCAACATCACATCTGCCTTTCCCAGGCACTTGTCCCAAGACTACTCAGTCCTAGACCTGGCAGAGGTAGCAGGAAAGAACTGATTTGAGAAAGAACTGTTTGAGAAAAAATGGAAATTAGTACTAGGAAAAGCCTGGATTTGGGAGTCAGGAGACCCAGGCTCAACACCCTCAGTCCCTCTTCAGGCCTCATTTACCCTACCTGCCCAGCTATAGTTGATGGGTACTGCCTTGACTCTAAGTTGCCACCACAAGCATCCCCTGGGAGGCAGAGGTGGAGCTGATCTGGTTCATGCCCTCTAGCAGGTGGGTGGCCACAGGAGCTGCTTTCCTGCCACCCTCCACAGCCGGATCTCCTAGCTTGGCCCATACAGCCCCCGCCTTCCTGCCTGTCTGGGGAACAGGTGCCCGGATGACTGCAAGATGGAGCCTAACACTTCTCTGGAGATTATGAAGACAATAGTGGGCAGTTGATTTGTGAAGGAGTAAGAGGGGGCCCCCATGCCCAGACAACCTCCCAGCACTTCCCAAGAAGGAATAGGGGACCTGGTGCTTAGCAGTTGCTCACTGACATTTTAAAATAAGATCCGAGAGCCAGGCACAATAGTGCATACCTGTAATCCCAGTGACTTGGAAGGCTGAGGCAGGAGGATTGCCAAGTTCAAAGCAACTTAGCAAGATCTTGTCTCAAAAAGGGCTAGGGATGTAGTGCATTGACTAAGCATCCTTGGGTTCAATCCCTAGTACCTGTGTGTGTGTGTGTGTGTGTGTGTGTGTGTGTGTGTGTGTGCGTGTGTGTGTAGGATGGGGTGTGAGTTTGGGATGCGGGCAGCAACAATGTGTAAAGACTAGGAGAGAGCCAAGGGTCAGGCCATGCAGGCCCAGGGAGAGAGGACCCTAAGACTGAGAACCAAAACAGCTTGGGCTGGAAGCTCTAACAAGGACTGAAGTCTAGAGAGGGACAAACCCACAAAGGTAAAAAGCCAGACTCACTCAGGCAGCCTGAGGTTCAAGAGAGATACAGAAATAGAGAAATAAGAGAACAGGGACATGTAGTGGTTTGAAGGGAGACCGAAGTCCAGAGGAGGGGCAATGCTTGTCAATAAAGGGAAGCCATGCAGGAAGCTGGAGCTGGGAGGGAGACCACGCCAGGAATGGAACTGAGACATCTGGCCTCCTAGGCTGGGACTAAAGGCTTGGGTGGGGTTCTTCTCCTTGAGAGCAGGCGGGAGTACTCAGAGGGAGGTGGCAAAGGCAGCTGGCTAGCCATGCCATGCACAGAATGCAGAGAATGCCGGCAGCCTGCCCCAGCACATCCCCCAGAGGAAGCAAATGCCTGGTGGGGGGCAGGAGCAGGCAGGCTGCCCTGGGCCACCCCCTCACACCTGCTACCTTCCAATGGAGGGTAGGGCCCTCGCACAGGTGGGTAAAGGGGGCCAGGACTACAGTCTCACTGTGCCAATGGAGGCAGTCTGCTCTATTTGGGCCTGAGAGGGAGGAGGTCCCAAGGTACCCACCTCCCAAGGTTTTAGAGAAGTCTCTGGGAGAAGAATGAAAGGGCCAGCTGGCTGGGGGGGGGGGGGGCGGGTACAGCCTGGATACCTCAGCATAAGTGTTGTCAGGGAGGCACTGTTCAGAACTGCCAGGACAGGAACTGGACAAGTTCTGACGACCAGGTAGCCTCTAACAAAGGGCCTCGTTTTTCTGAACTTCAGTTCTATCCCTGAACCATAGGGCTGGTAATCCTTGCTTCACAGTATCAGGTGGATTTGATGAAATGTCCCCAAGCCTGGGGTTGAGCACAGGCTATATGCTCAATTAAAAAAAGGTTTATTATTGTTTTTATTGTTATTATTGATAGTGCTTAAAAGCCTTAGATCTTGGGTCAGATAGCCTGAGTTCAAATCCTGGCTTGCTTCTTAGCTTGGTGACCTCTCTGGACTGCAGTTTCCTTCTCTGGCCAATGGAACTGACCTCCAGGGGGCGTTTCAAGGACTCAATCATGAAAAGCTCTGCAGGGATCTGGAACAGCTTATGAGGCACAGGCACCCCCAGTGCTCAGTAAGTCATTACTAGCTCTTAGTGCAATATGGTGATTGGCAGACCTGGTTCAAGGTCTGGGCCTGCCCCTCCCTGGCTGGAGACCTCAAACGGGATGACTTCCTTTTTTACCTCACTTCTACTCTGGAAAATGATGGTAAAAGCACCTGCTTGGGAGGCCTCAGCATCACCGGTAGCAGTGCCAACCCTCCCCACTCTGCAGCAGTGAGGGTCATCTGAGACAATGCTCTAGGGCCAGTGAAGGGATTGTGGGTGTGTGGGCGGTGGGTAGTGAAGGGGTGGTTGGAGACTCTCTACTTCAGTTTCTTCTTCTGCCCAAAGACAGAAATCTTGTCATGCCTACTTCTGAGGAATTTTGCTCATATCAACTACAACAACAAATGCAAGGGTCAAGGGGGTGGGGTGAAACACAGTGCTGACTACCTCAAAATGTGAGTTGGGGAGTAGGCATAGCCCATGCCCTGTGCCCTGGCTCTGGAGACAGGCCTGGGCTGGAGCTGTGTGAAGGCAGGGCCTGGTTCCATCCTGAATTGGCCCCGTCCCAGCTGAAGCTACAGCAGCTCCTACCCACATCCACACCTTCCTTCTTCCATGGTCACCCTGCCTCTGGTCTCAGGGATTTGGTGCAGCTGTGGTTGAATCCGCTCAAAACATTCTACAGCTCCCTAGTACTCTCGGGATAAAGTTCACAAGTCTTCTAATGGCTCTCTGCAACTGGACCCTTGCTCTCTAATACAGCTGCACATCCCAACACTCACCCACCATCCATAGCCCTTGACTTCAACGTCCTGTAATTGTATCCTTCCACCTTTAAATCTTTGCCCAAACTCTTCCTTCTGCCTGCCTACCTAGCCCTGCTCATATCTGTAGAGCCTCGGGTTCCTGCTCCAAGAAGCCTTTCCTGAATTTTCAGGCTGGATCAGCATCTTCTCTGGGCTTTCAAGGCCTCCTGGGCTTCCCCCAGCCTATCCCTGACCGTGCTAGACTGTCACTGTCCATTATAGGTCTGTTGACTCCAGGGATTGTGAGCCATGTGAGGGCAGGGATGTGTCTGCAGCATCATCCAGCACAGGGCTGGGGACAGATAGACAAAGAGGAGGCCTTGTGCCAACAGTAGATAAATAAAATGGTGCTAGGGCTGGTGACAGTTCTGTCATCCTTGCTCTGAGTTGCTCCTAAAGGCCCAAGCTGGTCTGGACCCCTGGCTCTCCAGCACCATCTCAGAAGTGCCACTCTTCCAGCCCCAGCCTCAGCCCTGCAGCCACAGACTTCCTCCCCTCTCTTCCTAGGCTGTCCTCCTTCCACCTTGGAGCCTTCCCACAGGCCTCCTTCAGGAGGCTCTTCCAACCCTAGAGTTGCCGGTTTGGACTCATCAATTAAGATAACTCTTGGTTTACCCACTTTGACCCAAGGGCTGCCAGACTAGATTCACACCTGGAGGGGTGTGCAGCACACCCTGGCTCCCTCCATGGTACTGACCACATCTGTAATGTTTAATGGGCTCCAGTCTTTGGTCCTGCCACTGCCTGGAAAGGACCTGTTAAAGCCTTGGTTTTTCCATCTGCAAAACAGTATTACAATCCAGTGGTCATAAGCTGGTCTGCCTAGGTTTGAAGGGTAGCTCCAGGATTTATTAGTCATGAGACCCTGGGCAAGCCACTAACTTGGCCTCTGTTTCTTCTGAACAAGAATAAACAGGCCGGGCTCATTGGCACATGCCTGTAATCCCAGCAGCTCAGGAGTTGAGGCAGAGGACTGCAAGTTCAAAGCCAGCCTCAGCAACTTAATGAGGACCTGGGCAACTTAGCGAGACCATGTCTCAAAAAAAAAAAAAAAAACAGAATAATCATGTCAGCCTCCTGTTGGAGTTGTTATACAAATAAAAGGAGCTAATATTTTACAAATGTTTAGAATAGGACATGTATGTGAATGCTATATTATGGAATGGGTGTGAAAACTTGTTGAGATAACCCACATGTAGTGCTTATCACAGAGATGCCCCTGCCCAGGACATGGGAACTGTCACCATGATTATCAGCCCCAACAGGGGCCTGACGTGGAGTGTACATTCAATAGAGAACTGCTGATTGATGGACCCCTTGAGAGCATGGTCCATAATAGGCAGCATCTGGAAACACACATCAAACCTTGAAAGTCCAGTCCCCTGGCTGAGGCATATACAGCAACATCTGAGCAGAGAGGAAGCCAGCCTCTCCACAAAACCTTGAAGAGGCCTATTCAAAGTTAGCCCTTGCCCAGCCCACCCACCTGCCCTCTTACCTGTTCCAGGCCGGCCCATGATGACTTCCTTCTTGGGGGCAGGATGGCTGGTATAGCTGCTGGGCACCAGGACAGGCAACAGGGCAGCAGGTGAGGGATGGAAGGCCACAGGCTGGAAGGGCGAAGAAGCCAGGCCAAAGGTGGGCATCGGCTGGGCCACAGCAGTTGGCGCAGCTGGAGGCACGGTGATGGGCACAGGGGCCGGCAGAGGTGGGGGCAGGCCAGGCTTCCCACTGGCCACCCCAGGGGGCACTGGGGTCTCACGGCAGCCCCGCCCAGGTCCCCCAGCCCGTGCCTCACCAGCAGTGCCCACATCCCCAGGGAATTTGGAGGGCAGCGGCACATCAGGGTTACGGACAATGACAGGTGAGTCCCGCTGCACAGCAGGCACCCTGCGAACTGAGGGCCCTGGATCCGAGGTTAGGCCGGCAGGTGGGGGCAACAGCAGCAATGGTGAAGGCTGGCGGGAGCGAGAGAAGGGCACAGCAGGTGATACGGCCCGGAAGCCAGCCGGTGTGGAGGGTGTCGGTGTGTGGGACACTGAGTCCACACCAGAGTCTAAGCTGTCGCCCTTGGGGAAGTCTGGGGCAGCTCCTCCACCCCCTGTGCCAGGGGCCCCCAATGACCCTGGGTGGGGCAGCAGCTCAGTCTTTCGTCTCCCGGGGCTGATGGGCACGGTAAAGGTTAGGTTGGTCTGGAAAGTGGGTAGAATGCCAGAGGAATGGCGCTCTCGAGGGGCAGGCGGTGGTGGGTGGGGACCCAGGTCTGGTGGTGTCAGAACGCCTGCCTTAGGGGTGCTGGCACTCAGATGGCGACTGCGAACAGCGGTGCGCTGGATGACTGGAGAGGCATTGATGGGGCTGAAGTTGGCAGGGCGGAAGCCGAAGAGTGGCGAGGGTGAGGGTGACGGGGCAGGCGAGAAGGGTGACTGTGTAGAAACGGGTGAGAAGGAGGGTGTACCCGAGCGGGAACTGCCCAAGGACACCAGCATCACAGCGGCCTCACACTCGTCGAACTCAAAGCGTGACAGGTCAGTGGGGGCCACCAGGCGTGGGCGTGAGTCTCCCCGGGCTGCCACGCTGCTGGCCTCACTGTCCCTTGATGTCTCATCACCCCAGTCAAACTCGGTGCTGCCCTCACGGGCCGCCACGCCAGTTGGTCGCCCAGCCCCACCGGGCCCACCGTCAGCCAGGCCCTCCATCTCCTTGGTCCGCATGGACAGGTGACGTGAGCAATAGCCCCGCCTCTGTGACTCTTTCATGCAGCCATCTCGTGAACACAGCCGCCGCCACTGTTTGCCATTGAACTTTTTCCGGATTCCATTGGGTGTGCAGACGACATCGCCCTTCTTGTACTTCTGCTGGGCAGCCGTCAGTGGTGTGCGGGCTCGGGCTGCTGGCGCAGCCCCCTTCTCCAGTGAAGCCACACTGCTACTCCGGCTGCCACCCTGGCTCCCCTCCTGGCAGGGCGAGGGCTGCTCACCAGGGCGGCCAGGGCCAGCAAAGGCTGGGGATTTGGGGGGAGGTGACAGGAGTTGGGGTGGGGGCAGTGGGAGCAGGGCTGGGGTGCCCAGGGCTGGTGGGTGCTTCTCCTCACCCTCCTCACAGTGAGCCCCAAGGTTGCCACCGAAGCTGATCTTGGAGACCTCAGCATCCTCGGGCTGTTTGGGGTCCATGGCAGCAGGGCAGGGTGGAAGGGCAGACCCAGCCTCGGCCTGCTCTTCCTCAGGGCCTATGGGGGGCTTCCTCAGCAGGGCTTCAGGTTCCCATGGTGGCCGCAACAGGCGTAGGCTAGAGCGAGCCACCCACACAGCCTCCTCAGGTTCACGATGCAGCGGCTGCTGGGGCTGTGGTAGGGCGCCTGAGCCAGGGCTGAGGCGGACCTTGTAGGCAGCTGGCTTAGTAGCCACCTCCACCACCACGCCCTCACGGTAGGCAGCCACGCCAGGCTCCACACAGGTACAGACAGCTGTACCCACCACTAGTGCACCCGGTGGTGGTGTGGCATCCAAAACCACATCCACACCACCACCTGGCACCCCCTCATAGAAAGTCAGGGCCCTGTCACCAGGGAACTGCACACCTAGGTCCTGGCTTCGGCGCACCTGGCGCACCACAGCAGGCAGGAAGAGGCCATCACCACGCCTAGCCAGCACCCGCTGGGACCGCAGCTGCCGCAGGTCATAGCCGCCACTGGTGCCTCCAGGGGGCCAGGGACCTGGACCACAAGCCTCAACAGACTCATCCTCCAGGTCGGCTGAGTGCTCACTGGCTGTGTCAGTGGAGGAAGAACGGGTGGAGGTGGGTAGCCGTGGAGGCACACCCAAGGTGCTGGCCTCCTCAGGGGTCCGTTCTTGTTCTTCAGGGACCCCAGCCACCCCACTGTTGCCAGCCCCATGCTCCTCTACATACTTCTTCTTGGGCGCACGAGACTTGAATGTGGCCGTCTTACGGCTGAGTGAGGGTTCCCAACGGCCTGCCTCCCCATCCCCCTTTGGGTCCTCAGCTGGACCTGGGGTTGGGTCGCTGGGGTGTAGCTCTGGGGGTGGCCCCTCAGCCCCAAGGCCCTGCTCAGTCTCCTCCTCGCCTTCTTCAGCCTCTTCTGGCCCCAGTTGCTGTTGTGGCTGTGCCTCTTCATCCTCCTCCTCTGGCTTGTCACCCTCCCCAACCCCTCGCCGCCTCAGAGCCTTGGCCCTGGTGGCTGGTGGGGACTTGTTGCCACTGCCAGGACCTGAAAGGCCAGTGCATGCTTTCTTCATTGGCTTCATCTTTTGTCCACCTGCAACATGGGAGAGCAGATGGGGATCACTGGGAGAAACTTAGGAAACCCCCCAGACCCAGTGTCCCCCAATATTTCTTACTTGTTGAGTCCACTGCCTCAAGTCCATGATCCCCAGGGCCTTCTCCCTGGCTGTTCTCAACTCATGTGGGCCCTAGCTGGCACCCAGATACAGACTGGCACTTGCATCCCCGGAGCATATACACTCTGGCTCCTTGGGGAACACTCACATATACCTGCTCTCTCTGCAGAGGACACAGAATGTGCATGCACATGTTCCAACAGCCCCAAGGGGATGTGAGGAGCACTGACAGTTCACACCTATGGATCACCGCTTTGTCTGAGCCCTGTGCTTGCTAAGCTTGCCTTTGCTAACTCATTTCATCCTCCAACAACCCTAAGAGGTGGGTGCTACTATCAGCCCCATTTTATATTTGAGGAAACAAACGGCACAGAGAGATTAGGCAACTGACCAAAATCATCCTACTAGGAAATGGCAAAGCTAGGGTCTGAACCCAAGCAATCTGCCTCCAGAATCTGCACTCCTAACCATTTCAGTGTGCTGCCTGTCACATGATCCAGAGGGCATGCTTAGTCTCACTGTCACCATCCAGAGAGTACACACAATCAAATGCACACACATATATAAGCACCAGGCCAGAGAAAAGGAGATGACTGGGCTGTGATGTGAGCCTCTCTCCCTCTACCTTCCCTCCATCCCTCTGGGCAGCTGGGCATGGCCAGGCACTGTGGAAAGGAGTGGGTAAAGAGAGTCTCAAAGGATGGCTGCCCACTCTGATCTGCACCTCAAGCTTGCCAGATACAGCCATCTCCCCAGATCCTGGCAGGGAGCAGCCAGGGGCATATCTGGGGCAAGAGCTCACAGCCAGTGCTGCCACAATGCCATGCATAAGCACATGTACGCAAACAAACACAGGCACACACTCATGTCATCAGTCATCACACAGTGGGACACAGAGCTGTACCCCAGGGTTTCTCTGACCCACTGGACAGGAACCTGCCCCTCCCCCACAGCACAACTGTGATACCCACAAGCCCAGCCCCCTCCTTCTGGCCTGCATGCATCTCAGCCCTGACTGGGCTGGCTCTGACAGTATGGCCCAGTAGGCTGCTCCCCCACTTGGGGGGTCGCCAAATATGCCCTCCAAATCCAGGTGGGGATAAATAGGATAAGGTCAAAAAAAGCAGGACAAGCCCAACAAACCAACCTCACCCACTTCCTGAACAGTCATTACTGCCCGCCCCCTTTCAAGCTGCCCTGAGAAAGGGAAAAAAACTTTACTCTCAAGTCACTTTGAGAATGTGAGAGGGTAAAAGAGGGCTTCCAGGATGTTTAGGAGGGCCCAGGAGCAGAAGATAAACACAGTCAGAGGCACCCCTGACAGTCTTCAGGCTCTCCAGGGATCCCTGGCTTCATGTTCTCCCACTTGGGCCCTGTTCCTCCTACGGACCCTGTAGTCCCAGGCCTGTCCCTTCTATGGGCCAATCCTGTGATCCTCATAGGCAAAGCATAGAAGGCCAGGGAATGGCACCCAAATGCCCAGCAGTTC
This sequence comes from Ictidomys tridecemlineatus, assembly GCF_052094955.1. Lineage (NCBI taxonomy): Eukaryota > Metazoa > Chordata > Mammalia > Rodentia > Sciuridae > Ictidomys > Ictidomys tridecemlineatus. The sequence continues at coordinate 12,219,619 of NC_135491.1, read as the reverse complement.
AACAGCCATCACCACCTTCTCCCCTTTGATGGGCTAGGCAACATTTCTGGGGACTGAGATCTGGCCCCAGTTCTGTCTAAACACAAACCTTTAGATACCCCACCCTGGGCCTACAACCACAGCCAGGCACCCCTAGACCCTGCTGCCCAGCCCACCCTCTTCACCCCAGAAACTAAGCCTCTTTCTTTTCCTGAGGGCCTGCTTTCTTCCCATCCACCCCTCTCTGGAAAACTCCCACTCAGGGTCCTCCCCTCCCTCAGGATCTGAGCAGCAACTCCTGAAGCCCAGGCCAGCCTAGGCCCTGGCTCTGTGGAGTCTCATTCCCTCTGTTCCCATCAACCTTCCTGGCACCAGCTTCTCTGCCACTCTCTTTCTATCCTGTCACCACCTCTACCTCTCTCCTCATAGGCCCTAGGCCCCTCCTCTGTTACCCTCTCCCTGGCACCTCCATTTATCTCTGTCACCTATTCCTCCCAGTCACCCTCCTGTCAGCCATCTCTGGACCTGACACCTTCTCTCTCCATCACCTCTCCCTGTCACCCCCTCCAACTCTGTCCCCTCCCTCTCCCTGTCACCCTGATCCAGTCCTGTCACCCCTCCATTCCTGTTACCGGTTCTCTGCCTACCACCCCTCCCCCCCAATCAACCCTCTTCTATCACTCCTCTCTCCACCACTTCTTCCACTCCGTGTCCCCTTTCCACCATTCCTCCCACCTCTTTCCCCCTGTACCCCCTTTTCCGTGTCCTGCCACCTGTCCCCCCTCGACCCCCAGTCCCCCACACCACCGCTGCCCATGTCAGCCCCAGCCCCGCCCCTCACCTTGAACTCGGCGAGGTTTCGGGGCGGGGGGCCGTGGCCCCGGCTTGGTCCGGTCCGGTCCCTCCCCGCCCCCCCTCCAGCTCTCCCTCTCGATTCTCCCTTTTTTTTTTACTCCAACACACAAAATGGTGAATGGACCTGCAACAGCTGGAGTGACCAGCCAATCAGCGGTCACAACCCCGCTGACTGGCGCCAGCCTAGTCCAATAGATATTCGCAGCCTAGTCGGCTCCGCCCCCCAGCGACGAGCGACGCTCGCAACGACCAATCGTGCCCTTGCGGCAGCGCTAGGAGGAAGGGCCAAAATCCAAGACCGGCCTCCCTCCGGGACCGACACCAACCTGAGCCTACGACCGCCTGATCTGCCTAGAGCCCGGCCCTACAACAAGTGATGGACATTAGCCTTGACCAATCGCAGGTCAGTTTAGTGCCCAATGACTAATACAGTACCCAATCACCATGCACTCTAGGCCGGAACCCAACCTCTGTGAGGGACAGTAGCCAATTAAATGAACGAAGGAGGGGCTAAGAAACGGACTCTCCAATGAGCAGGCTTAGAAGGCGTGGCCCGAGCGTTTGTTGACCGGCTAGTCGCAATTCCTGCTGGGAATAGTAGTCTTCTCACGTCTCCAGCCGGTAGTCGACAGTACAAGGCAGACTACAACTCCCATGTGACAGAGTGCCCAGAGCACCAAAGAACCCCGGCGAGGAGAAAAAGTCGGAAAGGGCTGTTCCTTGTGCGTCTCTCTGGACACCAGGAACATCTTAGACCCAGGGCCCCGACTCACCTAGATTCTGGGCTCTGGCGTCGCCGGTGGCTCCTCTCAGTGGCGGCGGTAGCGGCACGAGGGGGAGGTGCGAGGAGCAGCCAACCGCCAGCCACGAGCCCCGCAGCCAATCAGCAGGGGCCTGGGCGGTGCAATGACCTCACCGGTTCTACTCTCTTGCCCCTCCCCCACGTGGTGTTGCTGCCGGTAGCCGGAGTAGGGAAGTTTGGGGTGGGGGGGGATGGGAGGAGAGACAGTGATGTCACCTTTCCCCTGCTCGATTGGCTGTCGGGTGGTCAAGACTACAACCAATCAACGATCTCTAAAAGTCTGGCGCGGCCCCGCGGAAAGCCCTGTTGCCACCGCGAGGAGAGAGAACGCGCGCTTGTGGGGTGGCGCGCGCTACTGTGTAGGCAACGCGCACGGCCTGGGGCTTAGGGGCCCTGCGGACAAGTCATCACCTCAAAGATTTTGACATTTAGGTCAGCTCGGTTTTCTGACAACCCCCGAAGCTTCATGGTACTTCACACTGCATTCTGGGAAGTACACTGTAGTGTTCTCACCTGGAGAAAGGAGATTTTTTAAAGGTCGTGGGATGGGATATCACACTGGAAGTGTAGAGGAGAGGGTATTAGTAATGGATGCCTGCTGTCCAAATATGGGGTTTTACACCAAGTGTGATTTGTCTATGTACATGCATATGCTTCATATCAGATTTACTGTGCATCAAGGGAAATGGGGAACAATGTACACTGGCCTTTGGGAAGGTTTCTTTCTTTTTTTTTTCTTTTTTTTTTTTTTGGCAGACACAACATCTTTCTTTGTATGTGGTGCTGAGGATCGAACTCGGGCCACATGCATGCCAGTCGAGTGCGCTACCTCTTGAGCCACATCCCCAGCCCAAGGTTTTTTTTTTTTTTTTGCGATGAATTCACAGTACATATCTACTCAAGACTCACAACAGTTGTGAGGGAAATGCATTTAGCCTATTGCAGGTAATACTGTGCAAGTAACATTCGCATTGCTTGTAAAAGTGCTGTAGCATATGTCTTTCACAGGGCCTGAAGGAATGATTAGTTGTCCAATGAGATACACTGATTATGGGAGAGATTCACCTTATCTTTGGGAAACTCCCACTTGTCCACAGAAATTGGGAGATTTTTCACTGTCCACAAGGAGTTCGCACGCACTAAGAAGGAATAGTTATTCTAGTATGTTGCTTTCATAATCTAATACTACTTGTATCTATTTTAATTTTCTTAAAGATCATTCCTACTTCCATACTAGGTTGACTCAGAATTGAAGAAAATTTTATAAGGCTATTATGCTATGCACATCAGGTAGATGCTAAGTCTAGGAAAATTTTGTACTCAAGAGAGAGTTTATACTGTCCACTTAGGTAGACAGTTGGGGAATGCTGTATGCTGTCACAAAAGAGTTTCACAGCTGCCACAGGAAGTTCCCTTATGCATGCAGATGTAAACTGTGTTACCTTTGTGATAGATCCAAAAATTACACTATCCATAGGAAGACTAATACTGGGCAAGTTCACACTGCCATAGGAGCTTAAGTTATGTTTGAGGGAGATTTCTTTTTTTTTTTTTTTTTTAGTTCTCGGCGGACACAACATCTTTGTTGGTATGTGGTGCTGAGGTTCGAACCCGGGCCGCACGCATGCCAGGCTAGCGCGCTACCACTTGAGCCACATCCCAGCCCCAAGGGGGGAGATTTCTATTGATCAGAATGGGTTTCATGTTGCAAGATCAGTTAGCATCAGAAGTGAGGGAGAATTAGACTGGGGGGAAGTCTGTACTCTCCACAAAGGAACTCATCCTCTCTAGACTATTCTGCTGCAGTGAAAGAGGGTTTCCACTATCAGGGACTGTCTCTGGCTGTGATGTGTTTATTATTTGTTTGTTTGCTTATTACAGTACTGGGGATGGAACACAGGGCCTCATACATGCTAGACAAGCATTCTACTACTGAGCTACATTCCCAACCCCTGGCCTTGATGTATATATAATGTCCACAGAGGGATCCCCATTGCTTATGCAAGTTATATCATGCATGAAAGAAACCTATCAGTGGGAATTCACAATGTCAAAGGCCTATTTCTCTTGTCATGTCAGAGAGGAAAGCAGGGAGCTGCACCCTGTCCCTGGGAGAATTACATAAACCATAGTTAACTTAGTTACACAGTTCATTAAGATTACACTGTCATTGGGGTGAGGGGTGATGTTACAGGAGGTAGAATAACACAGGTCTAACCAGGCTGCCTGCCCTCAGGTCAAATCCCAGTGGGCTTCTTCCCAGCTATGTGATGTTGAGAAGGTCACTTAATTCCTCTGTGCCTTGATTTCCACCCTTTTTTAAAAGGTGATAATAAGTCTATGGGTGTACTTCAGTGGCAGAGAACTGACCTGGCATGAGTCTGTGGGTTCCATCACCAGCACTACAAAAAAATAATAATTTTGGGCTGGGGATGTGGCTCAAGCGGTAGCGCGCTTGCCTGGCATGCGTGCGGTCTGGGTTCGATCCTCAGCACCACATACCAACAAAGATGTTGTGTCCGCAGAGAACTAAGAAAAATAAATAAATGTTAAAAAAATTCTCTCTCAAAAAAAAAATTTTTTTTTAATTAAATAATTAGATAACATGTAATAATAATGAGTTAACATGTACAAAACATTTAGAAAGTGTAAGCATGTGCTATTACAAAGTAGCTGGGCACAGTGGCTCATGCCGGTAATCCTAGCAACTTGGAAGGCTGAGGTAAGGCCCTTAGCAGTTTAACAAGACCCTTTCTCAAAATAAAAAATAAAATAAAGGGCTGGGGATGTGGCTAGGTGAGTAAGCATCCCTGGGTTCAATCCCTGGTATCAAAAAATATAAAATATTTTAAAAAGGGTTTCAAATGAGACCCTAGATTTGATTCCTAGTATTGCTAAATAAATGAAATAAATTTTAAAAAATGATATGTGTTTAAGGAGATACTGCAACCTGATTTGTACATGACACAATGTATTTATATATTGAAATATCACATGATACCCCACACATGTGTGCAGTCTTTATGTTTTGTTTTTGTTTTTGTTTTTGTTCAACACTAGGGATTAAACCCAGAGCTATATCCCCAGCCTTTTTTTTAATATATAATTTTTAGTTGTAGATGGACATACTAACTTTATTTATTTATTTTTAATGTGGTGCTGAGGAATGAAGCCAGTTCCTTACACATGCTAAGCAAGTGCTCTATCACTGAGCCACAACCCCAGCCTTCCCCAGCCCTATTTTATGTTTTTATTTTGAAACAGGGTCTCACTCAGTTGCTTAAGGCCTTACTAAATTGCTAAGGCTAGCCTTGAACTTGTGATTCTCATGCCTCAGCCTGTCGAGTTGCTAGGATTACAGGTGAGCACCACCATACCCAACAGTTTTTAAGTATCATTTAAAATAAATAAATTTAATTTAAAAAATAAAATAGGCTGGAGATATGACTCAGTAATAGTGTGCTTAGCATATACAAGACCCTATGTTCAATCCCTAGCACCCCCACCCCAAAATTAAGCAAATTAAATTAAAAAAGAAAGAAAGAAAAAGATCAGTGTAAGCAGAGTAAGTTCTCAAAAATATTAGCTTATTGTGATTACTTTTTTTAAATTTTTTGGTACTGGGGATTGAACCCAGGAGCACTCTACCCCTGAGCTACATCCCCAACTCTTTTTTTTTTTTTTTTTTTTTAATAATAATGTATGGGGGCAGGGGATGTGGCTCAGTGGTAGAGCGTTTGCCTAGCACATGCGAGGCCCTGGGTTCAATCCTCAGCACCACATAAAAAAATAAATAAAATAAAGGTATTGTGTCCAACTATAAATAAAAACTAAATATTTTTAATAATAATAATGTATGGGGCTGGGGATGTGGCTCAAGTGGTAGCGCGCTCTCCTGGCATGCGTGCCTGGGCCGGGTTCGATCCTCAGTACCACATACAAACAAAGATGTCATGTCCGCTGAAAAACTAAAAAAATAATAAATAAAAATTCCCTCTCTCTCTCTCTCTAAAAAAAAAATAATAATAATAATAATAATGTATGTGTTTTGTTTTATCTTTTGTGGTGCTGGGATTTGAACATACCCAACTGTTTTTAGTTTTTGAGATAGGATTTCAGCTCAGTTATTGAAGCTGGCCTTGAGCTTGCTATTCTCCTACCTCAGCCTCCCAAATCACTGGAAACTCATAGTGTCTTAATAAGTATGTGTAGAAGGGAAGTTGGATTTTTGTAAGAGAAGTAAATTTTGGCTGGGATCAGATCATACAATGTTATAAAGATTACAAACTCCCAAATTTGAGAGGACAATCACCCCTCTTATGTATGGGGGAGGCTTCTATTTATGGGTTCACCCTCTTTAGAGGGTTGCATTGTCACCAACTGTCCATGAGGATCTGTCTGTGTATGGAGCTATATTTATCATATTACATTGGGTATCTGAGGGTTCATTATTTAATCCTGGGCTTATTCATTCATCATTAAATAGAACATGAAATTTCTACCTGCATATAAGAGTTTCTTTCTCTATAATGTTAATGAAATTGACATTCTAATATTAGGGTTTGTTGCAACCATTGATGAGTCTAAATTGTTCACACTCTATAATGTACCCAATGGTGGTCCACCCAGGGGAGTGGCATTGTCCATGGGTTGTACCGTGTAAAGCCATGTGATTATGGGATTACGCTGTTCACACTGTGTACACTGAGTCACATTGTTTATGGAAGTGACCCTATTTATTTATTTACTTTTCGATACTGGGAATTGAAGTCAGGGGCACTCAACCACTGAGCCACATCCCCAGCCCTATTTTGTATTTTATTAGAGACAGGATCTCATTGAGGTGCTTAGTGCCTCACTGTTGCTGAGGCTGGCTTTGAACTTGTGATTCTCCTGCTTCAGCCTCCTGAGCCGCTGGAATTACAGGCATGTGCCACTGCACCCAGTTGGAAGTGATCCTATTTATATGTTTGTCTACTCTGTGCATATGGGGTTAGCCAGGTTATGGGAGTTGATCCAGTTGAGAGAAGAATTTTTATCATGTTAAAGAAGTAATATTAGCTAATTAGCTGGGTACAGTTGTGTACACTTGTAGTCCCAGCACCTCAGGAGGGTGAAGTAGGAGGATCATAAGATTGAGGCTAGCCTCAGCACTTGGTGAGATCCTGTCTCAAAATAATAAAATGAAATAAAATAAAAAGGGGCTGGGATGTGGCTTTTTGGTAGAGCACTTGCCTGGCATATCTGAGGCACTGGGTTAAATTCTCAGCACCGCATATAAACAGGTGAATAAAATAAAAGGGCCATCAACAACTAAAATATATTTAAAAATTTTTTTAATATATTAAAAAAAATAAAAAGGGAGAGCATGTAGCTCAGTGGTAAAACCCCTTGGTTCAGGAGTGGAGGAGGAGGGAGGGGGTGATTGTTGTTGTATTGCCTCTGGTAGATCATCTAATGAGGGAACTACATGGGAACATTCATTGTTTATATGCTGTCTCACCAGTTACATGGAGCTCAGGATATTTATGAGGGTCATACTATCTTTATGGGGGGTACATTATTTATGAGGATCACACTACATATATGGGAATTCACACTTTTTTGAGTTTCTGGGATTTCCACTGTGTGTCTGAGAGCTACATCACACATTTGGGATTATATTGGTTGTAGACACTGCCATCCGCATGGTTTTCAAACTATCATGAGGCTGTACCACTGTATGTGGTGGGACTCTGTTCACTTCAAGTGCATATTGTCAATCTATTTAATGCCAGACAAAGGGCTAGGCACCTGTGATAAGGCAGGGAAAAAAATAGGGCAAATGCTGGTCTTCATGGAGCTGATATTTGAGAGGACAATCACCCCCCTTATATATGGGGGAGGCTTCTATTTATAGGTTCACCCTCTTTAGAGGGTTGCATTGTCACCAATTGTCCATGAAGATCCCTCTGTGTATGGGGCTATATTTATCATATTGCAGTATCTGGGGGTTCACTGTTTAACCATGGGCTTATTCATTCATCATAGATTACCAGACATTTGTGCCAAGTTTGGGGACTAATGCAGAAAGCAATCACTGAGTGTGATGGCACAGGTCTGTAATCCCAATGGCTGGGGAGGCTGAGGCAGGAGGATCCCAAGTTCAAAGTTGCCTCAGCAACTTAGTAAGGCCCTAAGCAACTTAACAAGACCCTCTCTCAAAATAAAATATAAAAAGAACTGGCAATGTGTCTCAGTGGTTAAGGACCCCTGTGTTCAGAATCTGGTACCAAAAAGAAAAAAAAAATCCTTTGGTCTCTTAGAGCTTACCATAGAGGAAGGGATTGAGGCAGTAAGGTAATAACGTTATGGAAAAAAAAAATATATATATATGTCAGGAAAGGATTTTCTGTGGAGAAAAATAACAGAGAAGGATGTAGAAAGGGGGCTGAAATTTAAAATCAAGTTGTCAGGCAGGGTCTTATTGGGATGCTTGTTTGTGAGTAAGAGCCTGAAGGGGATGAAGGACAGAGCTATGTAGGCATCTTGGGGAAAATCTTTCCTGTTGGATGGAACAGCATAGGCAAAGTCCCTGAGCCAGGAATGGGCCTGACATGTCCAAGGGACAGCAAAGAGACAAAGTGGAACTGAAGTGGAAATGATTGGGAAAGCTGGGAGGTGAGCTCCAGATGGGCCTCATAGACCATTGCAAGTCTTTGCAAGACCATTGCATGATTTTTACTCCCAATGAGTAGAGGGGCCACTGGGAGGTTTGGGGCAGCAAAGAAATATGATCTGATTTTTTGGGATCCCTCTGTCTATGGGTGGAGTGTAGACTAGAGGCCAGTGGCAGCAGGAAGTACGGTGAGAATATCCCAGACCAGGGAGAGGGTGGTGATCAATGGAGTAGCAATTTTAGTGGAAGTAGGTACACACCTGTTTTAGCTCCTCTGGAGGGTTAGGTGGGAAGATCACTTGAGTGCAGGAGTTCAAGGCCAGCCTGAGCAACATCGGGAGACCTGTTGTCAAAAAAAGGAACAGAAAAGGGGAAAAAGGGAGCCGATTCTGGAATAGCTGAAGATAGAACTTCCGGAAATTCCTTTCACTTTGGATGTTGGATGAGAGAAAAGACACAATGATGATTCCAAAATATTCATTCTGAGCAACCAGCAAAATGGAGTTGCACATTCCTAAGAGATGTATAGGGTGGGAGTTCAGGGAAGAGTCTCTAGCTAGAGATAAAAATGTGGCAGTAATCAGGGTTGGGGTTGTGGCTCAGTGGTAGAGCACTCACCTAGCATGTGTGAGGCACTGGGTTTGATCCTCAGTACCACATAAAAATAAAATAAAGGTATTGTGTCCACTTATAACTAAAATGTAATTATTTTTTTAAAAATGTGGCAGTAGTCAGCTAGACATAGTGTATCTCCCACAGGATGGAGCCATGGAGGAATGAGTGTAAATGATGAGTGTAAATGGGGGAGTAGAGGGCCTGGGATGGAGCCTGAGGCCTCCCACATCTGAATCAGGGAGAGGAGAATGGATGATACTATAGGGAAGTTACATCCTCTGTTTAGGAATAGTCCACCATTTGTGTTGGGTGGATCATACTGCTGTTAAGGGAAGTACAATGCTTTAATGGTCTGTCTCCCCCGTTCCCCCTCATGCTGGGGACTGAACCCAGGATCTTGTGTATGCTAGGCAAGTGCTCTATCAGTAGGCTACTACTCCTACTCTTTATTCTTAGGGTCTTGAGGTCTTGATGGTTCATTGTTGCTCATACGGCTGAAGAGTGGGTTGTCCACATAGTTTCCTTTTCAGGAGTGAGGTGACGAGTCTGAAATGTTGGGACTCACTATGCATCATGGCACACACATATAATCTCAGTGCCTCAGGAAGCTGAGGCAGGAGAATCACAAGTTCAAGTCCAGCCTCTGTAACTTAGTGAGGCCATCAACAGTTTAGCAAGACCCTGTCTCAAAATTAAAAAATAAAACGGACTGAGATATGTCTCAGTGGTAAAATGTCCCTGGGTTCAATCCCCAGTACCAAAAAAAGAAAAAAAAAATGAGTCTTCTGTAGGGATAGGTCCTGTCAATGCCTCTGCCTGACAACAGCAGGTTAAATATTATCTGTGCCAGGGTGGCAAACTGGAACAAGGACTACCAGGGCTATGGGAGGAGGGGTGTCCTCACTGTCTGGACAGAGTTGTTTATACCTTTCATTGCAAGTGTGTCCTGAGTACAGAAGAGGCTACACTTTTCACTGGATATGTGAAGGCTTTCCATAGTGAAATGAGGGTAGGGGTGACCTCTCGTGCATTGGAGCTAAATCACCAATGGTTGGACTGCATGGCCTCTCTTCAAGGACTGAACAGTGGTGAACATTTTTTTGGTGTTTTTTTTGTTTTGTTTTGTTTTGGTACTGACAATTGAACCAAGGGGCACTTTACTTCCCAGGCTCCCCCTTTTTTTTTGATACCAGGGATTGAACCAGGGTGGGAGTGTGGGGGTCAAAGGGCTTAACCCCTGAGTCACATCCCAGTCCTTTATTTTTTATTTTGGACAGGGTCTGGAGAAGTTGATTAGGGCCTCACTAAGTTGCTGAGGCTGACCTAGAACCTGCGATCTTCCTGCTTCAACCTCCTGAGTTTCTAGGATTGCAGATGTGATCTACCATGCCCAGGCCTTTTGGGTTTTTATTTTATTTTTTAAATATTTTTGTAGTTGTTGATGGACTTGTAAAAAATCTATTTATTTATTTGTATGTGGGCTGAGAATCGAACCCAGTGCCTCACACATGTGAGGCAAGAGTTCTATCACTGAGCCACAAACCCAGACCTTGGGTTTTTATTTTGAAACAAGGTTCACTAAATTGCTGAGTTTGAACTTGAATTTGTGATTCTCCTGCTTCAACCTTTCAACTCACTGGAATTATATCATGCCCAGCTGAGGAATAGTTCTGATCACAAATTCACACTATCCAGGTTATCTCATTAATGGTCAGGATCACCATTGCTATCATCTTTGAGGATGGGTCTCAGCATCCCTGAGTAAACTGAACTATTCCACAGGATCCATATTTCTGTGGTGGAGTAACACGGACCCCTGACAGATTACAATACCTGTGGAGAAGTTTGCATAAACCACCAAAGACACAATGCCCATGGCTGGGGATATGGTTCTGTGGTTAAGCGACCCTGAGTTCAATCTCTGTTACCAAAAAAAAAAAGAAAGAAAGAAAGAAACAGTGGCAATGAACTGGCCAACTGGGTCAGGGTGGGATTATGACATTAATAGGCAATTTCACACTGTCAGTGCTGTGTGTTTATTTAGTTTATAGTTGGAGTCTGTAGGCTATAGGATAAGGGTGCTCACATTATCTATGGGGTATATAGTTACTTCTGCTAATAATATCTAAAAATATGTTTTTTCCTCTGCTAATAATTATTACCAGTGTTTATTTTTACTTATTTATGTTTTCGTGCTAGGGATCAAACCACATGCCAAGCACAAGCTCTATCACTAAGCTACATGCCCAGCCCGATATTTATTGTGTACTTCACTTTCCTGATTTCTCATAATAAAACAATTGTGTAGGATCTATTAATAGCCCCATTTGGAGGCTGGGGTTGTGGCTCAGTGGCAGAGCACTTGTCTAGCATGTATGAGGCACTGAGTTCTATTCTCAACAACCAAATAAATAAATAAAGGTCCATCAATAACTAATAAACAAATTTTTAAAAATATCCCCCAGCTGGGAGCGGTGGTGCACGCCTGTAACTCAGCTGTTTGGGAGGCTGAGACAGGAGAATTACAAGTTCAAAGCCAGCCTCAGCAACTTCGAGGTGCTAAGCAACTCAGTGAGACCCTGTATCTAACTAAAATATAAAATAGGGTTGGGGATGTGGTTCAGTGGTCCAGTACCCCTGAGTTCAATCCCCAGTACCAAAAAAAGCACCCCATTTTACAGATGAATATTTCTTTTCTTTTCTTTTTTTTTTTTTTTTTTAGTACTGGGAATTGAACCTGGGGCGCCTAACCACTGAACCACATCTCCAGTCCTTTTTATTTAGTTATTTTTTATTTTGAAACAGTCTCACTAAGTTGCTTAGGGCTTCAATAAGTTGCCCAGGCTGACCTCAAACTTGGGATCTTCTTGCTTCAGCCTCCTGAATTGCTGGAATTACAGGCATGCACCACCCTGCTCCACTATGGATGAAGAATCTGAGGCTCAAAGAGAGAAGGTGGCTTGCCCTTTTTCACAGACACAGGAAAGCAGAGCTGGGGTTGTAACTCAGGTCTCTTCCTTACTGAAGGGAGTGCGGGGGAGTCACTGGGGCTGTTACTGGTCTTATATCTATGAAACTCTGTATTGGGGAGGTGGTATAATGGTTAAGGGTATGGATCTGGGTTTGAACCCTAATCCCAGCACTTCCTCTCTAAAGACCTTTGTCAGACTAATTTCCTCTTTCAGAGCCTCATTTTCATAATCTGTAAATTGGGATAACAATTGTAACTCCCCTCACTAGGATTTTGTGAGGATTAAACTAGAAGATGCCTCTGACAATGCTTGGCCCAGTGCCTGGCACACTGTGAGCACTCAGAATCAGGAGCTGTTATTCTAACAATGATGATTATTATTATTGCTGGACCACACTGCTCCCAGAGGGTTACAATATCCGTGGGGGAGCTGTAGTGTCCGTAGGCAAGGTTACATAATTTCCCAAGGGGGTGAATGCTTCCCTGGAGACCTTGGTTTCCCCAAGGAGGAGGCCTGAGACTTGTCTGAGGGCCCGCTGAGGAGCTAGTCTAAGGCAGACTAGGAACCCAGCAAAGGAGGAGGCTGTGTTTGAAGCCCTAAACACTCAGAGTGTGGCCCCTGTTAGATGGCTTTTTCTCTTTCTGGCTTGTCTTGATCCAACTTTTGGATTTCCGTCTTGTCCCTTTGTCCCCATACTCTCCTCCTTTGGTAACTCAAGAGTCATTTTTTAAAATGTTTATTTAGTTGTAGATGAACACACAGTATATTTATTTTTATGTGGTGCTGAGGATTGAACCCAGTGCCTCACATATATGAGGCAAGCACTTTACCACTGAGCTACAGCTTCAGCCCCCTTAAGAGTCATTTTTGAGACTGTCTAGGATCCGTCTGTGAATATTGCTTCTATTTGCCCTCTACCCTGCTTCTCGCTCCCTGCCTCAGTCCATCCGATCTGCGCTCTGATTTCCTGTTTCCCGAGCCTCAGGCTCCATCCATCCCTCCCAGCTGCTGCGGACAACAAGCTTAACACTTCCCCTACGCTCCAGCCTTAGATCATAAGCCTTGTCTTCCTCTCTCCTGGCGACCCTCAGTTCCCCTTGGGAGCACATTTGTTCAGATTTGGATCGCCTCCTCACATCCTGGCCCCACCTACGGAACCCCCTGCCCTAATGGAGGAGGTGGAGGTACCTCCGGCGCCAGTCGTGTCTCCAGGACAGCTGCAGGTTCCAGAATTCATTCTCTCTGATCACTTCCTCCCCAGCTGGACTGGGGGCTAACAGGAAGGCCAAGACCCCATCCCCACAGGAGCGGAGGGCACACCGCCTCTCCATTTCCGATGCTGGGAAATGCTTCCCACCCATTCTACCCCACCCCTGGACAGCTGCCCCATTCAGGCTCAGGGTTGGGGGGGCTGGGTAAGGCCAGGCTGGAAAATGCGGTGGTCTGGATGATTATTCTCCAAGCCCTGACTCTGTCCTCCAGCAGAGAAGACTGTGCCTCCTCCCCAAAGGTCCATGTCCCTCCCCACAAAAGTTTTGACCCCACTTAGAGGGTACTCCCCTACCCTCTGGTTCCCCAAAGAAACTCTGCAGGCCGCAGAGGGCTGGAGAGGAGGAGGCGCTGCAGGTAGCAAGCGCCGAGGACTTTAGTTATCAGCAGACTGGGCGCCTCCATGACGGGTCATGACCCCTAGGACCCCATCCTCTACCCGCCCTCTTCTTCCTCCCTCCCCCGCCGCGCGGCCCCTTTAAGCCCAGAGCCGGCCGGTCCTCAGTGGCTGCGCGCCGGCAAGCGTGTGTGTGAGTGCGCGGGGAGGGGGCGGGCGCAGTGTCTCCATGGCGACGCGGCGGTGACGTCGCCGGCCGGGGGGCGTGGGCGTCCCGGCCCCGGAGTGCGATATTAACCCGGGAGGCGGCGGCGGGGAGGGGAGAGGCTCAGAGAGGCGAGGCCGGGTGAGGCGGCGAGGGCGGCCCGACGGGCGCGGGACGGGACGGGGCAGCGCGGGCGCCGGAGCCACGGCCCGGAGTCGGGGTGCCTTGCCCCGGGCCCCCCAGCATGAAGACCCCGGCGGACACAGGTGGGGGCGGGGGCAGCACGTGTGGGGGAGACTTGTTGCCCCGGGAAACCAGGCAGAAAACTTTGGGGGGGCTGAAGGGGTTCGGGGGAGCCTCAGTGATTCCTAGTTCTGGGGGACCCCCAAGCACTCAAGACCTGTTGCTTCTTGCGGAGCGAAAGGGGGTGCTACCTGGGACCCCCAATTTTGGGCTCCGGTCGGAGTAGTGTGGGTGTTGCGGGTCCTAATTTTCTCCACATGCCCGAACCTCACAAGCTGGGCTCTCCCCCACTCCTTGGATCACGGGGGTGGCGGGGTCCCTCCCTGCCGTTCTGTCACGTTGCACTCTGGGGGCCAGGACGTGTGCGGGGCGGGGGGAGGTTGGTCCACGGGGCCCGCTATCCCCGGTTCTGCGCTGCGCGGTCCGGCCCGTGACCTTCACAGCTGCGCGTGCCCCGCATCGGGTTAGTGGGGGACACGGATGGCCTCCAGGAGGGCGTGAGTGGGGAGCCCGGGACTCGGGGTCCGGGCTGCGCTGCCCCTCCCCCGCCCGTCTCCGCCGGCTCCTCGCTCCCCCGCCCGCACCGAGTCGCAAAGTTCCAAAGCGCAGCCCGAACGTTCGAAAAAGGAACTTTTTGTTTCCGACCTTAGAACGCGCTGCTTTAAGGTGGCTCGGGGGAAGACCTGGGTACCCTCCTCCCGCGCCGTCTGAGGCCCGGGGTTGAGAAGGGTGGGGAAGGTGGGGGGGGGACGCAGACGCTCCCCCCTCTCTCTCCCTCCCCGATCCAGCTCTTCTCTTTCAGCGGGCCGTCTTTCCCTCCGCCTCTCTTCCCCGCCAACTTGCTCCTCCTTAAGGGGCCTGGGTTCCCCTCCCCCCTCGGCCGGCGGGCGGGGGGCATCGGGATTAACCCCCCTCCCGCTCGGACTTTCCCCCCCTCCCTTCCCCCGCCGCCCCCGGGCTCGCGCGGGCTGGACTTTGCGCCCGGGTGCGCGGGGGGAGGGGTCCTAGCCGCCCCCTGCCCGTCTACCCTGTCGGAATCCGGCCCGGGGCGGGGACGGGGGAGGGGGAAGGGGGCCGGGCGCCGCTGTTCAAACTTGTTTCCTTTCCCCGGCGGCGGCCGCGGCTAGGACTCCAGTGTGCGGGTGTGTGCCCCGACCGGCCCACCCACCCCACCCCCTGCTCGGCGGGTGGGGGCGGCTCTTAAAGGGCTCAGAGCTGGACTACGGCGCCAGGGGATTGGGGCCTGGGAGGGGGGCTGAGGGTGGGGCAGGGGTGCGGAGTGCTGTAGGGTCAGTCACGTGCGTCCCACTTACTCCCTGGCTCCCACAGGCTCCCGGGCCGCTGGGCCTTGGGGGCAGCGAGAGCCTCTCCTCACTCGGGGAGGGGACCGAGTCGCCCAAACAACTCCGCCTGCCTTTCCTCCCTACCAGGGGCCTTGATCCATTGGGACCTGCTGGGCAGCTTTACAACCTTGGTTAGGGTTCGAGTCGAGCGTGGGTTCTTTGCTTCGGGGAGTGGGAGCTGGTAAAGGGGCGCCTGGAATGGCCTCCGGATCAGTCGATCTTTACGTGTGCCGGCGGCTGTGAGCCCCTCCATCTGATCCTCCATCCCAGCCCCTCTCTTCTGCCGCGGCTGTTTCCCACTTCCTGTTTTCTTCCCGGCTCTGGCGCCATCGAGGGCTGCCTAGAGTGGGGGAGGTGGTGGGGCCCCCCTGGAGGCCGGCGTGCTCTTCCTCTACCATCACCCCTCCCTTCCGACCCTATAGTCTCTTGAAAAAGTTTGGGCAGCCACATGAAGTTGGGGGGTGCCCAGGAATTCTGCCCCCACCCAGTCTTGTAGTCTGGGAGAATCCCTACCCTACCTCTGAGATCCAGGTGTGCCTTCTGGGACCCAGCCATCTCAGCCCTTCCTGTCTGCGGCCACCTTTACACCTGATCTGTGTTTCTTGAACCTCTCTTTGAGTGCAACTGCTTTCTCCATCTCCCTGCCTCACTGGTCCCCCATGCTCCAGAAGTACTGTACCCCCCAAGCTTTCTTGGTGCAGGGCTGGTGTTTCCCTGATTTAAGCACGTGGACCCACATACAGCATATACTCACACATGCTCCCCTTGCCCGTGCCTGGCTCCTGACTCTAAGGCTTGGGGAACAGAGCCCCATTGAGACTCCCTGACGTCACCCCCTTTCATTCTGCCCCCCCAAAGCTGGGAACAGGCCCTCATGTATGCTGTGTCCGATGAGGAAAACTAGTGTTTGGGGTGGGCCTGGGTGTGGGGAAGGGTCTCTGCCAGGAGTGGCAGCCAGGGTCTAGGCCCTGGGGGGTGTCTCTCAGGGAAGGAGGTTAACTAGGGGGCCTGGGACAGCTCTCAGAATGCAGCTTGAGGCCTTTCCAGAGCCCCCCCACCTCCTTTGCGAGTTCCCTTTGTGTTGCATGTAGTCTCTCTCACTCCCTCTCTTCTGCAAAGTTTATTTTTAGCCTCCTGCTCCCCCGCTCCCAGGACTGTCGCTGCACACACGTTGCCTGGTTACCGGGACATGGAGGCTGGGGCGGGTGGGCTGGGAAGGGTGGCTTTAATTTTTGGGGGGGAGGGTGGAAGTCAATATACTCCTCTACCCCCAAACCCCCAAACGGATGTCTCAGGGGCTTCAGCCCCCCTCCTAGGTCTGGGAGCCAAATTGGGGCTGAAGTGGGAGCAGCATAGAGCTTGGTACCCTGAGAGGGCCAGGAGCTTTTTTGAGAAGGCTCTCAGGGTACTTCGCGTTTGTACCTTGGTGGTTTTGGTCACCTGGGTTCCCAAAAACCTCAGGGCACAGGGAGACCCTGGGACCTCTGCTGTCTAGCAGGATGAGGATAATGGGGTGAGCGACTGAATTCCCAAGAGAGGCATGGGGCTTTGGATGCTGGGGTCCTTGGGAGAGGTTTTCAGGGACTATCCCTGCTAAATGGAGCAGGGTTGCTGGTCCAGGACTCTTGGGCCTGACCAGCTGGAGGTCATATTCCTGGAGCCCTGAGGGGCTGGTTTGAGGCTGGGATTTCTGAATAGGGTAGGGACAAGGTAGGGAGTGCAGTACTGGCCATGACAGTCTATCAGGAGTTGGGTTGGGCACTTGGGTCCCTGTGGGAGATAGTGAGCTTTGGATTTGAAGGGGGTGGTCCCAGTGTGAGCAGGTTCTGTTGATCCCTGGTGTTCCCAAGAGGAAGGATCCTGGGTTGAATTCCAGATTGGGGTGGAGTCTTTGGGGAGGCTCAGTTTTGCCCAGAGGCCTGGTTGATACCTGCTTGAGCTAGGGTCAAGAGAGGGAGACTGACCCCTTCAGACTCGCAGACCAGGTTTTGGAACCCCACCCATCTTTTTTTTTTTTTTTTTTTGAGGAGGTCTTGCTGTGTTGCCTGGGCTGGTCACAAACTCCTGAGCTCAGTCTTCCCACTGCAGGCTCCCCACTAATGGGACAAAATGTGTGCACCACCACACCCATCTACCGCCATCCATCTTTATCCATCCACCATCCACCTTGGCCTTCTCTTCACTAGTGGCACCAGGGCCCTGCCCTGCCTTCCCCCTCCTTCTCTTCCTCTCCTTTCCCTCCTCCCACCCCTCCATTACCGGCTGCCTAGTGCTGAATTATTGATGGTCCCTGATTACCCGGGGGTTTGGGAAATGACAACAACCACAGCCCCCCCACTCCAGGCTGCCCACCCCCTCCAGGGACCAGCCAGCCCACCACCAACCTCTACCCAAGGTTAATGCTGGGGGCGGGCAGGCAGGTGGGCAGGGAAGAAGCTGAAGATGAGAAGGCAGAAGTGGGAAGAGGGTGACAGCGCCACTGTGCTTGCTTGGTCTTTGCCCTGAACAGGGGCCCTCTAGCCAGGTCTGGCCTGGCTGCCTCTGGGTCTGGGGAGGGCAGTGCAACTTAGAGGGTCCAGGGCTTGGTGCGGGTTGGGGGGGGCCTCTCAGACAGTCTGGGTTTCACTCTCCAGGGAAGACAGAAGCCTCTGTGTGTGCAAGTGCTGACCTCATCGTCAACCAGCCACCCCACCCCTCCTGGTCCTTTTAAGAAGAAAAAAAAATCCTCTGGGTCTTGAGGTGGGAGTAGGGGGTTCTTTTAGATCTTGTTGGGGAAGATAGTGTATGTTCCTAAAGAGGGGACCAGAGGACCTCTGGGGGGTGCAGTTTGGCTTTGGATGGATATAGGGGTGGACTGGGGGATTGTGCCTCAACTGGACTGGCCACGTGTGCCCTTTCCTGCCCCTCCCCCACTGGCAGCTCTGCCCGCCGGCCTGGCTTGGTGCCTGGCCCCCTGGCACTGGCCCCGGGACCCGCCGCCGACGGTTTCCTGTTTCTCCCGGTGTCCCTGGAGCAGGCTCCAGCTTCCCCTCCCCCCAGCTCCTGTCTAGCCCCCTCAAACAGACACACAGTCTTCCTAACTCAGGTCTTCACTTGGCTGAGAGAAAAGGGATTTCCCTACCATGAGGGTGGGGTAGAAGGTGGATCCTGGGAAATGACCCAGATCCCAGACTTGGCATCCTGACCCCAGACCGCTCCCTCCCTGCTTCCCATCCCCAGGGTTTGCCTTCCCGGATTGGGCCTACAAGCCGGAATCGTCCCCTGGCTCAAGGCAAATTCAGCTGTGGCACTTTATTCTGGAGCTGCTAAGGAAGGAGGAGTACCAGGGTGTCATTGCCTGGCAGGGCGACTATGGGGAGTTCGTCATCAAGGACCCAGACGAGGTAGCTCGGCTCTGGGGTGTTCGCAAGTGCAAGCCCCAGATGAACTATGACAAGCTGAGCCGGGCCCTGCGGTAAGGAGGGACCGTGGGCCCTGGAGCACATGTGGTCAGTTCCCACTGGTTAGGAAGCTCCTGACCCGTGGGAACAGGTTTGGCACCTGGCTCTGCCAGACCCTACTGTGTGATCTTGGACAAGTCCTAGCACTTTTCTGAGTCCATTGGTAACAAAGGGGTTGGGGGAGAGAATGGTATCACCCACAAGGCCTCTAGTCTGGGCCCCATCTTCTGGGTACTTAACTTTAAATGGTTCATGTTTCTTGGTTACCGTACCTTTGTGAGCAGCACACAAGCATGCATCAAGGTATGGAGTCTAGAACTGAGTCCCAATTAGTACTGACTGATCAATGATATCATGGTGTCTCTACACCCACAGATATTATTATAATAAGCGCATTCTGCACAAGACCAAGGGGAAACGGTTCACTTACAAGTTCAACTTCAACAAACTGGTGCTGGTTAATTATCCTTTCATCGATGTGGGGTTGGCTGGTGAGTACCAAGGATGCATGGCCTTGGAGGGAGGAGAGGGTTGGTTTGTCTGTCCAGGCTAGGCCAGGGGCCTTGACACCAAGTGTCCCCACTCTGTCAGGGGGTGCGGTGCCGCAGAGTGCCCCTCCAGTGCCATCGGGCGGCAGCCACTTCCGCTTCCCTCCCTCAACGCCCTCCGAGGTGCTCTCCCCCACCGAGGACCCCCGCTCACCACCGGCCTGCTCTTCATCCTCCTCCTCACTCTTCTCAGCTGTGGTGGCCCGCCGTCTGGGCCGAGGCTCAGTCAGTGACTGTAGTGATGGCACATCAGAGCTGGAAGAACCACTGGGCGAGGACCCCCGGGCACGACCACCTGGCCCTCCAGAGCTGGGTGCTTTCCGAGGGCCCCCTCTGGCCCGCCTGCCCCATGACCCTGGCGTCTTCCGAGTCTACCCCCGGCCCCGGGGTGGCCCTGAACCCCTCAGTCCCTTTCCTGTATCACCTCTGGCTGGGCCTGGCTCCCTGCTACCCCCTCAGCTCTCACCAGCTTTGCCCATGACACCCACTCACCTGGCCTACACACCCTCTCCCACCTTAAGCCCTATGTACCCCAGTGGTGGTGGCGGCCCCAGTGGCTCAGGTGGAGGCTCCCACTTTTCCTTTAGCCCTGAGGACATGAAACGGTACCTGCAGGCCCACACCCAAAGCGTCTACAACTACCACCTCAGCCCCCGCGCCTTTCTGCACTACCCTGGGCTGGTGGTGCCCCAGCCACAGCGTCCTGACAAGTGCCCACTGCCGCCCATGGCACCTGAGACCCCACCGGTCCCTTCCTCAGCCTCGTCATCCTCTTCCTCCTCCTCTTCCCCATTCAAGTTTAAGCTCCAGCCGCCCCCACTAGGACGCCGGCAGCGGGCAGCTGGGGAGAAGGCTTCAGGAGGTGCTGACCAGAGCAGTGGCAGCAGCACTGGCGGGCTGGCTGAGGGGCCAGGGACACTGGCCCCCCCCCCCCCACCACCACAGATCAAGGTGGAACCTATCTCAGAAGGTGAATCAGAGGAGGTGGAGGTGACTGATATCAGCGATGAGGATGAGGAAGATGGGGAGGTGTTCAAGACGCCCCGTGCCCCACCTGCACCCCCCAAGCCCGAGCCTGGCGAGGCACCTGGGGCAGCCCAGTGCATGCCCCTCAAGCTGCGCTTTAAGCGGCGCTGGAGTGAAGACTGTCGCCTAGAGGGGGGTGGAGGCCCTGCTGGGGGCCTTGAGGATGAGGGTGAGGACAAGAAGGTGCGTGGGGATGGGCCTGGGGAGGCAGGGGGTCCCCTCACTCCAAGGCGGGTGAGTTCTGACCTCCAGCATGCAACAGCCCAGCTCTCACTGGAGCATCGAGATTCCTGAGGGCTGTGGGCAGGGGGCTGAGGTTCCCCCCACTCCCCATGCTTTTGCTGCCTTAACCCCCCCAAAGTCCTGGAGGTGAGGGCAGCTCTCTAGTCTCCTCCCTGCCTCCTCCCTCTCCCCTCCCCACATTTTGTATAAAACTTTAATTTTTTTTTTTTTTAATGGTGAGGGTGGGTGGGTGCCCAGGGCTAGGGGCTGTCCTGTTTCTAAAGTTCTGGGCAAAGTGGTGGTTGGGGGAGGGAGGGGGGCATTAAGGGGGCCACCTCCATTCTGGGGAATTTATATTTGAATTGAGGCTTTGGCCTTAAAACCCAGGAAATTTTTTATTACAATCGCTTAGGAAGTAAAGCCTTGTCTCCCTCCCTATTCTCTGCCTCTTGTACCTCTCCCTCTCTGCCCCACGACCACCC
The DNA here is from genome assembly GCF_052094955.1 of Ictidomys tridecemlineatus. NCBI lineage: Eukaryota > Metazoa > Chordata > Mammalia > Rodentia > Sciuridae > Ictidomys > Ictidomys tridecemlineatus. The sequence goes on along the minus strand of NC_135491.1, from coordinate 12,198,623 downwards.
TCAGCCCCAACCCTGCCTTCCTTGCCCCTCCAGGGGCCGTGAGTGCCTGGGTTTCTCATTTCCCACAAGGTTGCAACAGGGGAGGGAGGGACAATTTTTTGATGAACCAAAAATTCCATGGTGTGGGGGATTGGGGTGGAGGAGGGTGAGGGGTGCCGCCCATGGGCCACAAAACTACAAGTGCCTGCTCTCCCTCCCCACCCCAGCGTAGGTCCAATCCCTTTACCCCCCCAGCTGCTCCTAGGACTGGCCCATGGGCAGGCGGGTGAGAGGATGGGAAGGGGGTACCCTGAAACCAAACTGGAAGCCCCCTCTGCCTCCCAGCTGGGGCCCCTGGGGTGGTGGGGGACTGGGTCAAGCCTTACTCTGTATTGGGAAGGAGGGTGGGGGAGGGAAGTAGGGGGCTGCTGGAGAATGTATTCAAAACAATAAAACTTTGGACCTTTGCGGTGATCTGTCCCTGGTGCTAGGTGCAGCCGCTCGCTGCAGGGTGATGGTCTCTGCCTGATTGGGAAGGACAAGGCAAGGCTGGACCCTGGTAGCTCTATGGCCAGAGGGCCTAGTCCCTCTGAATGGGTCAAACCCAGGCTTGGGGAATGATTGCCTGACCTTGGGTGTCACAAACTCCAGAAACTGATGATTAAGGCCTATATTTGGTCCTGTTCTATGGGAATCTGCTTGTCCTTGGAAACTCCTTACCTTCACCACCACCCTATTGGCCTTGGTCCTTTTCCTAAAATGCTTTCCAACTTTGATTTCCTAGCCATATCCTCAGGTCCCCAGTGAAGGCCAAGAGCTCCTTTTTGCACTGTTTGTACACTCTGCCCACATCAGTGCCCATAAGGTGCTTTGGGTTAAGCTGGGAGTCCTTTGGAGACAAGGCCTGCAGTGTTTCTTAAAATGTAAACCTTGCAAGGTAACTGACTGTTGAGTTTTACCAGCCTAACACTCCTAGCCAAGCTGCTTGACAAGGGTCTGGCTCATTAGTCAGCACTGATTAGCTTACTATAGACCATAGACCTAATTAGAACCTGCAATGCTTTAGTTCATCACACAAGGAAGAGCAACTGGCTCAGTTAAATGACTTGCCTAGGACCCTAATTCTGGGCCATGTTCTTTCAACAATTCCTGAATTTTCTTCCCTAAAGCCAAGATTGTTGGATCTAAATCAGGGTCTCTGGGAATCACAGAATCTGAGAGATGAGCTCATAAAGCTAGGATCCTAGACTGGGGAGTTGAGTCAAGAGGAATTCAGGCTGGAATTGCCTGTAGAGACAAGCCCAACCTGGATAATGCAGGTGAATAGCCAAAGGGAAGGGGTTTCCCCAAGGTCATAGCTGCTAAGAGATGGAGTGGGGATTGAGGGTTAGGGTCTGCTGAACTGGCTTCACAGTGAAACCCCACCCTGCGCAACCTCAAGAGGGGACAGAACATTGGTAACTGCAACCCACTTGAGCTTAAACCGTGGCAGTCTAGGGTGTGTGGTCCCAGATGATGTTGCTGGTTGGCAGGAGAGGATCCAGGGCTGGGGTACTGGCAAGAAACAGGCTTCTATTCTGGCCTACGGGCAACTGCTCCCTCTCCTGGGTGATGTAAGTCACTCCCTAGGGTGGGGGCCGCTGGGCTATTTCTGGAAGTTGGGATGAGGCATATCTCCTGGCAACATAGATGCAGCTAAACTGGTGGTGCGGTGATGGAGAAAGGTGGATGTTGTCACTGGAGGGAGGGTAGCAGGACCCTGGTTAACCTTAACCTGACCCCAGTGACTTCAAAGCACTTTTAACCATATGATTCCTAAAGGCTCAGCTCCAGGACTACTGTCCAGGTCAGAATGTGGTCTCACCAAACTTGCTGCCCCCGCTGTGTGGGATGGCACAGGTAGCATGAAGCTTTAAAATCTCCAGTGGCTCCCTCAATCTTTAAATGGTTTACCAAAATCCATTTGCAGGCCTGAAATGTTCCTACAGAAGACTTCTTGGTCCAGCCCATACTCTTGAGATCCTGGCTTTCAAGGAGAAAGCCCTTCACAGATCTCAGGGACACTTAACAGAGGAACCATGAAATAGACCCCCTTTGCACCTATAGCCCCTTGGCACCTACATAGATCCCCAAAGCCCCTAATGTTTTTCAGTCATCTTTTGCCCCGTCAGAGATCTCAGTGATCAGTAATTTCTCAGTCTTCCACAGATCTTTCACAGAAATCCTAAATCCCCTCGGAATCTTCCACTGACTCCCAATAGTTGTTCTCCATAGCCCATCAAAGAGCACCTCTTCACCACTACCGTCAGTCCCTCCATACATCACGGCCCCTTTTACACACAAGCCCCCCCCCCGCCCCCGCCCCGACCCAGCACCTCTCTGAGAGTGTTCGCATTCCCTACAGACATCCTATTAGATTTCCATCGATCGCCTTCAAACTCCTACGGACCCCAATCCTTTTGTGGCGGTTGCCCACGCGCGGCCCACTACGCATGTTCCACGGGTTCTGGCGGTTAAGTAACGTCGCTATCTTGGCATGCACCGCCGCCCTGCTAGGTCCTTTCTGGGATTCCCTAGGCCTTAGGGCTTAACTCAAAATTTAACTTTTTCGACTTAGAACTGCCATCAGAGGGCAGCAACCACCGTTTGGCTGGGCAACTACAGGTCCCAGAAACACCCACTTGGATCTGTGCGTGATTCGCCTGCAGGCTTTGCAAAGGGAGCAGGAGCGTGTCCGTACTTTGCCTTCTGGATAACGTAGTCTGAAAAGGCTTTAGCGTTACCATCTGTCGCCATTCTCTGTCCTCTGGGAATTGCAGTCAGGAACAGACCTAGCGAATAGGACTTATTTTTAAGGCTTTAGAAAGGCCAAGACAATATGAACCCAGGCTTGGATTAGAGTGAAGTTCAGAGACTCCATTTCCCACCATTCTCTAGGTGGGAGGGATGAAGAGCGTTTTCATTCTAGTTCCAAGCATTTCCGGGAGAGGGAAGGGTGAAGGGACAGACACAAGAACTCTATTTCCCAGCGCCCTTTGGGGATGCTCTTCTTCCGGTATTAATAAATGGAGCGAGTGAACGCGCTCTCAAAACCCAAAGCTACTTCTTTCAGCTGTCTTCCTTGGTTTGGGCTATCCAGAATCCTTTAATTTAGGAAGCGCGAGAACGCAAAAACAAAACCAAAACTGAATGGGGGTTCAAGACAAGAGGTTCTGTCTCTTTAATGCTCGGCTCCGCTTCCACATTGCTAGAAAAAAGCTAGACTGTATCCGAAGACAAGTGCTCTGGAGAAAGAACTTTGTATCCCAACCCCTTCCTGGGGATGGGGAGGGGGCGTTTTCCCCTTCCTTATATGTGTGCACGCGGATCTAAAGAGGTGCTTGAACCTTTTTCCAGCAGTCACTGACCAACTTGGACTCATTCTTAGTACTTGGGGGCGAGGAAGAAAGCATAAGGCACTTCCCGGTCTCCCTAGAGATCTGCCGTCCTTAACCTTTTACTCACACTATCCCGATGGTACCCAGTGGACTTCACTTCCCAGCAAGCCTCTGAATCTAGCCTCACAAAGAGTGAGGATCCACTGTGGACAGTTCCCAGCAGGCTTCGGGCGCATGGTCGATCACGCCCCCTCCATTCATGGGGAGGCTGCCTTGAACTCCATTACCCAGAAGGCACCGGGGTTTGCTCTAACAACTGCCCTGAAACCTTAGACTACATTTCACCGCCGATTACATTTCCCAGCAAGGAATGCGGCTCAGCGTACCTGGCATGGGGAGCGCGATGCCTACCCTGCTTCTGGCCTATCTGTGGAACTGCGATATCCTCTTGGGATTTGAGGACCACCTGGAACTCCAATTCCCGTGGTGCTTTGGAATTCGCTTTACACCTGCAATGCGGTGAGGGCGTGGTGACGACTCCATTTCCCAGCTTGCCTTACGGCCGGAGGTCTTCAGGTTTACCGACGCCGACTCGATTTCCCAGAGGGCACCTGGCTCCGCGAGACACGCAGCCAAAAGACTTAAGTGAACGACTGGACTCCGTTTCCCGGCGTGCTTCAGGACTGCACAACTCAAAGCGGCTGCGACTACATTTCTGAGGTACTCCCGAGGCTTCCTGTTGCCGCAGTGGAGCGAGTGCGCGGTTCTATTTCCTAAAAACTAGAGGGTCCGCCTTCGGCACAGCCCACTGACAGATTTTCCAGGATTTTATTTCCCGACGTGCTGCGCGACCCGTCACCCCCGCCGAGTACTCTGAGGCCTTTGCAGACTCCATTTCCCGGCGTGCCACGCGGGCTTCTGTGCCTGCCGAGGGCGGCGACGGCGGCGCGGTCGGCAGGCGGACTTCATCTCCCGGCGTGCCCCGCGGCGGGCGCTGGGCCGGAGCCGGAGCCCGAGCGGCGCGGCCTGGAAGAGGCCGGAGCCCCGGGGAGGCGGCGGCAGCGGCGGCGGCGGGGGCAGCCCGGGCAGCCCGAGCCCCGCGACCTGGGCCTGCGCTCGGCGCCATGAGCGGCGGCGGGCCTTCGGGAGGAGGCCCTGGGGGCTCGGGCCGGGCGCGGACCAGCTCGTTCGCGGAGCCAGGCGGCGGAGGCGGTGGCGGTGGCGGTGGCCCCGGGGGCTCGGCCTCTGGCCCAGGCGGCACCGGCGGTGGGAAGGCGTCGGTCGGTGCCATGGGTGGGGGCGTGGGAGCCTCGAGCTCCGGGGGTGGCCCCAGCGGCAGCGGCGGAACAGGCAGCGGCGGCCCTGGTGGCCCCGGCGCGGGCACTAGCTTCCCGCCGCCCGGAGTGAAGCTGGGCCGTGAGTACTAGGGGACCCCGTGTGGGATTGTGATCTGTTTCCCTAGCTCTGTAAATATCGTTGGGTTCTTTCACATGTCCACATAGGAGCTCGAGGTCACTGTGCTTCTCCAACCTGGGATTTGAATTCTCTCTCTCCCAGAGAAAGGGGTTTAGGGGTTGCCATCACTTACAGTTTAGGATCAGAATTACTAACACTCAGAGAAACAGGGGTCACAAGTTCTTATTCTTCCAGTAACAAGATCCTTGAGCCTTAAAAACAGATCTGACGTTGCCATCCATTAGAGAACAGGATCAGAGGTCATAGTCACTTGCAAATGGGGATCTAGGATTTTGTCCCCTAAGAAAACAAGAATAAGATCACCATCAGCACACCACCACCACCACCACCACAAAAAGGGGATCTGCATTTTCTCTTTCAGAGGATGGGGATTTAGACTGAATATCTCTTAGAATTAGGGATTTGTGGTTACTTGTCCCCAAAGAACAGGGCCAGGTTTACAACAAGGCCTGACATTATTATCCACTGAAAATATATAGAGCTTTATGCCAATGGTGGCAATTAAGAGTTGTTACTTTTGCTTAGCAGTAAGGACAGATTGAGAATAAGCATACCTTTTAGACCAAATCTATTGTTAGTATTCTTAAAAAAAAAAATGGAATTAGGGTGGGTCACAACTCCCCATGAAATATGGATCTAAGATGACAACCGTAATCATTCTGGGGTATGATGTCATTAGTTCTGAAAAAAAACAGCAAGGTAGGGTTATCTCCTTCCAAGAGAATGTGCCACTGGCCCCTCAAAACGGATTTGGTTCATCAATTTTTCATAGGAAAGGGGTAACTATCCCCTAGGAATGGTACCAAGTTGTGTTGCCATTAAGAAAACCGGAATTGGGAAGCAGAGCTTTCCTTCAGAGGCCTGAGGCCAGATTAGCCCCTCTAAAGAGAGAGATCAGGTTCACCATTCTCACATTTGATTCTACTCTGGATCACACAGATGAAGAGATCAGGTCAGTGCCTGTTGTACTACAAAGTATTTGGTAGGGATATCTATCCCCCAAAGTGCCCTGCACTAGTGCCAGGAGAGTACATTCATTTTTGTCACCAAGAACCAGCTCCTTCAGGGAGGATTTAAAGCTCACTGTCCTCCAGGCTCTGAAAACAGTGTTTTCCCCAAGTAAGAGTACTTTAGGGTTTCTGCTCCCTTTAGTGGAAGATGTTAGGTCATGATTACAGGAGGGCTGGAGCACAGTGGGCTCACAATAGTTGGATTCAACATCTGGGGATGTTAGTGTCTCCCAATACCATGATTTGCTGCTTCCTAGAAATAGAAATTAAAGGATGCCAACCCTTGAACAGCAAAGAGGTTTAGGTGTCATTGTCCTCTCACAGGGAGGAGACAGGATTTAGGGATCCTTGAAAGGAAAATGGGAAAGGTCAGTGGGCAGGTGGGGGAGGGCATCCTAGCAGCTACCTTTCCTCAGAGAATAAAAAGTGACAAAGAAGCCCCAGTGAACTTTTTGCAGATTTCCTTCCCTCCCACAGTTCTTCTGATTGAGTGGTACAAGAGGGGAAAGGTCTATGGATTGTGTGTCCCCTTTGTTCCCCAGGTGACAGCGGGAAGGTGACTACAGTGGTAGCCACTGTAGGCCAAGGCCCAGAGCGCTCCCAAGAGGTGGCTTACACAGACATCAAAGTGATTGGCAATGGCTCATTTGGGGTTGTGTACCAGGCACGGCTGGCAGATACAAGGGAACTGGTGGCCATAAAGAAGGTTCTTCAGGACAAGAGGTTCAAGGTAGCTTGGGGGGAATGGAGATGTGGTTTGGGGACTGGGCATGACTGGTGAGAGTACCCAGCAACAGTGCTGGAGCCTGGAGTTTTGAGGGGGACTTGAGCATGGACCAGAGAAGAAGGGGAAGGAAAGGAACAAGTTGTGTGGAAGATGGGAAACATGGATTCCAGGAGAGCAGATAGATGACATTTATTGGACATTTGTTTAGTATAAGTGCTTGAGAAGATTCTTTGAGGATAGATGCTATTATTCTTTTCTTTCTTTTCTTTTTTTTTTTTTGCAGTACTGGGGATAGAACCCATTCATTTATTTTTGACATCAGGGATTGAACCCAGTGGCACTTAACCACTGAACTACATCCTCAGCCCTTTTTTTTTTTTTTTTTTAATTTTGAGACAGTATCTCTAAGTTGCTTAGGGCCTTGTGAAGTTGCTGAGGCTGGCTTTGAATTTGTAATCCCACTGCCTCAGCCTCCTGGGTCACTGGGATTACGGATGTGCATGACCATGCCCAGCTAGACCTTTTTATTTTTTATTTTAAGAAATTATTTTTCTTAATATTTTTTTAGTTGTCAGTGGACCTTTATTTTATTTATTTATATGCGGTGCTGAGAATCAAACCCAGGGCCTCACACATGCTAGGCAAGCACTCTACATTGAACCACAACCCCAGCCCTAGACCTTTTTATTTTGAGATAGGGTCTTGCTAAGTTGCTGGGGCTGGCCTCAAACTTGCTAGCCTCCTGCCTCAGTTTTCCAAGTAGCTGGGGTTATAGGCATGCACCACTGTACCTGGGTATTGTTATTCCCATTCTAAGTAAGCAGAAATGAAACTTGTAAGTGTCCGAGTCAAGAGTAGCATCTGATCAGACTCTCAAGCCCTCCACTTTAACCAGTTGATTATACTTCTTCCCAGAGGTGAAAGGAAACTATCAAGCTGATCCTGGTGGTTCTGAAGGTTGCCCTCTGCCCAGGTGTTTTGCAGTGCTGTGCTCACTAAACCACTTGTCTTGGTGTGGAACTTTGTGGCACCTGAGGAAAGAATGCCCTTTTTCATGAATGCAGGAGCTAGCAGAGGCCCAGGACACTAGGAGGCAATGGAAGTAGAGGGATAATTGTTTGGATGACTAGCCTAGGCTAAGTCTGGATGGGAGAGAACTGAGCCTCAATCAGGGCCTGCGTCTCAGCAATGAGAACTTTCTGGCAGGAGGAGCTCAAGGGTGTTAGACATAACTTAATTAGAATTGGGTTCCATAAGTGGGAGGGATCTAGGTGTAGGAAGCTCTGAGGCCCCAGAGAGAAATAAAAGAATTGGGGAAAGTACTGTGACTGGGCCTTTTGGGAAGAGGTTGAGATATGGATCAGAAGATGAGGATTAGATGTTTGGGTTCTGGGCCTCAGGATCCAAGCTAGCATTCAAGATCCCCAGTGCTTCCAAGGGGAAGCATTTGGAAGTGTGGGGACCAGGGTGACTGGATGACCACTGATCTATAGTTGCTTCTGCCATATGTGGTGTTGCCATGTGGCCACCTCATCTAATTTTTCAGGGAAGACTGAGAACTAGCTTTTTATAAGTGCAGGAGTTTGACAGACACTTATTTATTTATTTATTTATTTATTTATTTATTTATTTAGTGTGCTAAGGATGGAACTCAGGGCATTCTTCTACTTGCTAGGCAAGCACTCTACCATTGAGCTATATCTTTAGACCCTTAAGGACGTTTTTTTTTGTACTGGGAATTGAACCCAGGGGTGCTTTACCACTGAGCTACACCCTAACCCTCTTTTATTTTTAGATAGGGTCTCACTAAGTTGCTTAGGGGCTTGCTAAATTGCTGAGACTGGCCTTGAATTAAGTAGTCTGGGATTAACCCACAGACTTTCAGCTTATGTGTGAGGGGAAGGGGTTGGGGATAAGGAATTAAAGGATGCCCTTTCCAAGGGGCCTTGAAACTTGATGTGACCCAGGGAGCAGCTTCCTGCTGTGCTGGCAGGAGTGGGAGTAGAGCTTAGGTGATGATGGTATGAGGCAAGGGAGACAGGGGTTGGTTGTATTGAGATTCTCTCCCTTTGCCCCCAAGAACCGAGAGCTGCAGATTATGCGTAAGCTGGACCACTGCAATATTGTGAGGCTGCGGTACTTTTTCTACTCCAGTGGGGAGAAGGTGAGACCTTGGGATGCTGGGGGTGAGTGTGTGGCTGTACTTTGACTCTATTGTCCTGCCTGCCTTTTTCATGAGGGCCAGTCCTTCCCTTGCTGTTTCCTATACACTTTGCCTTCTTCCTTCCTCACTCTTAACCTCACAGTGCCTCACGAAATCTCCTTTGCTCTGTACAGAAAGATGAGCTTTACCTAAATCTGGTGCTGGAATATGTGCCCGAGACAGTGTACCGGGTGGCCCGCCATTTCACCAAGGCCAAGTTGACCATCCCTATCATCTATGTCAAGGTAGGAAGACTGCAGGTTGCTGGGGCCTAGGCCCACAAAACCAGGGACTCTGGAGCTTCCTGTTTTTTTTTTTTTTTTTTTGTATTCCCTCATCTTCCAAGTTTATGTTGGTCTCTTGAGTCCCCATGTTCCCTACCTCTGTCCCTATATCCCCCCAGCTGGAGTTCACCAAACAGGGGTCGGCCAAGGCAAGGGCTGACTGAATCAGGAAAGCAACCTGACCAGGGAGCTGAGGAGGCTACCAGGTGTAACACACACTGGTAGCCCAGTAACACCAGTAGTATTGGGGTTAGTGGGGGCCAAGAATGTAGAGAGGGAGCCACTGAGGTCAGAATCTAAGCCTTTGGAGTCTGATCTAGGGGCAGCTAGAAAGGATTTAGGATTGTGATTGTAGGAAGTCTAGTGTCTACCACAGAGGCAGGCATGCATCTGTCTACATCTTCTGTGGGATTATTTGCATGTGTGGCACTGTACTCTGAGTGTTTATGGATCCTCTGAATGAATGAATGAATTAATGAACTAGTGAATGAGGGTTGATATGGAGATCAGGCTGCTACATTGTGAGGTGGGTAGATTCCTTTGCTAGTGGTCACTCAGGCCCAGCTGCTTCTCCCACTAGCTTTAAGCACTCTATACCTAGTTGAGCCAGTGTCAGTAGTACTCATGGTTGCCGCTATTGGACTTCACTTGGGAGGGCAATTTTCTGGTTGGGTGAAGTTTTGCTGATGCTGTCTGAATACTGGGCCCAGAAGTGAGCAACTCCAGAAGCACAGCTGACTGAGACCCTGGCCTTGCCCTTGAAGAGCTCTCTATTTGGTGGGGATGACTGACACTGTCTAGAAACAGTAAAACCAGCTGTTCCTATACTAGAGGGAGCACAGGGAATTCTGGAAACGGGCATGGCCTAGCCCAACATGGTTTGGGACTGAGAAGGGTCAAGGAGGACTTCTGGAAGGAGATCTGTACAGGGAGAAGCAGTAGCATCTGTGGTATCTCTGGGATAAAAGAGGAGGGGACTCAAAATGGTTACATGTGGTGAAGAAATTGAGCAGTTAGTACACACCAGGTAGTGGCCTAGGTCTGGGGAAAGGAGAGTGATTGAAACTTAAAGGTCCCTGTTCTCTTGGCACTTAGGTTCTAGTCAGTGGGTAGAGAGAGGCAGGAAAATTGAGCTGGAGGGGGTTGGCTCGTGGGTGGTTTTGACTGTCGGATGGAGGAGGCTGAGCCCTTAGAGAACCAATGGGTTTTGGTGAGGGGGAAGCTGAGTGTATAGCTCCCCAGCCTACTTTATGACAAGGCCTTCTGATGTGTCTGTCTTACTCATCAGGCTTCTGCTAAGGGGTGCGATTACCTCAGTAGTTCTCAGAGTGTGGTCCAGGGGCCAGCATCAGCACTAGAGGGCTTGTTGTAGATGCCCATCCTGAGGTCACAGAATCTAAATTCTAGGAGCATGGCCCAGAAGTTTGTTTTAACAAGTCTTTTATGTGATTGTGCTGCACACTACAGTTTGAAAACCAGAGGTTTCAAATATTAGTTTCCTGAGGCTGTTGATTGGCCAGCAGGGAGAATGGTGTGGAAGGGCTCTTCTTGCTGAGACAGTGGGCCAGTGGTGTGCTATGTGGCGAAGAGCTGGGCTGGAGTTCAGCTGTCTTCTGTCTGCCCCAGGTATACATGTACCAGCTCTTCCGGAGCTTGGCCTACATCCACTCCCAGGGTGTGTGTCACCGTGACATCAAGCCCCAGAACCTGCTGGTGGACCCTGACACTGCTGTCCTCAAGCTCTGTGATTTTGGCAGGTGGGCCTGACCTTGGTGTGCTGGGTGGCTCAAAGGGTAAGAGGGGGCCTCATCCTTCAGCTTTTGTTTACTCTTGTCCATCTCTTCCCACAGTGCAAAGCAGTTGGTCCGGGGGGAGCCCAATGTTTCCTACATCTGTTCTCGCTACTATCGGGCCCCGGAGCTCATCTTTGGAGCCACTGATTATACCTCGTCCATCGGTTAGTTACAGGAGGGTGTGGCTGGGGAATGTGTCTTGTAAGTTTTGAGTTCTGTGTTCTGTTTGCCAGACTCGGTGATAAAAGCTTAACCTCTGTTCTTTTACCCAGTCCTCAATCTTAGTCCTCAATCAGTCCCCATACCTGACAAGCAATCTAAGGCTGGGAGGTGTGAGGCCACCTGCCTGCAGTTGCATTGCTGGGACTGGGCAAGGCTAGGATTTGAAAACTGACCCGACTCCAGAGTCCATCCCAGCTTTAGAACTTCCCAGTTAGCCCTCTGTTCTCAGCTGGAGGGGAGGGGCTGTCAGTGACCTTGGAGGAAACTGGCAGGCAAGGCTTTGCCACCTTTAGGGTGCAGCCTGCTCCCAGGGTCTCTGTGTCCTTCTCTGTTGGTGGGGATGGCAATGCCACCTACCAGGCATGAGAGGAAAGCTGAAATGAGGGAATGAGCATGAAGAGGTTTGAAAGAACTTCAAAATATAGGAGGGACTATGTGGTCCTAAGATGTGAATTGGGGTGGTAGGATCAAGGTACAGACCAGGGAAGGGTAAGAGGACCATATTGCAGCCCTTCCCACGAGGAACAGAGAGATGGGCAGTAAAAAAGGTAGTTCAGGGTTTAAGCCTTTTAAATTTAAGACCTTTTTATAGACTTAGGCTAGAGGCAGAGAAAAGGCTCCTTGTGGTTACTGAGCCAAGGAAATGAGGACTAGAAGCATACCTAGACTGGAAAGTGCAGCTAAATTGGGTAGACCTGGAGAGTCAAGGTCAGGATTAAATGTTCCTAAGTTGTGTGACTTTGGGCCAGGTACTTCACTTCTTTGACCTAAGAACATGGAGCTCTTTGATACCTTGAAGTATGGCCATGTTTGCAAGGGGATGGCCTTGGTGGCCCTGCCTGCCTAGCCTTGAATCTCCCCTATTCCCTTTCAGATGTGTGGTCAGCCGGCTGCGTACTGGCTGAGCTCCTTCTCGGCCAGCCCATATTCCCTGGGGACAGTGGGGTGGACCAGCTGGTGGAAATCATCAAGGTGAGGGCAGGGTCAGGGAGGGGTGGGGGTGGGGGGTAAGGATAAGGGGCCCTTGTCTCAGCTTTCTCCTTTTCCCTGCAGGTACTGGGAACACCAACCCGGGAACAAATCCGAGAGATGAACCCCAACTACACGGAGTTCAAGTTCCCCCAGATTAAAGCTCACCCCTGGACAAAGGTAGGGACTCTGGTAGCATGGCTGAAGGGGGGGGGTCTCCTTGGAGGCCAACTGGTCTGGGGACCTCGATTCAGAATCGTTGGGAGGATTTGAAGTTATCCAGGGAGTCAGTCAATGACTTTCATCAGATTTCAGAGTTTATGGTATTTTAAAAGTTGAGGACCCACAGGTAAATTCAAGAGTCCCATTTTTATGGCAGGGAAACTGAGGCTCACAGCAGGTCTCATGGAGTCACAGGACCTGGGCTGGTTGCCCACTCAAAACAGACTTCCTCTTCATGGTTGTGCCTCAGTTTTCATATTTGGAAGTTTGGGTCTGTGGGAGGCAGTGGTTATATCTGCGAGGTGCATGGTTCTCCGGTGCCTGGGGCACCTCTCACCCTCATGACTCCAAGACCCTACCCTCAGGTGTTCAAATCTCGGACACCACCCGAGGCCATCGCGCTCTGCTCAAGCCTGCTGGAGTATACGCCGTCCTCGAGGCTCTCCCCACTAGAGGCCTGCGCCCACAGCTTCTTTGATGAACTGCGATGTCTCGGAACCCAGCTCCCCAACAATCGCCCGCTTCCCCCCCTCTTCAACTTCAGTCCTGGTGGTGAGGGCACAGCTTGGGAACCTGTGGAGCTGGAGGGGCAGCCAGATATGTGGAGAAGAACTTTGTGTTGAAGACAGGAATGGGGCTCTATAAGGGGGTATGAGGCAGGCTTTGGGCTTGGGAAGATGTCTCCCTAATTGAGAGAGACCCATAGTTGACTCAGTAGCACTCCACCATCTGTCTTTTGGAAGCTTTTTCCAGTTTTATGTTTAAAGAAATTTGTGGCTAAAAGTGTCCACAAACTGATTTCCTTGTTTGGTGCCCAGTCATAAACCTAACTGCGTTTCCAGAAGTCCTGCCCTTGCCTCCTCCCTGACTAGGTTTGTCAATTCCTGTCTTTAGAACTCTCCATCCAACCGTCTCTCAATGCCATTCTCATCCCTCCTCACTTGAGGTCCCCGTCGGGCACTACTACCCTCACCCCATCCTCACAAGGTAAGTTGGGAGGCTATCTGCTGAATAGCACTTGTGAGCCTGGGGGTGGGACAGGACTATACTCTCAGTACTTGAGTGTCCTGCAGGTATTTTTAAGTTAGTGACATTTTGATGGCATAGAAAGAGCATTTCACAACATGTCATCAACCCTATGTAAAGAACTGTTACCTGCATTTGTGTTTAAATCCTCACTGGAGAACCAAAGAAATGCATTTGGTCTAAGCAAGCAAACGGTTATTATTCATGTTTGAAAATGGGAAATTTTGGGTTAAAATCCAGGTTTCCTCTTTCCCCTGGAATAGAAAACCAGAAGCAGCAGTCATGGACCTGCCTGTCCTCATAGCTGCATCCAGTTGCCCCTTCTTGTGGGGAGCCTAGCTCTCTGGTGTGAGGCACTCATTTATCCAGCTGGCCTTTTGGTATTTGAGTGTGCAACCGTGGACTTAAAGTGACAGCTTTTAATGTAGCATCTTACATTGAGTTCCTACTCTTGGGAGGGTGGTCCTCAAAGGCAAAGCCTAACTCCTTCCTTCCCCTTCCTTCAGCTTTAACTGAGACTCAGACCGGCCCAGACTGGCAGGCGCCTGATGCCACACCTACCCTCACTAACTCTTCCTGAGGGCCCCACCAACTACCCTTCCACGTCCATCTGGGAGCTCCAAGTGGGGCTGGGAAGGGGGGCCATAGCCCATCAAGCTCCTGCCCTGGCTGGGGATCTAGACTAGAGGGCAGAGGTAAATGAGTCCCTATCCCCACCTCTAGTCCCTCCCTCACCAGCCTCACCCCTGTGGTGGGCTTTTTAAGAGGATTTTAACTGGTAGCGGGGAGGGAAGAGAAGGAAGGAAGGACAGGGGGTTGGGAGCATGAGGACCTCCTACCCCCTTGGCCCCCTCCCCTATCCCCAAGCCTCCACCTCTTCCAAATCCCTCTCCCCTCCTGTGTCCCTTGTAAATAGAACCAGCCCAACCCATCTCCTCTTCCCTTCCCTGGCCCCTGGGTGTAAATAGATTGTTATAATTTTTTTCTTAAAGAAAAACGTCGATTCGCACCATCCAACTTGGCCCCGCCCCTTCCTACAGCTGTATCTCCCCTCCTGTCCTCTGCTCCCAAGGCCTTCTCCCTCTTCTCCCCACCCTGGAGGGCCAGGGGAGTGGAGAGAGCTCCTGATGTCTTAGTTTCCACAGTAAGGTTTGCCTGTGTACAGACCTCCGTTCAATAAATTATTGGCATGAAAACCTGCTTTCTGCCTGGCTACCTGTTTCTGCCAAGATGAGGGGGGTACTTGGACAGCCACTTGAGATCAGGAGTATGCTGTGTCTAAGGCAGGGGATCATTAGGAGGCCTGAGGCCCTAGCTCAGGTACTCAATCTTCCTGCACCTTAGTGCTTCCCTCTGCACATGCTCCTGGGAGGAGCCTTGTCTCCTGACTCAGCACAAATCATCTGCTTTTGCCTAGGGAGGGAGGAATTAGCATCCCCAATGACCAGTCAAGAACTGGGGATCCCTCTCAGAGGTCAAGGCCACAGAACTCAAGTGGCAAAGTCAAGAATTAAATAAGTTTCAGCCCAAGCTGCTTGCTGCTTTAGGGACTGGAGGGACACTGGATGATGAGTCACTCAAGACAAAACAGCCTGCCTGTAGATTCTTGGTGGCATGATTATGGACAGGGCCAGAACCCAAGCCCAAGGTTTTGTTTCCATGTTTTCAGCAGGGTATACCTAACTGTTCCACCTCTTGGGGATATTGGAAAATGACAACCCTGGGAAGGTTGGGGTGGAGAGCTTGGCTTTTCCTCTTTAAAAATATGCTGCGGCCAGATGGTGGGGGCCATGAGCAGAAGGAAATATTATCTCCTTCACATCATGCCAAGTGATGAGTGTGGGCAGGAGGCTCCAGAGGGGGAAGGGGTCCTCTGCTGGAATCCACTTGTGAACAAAAGGAAAAGGTTTGGACATGTCCCAGGAGTGCCAGGATGGTTCCTGAGGGCTCTGGACTCTCCAAGCTGTGTACACCTGCATCTTTATATTGCCCAGGACAGACTTTGTATCACCTGTGCTCAATACCATCCTGTTTGTAAATTGGGTACACAGACCATTACATGATCAAAGGGGAGGACTCAGCTTCCTGAGGACCCCTTCGTCCCCAGTGGCTGGCCATGAGGCCCTCACTCTCCTCCCTGATAGCCTCTGCCCAGCTCTGCCCCATCCTCTCCTTGCTAGACTATTGCCACCCTCCCACTCACCTCACTCTGATCCCAGGAAGACCTGACACCCTGTTATTGACACCCTTTCCTCCACCATAAATACCACCCTGAACTACTGAGCCCAACTTCCAGGGCCTACTTAGGTATCCCTGTGGGACAACTGTGAGCCCCAGATGCATTTTCCTTCTTCCCAGCACCTTGGTCTACAGAAGCCTGGGGGAGCCTGCCCTATCGACCTGCCATACAACATCTCCATCTGTTTAGGGAGCAAAGGACTGTTATTCCAGTTTTTGTAAAACAGTGGAGATTCTTTTCTGCTCCCAATACTTTTTTTTTTTTGGGGGGGGTGGTGGGTACCAGGGATTGAACTCAGGAGTACTTGACCACTGAGCCACATCCCCAGCCCTATTTTGTATTTTATTTAGAGACAGGATCTTAGCGCCTTGCTGTTGCTGAGGCTGGCTTTGAACTTGGTATCCTCCTGTCTCAGCCTCCCAAGCCGCTGGGATTACAGGTGTATACCATCACACCCAGCTGCTCCCAAGACTTTTGATCTTTGAAGGTCTCAAATCCCAACTGTTCTCTGTCACTAGATTATTTTCCCTCCAATTAGAATGAATCCACTGACCCTACGCCTTGGCCTTGTAGGAGTTTCATGTCTCAACCACTCAAAATGATACTGGTCATAAACTGCTTAAAGGAACCGCCTGGGCTCTAGTCTCACAATACTTCTCCCTAGATATGAGACCATGGGCAAGTCTCTGTCCTCAGTTTTCTTTATGTGTTTAACAAGGATGGGGTTGAGACACTTCTCAGGCCCACAGGGGTCATAGTACACATACAGTGCTAAGTGTGGCATCTACCATGGCCAGGCAGTCAATTGTTCAGTTACTATAGTTGTGAATAATTG
This sequence comes from Ictidomys tridecemlineatus, assembly GCF_052094955.1. Lineage (NCBI taxonomy): Eukaryota > Metazoa > Chordata > Mammalia > Rodentia > Sciuridae > Ictidomys > Ictidomys tridecemlineatus. Next base: position 12,182,261 of record NC_135491.1, on the reverse strand, counting down.
GACAGTTTCCAAATATACCAAGAACTCACCCTCCTCTTGTAGTGCCATCTGCCTGGAATGTTCCTGTTCCTCTTCTATTGACAGAGAGACTCCTAATTTTTCTTCAGGGACCACTTCCTCTAGAAGTCTCTCACTTTTGATCTACTCACGTGGAGGTTCTCTACTCTAGGATACTACTGTCCCTGCACCTCCCGATGTTCCATCACACCCCAGGGAATTCTTAGGTCTGAAGTTGTCTCTGGCCCTCAGCACTGCCTAGGAGGAGCCATGGGAGGTAGGCCTTAGAAGATAGGCTGAATGAACCAATGAGACACACTTAGAGACCAAACTGTCTGTACTAATGTTCCTCCTAGCAGACCAAGCATGCCTCCAGAGGGGAGAGCCTAAGTCTGACTCATTGCTGGGTCCCCTGCATTACTCAATCTGAGCTGAGTTCCCAGGTACCTACAGATTCCTTTCCACACTGTCAAAATTGAGACGAAGAAAGCCCAGAGAAGTCAAGCATCTTCCACCAGGCAGAGCCAAGACCTGGGTGCCAAAAGTCCAGGGAAGGCTAGGGCTGGGGGAACAAGCACAGAATTGGAAGAGAGTATACGAGTGCCCAGTACAGACCTGGCACACAGTTGGTGCTCAGTAAAAGTTACCTGATGTTGCTGGGCACCAGCATGATGCAGTGCAAAGAACCTTGGCAAACCGCATTTTGCAACATAGCAGGGTGACCTGGGACAGATCACATCACATCTTAGAGCTTCTGCTTCCCCTCAGGTAGAGGAAAGAAACCTGGCAGGATTGTTCTGAGGAGTTGGTGGGTAGAAGAGGCCAGGATGGATCCTAGAACATGGCTGGGTGCCAGACTGGCTTGTCAGAGGGGTGGTTCTCTTCTCCCCAGAGATACCCATGCTCATTGTTGCAAGCAAACCCCTTTATTGCTGCATTCTGGCTGTTTCACACAAAGGCTGTGTCCAACTGTAATAGCCCACTTGCTTCACTGGCCCCCAGTGCAGCTTGGCACAGCTGCAGCGTGTCCTCAAGTGCCAGTGGCTGGGATGTCTCAATGATAGCAATGGTCTCCCCAAGCTCTGTGCACATGATAGTTTGCTGAGGCTCAGGGGCTGGGGGGAGGGTGGGAGATGGTGATCTGGGAGGCTGAAGTGACAAAGAACGGGCTCGGGCATGGACTCGCTGATGCAGCCGCAGGCCTGCCATTGCACGGAACCAGCGGCCGCATGTTCCACAGTAGTAGGGGCTCTTATTGTACAGACCAGTGATGGGGAGACGGGGGGCACGAGCGAAGGCAACTGGCCTCAGGTGCAGCCGCCGGTGCTGCTGTAGATTGGAGCTCTGTGTAAAGCGTTTGCCACAGTCCAGGCACTGGTAGGGACGCACACCGGTATGGGTTAGCTGATGGCGGCTAAGGTTGGCCAAAGAAGCAAATGTTTTGCCACACGAGTGGCACTGGAAGGGCCTCTCACCTGTGTGCGTCCTCAAGTGATTGCGCACGTGGACCAGCTTCTTAAAGCCCTTGCCACAAACCCCACAGCGGTGCCGCCTTTCAGGAGGCCCATGTACTGCCCGCCGGTGCCGGGAGAGCCGGGAGGCTGAGGCAAAAGATTTGGAGCACTGTGGGCAGGGCAGCTGGGCAGGTGGGGCTGGGGCAGGGGGTGGGGGTGGGGGTGGAGGTGTGGGCTCAGCTGGAGCTGGGGAGGCTGCTGCTGCAGTGGTGGGGGCTCCGCTTTTCCCAGCATGAGTGCGCCGGTGGTACAGGAACTTAGTCATGTTGCTGAACGTCTTGCCACAGCGACAGCGATGCAATGGATTGGCAGTGTGGGCCCGCCGGTGGGCCACCAAAGTGAGCTCTGTGCCAAAGCCGCGGCCACAGTCCACACAGAGGTAGCGGGCTTCACCACGATGCAGCCGCAGATGCTGCTCAAGTGAAGCTGCTTTCTTGAAGACCTTGGAGCAGGTTGTACACTCGTGTGTACCACCCACATGGGCCCGCCCGTGAGCCAGTAGCCGGTTTGCTGAGCTGAAGCTCCGCTGACACTGGCTGCAGTGGAAGGGGTAGGTGGCTGATGCTGGATCACGAGATGCTCGCCGTTGTTGCCGGCGTGCCCCTGAGATACAGTGTTGGGGGCAATCTCCACAGCCCTGGGCTTGGCCAACTGTGGTCTTCTCACCTCCCATAGTATCATCAGCAACCTCTGTAGCTGCCTCCTCCTCATTCTCTGTCTCTTCATCCTCCTCCTCCTCCTCCTCCTCTTCCTCCTCTTCCTCTAAGCCATTGCGTTCTTCTTTCTCCAGGGAGTCAAAGTGAGTACCCTGATGCTCCAAGAACTCCTCAGGAGTGGCACAGAGGGTAGAACACTCAGGACACTCATAGGGCTCCATCTTGACTTCAGGTGGCAGTGGGGGTGGAGGAAGTGGTGTTGGGGCATGTAAAGGAGATGGCACTAGAGGCTCAACTGCTGTAGCAGGAAGGTGCTGGGCCTTGCGATGAGCCACCCACAGTTCAGGTGAGGGGAAGAGTTCCTGGCAGTCCCCACACTGGTATTGGATCTGGCTTGCAGATTCCCGGAGATGGGCATCCTGGTGGGCTAGGAGCTCTCTGGGGGAAAGGATGAGCTGGTTGCATTCACCACACTGGAAAGGCCCCTCCTCAGAGCCTGGCATCAAACCTGACTCCAGGCTGGTGTCCTGTGTGGTCAGTGCCTCCTCTTCTGACACACTGGGCACATGTTGCTCCTGGTGTGAGAGGACTTCCTCCAGTGTGTTATAGAGGCTGCCACACTCAGAGCACATGAACTGGTGGTGCTGAAAGAAGAGGGATGAGGCAAGGGCCTCTCCAGATGTCATTTCATTCACTTCTGTTGCCATCTCAGCCATCTCCTCTGACATGGATGATGATATCTCCACTGTCCCTGATGACTGTGTTGGCATTTCAGCGACCTCAGCCACCACCTCTGCCATTGTGGAAAAGACAGTGCCTGGAGAAAGAGGGGCAGGAGCCAGTGACAGGTTGGAATTGAGGGGAGGGGAGATGTCTCAGGAATTCCCTTGCTCATCCCATTACTCACCAGCCTCTATTAATCAAGTCTCAATCCAGTGTTTATGCCTCAGTCTTTGGTGATTCTATGACTCTGAAGCTTACTGCAGTCCAAAGTAGCCCAGCATCTGCAGGAGAAAGACAGCACTCAGTTTGGCTTCTGATGTTGCCCTCCTTTTCCAGAGGCCTAGTGACACCCTTGCTTAGAATACACCATATCTTCTCTGGTTTTTCAGTCTTTGCTTATGCAGTTTCCTCTTTGTGCAATACCTTTCCTCCTCCTCTTACATATGCACAGCAAGATACAGCAGTGTATAAGAGCATGGGCCCAGGAACTTGGCTTGAATCTGAGCTCCACTACTTACTTCCTCTGATATCTTCTTTACCTATAAAATGGGGCTAAAAGTAGTACTGACCACAAAGTCCCTGGTACTTGATAAAGGTTTGCTAGAACGGTTACTTTAAGTTTGCTAGAAAGTTGATTCTGGACTCTTTTAAGTTTTTGAGGCTGCTATTCCTTCTGCCAAGAAAGTTCTCTCATTCTCTTGTCTAGCAAATTCCTACTCCACAACTCCTTTGTAAAGTCTCCACTGACATCTCTACATCCTCAGGATGGTGGCCACTCTTGTCTACTCTGGATTCCCTTGGTATCCTGTGCTGCATCTCAAAACAAATAAGAACTTGGGATAGTATCTGTGAGTTCCTCACAGGATAGAGAGCTTGCAGGCAATGTAGGTCTGATTCACTGCGGGTGAGGGACAGAAGTCACCAACAAAGCCACTGACCAGAGACAGAGAGATTTTAACTTTCAAATTTGCCTCTATGTGTCCTATCTTTATTTCTCCAGGTCCCTTTACACAACAAGAACTCATAGACCATTCATCTAATAACCCCCTCCTCCCAGGCCTAGGAGCTAATCTCCTGAATACAATCTCCACTTTTAAAATCTCTTCTTCACCTCATTAATTCATGCTAGTGGGCAGGTGGAGTTTGGCTTATAGACCCCACATTAAAAGTTGCTCACAGTAAGCTCCCAGAAGGCAGGGATTTTAGCCTGTTCATCACTGAGGTATTTACAGTGCTAAGAACAATGTCCAGCAAACAGTAGGCACACAGTAGATATTTAGTGTGTCAATTAGCCTCCCCAAGAGAAGTGAGGTCCTGGAAGTGTAACCATCTCCACGCATATTTCACTTCTAGGAGACTCACTCTCATTTCTACTATGAATTCCCATAATTATAGCCCAACACAGGGCTATTCAGTTGGTGTTCAACAAATGCTCCCTGAATAAATGATTCAGTAAATGCCCAAGAGCTAAGCCTTCCATATCTACCTATTCCACATTCCAAATATTTGAGTTGCCAGGGTCCTGTAACAACACCGTTTCATAAAGGATCTTCCTGGAAATAGTCAACCAGGGAGCGCAGAGTTCCATTTTTCCTTGTTTACAACCCCACTTAGAACAGAGTACTCCCCTGAAGCTAGGCCCAGAGCCTGTTACAAAGCTCGCAAAAAATAGGCATCCAATAAATCTCTCTTTAGAAGGTGGCCCAGGGAACCTGAAATTTGCCCTTTCCATGACTACATTCCTCTTTCCTAATCTTGGATTGTAAACTACTGGGTGGAGGAATGGGGGCTTTCCGAATAGTAGATCCATAAATCCTTCCAAGAAAGAACCCACCAGAGGGGCCTGAAAGTTCAACTTTGCTGTTACACAACCTTCTTCTCCTACCGGACTCACCTCCTAGGCCGACTAACTTCCTGTGGGGCGGGTGGGCGTGAGAGCTCCCTCAAGGGTAGGGTCCTGCACCCTGCAAGAGCTCCACCAACGCCTCCAGGGAACACAGGAAGGAGCGCTCTCCTTCCACCCAGTTCTGCTCCCGCCCCAGCGCAGGCCCCAAGACTCTTCGGCCCCTGGTGTCCCCTTCATTCTCCCACTGCCCTCTCCATATGCCCAGCGTTCTCTTCCCCGCCCACCCCGCGGCGCCCTCACCCATCTCTCTTGTCTCCAGTAGCCCCTGCCGCTCTTGACACAGACCCTCGGCTCCAGGCGTGTGGGACCCCTCACTATCCACACCTCCCATTGGGCGGCGCCCTTACCCATGGCAGCCAATCAGAGCCGGCAGCGAAGGGCACGCGCCCTTGCGCCTGCGTGTTGGTGTTCAGGCGGGGCTCGGCGAGTTTCTCCACGCACACATCTGGCCCTGTGGGTGGGGCCCCGGGCGAGGAGAAGCGCCTGCGCAGTTCTCTGTGGCCGCTCCTTTTCTGCTAACAATTTGAAAAAGTTCAGCGGAGAGAAGTGATCACCCTTAGAGAACGAGGGCCCATAGAGTGAACTGGTCAGCGGGGAAACTGACACAATGGTGTTATTTCATAGCTGAAGATGATCATCTCTGAGGGTACAGCTTTGGAGCGAGACACTCTGGAGGAGGTACTTTCCCTCTCTATGGGCCTCAGTTTTGCTCATATGTAAGATGGGCTTGAATCATATCCACGCCAAAGACTGTTAAAAGAATGTGATATCATACACATAAAAGCTCTCAACACAGGACCTGAATCACCGTGGGTGCCCACTATAAGCTACCATGGACATGATCCTTTTCAGTTTGTAAAATTACTTTTCTTTACCTCTCTAACTTGATTTGCTTTAATGATAGTTATAGGGCACTCACTGTGCATCCGTAGGGGACCATTGCCATCTGTTTCATAGGTGGGGAAACAGGCCCAGAGAAAGGGATTCTTCGTAGGCCATCGCTGCAGCACAAGCAGAGCCATTACTGAACCTGTGCCAGGCAGGACCCAGGTTTCCTGCCTCCCAAGAAGAGATGATCTCGGGAGTGGGAACCAGTCAGAGCAGGAGACCTGTTTCAGACAGGAGCTGGCCCTGACCTTGAGTCACCTAGTAGGGGGCGGGGCGGCCACCACGCCCAAGGCAGATACACAGCCTCCACGCCAACTTCTCCAACTTCCCCCATAAACCTGCTTTGTAGGTGCAGGTTGAGGAGGGGGCCTCTGAGTGACTCTGAGTGACTCCGTGACCCTGAAGGGCAGAGATGGAAGGAGTGGAGGGGCCATTCCTACCCTGGATGGTGTATATGTTGGTCATGACTCAGTCTCACTGTTTTGGGAAGGGACTTACGATGGATGCCTTCAGAAGATGCATATAGGGATAGATGGATCTATTGCGATTTTGAAGAGGTATCATGACATTGGGAACCATGGTCTCCAAGGCGGGAGAAATTTATAGATGAAGGGGGGATTCTGGCTGAGGGAAGTTTTCCAGTCGGGATCATGAGACAGCACAGTTGAGATGTAGGTCCGTGGTTGCCATTAGGAATGGAGACAATCTAATGGAAGACGTGTCCAGGTCACGCTTGTAAGAGGCCTGGGCATTACTTGGATTATAGTCTTGCCACAGGCAGCTGAGCGTAGTAGTTTGGGCGTCTGGGCCGTGATTAAGATGGGACTGTAGCCCATGATATGAGTAGTTCCAACAGGTCGTGACGTGAGACTACAGGGACTCGGTTGCTGAAGTCAAGGACGGGAAGTAGAGACCTTGCCTCCGAGCGCCTGATGCAGCCAGGCTCTCGCCCTGCGCAAGCGCAGCACAAACAAGTCGGGGAGCTTCGGTTGGGGGCGGGTCAGGTGGCCCAGGAGGGGTGGGGCTTGATGGTTTCTTTCTGCGCTTGCGCCTAAGGGGCGTGGCGGTCGCACCTGCGCGAGTTGGGGGAAGGAGGAGGAGCGAGGTGACGCAGGCGTAATAATAGAGAAGGTGCCAGAAAGATCCAAAACAAGTGGCTGCGGCCGTCGCCCTGGAGTCATCGGACGCCGGAATCCGGTGAGGATCCAGAAAGGCCTAAGGGCGATTGATGGCGGGTAGACGAAACCACTTAGGCGCTGGGGAGAGGGCGGAACCGCCCTTAAAAGGAGAGGGGTCGGGTCAGACAGTTTTACCTGGGTGAAGCAGAAGACTGCCTTGGTCCTCCCACTTGTAGGTGAAGAGGGTCACTTTCTACGGTACCTTCTGGGTGGCGTGGTGGGACTAATTGGACGGTACCACTAGATAGAGTCCAGGACCACAACCGGATATTTACTATTCAGAGTCCCAGTGCAGTAGACAAGGTGCCCTGGCACGGGCCTAGAGGCTTGTTTGGGCCTAATTACTTTGGTCGGTGGGGAGGCTATTTTGGAACATACCATCTGGGGAGGGGCGTTTGGGCTTGGCTGGCCCGACTGATCCGAGGAGCACCGGGGTCTGGCGTCTCTCTCTGTTACTAGGGTACCTCGGAAGATACCACTTCTTGGGAGGGGGACGCTAAGATGGTTGGAGATGGCCCTGTCCGGCCGGTTCGGGAGCGGGTGGGGAGACAGGCATTGGCCGTGTCAAGTCCAGGCCGCCGCGTCGCTGACCACTATGTCTTCCCTGCGGTGGGTTTTAGGCCCTGGTTCTGAGCTTGTTCCGCATCCCTCCCCCGGGAATGGCGCTGTCCGGGTCGACCCTGGCCCCGAGCTGGGAGGAGGACGAGTGCTTGGACTACTATGGCATGCTGTCCCTTCACCGTATGTTCGAGGTGGTGGGCGGGCAGCTGACCGAGTGCGAACTGGAGCTCCTGGCCTTTCTGCTGGATGAGGCCCCCGGCGCCGCCGGCGGCCTGGCCCGCGCCCGCAGCGGCCTGGAACTGCTACTGGAGCTGGAGCGACGGGGACAGTGCGACGAGAGCAACCTGCGGCTGCTGGGCCAACTCCTGCGCGTGCTGGCCAGACAGGACCTGCTTCCGCACCTGGCGCGCAAGCGGCGCCGGCCAGGTAAAGTTGAATGGGAAGGTGCCAGACTTCCGGTGGGGGAAGGACCTTGCTCCTCTTGGGCTTGCCCATATTAGTGCCCTGACATGAATAGTACCACATCAGACTGTATGTTCTATTCTACTCCCTCACTTCCCAGAGTATCAATGAGAAATAAGATGAGGGAGGAGTGAGCTTGTGAATTTTGGGTACATCAATAATGATTATTACAACTGTTTGTGGAGGGCAAGCCAGGTGAAGTCGTAAGCTCTTCATATTAACTGTCACCTTATATCCTCCCAGTAATCCCAGAGGAAGTTCTGCAACTGACCCCACTGTACTGGAAAGACAATAGGTTCAGAAAAGTTAAGCAGCTTGCCACATATTAGAACTGAATCCTGTGTGCTGGGCACAGAGGATATATAAGATGATGGAGCAAAGGTATTTATTCTGTTAAGTATATATTTAGTAGGGGAACCAGACACTAAAATAAGCAAGTGATGAATTTTCAGATAGATTTATAGATGAAAACAAGAAAATGGGATAGAGTGGGAAGTGCCATGCAGTGAAGCCAGGTTGCCTTAGATTAGGTGACTAGAGAAGATCTTTTTGAGATGATGAAGTGAGGCTACACTCCAGCAAGCACAGCTATCAGGGCAGAAAGTCTCAGGCAGAGAGAAAGGCAAATATTCAAGCCTTGAGATAGCAAGAGGTTGGTATCATCAATAGCTAGAGGCAGAAGTGGAGAGGTCACCCAAGCAGGGATGGAGAGGTAAGTGAGAAGATATACATCCCAAAGGGGCTAGTATATAATGTAGCTAGAAAGTGTGGTAGCCAGAACTCAAACCTGGCTTGCCCTTTTTAGAGTTTTGGTCCTTGGGAAGAAAGGAGAACAGTTCTAAGCAAGTGAGTTGCTGGGAGGGTTTCAGGCTGCTAGGAGCCATGTGCATAAATAGGCTATTGGGCCCTTGGTTGGATTACTAGAGGTGTAGTGGCTGAGTTGGGAAGGGTGGCATTATGGGCCTGTGAGTTTGGGATCACCGGGAGAAAGGCACCTCTAAGGAAGGATTGACAGTTATTTTTGTTTTGTTTTTTAAACTATGAGGGTCAGGCTCTAGAAAAGATGATTTGAGGAACTGTATAGTTCTGCTTGCTTTTTGGAACTTCAGGGTGTAGAGACAGTTGATGGGGGGCAAGAGACCATCGCAAGGCTGCATGACAGTTGGAGCTGCTGAAGATGTAGGTTGGGCAGCTTTAGAAGGTGATGAGTCCTCTGTCTCAGAAGGTGTCTGAATGACTTCTGAGCAGAAGGTGTTTGAGAAAGAGTGGGTGTTTGGATCTGACCTCTGGGATACTCAGGTAACTTTTGGTCCAGGAGTTTTTCCAGGGATGGGAATTGGGGCTGGGCCTGGGAAGAACAGAAGGCTATGAATGTTAATTTCTGTTCTTTTCCCCCAGTGTCCCCAGAGCGCTACAGCTTTGGCACCTCCAGCTCTTCTTCAAAAAGGACAGAGGGCAACTGCCGGCGTCGACGGCAGTCAAGCAGTTCTTCAGATTCTCAGCAGGGCCAATGGGACACAGGTGAGCCCTCTTGGGTGGGCACAGTGGCAGTGTCCCTTTCTTCCTGATAAGCCTCCCCAACCCTGGCCCATCAAGGATGTGGCCTGAGGGGTGGTTCTGCCTTGTTTTTGAAGTGTGTCTGTTTATTATAGCTATAGGAAGGAGCTTGTATTCTGAAGCTACACATGGAGTTGTTTCACATTTTAAATGGTTTCATGTTGTGGGTACATTCTATACCTGGCTGTTGGAGCTGGATGTGATTCTGAGATGTGTTCACATTTAGTGCTTCCAGTTGGTTTACTTGCTATGCCCAAATTTATTGATTCAATTGAACTTTTCCTTCTTGATTTTTTTTATTATGTAAAATTTTAAACATGCAGAAGAGTTTAAAGGTTAGTTCTGAACATCATCATTTAGATTTAGTGGTAACATCCCCATCCCCAAGTTGTGTGATATATAATTCTGAGTTTGTTGAAAAATTCTTTGAATGTAAATTACATCAGTAGGTTTACTGTGAAGTCAGCAGGCATCGAAATAAGGATACTAACCTGAAGGCCATAATTGTAACTCAGAAAATAATTACTAATTCTCAGATATCCTAATGGTTCATTTCCAAATCCATTAAGATCATCTCAGCTTCCAGGATCCAGTCATGATTGAGTTGTTATATGTGCAGTTGTTAGGGCTTTTTAATTTCTTGCTGTTGAATAAAAACTTATTCTTTACCCAGACCTTTCTTTTTGGTGGTACCCCAATAGCACCCAGGGCCTGGCACATGCTAGACAAGTGTTTGTACCACTGAATGACATCCCCAGCCCAGAGTTAGTATTTTAATTGGTGCTGGGGAAGAAACCAGGGCCTCATGCATGAATAGTTTCTAAGGCACATCCTCAGCCCACCTTTTTCTTTCCTGACTTGTCAACCCTACCAGGCTGATTGTTTTGTAGAATATTTGTTTCTTGATTTGTCAAATTATTTCTTGATGTTATCATTTAATTGTTCCTCTAACCCCCATTTTCTGTGAAGTGGGAATTAGGTCTGGAGGCTTAGTTAGATTCGGATTATATTTTGACATGAATTTTCTATGGTTGATGCTATCTCCTTTATATTGGAGTACACCATGGGGCATGTAAGGTCTGGTCCCCCTTTGTGAGTGGGGAAAATTTGATCACTTGGTTAAGGTGATAGCTTCTGTATTTATTTGTTGTAAATCAATATTTCTTTCCTTTTATTTTACAGTTAAATAATTTGAGATGATACTTTAGCACACATGCTATTTCCCCAATGAGTTTAGTATTTGTGGGTGAGCCCTGCCTGAAACTAATTTTCATGTTGGTATTTGTAAAATGGTGATTTTCAATTCTTTTTTCTTTCTATTAAATGGATTCTTTCAAGAGTGTTTTTCTTCTGTCTCTCTCTCTCTTTTTCAAGAATCAGTATGGAGTCGTTCACTTATTTACTTTGTTATAGTCAATTAGTCATTCTTCCCAAGGTTCAAATTGGCTACCCTCTTTTGCCATGTCTCCATCATTCTTTGAATGTTTCCAGCCTTGTGACACTGCAAGATGTCCTAGGCTTACCTTGAATGTTCCTTTCCCTGGCCCTAGAATCAGCTGATTTTCAAAGAGCCTGGTGTCTTTTCGTATGTGTGGTAAGGGGCTAAGCAAGCGCTCTGCCCCTGAGCTACTTCTCCAGCCTTTTTAAAATTTTAAGACAGGGTCTCATTAAGTTGCCAAGTTGTCTTCAAACTTGTAATCCTTCTGCTTCAGCCTGTTATAGGTATGCACTTCTTGGGAGGCCGAGGCAAGAGGATTCTAAGTTTGAGGTCCACCTGAGCAATTTAGAGAGACCTTTTCTTAAAAACAGAAATGGCTGGGGATGTAGGTTATGGTGGTATGCTTATCTAGCAAGCATGAAGTCCTGGGTTCAATCCCTATTATCATAAAAATAAATAAAAAAATAGAAAAGTTCCCTCTAATGTTTTTCAATTTGAAATTAACATTATAAGGAAATTTTAATATGGAAATATTGGTTTTTAACACATTTAGATATAGATGTATTTGTTTTATTTGCAATAATAAAGTACCATCAAAATTATAAAATCAATATCACCGCTGTCTTTATTTCCTGAATGAAATGTAAGATTTGTTTGCAAATGCCTATAATTCAGCAACTTGGGAGACTGAGGCAGGAGGATTGCAAAAGTTTGAGGTCAGCCTCAGCAATTTCACGAGGCCCTAAGCAATTTAGTGAGACCTGTTTCAAAATAAAAAGATGTGGGGATATATGTAAAGCTCAGAGATAACGCACCCCTAGGTTTGATCCACAGTACTAGGGGGTGGAGATTTGTTTGTGATTCTTTTTGTTCTTTGATCATTTTCCACAGAGAGTTCTTCCAAGTTTCTTGAAATAATTTTTCCTCTGAGTATTCGTATGTTACCAATCATGTATACAGTTAGGTTCATTTCTTTGAGAGAGACAGAAGAAAATTAATTTGACATAATTTTATAATTTGTTTCTTTTTAACTTTTGAGTGTGTAAGATAGTTACATGGCTGAAAGGAAAAACTAAAGTATGTTTTTAAAAAGTATCATTAGAAGTATCATTTTTAGCCAGATGGATGGTGCCCACCTGTAATCCCAGCAACCCCAGATGCTGAAGCAGGACGATTGAAAATCTGAGGCCAGCCTGGACAATTTGATCCTCTTTAAAAATTTAAAAAAGGACTGAGAATATAGCTGGTTTTTAGAGCTCTTGCCTACCACAGAAAATAAAATAGAGTGGGCATGGTGATGCACACCTGCATTCTCAGCTACTCAGGAGGCTGAAGCAGAAGGATCATAAGTTCAGCCAGCTTCCATATTTAAATAGGAGGGGCTGGGGCTATAGCTCAGTTGGTAGAGCCTCTTATGCACAAGGCCCTGGGTTCAATCCCTAGCACTACCCCCCCCCCCAAAAAAAAGAAAAAGTCAGAGTACCTTGAGTTCAATTCTAAATATTTCAGAAACAAAGTCATATCCTTGCCTCCCATAAGTAGTTTATAGCCAATTTGATTTATTTCCAATGTGTTTTCCAGTGCTTTATCTTGCAAAGATATATATATATATAACATATATATTTTTATTTCCTTTTTTTTTTCTGTGGGGGGATGGGTACTGGGGATTTAATCCAGGGGTATTTTACCACTGAATTACATCCCCCAGGCCTTTTTATTTTTTGAGACAGAGCCTCCCTAAGTTGCTGAGGCTGGCCTTGAACTTAAGATCCTCCTGAGTTGCTGGGATTGCAGGCGTGTGCCACCACATCTGGCTACCTTTTAAATTGTATTTTAATTAAAATTTTTTATTTTAAGCGTTTTTTAAATTTTATTTTAAGACAGGGTCTTGCAAGTTGCCCAGGCTGTCCTCAAACCTCCTTCTGCCTCAGCCTCCAAGTCACTGGGATTACAGGTGTGAGCCTGCCCAGCTTATTTCTTCTACTTTTTTATGCAAAATTGTACATTTATTTTGCACCTTGCTTTATTCCCTCAACAATCTATCCTAGAAGCCATTCCTTTTCTCGTTAGACCCTAGTGTTGTTTTCAGGCTTCTGTGATTGTGAAATGATGCCCAGTGTCCATTGTCATGTCTGTTCCCTGGTGTGAGTGCACTAGGGCTTCTCTGGGGTCAGACCTGGCAGGGCTTGCTAGGTGGTGGGGAGTTGCTAGGTGGAAGGGTGTCTGCCTTCCAGGTGATGATAGGTGGTACCTCTATCTTGTAGACAGGGCCACTTCTAGAGGGGCTCTTCAGGAGCTCGTACTACCCACAGTGACCTAGCGCTCCTCCTGGGCACCCACCTTGGCATCCTGCCTGTCATCCTGGCCCTCAGCAGTTGTTCCCTCTGTCTGTCCTCAGGCTCCCCTCCAACCAAGCGGCAGCGTCGGAGTCGGGGCCGGCCTAGTGGTGGTGCCAGGCGGCGGAGGAGAGGGTGTCCAGCCACCCCCCAGCAGCAGCAGGAGCCAGCCAGGTCTACGTCAGAAGGCAAAGTGACCTGTGGTATGTGTCCATGAGTCTTGGGAATGCATGTACAGTGCCCAGAGCAGGCTGTGGGGTTGGAGGGTAGGACAGACAGGCGTTTGTCTGGAGCATGACATACCTGGCAGATGGGCAGCAGCTCAGCTACCATTCAGCAGTGTAATTTTTGCTTTTTCTGTTGCCATCTTGCTCTTCTATATCCTGCCTGCAGTTGAGATCAAATCACATGCCACCTCCTCCAGGAAACCTTCCATGACAACCCTCTGCCCCAGTTTCATTTGTTTATTCAGCAAACACCTATAGGGATTACTTTTTTGACAGTCATCTTGTACAGTGGTGTATATTGCAGAGATAGTAAAACTAGGACCCCAGTTCAGGCTGCCTGAGTCACAAACTAGCCTTAACACTTAAACAAGCTGTCTGACCCTGGATAGGTGCCTGAATCTCTTGGGGCCTGGTTGCACATCTGTAATAAAGCAAGGCTAATAAGAATCCTGATTGGAATTATGAGACAAGATGAGCTAACTGAATAATCTGCTTGGAATAGTGCTTGGCCCAAGGCACGTGCTGGTGAAGTTGCTCTTAGTGTTGCTGTTGCTGGGCTTCGGACAGTAATGCAGTAGGGCAGTCCTGCCCTTGTGCTGTTGATCCTATAGTCAGGTGACAAACCTGTGGAACTGAGAATCACTTTAGAGGATGATAGGTGCCATGAAGAGAAAGGAACAGGTGGAAGAACTAGCAGGCCACAGGGCAGAGTGGAGTGTAGATTTTTGTCTTTGCTTCTAGGGTTGTCAAAAGGTTTTAAGCAAGAGAGTAATGTGACCTGATGCCTTTTTTCAAGTTACTCTTAACTTCATCCAGAAATTCAGTGAGGGAGTTATAGTGCACAGGGCTTACAGCTGGGCTTCTAGAACATGCTCTCTTGAGTGCCTGTTTAGTGCATCAAGTAACGTGGAAGCTAGAAAATGAGTGAACAGGGTCTGCAGCCTGTTAGGGAGGAGGGCAGAGGTTTGCCTGGGGTAGTCAGGTTGGAGAGGGTGAGAAGGGGTAGGCCAAGGAATCAAGGTAATATTTTGGACATAGGGCCTACTATAGATAACAGGTGAATGAGATGTCAGGGAGGGGTGCTGCTGGGGAGACTCTGATGACTTGCTCATGAGAAGTTTACCTGGTCCTGTGGAGAAGAGGTAGCCATGGACCATCCCTACCCTTCTTTGTGGGACTCCCTTCTCTTAGTTGGACAAGTCCAGGGAAAACAGGGGATCAGATCACACAAGCTGTGTTCCCAGGCTGCAGGGGAGACAGATGAGGGATATGGCAGCTAGGCTGATGGTGACAGGTACCATAATAGTGTGAGTACAGGGATGCTAGGGTGTGCAGGGGATCCTTCTGACCAGCCTTGGGGAGGTACCACCTGCAGGACGAGGTAAAGGATGCTGGAAGAGAGGAGCTGAGAAGGGCATTCCTGGCAGTGACCCCAAAGTACCAAGTGTCCACAGCAGGATGTAGACAGGGTGAGTCCAGGAGAAAAGATTCTGGGATTGGGGCTGGAGCTCAGTGCTACAGTACTTACCTGACATGTGAGGCACTGGGTTCAAATCTTAGCATTCATATAAATAAGTGAATAAAATAAAGGTCTGTGAACATCTAAAAAAAAAAGAAATATTTGTTAAAAAAAAAAATATTTGTGATAGGAGCAGTGGATAGGAGGTAGGTGAGGCTCTGGTATTCTGGCGTTGGTGGGAGCCCCAGACATGTTCATTTGCTAACTCCTTCACCTGTTTTTTTTTTTTTTAATATATTTATTTTTTAGTTTTTTTTAGGTGGACACAATATCTTTATCTTTATGTGGTGCTGAGGATCTAACTTTGTGCCCCACGCATGCCAGATGAGCACGCTACCACTTGAGCCACATCCCCAACCTCACATGGTTTTTATTATTGAGCATAATCTCTATGCCAAGCACTGGTCTAGGCATAGAGGTGGAGAAGTTTCTAGCTTTTAGGAGTTTTTTACATGATAATGGGCCAGACAGATAACTTGCAAATATATCAGCATATCATGTAATGACAGCTGGTGGTAAGTGCTCTGAGGAATTGAAAAGCCAGGGAGGGGACAAAGAGCCATACATGCTGTTGGGCCTGACAGAGCACCCCTGTGCAGGGGCTGGGACCAGATGATGCCAGGAGGGAGCCCCTGGCAACCTCACAGCAGGGTGAGGGCAGAGGAAGCAGCCAGTGCACCAGAGAAAGGATTAGGGTGAGGAGGCTGATGTGGATACTGGAAATCCGGAAACTCAGGAGAAGCTGGTGGCCTGCTCAAGCCAGGGCTGGGTCAGGTGGAAGTAGACATGGAGATATGGGGCAGCTGTTCATGCACAAGGGATCTTACCTTGAGGGTCCTTCCTCCTGCCATCTGCAGAGCTGACTGCAGCCCACGAAAGACACATGCTGGCTCCTCTTAGTGCCCATGTGGCCTTCCTGGCAGGTGGCTGCAGATTACCTGGCTAGATGCAGGCATAAACAGCAGCAGAGCCAGCCCTGCATCCTCACACAGTTCCTGGCTTCCGGGGGTGACTGCCTGGTGTTGACTCTCCTCCAAGTCAGGTAGTAATTACCAGAGAGAGCAACCCAGCTGGCTGGGTAGGTGAGGGAGTCACTGTCTTGGGGAGTACAAGAGCAGGCCAGGCCAGGCTTCAGGTCTCTTTCCTGAGGCCAGGAGGATATTAAACCAGGGTGTGGTTGGATATTGCCAGGGATGGGCATGCAGGGCTGATTGCTGACTCACCAGGCAGGGTGGGGTTGGAGTAAGGCTGTCCCCATGTGGGCCCCAGATTCCCCTCTGAAAAGATGGGATGCCTTACCTTTAATGAGGCCACAAGGCCCAGTGCTACAGGTGGAAGGAAGCCCCTCCTGACCTGATTGAAGAAGAGGTTTGCCATTCTTGTTCCTCCAAATCTGTGACACTTGTGGGGATTGGCGGCAGTGAACTGCTTCTACTGAGGAATAGAACTAGACTAAACTTCTAAATGTCTGAGAGTATGAGAAGGAAATTTGGGGATCCTAGGCTTGGATAATAGGAACTCTATCTTCCATGCCTCTCAGACCCATCTACTGTGCTTTGCTTGTTGCCTGCCTGACCTTGAATTCTCAAGCACTGAGGGAGCTGCATCCCTTTTGCAAAGAAGGAAACAGGCCAAGAGAAAGGAAGTCACTAGTCTGAGTGGCAGGGGCATAGCTAGGCTGAAACTAGGATTTATTAATTTGTTTATTCTGCATGTATTTATGGAGGGCTTAATATGTGATAGGCACAGCAGCGCTGGGAGTCCTGTGCCTTCACTGAGATGTGTTCCGGCAGGAGAAACCCAAGTTAGATGGCAGGAAGTGTTCCTGATGGTGAGGACAGTAGGAACAGAGACCCGAATAGAAGTGTGCCCGTGGCAGTCAAGGGGTAGCAAGGAAGCTGGCAAGACTGGGACTGGAGCCAAGGGGAGACTTTTGGAAGATGGGGACAGGAAAAGGAACAGGGCAGATCTTGAAGTCTTTGCATTTTTTCTTTCTTTCTTTTTCTTTTTTTTTTTGAATTATGGAAAGCAGTTATAGAATTTGAATGGCAGGATCAGCTTTGCTTGCCCCCACTCCCAGAATTTTTGTGGAAAATATTCCAAAGCAAATCAACTGGTAAAACAACTCCCAGGACCTTGTCACCAAGCTTTGGCAGTTGTTAGCTGTGGCTGATGTCTCAGGAGCCATGTTGTTTTGGAGTCAATTCCAGCTGTCTTTTTATTTTATGGGCAGATGTTTTGCTCTGTATCTATAAAAGAGAACAATTCCTTAAAACATTATCACTCCAAAAAAATCAGTAATGATAATTCCTTCCTGTCACACATCTCAGTAGTGCTCAAATTTCCACTTGGCTCATAAATGTGGGTTCTGTGAAGTCTCTCCAAATCTCTAGGATCCCCTGCTATTCCTCTTTGCCCTCTTGCATCATTTGTTGAGAGTATTTGTCTTGCAGTATTTCCTGAGACTGGATTTGGTTGGGTGGATCCTGAGGTAGGGCTGATTTGACCCTGTGCACTGACCTGGGCGTAGGCAGTTGGGTCTGAGAGGCTTGCTCTGGTTTGATGTTTTAATTCCCAGACTTATTTTTAGGTGTTGGTATGTTCTTCTGTTAGGAAGCAGGCAGTGGCTGCTTCTCTATCTTTGAAGTGGCCAGCAGCTTCTTATTGCCTCAGTTCATTAGTTCAGTAGAGAAGAACTTTATGTTTGATTCTGTTTTTCTGGAAGAAGCCAGAGTGAGGCAGCTGTGGAGCCAGGAGGGTGGGGAGGGGTCCCACTGTTCAGAAGCACGTGGTGCTGGCCCTCATGTGGTGGCACAGAGGTGGTGGAAGGTGATTTGCTTGGAAGGATGCTAGTTGCCTCTGTACCAGTGCCGTGGGAATACAGGTCCTTTTTGTTCCCATCCCACCCCCCCTAGGAACTCTGAGAGAAAGGACCCAAGTAAGGTCATTTTGGAGTTCTCAAACACCTATCCCAGGATGTGCTCCCTTGATCGCTCTGGTGCCCCATTGTGAAACCCCTCCCATTTCTGCCTCCCATTCTGCTCCAGAAGAGAGATCCTAGAGCCAAGTGGGGCCAAGAAGGTGCAGGGGACCACCTGGGTACGGAAAGCGGGAGCAACTCTCCACTCTAGGAAGGCAGATCCCCCTAGACCTACTGGGGCAGGAGCATTTCCCACTGCTGCCAACTTGGAAATAGTCCAGCCAGCCCCCAGCCCAGGTCACATGGATGCTCATCCTGCCTCACCCCTCACTGCCACACCTAGACCAGTCCATCGACATTTTTCCACATCCATTGCTTCCATCCTGGACAGTCATCAGAGGCTCTGGCCCTGTTGCTGTCAACTGCCACTTCTACAGAGTGGTTGGAGTGGTGTCCATGTCGGGTCGTGCCGTCCTTCCTTCATCCAGACCTGAACTCAGTGCTGTACTTTGCAGCTGTGTCATTCCCACGTAGCCCCATGAGGACAGGTGGTGGGGTGAGCCTTGTTTTAGGAAGGAGACCACTGAAGTACAGAGAGGTGTGGTCATTTCCAGAGGCTCCAGAAACATGGTGTTCCGCTGGTGAGAGAGACCAGACCTCTGAGTCTGCTACCTGTGCTCTTCTACCATGTCTGGCCAGGCCAGCCCCTCGGCCTGTGGGCCTCCCAAGTGAATTTTCCTCCCCGGATTTGTACATGCCTCTCTCTTCCGTCTAAGAAGGCCATTCTTTCCTTTTTTCCTGGCCAAACGCCTTATAAAGTTTTACTTCAGGTGTCATTTTCTTTCTTTTTTTTTTATATATGTTACGCTTACATCCTTCTAAATACCTTTATTTTATGTATTAATTCATATGTGGTGCTGAGGATCGAACCCAGAGCCTCACACGTGCTAGACGAGTGCTCTACTGCTGAGCCCCAGCCCCAACCCCTCAGGTGTCATTTTCTTCAGAGGAACAATGATCCTGCCTAAATTTGACTCATTCTATATCATTCTTTCCTTGATCCTCAGGATGTCTTTTTTTTTTTTTTTTAGTTGTAGATGGACACAATATTTTATTTTTTTAACTAATTAATTTATTCATGTGGTGCTGAGGATTGAACCCAGTGCCTCACACTTGGTAGGCAAGTGCTCTGCCACTGAGCTATAACCCAGCCCTAGGATGTCTTTTAATTATGCATGAGAGGCCGTGAACAGGATGGGGTAGTTAAGAACTTGGGCTCTAGAGCCACATCCCTTGGATGGAATTCTGGCCTTAGGCAGCTGACTCAACCTCTATGCCTCAGTATCCCTAGCTGCAAAAAGAAAATAACAATAGCATCACCTCATAAGGTTGGGGTATGAGCCAAAGGGTGAGAGGATGTGCAGCCCATAGTAGACATCATGGAGGTGGCATCTGTTGTTGTGTTGGTACGGAGTCGAGGAAAGGCTGTATGTAAAGCACATGATTCAGGGCTAAGCTGGGGTGGAGTGGCCACTCCGGAAAGCATTGTTTCCTACCAGGGGAGCTTCTGTCTGTTCCCTCGTTGTACCGTTGTTCTGTTTTCCACATCAGAGATCGGACTGTGTTCTGATGAAGGATTTCTTAATGTGTAAAAAGGGATGTTTAAAGTGCCCAGATGATTCGGTGGGCTAAGGTAGGGAAAAGCCAGCGGCAGGGCCTGGCATTGGAGAGTGATCCCCACCTGCGAATAGCACATCTCTCTGTCCCACTTGCAGCAGGGTCCTCATGTTACCCTTGTGTGTATGGTACTCAGTAAATACCTTTTGAGTGAGAACTCATGAGCCTACCCTTGCCTTGTCCTCTGTTCCCCATGTGGCAGGCACTCTGCATGAATAGATTTCCACATGGGGCCATTAACATTCTGGCTGAGCAGGGTGAGCTGGGAGTTGATCAGCTGGGCAGGATAAAGGGGGTCCCTGAAAACTAGCCTTGGTGAGTGAGTGGAGGTGTTGGGGGGAGAGGAGGTGGGACAGGCCGCTCTGTGAGGAAGTGAGGCTATGCTGGGAGTGCTTTGCTGTGGCTGGAGGGTAGGGTATGGGAGAACGTAGCAGTGAGGGAGTTGATGAAGGGTGAAGTGGGCTTAGGGACCTAGGCAAGGGAGGTGAGGGTGTGGGCAGGGGCCATGGGGCCACAGAGGTGGGTGTCGAAATTGTAGTTCCTGTTTTTGGGGCATTCCTGTGTCACGGGACAAGTCACTGGTGAGTTGCCTCATTTAATCCTCGTGACTCCACAGTGCAGCAGGGACCTCTTGTTTGTTTATGTTTTTCAGATGAGGAAACTGAGGCTCAGAGAGGTGAGGTCACATACCCAAGGCCCCAGAGCTAGAGAGTGGCAGAGCTGGGACTCTCCTCCAGGTCTGTGCGACTCTGCTAGCTGGCTCTGCCTCTGCTGCTGCCCTGCCCTGTGTGGCCTTGGGCAGGTGCTGTTCCTAGAAACCCCCTGATCTCATCCACATTGAGGGCATAGCCAGGCATTTACAGAGTCAAGAGTGAATCCCTGGGGGTTTATCTGGTCCTCAGGGTAGAGGGGGATGGGCTAAAGGCCATGGGAGGACCTGGGGATTGGGGCAGGGGAAGCTTCTCTGGGCCTTGAGTGGAGAGGATGGAGATCCCCTGGAGGCAGAAAGAGGAAGGGGTTTGGGGTGGGAGGAGGAAATGGGTGGGGTGAGAAGTTGTCTTGGTGTGCAGGGGACCTGCTTTCTGCTCTTCTGCTATCTGCTGACACTTGTGTGAAAGGTGAAGGGGGCCCATGGCAGGAGACTTACTTTCCCAGAGCTTTGCTTTCCTTATCTGTTCCATGGGCTGGCAGTAGCCCTTGCCTTGCAGGGCTAACTGCTGTATTCCCAGATGTCAGACACTTCGCATGGCATAGCAGTAGGCAACTGTCATTGTTAGAGCACCCATTGGGCACCAGGCATGTTACTAGCTTATTCTTTCTGTCTGTTGCTGTCTTTTTAATTCTCTTAACAGCTCTCCACAGCAAGAGATTATGTCCTGGTTTGAGAGGTTGTGACTGTCCCAGTTCACACAGCAGCACCTAAAGGTCCTGGGTTGGAATCAGATCCTTCAACTTAGCAGCCTGCTCCCTGGGCAGAGGAGGTTCAATGCTATTTGTTAAACACTGTGATTGCCTGGCAGTGTGACCTTGGACAAGTCACTTCATTTCTCTTGGCCTCCATTTCCTCATCTGTAAATTGGGGTGCTCAAAGGGTGGTCAATCCCTTTGTGGATTAATCTTATGATTCAGGCCCTGGGAGTAGTGCCAGCAGATAGCACTCTTGAGTGTTTGCTGCCTCTGCTGTTTCAGCATGCAGCTGGTCCTGGAGTAACCCTGTGCTGGGTGTGTATAGGGTTGGCAGTGTTTACCAGTCCCACTTCACAGGTGGAGATTCAGATGTCCATGAGAGGTGATATGCACAAGTTTTTGCTTGTAGGGATAGCTTCAGAAGTCCCATGTCTCATTTCCTATCACCTCATGTGGGCGGATGAAGGTAGATTTGTAAATGACAGAAGTCCAACTGAAACTGGTTTAAGCAAAAAAGAGAATTGATAGTGCCTGGGTGTGGGGCCTGGTGATACCAGCTACTCAGCTACTCTGGAGATTGAGGTGGAGGGATTGCCAACACCAGTTTGAGGCCAGCTTTGCCAACTTAATGAGACCCTGTCAAAATAAAAAACAAATAAAAGGGCTGGGGATGTAGCTCAGTGGCAGAGCGTTAACTTAGCATGTGTGAGGCCCTGGGTTCCATCCCCAGCACCACCAAAAAAAAGTGTGTGGTGGGGAATTGATTGTAACTGAAAACCTAGGTGTAGTGTGCCTGATGATCCTTCTTTGACCATATGACAAACTCTGGAATCTTCCTCTGTATCCTTGGCCCTGTGTGGGCTTTGGTCTCCTCTTTGGTGGCACAGCAGCCCCCAGCAGCTCCAGGCCTACCACCATCTTGGCCTCTGTGACCAGAGTGCCTACCTCCCACTAGGCCTGCTCAGGCTCCTCGCCTGCTGGAGCTGCTGAGAGGATGCAGGTGTGGGCAGCCTGGGACTCTCTCTCTGAGGAGTGGTGCAAGGCGGTTGCCTGAAGGCAAGTCTGTTAGTTCATGCATCGGTTCCTTCACCAACTCACACCAGTTGCCTACTGTGTGCCACAAGGATATACCAGTGAACAAAACAGACAACAGATCCCTTCCTTCAGGGAGCTCCCATTAGGGGAGAAGGCTGATGGCTCAGTAGTGGCCTGTGGAGTAAGTTAGAAGGTGATAAACACCCTGGGGAAAAAGAGCTGGGTGGGGCAGTGCCTGGGGAGGTGGGGCAGTGGGTGGGGTGTAACAGGCCAGTCAGGCGAGCCTCACTGGAAAAAGATGTTTGAGTAAAGACTGCAGGAATTGGGGGAGGGGGCCCTGGGGAGCTCTGGGGAGAGAGCACCCCTGGCTTGGGGAGAGGCAGGGCTCAGCTGGAGAACGCTGGTGGTTGGGGAGTAGCAAGGACCCTATATCTGGGAAGGAGCAAAGTGATTTTGGTTATAACTTCTGGAAGAGGGCAGGGCAGAGGGCCTGCTGGAAGAGGCTGAAGGGAGGGGAAGAAGGGTGCCAGGGTGGCAGGCAGTGGGCACTCACTGACAGATCCCTCCTTCCCCTGCAGACATACGGCTCCGGGTTCGAGCAGAGTACTGTGAGCATGGGCCTGCCTTGGAGCAGGGCGTGGCATCCCGGAGACCCCAGGCACTGGCACGACAGCTGGACGTGTTTGGGCAGGCCACTGCAGTGCTGCGCTCAAGGGACCTGGGCTCTGTGGTGTGTGACATCAAGTTCTCAGAGCTCTCCTATCTGGACGCCTTCTGGGGTGACTATCTGAGTGGTGCCCTGCTACAGGCCCTGCGGGGCGTGTTCCTGACTGAGGCCCTGCGTGAGGCCGTGGGCCGGGAGGCTGTCCGCCTGCTGGTCAGTGTGGACGAGGCTGACTACGAGGCTGGCCGGCGCCGCTTGTTGCTGATGGAAGAGGAGGGGGGACGACGCCCAACGGAGGCCTCTTGATCTTGGATCAGGCAGGACTGATCCCACCTCCTCCGAGTCTCCGGACCATCTTTCCCCCTGAGAAGATGACCATCTCTGCCCCTATAAGACTGTCATTCCAGCAGCTCTAAGGACTGCAGCGGGACAGCAGGCCCCTTGACAGCCTCTCCTACAGGATGTGGGTTCTGAGGCCTAAACCACTTCCAGCCAAGTTCCTTCCCAAACTTTCCATCCCTAGGTGTGTTCCCTTAGCCTTGGGAGGCTGAGGGCTCAGGCCTACAGAGCTCCAAAGGGTGGGGGGCATAGCTGCACACTCACCAAAGCCCCCCTTGCACATAGTGTCTGTGGCCCTGGGCTGTCTGCGCACATGTGCATGAGTGCACACACACATCCACACTCACACACTGCCCCCTCGGAAATCTTCCTTGGCCCCTGCCCTGGCCTGCTCCACATACTTTTTTGGCCTAAGGGCTTCTTTCTCAGGATTTTTGATTTTACCGCCCCTACCTGGGCTTCAGCCACACTAGTGGGCTCTGGAGCTGGGGTGCCCATGGGGCCGGCTCACCTTGCCCACACATCTTCAGCCAGCCAGGGCTCTGCCCGGTGTCCCCACACAGACCCAGCTCTCTTCTCTTTCTCCTGCTCCCCAGAGCTAGGCACAGACTTGCCCTTGGACCCTTACCCAGAGTGTCATTTGGGTTTTGTAGCAGCATCAGATCAAGGTCTGCTGTTGTCTTTGGGGCCAGGGCCAGAATCAGTCACCTTCTTGGAAAGGGAAAGCAAACACTTGGGGGCTGATGGGAAGACCTTTTACAAATGGCACCAATAAAACTGCCCTGGAAAGGGCATAGGTGGGCATCAGGCTCTTTAGGACTCTTTCTTGATGTACTGGGAGAAGGAGTGTTCCTGGCCTACTGTATGGACTGGAGGATGACCAGGCTGTTGGATCATCTGCCAGCTGCTTTGGAGTCATAAACTCCCCACCCTGTTCACCTGTTCACACATACTTTGTTCCTGTATGCCCTTATTGGGGGGTTCTCAGGATTTTTTTTTCTTCTTTTTTTTTTGATACCGGGGATTGAAATCAGGGGCATCCAACCACTGAGCCACATCCCCAGCCCTATTTTGTATTTTATTTAGAGACAGGGTCTCACTGAGTTGCTGAGGCTGGCTTTGAACTCTCAATCCTCCTGTCTCAGCCTGCTGAGCTGAGACAGGCATGTGCCACTGTGCCCAGCAGTTCACAACTAGCATGGTGAGGTGAACCAGCTACCCTCAAGGCTGGTGGAGCCCCAAGGTTTAGAAACTTAAAAGGACAGGTAGCCAGGGGTTCTCTGCTCAGAATCTCTTTTGTGGCTCTATCCTTCATGCCTGGGCATTCACCTTTTCATAACCTGGGTGTCTCTTCCTCTTTGAGGACAAGCACTTCTTCCTCTTATGTGGCTGTAACTGAGATTGTGGCCTCCAGCCTTCCCCATCACCTATGGAACGGGTTCAAGAACTCCAGTTTACACAATACCCAGGTTTTCCTGTCGGGGGAAGGGAACCTGGGGCTTGGCAGCAAATGGTCCTATATGTGTTGTGTGTCAGGTCCTGAGCTGGGCTCTGTTGTGGACCCTGAGGAGCCAGTCATCCCCTTGCCTAAGCTTGAGAGAGGGGGGGCCCTGAGTGAGTCATCTTAGGGAGAGGGTGGGCAGGCATTTCTAAGGGCTGACGTTTCATGGGGTAGTGTACCCCTGACGACACTTTGAGACCTTTCCTGAACCATTGACTTATGTCAACACACAGGATGGAGTGGCAAGCCTAGGAGTTGGGTCCTCACCAGGAAGTCTGACCAACTCCTGTGTGATCAGTTTCAGACCCTGCTTTGAGAAACTCTGGGAGGAAGCATATTTCTCTGGGAGCTCACTCATGGTCTATTTAATAGTTACTTTGTGGGGATTTTATCTGCATTTTTTAGAAATTGGCTTAGGAAGTGACGTGCCTGAGGAATAGTTACACACGGAAATATTGAGTATTTCTACCTTAATGAAGGCAATAAGATTGGACTGCCATTCCCTTGCTCCCACCCTTCCCTCCTGGGAATGGGGTCTCTGATCAGAGGAGTGTAGGAGTTATTCCACAATCTTATAGAATTTGAAGCTCTCCTCTGCTTGGAGGTGGGAGCAGAGCAGCTGCTTGCTATAACCTCTGCCAGGTTTCCAACTTATGGGGCTTTAGGAAGTCCTGGATGCACCTCTCCTTCAAATGCATGAGGCTGGACTCCCCTTTCCCTCTTTTGAATGACTGGCCCCGCCCCCCTAGCTGGGCACATTTCAGGCTCCGCCCACTGATTAGGTTCCACCCTCCAAGCCCTGCCCACTCTAATCTCTTCAACCCCACCCTTTTCGGCCGCACCATTTTTAGCACGTGCTTAGGAAAAGTCTAACCGTGAGGCGAACCCGCGCAGGCGCAGTGCAGTCCAGGAAATCCTCAGAGGCGGGAAACTTGAGGCAACGCCTCGCGCCTCCAGAACATTCGGGAGCGCGGGCGCCATGGAGCTCGCCTAGGCTTGAAAGAGCCAGTGGCCCTCGCGGGTGGGTCAACCTTAGGCCATGAAGAGACCAAAAGAGTTTCAGAAATCAAGAAACAGGAGTCTGTGGAACAGGGTGGGGATAGGCTGGGACCATGGAAAATAGGGGCGTGTGGAGGCTCTGAGGAAGGTGGGCCGTGGTTCCTCAGAGGAGCGGAGCCCAGGGCCGGCCCTGAAGG
This sequence comes from Ictidomys tridecemlineatus, assembly GCF_052094955.1. Taxonomy (NCBI): domain Eukaryota; kingdom Metazoa; phylum Chordata; class Mammalia; order Rodentia; family Sciuridae; genus Ictidomys; species Ictidomys tridecemlineatus. The sequence goes on along the minus strand of NC_135491.1, from coordinate 12,156,560 downwards.
TTGCATAGGAATTCGGAAGAATGGCCCAGAGGGGGCATTCGAGGCATAGAGGAATCCTTTTGAAGGCCTTGGGGAATGTTCCTGAATGGGATGTAGAGAGACAGATGGACAGAGTGACAGGTAAGTGGGAGAGCAGAATCAGCCATCCCTGGCGGGCAGCAGGAACCGGGGAGGAGACATGGACCCTGACAGTTGATGTAGGGTGGTGACAGGTGTACTGGAGCTTGGCAGCAAAGGGTCCTGGGGGTGCGCGAGCCAGACCTGATTTGGGCTCCGCTGTGGGCTCTGGGAACTCTAGCCTGGGTGCAGCTCTCTTGGTGCTGAGCCAGAAGGGGACCCAGTAGGTCACCGTCCAGAATGGTCAGAGCCATGAGTGAGCTGGAGGAGCCCGTGGAGGAGGGTCACCAGGGGAGTTTCTGGGCTGGGAATCTCCCTGTTGCAAAATCAACACCTCCCAGATACATTTTAGTTACGAAATATTTTTAAAAGTGCAGAGGACTAACTGTATATTAATGTAAAACACACGTGCCCCTACAACAAGAAACACATCTGAGCATCTCGGGAACCCCTGGCCACCTTTGGGTCATGGGCTCTTTCCTGGTCACAACCTCCAGCCACTCCCCCCCTACCCCTAACTGAAAACACTTTCTTTGTTCTCCCCTCCCCCCCCCCTCTCTCTCTCTGTGGTGGTGGGGAGTACTGGGGATTGAACCCAGGGGTTCTTAACCACTGAGACCACATCCTTAGCCCTTTTTTTATTTTGAGACAGGGCCTTACTGAATTGCTTAGGGCCTTGTTAAGTTGCTGAGGCTGGCCTTGAACTGTCTCAGCCTCAAGGGTCACTGGGATTATAGGCATGTGTCACCAGATTCAGCTCGAAACCAATTTCCTAAAGTGACTGTACCAGTGTACCAAAACTGAACGAGAGGGCTGGGGCTGTAGCTCAGTGGTAGAGCACTTGCCTCACACATGTGAAGCACTGGGTTCGATCCTCAGCACCACCTAAAAATAAACAAAATAAAGATATTGTGCCCATGTATAACTAAAAAAATATATTTAAATAAATAAATAAAGATATTGTTTTCATCCACAACTAAAAACTATTTTTTAAAAAATGAATGAGTGTTGCTTTTGCTTCATGCTTGATACCAATACTTGATATTATCAGATGCTTAAATTTTGACCATCTGGAGGATGTGTGGTAGTGTATCATTGTGGTTTGTATTTCTTCTTCTCAATGATTAATTTTTGCTCTTTCTTGAATGAGGAATCTGAGAGTTTATAAGTGGCTAGCATGGCCAAGAGTTTCCCTCTCTACCCAAACCCGTGTTGTCCTGCTGGGATATTTAACTTCTTTGTGATGATCCATCTTTCCAATTATCTAGCCACACAGTCTCTTTCCACCTCATCCCTGGTGACCTTCATCCCATTCCAGCCATCCACTCCCATGATCACACCTTGGACTGAGTCTAGCATACTTATTGGACATTTACTGAGTATTTACACTACATGCCAGGCACTGTACCAGACATTGTATAATGTGTTTATCCCTTGCACAAACCTGCGAGTTTGGTATTACTATTCTTATTTTACAAAAGAGGATACACATTCGGGGTGAAGTCACTTGCCAAAGTGACACATTTAGTAAAGTGGCAGAGCCAAGGTTCTAAGATAGGATTCTGAGTCCCAAATTAAATCTCCCTGGTTTTAACTACAACCCAGTACCATCTTTCATGCCTTCAAAATCTAGTATTCTGCTCTCTGATCCCAGCACCTGCCTTCCATGTCTGACAGATCCTCATGGTTATCACACCTGTAGCATCAACTCATAGGGAGTTCCACTCCATTGATCCCTTTGTGGTCTGCCAGTTTGCCAGACCCCTCCTGGCTTCTCTCCATTCCCTGCCCAGCCAGAACCTCAGAGTGAACCATCTGATCTCTCCCACTGACATTCTAATAGTCAGGGTCCCAGCAGGAAACAGAAGGCACCACAGCTGAGATTTTGAAGATAATTTAATGAAGGGACCATTTGCAGAGGTGTGGGCAGGGTTGAGGGAACCAACAAGGGAGGTTAGGCAGCAGGAAACTATGACCACCCTTAGGTCTGAAGGGGCAAGGAAAAGAAAGGGTATTACTGAGCTCTGTGAGAGCCACGGAACACACCTGAGAAGAGCAGCAATTGTGGGAGGGTGGTGCACAGCCACTGCCAGAACCAAGAGACAGAGCTGGGAGTATAAGATTTATCCAGAATGCTTTCTTTTCCCACTTTCTAATGCCCTGCCGGTGCCTCTCTTAGGGAGAACCTAATTAGAAATTCGAGGGCAAGGGAGCCCAGATGATGCCATCCATATGGGAGGAGAAGGGTGGAGGGTAAATGGAAAATAAGCAGCACACGCTCCCTTCTGTATTTACCCTTCTGTCTCATCTGACAGCATTGCCCAGTCCTGATCCAGGGAGGTAAACTTGGCTCAATGAAAAATAATGGCACCAGATACAGTGGCACACGCTTGAATCCCAGGGGCTCAGGAGGCTGGGGCAGGATGACTGTAAGTTCCAAGCCAGCTTCAGCAATTTAGGCCCTGTCCCAAAATAAAAAATAAAAATGGGCTGGAGATGTGGCTCATTGGTTAAGTGCCTTTAACTGGTTCAATCTCCAGTACCTGTCCCTCTGCATCCCCCTCCCCAAACAAAAAGAAAGAACCAAACAAAGATAAAAATGGTGGCAAAGTGGCAAATGTGAGTTCACCCTAATTTCTTCATTTGCTCCCATCTCAATCACTGTTGTCCCTTAATTATCCCTCCCAACCCTATCCTTTCAATCTCAACAAATAAAATGGAGGCAAATGAGTCAAGATGTCCTTCACCTTCCTATTCAAACTAGCGTACCCACACCCATGTTTGCTTTAGCTTTTCAGGCTCTGTTGTAGTCCCACCTCTCTACTGTGCATTGCTCATCCCATCATGACTCCTCAGAATATTATTCCAATATTCTTCCCTTCTCTGTTTCTATACCCTTTTCTCTCCTTCCTCATCCTTCTCAGCAAATAAAATTTCTACCATCTTAAAAACTCACAAAAAAAAAAAAAAAAACCAGAAAAACTGCCTCCCTCTACTCTGTGCTCCTCTAGTGCTTGTCCTTTGTTTTCCTTCTTATCTCATCCCCAATTTTTTTTTTGGTAAAAAATTGTTTAATGCTTCCTTTCAAGTCTCCTCAGTTGAGTCAAAGGCAGTCATCCTAACTCTCCACTCACCTTGATTTTATTCAATTTTTGATTACACAGCAGATCCTTGGTTTCTGAAATTTCTGTCTTCTTTTTTTTAATATTTATTTTTTTTAGTTCTCGGCGGACACAACATCTTTGTTTGTATGTGGTGCTGAGGATCGAACCCTGGCCGCATGCATGCCAGGTGAGGGCGCTACCGCTTGAGCCACATCCCCAGCCCCTCTCATCCCAAATTTTTGAAAGAACATGTATGAGTTAGGGTTCTTCAGCTGCAAGCAACAGAGACTGGCTCCTGCTACATTAAAAAGGAAAGAAATTTATTAGAAGGAAATGAGGGTGGCGCTCACAACAGAGTGAGGGACTGAAGAACCAGGCCTCAGAAAAGACTGAAACCAGGGCAGTAGTGAGAATCAAAGTAGCAGGAAAGAATGGCAGTTTCCTTAGGGCCCTGGCTGCAGCATGAATCAGCTCCAGCCAGGTTTGGGCCTCCTGTCACGTAAGCTCACAATTCAAATTCCAGGGAGAGCTTCTGATTGGTGCAACTTGAATCATGTGGCCTCCCGATGGCCTGTGGACAGCTGGGCTTCTTGATGGACAGTCTCATGGAAATGTATTCTGTAGGCCATGATGGTTACTCAGAGAAAAGTCAGGGAGCTGTGATAGATGGCAGGGAAATGGATGCTAGGCAGGCAGAAAAAAATGGATGTCCACAACAGTAGAGCTCTTCTCACCAGCCAGCCACAGCCTTCACCTCCCATGTGAGTCTCAACTGACTGAAACCATTCATATTAGGTGTGTTAATGACCTCTTGCCAAATCCAAGGGCATTTCTTGTCTTTTTTTTTTTTTTTTCGTCCAAGTACTGGGTTTGAAACCAGGAGTACTCTACCACTGAGCTACATCCCCAGCCATTTTTATTTTTAACTTTGAGATAGGGTCTTACTAAGTTACCAAGATGTCTCAGAACTTGCAATCCTCTTGCCTGAGCTTCCCAAGTTGCGGGAATTATAGGCATTTGTCACTGTACCCAGCTCATTTCTGTTTTTGTGCATGGTTTTAGATTCTCCCGACCAGTATTATTATGTTGGCAATATTTCTTTCCTTGATTTACTTTATTTATTTTTGTACCAGGGATTGAACTCAGGGGCACTCAACCACTGAGCCACATCACTAGCCCTGTTTTGTATTTTATTAGAGACAGGGTCTCACTGAATTTCGGAGGCTGGCTTTGAACTCACAATCCTCCTGCCTCAGCCTCCTGAGCCGCTGGGATTACAGGTGTGCGCCACTGCACCTGGCCTCTTTCCTTGATTTTTTTTAAAAAAAAATATTTTTTTTAGTTATTGATGGATTTTAATTTATTTATATATATGCAGTGCTCAGAATCGAACCCAGTGCCTCTCACACATGCTAGATAAGTGCTCTACCACCGAGCTACAACCCCAGCCCTCCTTCCTTGACTTTTGCATAATGAATCAACCCAAAACTTAGCATTTCAAAACAACAAGCATTTATTATTCATAGTTTGTGAATCAGGAACCCAGGAGCAAATTAGCTGAGGGTTATTGTCTCTTCTGAAGGCTTGAGTTATTGGGGACTAGTAAAATATAGTTTTCCCCAGACCAAATGATCTAACACAAAGAGGGATGGAAGGAGAAACAGAGAGACACAGTCTTTTTTTTTTTTTTTAGTGGCAGTGCTGGGGATGGAATCTAGGTCCTTGTGCGTGGTAGGCATTTGTTCTATCACTGAGCTATATTCCCAGGCCCCTTACTCTTTATATAACCTCATCTCAGGAATGATCCAGAAGACAGGGTCACCAGGAACCCTCTAAGAAAAAACTGCTAACCACAGCTTCCACGATGTAGCATGCTTATGGTTCTTTCCCTTCCTCCTTGATAGCTATATTTGTTGATAGACCTTTATTTCTTTTAATTTATTTATATATGGTGCTGAAAATCGAACCCAGTGCCTCACACAGGCCAGGCAAGTGCACTACCACTGAGCCATAGCCCCAGCCCCTTGACAGCTTCTTTAAAACTCCTTTTCCTTTGACCACTTTTGAAATGTGGTCTTCCTCTGGACTCCCTTGGCCCATAGTCCTTCACATTTTATATATGCTTTCATTGACTCTCATGATTTTAGTTATCAACTTTATGCTGTTGATGTCCAAATCCTCAGCCCAGACTTCTCTTTAAGATATTCTGCATGTGAATATCTCCTAATAAAGACTACAGAATCAATCTAATTAACTCTTTGCTGGATCAGAATATGTCCATAGTCTCCTCAGACATAATTGGTTAAAAAAAGAACTTGGTTGAGTAAATTCTGTGCCTCTTCCTATTTTCTCCCACCTCTGTGAATGGCACCTCCATCCATCCATTCATCCAAATGAGAACTGTGGCCATCTTCTTAGACATCATCCTCTTCCTCACCCTCATAAACAAACAAGCCCTGCTGATTTGACAAACCTCTAGTTTTTTCAAATCTATTGTCTCCTTTATGCCCCTGAAACCAATGGTAAAATAATCAGTTTTTACATTGACAATGGCTATTACCTAGGCCATTGCAGCAGCTTCCCAGTTTTTTCTTGCCCCCACTCCTGTCCCCTCGAATGCATTCTCTCAAAAATGCAAAGCTTCCCTGGATCAAAACCCTCCAGTGGCTCCCCATGGCTTCTGTGATCAAAAGATGCTTAATGAGCAGGCCCCAGCCAGCCTCTCCAGCAGCATCTTTTTCTTACGGTTTATGCTTTAGCAACCCCAGCCGCCTGCCTGCACACAACCCACTCTTCCTCACGTGCATGCTTTTGTTCATGCTGTCCTCTTTGATTTTAATGCCCTCTTCTGCTCTTTGAGAGGACCATTTCCCCTTTAAAACCCAAGAAAACTCCCCTAGGCTAGTTTTGTGTCCCAGCAGACTGTGTGATTGTGTTTTTTATATGTATTTCTCTCTTTTAGTGGACCATGAACCCTTGATGGCAAGAACTGGATCCCATTCCCCTTTGTGTCCCCAGCACCTTCCATGGAAGTTGTACATACGTAGGTCCTCAAGCTGCGTGTATTGAATGGATGAATCTATCACCTGGAGATTTATAATGGAGTATGATATATGAGCTGGTTCTTGAAGTTGAATAGAAGTTAGTCGGGGGAGAAGAGTGGGACGGACATTCCAGTTATAGGGAACCTCATGTGCAAAGGCCAGAAGGTAAAAGGAGGCAGATTCAAGGAAGTGGTAGTGGTCTGGTGTGGCTGGACTATAGGGTGCGTAGTGGGTGGTGACTGGAGGGTTAGGGGACCCAATATCAGGAAGCGACTTGAAAGTGGGCTAAGGAGTCTGGCTTTTGTCCTGTCAGCAACAGGAGAAAAAGAATTTGAAGCAAAAGAGTGATTTGATCAGAGCCATATTACAGAAAGATCACCCTGGTGGCTAATGGAAGATGGACTAGAAAGGCAGGACTGGAGACTGGGAGCCCAGCTTGGAGCTGTGGAGGCCTGAGCTAAGAGAAGAGAAGATGGATTTGGAAGTATGAGGCTGAACTCCATGGAATGGCTGTTTTTTTTGTTGTTGATGATGGACATTTATTTATTTATGGTGCTGAGAATTGAACCCAGTGCCTCACACATGTGAGGCAAGTGCTCTACCACTGAGCTACAACCCCAGCCCAGAATTGCTGTTTTTAATAAAAAAAAATGTATTGATGATTTGCAATATAAGATTCATTTTAATGTTAAAGAGATACATGAATTAGATGGAATTTTGTATCTTGACTGGATGTGAAATGATGCAGAGACATAAGTGAAGAATGGGGGCCAATTTTCTGACTTAAATACCAGATTGGATGGAGATGTTACCACGGGCAGAGGGAACCCAGGTCTGGGAGTGGGGTGGAGAAAGTGACATGTTCAGGTTGGGTGTGTTGATTTTGAAGTGTTTTGGGGACCTCCAGGAGATGGCTGCCAGGTTTGCAACTTAGGAGAAAGGGCTAAACTGGAGACAAATTTAGTATTACCAGCATCAAGAAAGCTATTGTAGGAAGGGATGATTCACCTTGGGAGAGCAGTGGACAACTGAACCAAGAGTGAAATTTCTTAGTTGCCAAGAGGATTTTTCATTAGATCCTTGTGCCATATGCTGCAGAGAAGGAGGGTCAGGTATGACCGAGAAGTGTCTGTTAGATTTAGCAAGGTGTAGGCTTATCGAGAGTGGGGACAGTGATTGAAGTGGCCTGGACTGGGCTCTGGAAGGGTGGAGATGGATGCGTCTTGGATCAAGCTGTCCTTTCATCCCCAGTAATGAATCGCTCCAGCCACCAGGGGGCAGTGGCCACATGGAATCCAGGGAGGAGGAATTCACTGAGGCCAGCTAGCTACAAGATGAGAAAATGTGGGCAAGTATTGGTCCATAGCAGAGTCCGTTTCCTAGTGAGGAGGACATTTCCAAGTGAAGGGAGAAGAGAAGAAGTTCTGGGAAGGGGAAGGAAAAGGAAATTCTTTCTGTGGAATAGAAAGGGGATGGATTAGAAATTCCCAGAACTGTTTCTATCCAGTGGGCCTTTAGTATGCAGATGGGGCTACTTCAAAACGGTATTTCCAATAGCCATAGTTTCGTATTTGGGGCCTTGATTTTCTTTACTCCCATTTCTTGTTAGTCCTACTTTGCATCTGTGTCCACAACATACTGAAATCTTTTTCAAGTCTCATTTGCTTTTTTGTGAAAGCCCTTGCTCCATGGAAACACTTCCTCTACTTACTCCCTTTAACCTTCAGGTCTAATCTCAGTCTTTACCTCCTCACACAGGCCTTCCCTCACTGTCCTCTCCACCTTCTCTTTTTTCAGTGTGTGTCGGGGTAGTAGGAATTGAACCAGGGGCATTTTACCACTAAGCTACATCCCCAGTCCATTATTTAAGGATTCTCTAAGTTGCTGAGGGTCTCACTAAACTGCCAAGGCTGGCCTTGAACTTGTGGTCCTTCTGTCTCAACCTCCCTGGTTGCTGGGATTACAGACATGTACCACCATACTCAGCCTTTTCCATCTTCTCTTGGTTCCCATAGATGACATCCCTTTTTGTGTGTGTGGTACTGGGGATCAAACCTGTAGCCTTGTATGTGCTAGGCAAGTGCTCTACATCCCCAGCTCCCTCTCTTTATGTTCTGATTTGTGATTGCTTGGTTATTTGTGGTTCAGCTTTATTATGGTGTAATTTACATACAATAAAATTCACCAATTTGGGGCTGGGGTTGTGGCTCAGCGGTAGAGCACTTGCCTGGCATGTGCGAGGCCCTGAGTTCGAGCCTCAGCACCACATAAAGCTAAATAAATAAAAGCATTGTTCATCTACAATTAAAAAATTTTTAAAAAGAAAGATAAAAGAATTCACCAATTTTAAGTGTTTAGTTTGATGAGTTCACACACACACACACACACACACACACACACACACACAGAGTTTGGTGTATCCACCATCACAATCATTTTATTAAACATTTCCATTTACTCGACAGGCTTCCTCCTGTCCCTTTGCCTACCAGTCCCCTCCTCCCACTCCAGCCCTTTCAGCCACTGAACTTTTCTGACACAATAGTTTTGTTCTGTCTGGAATTTCGTATAAATGGAGCCCTATAGTAAGGTCTACATCTAGCTTCTTTCACTTCACTTTTTTTTTTTTTTTTTTTGGTACTGGGGATTGAACCCAGGTGTGCTTAACCACTGAGTCACGTCCCCAGCCCTTTTTAAAAATTATTTTTTATTTTGAGACAGGGTCTCTTTAGGGCCTTGTTAAACTGCTGAGGCTGGCTTCAAACTTGAGATTTCCTGCCTCAGCCCCTTGAGTTGCTGGGATTACAGGCATGCACCACTGGGTCTGGCTTCATACATGTTTCTTAAATAGAGCTGAACTGAATGCCCCGGGGAGAGCAGACCCAGGAGGGCTTCAGAACCTGGAGTGGGCAGAAGGAAGCCCATGTCGAGATGCTGGCAGCCTTTGCACCACACTGCAGCTTGTTCCACCACCGGATTTCTTTTCCTTTCTCTTTTTCAATTCCCTTCATCCCCTTCCTCTGTGCCCCTCCCCCACTCAAACATTTTCCAAAAGGAGGTCCTTAGTGTGTGGGGGGGGAATACTCTGAATTTCATATAGAATAGAAAGTCCTCCGTCTCTGATTCTTTCCCTTGGCCTTCTCCTTTTTTCTCACTCTTCCTCCTCTCCACTCTTCCCAGGCCGCTTCACTCTTTGGACACCCTCACCCTCACCTCACCATTCTTATCAGTCCCCAATATCTACCTTCCTCCTTCCCCAAGCTTCCTTTCCCTTCTCTCTCGCCCATTCTCCTCCAGTCCCTGTTCTCTTTTTTCCCCTCCCCTCACTCCATCTGCCTACATCCTCAGGGCCTTCTTCCCCTACAGGTCCCCCACCACCACCTCTCGACTTGGGGTGGGGTAGGGTACTGCTAGTGCTATGCTGCAAGTCTGGCCTTGAACTCTGCCTCCCTAGTACTTGGAACTACTGGTACAAATTACCATGCTTTTTCTTTTTTCCCCTCCTCTCTATACCACTTCCTTTCTTTTTTCCATTTCCTCCCCTTCCTCTTGGTGTGCCTCCATTTCCTTATCTTTTTTTTTTTTTAACATTTTTTAGTTGTAGTTGGACACAATATCTTTATTTATTTTTAGGTGGTGTTGGGGATCGAATCCAGGGTATCTCCCATGCTAGGCGAGTGCTCTACCACTGAGCCACAACCCCAGCCCCTCCATTTCCTTATCTTACCCCCTTTATCCCCAGTTGTAAGGAAACCCCAAACTTGTGGGCAAGACACTAAGACTACACACACACACACACACACACACACACACACACACACACACAGGTGGCCACAGATGAATGAAAAGACAAGTTACATTGGTGAACATACGCGTCTGTTGTCTAGAGATATGTTCAGATGCACTCACACATAATTGAGAGTATCCATTGCTAGGTCTGGTGCCACACGCCTGGATTCCTAGCTAAATGCGAGGCTGAGGTAGGAGATTAGCAAGTTTGAGGCCAGCTTGGCAATTTAGCAAGATCCTATCTCAAAATTGTTAAAAAAAAAAGGTCTTAGGGTGTTCAGTGGTAGAGTGCTTGTCTAATATGTGCAAGGCTTTGGGTTCAATCCACAACAACACATACAAAAGAGTATCCACAGCTTACAATTTATTGAACTTAATATATTATAATACTATTATTTTTATACGTGTTTCTAAAATGTGAACAAGCAGAATGAGGAAGAAATAAGAGCTTAGCACTTAAGTTTTCTCACACAGGAAGGACCATGTATGGGACACTCATACCCAGAGATGACCTTCACTCAGATACACACAGGTATACACACTCCTCAGAGGAATCCTATGCTTTTGGAATTGGGGCTCTTTCAGAAGTGGGGTGAGCACACTCGTTTTCTCAGTGTCATGCGCTCTATACCACATACATCTTTGTATGTGCTTGGTACGTACACATGTGTTGCACTGACCCTCCTGGAGTGTGGTTCAGCTAGGTGAAACCCTAGAGATCCTTGAGGACAAGCTGCACCCAGCACTTGCTTGAGTTTCCTTTTGGGTTCTGCCTCTAGTAAGCATGTAAGGGATGTCAGCTTCTGTTTAATATGCCACAGTAAGAGATACCAATCATACATAGGCTGTGGCCCAAGACACAACATACTTTTCCAAAAACACATAATATGGACTTAGCACACATCAAATCAACTTTTTAAGGTTCTTAACATTGGCACTCAGTCATTCTTTTTTTTGTGTGTGGGGGAGCAATACTGGGATTGAACTCAGGAGTGCTTTACCACTGGACTAACTTCCCAGACCTTTTTATTTTTTGAGACAGTCTTGCTTATTTGCTGAGAGTCTCACTAAATTGCACAAGCTGGCCTCAAACTTGTGATCCTCCTGCCTCCCAAGTCACTGGGATTACAGGCATGTGCTACCACACCCAGTTGTACTTGGTCATTCTTAGAAAGGTGACTCCCCCCATGTGCTGATACTTCTAGATGCTGGTGATGAGGAAGGGTATAGGACATTCTTGGCCCCATTCTTGTCTTGGAACTTCTCTTCTAGCAGGTACAGAGCATGGCTGCAGCTTCTCTTGGGTCTATTGTACACATACAGACTGTGGGGCCCAGTGTTCTTTCTTGCTCCCTCCAGAGTGAGTAATTTGTATATTGTCAACACACACACACACACACACACACACGTACTTTTTGAGTTCTTGACTTACTAATGGAACCTCGTGCACCTTTGTATGAAAATATGGTGGGTAAGGATGGGGATACAGCTCAGTTGGTAGATTTCTTGCCTCACATGCATACAGCCCTGGGTTCAATCCCCAGCACCACATACACACACACACACACACACACACACACACACACACAAAATAAAAAAGGTATGGTGAGTGTTTCTTATGTTTTGTTGTGTTATGTACATTCTGTGTGTCTCCCAGAATCTTCTCGTGGGTGTCTGTGTTCATACCAAGTAGGTCTATTAGGTTAATGTGCTTATTTTCTATACACGGGGGGAGTGAAAACTTCCTGGGCTTACTTTTGATATATACACACAGTATAGGTCCTGGGAATCTGTTGGTATGTGGCTACTGGATAGTTCTGTGTCCCTTATGGTCATGTACCAATGATTCCATGTGCCGAGTTTGTACTCAGGTGGATTGAGGATTTCCTGTGTTTATCTGTGTTGTGCTCATGCTGTTGCGCCTGCTCTGTATAGGGGCACTTACATAGTTGTGTGACTATTACGTACATATTGCATAAGTCCCTGTTCATATTTTGTAGGCACAGGAGTAGATATTTCTTGCATTCATGTGTGTTGTGCATCCAGTGTGGGTCCCAAGAGGCTGTTCTATATGGGGAGTAGTAGGTATTTGCGTGTCTATTATGCACAGGCTGCACAGGTCCCAGCTACTTACTTTGTTTGCCCGCAGGGTAGGTGTTTCCTGTATTTATTTCTTTTGCGTACTTGCCATGTAGGTCTCTGGGAGCCTTCCCTGTACACGTGGGCAGTTGGTGGATTCTTGTGTTTCTCATGCACACCTTGCAAGTGTCCTGTGTGTCCACTCAGGAAGACAGGGCAGTAACAAAGCCAGGGGTAGATGCGGTTGCTAAGCCAGGACTGTGCCATTGTGTTGCGCGTGCCCGCATCCTCCTCCTCCTCTTTCTTGCTCCTCCTTCCAGACCCCCTCCCAGGTCTGAGTACTGCTCACTGTCCCCCACCCGCCTTCCTGTACCACCATGCCCCCACCAGCAGGGGGTGGGAGTCCCTCGCCCGTCCACTTACCCTACAAGGACCTTCTCTGCCTGGTCCAGGACCCCTTCCCATTCTGTCCTCCTTTTCTTCCTCCCTCATCTACAGCAATACTGTGCCTGGTACAAGAGAGGTGCTCTATGAACCGGCATTGCCCTCCTCTCTTTCCTCCCCTCTCCTCCCTGCTGTTCTTACTCCTCCCACCTGCCCTCTCTCCTTGGTGCTCCCCTAGACCCTCTTGTTACCCTCTGGACTCTCTCTCACCCCAGCCTGACCTTTACTGCTTTCTCTTGGTTCTGTTCCTTTGTCCCCCCTCTGTCTTTTTCAGGTCTCATTCTTTATGTCTTACTCTCCATTTTTCTCTTCCTGTCTCTGTCTTGCATCTCCCTGTAGATCTCTGTCCACCAGAAAGCCTCTTCTGGTGTCTTCTCCATCTGGCTATGTCTCTCGGGCTCCTTAGGTTTCTCCATTCCTGTCTCTTTCTTGCAGTCTCTGTCCATGCCTCTCTGTTTCTCTGTATCACTTTGACTAAGTCTCTGTTTTTGTTTTCTGTCCCTTACTGTCTCCTTATTTCTTTTTGTCTTTCTTTATGTCTTGGCCTCTGTATCTCTTTGCACATTTCTTTTTGTTTCTTAGGTTAGCTCTCAGAAAACCTATGTGCATTTCTCTGTGTTTCTGCCTACATCTCACTAATTATCTGTCTCCTTGTCCGACTCTGTTCCTGTCTCTGTCTCTCTCTGCCTTTTTCTCTCTGCATCTTTTGGTCTCTGTTGGTGTCTTTCTGACATTGTACATCTGTTTCTTTCAAGGGCTCTTCATAGTTCTCTGCTTCTGCAGGTCTATCTCTCTCTTATCTCTGTCTCTCTCTGTGTTTCCTCTCCTTGTATCTCTCCAACTCTGCCTTGCCTTTCTCTCCCTGTGTGATTATTTCCTCCTATGACTGACTCTTGCATGCCTATCTTTCTTATCTCTCTCTCTCTCTCTCTCTCTCTCTCTCTCTCTATATATATATATATATATATATGTATATATAACATGTATATGTATATATGTGTGTGTATGTATACAGTATCTCCCTGTCTCTGTGCAACTGTTTCTCTGTGTTGTGTCTCTGTGTCTTTCTGGCTCTGCATCTCTCTGCATGGCCCTCTTTCCCTTATCTCTCTGTTTCTGGGTATCTCTGTGGTTCTTGGTGCCTTGCTCTGTTTTTATGTTCTCATCATCTCCCTGCCCACCTGCAATCTGTCCCTGTGTCTGTATGTTTCTGTGTGTCTCTGGACATTAGTCTGCCTCTATGAGTTTCTTTCTGCCTCCATGTACCCTGTACTACCCACCCTCTGCCTTCTTCCTTTCCTCTTTGTCTCTGGATGTCTCTTTGAATCTCTGGTTTTTAGAGGTATCTTCCTGCCTTTGAGTGGCCCTCAGTTCCCACCTCTCTCTCGCTCCCTTACATGTCTGCGTTCCTGTATCTCTTTCTGCCTATCTCTGGGTATCTCTGTGTCTGTGCCACTGAGCATCTCTCTGTCTCTGGGTGTCTCTGTGAGTCTCTGGGCCTTAGGGACTCTCCCTGCCTTTGAGTGTCTCTCTGCTCCCTGCCCCTCTTCATTTCCTGTCTCTGTGTCTCTGTGTGTCTCTGATATCTCTGTGAGTCTCTGTGGGTCTCAGATTCTCCTTGTCTCTGTGTCCCCCCTCTACACCCCACCCTTCTCTGTCTCTGTGTCTCTGTTTCAGCATATCTCTGCATATCTCTGAGTCTCTGTGTCTCTGTGGGTCTCGGGCCTCTCCCTGCCTCCGTGTCCCCTGCGCTCCCCGCCCTCTCCCTCTCCCTCTCTCCCCCCTCGCTCTCTCACTCGCGCTCTCTCTCTGAGCATCCTTGGGCCCGGGGTTGCCATGGGGACAAGGTGGGAGCCGGGGATGGCGCGCGCCTGGGCTCGCGCCGGCAGCTCAGGCGAGGAGCAGCGGCCAGAGCAGCGCCAGCAGCAGGCAGCGAGCGGGCGCGGGAGCGGGAGCGGGAGCGGGGGTAGCGTTGGCGGCGGCGGCTCCTCCTCGGCCATCCCCTCGGAGCCGTGCAGCTGACGCGCATGGCGAAGACAGCGGCGCCTACCGATGGGAGCAGCGGTAAGGCAAGGCGGCGCGGCGCAGCCGGGCGGGCGGGCGGGCGGCGGGCAGCCTCCTCCTCTCCCCAGCTCGCCTGCGCGCCCGCCCGCCCGCCCTCCCTTCCTCCCTCTCCCCTCGCAGCCCCTGCCCGCCCGCCCGCGCCGCGCTCGCCCTTCCATTTAAAAATCTTTAAAACTTTGCATATTAATATCTGCGCTTTGCATAATCTGACCCGCGCTTTATTGATTGCAAGAAGCTTAATGCAGCCGGCTCGGCCTATTGCAGTGAGCTCTCCGGGCGGGAGCCGGGCGGGCGCCGCTCACTCTGCACCGCGCTCCGGCTGCCCGCCGCCGCTTTGGCCCCGGCCCTCTCGCCTCCCTCCCGGCGCCCGCGCCGAGCTTTGCCCCCTGGCTGGGTATTTTTATTATTTGGGGGCTGGGGGGTGGGGAGTCGGCTTGCTGTTGGTGGCAGTAAGGGAATCAGTGGACAGATGGGGGGGAGGGTTGGGAAGAAATGGGGACGGAGAGGAGGTAAAGGGGGAGATTTAAAAAAAGGGGGGGAGAAGGGGCAAGAAGGCTGGGGAAGGAGAGGCGCAGAGCGGGAGGCAGTGGAGAGAGGAGAGGGCAGTGGGCAGAGGACGGAGCTGAAAGGACGGAGGAGCGCGAGCGGAGATAGAGAAAGGAGGCAGGCTGGAGAGCGCAGCTAGAGAAAGAGCCCGAGACGAGCCCCGGCGCTGGCGGACGAGACGAGCGGCGGCGGCTTCGTCGCTGCCGCCCCAAGGCCAAAAAATAAAGAAAAGAAAAAGAAAAAATAATGCCAATAAAAAGATGATGAAAATAAAACACCTTGCTGCCGGGGCCACCGCACACAAAAAAAGGAGCGAGATGGGAGAAGAGAGGCGATGTGGCATCTGCTCCCGGCCGGCTGCAGCGCTTGGGGAAGACTCCCGGGCTGGGTGGGACTCACATTTTGACCCTACATTTAAGGAAGGGGTGACTGTGGAGAAAATGAGGCGGAGGGGGTCAGGGTTGGTGGCGGTACCGCCTGCTTTTTTTTTCCCTCTCTCCTTTCCTGGGGGTGTGGGGGCCGGTTTAGTGTGATGATGGTGAGGATATTGGTTGGTGATGCTGTCTGAAGCTCCGAAGCAAGCAGGGTGCATGGGGGGGAGAGGTAAGAGGGCACGTTAATGAGAAAGGGCTGGGGGTGGGAATGAGGGGTGAGAGAAAGGAATGGGGTGCCTTGGACAGCGGGAAGGGTGGGAAATGAGAAGAGGAAACAGTAGGGATGGGGCACAGAGAGGCGGTGGCGTTTCAGGCAGGAGGAGAGGTAAAAAGCGGAGCTCCAGGGCCCCAGAGTGATGTTGGGGAGCTGCGGAGCACCCCTCAGCTTTCCAGGCAAACTCTGTAACTTGGGGAACCCTTTTGGCTGCTTCCTTGTGCTTCTTTGCGCCCTTCTGTTTTCTTCCCCTTCTCGTGTCCTTTCTCAGCTCCCCTCTCTATTTCCTTTATTGGCTTTGCTTTCTCTCTGTTTTCCAGTTTCTCTTCCTACTCTCACTGAAAGCGTTCTCCCTCCCCCCTCAGTGTTTCTTTTTCTGTCTCCCTTCTTTCCACTGCTTTCCTTTCTTTTTCTTTTTTCCCTTCCCCCTTTTCCCTTTTCTTTCATTCTTTTCTCCCTGCCACTCATTTCCCCAGTTGCCCGTCCTCTCTACCCCTCCCTCAGTTTCATTTATTCATCACTTTTGCAGCATCAGCATTGAACAGGGTGCCAGGGAGAGGGGCTCTGTGTGAAGGCAGGGATCTCCTAACTTCCCACCAGGGCCTAACCTGTGTTCTGAAATTCCATGTATTTCTATCCTCTTTTTTCCAGCTTCAGGTATGGGTCTGTCTTGGGGGTTCTCGTGCCACCCCCTATTTCCTCCTGGCCTCTAGAGATGTCCTGCTGGATGCTCACTGGGGTATGGGAGGGGGAGGGGACAATCTTAAGTGAGGGCTTGTGGCTATGGACTCAGCCCCACTGAGAGAGAAGGGTGTGGACAGAAAAGAAAATGACATGGTTAGCTAGCGGGAAGGGAAAAGGGGAGGAAATTGTGGGGTGGGGGTGACCATCTGAGAGGGTCCTTAGAGCTTCTGAGTCTCAGGTAAAAGATCCAAAAGAAAGGCTCTGTCCTGCTGACCACTCCCCACTTTCTTCTTCCACCTGGGGCCTGTGGAACTGGGGAATACGCCCTGGATTTAGAGAAAGACCCAATTAGCCACTTAAGTCAGTAGCTTTTGGTCTCTTACCATCCTGTCAGGAGAATTTGTCTCCCCCACCCCCCAGGGTATGAGGGGGACAGTGTACAGTCAGTGCGCAGTGGGGGACTGGTGTGTACAGAGTCAGACTATGGCGGCAGCATGCCATGTGTACAAGGCCTGTGTGCGTAGCAAGAGGTGTTCAGGAAGGACTGTGTCCAGGAGCCTTGGCAGAGTGAGGAGCAAAAGGTGTAGAATTGTGATGTGTTTTCAGTGGGGGGATCGGGTACTTGGGGCCCCCACTATGGGTGACACACATGCAAGAGAGAGTCCGTGCATGTATTTGTACTGGCTCTCCCTCGTCTTGATGTTTATGTGCCACTTGTGTGTACACTTTGGAGGCCATCTCTGGCTCCGCGTGTGGAAGCATCCACGCGTGCACAGGCTTATGTGCTGGCATCAGCGGTAGACATGTGATACTCTTGTGTGCAGCATATTTGGAGTAGCGGCTCTGTATGTGCGTACTAAGTCTGACTGTAGTGTGTGCACATGAGAGTACACATTAAAGAAAGTCGCATATGCGAAAGTGCCACTCCTGCATGGAGCTATTATTATTGTCGATGTTGTTGTTAGGGGTCTATGTGTGTCCCAGGTAGGAGAGTGAGTAGGTCTGTGAAGCAGGGTCTGGGTGGAGTGTCAAGGGATGTGTGAGTGCACCAAGGTCTCAGGCGTGCGGGTAGTTTGACAGTATGCCTGCATGGCAAGTTCAAAGGGTTCAGGAGAGAACAAGAAAAGATCTTTCCTCTCCGCTGTCTGCCAGAACACCAAAACCATCCTTATCCCTTCCATAGTCACAAAGTGTCCCATGTCAGCAGGTGACTGCCTTGCTAGGAGAGAAGCCATTCAGGGCCAGAGACAGCGTCTCCAGTTGCTGCTAATGTGATTCCACATCTACTTCCTGATTTATAGGTAATGCTGGGCAGAGGCCCAGCCGCCTGGTGGGGAAGTCCAGACCCCCATTTTCCTGAGGCTCTGGCCAGTCCTCTGACAGGTTACGGTGCCAGCTTTGGGGGCTATGGTAGCTGTCACTTTGGTTTGCCAGTCTTTATAGGGAAAATGGGAGATGTCTATTGTAGGGCTGTAGTAGGAAAGAACTGAGCCACAGTGTGTGTGTATATGTGCTTGTGCGTACACTTGCTCCATGCTCTGTGTGTAATAGAGGTTGTTAGCCTGTGCATCCTAGATAGCATGCTGGCCAGTTTTTTTTTTTTCCCCCCAGTGGCTATTCTGGGCCACCTGCCATGTGGTTGGTATATACTCTCTCATTGCATGCAGGGCCCTTAGGCCAGAACCTCTTCCCCCACCAATGTGACAACCAAAGAAGACCCCAACCTTAGCACTCCACTACGTAGAGCTTTTCATATCCCTGATGCAACATGATCATAATGTGATGTGTGGGGATATGACCCTTGTTGGGGTTAGGGACACATGGCCATGCTAGGGGCTGCTTGGACATAGATGGGGACAAGAGAGCAATTTCTTTCTATGACATGTGCTGGTTAATTTCCAGGATATTTCAGGATGGAAATGGTTGAGAAACCAGAGTATGGAGAACTGTTAGAAGAGAGAATGGGTGTGGGGTCTCCTCAGGTCTATTCTTCTTTCCAAATGCGTCACTCATTTTTCCCTCAGGCCCAACACCTCCTGATCTAATAATAATTGTGTTGATGGTGCTCCTTACATTCCTCAGCTCTTACAGCAGCCCTGGTGGTGCTCCTCTTACAGATGAAGGTTCTGAGAGCCACATTATTCAGCCCATTAGCACCCAAGCTGGAACTAGAACCAAGGTTTTTTGACTCCCTATGCCGAGCTCCATCCTTAGAGGCCTGTCCTGTTCCAACACCATTTCCTTGTACTGGCTTCCCCAGCGTCCTATCCTTTCACTGGCTCTGACCCTTGCCTCGCTTCCTCCCTTCCCTCAACTCCTCCAAGTAAGCCATGTGCCATCTTCTCAGATGCATGTGGTGGCCTCGGGAGGCAGGTGTACCTTCCCTCACTCATCTACCTCCCCAACTTTTGATCCTCAGGCAGGCAGCTTCCTAGCTCTGACATATTTAGGAGGCTGGAGGTGGTAGCCCCACGTACAAAGTCCTTGCATTCAAGGGTATTTATTGGGTGGCTTGAATCACTGAATAAATATAGTGGGGTAAATTCCCTGAGGTAATCGGGTGATGGTACATGATGGCTTCTTACCTAAAAACCATTGTTAATCACTAGCCACTGACTGACTTGGGCCTGGACTCTAGAGTGGAACCGGTTTCTGCCTTAGACAAGATTCTGGGTGCCTGGACTGTGAGCACAAAGGGAGCTTCTAGTTCATTAAGAATCTGAAGAAAGAGGAAGGCAAGGGTATAGACAGGGAGATGGGTCTTTAGGGATGCTCAGGAGTTGAGGAAGGGGAGTGGTGCAAGTACATTAACATGGCCAAGAGAAGTGAAGGAGAAACAGCCCAGATTGGGGACATGTCCCTGAGAAGAGGTTGTCCCTATATTGCAAGGCCCCGTTTATGGAGGCTCAGATGCTTTTCTGAGAAGTTTGTACTTCATTTGGCCAGCAGCAGGGAGCTCTCATGCATACAATCTTTCTCTCCCCACCTCTTCTCTCTCTCTCTCTCTCTCTCTCTCTCTCTCTCTCTCTCACACACACACACACACACACACACACACATGCGCACGCGTGCTTGTGTGAAGCTCACGACAATGTTTCTTGGACAACATGGACCAGTGTGTGAACATGAGTGTGCTCATGTACGCACACAAACAAGGATCATTATCCTAGTATCTTTCAGAGTCTCCCTCATAGAAACTAATACAGGGTGTACTTTAGTCCTCACCCGGGGATCCTATAATGTATAGGGCCGTGCCCCCCCACACCAGTATAAGAGCAGGCTGGGGACCCTCCCCCACCCAGGGTGCAGACTCATGTGGCATTCACAGACTTAATCCGCCGCAGTGAGGCCAGGGAGGCAGCATCTGTCACTTTCACAAACACAGGCAACAGAGTCTGAGAGACACACTCCACTTCTCACAACTGCTTGAGAAACAGATGCCTGCTGTACTGTCCCCCATGCCCAAGACAGACAGCTCCTCATGGCCCCCACACCAAGCCCAGACCTATGCACCAAACCACTCCTGCATTAAAGCACACACATACGTACACACACGCATACACACGTGAAGCACAGCCCATGCTATTCTATCTCCTTGTATGCAGAACTGTGCACTTGGGCACTCTGACTCTAAGCACAGCTGCTGACATCCTAACCCCTTATTTTTTGTCTCTCTCTCTCTCTCTCACACACACACACACACACACACACATACACACACCACACACACACACACACACACACACTCCCTTTGACTTAAAGCACTGCTGTAGCCATCCTACTACCCATACACACATACCTACAAGCAGACTTACACACACACACACACACACACACACACACACACACACTCAGACACACAGCCTGGAAATCCACCAGAACCACTGTGGCTAGCGGTCATTGAAGAATGACAGTCTGAACAGTGTGCTGAGGAGGGGGGTCGCCCTGAGGCATGAGCTGAGGGTCACACAACAGGGTACATCAGACTCCCTTGAGGAAAGGGTCAGGCAGACCCTAAAAGGGCTCCGTTGGTCCAGACAGTTCTGCCAGGTAAGGGAAATTCAACAAATGCAGGCCAAAGGCAAGAGCCGGCTAATGGCCGAGGCCGCCGATGGCTGAGATGGCTGGTCAGTGAGGAGGGGAGGCTCGACAATTGATGTGACTCAGAGCTGGACAAATGATGGCGCATTTGGCTGAAACTGGCTGGGGGGCTATGGACCAGAGATCAGGCGACCATTCTTGCCTCACTGGGAAAAGGGCCAGAGCAGGCTATGTTGCAGCAGGGTTAGTTTCTCAGGCTGGCTCCATCATGCATCTTCCCGGTGGAGGTATCTTGGGGTCTTTGTATGTGTGTGTGTGTGTGTTTGGGCACATGTGTATTTGTACATTTATCTGTAGTTGTCAGTGTGCACCTCTCTGTAGAACTTTGTGTCTAAGTACTCTTGGTATGCATCCTTATGTAGCCTACCCACAAAGTGCATCTGTTTCTGTGCGTGTGTGTGTGTGTGTGTGTTTGTGTGTGTGTGTGTGTATTACGTGCAGGGACATTTTTCATTGTGAGATGCTATGCATTCTTGTGTGCTTATCCATATGTGTGTGTATATGTGTGTATATATGTACACACATACATGCATATATACTTACATATATATGTATCTATGCATGTATATATTGGAGTGAAGATTGGGATGAGGGAGAAGGGATGGGTCTGGCTCTGGACTCAGCTGTCCATGCGTCTGGTAGCCCACGAGTCTGTCTTTGTGCATTTGTTCAAGCCTCTGTCTGGATATTGGGGGCATGGGCTTGTGTGCTTGCTTGCTCCAGACTTTGAATATCTCTCTCAGAGCATGGTTGTGGGTGGAGTGGACCAGACTAGGATGAGGGGGCATCTCCTCTTCCTTCTGGAGGGTGTCACACAACCCATGCTGGGCTTGGCTGGGACCCAGCAGCCCAGCACAGTGCAGACCACCCCTCCTCCTCTTTCTCCCCCCATGACCTTTGAGCACAGCAGCCCCAAATACATATTTATCAGAGGGGCTGTGGGGACCAGCTCCTCCCCCACCACTCCCCTCAGGGCCCAGCCTGGCTGGCTGTGGAGAAATTAACCTTGTGACACAGGAGCTTGCTGACACCCCAGGCCCCCTCCCCATCCTCATGGCGCATATGAGCATGTGTGGGTGAGAGAAAGAGAGAGAGAGAGAGAGAGAGAGAGAGAGAGAGAGAGAGAGAGAGAGAGAGAGAGAGAAGAGGTACTAGTTCAGACTGGGAAGGCAGCAGCCAGGAGAAGAAAGACGCATGTGCCCATATCACCCCCGACATGTGCACACCCATACGCATACCTGCCACATAAGTTGTGAACATATGCATAGGCAAATTCTGAAATAATATGCATGCAGGTATATTCAGTATTCCTGAAACAGAGCTACACAGATTCTAGAACACCTGAAAGACATGTATGTACACTCATGGGTCCTGAGGCCTATGCCCTTCATCAGAGATTCCTTTAGAAAATGCATATATACTAAAGCTTGAAGGGACACAGACATTTGCAGGTGTATCTACAGAAATGCTGAAATGGACACAGCAGATTTGGAAATAAGGATAAACACATATACAAATGTATGGAAACCCAGATCTATATAGGCACGTAGGTACTGGGACATCACAGGGCAAGACAAATATTAAAACACCAGGGTGCTCCTCATGTAGAGAATTTTTTTTCAACAAAAAATATACAAATACAGATACTAAGATGTGGCATCATCATAGCCCTCATGCCCATAAGTGCACACTGGCCACATTCAGAGATATATGGGGAAGCCACACATGGTGACCAAAAGCAGCATATTCTGAGTTATAGCACACAAACATTCTAGCCTCTAGTCTAGCCTCATCCCTTTAGAGTGATATGAAAATGGGTAGATGCTCAAGTTTCAAAATGTTTTTGGAATTAATTTCCTCATCACCTAGGTCCAGGGCTTCTACATGAGGCAGTCCCTCTCTTAAAGGCTATGGAAACTGGTTTTCAAGACAGGCCTGTGCCTCACTCTCCAAGATGTCTGAGCCAACAGGACCAGCACAGATCAGATCTTTTTGTATGGTTAACTGTAAACAGTGATAGCATTTTGAAAGGAGAGGAACAAGGATTTGTTGGGTCATGGGGTAGCCTGGTTTAGATTGGTGGTCAGGTGTAACACCTCAGAGGAAGTGGCCTTTAAGCTAATCGTCAGACACATAAGTGGATTCTAAATGTGCACCCATCACCCTTCTGAAACTCACCAGGCCACACAGGCACAAATAATGCAGGACTCAGATGTCTGTGTCCCCACCGCATGTGCCATATCTGTCCCTCTAGAAAGCTCCTTTCAGGCATGTCCCTAGGTGGGAAATAGGGTCTCTCCAGCTTGGGCCCAGGTTCTGGGCTCTGAGGGCGGGTGCTCAAAGTGCAGGAGGACAGCACAGAGGGAGACGGCACCCAGGGAATTTTGCCAAGGCAGAGCTTAAAAGGTGAGTAGGAGGCAGGGCAAGAGGGAGGCAGAGGACTTTTCCTGTGCACAGGTGTGAAGGTCTAAACAAGTATGGAATGTCCCAACAGCTACATGAAGGCCAGGATCACTGGATAGAAGGAGTGAGGAGGCTTGACACATCTGGCAAGGGGCATGAAGCTTGAAATCTATTCTAGATGTACCCATAGACATGGAAGGGTGTTTTGGGGGGAGCGGGGAGGTACTGGGGGTTGAAGTCAGGGGCACTTGACCGCTGAGCCACATCCCCAGCCCTATTTTGTATTATATTTAGAGACAGGGTCTCACGGAGTTGCTTAGTGCCTCCCTATTGCTGAGGCTGGCTTTGAACTCATGCTTCTCCTGTCTGAGCCTCCCCAGCCACTGAGATTACAGGCATTCGCCACTGCACCCAGCTATGGAAGGGTTTTGAGGTGGGACTACACAGGGTGTGTGAGCAGGTGCCTGGTATGGAGGAAGGATAGGTTGGGGAGACCCTGGAGAAAAGGACCCTGGTGAGTAGATCACCTGTCCTGAGGCCTCCTGCCCTACCTGTCCACTCTGGGAACTGTGGAGAAGGCCTGGCCGAGAGGTAGAAGGACTGTCTGCCTTGCTCTGGCCCCATATCTTGGCCACTGGCAAGAGTTAAACAAGCTATGTCTTGTCCCTAAGTGGAGATTTTCTGGGGGCTTGGGTCAGGGGTTTCAGTCACCCTTGACAATTACTGAACTCTACAGATTGCTGAGTCTTTCTGTGGCCAGGCCCAAGCTGGTGCCAGAGCACACAAATGAGCCAGGATCTTCCCTGTTCCAGAGGAGTCTCCATTCTGGGGAGGTTGACTGCAACAAAGCCCTGTCAGGAACTCTAAGGGCTTGTTCGAGGCGAATGAGTGAGTCAGAAGGCCCTGTAGGGGAAGGATGAGAGTGGAGCCTGCATTTTGAGGGTGAGACTACTCCTTTTCTGCCAAAATGAGGGAGACAGTTATTCTTTTACTTTTTTTTTTTTGTATCAGGAGTTGAACCCAGGGGTGCTTTACCACTAAGCCACATCCCAGCCCCTTTTATTTTTTTTTATTTTGAGATGGGGTCTTGCTAAGTTGCTGAAGCTGGCTTTGAATTTGCAGTCCTCCTCCCTCAGCCTCCTGAGCCACTGGGATTGCAGGTGTGAGCCACTTCACCCAGCAGGAGCCCATTACTCTTTCCTCACGCTTAGAAGAATTTCTCCTCTGACCTAAGGTCCTACATGAGCTGGTGCCCCTCTGCCTACTTGACTTTTACTCCTTTCCTCCTGGATCAAGAAGCTCAAGTCACTTGCCTTATTGCTGTTCTTTACACCTTGTTTCTATCTCAGGACCTTTGCACTTGCTGTATCTTTGCCAGAAAGGCTCTTACCTCCACACTTCACTTGGGCTGTTACTCAAAACTCAGCTTCCCTGACAGGCCTTTCCTGACCACTCAGTCTAAAATGACATCATCTTATAACCCACACCTACCTGCTTTATTTTCCTTCTTAGCTCTTAAGTATACTTTCTCGTCTACTGTATCTTTTCCTCTGCTAGAAGATCAGTGCCACAAGAACAGGAACTTTGTCTTGTTCCTGGCAGAACCCCAGTGTCCAGCACAATGCACAGAGTATGTGCTCAGTGATGTCTGCCAAATAACTAGAGCCAGATCCCCTGTCATCCCATTTGCCCAATATAATGGTGGAGGAGGATGTCTGCTGTACCAAACAGGCTTGAGGGAACTCACCTTCTGGGGATTTGCACCTATCAGTGCTGTGTGGGGCCCTTGGTAAACCAGCCTACCTCCTAGCTGAGCCCCGAAGCAGCCAGACCACAAAACTGTCATCCCATGCTGTGCTCCCATCTCCCCCCCTTACTCCACTTCATCCTTACCCCCCCTCCCCACATCATGTCTGCTCACTGCCTACAGGCTGCTGCCCTTCCCCTCCTTCACCCCCAACATCCCCATCACTGGTCCCTGCTACCTGGCTGCAGCCACAAAGGAGGGAGGACCACAGACTGTGAAATAGGACACACCCAATTTAGGGTCTAGGCTGTGTGGCTGTGGGGAAATCACATTACTCTTTTTATATCTTGAGTTTCCTCATCGGCAAAATAAGGTTTTTGTGGAAATGAGGAGCCGCTACACGTGTGATGATGACACTAATAATAGCTCTATTATTGAGCACCTGCCAGGTGTTTGGCATTGTGTGAGGTGCTTTGAACTTTTTTTTGTGCATTAAAAAAAATGGAGGAAAAAAGCAAGCATGAAGTGTCCCCAGAGTGTCAGGCCTGGTGCTCGGTGCTCTGAATTATAAAAGGTGACTATAACCCATTTGTGCAGAGCTTACTATTCCAATGTGTGCACACACACATACATACCTGAGGTAGCATACCAGTCACACTGTGGGGGGCCTATGGTGCTTTTCAGCAGAAGCCCCAAGAGACGGTTTTGCAGCCATTGAGGCAGCAACTCTCAGAGACAAGGGACCAGCCCCAGCCATCCCTAATTCCCCTTTATCAACCCAGTGGGAACTTTCATTGTTCATGTCTGGATTGCAGAGCCCAGCATGGGGTCTGGCCTAGAATTGGACTCGGGAAATGTTCACTGAATGAATGAATGAATGAATGAACAAATGAACAAAGGAATATATTTAGACAGATGTCTCCGTTGTATTTACTTATTTGCTTAAGTTACCTTCTCCCCTCCCCCCATCTTCACATCTTACATATAGCATTTGTGGCTGATAATCATAATATTATTTCTACCACTCACTTGCCCCCTTCTTTGTATTAGATCCTCTGCTAAGTTACGTACAAGCATAGTCCTGTCGACTCCTCACACTTTCACTAAGAGCCAGGAATTATTAGTATTTTCATGTTTGAGCAAACTAGGGCTCAGAGAAGTGAAGAGACTTGCCCAGGGTTGCAAAGCAAGGGGGCAGTGGACCTCATTTTTAACCCCCATGATCTTCTGCCCTGCAGAGGTACACACTCTCTTGGCAGTCTGTATGCTCACTTGCTCTTGCAGTTTTCCCTCCCAGCAATGGAATGGCCCAAGCCAGGAACCAGGGGAGAGGAGCCTCAGCGTCTGGTCCAGGCTCTACCATACCAGCTGAATAACTTTGGGAAAATCCCTTCCCTCTCTTTGGGTCTCAGCTTTCCCTCCAGCTGTTCCTCTTGTCTGTAAGCCCTTAACCAGCTTCCTAAAGAGGGGAGGGGCTGGAATTTGGCTTGGTCCTAGTCTGCCTACTTATTGAGAGTGAAACCACAGGAGCAAACTCTTCTCCATTCAGCAGACTTCACTTTCATTCACATTCTTGAAGGCACTGAACTCTGCTGGGTTTGGTTATAAGAAGGGATGTAAGACAAACCTGGCTAGGAAAGGGGAGAAGAGAAGCATCATTCATTGTGGGTCCCCTGAGCTCTGGCTGCAGTCCAGCCAATGCAGTTATTCATTAGCTCCACTTCTTGCAATTACAGACAAATGGTGTGATGCACATTCATTGTAGAAAAATAGAAAATACAGATATTCAAAGAGAAAAAAATAATAGTCTACTTAAGTAAAAAGAAAAATGTGACTTCTTGATCTCTTTCCTACCTAGCTTTTTCTCAAGTGGAAGACTGCCTTTGAGTTTATCCAAAAAACTCACTAAAATTCACATGCCAATGATCCAAATTCAGCTTTCTGTTCTGAACCTTTTTGTTGTTTGTTTTGACAGGGGTGTGTGTGTTTTCATAAAATGGGATTATATCCTACATACTTGTGTATAACTTGCCTTTTTATCCTTTTTAACAATGGATTATGTACAGCACTTGTCAATGAATTTATTTCAAGCATATTTACCACGACTCCACAGTGCCCCTTTGTGTGGCTGCTGTATGACCATTTATTGTGATGGTCCCCAGTCATAGGACATCTGGTTGTTTCCCAGCTTTCCCTGTTGTAATTATTCCTAGTTAACAGATGAGGATTTTGAGGCTTAGACAGGCAGACTCTCACATCTGTGAGAAGTGAAGGCATAGAGGGGGCAGCTGGGAGTGGATTGGGTGCTGGGGACGTTCCCAGTCTCAGCGAGGGACGGCGGATCCTTGAGAAGAGAGAGAAGCCTGGGTAGAGGAAGTCCCCAGATGGAAGGCCTATGACCTGTCAGAGGGAAGACAGGGGCATTTGAGGAGGAGACCACTCTCTAGCCCCCAGACCCAGGCACAGCCAGGATCTGGGCCACGCCCCATCAGGCTCCCCACCCCTCCGCTGCCTCGCTCCTGAGCCCACTTGCCGCCTGCTCCAATCTCGCCAGCTTATCAATAGGTTAAGTGGTCAGGTCAGCGATATTGACCATTTGATTAGGACCTTGTCAGATCAATCCCCAGCTCATCTCATGGGCCTCCTCCCTGCCCACACACTCCCTCCTGCTCTTCCATGCCAGGAAGCATGTGGCCATAGAAGCTTCTGCCCTCTTCACGCAGAACTCCCAAACTGAGAGGCCCCCTGTCCTGTGTGGCTACTCCTGGTCCCCTGTCTGGGCCTCTGTCCAGGTTCCTGCCCACTTTTTGCATCCAGCTCTCTTGCTTGTAGCCCCTAGATCTTGTTTGCCCTGTGTCCTGTGCCTCTCAGATTCCAGTCAAACAGACCTGCCCTCTTGGCTGTGTGACCCTGGGTAAGTGCCTTTACCTCTCAGAGCTTCCATGTTCTCAGCAGTATCATGGGAATGATATTTGCCCAGACTTGTGAGGATTCTGAGAGCCCTCACCTGCACAGCATCTAGCCACACCTGGCATGTAGCCAGTGCTCAGAGACACCGGCTGCTCTTGCTAAGGCTGCCTGCTGAGTTATTCATACCAATGTGTTTTGGGTGCTGGTCTCTGTCCATCTGTCCGTAGGTGGGGTTGTATGCGGGCAGTCTCTGAGGCAAGTGGCACCATCATCCCTAGGCACTCCCAGGTGTTGATATAGGGCCATATCCGGTGCTAGGCAATGCTGGGGACACCCAGGGGAGCCAGGCCCCCTCTTGCCCTCAAGTAGCTCACCATCTGGCAGGCAGGTGGCAGACCAACCCTAGGACACAACAAACCATTATATATCCTGGCTGGGAGGGGCCAGGCCCGAACCCTAGCCTGCTTTTCTGTGAACATCAGACTCCACCTCTTCTGTGCAGCAGCTATAAGGAACAAGGCTTGGGAGTCAGACACACAGGTTTCCGATCCGTGCTCCTCTTCCTGAGCCTGGTAACTGGGCCAACTGCCTCTCTCTGTTCCTCCTCAGAGTGCTCATCTGTGAAGTGGGAAGATGAAGTCTTCTAAATATTCCTAGCCTCAAGGTACTGACAGAATAAATACAGCTTCCAGCACCACTGGACTCTCTGCTTGGGAGATGTTGTCTATTTGGGAAAGGGGTCCGCTCCCCTTTGTCAGGGATATGGGGGTTTGGGGGCCTGGGAGGTGGGGCGAGGAGAGCTAGAGGAAGGCAGGCCAGGGTTGTGCAGCCTGTGGGCAGTATGCCGAAGGTGACAGGGCAGAGAGACATGAGTGGGCCCTGCTGGAGAGAAGCCCCAACGTGGGGGCACTGCCTCTGGGGAAGACCCCAGCCCTAAGCAGTGTCTGACTCTGGGCCCCTCTGAGACCTGGGGATTCCCTGCCCGCCCCGCCATCACTTACACCAATATTGACGGTTAATGCCGTGTTGCCACCGTGTTCAACACTCAGCGCGGCTAATTGTTTTGACTGGGAATCGGCAAGGCGATTAAACGCCATCGATTTTGCCCTGCGCGCTGCATCGATTTTTAAATTTCCTATTGATCCTGGCCCTAAATCTCCTTAACCAAGACCTCACCGTGGAGATGACAGCCACTGATTAGCTCTGGGGCGGGGGTGGGGGGAGCAGCCCCTGAGGGGGAGCAACCCCAGCTCCTCCCTCGCCCCAGGGACTGGGGTCCTGATCCCCTTCTGTCCTTGAGAATGGAGGCCCATTTAGAGGCCTGTGGAGAGAAAGGGAAATGAGGAAGATTTGGGGGCCCCTGATTGGGTTTACTCCCCTTTTCTCTCCAATTTGGACTTTTCTCTTTGGCTATTCACTCTTCCTCTCTGTGTCTCCCCATCTCTTTTCTCTCATCTTCCCTCCATCTAAGTCCGTCTTGTTCTCTTTCTCTTGTCTCCTCCTGAACTTTGATAACTCTCTGAATTCTGTGTGTCCTTGGCTGATCCTGAGCCTCAGTCTCCCCTTCTGTGCCTGCAGATCTGCCATGAGATAGAAAAGTCATTTATCAAACACTGAAGGCCATGGCCTGTCTCCCTCCCCTCTTAGGAGCATACTCTCGGGGACACACAGATGTCAGGCAGAGCTGGGCTTCCTGGCTTTGTGACACTGCCCACAGAGCTCTGCTACTCTGAGCCATTTCCACGTGTCAGTACCTGTCTGTTCTGGGAAGTCTCTCCCTATCCCACAGTCCTTGCCTGGCCCTTTCTCTGAATGCCCACAGCAAGCAGAGGCAAGAGTTGTCCTTATGTGGGTTCAAGCAGCTTTTTTGAGAAGAGAGGAGGTTCCCTGCCTCCTGAACTCTGCAGCCAGCTCTTTCCCTCGCTGAACTGTACTCAGTCCCAGGTGAGTCACATCTCCTGCAGCCTCATCTGCCACATCTGTAAAATAGGGACAATACCGTCTCTTACTCTGCCTTCTTGCAGGTTGTTAAGAAACATAGTGAAAACACTTTGGGGGTGGGTCATCACACCTCCTGTCTATCTCTCTGTCTTCTCCATCTCTACATAGCATAAAGAAGGACCTATCCAAAGACAAACTGCATCCTGTCCCTCTCCATCTCTGGTGAAACCTAACTGCTTAGACTAGGTTCTTGAGGCCCTACAGGGTGACGCTTCTGTGATCTCCAAAGTTTTATCCTTTCCTACTCTGTCACGAACCCTGGAAGGCAAAGGACTCACATACTCTTTCCTTCTACCTGGCTCTTTGCCTGACTAGAGTTTATTTGTCTTTGAGATTTGGCTTGGGTGTTTGCTTCCTCCATAAGTCTTCCCTAACATCCTCTAGGATTCCTGAAGCACTCTCTGTCTACCCCAGTGTGTTGGAATTACTCTGTATCCCCAACTTGCTTTTGAGCCTGCCAGCAGACAGAGCAGAGGCCCTGTCTATGCCCCCTCAATATTTGTTAACTAACCAAAGGAAAAAAATGAATGGATAAATGCACAAGTCAGAAATATCATCATTAGGATTTTCATTTTCATCTCCCCACAGTACATAGGCACCTAATAACAAGAAACTCTTCAAATTTCTTTCTCACTATATCCTCCCAGCAGTCTTTTGAGATACACAGTTTTCTAATTAATTAACTCATTCGTTCATTCAGTCATCCATTATGTACTTAGAGAGTATCTCAAATTTACCAGGCCTTCTGCCACATGCTAAACTGCAAGACAGTCCCTGTCATTTAAGGAGCTTCCTGTCTGATAGGAAAAATATATATGCAACTAGGGCAGATACCAATATGCCCATTACGAGAATGTGGACACTGAGATTCAGGAGCCAGATATGACTACTGAAGGTAACAAGTGGACAGCAGGAACCTAGTTCCAGGTACCTGCCTTCACAGTTCACCAACTTACAACTCCTGGTGGAGAGACAGGAAGAAAATTCGTCTGCTGGAGGGGTGCATCATCCTATAGGAGGCTGAGACCAATTCCCTGGGATGTTGACTCCATTTTCTCTCTCTCTCTCCCCCCCCACCCCTCTCTTTCTCTCTCTAGGTTCTCTACTGGACCGGGTTGGTGGCCTGAATGTATTAGCTTTGCTGCGTCTACCTAAGAGGTAAGAGCCATGGCCTCAAAGTCTTGTGTATTGCTGTATTCAGGGATCCTGACCACTCACAGAAGCCTCTGCTTTCCAGTCCTGGTCACTGGCCTCCCCTGGGGGGTTGCTTTCCTTCCCTGTGCTATCCCCAAACCCCAGAGGTTAGAGTCTGACTGATTTGTTCTCTTTCTCCATATGTACTGTAGCTTTCTGACCAAATCAGTAGTTCTGGTGTTAGTAACCATGGGTGTTCCTTTAGATGAGTGTTAGGGCTCAGTGGGAGAGAGATGAAGTTAACAGTGGCTCAGATCATGGCTCTGGGGTCAGGTATGCCTAATTGCAAGGGACTTGGAAAAACTGATGCCTCCATTCTTCACCTATAAATGGGAAATAATAACAGACCCCACCTTAAGTGCTGTCCAGAGGACAAATGAGATAGAGGAAGGATGGACAGGTGGCTCTGTGATCCTGGGCATGGCTCAGTTTCCCCAGCTGCCAAAGGATGGGAAATCACAGTATCAACCACACAGAGGTGTTGTGAAGATGAAAGAAGTTCTCTGCAAATCATGTAGCCTTAGGAAGTAGGAGCTCAAGATACAACTGGAAGCACTACCCTGAGAAAATAATACTTTGTGAAGTCCCAGTGAGGTGGCCAAACCCAAGTTTTCCAGCCACTCAAATCTGTGGGAAGCAAGGGCTCTGGGCATTAACCCTAGTGTGGGTCCACTCAGCTTCTCATGGTCCTAGCAATGAGCATCAGGGCAGGGATGGGTCCACTGACTGTGCTTATGCACAAAGGTAGCCCTGACTTGCCAGATTTTCTAATTTTTCAAGAAAAGCCAGAAATCCCATTTTTATGTGAAATCTCCTAGTTCTTCTTCTCCATCCTTTTCCCCAGTACTGAGGATTGAACCCAGGGCGTCTTGCATGTTAGATAAGCACTCTATCACTGAGTTGCACACCTAGCCTTTTTTATTTTGAGGTAGCATCTTGCTAAGTTGCCCAGACTGTCTTCAAACTTGCCATCCTCCTGCCTCAGCCTCCTGCATAACTAGTATGATAGATGAATGCCACCTCACCTAGCTAAAATTTCCCAACTTAAAAATGTTGGCAACTAATGCAAAGTTTCAAAAATCTCCCTATGGTCCCAAACATACTATAGATGTCTAGGTTTGCAGCATTCTAGGCCTCCCTGGAAAACACATACCTACCCAGTTCTGTTACCACTTAGGGATATTCATAGACCCCAAATCTCATTCACAGATCCCTCTTGTGTGAGGTATGGGTGTCTTATGTATAGAACATGTCCTTTCACTGGTGTGTCTTATTCAGGGAACCAGAGTTGTAGCTTTCCCAGGAATACTGAATAATGAAAAGAAGGTCTAGGATCTTCCAGGTTGCAGAGTTAATTTGGGGGCTAGAGGTTGGCTTTGAGGCCTGCCTGAAAATTGGACTAAAGTAACAGAGGGCTAACAGCATTGGTAGGGGTTGCAGTAGGTCTATTATTTTACTTTTTGTCTTCAAATAGGTGTTCATTAAGTATCATGGTTTTATGGACATATGGACAGAGTTGGTAACATGTGACAGAGAGTTACATTCCAGTGAGGAAACATATTTATTAGGGGCCATCTATGTGCCAGGTCCTGTTATGGATATTTTGCTTTGAATTTATAGTGTGATCCTGTGAAGTTGGTGTTAGCCACCTGTTACAGGGGAAGAAAACTAAGGAACAAAAGGGGAAGGCCTGGTGACAGTCCTCAGCCCTGATTATTGCCTAATATCTCCCAACATGTCAGTGGTAGAGTCAGAATTTGAACTCAGATCTGCCTGAACTTAAAGTTTTCATTCTTCTATCTCACCAAAACCTACCATAGATTTTGGAGTCTCCACAGGGTTGCAGATCTTTGTGCTTTGGGAGTAAATTGGATTTGGGAGAACACCTTACGTCTGATTTAGCACCAACTCTGCTAAACCTAGCAATGAAGGTGTTGAATAAACCTGGAACTACTTGCAGGTTTTTCAGTAAAACTCGAGATAGTAACACACTAGAGAGGTGTTTTGCTGATAGAGTTTTTAAACTTGCCTTGGAGGCTGAGTGGTTCAAGTACAAATTCAACCCTCAGGGAGACATCTTTGAAGGATGTCACACACTTTTATGTATATAATTTTGTCACACAACTACAACAAACATTGCCCCTGTCTCCACTGTCTTTCCTTCACAGCCACACTTGGAAGGTAAGTAATTCCCTAAACTGCTTGGAGGCTTCCCAGTGCTCTGTGGGGACTGAGCTCCAGGGTGCGCAGGACCCCCCTCCACCCAGCCTGGGCACAGGTGTGCCTCTGCTGCCTTGCTAGAGTGTGGCTCCCCCTCCTTCACTCTCCTGGCTCCTTCCTCCAGTTCTCTTCCCACCTGTGCCAGGGCTTCTCTCTGCTGTTGGCTGGGTTCAGTCTCTGCCTCCTTCAGTTCTCCATTTAAGGCTCCCCTACTTTAAGGAGCCTTCCCTGATCCCTGAGCAAGATTATACCCCTCTTCCCTGCTGAGCACTGTCACCAGGGCTGATTATATATTATGTGCTTAGTGTCTCTTCCATAAGCTTCATGGTGAGGGGAAGTTCTGTTTGTCTAACACATCGGCACTCAATCCCTGGCACAACATAAATGCTCAGTAAGTATTTGAATACATAAGTGAGCAAACAGACACATAAACCCTTATCCATTCATTTATTCTTACAGCCAACATTTTCTGGAATTTCTTGTGCACTAGGCCTTGAACTATTGTCTGAAGGAGAAGAAAAAAGGCATATCTTCTGAGGCCTCAGAGGGGCCCCCAGCTGATGAAGAGTCAGGCATAAACACTATTACCTCAACCAAGGGGCTACCAGGTGCTGGGTTAGGGAAGAAGGGAAGAGACTGGCCTGCTTAGGGGGCTTCCAGAAGAATTTTGGAGAAAGTGATAAGGAGAAGCTCCTGAGGGTTAGGAAAAGCCAAGGAATAAGTTACAGCTCTGGTAAGTGGGAAGGTGTGTCTAGCTGACTGGCTGTTATTCACTATTGGGGATGATGGATCCTAGCCTGGCCTCAGAGTCCCCATGGCCAGCTACAGTCATCTGGGCCTGATGTCCTCAGAGTGCCAGGGCAGGAGCAGGGCTGTGTTATCACCTTGTCTCTCCCTCCCTTTTGTCCCTTCAACCTTACACAAAAAGTTATGTGAAACTGGTCCCAGGGTTGCAGAGATGATTCAGATGTACTCACCAGGGGTGTGCCCCAGGGAACCCACACTAACCACAGAGTCCTAAAGGCCTTGGAAGCAGGCATTTAGCTGTGAGTGAAAGACTTTCATCACTGTTCCTGGTGAGGTGACTTGAAGAGAACTGCATGAAGAGGGTGTTGAGCCAC
Organism: Ictidomys tridecemlineatus; assembly: GCF_052094955.1. Classification (NCBI taxonomy): domain Eukaryota; kingdom Metazoa; phylum Chordata; class Mammalia; order Rodentia; family Sciuridae; genus Ictidomys; species Ictidomys tridecemlineatus. The sequence goes on along the minus strand of NC_135491.1, from coordinate 12,122,344 downwards.
AAGGTAGAGATGTTCTCTCCAGGTGAAGGTGTAGGGGTGGTGGTGGGTGCAGAAAAGATCCAGAAATGATAGGTGGTCAGGGATGTATCCAGATCCTCAGGCCCAGTTTCTTTCTGTATTGAAACTGGGGTGCTTTGGCTTTAGGAGTAGGGCATTTACTGTTACAGATGGGGTTTGGGGGTGCTAGAACACAGCTTTAGTCAGGGCAGGCAGCTTTCTTGGTGTTAGTGACTTTGGGTGAGACCCACGGGATACTCCATAGGTGGCAGCTGTGTGAACCAGGTTGTGGGCAGGGGCTGTTGGCATTGATGTTCTTCACTGGATTTATAGTCCAGATGCCAAGGACTGTCTCCCAATGTGGGGTGTGGGGAGATTGCTTGATCCCTGTGGCTGAGTTTTGTCACTGGGTGGGGTAGGTAGAGACAGCTATAGACAGAGTGTCTGTTGGCTATGGGATGGGATATACAGATGTGGATGAGGTAAAAATGGCTCACATCTCTTAGCAGGTTTGAAACAACGGGTCCCTGAAATGCCTGACAGTCCCACAGCAACTGAAGGCCGAGTGATCACCATTCTGGCAAGCATGGAACCCCAGGGGCTGAGGGCAGGCACTGGGCTCTGACTTCAGATAGAGGGAGGTGCTCCTCAGGGGTCTGTGTGAGAGCTGGCAGACAGAGGGCAGGCCTTAGGGTCCAACCCTAGAAGTTTTTAGCAAGGTTTGTTGGGAATCATGGTGAGTGTCCCATGCCCACCCAGACTGTCTGGCTCGAAATTCCCGGCAGGTCTCTGCTCCTGGTCTTCCTTCCTTTTCCAGGTGTGGTTCCACCCTGTCCTCTTCTTTCTCATTTTCTTAGTCTTCGTCTGTATTTGGCCTCTCCATTCCTTACTGGTCACCTCTTTTCCTCTGTGTCAGGGTTTCTGAGTCTCGCATGTGGGGAGTATTCTTACTTCTGTCTCCAGAGAGGGCCACGAGGGGATGTGGAGCCTGCTGGGGGTGAGGAGGGGGCAAGGACAGGGAGAAGAAAATAAGGTCCTGAAGGAAAAGCAGGAACAGAGCTGTGTCCCTGCCTCTGTCACCTCAGGACTGCTTCCAGGACTCCCACACTGCCACTGCCTGGGCTCCCCGGGGAGCCAGAGGGAGCCAAGAAAGGGGGTCCAGAAATATGCCTGAGGGTGTGGGTGAGAGACTCAACTCGGAGCACACCCTGGGAGAGAGACATGTAGAGAGAGAAGGGGCAAGGAGAAGCGCCGACAGAGAAACGAGATGGGAGATGTCAGAAAGCAGAGAAAGGTCGGGACAGTGAGGAAGAAACCGAGAGGGAGGGGAGGGAGGGCACGGGACCGTGAGCATGTCCGAGGTGAGAGATGAAGGCCACTGGGTTGGGGGCTTGAGAAAGAATGGAAGGACGAGGCTGAGGGCAGCCCCGGAAAATGGGCTGTGGGCAGGAAGGAAGTGCCCCATGTCCGGGTTCCTGTGCCCTCCTCGGGCCCACTGTGACTGCCAGACTATGGAAACTGATCCGAGGCTCCCAGTGCCTGTGTCCCTGTGTGTGGAGGGTGAGGGTGAGGTGCGGGGTGGGGAATCCCTGCTCCCAACTGCCCTGTGGCTGTGAGCCCAGCCCATGGGACCATCTGCTCATCTTTTCCACCCTGCTTCTGGCTCCGAGGGGCCCAGAGGACTGCCAGAGAGCTCTGGCATCCCCGACTTCTGACCTGGAGGTTGGGGAGACAGCTGATTTGTGTGTGTGTGTGCGTGTGTGCATGTGTGTGTGCATGTGTGTGTGTGTGTGTGTGAGAGAGAGAGAGACAGAGACAGAGACAGAGACAGAGACGGGGTGGGGGAGAGAATCACTTTGGACTTGGCCTCTCTTCAGCTTGCTGTCTTGAGTTCCTAGTGCATCACCAATTGCCCTCCATCTCCGTCTGCGGGTCTCCCTCAGTCTCCATCCCTGGCTCCCCGGGCTCCTGCCTGTTTCCTTCTCTCACTAGTCTTTCCGTCCCTCTCTGTACCGTGTGGAGTTCTCCCCACCCAGCCCGGCACCTCTGTCCTCTAGTTCTCTGTCTCTGGCTCCCATTCTCTCTTGATCCGTGTCCTCTGCGGCTCCTCCTCTCTGGTTTCACTCTGTGTGTCCCGTCTCCCTGTCTCTCTGCATCCCTCTGGTCTCTTTTTCTGTGTGTCTCTAGCATCTTCTTTCCACCTGCCCTTCCTCCCCTTCCTCCCTCCGCCTTTGCCTCCTGGTTTCTGTGTCTGTATCCCTTCTGGTCTCTTTCATCTTCTGACTCTGCTTCTCCCTCTGCGTCTCTCTCTGTGTCCCTGTCTCTCTGTCCATCTCTGCTCCATCCTTGTCTCTCTGGGTCTCTGGCTGTCCATCCCTGCCTGTGTGTGTCTCTCTCTTGCTTTCCCTCCCCCCTTTTCTGTTTCTAACACCCACACTCACATCCTACCTCAGGAGTAATTGCTTTTGTCTGGGTTGGACTGGACTTGTGGTGGGGGGAGGACGGGGGGAGCGGGTGGCGCTGGGGGGGTTGGGAGGGACGGAGGTCGCTTGGTGGAGCTGAGGTGGCATCCACCAAAGCAGCGGGTGTTGAAGAGCAGAGGTACTGCCTGCCCAAGGTGGGAGAAAGGAGGGGGCCAGTGCCCACCCTGGCAGGGGTCTGGGGCCTCTGGCAGGAAAGGGAAAGAAGGCAGGCAGGCCCTCACACTGGTATTTGGAGATGATGAATTGATGAAAAGGCCAAGCTAGTCTCAGTGGCAGACTCTGCCACCTTGCCCCCTCCCCAATCAGAGACTCAGGGGTGTAGCCTCTCCACACCACATACACCATCATGTGCACAAGTCACCATGACACACACAGGGACACACCCAGAGCCTCCATTCCACTCATGGAAATGCATTCAGCCATCAACACACAAGGATACCTGGAGCACGTAGACACAGAGAAACCACATGGAAACTCCTACACTTATAAAGAGAAAGAGCTTCTCACGCACACAGAGACAACCACACAGAGCCCTGAAGTGCACATTCAGCCACCCACAACACAGGCACCAGGACACAGGGAGAGTCGCTCACGGAAATACCCGTGCTCAGACATGCTCCACTGGGGCATGTACATGCCACCACACGCAGAGAGCACACAGGAGCATGCAGCCTTCACATTTCCTGGGGACAGAGAGTATCCCCTGAAATGTTCTTGGGATACATTCACACTTCCCCAAGAGACATTCGAGGACACTCAGGGTCAGGTAGACACCCATGGAAATATACATACAACCCCAGAGGTCCCTGGGACACACCCACAGACTCGTGGTCAACAGACATGACTCAGGAGCCAAGACACTAAGGACACACAGACCCTGAGTGCCCGGCAGAGCTTACGGACCCGCATATACCCCGTACGGATAGCAACTTGGACACCACAGCCCTCCCTCTGGAACCTCCTGTTTGACACCTCACAAGCCCCCCATTCCTACACACACCCAAGCCAGGCCCTGGGGTGAGGATAAGGCAGCTTCCACCCACAGAGATCCACAGCATGGGGCAGCCTTGGCCCTGTGGGTGGGTGGCAGGCTTGCCTGAGGTGCCCCTTTTTCACATCCATTCACCCTAGCTTATTCCAGCACCCCAGGCCCTCCCTTCCCGGTGGACTCAGGACAGTGTCTCCCAGTGCCCCTAGGGGCCCCTGCCCACCTCCCAGAGCTTTATCCTTCACAAACCTTCAAAGGGCCCCATCTCCTTGAGCCGCTCCCAACTGAGGGGATGCCTGCTCTCTCTTGGGGGACTGTCTCTCAATTTATCCCAGTCCCCTTACCTGTGAGTGTGACCACCATTCCCGTCTGCTTCCCTGCCCACTCCCATACTCACCCCCTTTCCTGGCTGTCCAAGCTCTCAGCCTCCCTAAGCTCTCCCGCTGTAGGGGAGTGGTGGTGGGGGCCCTGGCCCCTCAGAAGCTGGGGTAAGGGGTGCATGGGGGTGGGGGGCCTGGGTGCGGCTGTCTCCGGGAAGGGAAGCAAGGCAAGCAAAGGAGAGAGAGAGAGAGAGAGAGAGAGAGAGAGAGAGAGAGAGAGAGAGAGGCAGAGGCAGGCAGGCAGCCAGCCGGCTTTATATCCCTGCCGTATTGATCTACCATGTCACAGCCCCGGTCGATAGCCAGCCGAGAAAGAGAGGGAGAGAAGGGAGGGGAGGTTTGGGGGAGGGCAGCCGGGACCCCTATAGTCCTTGGCCCATCTGGGGCCTCCTGGACAGGCTGTGGGGGCATGTTTGAGCCTGGCCCACTTCCCCAAAAGAGGTCTGCCCTGCCATCTCCCTCCTCCCCTTGGCTGCGGCCCTCTCTCTGAGAGTCATCTCAGCCTTGGTAGGAGAGAAGATCTGCTCATCTCTTTCTGTCTCTCTGGCAGCTCTTTACCCCTGCTCAGAGCTGTTTGCCACCTTAGTACCCCTTTGCCCTCCATAGTCAGGAAGGGCATGTGTGAGGCCCCAAGACAGTGTCCTGTTTATTTGGGGGTGGACAGGACTGTAGATCCTCTTCCTTTGCTATGTGAGCATGAGCAAAAAGAGACCTCTCTGAAGGCCCTCTTCCTTGCACTCAGGGGCTCCTGTCTGCATGGTTTTGTTCCTTGCATCTGCTTCTCACCATAACTGTGCCAGGCCAGTGCCAGCCCAGATCACACGGAGGATTTCTTCTGGTTCTTTTCCCTCCCTGCTGGCCTAAGCTGGAAGAGACTCAGCCTCTCTTTTCTCCACAGAAACTTCTACCACCTGCCCCATCCATCTAAGTCATCCCTGACCTGAGAGGGGAAGGGCAGGGAAGGAATAGGTCTCCCTGGGTAGGAAGGGGTGGTAGGGGAAACAGGGACAGCACCGAGAACCCTGGGGCTGTGCCTCTATCCTGGATCCTATCCGTTGCTCTGTCTCCCCTTGCTGGGCCTCAGTTTCCCTCCTTCCCGCATGCAACCCTGCTCCAGCTGGAAGGTTCTGTCATGGCTCTGGGATTCATAGAGATTGCTGCAGATGGGAGACAAGGCCATCAGGAGGGTGAGACCAGGGCCAGGAGGGTCCTGGTCTCAGCCCCTCCCTCAGTCAGAACTGCTTGGGTCCCAGGTGTTTCCCCCAGCCCCCAACTCCCCAGGGCTCCAGTTCTTTGTCTGCCCAGATCCTCCTCCCCTCCAAGCCCAGCCTGGAGAGGTTGAGGAATCACCTTAGCCTTGACCCGAGGGGGCGGGCCGAGGAGGGGCCAGCAGCCCCCACCCCGCCTCCTGCCCATGGCCATCTACAGTTCCTCTCCTGCTTCCCTGAGTACCAGGCACCCCCCACTCCAGCATCAGGCCGCTGCTCCCTTTGTTAGGAAGGGGGAGGGGAAAGAGACGAGCTGAGGGGACGTGGCCTGACCCCCGACCTCTCCCCCTCCCTCCTCCCATCTGGGTCCCCAGGGGCTCAGAGCCCCCTTGACGGACAGTTCTGACCATCAGCCAAATGGCTCAGGGAGTGAGCAGGGGGCCAGGTAGGGGGGAGGGGAGGAAGGTCTGGCCAGGGTTCTGCGCCCACTACGGGTGTGGGGGTGCTCCCTGGGTGAAGGGAGGCTCTTAGGAGGGGTTACAGGAGAAACTAGCCATGGAAGGGGCCAGGCTGTGTGGGGGAACCTGATCAAACTTGGGGGTATGGAGACAAAGTGGGGCTCATCCTAGAACCAGCAGCACTGGAAGCCCTGTGGGTAGGGCCTGGCTTGGACAGACGCCCCCACCCCACCCCCACCTGGCCTGCAGCACTGGGAGTGCAGTGAGTTTTTAAAAAAATTAAAAGAAAGGAGAAAAAAAACAGGAGCAGGAGAAGCTGGGGGAAAAAATATATAAGAAAAAATATAATAAGAACTAAGCGGTGGCTGCAGGAGAGAGAAAGGGCAGGAGGCGGGGAGGGGGGCGCAGGGGGGAGGGCGGCTCGGGCCCTGGTCGCTGCGGAGGCCGGGCCGCCGGCCTCTGCGCTGAGCCCTCCGCGTCCCCCCTGCCGGCCCCCTCCAGCCCCGATCGATCCAGTTTCTTGGCAATAAAGCATTTTTATTGTCAGCTGCCCTGAATGCCAAATGTGAGCCTGGTCCTGCTTCCCCCCAACCTGCTTCCTCACCACCCCTCCCCCAGCCCTCCTCCACCCCCTGGCCTGCCATCGCCCCACCAAAGAATCAGCATCGTCCATCACCAAGACCCCCTCCTCTTCCTCCTCATCCATGTCAGCTGCAGTCCCTGCACATCCTCAATAACCCACCAGCTCTCCACCCCCACCTAGGCTGCTGTGTTCCCCTCCCTAACCCCAGGCCCATAGGGGAGCAGAAAGGTGGGCTCTGGATGAATGGTCTTGTGGGGCACAGGGATGGGCAGGAGGAGGAAGAACAGGAGGGTGTTGGAGTGGGCAGCAGGAGATGGCCACAGGTTGAGGGAGGTGTTGGCTAAAATCAGAGGAGCAGTAGCTTGCCCTACAGCTGCAGCCAACAGGGGCCACCAACAAGAACAGATGGGGTGTCCCCAGCACACCACGGTGAGGGGGAGGCAGACCCAGCCTTGGCTCTGTTGCAGCCCTTGGGACCCCCTGTACCCCTTCTATTCTGAAGGCTGCCTCTTTTTCTGGGAGGCAGCTGAGTGAAGGCGGAAAGACAGGGGCGGCAGTTGGACACCTCTCCATAGATCAGTCTCATCTCTGCCCAGGACCAGGGAGGGACACACCACACACCCGGAGGACTGCTGCTGTGAGGGGCTGAGAAGAGGGTGTTGGGGAAGTAATTTGCAGAAGGCCCAGTGGCCCCACCACAGCTTGCTTTTCTCCCTTCCCTTCTTTCTTTTCTCTTTTTCTCTTTCTCTCTTTCTGCGTTCTCTGTCTCTTCCTCGCTTTCTCTGTATGTTTCCGTCTCTCTGTTTGACTCTGATTCTTTCCTTTATTGCTGCCTCTCCCTCCAGGGATTTAAAAACCTCCACATACTTCTCTGTTCTACCTTTCAAGGCCCGGGTTATTCCCTCCCTTCACTCCTCTTTTCTCTGCTCTGTTTTCTCTTCTCTTTCCCTCTACCCTTGCCCCCCTCCATCTCTCATCTCTTCCTACATCTCTCCTGGTTCAGCCCCCCCTCCCACTACTGTTAAAATAAACAGAGCCCCTGAAACATCAACGGGAGCAGAGAGAAAGGGTCTCTGCCCCTCTGCTCTCTCTCGCTCATAGTATCAGTGACTGTTGGAGTGAGAGCTCATCTACACCTGCAGACGTGGAGCTAGAGTCCTGAGGGCTGGGCCCTCTGTCTGCCTCACACTTCCTGTGTGGCTTTGCTCAAGTCACTTGCTTGTCCTGAGCCTGGTTTTCCCCTGAAAAATAAGCAGTTCAGATGGTGTTTGTGGCATCTCCTATGACTTGAAAGCCCAGGGTTCTTTTAGTTTCTGCAAAAGGACTGGGGCTTCTCTCGCAGGATTCCCCACTCTGGTGAATGTGGTCATCCCATTGTCATACTAGGGGCCCCCATGATACTATCTCAATGATGCAGGACTGGGCTGTCACTATCTCTTGGTGGCTTGGGAAGATGAATCTGTAGAAATAGGAAGGCCTGCTGGGCATGATGGTGCACACCTATGATCCCAGTCCCATGGGAAGCTGAGGCAGGAGGATTGCAAATTAGAGGTAGCCTTCAGCATCTTAGTGGGACTCTGTCTCAAAATAAAAAATAAAAAGAGCTCAGTGGTTGGGCTGGGGCTGCGGCTCAGTGGTAGAGCACTTACCTAGCATGTGTGAGGCCCTGGGTTCAATCCTTAGCACCACATATAAATAAATAAAGTTCCATTGACAACTAAAAAAATAATTAAAAAAGAGTTCAGCGGTTAAGCACCCTTGGGTTCAATCCTCAGTCTCTCTCTCTCTCTCTCTCTCTCACACACACACACACACACACACACACACACAAAGAAAGAAAGAAAGAAAGAAAGGAGAGAAAGCAAGCTCTGGTATGCCAAGGTTTTTCTGCTCAGTCTGGGCTTAGGAGTGACATGACTGGGGTCATGCTTTAAGGAGTAGTGTGAAAGATAGATTCAAGATCCCAGGCCCCACCTCCATTATCAGATTTCTGGGTTAAGAGTTTTGCATGTGACAGGGGTCTGTTGATATGACTGACACTGAACTGATCCCTAGTTCAGTATCTGTCACATGGACAGGGTTCAAGGGATATGTCTGGAGCAAATGATGGAGTGAAGAGCTTATGCCGTAGGATAGGCCAGGGGGTGGAGAGACAGAGAGAAGGGTGGCCTCAGAAAGAGCAGGGACAGAGCAGAGGAAAGAGCAAGGGATTCAGAATCTCTGGGGTGAATTGAGAGGCCAACAAATGGGGGTCACTTGACAGGAAAATAATTCTGAGGTGACCCTAGATCTCCTTTCTAAGCTGCCGTCTTCACCCAAGACTCAGTGACCCAACCGGTCACTCCACTGCACATCCACAGATCTTTCCACTAAGTCAGTGTCCATGTCCTGCTGTCTTGGTCTACAGATCCCTGGTTATGAAGGGAGTAAGAAGCTCTGTGTCACACAGGTCCCACTGACTTGAGGGATGAAGCCCTTTAGGTTAAAAAGATTGTGTGTTGACACTCATGCCTGGCTACATGTCACATGCTTGCTTATACCTCAGCTAGTTGTAAGTGTTTGAACTACCCTCAGATAACAGCTTTCCAGCTGGTAAAAAGCCTTCCTAAGAAAAGAGAGCCTTCCTTCAGGCTGGTTGGTGGGGAAGGCCAGGGCATGAGCTAGAGGACCAGGGCTGGGCGACAAGATTGGCAGGAATGGCTTAGGAGTGTGGGATTCTAGTGGGGTTGAGAAACCTGGAATGAAGGGAGGGCTCTGGGTCAGAAGATGATTTGATGGGCAGGAAATAGGGGATGCTTCTGCAGCAATGATCTCACTACCTCTGTGGCTTCCTGAGGATCATACACTTGGTCAGGAGCTATTCCTTGAAGTTCAGGACTCATCAATACTTCCCACTTCCTGCCTTGGCAGCTAGGTGCAGATTTGGGAGTCCTTTCTCATCTGGCTCTAGATGTCCCCTCTGTTGCATGGCCCTCTCTGAGTGTTCCTCTCTCCACTGGCCTCTCATCATTTTTTGCTCACACTGTTCCCTCAAGTAGAAGAGTAACAATCCTAATAGCTGCTCATGGACAGCTTTTTGTGACCTGGGTAGTCTTGCTGACTCTGACACGCTAGGTGCAGGCATTGTCATTAATCCTGCTTTTAAGATGGGGCCACTGAGGCTGAGAGAAGGCAAGTGGCTTGCTCATGGTCACCAAGTGGTTAGTGCCAGAGTCAGGACTGCCATTTAGACACAATGGTTCTGGCTGACTTTCATTGATTCAACCCAGAAATGTTTTATGAGAGCCCCCAGCTAAGGAGGTGCTTAGAAAATGTGAATGCTTTGGTGTGAGGGGTTCAAATCCTGACTCTGCCATGGATTCACTGTGACACCATGGTAGTTGGATTTTTCTCTCTGATCCTGTTTCTTCCTCTGGGTCATAACCACCAACTCATAGGAATTAGCGAAGCAGGAAATATAAAATACAATAAGATTACCTGATAAAAGGCCATGCCCCTCCTCCTTGCTCCTCTCTGAAATAGTGCTCATCCCCTAGTTCTGGCTCTTTTAAGCTTTTATATTTTTGGAGCAGTTTTTCTAAAGCATTATGAATATTCATTCTCTGCTTGGATCCTCATTATTCCTTGTAATAGATGAATTATTATCTTGGTTTAAGGAAGTGGAAATTAAGGTTCAGAAGCCTCAGGTGCCACTGTGGAACAAATGCATTCAGCATTCTGTTGAGTACTCTCCATGAGCCAGGTGCTTGTTGGGTACTGAGCATACTCTCTCTAGGTGTTAAGAGTAGACAAGACTCATCAGGGTCAAGCATGGAAGTAGGAAGATCCTTAGGGAGAAGGTTGCTAAAGTCATTCAGGGCAGAGATTGGTGGCCTGGATTGCAGTAGGGGAGTGAAGGAATCAGAGGGCACTTTTGGAATTGGTGATGATATTGAGGCTCAAAGACATTGAGAGCAGAGTTAAGGTCTGGGCTTGCACATATCTGAGCTTTTCCTCTCACCAGGGCATCTGCTACTTTTTCTCTAGAGGCTGGAGGAACCTCTGGGAGGTAGGGGCCTGGGTTGCATCTATTTGTTGGTCTCCACATAAACTGCAAAGTTCCTGGTGTTCTCAGCACTGAGCAGAAGTTTGTGATCAGAATGATATCAAGCCTGGAAGTGAGTGAGAGACATTCCATTAGAAGATTCCATGAAGGAGGTGAACTCTGAGTAAGGTGGTGTCAGAAACAAGTAGATCTGAAAGGTGTAGGCTCCTCTCACACCTAGACTTGCTGTGTGGGCTTGTAGAAGGTGCCAAGAGCCTGTAAAGTGGAGTGGGGAATACCATTTGATCTGCATCCCAGAGTCCTTGTGACTCAAGGCTGGCAACCAATAGACAAGCTCCTAGTGACTGGCTCTTATTGGCAGGAGGCTATGCAAGACAGGGAAGGGAGACATGTGGATTTCTTGGACAGCAAAGCCCAGGTTTAAGTCCACCATTTGAGTCAAAGGGAAGAGGTGGGCAAAGCGTAAGTTTGAAGAAGAAAACCATGTTGGCAACATGGACTTTGCTGTCCAGCTGCCTGGTGCTGGTTATAGTTCCATCCCCATAACCCCAGGTAAATGACCTAACTTGCTAAGCATCAATGTCCCCACTGGAGAGTGGGGAGCTTAGTGGAAGGCCGGGCCTTTGATTTCTTCTCTACCTCCACCCAGGTGCACACTCCCAATAGTCTCCTTTGGCAGGGTATGGAGGTCATTTTCTCTTCAGCAAATGTACACTGAGTACCCACTACATTGCAGAAACTGGAGACACAGGAAAGACAGTGGGATTGTTGTCACAGGTCTAATTTTTAAAACTCAGTGGAATTATTGTCACAGGTCTAATTTGAATGTTGAGTGGTGGGTTCATGTTAACACCTTATTAAAAACACTTAAGTTGGGCTGGGGTTGTAGCTCAGTGGTAGAGCACTTGCCTAGCATGTGTGAGGCCCTGGGTTGGTTCCCCAGCACTATGTAAAACTAAATAAACAAATAAAGGTATTGTGTCCATCTACAACTAAAAATATTTTAAAAAACACTTAAGTAAACAGATAAATAATGAAAAAGGGCTCTATCTAGCTCAGTGATGGGAATATACCATGACCAAGGTTTATAATTAATCCATTTTTTTTGCACCTGAAGTACTTTTAAAAAGGAAGACAAAATATAATAGGACAGCCAGGCATGGTGGTACATGCCTATAATCCCAGCAGCTCGGGAGGTTGAGGCAGGAGGATTGCAAGTTCAAAGTCAGGCTCAGCAATGGTGAGATGCTAAGCAACTCAGTGAGTTCCTACCTCTAAACAAAATATAAAATAGGGCTGAGGATGTGACTCAGTGGTTGAGTACCCCTGAGTTCAATCCCTGATACCCTCCCCACCAAAAAATAACAGGAAAGACATGCTCCCCATCATCCAAGCAAAAGCATTCAGGTTGTGGAAGAAAGATAATTAGCAAGTTCATAATACATAACACATGGAAACTTGAACATTAAAGGAGAGTGTTAGAAGAAAATGCAATATGGTAAAGAATGGAGTGATGAGAGAAGAAGAGTTAGAGTGATCAAAAGGACTTCTCTGTGGAGGTCATGTTTAACTGGAACCTCGCAGTAAGTGAGGGGAGGCAGGGGATTGACTGGGGAAAGATTGCACGAGGCAGGGGAAGAGCAAAAGCAAGGTCTTGAGGCAAGGAGGAGAGCTTGGGCTTGGGGTTGCAGAAAGTGAGATCCAGCCAGCATGAAGGAAGTGTGCAGAGGATGGGAGAGAGCCAGGGGGAGTACAGAAGGGGTGGCGTCAAGTCACAGGGCACAATCTAGAGTGGCCTTTACAGTAAGAAGTCTTAGAACTGGCTTACTTTGCCAGCCTCCCCCATGGCCTTCCAGTCTTGGCTGTTAGTACCCTGGACAGCAGCCTTGGTCCCGCCAAATGTTTGCAGCTACGGGCGCGCCCTATGGAACGCTGGACACCAACTTATTTAAATTTGTTTCTGAGCAGTGGAATGAAAGAGGGAAGAGGAGTCAGATGATGCTATCACGTGTACAAATTTGCCCCTGCCTTCAGGAAGCTTATGATGACTGGACAAGACAAAAATGGACAGTTGAATGAATGCTGAACCAGCAAACATCTCTATCATCACCACTAGAGTTGAGGTGTCAAAGGCACCCCAGCATCCATAAGTTCCTTCCCTGTATCCCTTCCCAAGCACCCTCACTCCCTGCTGGAGGCAACCATGATCCTCCACCCTGATAAACGTTTAGGATAATCATTGCTTTGCTTTTCTACCTGGTATTCTAATTTTAATTTAAAAATGAATATGATCTCATGGCCAAAATCAAAATCATTTACAGAAAAGGTTAAAATTTCCTTTGAATCCTCTATGCTTCCCCAGTCTTGGTCCCCTCACCAAAGGTAGTAGTCATTAGTTAATTAATTATCTTTCAGACCTTTTCCTCTCAATGCCTGTGCACCCACAGAAAACGTAGAGTGTTTTACCTAAATGATATCTAAGTGTAAACTTCATTCTGCAACTTGATTTTTTTTCTCAATAGTGCCTTGGAGAACTTTCCATGTCCATATCCATAGATTATATCATTCTCACTCATGACCACATAAGATTCCTGAATATGAACATACTACCAATTTATTTAACCACTGTTCTATTGGTGGCATCAAGATTGTTCCTGATTTTATCAATCTGAGACTTTGATTTAAAAAATTTTTATTTGTTCTAATTAGTTATACAAGACAGTAGAATGCATTTGACACATCATACATAAATGGAGTCTAACTTCTCATTCTTCTGGTTGTACATGATGTAGAGTCACACAGGTCATGTGATCATGTATGCACATAGGGTCATAATGTCCAATTCATCCTATTATCCTTTCCACCCCCATATCCCCTCCCTTCCCTTCACTCAGACCTTGATTTAATGAACTCTTTTGTACTTATGGCATGATGGCAAGTTTATACTTAACATGAATGAAGTTCTTGTCATCCTGTGTTACTGCCTCCATTTCACAGATAAGGAACCTGCAACTCAGAGAGGGAAATCCTTGACCTAGTTATAAAGCAAATAAGTGGGAGAATCCATTTAATCTGTCTAACCCTGAAACTAGTCATAATATTCATGTATATGTATACTTATACTTAGTCTATGGGGAAAATGTCCTCATTCAATACATTTTGGAGCCCTGGATATATACTGGGTCCCAACTCAACAATAATGAATCAAACCCAGTCCTATCCTTAAGAATATCACAGGCTGCAGGGGACAGCCTCACTGGGAAGCAACTCAAGACAGTACGAATAGTGCTAAGGCCCAGGGGTGCTGCCTGGTCCTGTAGGAAGACTGGGGTCCTTCCTATTGATTGGGTTTCTGGTGGAGTGAGGGAAGGCTTCCAGAGAGGGGAGATTTGAGCAGGGGGTAGAATCTGTGTGGAAGATAAAGCAGGCAGGAGGGACACGGCACGCATCGTAATCCTTGTTGCTGAGCAAAGCTTGAAGGTGAACTCAGAGGGCAAATGGCTGAAGAGGTTGACAGGGGGCATATCCATTTGGGCTTGGAGATCCAGCCATAGACTTCAGTTTGTGGGCCATGGAAGCCTGGAGGGATTTGCTCATTCATCAATAACAGGGTTCAAGCCCAGCACTGATAACATTAGGATACCATGGTGAAGAAAACAGAAAACAGCACCTGCTTTCAGAGAGCTTACATTTTAGATGGCAAAATACTAAAACAGCTAGATAGTAATTAAATTCCAAAGCCCATGAAGAAAATAAAAATGAATATTATAGAAGAATGTGATGAACATAGTGCCCTCTAAGGAAGTGACCTCTGAGATGAATCTTATTTGGTAGGGAGGAAGGTACCAGGGATTGAACTCAGGGGCACTCAACCACTGAGCCACATCCCCAGCCCTATTTTGTATTTTACTTAGAGACAGGGGCCTTGCTTAGAGCCTCAGTTTTGCTGAGGCTGGCTTTGAACTTGTGATCCTCCTGTCTCAGCCTCCCAAGCTACTAGGATTACAGATGTGTGCCATCACACCTGGCTCCAAGCTGAATCCTAAAGGATGAGAAAACTGGGAGGAGGTGGGTGGCATTCAAGAGCATCAACCAGGTCAAAGGCCCCAAGGTGGGGATGAACTCAGTTCCTCCAGTGTAGCTGGAGTTTGGTGCTTGTATGGACATAGGCCCTTCAGAGCTCTTGAGGCCATGGTATGGGGATTTGATTTGTCCTGGGGGCATCCAGGAGTTCCCAGAAGGCCCTGTGTGGACAAGAATAAGGGTCTGTACTAAGGAGATTCATTTCAGCCTTTGGACAGCTCCCTGCACAGGGGAGACAATAGTGGTCACTGAGATGCTGGAAGAGGGGAAGTCAGAGCTGGAGCAGAGCAGGATGCATGTGTGCATGTGCATGTGTGTGCACATGTGCAATGGAAAGTCTGGGTGCAGCAGGGGGTGTCCATGGGTACAGTGAGGAGACTCTAGGAATCTGCTCCTTTGGAGACCAGTGAGTATGTGGCAATGGAGATGAAGGACTGTGTTCTTGGGGGACCTACAATCTGAGAGAGACGTGTGTTAGGGTAAGAGCAATGAGCTCAACACAGCAATTTAAGCATAGGCTTGGAGGTCAGCAAGACTTCAGGTGACTGTGGGCCTCAATTTCCTCATCTTTAAAATGGGATATTAAGAGTCCTTACTTCTAAGGTGGCAGTGAGGAATCAAGGAATTCTAAATAGACTCAGTGAGGTCTTCCATAGAGTAGACCTGCAATTCATTCTCTTTCTGTTTGAGCTGATCATCAGTCTTTCTTACCTTTCTTGCTTCTTTCAAGCCACAGAATTTTAGAGCTGAAAGAAGTCTTAACAGTATCCCTTTAGCCTACCTTCCTCTTAGAGTTGGGAAACTGAGGCCCAGAGTGTACAGGGAGGCTGTCCCTAAGTTATCAGATGTTCAGTTGTAAAATAGCAACCTGATCTTCTGATTTTTATGTTTTTTGAGCCACAGCACAGAACTTCTCTTCTTACTTGAGGTGACTGTACATTCTGGTGGATTTGGGAAGCTCGGGTAGTAGTGGGTATGACCAGTGCCTTGTGTCAGTGTGGTTTATTAAGCATCACTGGTTGTCTGACCCATAGACCTTACTGATTCCAAGGTGCTTCTTTCTGATTTTCCCCCAAATTTGTTCCCCTTCCCAATGTCCGTCAGAGATAGCCTAGCATCCCCCTGCCCTTTGATCTCCTGGTCCCTAGTGACTGTAGATTGAGTGTGTATCCTCACCTTCACCTCATGTTTCAGTCTTCCTTGGCTGCCTGGACCAGTGTCCAGTCTCAGCACTGGTCATCCTGCCTCCAGATTCACCCCACCAGCCTGTCTCCATACCAGTCCCCAGTGGCTCTTCCTCACTCAGAACTTCCCTCTCAGCAGCCTTCCATCTACAACATCAAATCCATCCTTAAGGTTCTTGTCTCTCTGGGCCCTGATCTTTCTCAACTGAGCTTAAGCTCTCCCTCCTCCTCCATCTTCCTAGGGCAAGAACTACTTCCAAGTAGCTGGGCTCACTCTTGACTCCTTCCTCTCTTCCACACCCCAGATTTATCTAGCTACCAAATCCTGCTTTGTCTGCACAGAAAATTTCTTCCAGAGGCACCTCCTTCTTTCCTCCCCGACTGCCACTTTCCTGGTTCTGTCCTCATCATCCCTCATGTGGACACTGTATCAGCTTCCTCATGGCTGACCCCCTCACCCTCTGGTTCTTTGGTGTACCCCCACCACCACAGCCATAATCATCCATTAAAATGTTCACAAAATCATGTCATTTCCCTGCTTAAAACTCTCTCATGGTGTCCCACTGTTCTTGAATCAAATTCCATAATTCTTGCCAGGGGCTGCAAGGTCCTGTGTGGCCTGGCCCTGTGTGGCCTGGCCCTGCACCTCTTCACCTCATCACCATATCCTCTTCCTCATTCACTCTGTACCTGCTGAACAGGCTGATTTTCAGTTCCTGGAATTTTCATGTTGCTTGCTGCTTTAGGGCCACCACCTCTTCTGTTCACACTGCCTGGAATGCTTTTCTCCACATCTTTTGCATCCTGAATACTGTGCTGAATTACAAAGTAAATGTTACCTCCTTGGGACAGATTTTTGCAATGTGCCACCATCCATTTAAGCTCCTTTATCTATTCTTTTTTTTTTTTTTTTTTTTTTTTGGTACTGAGGATCGAACCCAGGGATGCTTAGCCATGGAGCCACATCCCAGCCCTGTTTTATGTTTTATCTAGAGACATGATCTCACTGAGTTTCTTAGGGCCTCGCTAACTTGCTGAGGCTGGCTTTGAAATCATGATCCTCCTGTCTCAGCCTCCCAAGTCGCTAGGATTACAGGCATGTGCCACTGTGCCTGGGTCCTTCACCTGTTCTTGAAAGCACTTTTCCCAAATTGGAATTATATATTTATTTGGTGATTTAAAAAAAAACTGATCCTCCTCTCCAAAAATGTAAGCTCTGGGGGGTGAGGGATAAAGCATATCCCTGTATTCTCTGGGTTTAGCCATGTCCTGGCACAGTAGCATTTCCTGGATACTGACTGAGGGATGGACTAGCAGATATTTTATCTGCATGTCTTCCCCCCACACCATGAGCTCCTTGAGTGCAGTCAGGTCTAGCTCATTTCTGGGTCCTCTGCTCCCAGCACAGGGCTCAGAACCCAGAAACATGTAGGAAATGTATGGAATAAGGAACTGGAGAAGGGTTGGCTTACTTTGAGGCAGGACCAGATGGGGTCAGAAGGAGTCTAGTTCCTTGCTGAACATCCAGAAACTGGCTCTAAGAGCTGTCAGAGTTGGGTGGGGGCTGTGGAGGATTCCAGTGTTCCTGAGTGGACAGAGTGGCTATTCCTGTTGTCCACTGGATGATGGGGAGGCTTCCAAAGTCTAAAAGGAGGTCCATGGCAGAGCAGAGAGAGAACAAGCTGTGGGGAGAATGGACCCAGGTTTGAATTCATACTCTACCACTCACACGCAATGTGACTTAGGTCAGATGACTCTACTCTCTGAACCCCACCAACAAAATGGGGGATGATAACAAACTTTACCTCTTCAGACTGTTGTGAAGATTTAGGAATAATTTATTGGTTCAAATAGCACAGAATAGACAGTGAAGCTGCTGCTACTGCTAGTGTTGATGACGATAGTGAGGAGGAAAAGGTAAAGAAATATTTTGAGTCCCTGGATGCTGGTCGATCCATATAGGACTTGACTTTGACTTGGGGCTGTTGAAGAAATAGTCCTGAGGGAACCTCAGATCCAGGGGGTGAGGTAGCATGTCAATAGGAAGTAGTTCTGAGCCCAGAAAATAGGAAAGTGGGCAAGGGATGGGCAAGCACTGCCTGCGGTGGGCCAGAGCTGAGGCTGGGCATGGTTTGAGGGTCACTGAGGCCCCTGACGGACTGCCTGGCCTGCAGCAGGGTTGGCCACACTTCTCTTTGTGGGTTTGTCTGCCATTCCTACCATCCTTGTTTTCCTGCCCATGTAGGTCTCTAAGCCAGCTCTCACTATCCCTCGGAGGGTGTCCCTGGCCTGGACTCTGCTGAAGGCCAATGTGCTTAGATGCAGAAGGGAGGCCAGGCAGAGAAAAATTGGTGCTAATGAATATGGGGCCCAGGTTCACTTCCAAGTCCAGTCATGGACTCAGAGTATGGCCTGCGACTCAGTTTCCCTGTCTCCCACCAGGCAAGGGTTCTGAGGTGCCCCTCTGAACTCCCACATGCTAGAACCCTACAGATGAGGCCAGCATCTATGGGGAAAGGCCCTTTGGGTCTCCACATAGAGCAGGGATGAGGCTGAAGGCTGAGCAGAAAGACTGCTAAAGATAACAGGAGTCCAGAGAGATACTGGGGAACTGAGCCACAGGGAGTGTCCCCAGGGGTGGCCGGGAGGAATAGGTCATGGCAGGGGGGCCCTAAGGGGTGAAGAATCTCTCTCTGCTGTCCCCGGTGGGCTGGCTGCTGCCCCCCCCACTCTCCAGCGGGCCCCCCGGGGGACCTCGCTCTAATAATGTATTTGATCGACTCGCCAGCCGCGTACAAGCGATTATTGTCTTGTCGGGAGTCAAACGTATCGATCCGGCGAGAAATATGAGCGGAGCAATGGGGCCCGCGTGTCAGTTACCAGCCCCGCTGGCCCTGGGGAGCCCCCTACGTCTCCTTTAATTACCGCTCAGCCCTGAGCCCAGCCTGGCCTCCCCTGTGCCACCTCCCTGCAGGCTCCCTACACCTCGAGTGGCCCCCACTGCTCCCCAATGCCTGTGTCCTACCTGCCTTGTTCAGCTTGGCTTGAGTCCCCTTCTCTGTCAGGGAGGCCACCATCTCCCCCTGCCTAGGTCTCTCCATTCCCAGTTGTCAAGTCCTACCTACCTACTGTGTCCCAAATTCTGTCCCTCTGTTCTCTCTTGGGCAGGCCCACCCCAGGTCCCCTCATTCAGGCCCAGGGATTGAGCTCTGGTCTGAGGCAATAACAATAAAGCCAACAGGACAGGAGTGGTGATTTCATCCCCCGAGGGAGCAAGTAAGGCCTTCCCAGCTCCTGGACTCCCCTTCAGACCTGGGAGCCCTGCCCTAGAAGTGGGTGGTCCTCTCCTTGCTCCACTTAAGGGGCTGGCCTGGAGTCATGTGTAAAAGTGTGCTTCTCACTTTGATGAAGCTGAATATGTTCAGGGTGGAGCATAGGGGTGTCCAGTGTATTTTGCCCCATTAATGTCATATGACCCCCATTTCCAACCCCCCCAAACATAAATCCTAGGTGAAAACAGAGCTCACTGGGCAAATGCAGCTCTAAGACAAGGCTCCAGTAGCCCACTGCCACCAGACTGCTATCTGAAAGATCTTCATGTGTAGAACCCTGCAGCCAGACGCTGTGTGGTCTGTGGGTGTCCTCTTTGCAATGGCCTTGACGGTATGGAATGTTGTGGAGTGTAGGAGCCTAGAAACTGTCCTCCCTGTGCAGATGGGAGAACTGTGGTCATCGCTGTCATGCCCAGCTGCCTGCCCAGGTGTATCCGGGTGACTGGCCATGTGCAGATGGGGAGGGCACCCATGTCGTTGTGCTTGTCTATCACATCCCTTGTGGGTGTGCATGTGTGTGAATGTAGACACACGTAGCCAGACCTGGACTGGTCATATGTGTAGATGTGACCTTGTGCCCAAGGGTCCACATAGAGGAGTAGAAGAAAGTGTCTGTATAAGGGAGTGACCATGGTCAGGAGGGAGGACTGGGGCCATGTGCACAGATATGTTCATAGGAGTCTGTGTGTGTGTTTGAAGTGCTAGGGTCCACGTGTAGAAACACTTTCGTGTATGTGTAGGTCTGGGTGAGTCCAAAAGTGTGTTTACCGACGTGTGGTTTGGGGGGCCCCCACAGCGTGGGGCACAGCGTGCCCCGGGGAGTCCCGGGCCCGCAGGAGAGGTATTTGGAGGCGCCTTGCCATTCTGCATCCTCGGACCCTGTACGTCGAGATAAGGAAGAGGCCCGAGGCTCTGGCGCGCCTTTGTCTGCTCTGCGGTGCGCGGGGAGTCCTGCGCCTTTGTGTGACCCTCGCAGGTGTGCGCGCAGGGGCGGGGGCAGGGTGGGGAGACCGCGAGGGGAGGGGAGGGAGGGGCTCTTCCTCCGCAGCCAGCCCCGCCCTCCAGCCCATTGGCGGGGCGCTGCCGCCCTCTGGCGGTCACGGAGGTAGGCACTAGGCTGCGAGCTCCGCAGCGCGCAGGGCCAGCCCTCAGGCTCCAGGGCACTGAGCGGGCTCCCCCACCACACAGCCTTGGAGGTCCGCATTTGCCTCCTGACCGACTTCTTACTGGCCCGGACTAAGACCCGACTCTCCGTCGGTGCTGCCACTCCCCACAGGCACTATTTCTTCCCATTAGTGACCCTGGATGGCTTACCTGTGCATAGGTGCAGTGTTTGGTCATCCCCAGTGTCCTGTTTTTTGGCTTCATCGCTTTTTGACCTTGGGCCCTTCAGAAAGCTGCTTTTCACCTTTCTGATCCTCAGTCTTTTCGTCTGTGAAACGGGACAAATAACTATGCCCGCTGCTCCAGAAGACTCCTGTCAAGTATGATGCGCAAGGCCAGGCAGTGGGAAGATCCGCCCCCAATAAACTGCCAGCTAGGGTTTGTTATTGCTGTTGTTGCTACCAGCCTACCTTCTCTCCCAGACCCATGTCTCCTGTTCCCCATGAGGGTCAGTGAGAGGGCTGAGGTCACTGTTGTAGGCATCTCCCGGGGTTGCAGCCCCAGGAGTCAACTCTTTCAGCCTGCTTTCTTTCCATCCCCCTAACTCCCACCCCCCAAACACGCACACACATGATTTGGGGTCAGCTAGGCTGCTGGAGCAGGTCTGTGGGCCAGGGTATTTTCCCTTCCGAAGGGGGTGGACTAGCCCTGTGGTTTCCTCCCTGGGTGACTTCCGGCAAGGAGGGCTGGCCCCCAGAGAGGGCGGGGAGATGACACAGTTGTTCCCCCAGCCCTGGTGGGGCGGGCAGTATGGTTCACTCCAGCATGGGGGCTCCAGGTAAGGGGCAGGTGCCTATGCACTGGGGGGAAGGACAGGTTGAGCACATTTGGGTTTGTTGTGCTGGCAACTCTGCTGACCCCCCTGCCATCCCTTCTTAGCTTTCTCTCTTGTCCTGCTCTGTACTCCAGCTATTCCCCCTCTTCCCAGGCTGGCTCCCCGCCACACACACACACACACACACACACACACACACACACTCCCTGGCTCCTTTTTCCCTCCCTTTTCACAGCAGGCATTGAAGCTTCCAACCTTTGTCCACATGTCTACTGCCCTGTTCTAAGGGGTCTCTGGGAGGAAGGGACAGAGCCAGGTGTTAGTAGTGAGACCATGTATGGAAAACCAGTGGGGTGGGCGATGTGGGTGATACTTGGGTGGGGCTGGTAAGGGGTTGGCAGGCTAAGTTGCTGGACTTGGGTATTGCCATTCTTTTGAGCGTATGTATGCATCTGTGTATAGGTCCTGGTGCATCTGTATATGTGTGTGAGCATGTGTGTGCAGTAGTTCTGAATCTTCTGAGGGTGGTTCTTATTAGCACATTAGCAAGTGTATGAGCTGGTGTAGGGGGCTATGTGTGGCATTGTAAGGTGGCCTTGGCAATGCTCTCTTGACTTACTTCTTTCCCCTCAGCTGTCACCGCCTCAGAGGTCTGATATCCCTGTGTAAATTAGCAATAAGCCTCTCTCGGTCCCCTCACCTGCCTTTTCTTTTCTTCACAGCACTTATTGATGCCTGAAATTTCATTATATATTTGTGTACTTATTAAATGCCTCCTCCACCAAATGTCAGTTGCCTAAGTGAACTCTGTGTGCCAGGCACTGTATAATATGATTTATATTTGTTAGTTCACTGAATGCACGTATCTCGGCACAGTGAGGATTATCACTTGACAGTATTGATGGGAATGTTAAATGAGATGACATGTGTAATATGCTTAGCATAGTGCCTGGAATGTGGCAAGTACTTGGTACTTCATGATTCTTTCATTTGTGGCTGTATGGGCATGACTGTGGGTATGTCACGTTTCTGGGTGTCTGTGGGTGTGAATCTTGGCTTGATGTATGTCCTCCTATATGCACCAGTGTATGTGGGCATCACTGTGATCCTTTACCAACACATATTTATTGAGTGGTTCTGTGCTGGGTGTTGGAAATACAACTGAAAAAGGCAGCTTCATGTCTGCCCTCCTGGAGCCCCAAGTTCAGTGGAGAAGACAGACCTGTCACCAGTGATCCTACAGAGTGATCAAGGCAGGAATTGGGGAGGCACGGGGGTAGTAGGAGACCAGAAAACATCCAGTTCAGCTAGTGCAGGGTCAGAGAGTGCTTTTTAGAGGAGGGGACTGTCTGAGCTGGGATATGAAGTATGAATTGGTGTGAGCAGGGCCCAGGAGGTAAGGAGGGAGTGGGACGGGAGAAAGATGTTTCTTTTTTTTTTTTTTCTTCCTTTTTTTTTTTTTTGAGGGGGTACCAGAAATTGTACCCAGAGTGCTTAACCACTGAGCCACATCCCCATTCCTTTTTAAATTTTTATCTTCAGACAGGGTCTCATTAAGTTGCTTAGGGCCTTGTGAAGTTGCTGAGGCTGACTTTGAACTTGTGATTTTCCTATCTCAGCCTCCCAAGCTGCTGGAATTACAGGTGTGTGCCACCATGCCTGGTAAAGGAGGAAGACTATTTAAAGGATGGCATGTGTTTTTTGACTGCATAGTCAGCTGTGTATGTGTGTGTGTGTGCCTGTGTATTGTGGACACAAGATTCATAGTGTCTTCACATGCACGGTATCTATTCCACCACTGACTCATCTCTGTCAGGGACCAAATGAGGACTGCATAGGTGATATGCAGCAAGTTAGACTCTTTACTTGCAATTTTTCACAAAACAGCCCTACCTGGGTGGACTGGCCTGGGTTTTCCCTGCCCAGACATGAATTAATACATTGTGCAGCCTTTGACAGATTCCTCATCCTACATGGACTCTCACTTCACATCTGTGAACTGGCCCAGGGGTCTGCTCTGGTCATCTTGTCCAGAATGAAGTGACTCTGTATATGTGAGTGTGTGCATGTTTGGGCACGTCTATGTGTGTATCTGTGACTTGCGTGTGCATATCTATCTATCTCTGTGAGGCTCTGGGCATCGTGCACATCCATGTGTGTGTGTGACTCTGGGTACGACCGTGTATAAGTGTGTAACATCTGGGTATATGTTTTGCATAACTTCCCCTGGCATCACAACTAGGCATCTGTCTTTATCAGCAGACCTGTGAACAGTCCTGTCTGGAATCTGTGCACACCTCTGTCTTGTGTGTGTTGGCCAGGCCCTGCTTGGCTGTGGCTGTGTTGTGTGATGTGGAGTTCTTGCCTATTGTTGGCACAGCTGGAGGCCACCTCTCTTGTTGTGTCTGCTGCCTGCATGGCTATCCCTCCCTCTTGACAGCTCAGAAGTGCTCACTCCCTTGAGGCCACCAGGGACAGCTGTGGGGTTGGGGGAGGGTGGGAGGTGCTGCTCCTGGGGAGGCCGGGGGCTGGGCCAGCTGGACCCACAGAGGTTCCCGGCAGCATCAACCCTGCCCACAGGGGCTCCCAGGGCATAGCTAGTATCAAGGCGGGCTGTAGAGGCAGAGGACCCAGGGGACAGGCCAAGCGGGGCCAGGAAGGGTGAGGGGCAGTCCTTGGGCCCTCTATATTTAGCCTTATTTTCGGTAAGTGCTTAACGAGAAGCTCGCCTAAGTCTGCTAAAACTGGCTGGGGGAAATGCAGAGGAGAAGTGAAAGTCCGGGGAGGGAGGGTCGGGGAGGGTGGAAGGGACCCAGAGTCCCAGGCCTAGGGCAGTGGATGAACTCAGGGCAGGGCAGCCCTGGGTGGATCTGGCCTAAGAGTGGTGGGATTCAAGGTGTGGCTCCAAGGGGCCTAGTCATGCATTGCTATTGGTGTCCATTTCCTCCAAAAAATTACCCGCTCCTTGGAAAGTCAGAGAGGGTCATAATCCTAAGTAACCAACCAACTTTTATATTCAAGTGAAACTTAGAGAGGGACTTCTGGAGATGCCAGGGCACTGGAGCACATCAGAATCATTGGGAGCACATGGTGTGTGTGTGTGTGTGTGTGTGTGTGTGTGTGTGTGTGTGTGTGTTTAAATCAGATGGCATGTCACTCCTTGTTCCATTAAAACCAGTTGGCTGGGCACAATGGCACATGCTTGTAATCCTAGGGGAACAGGAGACTGAGGCAGGAGGATCACAAGTTCAAAGCCAGCTTCAGCAACAGCGAGGTGCTAAGCTAAGCAACTCAGTGAGACCCTGTCTCTAAATAAAACGTAAAAAGGGGGCTGGGGATATAGTTAAGTGGTTAAGCTCCCCCTGGGCTCAATCCCCCAAACCAAAAAAAAAAAAAACTCAAACAAAAAAAGCAGCACCAGAATTCAGAATTTTCATAAAGTCAAGGGCAGGGCATGAAGCATTCCTGCCTGGGCAGAGGTTGAAGCAAAGTCTTCCATGGCCTCTCCAGGTCCCTGGTCCCTGATGGACGATGCCCTGGAGTCCTTGTCCACGCATCATTTAGCTTTTGGTGCATGGTAAAAATGGAGCCCCTATTCAGCCTTGATAGGAATGACTTTACCCTTCCCTTGAATTGCACTCTGATAAGGGAGAAAGGATGATAGAGAGATAGCTTGGCATCTATAATCCCAAGCGGCTCGAGAGGCTGAGGCAAGATGCTGGGGCAAGGAAAGCCAGGGCAAAAGCAGCAGGGCAAGATCCCCGGCTTCCTAGAGGGCAGTCCTGAAGGATAAGTAGGAGGTGGACAGATTGGGGGACAGCATTCCAGGCAGAGGGACCAGCACATACCAAGGACTTAGGGAATATTTGTTAAATGGCAGGGAAACAGCAAGGCAGGATAGGAACAAGTAGGAGGCAGCAGAAGTTGCGGAGAGAGGCGTTCTGCAAACATATAACTGGTTCTGGGCTGGTGAGGCTGGGGACCTAGCAATGAGTCAGATAGTCTCAGCAATTTAGCAAGACCCTAACCAACTCAGAGAGACCCTGTCTCTAAATAAAATATTGAAAAGGACTGAGGATGTGGCTTAGTGGCTCAGTTTCCCTGGGTTCAATCCCCAGTAC
Organism: Ictidomys tridecemlineatus; assembly: GCF_052094955.1. Classification (NCBI taxonomy): domain Eukaryota; kingdom Metazoa; phylum Chordata; class Mammalia; order Rodentia; family Sciuridae; genus Ictidomys; species Ictidomys tridecemlineatus. The sequence goes on along the minus strand of NC_135491.1, from coordinate 12,097,543 downwards.
AAAAGAGAGAGAGACGGAGAAAGAGACAGAGAGAGAGACACCTTGGCCAAGGGAAGTACTTAATTTGCTATGCCCCAGCCAAGGACTGGGTGGTGAGTACTGGGGCCTCGTGGGAGTAGTCTAGAAAATTTAGGGAGAATGAAGGAAACTGAATGGTGGACATTTTCCCTCAAACTGCTTTTGCCTCTAGCTGCTAACCCTGCAGAGTGAATCCTAACTTAAAAGTTTAGGCAGAATTGCTTTGGAGATGGGGGCAGAGGATTGAGGTGTCGTCAGGTGACAGCAAAGATAGGGTCTTGCTTGGACAGCATGGGGAATCCTCTCATGCTTTCACTCATTTCAAAGACACAGCCTGAGTCCTGCACAGCAGTGACTCCAACCTGGGTCCTCAAGGAACCCACAGTCAGGGGGTGGGAACAGAGTCACTGGGGGAGCCTACATGAAAGAGACACTGATAGCCTGGGGGGTGAGGGATGACTTCATATAGGAGGGGATTCATGAGCCAGGCCTTGAAGAGGGGCAGGAGCGCAGTAGAGCAGGAAAGGGTCCATGTAGGAAAGAGCAGAGGGAAAGGTCTGAAGGAGGGAGGTCAGGACCCAGCCATCTTTGGCTGTCAACCTGCATGTCCTCTGCTGGGCAGTGGAGGGGTCCAAGATCAGACCTGCTCTGATGGGAAAGACACATGGGGGACTGGAAGGCTACAGCCTCTGAGCCAGTGACGGGAGATGCTGGGGCAAGGAAAGCCAGGGCAAAAGCAGCAGGGCAAGATCCCCGGCTTCCTAGAGGGCAGTCCTGAAGGATAAGTAGGAGGTGGACAGATTGGGGGACAGCATTCCAGGCAGAGGGACCAGCACATACCAAGGACTTAGGGAATATTTGTTAAATGGCAGGGAAACAGCAAGGCAGGATAGGAACAAGTAGGAGGCAGCAGAAGTTGCGGAGAGAGGCGTTCTGCAAACATATAACTGGTTCTGGGCTGGTGAGGCTGGGGACCTAGCAATGAGTCAGATAGGCCTGTCCCCGGGTCTGATGAAGAAGACACCACAGCCCTGGGGGATTGAGGAAGGGGGTGTGAGAGGGTGAATTAATTTGCTAGGGCTGTCATAACGAAGTGCCGTAGACTAGATGACTAAAACAACAGAAATTTATTTTCTTGAAATTCTGGAAATTAGAAGCTGGAGATCAAGGTGTTGGTAAGGTTGGTTTCTTTGAGGCCTACTTCCTTGGCTTGTAGATGACAGTCTTCTCTGTGTCATCTCTCTGTGAGTCTGTGTCCCAATTTTCTCTTTTTATAAGGACACCAGTCAGATTGGATTGGGGCCCACCCTAATAGCCTCATTCTTACCTTACTTACGTCTGTAAAGACTTGATCTCCAAATGCAGTTACATTTGGAGGTACTGGGATTTAGAATTCATCATTTGGGAGGACAGATTCACTCCACAGCAAAGGAGTTTCTGTGGTGGTGGGCTGGAGGCTGCTCCATCTGTGGACAGGAGAGCTGGCATTTGCCAGCCAGGCAGGGGTATAGCACCTGCAAGATCTGCACTCCTCGTCAAGCAGAGCCCCCAAACAGAGGGAGATGCTGGGTGGGGTGTCAAAGAGCAGGATGCATGAATGGTAAGGATGAACTGTCGAGGGTAGTAGGCTGCATCCTGAAGTCTGGCCAACGGGCCTGGACTTTTCTTAAGGAAAAAGGTTTAGAGCCAGGGACAGCTGGGTGTAGGAAGGATTGCTGGAGGAAGGGGGCCAGGGAGGGGCTTAGGCTTGGCCCTGTGATGGTTAGTGGTTGCCTGGAATAGCACTAAGGTTTTCCTGAGTAGGAGCTAGGATCAGGCCTTTGCTGCCCGAGTCGGGAGCAGCCCCAACCCATCTCTCTTTACATCTTCCTGGATTTCTAACGATCATTAGGCATTCAGTGCTCCATCTCCAGTGCCCAGAAATGGAACTTGAGCCCCCATAGCATTCTGAGCACTGTCCTCCCCCACCCTCCCAGCCTACATCTTAATAGGACTATGTGCCTTTTTAAAATCTTTATTTTTTTTCTTTTTGTTAAAACATAATGTATATACAGTAAAGTGCTCAATTTTTAAGTGTGCAGCTTGATGAATTTTGTCCTGTGTATTGATCCTACGGGCTTCCTCATGGTTGACACTCCCCAGAGGTACTTACTAGCCTTGATCATTGGAGATCAGCTTGCTTGTGTTTTGAACTCCATGTATTAGAATTAGCACTTGTGTGTCTGCCTTTGTTTGGCCACTTTCACTGGGCCCGTGAGAGTCAGGAGCGTGCATGAAGCAGGAGCTTGTTCTTTTTCATTGCTGTGACTGTTTCATTGTATGGATGTACCACATTGTGTTTATCTGTTCACCCATTGATGGGCTCTTGGGTTCTTTCCAGTATGGGGCCATTATGAAAAGTATGCGGAAACATTTGTGCCTGTGCCCTTTAGTGGCAGGATGTGTGTTTCTCTTGGGTGGATGCCCAGGAGTGGATGTGCTGGGTCATGGTGTGGGGGGGCAGGTGCAAGGGAACTGTCTCTTCAGTTTTCCTGAATAGTGCTTGTATCAATTTACACTCCCACCAGCAATTCATGACGTGGCTTTTGAATTAAGATTCTAAAAGAATCTGAAACACAAGCAGCAGTTCACACAGAGTAATTCACAATTTCAAAATCCCCAGACTCTCCCCCGAGTCCCTATTGCTGAGTTCTTCCCAGTCCTCACTGTAGCAGGCCTTCTTTAAATATCTTGGGTGCAGATCACACTCGAGTTGGACAGCTCCTTTGATTGGGGTGGGGTCATAGTTTAGATGGGTGTTTTGGAGTGAGCTGTGGGGCGTGAGTAAGGGCTGAGGACAGTTGAGAGTTAAGGTCAGATGAAGAACTTGGATCATCTGGGCATAAGCTGGGATCAGGGTGAGTAAGGGTACTGAGAATGGGTAAGGCTGAACCCCAGATTTGTGTTGGGGTCCAGGGGTAGGAAGGGTAGGAGTCGGTATCAGGATGAGCTTGAATTAGCAATTGTTGGAGATAAGATTTGTGCAGAGGTGGGGCCCATTAGGTTGGAGTGATCCAGATTAGACACAGGAACCCTGGAGACATTAAGATCTGGGCCCAATCAGGGCACTTCTTTGCCTTACCATGCTCTTGCAGAGGTGAGACCACTTTTGGAGCCTCAGTTCCCTCCTTTATGAAATGGGGTGACATCAACATCAACTGTTTATGTAAGCTCACTCCTATTTAGCTTCCTGCTTGGTGGGTGAGCACTCACCTTTCCATGGTTGGTGTCGGTGCAGAGAGTTCCCGCAATTTTTCCATTCATTTGTTCCCCTGGTGCCCAACTTGCTGCTTGCCACCTTTCTCTGGTCCTCCTATTTGTAGGATGGACTTGAGAATGCAGCTGGGAATCAAGCTGAAGTCTGGGCAGAGTCTAGGGTTAGACTGGAGGACTTAGCAGGGACAGGGGCAGAGGGCGTTAAGGTTAGAGAGCAGCAGAGTGAGGCCCTGAAGCTTCTGCTTTGCACACAAGAAGGCCAGTGGGAGTGACGTGTGTCGGGAAAATTGGTGGGCCAAAGGGTGGCTTAATCACACCCTGAGATCTGACAACTCTCTCCTTTGGGGGTGCTGCAGCCCCATCACATCTCCTAGGCCCCATTCAGAGTGGAAAACATGTCTCACCCGAAACCTGGTGGGGCAGAATGGGAGCCTGGGCCGTCCTCCTGGGGAGGAGGCCAAGGTCGCACTTGCTCCTGGAACACCAGCAACCTCTTCCCGGGCAGCTGACACCTTCTTGTGACCACCTTCTACCTCCCACCCTGCCCCAGTGTTTCACGGTGGGTGACATCCCCTGCGCTGCTTTTTAGAGGGGAGAAAGCTTAAGGCAAGATTCCTTCAAGGCCTGAGGGCCCCCTCTTGTCCTGCCAGAGGAGGGCAGAGGCTCAGAACAGAGGATACCTCTCAAAATGTGACACTTCAAAGGTGGCAGTGGGTGGAGGGGATTTGGAAGGGGCTCGAAGGTTGGAAGGGCCCAGGAGCCCTCTAGGCTTCCTCTCCTTCACCCCATTTTCATCCCTTCTCTGTCCCCAGAAATAAGAATGTCTAAGCCCCTGGAGGCCGAGAAGCAAGGTCTGGACTCCCCGTCAGAGCACACAGGTGGGTGGGGAGGGGCAGGGTCACAGTGGGCAGAGAAGTGTGGCAGATGGGAAGACCACAGAAGGGACAGGTGTGGTGGGGGTGGCTGAAGACAACACATCCTTTCCCTCTCTTCACAGACACTGAAAGAAATGGACCAGACACTAACCATCAGGTCAGGAGGGAGTGGATTAGAGGGAGGTGGGCAGAGGGAGGAGGGAGTAGAGGGACCTCTGAGCAGCCACAGAAGGGGCAGGAGCCTGAAGCCGCTTCATCGCACTATTCCCACCCCCTGACCCATCTTTCTCTTTGCAGAACCCCCAAAATAAGGCCTCCTCGTTCTCTGTGTCTCCAACTGGCCCCAGCACCAAGGTAAGCACCTGTTAGAACATCCAGGAAAGGGGACTGTGTTTAGGAGAGGGTCTTTGACAGTCAGCCATAGGCCCCAATATCTGAGAGAACACCCAGTGACAAGGCTTCTCCCGCCCCTTCTCACCCTGGGTTCCCGCCCCAGGCCTGTGACTCACCAGAGCTCCTTCCCCTTCCCTAGGGGGTGGGGGTGGCCAGGGAAATCCCCCCCAGAGCCCCAGGGCAATGAACAACAGGAAGCCAAGGCCCCACCCCCATCCCGACTTCCCTGACCAAAGGGGCCTGCACCACCCCCTGTCCCCCAACACACACACACACACACACACACACACACACACACACGTACCTGTTGGGGTTGCCAGAGTTGGAAGTCCCGGTGACTCTACAGCTCTGGGAATTCAGGAGGAGAGATGATGGGGAAGCCAGAAGCAGCCAGAGGGTGCCAGTTCCAGATCCAGTTGGGGCCCCATACTGAGCACTGCTAGGCTTCTAGAGGCTTTCTTCAGCCCAAGTCTCCTCTCTCTAGCCTGGGCGGGGCGGGGTGGGGGAGCGGGGTGGCTCTGGGGCACAGAAGGCAGGTACAGAGACCTGAGGAGAGCACCATAGGTGGGGTCAGAGAGGACATGGGCAAGACTGCTGACACTGAGCAGAGGTGGCCAAGGAACAGGATAGGAGGCTAAGACATGTTTCCCACCCAGCTGCAACTTTGCTCTGTGACCAGGGGAAAGTTACTCCCCTCTTTGGACTTCTAAGTGTCTTCTTCTTCAATATGGTGTGTGTGGGGGAGGTGGTTAGGGACTGTAGAATTGGATGACCCCTGAAGTCCCTTCCACATCTGGTCTATTCCCACGTTGCCGTGGGAGGACAAAGTGCTTTGTGAGCAGGTGTCTTCTCTTCTGTACTGAGTGCTTCAAACCAGGTCCCACTCTTGCCTCCTGATCTCAGGCTTGGCCCTTGCCTCATCCCTGGGGTGACTGCCCATTGCTCCCACTCCCTCATCAGCTCAATTAGACCTTTGCAGTCTCCTTCACTCCTCAGCAGCTTTCTTTCTCGAGGGAAAGCCAGTGAGGCCAAGGGAAGAAAGGGTTTTTCTTCCCATTCCCAGGCCTGGGTTCTGTCCACCCCTCACTCTGTTTCTCTAGTCCTGGCCTTTGCCTCTCAACCTCTTTCCTACTCTTCTGGGCCTGTCTTTTCCCATCGGCAGTGATTCACATGCTACTGTCATGGTTTCAGACATATCCAAATACCACCATGTAAAATTATTTACATAATAATTTTGTTAATTGTCTCAATGTTTAAAAACACTTTGCTGTGGAAAATGTGAAGCAGATACAAAAACAGACAGAAGGGTATAATGAAAATAACACTCCCCAGGATCTCATCAATCAACCTCAACAATCATCAACTCATGAACTGCCTTGTGTTTTCAACAGCTTGAATAAATGGTTTTTAAATGGAAATTTCATGAATGGAAAACTAGAGTCACTTGCCATGGAAATAAATACAATGATTATTAAAATTTACCCACAGTCTCTTTATGTGCTGAAGGGTCTAAGCCTGAGGCCTGTTCTCCATTAGCTAAAAGGAGAAATCGGCCAGCCTTGGAGAGATGTTTAAGACCTCCTCACATCGGAGTCTTTCTTAAGACAACCAAAAAGAATGAAAAAACACACACAAAAAAGGAATGGTTTTCTCATTACAGCATTCAATATTATTTTTTAAAAACTTCTTATTAAAATATGATGCCCATCAAAATATACATAGATCCTCTGCTTACGACTGAATTTTCACAAACTGAGCACACCCATAATGCTAGGAGTAGCAATCAGATCAAGAAGCAGAAAGAGACCAGCCTTCCAGAGGTCCTTAATATCTTCCATTTCCCTGACTTCTTATACTCAGTGTCGTTTCATGCTGCATCTCTCTTAGCTCTAAAACTTCCTGAACTTGGGTCCTATAATTTGGAACATGATATCCGTCACTTGGCCTTTCCTGAGCCTTTGTCTTTCTGTTCGTCTTTTCTTCATTCCGAAGATCACCACCCCCTCAACCCTCCCACCATGCCAATCTGCCTGTTTCACCTTGCACAAGTTGCTTTCCCTCTCTGGATCTCCTTTTGCAAATTAGTGCTTGGATGGTGGGCTGAAGGATGTTCCCTAATGTCTGCTCTTGGCTTGAGAGTGTGACCATCAAGCCATGCCTTCTCGTGTCCCAGCAGCCCTTCAACCAACAGCCTCTGTTATGTGTCTTGTGTTGAGGAGAGGAAGAAGGCCAGGGCAACTCTCTGCTGGTCTGATCTAACTGCATGGTGCAAGATTCATTCATCTCATGGTTAGGAGTTTGGAAGGATTCATAGACCTCTGGTACAGAGGCTGGAACCTGGCAGACCTTGGGCCATATTTGGTTAATCCACTGCACAGAACCAGCCTGGGTGTGTTTTTCTTGTCCTGTGGTGTTTCTGTTCCAGATTCTGAAATGGGACTGGCCAATGGGAGCAGAATAGTTGCTGGGTAGGCCTCCTCTTCTGGTGGGCATGTACTCTTCAGCTCACCCTGTCCACCCCTGCCTGTGCCACCCACTTGTGCTGTTTGTCTTCATAATCCTTTGAGTTTGTGGCCCAGGTTAAAATACTGAGATCCTGCTTTCCAACCAAGTCTTATTCCATTGGACAAATAAGAGATGCACTTCTCTTTTTAAAATATTTTTCTTTAGCCTGGAGTTGTGGCTCAGGGGCAGAGCACTTGCCTCTCACATGTGAGGCACTGCGTTAGATCCTCAGCACCACATAAAAATAAACAAAAAAACAAAATAAAGATATTAATATATATATATATATATATATATATATATATATATTGTAGATGGACAGAATACCTTTATTTTATTTATTTATTTTTATGTGGTGCTGAGGATCGGACCCAGTGCCTCACACATGCTAGGCAAGCGCTTCACCACTGAGCCACAAGCCCAGCCCTAAGAGATGCTCTTCTAACTGATGCAGATGAAGAGGATCTCATCCTGATATCGACTCCTACCCTTCCTACCCCTGGACACCCACTAATTTGACCATACAGATTCCCAGTGGCACCATTTCCCAAATGGGGACACTGACTCCCAGGAGGAGAAAGATGCTCTCTGAAGGTGGCCTCTCCTGTAGGGAGCTTGGATGCAGGTGGTGAGCTAGCCCTTCTGGATTGATAAGGAAGTCGAGGCCAGAGCAGCTCCTTCTGTGCTAGCCTGAGGCTGTCATTGCCACAAATATGCACTCTCTTTGGTCCACAGGTGGGCATTCTCTCTGGCCTCCACTTAACATTCTGGGGTCCCGGACCCTGCCTCTCTCCTCCCCAGATCAAGGCTGAAGATCCCAGTGGTGACTCAGCTCCCGCAGTGCCCCCGCCTCCCCAGCCGGCTCAGCCTCATCTACCCCAGGCCCAACTCATGCTGACGGGCAGCCAGCTAGCTGGGGTAAGTAACTGGGGAGGGACCGGGATGAAGGCACAGACCAACTCCTCCCATCTGTTGCAGGACTCGTGGAGGAGGAGCCTCAACAAGGCCATAGCCTCTCATGCCTGCCTCCTGCCCTCCTCTGCCCTCGGAAGACTTGTCCTCACCTGCTTGGCTCAGGCTCTAACCCCTCTCTGCCTTCTCTGCTCCCTTGCCCTCTTTGGCCTGCTGCCCACCCACCTGTAGCTCACAGCACTGATGCCAGCTCAGCAGCAGCTCCTCCTGCAGCAAGCCCAGGCCCAGCTGCTGGCCGCCGCCGTACAGCAGTCCAGTGCCGCTGCTGCTGCTAATGCCGCCGCCGCTGCCGCCGCCTCCTCCTCTACTTCTTCCTCCTCCTCCTCTTCTGCCTCCTCCTCAACTTCGCAGCCCCCAGCCTCCTCTGGGGGAGGCGACCTGCCACCACCACAGCCTGCCAGCCAGCCCCCTGGGACCCCACAGCTCACCTTGTCCCAACCCATCCAGCTCACAGCACAGGTAAGGGTGGCCACCAGGGACCATACTTCCTCTAGCAAAGGACAAGCAGAAGCAGTGAGTGTGCAGGGAGGGGCTGACTGGTCCATGTGGGGCCTTCTGACCACCAGCCATATGCTAGGCAGTTTTCAATAATCCTAGGAAGCCTTGGGAGATGTTGCTATCCTATCTTACAGATGGGTAAAATGAGGCTCACAAGGGGGAGTATCCCACATAATAACCTTTCACCTGATGGTATGCTGAGCTAAATGCTTTCTGTGCATCCCCTAGGGCCCAGAGCCTCCTAGATATCATTAGTTTCAACTGAACAGGTGAGGAAACCAGAGTCATCACCATGAGTGGTACCTGTATGGGCACAAGCAGATCAGAATTAGTGCCTCCAAGATGTTCTTTCAGAAAGGATGTCCATGATCTGTGAGTTAGGAAATGTTAGCTCCTCTCTCCCCCTTCTGGAGCTTATGGGTATATACTGAACCATGAATTAGTGGTTGTATTAGTTTCCTAGGGCTGCCACAAAAAAATGTTATCAAGTAGGTGTCTTCAAACAATAGAAACCAGGTATGATGACACATGCCTATAATCCCAGTGACTCAGGAGGCTGAGCAGGAAGATCACAAGTTTGAGGACAACCTGGGCAACCTAGCGAGGCCCTAAGTAATTTCACAAGACCCTGTCTCAAAAAATAAAAATGGCTGGGGATGCTCCTGGGTTCAATCCCTGGAACCGAAAAAACAAAAACACAATAACCCCTCCTAAAAACAGCAGAAATGTATTATCTCAGACCATAAGTTCAAAGTTAAGGTATCAGCAGGGCCATGCTCCCTCTGCAGTCTCTAGGGGAAAACCGCTCCTTGTCTTTTTTAGCTTCTGGTGGTGCCAGCAATCCTTGGTGTTCCAAGAATGGATGGCTCCAAACTCTGCCTCTGTTGACATATGGCCTGCTCTTTGTGTCTGCCTCTGTATCTAAATCTCTTTCTTTCTTTCTTTCTTTCTTTTTTCTTCTTCTTGTGGTGCTGGGAATTGAACCCAGGGCCTTGGGCATGAGAGGCAATCATTCTACCAACTGAGCTATATCCCAGCCCTAAATTTCTTTCTTATAAGACAAGAGTCATTGTACTAGATTCTACCATAATGATATTATTATTACTAGGAATTGAACCCAGGGGTGCTTAACCGCGGAGTCACATCCCTTGCCTTTTTCATTTTATTATTTTGAGTCAAGGTCATGCTAATTTGCTGAAGCTGGCTTTGAACTCATGATCCTCCTGCCTCAGCTTCCCAAGTCACTGGAATTACAAGCATGTACCACTGCACTGGGCTCTGACCTCATTTTAACTTGATTAATCCTGCAAAGACCTTGTTTTCAAATAATGCTATATTTGGGGTACCAGAAATTAGGATTTCACCCTATCTTTTGGGGGTACACAGTCTAACTTGACAGTGGTTAATCAATTTCCCATAAGGATAGTCAGCTGCAAAAGGAGCAAGGTAGGAGCCTAGTCGGATTCCCCTTCAGACTGACATGTTCTCTCCAGTAATTTGCCCACGTCACCCATTTGTGCTGTCTGTGTAGTTTCCACCAGCACTTGAGTTTGTGCTGTTCATTAAGGGGGGGAAGATCCTGAGAAATCCTGCAACAAAGACACCTGCTTCACCTCCTTAGCCTAGAGGTCCAAAGCGTTTCTCTTACTCCATCCACCATCTTTTCAGGACCCCCTGGTGGCAGATGTTGGCTACCCTGAAAGGCTTTTTCCCATTTTATATTTATTTATTTATTTATTTGTTCATGCATATATGTATTTATTTATTTATGGTACTCGAGCTTGAACCCAGGGGCACTCCACCACACTGAATCCCCAGTCCTTTTATTCATTTATTTTTTTATTTTGAGACAGGGTCTCGCTAAGTTGCTGAAAATCTCACTAAGTTGCTGAGGCTGGCCTCCAACTTGCCTCCTGCCTCAGCCTCCCAAGGCGCTGGGATTACAGGTGTGCACCAAAGTCTATTCCCTTGATGGAGTTCATCCCTCTGTTACTGACTGATGCTCCCATCTGGAATTTGCCTGAACACTGAACTGATACCTGCCTTCTTTAGAATAGGCTGCTCCTGGGCCTGATTCTGCAGGGAAACTCAGAGCCACCAGGCCTCACTGCTCTACGATGACTCTTCCTGTGTAGCCTTCCACTACCTGGCTCACCATAGGACAATAGCTGTGGTCTAGTCTTCTGGGTACTGCCTTTGTACCAGGCACTGTGCCAGCAGTGACTTCTGAACTCATGCAGCCTCACTTCACCTGAGCTCCCAGTGGCAAAATGACATTCCCCGGGTCACACAGTTAACAGAAGTGGCAGAACTGGTTAGGAAGCCAGTGGTGCTGGGAATTGAACCCAGGGCCTTGGGAGCCTAGGGCTCTAACCACATGGCCTCTGACTGCTGCCTTTAGCTGTCTTCCTTGGACATGTCCTTCACGGCCCCTCCCACCCAGGTCACCAGCAGCAGGTGTTCCATTTGCCTCATAGTACACGGCCAAGGGCTCTTTACTTAGCAATGCCAAGCCCTTGGGGCTCCTCACTGGGCTGGGCAGCCCCTGCTCCCGTTCTCCTTTCTACCTAGAATTGTTCCCTTTCTTTACCTGGATAGCTACTCTTCATCCATTAGTACATGTCTCCACGAGGTCTGTGTGGATTTCCCTCCCTCCTGCTGTCTGAATATGTCTAAAGAAATGTCTGTCAGAGGGACAAAGGCTAGAGGAAGGAGGAGGGTGAAAGGCAGGCAACCTGGTGCAGGCCTAGCCAGGCCATCACCCCATTAGCAGCCAACACTCCATGCGTTCGTGTACCCCTAGGAACTCCCAACCCCCTGACTGCCCAGCAGCAGGCCAACCCTCTGCCACCTGCTGTCCAGACAGTCCCTGGTTGCTAAGGTCTCCTTGAATCCCTCCCTGCAAGCCCTTTCCTCTTACTTCTACCTCCCCAGCATCCTCACCCCTGGTCTTTCTGTGTGTGTCTTCAGCTTGTGCAAAGCTGGACCAAGTTTGTTTTCTAGGGATTCTTTCTCATAGGCTGAGTTACCTTGTGGCCCCAATTTCCCATCAGTAGTTTATTCTGTACCTTCTGGGTGCTCGACACCTCGCAGGGCCCAGAGGCAGCTCCGCCTGCCCCAGCTGCCCACTGCTCCAGCCCTCCCAGCCAGCTCCTGGGCCTCCATCTCCCCATCCTCCACTTCTCTTGCCTGCTCAGCTCCATTCTTTCAGTCATTTCCCAGATATTTCCTGGCCTTCTGAGAGTCAGGCCCTAGCAGGAAGCTGAAGACTTAGTAGTGAGTCCCAGTTATCCTTGCTCCTCAGGAAAGATGTAGTGAAACAGGCACATCAACCATTGAGAAGTTTTATTTACAGATATTAAGAAGCCCAGAAAAGAGAGTCAAAAGCACCCATAGAACTAGGGTGTAGCTCAGTGGTAGAGCACTTTCCCAGCATGTGTGAAGCCCTGGGTTCAAACCCAGCACTGGGGATAAGGGGGAAGCATTTATAAACTCTGACACTCTAGAATTATATAAAGTATGAAGGCGCAGTCCTCCTTCCATAGTGCCAGTTAGACAGTTTGGCAGGATCCTTCCCTGCAATTTCCTGGCTTACAGATGAAAGGTTGATTATAATATTGTTTTATAATTTGACCAACACTCAGTGAGGTGTATTCAATCTGGGGCAACATGAATGCTTATGGAATCAATGAAGGACGTTTTGCTGCAGTTTTTTGATCTCTCCAGGGGAGTGTTTCAGAATGTCTGGGATAGGAGTTGGCACTGATTGAAAACTTACATTAATCATTAACTGTTAAAATCTTATTCTGTATTTGGAAAGTGTGAGTGTCAGGGAAGCAGGCATAGAATCCCTATTTTCTTAGTAGAACCACAGGAAGTAAAGGTTACCCAAATTTTTTAGGCTGGTAATGCCTAGTGAATAAAGGTTTCCCAGGGACACCCACTGGATGTGGTGGGAATGTGGGACAAGGAATGTGCATGTGTCCAAGGGAATCTGGCAGGCTTTCAAGAGGAGGCAATATCTGAACTGAGGGGAGGAGTGTGTTGATGAGTTGGAGGAAGGGCTTCCACACAGTGGGAAGAGCCAGTCGTGAGAATGCAGGATAGGCTTAGGGATCTGGGGAGGGTGACAGCGAAGAATAAGCTGGGAGGGGGCTCCAAACAGGCCATGGCTCAACTCAAAGTAGCTGAAGAAGAAATGGAAATGTTTGACTCAGATCATTGAAAACACCTGCCCTGGAATATCGTGCCTCGCTCCAGAGATCTGTCTTCTTGTTTCATTCTGGGGCAAGCGAAGTGGCACCAGCACTTCCAGACTTCCAGACTTCCTGCCCTGAAGGATCCGACACATCCACTGGTCAGTTTGAGTGGTCACCCAATCCCTGGAGAAGGCAGGGTCAGCCCCATCTGCCCCTCATGACTTGAGCATCGGGGAGACAAGTTCCCACAGGAAAGAGATGTTGTTGAAGAGGGATAGTGGTACCAGACCTGGAGGTGTATGGTCAGTGCATCTAAGAACCTTGAGGTTCCAGAATTGGGCCAGTCTCTCCCACTATTGTCTGCAATTGTGTGTCTATCCTGGAATTTTAGTGTAAGGCAGCAAGTAAGGTGCATGCAAGTTTATCTCCCTGTTGAATGGTTCTCTGTTTCGTGGTGTTCTGACCCAGCTGTCAGGATTTCCTGGATTCCATGTGGAGAAACCAACCTCTAGGAAATGTCGTGCAGAGATGAGCTCACTCTGGACTCTGGACATCCCCACCTCTTTTGTTTTTTGTTTTTTTTTGTACTTGGGATTGAATCCAGGGGAGCTTTACTACTGAGGTACATTCCCAGCCGTGTGTGTGTGTGTGTGTGTGTGTGTGTGTGTGTGTGTGTGTATGTGACAGGGTCTTGCTAAGTTGCTTAGGACCTCTTTAAACTGCCCCAGCCTCCCAAGTCATGGGCTTTCAGATTTCAGGTGTGTGTCACCACACCCGGCTACATGCCCCTCTCCGCTTTAGAGCTTCCCCTGGTAGAGTACCTGGAAGAAGAGTCATGGTCATTTATTCATTCAGCGGGCACTTATTGGTCACATTTTGAATACCAGGGGCCCATTTATACCCTGAGGGGCAGCTGAGAACAGGGCAGAGGTGGCTGTTCTTGAAGACCATATACAGACTAAACAAATAACAATCCAGCAATAAGATAGTTTCAGAGTAAGTGTAAGGCAGAAAATGAAACAAGGCTGTGTCGGAAAGGGAGGAGCCACTTTTGATGGGTGGTTAGGAAAGGTTTCTCTGAGAAGATGGCCTTTGAGAGTAGAGGGCTGAATGAGTCACCCATGAAAAATGCTGGGGGAAGAGCATTTCAGGAAGAGGGAACAGCAAGTGCAAAGGTGCTGAGCTGGGAAACAGCTTGTTTTGTTTAAAGCACAGAAGGAGGAGGCGTGGCTGGAGCAGGGTGGGCAAGGGGGATGTGGAGGAGGTGAGGAGAGGAACACAGGACCAGAGTTTGCAGGGTTTTGTGGGCCAGTGCAAGAAGTTAGAAAAGTACTCTGAGGCATGATGGGAGGCTTTGTGGACTTTTTTTTTTTTTTAACAGGGGGGTGACACCACCTGATTGGCATCTTACAAAGCTCCTGGGCTGTGGGGAGGACAGATTGCCAGGGGTGAAGTAGAACCACAGAGCCAGTAAGAAGTCCTTGCAGGCACCTGGTGGGTGTGGGCGATGCTTTTTATGGATTGGAAGAGTCAGGAATGATGCCTAGGAATTTGGCTCTAGCAACTGGATGGTGATGGGGTGGTTCCTGAGTTGGGGAAGACAGGGCAGGAAAAGGGTATTCTGGAAGACTTGGGTAGGGAGTCAGCAGTTTCTTCTGGACGTGTTGGGGTTTGTCTGAAGAGTCTCTTAGTCACCCAAGTGGAGGCAGCAGGTAAGCAGACAGATAGAGACCAAAGCTCAGCAGAGGGCCTGGGTGGGCACTGGAAATTGTCAGTTTTCAGGAAGCGATGGATTCAATAGCTAGGTAGGGTTTGCGTCCTTGAGGACTCACAGTGGAGTGGGGTGCCATGAGATGGCAGTGGCCACCAATGTTCGTATTTGAGGAGAATGTTGCAATTCCCAGAGCGCTCTCTGGATGATATTACTCAGGCCTCAGAGCAACCCAGTGAAGAACAAGACACTCTTCTCCCCTTTCTGTAGATAAGAAAACTGAGGCCCTGAGAGAGAAATGACCTAGTAATAATGATTCCAAAGCCTCAGTCTTTTGGGGACATTTGCAGCACCATTCCAGACAGTAAAGGAAGTTTAGGCCCCAAAGATAACTTTGCTTCCCTGGGTCATGTGCCAAGAAGTTGTCATGAGGACCAAGACTCAAACCCCTGAATTTCTAAACTGGAAGGGACGCTTAGGAGGGCGTCCCTAACCTCCCACCAGTGTAGGAACTCCTTCATGCCATCCTACCACGCCTCTCAGAGTGTCAGGAAGCCTGTCCTCATTTATTTTATTTTATTTTACTTATCTTTTGTGCTGGGATGGAACCTCATGTATGCTAGACTCCACCACTGAGTGCTCCACCACTGAGCTGTGCTGCCAATCCTAAACTTTAGTTTTAATTGACAAGTAATGATTGTTAATGTTTATGAAATACAATGTGATGTTTTGATTCTTGTATACATTGTGGAATGATCAAATCAGAGTAATTGCCATATTCATCAGTCCAAATAGCACCATTTCTGGGTGGTAAGAACATTTAAAATCTGCTGTTTGGGTTGGGGGTGTAGCCCAGCACTTGCCTAGCACACTTAAGGCTGTGGATCTGATCTCCAGCCCTGTATTAAAAAAATTTTCTCTTGGGCTGGTGTTGTAACTCCGTGGTAAATCACTTGCCTAGCACATGTGAGGACCAGGGTTCAATCCTCAGCACCACATAACAATAAATAAATAAATAAGGGTATTTGGGATCTACAACTAAAAAAAAATCCTCTCTTTTATCGATTTTAGGATGTGCAATAACACTGTCATTATCTATAGACCCTGTGCTGAGCCATAGAATACTATAATTTATTCCTCCTAACTGAAACTTTGTAACTGTCGGCCAATGTTCTCCCACCTGTCCTCATTTAGAATATCATCAATCATAATTTACTTGCTTCCCAGACCCCACCCCTTCCTGTTCTCCAGTCTGGACTTTACTGAAGGTTGCCCGTGTCTTAGCATGAGGTGTCTAGACTGGTCATAGTTTGCCATATTAGGCATGTGGGCCAACACTATTCCAGTCATGGTGGATGAGAGCCACAGGAGTGGGCTGTCTGCCCTGTGCACTGGAGTGAGGCACAGCACCTGGGCTGTGTTTCAGCTGGTTGGCTCTGGGACCCACATCTCCTCAAGTTCACTGTCATAGCTTTCTCCCTCCCAAGCTCAAATGAGAAAGTGAGAAATTATCCCCCCCCACCCATTCACTCATGTAACATATAAACCACTTTTTTGTCCTCAGCCTGCGACTAAAATCCTAGCTGCGGCAAAGCATAGCTGATCTGTACTGAGGTTTTCTCTCATTCATTTATTGAAAATATGTTGATTGCCTGTTACAGGTTTGCAATAGGAATGGAGGGTGATCAGAATACAGTGATGAGCAAGAATTGGTCCATTCCTTCTCAGTTGTAGTAGGGTGTGCTGGGTGCGCTAAACCTCTGGGCTAATTTTCCTCAGAAGTTGGGGACAGAGCAGTTGATCAGAAACTATGCCGGCCAAGGGCCCTCCCTACCACAGCTTCTCTGCTTAACTAACTTTTCCACCATTTGTCTCAGACGTAACACGCCCCCTAGTGGCTTTAGCAAGCCACGTGGAATCTAGATTGTGGAGAAATGGGGCCCCCTACTGGCTAATCCCAGTCCTTACCCTGCTCACTGTTCACCCAGAATCTTTTCTTTTAGTCCTTTAGTCAGCAAATATTTGGTGGACATGCCATGCCCAGGCACCTTTCTCAGTGGGGATAAGGTAGACAAGCTTGTGCACATGGAGCTGATGCCCACTTTAGTTGGGGAGATGCATAGGAAGCAGATAACTGCAATGTTGGCGAGAATGTGATGTAGTGTCAGAAGAAAAGGAAGACCCTTTATCAGAACAGGGAAAGCCTCTCAGAGAGGGGCATTTGATATATCCTTGAATGAGGAGGGGCCAGATGTGCAGATCTAGAGGAATAGCAAAGACCCTGAGGTGAGGACTCCTTGGGTTCAGTGATAGGAAAGAGGTCGCTGTCGTTAGTTAGGTCAGGGTTTGAGAAGCCTTGAGGTGAGAAAGGAGGGATCAACGGGGGCCTGGGGCAGGTAGGGCTGCAGCAGGGAGTAGGTTCTGTTATAAATGTGATGAAAATAAAGGAAGGTTTGTGGTTCTGTTTATATTTTAGAACAGGGACCAGGAGTCCACAGACCATCCCAGGAAGGGTCAGTGGATGGCATTCAGAGAGTCCATGAACTTGGATGGGAAAAATATATATATGCCTCAATTTTTACCATTTGCTAACCAAAAACACATAGTGTTTCCTTCTATTGTGAGTGCAGACAAGAGGCCACAGTAGTATTAGTAGTACTTGAACTGTTACCAATAGGATGTACAGAGATTTTCTTATCCCCCTCTAGAGATATTGCATATCTCTCAGTATATTGTTTTCTCCAGGTGCAGGGACACACACCTGTAATCTCACATACTTGGGAGGCAATGACAGGAGGATCACAAGTTAAAGGCTGGCCTTGGCAATTTAGCAAGATCATGTCTCAAAATAAAAAATAAAAAGGGCTGGGATGAAGCTCAGTGGTAGAGCACCCTGGGTGCAATTCCCAGTATACACATACACAAAAAAGTGTATTTAAGTATTGTGTGTGTATATATTTATATATATATATATATATATTTTCACATCATTGCTTTGAAATTATAGAAGTTATCAGACCTATTGCTGGATCCTCTTATTTGATGTGCTTGTAAAGAAACCTATAGATTACTTATTACAATGTAAAATATACTTAACTGAATTTCAATATGATTGATTTAATTGAAATCCCATGTTTTATTTTGTGTGTTTTTAATTCTGAGAATGGAGTGATACCTTGTTTCAGATGTCAAAGAATTCATGGCATAAGCCAGGCATTGTGGCACATCCTGTAATCTCAATGACTCAGGAGGCTGAAGCAAGAGGATCACAAGTTCAAGGCCAGCCTTAGCCATTTATTGAGACCTTCAGTAAGTTAATGAAACCCTGTCTCAAAAAATAAAAAGGAGCCAGATGCAGTGGCACACATCTGTAATCCCAGTGGCTCAGGAGGCTGAGGCAGGAAGATCAAAAGTTCAAAGCCAGCCTCAGCAAAAGCGAGGTGCTAAGCAACTCAGTGAGACCCTGTCTCTAAATAAAATACAAAATAGGGCTGGAAATGTGGCTCAGTGGTTGAGTGCCCTGAGTTTAATCCCCAGTATCTCAAATAAAGTAAAATAAAAAGGGCTGGGGATGTAGCTTAATGGTAAAGCACTCAAAGCACTAGATGGTTCAATCCCCAGTACTGTTAAAAAAATGAGGACATATGAATGTGCAGAATTACATTTCATTAGATCCCTCTCTGGCTGCTTTGGAAGAATGGATGGTCAGGGACAAATGGTATGGTGGCTTCATCCAGGATGGTGACGGTGGGGAGAAAAAGAAGTAGAGGGAGCTGGTAGAAAGTGAGCTGGATTGGATGGATAGCAGAGAGAAAGGGAAAGTAGGAACCACAGATGACCCCTGAGTCTTGGTCTGGTTAACTGGATGGGTGTGGATAATTTTTTAAATCTATATTTCTCACCATGAGATCCTCTACAACCCAGGATTCACTTTCCCCATCCTCTCTCCTGCTGATTCAGGATGCAAATCACAGACACCTCTTTTAGGCTTCTGGCAGGAAAGGGGAGTTTTCATTGAGAATCATGCTAAGGAGAGGTACAAATTACCAAGTATTTTAATCAACATACTAAGAGTCATAGCAAATCAGAAAAAAATCAAATAAGACTTTCTAGTTTTTTCCCATTGGATTCAATCCAGTGGGCATATAATGGGAGTTTCTGAGGGTCTTTTAAGGGTTATGGATACAAGAAGTTAAATAAGACATGCCTCTTCCTGCTAGAGTTTCAGTCTAGCAGAGGAAGAAAGTACATCAACAAACTTGTTGTCTTGTGAGAGGGCAGCACAGAGCAGGGTGGGTCTCCTTTTCTGAGGCCTGAAGAGTATACAGTTTGGAGGGCTTTGAAATAAAAAGAAGACAATATTATGAAATATTAGGTCAAGAGCTTTGGAAGGGTCTATTGTAAATGGAGGGCTGTAAAGCTTAATATTTTTTGCTTTGAAGTTCATCTACATCTGAAGGGAGACAGCCATGGGTATGTTATTGGGCTGCAGTAGTTAGGAGAAGGAAGGCAGAGTGGACTTGGTCTCACAGGATATAGTGGAAGACTTCAAAACCCTTACACTGGACACTGAGGGGACTGGCAGCTAGAGGGAGGAAGCATCAGCATACCTCCTCCTCTGCTGGCAATGGAGAAAGCAGAGGCTTCTCCTTTCAGGGAGATAGGGAACAGCCTTGAATTGTTGTAAGATGAAAGGTTGGAAAAGCATGGATGTTGGTCGCCACTATTTGGGTGGGCGGGGGCAGGACACCTGAATATTTGTTTGGACAAGATAAATGTTCCAAATCTAAGAAATGCAGAAGGATTTACAGCACGACCTGTTTCTGGTATAGTTTTCCAAATATTATCTATGCATACCCAAATCAATACCTATATTTACACTTTTTACACAAATAATCGCACATCATATCCATTGTTTTGCCTCTTGAGATTTCCACTTGACAGGACATTCTGGAGACTTCTATATCAAGACACAAAGAGTCTTCTTTTGATGATTGCATAGTGTCCACTGTGAAGATCCACTCTAATTCACCCACCCATCCTCTATTGCTTCATGACCAACTGATTCCTACTCTTGCTAGAACACTGCATGCTGCTGGGAATATCCTTCTATGGAGGTCATTTTGCACAAGTGTGAATGTGTCTTTAAGACAAAGTCCTAGCAGTGGAACAGCAGTGTCAGAGGATAAGTAATTTGCAATTTTTATAGACATTGCCAAGTTCCCCCTGGCCAGTCACAGGAAGAGTGTTTTCCCACATTTCCACTGTGGTGTCTTGTGCACTGTTTTCATCTTTGCTGATCTGAGAGATGAAAAGAGCACCTCAGTGTAGTTCTATTTGTTACTTGTGATGTGAATTCACTGTACTTCCTTTGGTAGGCGCTCTCTAGAGTACTGGATCATTAGTATTTTTCTTATGGATTTGTAATTGCTCTTTATTAGAGAAATCAACCTTTTCTGTCGAGTTGCTTATATTTTTCTCAAATGGTTCATTTCCTGGGACATTAAATTGGTCTTTAGCATTGAAAGGAATTGAGGGGCATATGCCAACACCCCAAATTTCCCAGAAGAGAAAAATATCATAAATAATGTTATAGCTTTCAGCTACATATACATAAAATTTGGAAAGTAAATGATGAAGTATGAGTTTTTGTCCATAACATGAATATGTGGAACACCTACTGGGTGCTAGGTGATATTCTAGTGCTAAGGATACAGTGTTGTGATGGGAAGAGCCAAGATCATGCTCTCATGCAACTGACCTCCTAGTGAGGGCGGCACACTATGAATGAGGAGACAGAAAGAGCCACCCCTGAAGTCTGATGAGGCTTGTGAAGGAGGTGAAATGGGGATTGAGAAAGGGAGGTGGGGTTGTGGGCATCTCTGAGGAGAGTTTGTTTGAGAACTAGAACATGCCCATAGAGGGAACTGAATGTGCAATGGTCCTGAGACAGGAAAAAATTTGGCTCAGAATAGGGCTGAGTGTCTGGAGAGGACAGAAGGAGGGGTTGAGGTCAGGGAGAACTGCACAGGCCTATATAAAGGCCTTCTACCCAGGTGAAGAGTTTTGATTGCAGTGTGTATGGGGGTGTTGCTTTTCCTTTTGGAAATGTCCAAGCATAGAAGTAGAGAGGCTGATGCAGTGAACCTCATATGCCTTCCGCCCAGCTTAACAGACACCAACATTTTGTCAGTCCTACTGGCAAGTAGGATTTCATCCATACACCTCACTTTTTTGGTGGTGGGGTGGGCTGGATTTTATTCCTCTGTTTCTTCCCCTGCCTGACACCCTTAAAAGAAAAACTTCACTGAGGTATAACACATACAGAAAAGTGTACATAGACATACAGCTCAATGAATACCTACAAAGTGGGTGTGCCCATGAACTGGCATCCAGAAGCTTCCCAAGCTCCTGACAGGAAATGAAACGAGGAAAATCAACAGGTGTTCTTTTCTGCAACTAGCTTCTTTCACTTAGGAGGCTCAGGAAGTTGGTGCTATTGTGTGTGATGTCAGGTAGACTCTGGACGCTCATCTTCATTGCTGTAGCATCCATTGAATTATTTACCCACCCTGCTGTGAGGCACGGGGCTGTCTTCAGGTTCTGGCTATTTCCAATGGCCTACATGGACACTGTAGCCCGTCTTGTGGAGAACATTCATACACATTTATGGTGCTTCATACCCAGGGGAGGAATTGCTGGATCATAAGGCAGGTTAGGTTCAGTTTCAGTAGATACTGGATTAATTTACTAGGGCTGCTCTAACAACCACAAATTGTGTGACTTAGACAAGAGAAACTACTTTCTCCCAGTTTGGGGGGCTAGAAGTCTAAAACCAAAGTGTTGGCATGTTGATCCCTTTGAGGGCTGTGAAGAAAACATCTGTTCTGGAAGTCTGTCCTTGGCTTGTAGAAGGTCATCTTTCCCCTGTGTTTCTTCACATCATCTTTCCTCTGTTTCCAAATTTGCCCTTTTATCAGGACATCAGTCATAATGGACTAGAGTCCACTCTAATGACTTTGTTTTAACTTGATCATCTGCAAAGACCCTATTTCCAATAAGTTTATGCTCTGAGGTTCTGAAGATTAAGATTCCAGTATATCTTTTTATCAGTTCATAACAGTGCAAAAGAGTTGCCCAAAATGGTTTTGCCAATTTACAAAGTCTCTATTTGCTGAAGTATTTTAAAACCAATTTGGGGTATCTATTCACTTCTCTTAGGAGTGTTTTATAAAAGAAGAAAGACTTAATTTGATTTACATTTTTAAAGAATATTTATTTTTTAGTTGTAGTTGGATACAATACCTTCGTTTCATTTATCTATTTTTTATGTGGTGCTGAGGATCGAACCGGGGCCTTATGTGCTCAGCGAGTGCTCTACCACTGAGCCACATCTCCAGCCCATTTGGTTTACATTTTTAAACAAACCTATTTGTTCTGCAGTAATGTATGGCAAGGCAAATATTTCATTAGGAAGGAAAATAAATAAATAAAGAGCGAGCTCTCCTAAGACTGCTCATATGGGACTCCCTGGTACCCCATGGCAAAAGAAGCCTCTGGGTGCCCTCAGCTCAGGGTGCTGTTCAGAGACTGATGGACTCCCTTGCTGCCCAGTGCCAGATTGCACTGTTCCTGTTTTAGTCCCTTGGGGACTGAGGTGATACAGAGAGGGAGGAATCTGGCCAGGACTCAGGCTGATGGTCTTTCTGTCCATCACCTTTCTGCCAGGACATACAGCAGCTCCTCCAGCTCCAGCAGCTGGTGCTTGTGCCAGGCCACCACCTCCAGCCACCTGCTCAGTTCCTGCTGCCGCAGACCCAGCAGAGTCAGCCAGGTAAGTCTCCTCTCCTGTCCCTACTCCCTCACAAAACAAACAAACAAACAAAAATCCACTTCCCTGATGCCTCAACAGTATTCCCTCACCTCCCCCAACCCTCCCTCACCCTGTGTATCCCCCATTTCTCTCCAGGCCTGCTACCGACGCCAAATCTATTCCAGCTACCTCAGCAAACCCAGGGAGCTCTTCTGACCTCCCAACCCCGGGCCGGGCTTCCCACACAGGTGAGAGGGTCCTCTGAGTGTGCCCAGGCCAGGCTAGTAGCAGGGCCCTTGGCTGGGTGAACAGAGGTGGTGTGTGTGGGGGAGTCTCATTTTCATTGCCCACCCCAAAGCCACAGGAACCAAGACAGAAGCTGGGGAATCTGCCACAGATTTTCTGTGTGACCCCAAAACATGCTTCCTGTCTGGATCAATGCCTTCCTCTAGAGAACGAAGGGAGTCAATCTAGACTAGTGCTTCTTAACCTTTGCAGGCACACAGACTCCTTTGAGAATCTGAAGAAAGATTTAGATCTGATGATCCCCATGCCCTCAAAATGTACATCTTAACAAACACAAACTTTCAGGAGGTTGCAAGGCTTTCTGTTAGAAATGCCTTGGTTTCTTCCAGCATGAAACTGGAGGGTGCTTGTGAGCAAGGCATCTGTTAGGCGCTAACTCATGTTCATTTCCCAGACTTAGAGTCTGTCCTGGGAGAGGGGCCCACAGATGTTTTATTTTACCATCATCAGCTTAATTCCCAGAAAGCACCAATTTCCAGCTTCTCTTCACAAATCAGAATATCTTGCAAAACTGATGTATATTCATGTGATTACCTGGAGGCAGTGAGTGAGTTGCCCCTTCCCCCGCCCTTAGAAAGGTATCAGCTCTCCAGGGCATCTCAGGGTCCTCTTGCCTGGACCCTTTTCCTTCAGTTTGCCGCCTGAGTTCTAGAGTTTAATGAGACTTTTTCACATCTTTTACTTAGTTCAGTTTTTTTCCTTTTTTTTTTTTTTCTTGTACAACCCTTTCAGAAAATATACAGAGGTTGGGGGTGTAGCTCAGTTAAAGAGTGTATGCTTAGCCTGCTCAAACCTCTGGGTTCAATTCCCAGTGCCCCTCAACACACACACACACACACACACACGAACTAGTTCAGAAAGACTGAAAAGTTTAAAGACCAATACAGGTCTTGGCTACAGCGCTGAAATTAAAATGCTCTGAAAGTCAAGGTGTTCTTGCAACATTGGCACCAGACTCATTTGGCTGCAAAAGCTGCTCTGCCTAATATGGGGCAGTGTATGACTTCCTATGTCTCTTGGTATAATATTCCTGCTGCTGCAGAACTGCTAATGTGTCCGATTACAAGGTAATGCCTTTATCCTGATTGGGAGGTGTCACCTTATCTATAATACATGCCCTATATATAAACTTCCCAAACTCTGAAAAACTTAGGATTTCCAAACCACAGCTGGTCTCAGGGTTTGGGATCATCAGGGGTGACAGACATCCCTATTCCTACCATCTGCTTTAGACTTTTTATTTTTAGAACAATGAAGCATTCCAGATAGAACTCTTGCTTCTTTGCCCATCTCTCTCATTGTCCTCCCTGTCTTTGTTTTTATATTTTATTTGCAATCTACAATTTTGGGGGGGTACCTGGACTGGACTCAGGGACACTCAAACACTGAGCCACATCCCCAGACCTATTTTGGGTTTTATTTAGAGTCAGGGTCTCACTAAGTTGCTTAGCACCTTAGTTTTTCTGAGACTGGCTTTGAACTCTCGATCCTCCTGCCTCAGCCTCAAAAGCTGCAGGGAATACAGGTGTGCACTACTGCACCCAGCCTATCTACAATTTTTTTATGACTTAAATTTTTTAGAGCAGTTTTAGACTCACAGCAAAACTGAACAGGGAAGGTAGATCCCATATACCTGCTGTCCTTCACATGCAAGCCTTCCCCTTTATCAACATCCTCAACCCAAGTGGTGCATGTGTTACAGTCAGTGAACCTACATGGACACATTGTTATTACCAAAGTCCATAGCTTGAACATCAGGGTTCACTCTTGGTGTTGTACATTCTGTGGGTCTGGAAACCCACTTATTTTTAACCTGATTCTTCCAAAACCCTAGTGAGCAGCCAGAGCAGCAATGATGGTTTTCCCCCTTGTAGAGGGAGAAACGGGAGGGGGGGCAGGGAAGTTACAAGCCTTAGCCTGAGCTGTCCAGCAATTCGGTGGCACAGCCAGAGCCAGCCTTTGATTCCTTGGTGGAGAGGAGGAGGGAAGTACCACTCCCCTCCTCCTCATTCCAGGGAACAAGCACTTGGCAAGAGAAGCTGGCTGCTCCTTCTAGGGGATTGCAGATTCTAAGGGGCAGTGCAGAGAGTTCCAGGCAATGACAGGACCCATGAGGGGCAGCAGAGTGGAACCTTTAATGGGATTGACAGTGAATGTTGAGGTGCTTCCTGGGGCAAGTGGTGGGGAGCCTGCAGGAAGAGTCTGGACTGCAGGGAGGGACCAGGGACGCGCAGACACTGCTGAGCACCATCCTCGCCCTCCGTCCTGCTTCCCACCCCACCTGCCCGCCCCACCAGGCCGTGACCCGCCCCACGCTGCCCGACCCGCACCTCTCACACCCGCAGCCCCCCAAATGCTTGGAGCCACCATCCCACCCCGAGGAACCCAGTGATCTGGAGGAGCTGGAGCAGTTCGCCCGCACCTTCAAGCAACGACGCATCAAGCTGGGCTTCACACAGGTCTGGGGACACCCTGCAGGGTGGGAGGTGTGCAGCGTGGGGGTGTGGTCAGTTGATGGGGGTGTGGGGAGTAGACCGCTAATTGACAGGCACCCTAGTACTGGAAGACCTCTCCCTGACCTCAGCTCCGTATTTACCCCATGGCTCAGGGTGATGTGGGCCTGGCCATGGGCAAGCTCTACGGCAACGACTTCAGCCAGACGACCATTTCCCGCTTTGAGGCCCTCAACCTGAGCTTTAAGAACATGTGCAAACTCAAGCCTCTCTTGGAGAAGTGGCTCAATGATGCAGGTGAGATTGAGCTGGAGCTCTAGGGTTGGGGACCTGATGCGGGCTGTGGCGGGGGGAGGGCCCTCTCAAGCCCATGTCTCCTCCTGGCACAGAGACTATGTCTGTCGACTCAAGCCTGCCCAGCCCTAACCAGCTGAGCAGCCCCAGCATGGGTTTTGACGGGCTGCCCGGCCGGAGACGTAAGAAGAGGACCAGCATCGAGACAAATGTCCGCTTCGCCTTAGAGAAGAGTTTTCTAGCGGTGAGGCCCCATCCTCCTTGGCGGCCCAGAGGGTGGCAGGAGGGAAGACCAGTGCTAGCGAGCCCTCTGCCCACAGAACCAGAAGCCTACCTCAGAGGAGATCCTGCTGATCGCCGAGCAGCTGCACATGGAGAAGGAAGTAATCCGCGTCTGGTTCTGCAACCGACGCCAGAAGGAGAAACGCATCAACCCCTGCAGCGCGGCGCCCATGCTGCCCAGCCCAGGGAAACCAGCCAGCTACAGCCCCCATCTGGTACCTTGAGGGCCCTCTGGGGGGCAGGGGAGCCACAAGCCCGGTAGACACCTGTGTGAAACAAACCTACCTGGTTGTCCACAGGGCCTAGAACAGAGGCCCCTGGGGACAGTCACATAGAAAGTACAGTCATACCGGGAACACAGAGTTTCCAAGCACAGATATACACTGACACAGAGTTCTCACAGGAACATAGCAACATGGGGATGGATATATATGACCAGGGAATGGACCAGGCTCACATCCATACAGAGACAGGGAGAGGTTGTTTTTTTTTGTTGTTGTTGTTTTTGTTTTTTTAGTTTTGGTTTTTACCTGGCGGGGACATCATTATACCCATGGGGGAACCCTCAGGACCACAGCTTGTGCACAGGCCCACTCAGTATCATACACAACTGGGACATCCTTTTCCCATTCCTTTATTTCCATTTGTGGAAAGGGCTCCAGAGGAGTGCTACTCCAGAGAGGAGCCCCCTGCCCCAGGGGTGTGGAAGGAAGAGGGACCCTTTGAGCTGAATCATAAAGAATAAGCCAAAGCCGGCCATGTGAGGAGAAGGGCCTCGCAGGTGAAGGGAGTGGTGTGTACACAGGCCTAGATGCTGGAGTGCCAGGCTTATTTGCAGGAACTCCTGGGCGGTTTTGAGTGGAGCTACAATGTCGAGTGGGGATGGCTGGAAGCAGGAGCCCCAAGTTCATGACGAGGAACTTGAATTTGATCTTGAGTAGTGAGGAGCTAAGAAGGAGTATTAAGATGGGGAGGGACAGGGTCAAATTCAGCAAGGCTTCTGGGGCTGATAGAAAGGTGAGATTGGAGGTAGGGATGATCCCAGGAAATCAAGTAATATGACATCCCAACACTGACACAAAGATTTTATCTTTGAGGGCAGGTGTGGCTGGGTACAGTAGCACATGCTGGTAATCTAAGCAACTCGGGAGGCTGAGGCAGAAGGATCACAAGTTCAAAGCCAGCCTCAGTAACTTAGAGAGATCCTCCCTCAAAATAAAAAATTAAAAGGGCTGGGGAGGTAAAAGGGTAAAGTAACCCTGGATTCAGTCCCCAGTACCATAAAAAAATTTTTAAAAAGGCAAGTATCTTCATTCTGGGAGAACCAATGTCAGCAGGAGCACAAAGAACAGTTGCTCCTCAGTTCAGTCACTATAGGAAGGACATGTCATTGGAGGACGTGAGCCGGACTAGAGAGTACCAGGTGGGAGGCAGGGAGACCTCTCAGTTGAGAATTATTCCTTCCTGATTGTGACTCAGACTCACCTAGGGTAAATGTGAGGAAAGATATAATGGAAAGCAAGTGACATAATACAAATGTAGCATTGTATACAAAGTCCCTTGGGGAGGACACTGGGAGTCATATGCACAGGGAGCATCATGGGGGTTTCTGGGAGACAATGGCCTAAACATACCTCTTTTTCTCTCTCCCCAGGTCACACCCCAAGGGGGCGCAGGGACTTTACCATTGTCCCAAGCTTCCAGCAGTCTGAGCACAACAGGTCAGGAGGGCAGAAGGCCGGGAGGGGAGTGGGAGGATGCTGCGCAGGCTGTAGCCTGAGGTTCTCCAGTGGCTGTGTGGCCATGGGCCTCAGGCTGAGTCTGGAGGTTGGGGGTCAGGGGGAGTAGGAAGGACAGAGGATAGAAGGCAGACCCTCCTCCTCTTCCACCAGAGCACCAGGGCTCTAATCTGCTCCAGGATTTCCTGTGAGAAAAGCAGGAGGTGGCTAAAAAGTGACACACATAGCTTTTGTCCCTGGCCTCTGTCATTTATAAGCTATGTGAAGTCAAGAAGTTACTTTACCTCTCTGAGCCTCAATTTTTGTAATGTATATTATGAAAGGCAGCCACTCGGCTAAGATATGCTTATAAATATACACAGACCAGAGTGCAGGAACTGGAGTGGCTCAGTGGTAGAGTGCTTGCCTAGCATGACAGAAGCCCTCAGTTCAGTCCTCAGAACTGTAGTAGTACTGGTAATAATAATAATAGTAATAATAATAATAATATAAACAAACACTATATTGCCCCCTTAGTTTCCTCAGTTTAAGAAATCATAAGTAGAGGTTTATAAATAGTTAGTGGGAGCCTGGCACCATTCTAAGCTCCTTATAAAGCTTATAGACTGATTTGTCACACCCATTTTATGAGTTAGGTTCTATTATATCCCCATTTTCCAGAAGAAGGAACTGAACATTGGAGAGGTGAAGGCGCTCATCTCAGGGCACAGCTGTGACATGACAGAGCCAGGAAACTTAATCCCAGACAGAGCATACTGGCCCTCAGTCCCTCCCTGCCCTGCATGCCCATACTCATGCCCTCTTTGTGGCCTCTAGAAGGAGTCCCTAAATGGGGTTTTGTCTCCTGGGTGCCCCATTTCTTGTCAGTGTCAAAGTGGTTCAGGTGTGGTTTGCAGATCCAGCATCTGTCTGGCACAGGTTCAGTAGGAGGCCGCTGCTCTTACTAAGGTTATTGGGAACCACTTTCCCATTGCAGAGGCACAAGGAGATGACTCTGGGCTCAGGGAAGAGGGAACAGGGATGTCTAGTCTGTTCTGCTGAGGAGATGCTGAGTGAGCTGGAGGAAATGACAAGCTGGGGTTGATCCCGGCTTCCTTGATGGGGGACTTAGTGGAAGCTGAAGACCCCATCTCTCTGTCTCTTTCTGGCAGTTACTACCTTATCCTCAACTGTGGGGACGCTCCACCCCAGTCGGACAGCTGGAGGGGGTGGAGGCGGGGGCGGGCCCGTGCCCCCCCTCAATTCCATCCCTTCTGTCACTCCCCCACCCCCGGCCACCACCAACAGCACAAACCCCAGTCCTCAAGGCAGCCACTCGGCTATCGGCTTGTCAGGCCTGAACCCCAGCACGGGGTAAGTGTGCAGGTGCAGGCAGGGAGGCTGTGGGGAGAAGCTGGGTCGCTGCTGCTTTCAGGGTGGGGAGCTGCACCCCAGTTCCTGCAGCTCCCTGCCCCTGCTAACGCCTCTGCTTTGCTCTTGCAGAAGCACAATGGTGGGGTTGAGCTCCGGGCTAAGTCCAGCCCTCATGAGCAACAACCCTTTGGCCACTATCCAAGGTGCGTGCTGCCTCATGTCACTCCCATTGTCACCAGTCCCATCCTCTAGTCCTGTCCCTCAGGGCCTTGAGCCCCCTCCCCCTGCATTTTGCTCCAGCCATGCCATCCTGCCCCTGCTCACTGCATCGCTCGCCTCTTCATCCCCATCTTGCCTTTGGGGAAGGTGTGAGGGTTGCTGATGGGGGCAGTGGGACAAATGGGGAGACAGACAGGTTGCACTGATGGGGTCACTGGGGTAGGACACTGGGAGGCGAAGGTCTCCCCTGGCCTGGTGTGCCTCCAGCCCAGCCTCTCTCTCTCCCCACCAGCCCTGGCCTCTGGTGGAACCCTGCCCCTTACCAGCCTTGATGGCAGCGGGAACCTGGTGCTGGGGGCAGCTGGCGCGGCCCCAGGGAGCCCTGGCCTGGTAACTTCGCCACTCTTCTTGAACCACGCCGGGCTGCCCCTGCTCAGCGCCCCGCCAGGTGTGGGCCTGGTCTCAGCAGCGGCTGCGGCAGTGGCAGCCTCCATCTCCAGCAAGTCTCCTGGCCTCTCCTCCTCATCCTCTTCATCCTCGTCCTCCTCCTCCTCCACTTGTAGTGAGGCGGCAGCACAGACCCCTGGAGGCCCAGGGGGGCCCGAGGCAGGGTCCAAGCCTGAGTGAGGGCCCATCATGCTTCCCCTCCCACTCCTCTGACCCTCCACCTTGGTCCCCCGCCTGGGAAGAGGGCGAGGAGGCCAGTGGTGGGGGTACATCGGGTCCTTGGAGCAGGAGTGACAAGGGAGGAAAGACCAAAAACCCAATCAACCAAAAAAAGAAGAAACTAACCAACAAAAAAGAAAACCAAAAATAATCACAACAGAAACCAGCTGCCCCAAAGGAACCAGAGGTGAAAAACAAATAAAAAAACCAAAAACAAACAAAAACCCCACAAAATCAAACCAAAAACCAGTCTCGAGCCAGACTTCAGAGTGCTCACCCTCACTGCTACGACACCAAATAAGAACCCCAGCCAGGAGCAGAGCAGCCTCCTGCAGGTCGGACCTCATGCTGCCGAGCCCTGGCTGTGGGGCAACCTCCAACCTTGCCCCCCAAGTGGGGGCTAAAGAAGGAAAAAGAGAATGTGCCAGCCTGCTGGTGCCAGCCTGCTGACCCCTGCCCCAACCCTGGGCCAGCAGAGACAGGGCACAGCCTGGGGCAGAGGGCCCTGACCCAGAACCACCCATCAAATGTTCTTTTCCAGAAGGTGAAAGAAAGGGCCTGAACAACCTTACACCAAATATTCAGTAGCTTCATCCAAAGGATGTACAGACTTTTTAGCGTTGTGCTCAACAGAATGTGTCCCTACCATATGTCCCCCTCTCCCCTGGCCCCCAGCTCTCCCCACCTGGGCAGGGGGTCTTTCTTTAGCCCTCTTCCCTCCCCCAGCCAGGGGTGAGCTCGGGGGAAGGCCCGGGGATGATTTTTCACCCTGTACCTCCCCCTTTTCCCTTTGAAGGGTGGGCTAGGCCATTTTGCCAAGTTCCAGCTCTCATAAGTCCCTCCTCAACCCTGTCACCCTTTTGTGCTCTGGAATCTACCCCTCTCCAGCCTGTGGGAAGGTGGATGTTTCAGGCAATAGGTGATGAGGTGAGGGCATTCAAGTTGTCTTTTTTTCCATCCTGTCAGTTTCCCTGAAAAAAATATTCATATTCCAGTGCCTATCCGTGGGATCCTTCACGTTCTGACATTAACCAGAAACCAAAAAGATAACTCACCTCACTCCGCCCACCCTGTGCCCCTCTGACACTGGCATATGCCTACCCTCCCCTGTCCCGACGCACACACGCACGCACCCCAGTGGTGGGTTCCTCCAGATGGCATCCCCATCAGGGTCCATGTGGCGGGGACAGTGCCATGACCTATGGTCCCCATCCAAGAGGGCGTTGTGGTGGCCACCACTCCCATGAGACCTCCACAAGTCTTTGCTGGACCCTGGGTTTGCCCAGCCCTAGACGCATCTTGATGATGGACAGAGGAGAGACGCTACTGGGAGCCACCTTGCCCTCCTGCTATTGTGGAGGCCAACAAAGTTTTGAACCAAAAAAACAAACAAACAAACAAACAAAAACCAAACAAACAATAAATTAAAACTAGAAAAAAAGAATTTATAGATATATATATATATATAAATAAATATATAAGGGAAAGAAGACAAGGACTCTTCAAGAATAAGAAGGAAGCTCGAGGTGGAGCCAAGCCCCTGCACCAGTGGTCCAGGCCTTTGGTCCCCAAGGCAGATGGAAGGATGGATGCTTCTTTCTCTTCATAAATACCTCATGGACGTCGTCTTCGGGAAAGCCGGAGGGGGACGGCTGGGGCAGGGCCTGTCCCTCAGCCAGGGTGGATGGAAGTGGGTGGGCAGGGCTGAGAGAGGGTGTCAGGGACAGGGGTGAAGAGCCCCAAACTCCTCGCCCCCCCAATCAACTGAAAAAGCTTTAAAAAAAAAAGACAGGAAAAAAAAGAAGAAAGCAAAAAGAATGGACGAAGGAAAACCAACAGTTTTCGGGTGGTTTGATTCCTCCTTTGATTTCTTTTTCTGTTATCTCCTGTCTCCTTCCTCTTTCTTGTCCTCCCTCCCTCCCTGCCCTCTCCTCTCTCTTCTCCTTTCCCTTTGCTCTTTTCTCACTTCTCTCAATCTCATTCTTTCTGTGTCTCTCCTCAAACCAAAGTGTTGCTGTGAAGGACTGGAGCCATTGAAATCAGAGTGGTCCCCGCCCCTGGCTGGGCAGGAGCAGAGGGAGGGGAGCCTGGAGATGGCCAGGTGGCCTCCATGCTTTCTGCTGGACACTCCAAAGAGAGGCAGACGGAGCCCCAGCCTCAGCGTTCTCTTTTCTTCTGTCTCCCTTCTCCCAACCGGGAAACAAAACTGTTGGGCTGGGCCACAGAGGCAGCAGAGACAGCCATCACAAGGGCCTCAGTGCCTTGTCTGGGCAGTGGTGGAGCAGCGCTTCTCCCACCCCTGGCACTAATGGGGCCTGGCACCTCTTCAGCCCATCCTTGCTAGAATGTAAGCATCTCCGATGAATCAGCTCCCTGCCCTCACCCTACCTCTGAGTTTGTCCATTTGATGTCCTGTAAAGGGCCTGGTGAAAGGACCTAAGCCCCAGCCCAGGGGTGGAGAGGGGCCAAGGGCTCCTGAATGGATAGGAAGGATGTTTGAGCAGAGCAGAATGAAAGGAATGATGACCAAAAACCCCCTCCGAGAAGACAGGCAGCATGGAAGGCATGGTGGAGATGACTCAAATGAAAGCTATGATTCTAGACCAAAAAAAGGAAAAAAAGAAAAAGAAAAAAAAAAAAAAAAGGAAAGAAAATCCAGGACTCACCACCACCCACTTCATCCTGCTTCCTCCCCATCAAGTCCCCTATTTGGGACCTCTCCCCATCCCAGCGAGTGGGGAGTGGGGCAATGAGAGAGGAGGAAGCAGGGCAGGGATGGGGCAGATGCCCTGACTTGGTGGAGGGACCCCCATGCAGCTGGGGGTAGAGGGGACCCTCCCCATCCTACCCCCACAACTTGGAAAAGAAAAACAAGAAAAAAGAAAATTCCTGGGGGGTGGGGAATAACCAAATTCCAAGCTTTAACTACAGCTGTGAAACCAAATATTGGGAAGGGGCGGGAGGGAGGGAGGGAGGGGCAGGTGAGCCCCAGGTCTCCCCCCTGGGCCCCCCTCCTCCGAGGACTCGAGATAAGGCACCAAATACCTCATAGAACTTTAATGTTAAAAAAAAAAAAAAAAAAGAAAAGAAACCAAATATCGTTGGCTGGGGGCCAGCCAGGGCAAGGGGCTGGAGTTGGAGGGAGCTAGGGCTGGGATGGTGATGGGGGAATTCCTGCCCCCCACCCCCACCTGCTCCTTCCACTCTGGCCCCCACCCCACCCCGCCTCGACTCCGGGAAACAAAACTATCTCATCGTTTTTATTTTGTGGTCTGTACAGAGCCTGTGTCCGTGTGTCTGTGTGTGAGCGAGAGAGTTGGAGAGCTGGGGAGCTTT
This sequence comes from Ictidomys tridecemlineatus, assembly GCF_052094955.1. Taxonomy (NCBI): domain Eukaryota; kingdom Metazoa; phylum Chordata; class Mammalia; order Rodentia; family Sciuridae; genus Ictidomys; species Ictidomys tridecemlineatus. Next base: position 12,064,656 of record NC_135491.1, on the reverse strand, counting down.
ATGTGGGGATAGGGGAGGGAGACCCCAGGCCAGGCTCTAAGCTAGCTTAGAGGTCAGATAGAGGGCCAGGGGCCTGGGCTAGAGAGGAAAGGTGAGTGAACTGGGGCAAGGGGAGCCCTCTGAATTTCCCTTCTTCCCATCCCTGACCTCCTACTTAAGGGAGGGACAGAGACTGGGTCTACTTAATGATGGGCTTTTTAATTGTGCCAAAAAAAAAAAAAAAAGATGCCAGTAACTAAACCACCTCTCTCTGTTCTCTTCTGGAGGGCAGAGTGGGGACTAGAAGTGGGAGGAAGGGGCTGGGTGTGTATGGGGGGTGAGTAGTAGGGATGGGGGCCCCAGGTCCCTGTAGAAGTTGGGGCTAAGATCAGGAGGGGGATGGTGTGAGTTTTCCACACATCTTCTCCTTGGGGAAGGCCAAGAGAATGGTCTCCAAGCCTGGCACCCTGGGAAGATTCAGAAGGAACTAATGGGGGGTGACCTCTTGACCTATTTTCTCTCACCCACCCTAACCCCAGGGTGCCTCTCTCTTCCTCTAGCCCAGGGTAGGGGGAATTGAGTGAGAGTGAGACAGACTGAGCAAGATTGAGACACGCGGGCCCCCACCAGTCTCAGTGGGAAAGGCAAGTGCGAGAGATAAAGGCCTCCAAGAGAATAAAGAAACAAACCAAAGATTTAACCATTAAAAAAAAAAAAAACCCACAGACAACTCCGCTACCTTTTTATACGTTGGGAAAAAAAGTGAAAAAAAAAAATTTAAAATAAAAACTAAAAAAAAAAAAAAAAAAAAATACACAAAAACTCCGAGCCGCAGTTCCCTCTTGCGGTTTAAACTTTGACCTCAACAGTCTCCAAAGCAAGACGATGATAAGAAAGGAGAGAAAAATAAAAAATAATGTATATTTTTAAGTATTTGTCCTTGAGATGTTAGCTCCTCGCCAAACAAACAACAACAAAAGGAGCAAAAATTTCAGAGAGAAGTGTTGCTGGGATGGAGACAACAATTTACTATGTCTGTGACCCCTCCCCCGCCTCCCCCCCCCTTCCTTTCCTCCAGCCCTGCCGCCTTTCCCCCAACCTATCCTCCAAGACCAGGGGCTCAGTATTTATTTATGTAATTGCAGGGTAACTGGGAGCCTCTCTTGACAACTTGTAGAGGCCTCTGGATCATGGTGGGATGAGGAAAGGGCAGGGTGTCTTTAGGGAAAAGCAAGGTCCTAATCTTTGAGCAGCTCTTCTCACTTCCCTCTGGCCTCTTATCCCACTGCTGCCACCATTACACCCCGATTCAGGACTGCACTAGGGGAGGGTGACCACCCCACTTTGTAAAGATCTGATTGGCTGAGCCCTTTTTGGGGTGGGTGTCTCACCTAATTGGGTGGGAGACTTGGAAAGGTGGCAAGTAGTGGTCACAGGAGACCGAGTGGCATCCAAAAATTGAGTAGACTCTGGAGTACACCTGCCTTTCCTCCATCCCCCCAAGTGAACCCCCTTTTCAGTTCTCTGACCCCTGTGTTGGTAGCCCTCCTCTCCCATCCTTTACCCTTTCCCTGTCTCTTCTCGTGGTAGCGGGTTAGCGTTTCAGTGTTCTTAACTCCAATCTGCTTGTTCATTGTACAATGTGCTTCTTTTAAGGCCCCATTTTTGTAACTTGAGTGTGTCATTCATCTGAACAACAAACATCAAAAAATTAAAAATTAAAAACTGTACAGAAAGAAATGATGCCTGCTCTCCCTTGGTCTTCTGACTGTGCTGGGAAGGGTGGTGAAGAAATGAGGGTATAAGGGTAGGGATGGTAATGTGGGGAGGGAGAGTTTTACTTCTGTACAAATACTGAATGTTCAGAAGGCCCGAACAAAATTGTTTACCAGTCAGAAAACTAAGTCCTGGAACTTAGGCTGAATTCAAAATTCAGTTCTGCCATTTTATGGATATGACCTTTAATATGTAACTTTCAGTGTTCTTGTCTATAAAACAGATAATACCTATTTCATGGGGCTGAGAGAATTAAATGAGATGGTATAAGTAAAGCGCTTAGGACAGACAACACTGTCAATAAATCTGACAGCAGTCAATAAATGAGAACTATAACAAAACCAGGGACCAGCAAGTACTTACCCACCTCCATCCCTGGATGCTTCCCCAGAAGACTTTAAAGCTCTTTTAAAACTAGTTGATTTTGATGTTGTTTGATGGTACAATGTACATACCATCCTTCTTCCTTTTTAGAGGGACATTAAATATAATTTATTCAAATTCTTCGCCTATCTTGAATAAGTCATAGGCAGGAACTATAGCTTCACAGGCCAAGCCTGGGCTGACTTCTAGAATTCACCATTGAAAATCAGAAGTGGTCTTAACACTCTGCTTTCTCACAAAAATATACCGAGAAAGCTATTGGGGTTTTCTTGTCACTGAATTATCATCTGATGTCTGTGTGGCATACAGGTGCTGGGATTCCAAATCCAGTAGCAAAGGGTAGGGAAAGAAGGAAATGGAAAGGAGAAAAGACTGGATGAGGGGTTTAATAATTTAGTAATGAAGTATTAGCGATGCATCATTTTGGCAAGATTAAAAGAAAAGCGAGGGATATAGCTCAGCAGATTAGTGCTTGCCTTGCATACACAAGGCCCTGGGTTCTGTTCCCACCACAGCAAAAAAGAAAAAAAAAAAAAAAGAAAAAAGTCAAGCAAGCTCCTCTCCAACTCTTAATTAAATCAGCAGGATAGGAACTTCAGGATAGTGTGCTGAGGAGGATCTTTTGGTGCAGGCTCCAGCATTCAGAGTGGTACAGTCAGAACCATGCAGGTCATCTTGTGACAAGCAGACGGCACACCAGAGCACCCTTCAGAGTTTGCCACTTGTCCTGAAGCCTCAAATGTGTCCACCTGTAGCCCAGTGAATGTGCCCAGTTTATGTACATGCCCCACCTTCTAGTTACATTTGGGCCTACTCTTGTTAAGAGCATATTGGGTACCGAGTGTGATGGTGCACATCTGTAATCCTGGCTACTTGGGAGACAGAGGTATTACAGGTTCAAGGTCAGCCTGGGCAACAGAGTGAGACGTTTTCTCAAAATAAAATAAAGGCTGAGGATATGTTTGTCTAGCATGTGCGAGGCCCAGGGTTTAATAAGACCCTAGTACTGTGGGGGAAGAAAAGAGAACACTGGGTACTAGAGGAGCAGTGTTCGGTTCTTTTGACTATTTGACTTCCATTCCAAAATAGTCAATGCAAGTCTCTTGTTAAGGGCCTCCAAGCCGCTCTCATCAGAATTGGTGTGTTCACCAATAGATTTGGTGTTTGACCCTAGATTTGCTTGCTGGGTCCAAAACTCAGAAGGAATTGCCCAACAAATCATTGTGGAGTTTGAGAACCTTTGCCAGTCCAACTCGAACACCAACATCCAACAAGTAGTCAGTACTGCCTTTTTTTAAACAAAGGTTCAACTGAACAGCATCTGAGTTTCAGCAGGGTGATGGGGAATAATACTTTCCCGGAATTTGTTCGCAAACTTTGTTTGCATGGGTAAACTTTTCTTATGTGTAAGCTTTTATTATAGGCTCCAGAAAATAATAATAAAGGACAATCACCCTATCATCATAGTTGTTATTCTGTTTAAAGCTTTTTTTTTTTTTTTGGTCTGTGGTCAACCAGTACTTTTTTTCTCCATTCCTTTTTGTTATTGTTTTGGGGGTGAGGGGTGGAGAGCTACCAGGGATTAAACCCCTTAGCACTTGACCACTAACCCTCATCCCCAGCCCTTCTTAGTTTTTGAGACAGGCTTCACTAAATTGCTGAGGCTGGCTTTGAACTTTTGATCCTGCCTCATCCTCCAAAACTGTTGGGATTATAGGCATGCACCACTGTACTCTGCCCATTTTTTTTTTTTCCTTAATTCAGCCTGCTGTCTGGTTTTGCAAGGATGAATCTTTCTAAGCACTTATTTGATACTACTTTCAGGATATTATAGCACCTCAGGAGTGCAGTTCAGGAAACATTATGGGTAATTATGGGGACCTGGCATGATCGTCTACAATGATTCAAATCCTTCCTATAGGATATGCAATATGAAGATGATATCCATGATCAACATATCATAGTGGGAAACAACTACTTAACAGAACTGCTCTTTATTAGGTGCTTTTAGGACATCAAATGATGAGTACATTTTTAAAAAATTAACTATTTTGTAAAAAAGCTAATGTGTTAGAAAAGCAGTGGAATTAGAAGATCTGACTTCTAGCCCTTCTTACCTCTAACTGCCTGTGTGGCCTTGGTAACCCCTCTGAGCCTTCCTCTCAGCTGAGCAACAGATTAAACCTCTGATCTTCAAATGACATCCTAGGGCCTCGATGCCCAGAGAGCCAAAGGTCTGAAGAGAATAGAATATCAGGGATGCTTACTGGGCAGGTCCTGGGCCTCCCATTCCCAGAATTTCAATATAGCTTTTCTTTCTACTTCTGTATTGGGGTTCCAAATTAAGAATTCTTTCCAACAGAACTATCTGGAGACATCTCAGGAGGTGGCATCTTAGAGGCAAGGCTGGCATAGCAACTGAGCACGCTCCATTCTCTTGTCTCTACCACCTTCCCCCAGTTATGTAAAAGGAAATAGAGTGAAAAGTATATGGATGATTAAGCTAAATGAAACCTGACTTAAATTCAAGCTCTGCTCTGTCTGGTTTGAACTGACCTTGGGGAAGTTACCTCAATGCTTATGACTTTAGACACCTTCCCTGCAAAAATGTTCTCTTTACAGGACCAGTATAAATGTTATGCAAAATAATGCAATTCACAGATAACTAGACATTCTAAAACTGGGAAGCCACCCCAGCACTGCCTCTTCCCCCACAAAATGTATTGGTTGAGCCATAGTCTAACTCCAGGAGTGCAACCTCCTCTTATGCTTCTTCCTACCCCAGTGACACATTATTCACAATCTTATCCAATTCCACAGCTGAGTCTGACCTCAGGAACCACCCTGCTTTACTGTCCCAGAAATATGCCCAACCTGAGTTTACCCTTAGGAACCCTATGAGTAAACCAGATGGCCTTGGGCGATATGGGCCACATCGGGCAAGAAGTGAAGGGACAGAGGCTGGTAAGAATCTAAGGATTTCTCCAAACATTCCTAACCACTAGCAGAAAAGATCTGAGCATTTTCTGCAGGGCTGTGGGGACCTCCAGTGGCAAGAAAGTCATGTTACCTCCCTTTAACACTAGAGAAGTTCCTGCTCTGGGCGCCATGCCTATAGACCCTTTAATCCAGCAAATGTTCAAGAAGAGCTCCTACTACCCGCTAAGCCCTGTACTGGGTTCTGGGAATGTAGGCATAGTCAGACCTAGTACTAGGCCCCAACTCCCAAATTCCATTCTACACAGCTAGGCCTGACAAAAACACGTTTAACTCAGTCTTTATTGACTCTTTTACTTCGGGGTCACCAATGCTAACGGGTGGAGGGTTGTGGGGGCACCTTTATGCATGTCAAGGACCCCAGAGCATCCCCTTAAGAAAAGAGAATCCAGTTTCAGAACTTACACAGTGGCAGGGAGGGAAAAGAAAAAGGGGCACAGTATGTACAGAGGTTTAAGGGGATGCTGGAAGAGGGCCTTTAGCAACAAGGCATGGTGGTGCTAAAACGGGAAACAGGGTAGAATCAGCCACTGATCTGGACCCCTTCGGCCTCAGCCAGAGGGTATATCTCAATGGCCTCTACCAGGGGCAGTGCCTCTACTGCAGACTCCATCACAGCTAGTCCAACAGCTGCTTCTGCCTCTGCCAGCTGTTGCCGCACAGCTGCCTGATGCTGCTGCTGGTGGGTCTTGCGATGCTTCCAGAGATTGGAGAAGGAGCGGTAGCTCTTGCCACAGTCGGGACAGGAGTAGGGTCGTTCACCTGTATGGATGCGGCGATGTTCTGCCAGGCGCATGGAGATGGCAAAGGCCTTGCCACACACTTCACAGGCAAAGGGCCTCTCACCTGTGTGCAGGCGCCGATGGTCTTTCAAGTGGGTACTCTGACGGAAGGCCTTGCCACAGTCTGGACATGGGTATGGTCGCTCTCCTGTGTGGATACGCCGGTGTACTTGCAATGATGTCTCTGTGCTGAACAGCTTCTTGCACTCACTGCACTCTAGGCCCCGGCGTCGGGCAGGCGCTGAGGAGGCTGTGGTGGCAGTACCTCCAAGGGTTGCTGGGGAGGCAGCAACTGGGGCGCGAGTGGCTCTTGGAGCCCGAGGAGCTGGGGGCTCCTTAGCCAGGACCTCTCCAGGTCCAGCAGCTGCATGGGCCGCCTCATGTGCCTGCAGCCGAGCAGCTGAGCCCACTTTCTTGCCACAGGTCCCACACTCGAAGCGACGTGGGGCCTGAGCAGCAGCAGCTGCACAACGGTGCTCTCGAAGTCGCAATGAGGAGGGGAAGGCAGCCCCACAGGAGGGGCAGCGATGAGGCTGGCGCCCAGCATGGGCCACAAGTTGGTGCACCTCCAATAGCCGGCGCAGCAAGAAGGAGCGGGGACACTCACGACACTTGTATGGGTACTCGCCTGTGTGGTGGTAGCGGTGCATAAGCAGGCGGTATGGGCGGTGAAATCGTACCCCACATTCCTGACAGCGGTAGGGGAAGTGCTGGGCATGCACCAGGCGGTGCTGCCTCAGTGTGGAGCTTTGCGTGAAAGCCTTGCCACAATCCCCACAGCGGTAGGGTCGTTCCCCGGTGTGTGTAAGTCGGTGGCGCGCCAGATTGGCAGGTGAATTGAAGGGTTTGGAGCAGTCAGGACAGGGGAAGGGTCGCTCTCCTGTATGTGTGCGCAAATGGTTACGCACATGAGACTTCTTCTTGAACATCTTGCCACAAATACTGCATTTATGGCGCCGCTCCAGCCTGTGCACAAAACGCTGGTGCCGAGTCAGCTGTAAAGCTTTACCAAATTCACGGCTGCACAGGAGGCAGCGGTAGGTACCTGGGGCAGCAGGCCCTGCTGAGCTCTCCTCAGACACAGGCGGCTCTGGGGCCTCTGGCTCTCCAGTCTCTGCTGGGGCTGGCTCAGGAAAACCAATGACAGGCTCCTCTGGTGGGACTGGTGTCGTGGGCAGAGGGACACCCCCTGCTCCATGGGTACGCCTGTGATAAAGGAACTTGGTGAGGTTGACAAAGGTTTTCCCACAAGGACACGAATGCAGAGGATTTGGGGTATGAGCTCGCCGGTGGGCTAGGAGGAGGGCCTCTGTGCCAAATGCCAGGCCACAGTCTACACATAGGAAGTGGGACTCACTGCTGTGGTCTCCAAGATGCTGGTCCAGGCTAGAAGGGCTAGGGAAGACACGACTGCACAGGGGGCACTTAAAGACACCTTCCCGGTGACTCCGCAGGTGCTGCTGTAGCTGGTGAGGTGAGAGAAAGAGCTGATCACAGGCTGAGCAAAAGAGCTCTTGGGTGGCTGCCCCACCTGGCTCTCCACTGTTGTTCCTTCGGGCCCTTCGCCCCCGGCGATCGCGCCCAATTGCTTCTCCATTACGTAGCTCATAACTGTGGTCAGAAGCTGGCAGAGGGTCAGGTTGAGACACAGGCACCTCTGCAGGTGATGGGGTCAGAGTCTCCTGCTGTAGGGCAGGCTCCTCAGGCTCTGCGGCAGGAGCAGGAAAATGGGTAGCCTGGTGCTCCAGGAAGTCAGCTGGAAGCTGGAAGAGCTGGGAGCACTCAGAGCATTTGTAGAGTAGTAGTTCCACCTCAGTCACTACCTCGGTGGTGGTGGCAGCTGCAGATGGGACAGCAGCCCCTTCCCCTCCCTCTTCTGCTTTTCGGTAGGAATGTTCTACAGCCACTCGTGCCTGGCCCACAGGGGGCCCTAGGACAACTGGGGACCCTAAGACAACTGGGGCAGGAGACTTGGTGGGTGTGGCCCGAAGATGTGTCTGCCGGTGGCTCAGCCAGAGTTCCTGGCTGGCAAAGAGAGCCTTGCAATCTATACACTCATAGTGTATGGTGCTGGAACTCAGTGGGGGCACCTTGGGTGGTGGCTCAGCTGGCACTGCCTCCTGTGGTGTCATCATCTTCAGGTGCAGCTCCTGGTGCTCCAGGAGCTGGCTGGGTGACATCAGCAGTTGCCCACACTCTAGGCACTGGTACTGGCTCTCCTGTACTAAGGTCTGATAGAGGCCTGTGCCTGAAGCTGCTTCTGTGGCCACAGTGACTCCAGGGTCAGCCACACCCACCAGCTCAAAGTGTTGCTGGGGTACATGGGAGTTCTGGTGCACAAGCACCTCCTCCAGGGATCCATAGAGCTGGTTGCACTCAGAGCAGACATAGCGGTGCTCAATGTATAGGACTGTCTCCTCTGATTCCTCAGTCATTGCAACAGTAAGGCCCTGGGCTGTAAGAGGGGAGAGCAGGGTCAAATCAGCTCTTCCTAGGGACACTTCTTTCCCTTTATCACCCCTACCTTCTATTATCTTAAAACTATTTCCTCTCCTAACTTCTTTCTTTGATTTTTCTACTCCAACTTCCCTCCCTAACAATGCTTCCTTTCCTGAACACACAAAATGAAAACACCAAGTGCAAAACCTTCCCAGCAGTCCCTTCCCAGGGTCCACCCCAAGTCTCATCTCTCAATTGAATCACATAAAAATTCACCCACCAAATCCTTATAACCTGTCTAATCCCTCCATCTTCCATTCCTCATAGCAGGACCCATGGCCCAACCCATCACACAAGAACCTGTCTCCACTTAGATCTCCTTCCATTGATCCCTTATAACTCACATTACCCTTGCTAAGGTACTCAGGAGAATCTTCACATAGGCCTTCACTACCTGTTTCTCCTGGCTACACCGTTCTGGGATAGATAGGACTCTGTTCTATCTCCCAGGTTCTCAGACCACTTTTTATACCCAGATCACTCAAACTGCCCCAGTGACCTGCCACTCCACTTTTGGCACCCTTACATGACATAACCCCTCTCTTTTACACACACCCCTGTTAAGCACCAACTCTCCCTCTGGTGCCAGATTCCTCACATCAAACTATCCTTTCCCAATCAAATGTTCTCACATCAGCCTAACCCATCTCCACATCCAGACTTTTTCTACCTTAACCACTTCCTCACAATGCCCAGACCCCTCTGCTTGAACTGAAAACTTCAACAAATCAAGGTCCTTTCCCACACCTAACCCCTTATCCAGAACAGCCAGACTCTCAAAAAAAAAAAAAAAAAACCTCTTCTCTGTAACAAGTGTATAATTCTAAGACCCTCTCCGAACCCAGATCCCCTCTTCACATTGATTTAAACCCCTCTTCTTCATACACAGCTACCCAAATTCATCCTTGGTGCCCATATTCCTTCAAATGAACCTAAGTCCCTCTTCTTTGCATAAATGCCCAGGTCAACCTTAACCTATTCCAGGAATTCCCAAACACCTACTTCACATTAACTTAATTTTTCTTCTTTGTAAAAAGATTCCCCAACTCTGTAACTCAATCCAGAAATATTCAGACTACCCTTCCTAATGGCTCAAACTCCTTTCCCACACAGCCCTTCCACAGACAAATCCTCTTCAGGGATATGCAGACCCCCCATAACCACTCTAACCTGGAAGACAAACCCCTTCACATCCAAATCCTTCTCACCAGGATACTACTATGGAGATACCTAGATTTCTAATTATCAATGTAGCATCTTTCCCATCACAAGGATATCCAAACCACCCTCTCTTTAGCACACAGATCTCTCTCATCACATCACCCCCCAGGGTTACCCAAAACACATTTTCACCTTGGCCTAGTTACCCATACTAAAAGCAAATGAGCGAACAAAAACTACCTCCCTTCAGTGCATTCTAGGGACACTCAGACACTTTCATATGAACATACCCTTTGTACAAAGGCCCCTCTCAACCCTTTTCAAGGGTATCATCCCCCACATAATGTCCCACCACATTGGCTGATTCTTCACATGTGGATCTCTTCCTCAAGTCTAAATTCCCCTTAAAAGAAGAATATTCTTTTCCTAATACCTTTTTACACCAAGTTCCCTTTCACTGCCCTAATTCTTTCCAGACGTAACTAGATTTTGCCCCCAGGGTTAACTTAATCACCTCTTTCCTCATGCTCTAACCCCCCTACCCCGGGCACCAAAAAGCCCTCTAACCGCCCCCACTTGGGTCCAGTACTCGTCCCACGACCCAAGTCCTTTTCCCCGATACCCCGTGGAGCCTAGGAGCCCTCCTCGGCGTCAGCACTAAGGCCGCTTCTTCCCTCCCAAGTCCCCACCGGCCCGAACCCTCAGCCCCGCCCCGCCCCTCCTCACTCAGCCCTGCACACGACTCTAGTCCCCTTCCCCACCCGCCACCCTGTCCCGACTCATCCTAGCCGCCCGCGTGCCCCGCGGCCGTTGGTGCCATTCCGCCCTCACCGCCCTGCGCGCGCCCCTTCGGGCCCTCACTGCGCAAGCCATGACGAGAACAGGCCGCGGGGGAGGGGTGGAGGCCAGGCCGGCCCTCCGCGCGCCCGCTGGCACTCACCCACCTCCGCCGTCTCGTACGCCCGGGGAAGGGGCAGCGGCTCTTCTTCCACAGCTACCCTAGCGCGGCGCCCTCTCTAGCTCCCGCCGTCGCCTCTCGCCTGCTCCGCAGCCTCACTCTCGCCCCAAGCCACCCTCAGCAACGCCCCTCCTACCTTCCTCCACGGTTGCCGCACAGACGGCACCACGCGACCAATTATCGCCTGCCTGGCTCCGGCCTTTCTGCCAATCGACGCTCTCGTCTCTGAGGCTCGGGCCAATAACGAGGTGGATCTGGATGCCCCGTAGCTCCCAACCAATCCTCTCGCTACGTTCCCTCGACACCCCTCCCCACGACCGGGTTTGTAGTGACCGCCCCCTTAGGCCTCCAGGAGGTTGCTCCTCCTCCACCTCCTTTTCGGCTCCGCCTCTGACTGCTCGAAAGGAGAGCGCTGAGCCGAGGGCAGCGCGATGACGTCAGGAGGGGCGCAAGGCCGCGGGCGCCATCTTGGCGGCACTGGGCGGGAGTCAGCGTTGGGATTGAGGAGAAAATCTGGGCAATTGAGGCATAAAATCCCCCGGAAGGCGGAGGCAGGGGAATTGAGGCTCAGATACTCTCGAGGACCAAAGGAAGAAAGTCAAATGCCAGTCAGCGGGAGGGAAGAGGGGAAATTAGAGCGTCCATCATATGGAGGGGGTTTAAAAATTGAAACCAAGGCACCAGGCTCTATTTTATTAAACAGGGAGTGAAGGCAGGAAGGAAGGGCGGGGAAGCTAAGAGACGGGATAGAGACGAACACGAAATGTTAGAAAGGAATGGAGGGTGGGTAGCTTAGGGTAAAAGGAAAACAAAGGCCCCAGAAGGAAATGGGAAATGGAGAAAAAGAAGAGGGTCAGGAATTTACGTTTGAAGAAATGGAGTGTGGAGGGTAGAGTACCTGAGCACAATTCGGGCATGAGCCTGGAGGAGATGAACCGATAGCGCATGGACTCAGGGAGGACGGATCCCTATGTGTCTGAGGGATTCTGCCCATCTCTGTTCACCTTCCCTTGTGGCCCTCCAGATCTTGAGAGCAAGTTGCTTCAGCACTGTTAAAAAAAAAAAAATGTTTTTAGGTGTTGGGGGTGCACGCTCAGTGGTACAGTGTTTGTCTTCCATGATCAAAGCCCTGGGTTCAATCCCCAGCACTGCAAAAAAAAAAAAAAAAAAAAAAAAATCAGAGGGCCCTCTGAATCTGAGGTGGGGGAACTGGAAGATAGAGTTGGTCAAACCTCTCCTCCCTACCCTTTCCCATTTCTCAGATGAATAAAGTCAGACTTGGGTCTTTTCCCCCATCTGAGGCCAAAAAGCTAGTAGGGGATTGAACACCAGAAAATCTAGGTCTCATTCTTCAGTCACTACCTTTGCTTTGCCTTTATCAGTCTTTTAACTGGGTGCCCTAACTTTCCACTAATCTCTCTAACACCAGGCCCACGTGGTTAAACCAGTATGTTTGGACTGACATCCTGGCCCAGCCACTTCCTTGCTGTGAATTCCCTTGTGTCTCAGTTTCTTCATCTGTGAAATGGGTCTAAGAACAGCCTCTGTCTCAGTTGTTGAGAGGCATGGAGTAAAATCCAAATAGGAGTTAGTTTTTATTAGTGTCTCAAGGAGCTTAATAATAATAGCCAACATTTCCTGTGTTAGAATGTGCTAGGAATTATACTCAGTGCTTTCCATGCATTATTTAGTTTAATCCTCTGAACAATCCTCAGAGGGAAAAACTGTTATCCTGAGTTATCCTCAAAGAAACTGAGGCCCAGAGAAGTTAAGTAACCTGTCCAAGTTCCCATAATTAGGAAGAGACAGCCAGTATTCTAAGCCAGGAGTTGATCCCACCCAAAGTTTACAATTTTTTTTTAATGAAGTAGTCTTTAATAATAAGCATAATACTAGAATTGGTCAAGCTTCCATATCTAATCACCTATTTATAGAAAATACAATATATAGAGGGACAAGCATTTATAAGACAATTGGGGAACAATCTTGGGCCCACTGCACCGAAGGCTGAAGGTTTGTGACTGCATGTTGAATGGCTGGACTAAGAAGTAGAACAAAGAAGTTGACTAAAGTTAGGGCCTGCAAAGGTTCTTACGTCAGGCTGGATTTGCCCTTAGGGTGAAGTCATCTAGGGTGGGAGCCTGAGAAGTAGAAGTTAGGCTCAGCCTTTGATAGGCTGTCTGCCCTTGGACAGGTTTTTGCTCCTACAGAGACCTCCTTTACACTTGAAAGTCTGAGAGTCCAGTGTAGTTTTTCAGGCCCCTTTCTGCTAGAACCTTCTTGGATTTTTTTTTTTTTTTAACTTTCTCGTGTTGGTTAGGACCTTTTGGACTATATAGGAGCAAAAAGAGGTCTGGTTAGACATTCTGGAAGTGACACACCAGACCAGGACTTCAAGAACAGTGTTTAGAGAGAATAGATATTCTTTGTTGATATTGCTACATGAGCAAAGCCAAGAGGCAGGTATGAGTCTGGGCCTCAGACCTGGCTAAGAGTAGGTTAGGAAAGTCATAGGTGCTGCCCAAGTTGAGTGAGGAGGTGTGTGCAGAGTTGTTAGTCCAATGTCACATGTATGTTGGGGATGCCACACATGGCAGCTGCAGAGCGCTCCCCATGCCAGGCCTGAGTGTGGTCTGAGAATTGCCACGTGCCCAGTTGTGTGTGCGAGGCAAGCGGTCACATGCTGAGGGCCGCACGTGAGCGTGTCACTGTCTCCTCCCATCACGAGCATGGGGGTGGTAGTGAGTCACGGGCTCAGCCTTCAGCGCCAACTGTCATGTTCCTTCCCCCAAAATTTCACCCCCCACCCAGCCGTGCACCACCCACCCCCACTCCAAGATCTGTGGAGATTCTCTCTTCCATCCCCCTCCCCAGCTAGGTTCCTTTGAGAGGCAGCAGCGGCTCCCTGGGAGGGAGGGAGTCTCCCAGCTCTGGCTGTGCCCTCCACTCCCTGCTCTTGTGTTGTGCCCCTTTCCCAAAGCTTCTTTGCTCTGGTGACTGGAGAATGAAGCCCTCTTCTTCCTACCCACTCATCTTTATGGATCCCAAAGACTTCTGTATGTGTTATCAAGAATTCCCACACCCGAACCCATTTCTTCCCTTCATGGGGGCTCTTTCTCCATGACTGGCCACTCTTGCCTCAGTGGGCCTTTTGCATCTATGAGCCAAATCCTTGTCTCTTTTGGGTCCTCTGGTTTCTGTGTCACCCCCCACCCCCATTATCGTGCCCTCCTCCCACATTCTTGTCCCTCTCCTGTTCCTGTGGTCTGCTTCCTTATTCCCTTTCCATGGACTGAGGAGTTTTCTGTTTCTTGTCCTATGAGCCCATCTCTCTGGATATTGATGGCTGCCTTTCTCTTTTTCTGCATTTTTCTTCATCTCTGTAGCCCTCGCTCCATCTCCATGGCCTTCTCCCCAAGTCTCCCTGCTACCTCTCTTCTCTGTGGGCTCCCGTACCTAGGGCTGCCTAGGCAGGGCGGTGGCATGGTGTGGTAGAGGGGGTGGCCTGGGGGTGGGCCCTCCATCCAATGCAGCTCCTTCCTCTCATCAGCATTCTTCTCGCGGGGCCCCCCAGCCCAACCAATGCGAGCTCCCCCTCCCCCGAGTCCCCTCCCTCCCTTCTTGCTCTCTGCCTCCTCCCTCCCTTCCTCCTGCCTGCCCTCCTCCCTGCCTCCCTCCTTCCACCAACCGCCCCCCCCCCAGCACTCCAGGACCCAGCGAGGGCGGCGGGCGGGCGGGCAGGCAGGCGGCGGCCTCAGAGGGGAGAAGGAGCGGTGGCGGCGGCCAGCAGCAGGGAGGCAGGCCCAGCTGGGGACACAGAGCCGGCGGCTGCTGCTTCTCACAGGGGACCAGGAGTCCGTGGCCAGGCCCTCCCACCGAGGCCCTGGGAGGGCCGCCCCCGGGACACCCCACCTCCGCCTTCCTCTTCCACCTGCTCCTCTCCATTCTCCCTCCCTGCTCCTCTTCATCCTCCTCTCCATCCTCTCCTCTCTTCTCCTCTCCTCTTCCCCATCTCTCCACCTCATCTGCCCCCTGCTCGCTCTCCGCCGCCAGCATCCCATCCTCCCCATCCCCTCTACTGCCTGCCTTTCCAGGCCCCCAGCATGTTTTTCCCACTGGGGCTGAGGGCTTGAGGACTTCAGGCCCCAGCCTCATCCAGGGCAGGGCCAAGGCTCTGGGGGGAGGGGGGGACGGGGGCGACCCCCTCCCCCCCATCAAGCCCTCCCCTCCCCCACTTCTCCCGATGGCCAGCTTCCTTTTCTCCACCCAGTCCTCGCCACCCCCTGTGGCCCCCCCAGGCCGGCCAGGCTAGGGGAGGGGGCGGGGGCCCTTTCCCGGGCCGGCTTCCCCCTCCCCCGGCTTTGCCTGTGTCCCCCTCCCTTCCGTTTTCACCTTCCTCTCTTCCTTTCCTCCCTCCTTCCCCTCCATTTGCTCCTTCCCCCTCTCCTCTCTCCCCTTCTCTCCTCCATTTTCTCCTTTCCCCTTCCTCCCCTCCTGGCCCGCCCTCTCCTTTTCCACCTGTCCTTCCTCCCCTTCCTTGGGAGCCACCAGTTTGGATTAGTTGGGGTCCACAGCCGGCGGCGGGGGAGGGGGCCCTGTGAACTGCCCTCTCCCCCTGCCCCAGCCACACCACCACCCAGCACCAGACCATCTCCTGATTGTCGCTCCTCTGTCGTTCCTCGGGCCTCGAGGGAGCCCAGCCCTCCGTCCCACCAGGATCCGTGAGTGTCTCTGCAGGGCGGGGATTGGGCTGGGTCCTGGGTCCTGGAAGGCTGGGCTCACTGGCCACCTAATAGGGTCCTCACATTCCCTGTTCTCCAGACAGCAAGGACCCTCCCTCACTAGGGGCCTGCTTCATGCCCTCCATCTCCCTAACCTCCCTTCACCATGTCCTTTTCTCACCCCTACTTCTGGATACACAGTTCACACCTGCCCCAGTCCCCCACTTCCTGAGGTCCTGTGGGGTTGGCCAGCTCTTACCTGTGGTGTCTCACTTCTCTGGGGTTTCTGGCAGGTCCCTGCCCCCACCCCCTTCACCGATCTTTGATCCCGTCCCAGACCAGCTCCTACTCTCACTCTGTTTCAGTGCCCTCCCTACCCACCCCTGTGCCTGCCACACGCCCTGTCGCCCTGTCCCCATCTTATCTGCCTATTCCACCTCATATCTCTTGGAAATGTCTTTCTGTTTTTGTTTCCACTTCATGTGTCTCTTGGGCCTCTATCTGACTCTGCCCAACTTCTCTCTCCTTTGCTATTAGCCTAAGCCTGTATTGTTGGGTCTCTGTTAGTGGTCTCTGTCAGAAGTGCCCAGGCCATCCTAGCTATCTTTCCACTTCTCTTTCTGTTCTTTGCCTCCTTTCTCTCTCCAGCTCTGAGCTCGGGACTTGAGGTTTGGAGGCTGTTTTCTATCTCTTACTTTTTGCCTTCCCTCCTTCAGACCCACTCTGTGTACCCAGCCCCTCTACCTACTCCCTAGCCGCCTCTGCTCCCTGATTGCTGGATGGTTCTGCTTTTCGGCCCTGAGCCCTCTCTTCTCACTTCTGTTTTTCCCTGCTTGGCCTTTCTGCTCCCATCCCTACCCATGCCTGGGGGCTTGCATCCCCTGGGATCTTTTCACCCCCACAACCATCCCTAAGCGTCTCCTGCTGGATGTGCCTGTGTTAGGGGGAGCTGCCTCTGCCACTCCAGGCACATTTATTCTTCCTCTCTGCCTCAGTTCTTTCCTCCTGACTCTTTTTTACTCTCTCTCCTGTTGTCTGTGAGTCCATCTCTTTCCCTGTGTGCTTCTCCCTCATGCGTTTCTTTCTCACTTCTGCCCCTCTTACCTCTCTTAGGCTGCTGTGCAGCTCATCATCCTTCCTCTTCTTTCCTCTCCCTGTCTCTTTCTCAGACTCTCCAAGTTTTATTGTTTCTCTCCTCCCTACAGTTCCTGTACTTTCCCCTCCTCCTCCTCCTCCTCCTCCTCCTCCTCCTCTTCTTCTTTTTTTTTAAGTCTTCTTCCTCACCCTATTTGTCTACTCATCTCTCCTTTGCCCTCTTGTCTTTCTCTCTTTCCCCAGTGGCAGGGCCCCTTACTTGCCCCTTCCCCACAGCGACTGACAGTGTTTTTGCCTTGTCTGGCTTGGCCTGAGTCCCCGTCTGTAGTCCCAGGCCTGCTGGCTCCCTATATCTCCTCTCTCTCATCTTCAGTCTGTTTTCTGCCACCTTGGGTGTTTTACTTCTAGGCTGTGTCTGTTTGTTGTCCTCACCCATTCAGCCCCAGTTACCACTTTTGGTCTGTCTGACTTGCTGTGCATGCCTTCCTGGACCTCTGTGTCTATTTGCTGTCCCCAAGCTTGTCCCTGCATTGTGTCTCTGTCCTTCTCCCACCTGTGTCTCTTGGCCCCTGCCCTTCTGCCTCCTCTCTTGGTCTTTCTGTTCTCTAGTCTCTGCTCCCTATTTGTTCCAAAGTCTCTGGTGTCTCAGGATGACCCCTCCCAACCCCACCTTCCCAACCTTTCTACTGTGAGCTCTTCTCCCAGCTCTCCCATCATCCCTTGCTCCTACCCTTGACAAGCCTTCACCTTAAATCTAAATTACAGTCTGTAGCCACCAGCCTGTCCAGCATGCATTCCTGTCCCCCAGCCTCTCCTTCCCAGAGGCCCAGAGAGTGGTGACTTGCTCAAGGTCATACAGTGAGGCCAGGATTGGGACTGACAGGTACAGAGCTCGGACTGACAGGGCTCAAACTGACTGGGCTTTCCTGACCACATCAGATGATCCAAGGTTTTGGGTTGTACTTCTGTCGTTCCTAGCAGTTGTCACTCTGGCATCTCACCAGCTCAAGCTTTCCTTCTATGGAGACTGGGTGGGATGTGGAGAGACACTAGTTTCACCTCATAGCACTCCGGGCCTTACAACAATCCTCTGTCCTGGAAACCCAAGTATCCCTTCTCTTGGGGCATGGCCCTTGGCCGTGCTCATGTGCATCTGGCCAAACATCCTGCCCAGTGGTGCATCCAGAGCCATCCCTAACCCTTGGCGGTTGAGAGTTGTGAGAAGCAAAGATTCAGTCTCCCCCTTTTCTTTAGCTCCCCAGAACAGGGTGGGGGCAGCAGTTTGGCATGCACTACTGCAAACAGCTCATTCCCAGCCTCACTCACTTTCTTGCCTTCTGGCTCTCCTCGGGTTGCATCCTGAGTTGGTTTGTGCTGTCTATTCTGTCTTCCTCATTCTGTGCCTCTCCTGTGCTTGGTCAACCTACCCTGCTCTGCTCTCTTCCTCATTCATATATATATATATATATATATATATTTAGTTGTAGTTGGACACAATACCTTTATTTTTTATTTATTTATATGTGATGCTGTGGATCGAACCTAGGGCCTCGCACGTCCCAGGTGAATGCTATACCGCTGAACCACAACCCCAGCCCATATCTTCCTCTTCTTGCTTCTGCCCTCTCTTTCTGTGTCTTCATATCTCCCCCATCTTCTTTCTCTTCCCTCTTTCTCTCCTAATTCTATCCCTAGCTCCCTGTAACCCTTCTTGTGTATCTCTCTCTCCATTTCCCTCTCCATTTTCCTATCATCTTTCTGTTCCCTTTTATATCTGCCTGTTTTTCCTTCCTTTCTCCTTTTCTGGGCCTCTCCATTTCCCCCAAGACCTTCTAGCTCTGTTTCCTCACTTCTCTTTATTCTTTTTTGTTTTTTTGGTTAGGCCCCTTTACTACTTTGGGTCCATCCATCTATGTGAGTCTCCCTCTTCCTCTCTGTTCTCCACTCTCCTCAAGTTTCCTAAGTCCTGGATTCTGTCCCCAAACCAGACCCCAGATGTCCAGTCCTCTCCTCCCATGGGATTGTGGGAACTAGGGATGTCAAGAAGGTGGCAACTGAAGCTTGGGATGGGGTTGCCTAGCAACCATTGCATTCTCTCCAGCCTGTTTCTGTTGCCTAGTAACAGCTGCCTGCCCAGAGACAGGGGCGGGACTGGGTGAGGGGGGTGGCACTTCCTGGTTTCTTATTGGGGTGGGGCTGGTCCCTGGAATCACTCCTACCTGAGATCTCTAACATGCCTTGCTCCCACTTGGGTCACTGTGTGCATTCTCTAGCAGTGTCTGTCCTATCAGTGCCCAAGTGCTGGGAGCTCCTCCTGGTTGCACCTCGGAGCCTGAGCTTCCTTGTAGCAGTGCCCCAGTACTGCAAACTTATAGTCAGAGCAGGGTCCTGCAGAGCTGTGAACCCTTCACCAGCAATGTCCTGGGGGTTGTGCTTGTCACCCTGTCTAGCAGCCCTCCTAAGAGACTCTGCCTTCATATCAGCAGTCTCCCCTCAGCTTGGGGGTCTCCCTGCAGGTGGCGAGTGGGGGCCGCGGCAGCTGCGTCCCCATGAGGAGGGGAGGAAGATGCCGGCTGAGCTGCTGCTGCTGCTGATTGTCGCCTTCGCCAGTCCCAGCTGCCAGGTGCTCTCATCACTGCGCATGGGTGAGGTCCTATAGCAGCCCCTCTCTCAAGAGACCTCCTGCTGGGTCCTGGGGGTCCTTTTGGGAACCCATGCATGTCAGTCCCCTAAGATCCAGGATTCTGGGCCTCACATTCCCACATTCTTCAACAACAAGGGGAGCCCTGGCCCCCAACTCCTCCTTCCTCTGCACCTAGGAGTTGAGATCTCCAGTTCTCTCCAGTCTCAGATCCGAAGTCTAGACCCTTAGTCTCTATACCTGCCCTCATTTTAGACCCCAGCCCCTCTATTCTCAGGACCTAGGAGTCTGGTCCCCAACCCCTGTGTCCCCTCAGCTGCAATCCTGGACGACCAGACAGTGTGTGGCCGCGGTGAGCGTCTGGCCCTGGCTCTGGCCCGGGAGCAGATCAACGGGATCATCGAGGTCCCAGCCAAGGCCCGAGTGGAAGTAGACATCTTTGAGCTGCAGCGGGACAGCCAGTACGAGACCACGGACACCAGTGAGCGGGGCCACGGGGGTGTGGGGTGAGGCAGGGCAGTTGGGGCTCTCAGTCTGTCCCTCTGCCCTGACCCCCTCATCTTGGCCTTGTCCTCTCCTGAATCTGTCTGCCTACTACCTTTGTGTCTGCCTTCTCTTTCCCAGAGAAGGCTGCTGCTGGGTGTAGGTCCTGGGCAGTGAGGCAGGTAGCTTAAGGATGGGTCAGCAAAAGCATGCTGAAGGAGGCTAGACTGAAGCAGAACTTTGGCAGGTGAACAGAATGTAGAGAGTGACACTGTTCCCAGCACACCTATGGAGCCCAAGCCTGCCACATGATAGGGGTGTGGAAGTGTTTGAATATTGAATGAATGAATGAATGAATGTTAATACACGCTGGAGATATTGACCTTTGCAAGCAGCTGTGCTGGAGATATTGACCTTTGCAAGCAGCTGTCTTAAACCATGTTTAAGAGCTGAGGATGTAGCTCAGTGGTAGAGCACTTGCTTAGCATGTCACGAGATTCTAGGTTCTATCCCTAGCAACACCAAGAGGAGGAAAAAAAAAAGATAGCATGATTTAGACAAGGTTTTCTTCTGTAGGCCTTATCAGAAGTTCTCTTTTTGGGGTGTGGTGTGTGTGTAGGGGGTTGTACCGGGGATTGAACCCAGGGGTACTGAGCTACATTCCCAGCCCTTTTTTATATTTTATTTAGAGATAGGGTCTCACTAAATTGGAGCCTCACTAAATTTTTGAAGCTGGCTTTGAACTCACAATCTTCCTGCCTCACCTCCTGAGCCGCTGGGATTACAGGCGTGTACCACTGCACCTGGCTTTAGAAGTTTTATTATGTTCATGTAATATTTCAAATCACCAAGAGGGAGAATGGGGCACAGCATTTCCTAGATTTTTTTGACTGGTGCAGCATAGAACATGGTCTGGGAAAAGTGGGGTGGTGGAAAGTAAGAAGGCAGATGGCATTGTGTCTGGAGCTGCGGGGCAGGAGGAAGAAGTTGGAGCCAAGGAATAGAATGTGGGGTTGAGGCCATCCTGACTACCTGAATTCAGGGCACATTTGAGAGAATCATGAGTGGTTCCTGGGCTAGAATATGACAGGGCAGTGGGAGGCAAAATTGGGCAGATTGGCAGCCTGGCTTAAGGAGGCCTGCAGTGCCAGGGTAAGAGACACCACCTTTAGCTAAGGCAGTAGGGAGTTGCCAATGGGTTTAGACTAGGGACTAGGCTTTTAGAAGGGGAATCCAGAGGCTGAATTTGAGTGATGCATGAAGAGGCTGGTACTTGCCTGACCTGGGAATCCAAAGTAGGACGGGACAGAGGGATTAAAGAGTGGGGGACAGGTATAAGAAATCTTGGAGACAAAGAAGAGAGAGGAGTTGGTGATTAATGACTAGAGGGAAAGAGGCACCTGGTCTGTGCAAGTGGTGGGACCTTCACAAGTGTGGAAGGCACAGAAGTAACAAGTTTGGAGGAAGATGAGATGTTCAGTTTTTATACTTTTAGTTAAATATGGCAGAAACTCAACTCAGACTGGTTTAAGGAAAAAAGAGATATTATATCTAGGGGCTTAGCTTACTTGTAAAGCACTTGCCTAGTCCCTGGGTTCTATCCATAGCAATACACACACACACACACACACACACACACACACACACACACACACACACAAGATCAGGTCGCTAAAAGACCTACAGACTAGGGGCTGGGATTGTGGTTCAGCAGTAGAGCATTTGCCTGACACATGTGAGTCATTGGGTTCTATCCTCAACACCACATGAAAATAAATAAATAAGCAAAATAGAGGTATTTTGTCCATCTAAACTAAAAAAAAAAAAAAATACTTATTTTTAAAAAAGTCCTGCAGGGCTGGGGATGTGGCTCAAGCAGTAGCGCATTTGCCTGGCATGTGCAGGGCGCTGGGTTTGATCCTCAACACCACATAAAAAAATAAAAATAAAGATATATAAAATAAAAAAAGAATTCTTAAAAAAAAAAAAAGTCCTACAGACTAATTTTAAGAGGCATGACTACATCTAGGTACTTGAATGATGTCCCAGAATTGTTCCAGGAATGGCTGGATCCAGAGGTTGAAATGATAGTCTAGGAATCTCTCTGTCTTTATCTCTGGGTCCTGTTTTCCTCTGAGTTGGCTTCATTTTCAGGAGTGCCCTTCTCAGCTGGTGGCAGGATGGCCGTTGCAGTTCAAAGCTCACATCTCACCAGTTTAGGAAACTCAATAATAATCATAGCAGAAGTTGGGGAAGGCTCTTTCTGGTCTGATTTGAATCCAGATCCATCTCTGAACCAGTCACTGTGGCCAAGAGGATGTGGCTTTGTGACTGGCAGGCCTGAGTCGGGTGCCAATCAATCCTGGGAAGTGCATAAACTGAGGGGCGGAGTGGTTTTTCCAGGAAAAGACAGCATTCTGCTATGAGAACAGGCACGAGCAGGCAAGAGCAGCAGCTGTCTGCCTCTGAGTCTTGAGACCCACATGTGATTTAGGGGAAGAAAGCAGGAGGAGTGAGTAGATGTAACAGAAAGGTGGTGTCTGGAGCAGACCCAGGGGACATTGGCTGCGGGTTCAGTGTGGAGGGAGTGCTGGGTGCATCCTAGGTGGCAACATGGCTGAAAAGATTGAAAAAAGAGGAAGGCAGAGGAACTGGCCCCCTGGTGTCTCTCTATCTCTGCTTTCCTTGATTTCTCTTAGTCTGACCTGAACCTCTGCCTTGTTTCTCTTCCTTTTGTACACTATATTGAGCAAGATCAGGGTTGGGCCTCTAGGACTGGGTAGATAGAGAAGCAGCAGGCATTTTCAAGTGTCCAGGTCATCTCCTAGTCCAGGCTGTGCCCTATCGGGTGGGGTAGGAGAGGAGGCCAAGAATCCCTGACTCTGGTCTCTTCGCTTCCCCTTACAGTGTGCCAGATCCTGCCCAAGGGGGTTGTGTCTGTCCTAGGACCCTCTTCCAGCCCAGCATCTGCCTCCACTGTGAGCCATATCTGTGGGGAGAAGGAGGTGAGACATGGATTGCGGGGTTGGGGGTGAGTGGTCCCTGGGAGGTGAGGGCTGGGGAGCAACAGGATGGAAGCAAAAGCTCCCTCTCTGTCCAGATCCCCCACATCAAAGTGGGTCCTGAGGAGACGCCCCGCCTTCAGTACCTTCGCTTCGCATCTGTCAGCCTCTACCCCAGTAACGAGGACGTCAGCCTGGCAGTCTCCCGAATCCTCAAGTCCTTCAACTACCCCTCGGCCAGCCTCATCTGCGCCAAGGCTGAGTGTGAGGGAGGAGAACTGGATGTTTTGTTTTGATTCCCCCCAAATGTCCCTTCCCATATGGTTGTTCAGTCCCCCCTGGCTAGGAGCCCTGGGCAACCTGGGTATTAGGCTTTCCTAGTAGTCCCCACTGTCGTTTTCCCTTTTAGGAACTAAGACCTCTGGTTCCACAGACCCCTTCTTTCCCCAGAGGTACCCAGTTGGTCCACAAATGGTCACTGAGTATCTGCTTCGTCCAACCTTCTGCTAGGCCCTGGGGAGATTGGCAGGGAACAGTGCTAGGCAGGTCTCTGCCTGCACAAGACTCTATCTAGGGGAGGCTGCAGGTCATTGAATTTTTGGGACCCAGACTAGTGTATGGGGCCTCTGGGAGGGCCCCAACCTATCTGGGAGGTTCAGAGCCTGTGTCTGAGAAGAGGACATCTAAGCTGAACCTGGAGGGCATATTCCAAACAGAGGGCTTGGCAGGGGCAGAGGTGGCTCTCTGAGATGCTCAGGAATGCTCCTGGCTGGAGTATAAGAGCAGTGAAGCAGGAGGCAAGTGAGCCATGGAAGTTTTCTAAGCAGGATAGGGCAAGGGCACACAGCCAGTTTCATGTTATAGGAAGAGAGTGGGTTGGAGAAGGACACACGAGACTGGGAGACCAATAAGAAGCAAGGAAAGATAATGTGGTTTTGGGCCCAGGTGGTAGAAATCAGAGTAGAGAACCAAGGTGGATTGAGGGAATAGAGGAGGGTGGGGAGGCCAGGGTCAGCCATGGCAACAGAGAGAACAACAGTCAGCTCGAGGAGCACATGCTGGGTATAGCAAGTCTGTCTTAGACATCCAAGTGGTCAGTCTGGTAGGTGTGGAGCTTGAAAGAGGGCAGATTGTGCTCTGTAACCTCTGGAAGGAATTCCTGTTTCCAAGGGGGCTCACCGAGCATCTGATGGGTGCCAGACACTGTTGGTGTTAGTGACCTCCAGTGAGTGAGGCAGACAGAAATCACTCTTTGTTAAACCTCCATTCCGAGAGGTGTTAGGCAATAAACACTGTAAATAAGCACTTGCTATGGTTAGACACAGTAAGGTCTGTGAGGACATGGCAGCCAGTAATAAGGATTGGGAATCTGGAGGGGGCGTGGAGGACATTTTTAAACAAAATGATGGTCTCAGCCCTGAAATGGTGGGTTCGGACCTTGTTGGGAAGGTGATTTTGAGTAAGGCCTGGAGAAGATGGGGACCTGAGAGAAGAGAGTTCCAGATAGAGGGAACAGCCAGGGCCAAGGCCACAGTACAGAAGCATGATTATTGTGTGTGCAGAGCAGCAAGGAGGTGTTTGTGGCCAGAGCTGTGTGAGTAACAGGGAGAAGAGATGTGGAGCCATCAAAGGGCTTGATGCAGAGCAGGAGGCCACCTATTGACATCATTTTGGCTGCTGAGTAAGAAACAAACTTATAGGAACCAATGTGGCTCTTGCAAGAGGCAAGAGATGGCTGTGGGCTTGGGTCAGGTAGTGATAGTGGGATGGCAGAATGGGTTCTAAAGTGTTTTGAAAGGACAGCCTGGATGGGCTAGGTGTGGATGAGGGAGGTGGAGCTAGAGAAAGCCAGGCTTCCATCGAGGTCTGGCCTGAGCCACTGTCAGGCTGCAGTTGCTGTTCACCCAAAGGTGGAAAATGGGGCAGGGTAATGTGGTTTTGGCAAGAAAACAGGGATGTTGAATGTGATGTCATACATCCCAGTGAAAGTGTGGGAGAGGCATTTGGAGATCTGGGGAGGGGTCTAGGCTGAGATTTTACTTGGGAAGGATCTGGGCATTAGGTCCCTGAGCCCAGTGCCCTGAGGCCCCAGCTGCACTGGGGACAGCCATACCATGTTCTTGGCATGCCCTCTAGTTCTCTACCTGCTGCCCTGTGTTGGGGAGGAGAAAGGAGTGTCTGCCCCGTGTCTGGCACTCAGAAAGCAGGGCCTAAGCCAAGGCCTGACCCTCCCTCAGGCCTGCTGCGATTGGAGGAACTGGTCCGTGGCTTCCTCATCTCCAAGGAGACGCTGTCTGTGAGGATGCTGGATGACAGTCGGGACCCCACACCGTTGCTCAAGGAGATCCGAGATGACAAAGTGTCTACCATCATCATTGATGCCAATGCGTCCATCTCCCACCTTGTCCTCCGCAAGGTGGGCCCTCTCCACTGTTTCTCATTTCAAAGGACCAGGGACAGAAACCTTGGTAACTGTGACCACATCACTCAATGCTCAGGGTACTCAATGATGGAAGAGGATATCAAGACCCTCTTCTTACACGCAACTGATGATTATAAGGCTCATTGCCTGGCCTGGCTGCTCCCTTGACATGTGGTCCTGGACAGTCACCTTGTCTTTCTAGGAAGTAAGGACAGTGATAGTTCCTACCTCAGTGGCTTGTAGTGAGGGTTGGTGAGTGAATGGCTGGGAAAGTGTTTAGCACAGTACTGAGTTGAGGTACTTACTGTGAATCTTTAATTTGACTGTCACTCTGCAGGACAAGTGTCATGAGCATTTGGTAGATGAAGAAGCTGAAGTTTGTGGGGAGTACTGGCTCAAGGACACACAGGAGGGCCCAGAGCAATAGGACCTTCCCCCGGGGGCTCAGCACATTCTGTCTACCAGTGATCCACACTCATTAATCATTGATTTGCTTCCCTGTTCTTAATTTTTCTTCATAATCAAATTTGTATTATTTTTCTCTGCTTTTTTTTTTTTTTTTTTTTTTAATTAAAACCATATGTCATTGCTGTTAATAGCCCACAGAAAGAAGTGAAAGTGGACTCTGGAGGCAGGATGGCTTAGGGAAAAGGTTTCAGGCTCAGGAGGCAGGCCGGTCTGGGCAGGCAGCCTAGTCCCTCCGGTGGAGCTATGTGTGGTCTTCTTTCTCTCTCACCTTGCCCTTCCCTGATAGCCACATGTAACCCTCAGCTCCTGCCATGCAGGAAATACAAGTTGATGCCCTGTAATAATTCCCATGGCAGGTCAAGACTGGGCACTCATGGTGTGGAGAGGTCTTCAAGCCTTGTTCTTGAGGACTATAAGAAAGGGAACTCAAAAAACGAACCTCAGGATTAAAATGGGTGACCTCTGGTTGTGTAGTGCTTTTCTGAGCTCATATGTGATGGTGCTGAGTTCTACACATTAGCAGCTCAACACCTTTTGGGCAATGTGAGGTTTAAGGTTAAGTTCCTGTCCTCGTCCAGCCTGTTTCTGAGGTTTTCCTTTATTTCCAGAAGGAAGTCTGCCAAGTTCCTTTATGAGGAACAGTAGGCATTTGGGGGCACTATTGTCTCCTCTAACAAATCTCTGCTCACCTGGGGCATCAAGGGATCGAGATCTCCCTCTGCCCTCACCTGTCTCCTCTGTCTTTCTGTTTCTGAATGTCTCTTACTGTGTTTCCTATTGGATCTTGTCAGGCCTATCACTAAATCTCTCTTCCTTTCTTGGGTTCCCTGATTGCTGCCTGCTGGACCTCCATCTCTCATGCCACCTCTTGGCTTCTGTGTTCTCCAGGCCTCGGAGCTGGGAATGACCTCAGCATTTTACAAGTACATCCTCACCACCATGGTGCGTACCCCTGCCAGCCCCCAATCACCTCCCACCGTGTCTGCCCCACTTGGGATTTAGCCCCAGCACTTACCACCTCTACTTGGTCTCAGGACTTCCCTATCCTGCATCTGGATGGCATTGTGGAGGACTCTTCCAATATCCTGGGCTTCTCCATGTTCAACACCTCCCACCCCTTCTATCCTGAGTTTGTACGTAGCCTCAACATGTCCTGGAGGGAGAACTGTGAAGCCAGCACCTACCCAGGCCCTGCGGTAAGCAGAAACACCCAGACACACTGCACAGATGCTTCCAGGGGCCCCTTTCAGACCTTATTGAGATCATACTCAGAACCCTCTGGCACCCAAGAGGCCTTTCAATATGATGCTGTGACAAGTCTAACCCGTGTCCTCCTCTTCCCTGCTTCCCACACTGCTGCAGCCACACCAGCCTCCTTGTAGTGCCTCTGCTGCCCCAGTACATGCACAGCTCTGGCCTTTGATACGTCCTTCCCTCTGCTTCCCATGCACTTTCCAACAGAACAATTGGCTGCCCCTCATCTCCAGGTGTGTGCTCAGATATCCTCCTGGCTGTAAGACCTTCCTTGGTTCCTCTATCTTTAAAATGGAAAGCAACCACTTTTTAGCTCCCTTCCCTGTTGCCTTCTTCCCTGCAGCAATAATATTTAATCACCATGTGGCTCACTTGATATTCTACTTACATATAGATGAAGATCTGTAGACTATAACTTCCATGAGGGCAGGCATTTCTGTCCATTTTGCTCACCATTGTACCCCCTGCACCTAAAACAGCCTGGCTCATGGTAGGTGTTTGATAATATATGTAATAAATGCAAACATACAAAGGAGGCTTATTTATGTGTATTTGTTCATAGACACCTATTCATATGCCAAGATACTAAGACATTTCTGCCTGCACTAAAGTACCCACAGATGCCAAGATGTGCAGTCACAATGTGTGTATGCAGAGACATCACACTGACACAGGCAGAGGTACATTAGTATTCACCCCTGTATATACCAAATGGCACACTCAGCCCTTCATACCATCCCAGATAAGGCACATGCTCACATGAACACATGCATGCACCTGCCACAGTCACAGCTTAGTAGCCAGGGCATATAGAACACTCATGGTGTACCAGGCCCTGTTCTGAGCATTTTATGAGCTTTTTCTCCTTCTTGTCCCACAGTAGTTCTCAGAGGTGGTTACTACTGCTATTCCCATTTTATAGGGGAGGAAACTAAGGCTTAGAGAATGGTAGGGACATGGCCATAGCATCAGGAAACAGCAGACCTGGGCCTCCATCAGAGTCCCTGCCTCCCTGATCCCACACCCACCCTGCATACTCCAGACACGCTCAAAACAGGGCAGGGGCTGTCTTCCTCACCTGCATTGATCATGCAGACATAGGTCTGCTGGCGTGCCTGCCTCTGTGGGAGACACATCTGACCCTCCAGGCAAACCCTCTCAGATGTGCCTTCCCTAGGGAGACATGGCCATACACAGTCTGGCAGAGCTATTCCTACCAAGGCTTGGGACAAAAAAGTACTTTCCCATTGTCATCCACATGTCCTAAGGGAGACCAGAGCTCTTTCCTCCCTCCTGACCCCCTGGTTTCCCATTCCTGTGAAGACAGGAACCATCCATGAGGGGCTTCAAGGCCCTCCCCCCAGCTAAACTGCCTCTTTCTCTTCCTACCTGCTTCTGCTCACTCCAGCTGTCAGCTGCCTTGATGTTCGATGCCGTGCATGTGGTGGTGAGCGCTGTCCGAGAGCTGAACCGCAGCCAGGAGATTGGTGTCAAGCCGCTGGCCTGTACATCGGCCAACATTTGGCCCCATGGGACCAGCCTCATGAACTACCTGCGCATGGTGAGCCGGGAGCAGAGAGCATGTGGGAGGTGGGCAGTGGTCACCTCCGATGGGGACACTCACCATGTCCACCCTGCGGCCCTCTGCCCTCTCCTCTACCTCCAACCCCTCCTACCTACCGCCTTTGGGCTTCTTCTGGGCCTCCTCCTCATTCTTGCATCTTGTCTGTCCATTCCCAACTGTACTCTGCCTGTCTGGGCTGTATGCTCTCTCTGGGTCCTACTGTCTTGCTCCTGGTCTGCTTCCTTGTGCCATATCCCCTTGTTTCCTTGTGTGCTGTCTTCTTTTTTGACTGTGATCCCTTTCCTGGTCCCTCTCCTGTTCCTTCCCTTCCCATTTCTGTGGTTGTCTCGTCTCCACTGGGTCTTTCTGCCCATCTATGGGCCCTGCCACCCCTCCCTCTGCCCCACCTCCCGCCCTGCTAGGTAGAGTATGATGGGCTGACCGGGCGGGTCGAGTTCAACAGCAAAGGGCAGAGGACCAACTACACCCTGCGCATCCTAGAGAAGTCCCGGCAGGGCCACCGTGAGGTGAGCAGGCCCAGGGTGATGTCAGAGCCTTGCTGGGATTTGGGTGGGGTGGGCCTAGAGACTGCTGTGTCCCTGGGCAGGGCCTGGGGCTGATGGCGCCCTCTCTGCCCCTAGATAGGGGTGTGGTACTCTAACCGGACCCTGGCCATGAATGCTACCACCTTGGACATCAACCTATCACAGACGCTGGCCAACAAGACACTGGTGGTCACAACCATTCTGGTGAGTGGCCCTGGGGAAGGAGGGTGCTATAGGTTAAAGGGTCCAAATGTTGGGCCTTCCCTGAGGAGTGGTCCAGCTTTATGCCAGCTTTCTCTGAGGTGGAGGGATACTTTACTGGCATAGGTTACATTGTACCAGCTATCAGGGGATGTGGCCCATGTATCCACTAACTCCCTACTGTGATCAGGTGTCATCATCCTAACCACATGGGAGCCAGATTCAGCCTTGGGCTCTTCACATGTCTGGCCTATGGTGGGTTCTCCATAATAGTAATTTCTACAATGGTTGTTTCGTTAAACTTGCCAACTTAGTATGTTGACACATGCCAACTTATTTAGTATCCATCCCAAGATGTGGAAGCTACAGATCAGAGAGGTAAAGCAACTTGCCCAGGGACATAGCACAAATACATGACATAGCCAGTACTGGAAGCTATGTCTTTAAGGATCCAGAGTCTGAATCTTAAGTGCTGTGCTCGGAAGCTCCAGTCCTCTCCATACCTGAAGACCAGATAAATAAATGGTTCTGTAGCCTTCAGGTTTCTATTCCTGCATTTTATCAAGTCAAGGGTGGAGGGGTCTTGGGGTGTCAGTGATCATCCACTGCACCAGGCACTGTGCTGGGCCCTTACAGATATCGCTCTTGAGACCTCACAGTAGCCTGTGAGGTTGATTTATTTCCTCTCTTTTGATAGTAAGGAGACATCATGCAATGAGCCCTAGTGGGCCCAAGTGTCAGGCTTAGAGTCTGCGCCCTCCCTTTTGCACCCTGCTGCCTCCCATAAAGTCAGGGAGGTTCTGACGCACAGGGCCTGGTGAGAAGGGGCTTCCCTGAGCAGCTGCGCCTGAAGACAGGACATGCTGGGCAGCCACACTCTTCATAGCAGCCAAGTCCAGAACCTGCTGGCTTCCCTTGTCCAAGGGGGCTGCTAATAGCTGTGGAGGCCAAGGTTCAAAGAGGATTTCTAGAAGGTTCCACAGGATGTCAGGGGTCCCATAAGTATCAAATCACAGAGTTCTTCCCTTGGTTTCTAAAAAGGAAACTCCTGATCTAAAGTGGAACTGGAATCTCTCTGGAGAAGGGCCAGTGAGCTTGTTGCAAAGAGACAGATGGCCTGCAGACAGGAAACCAGACACTTCCTAATAGCCTCACCAAGGGGCCCTGAGGGCTGGGCTGGCATGGAGCAGTGGGCACCTCTGTGTGTGTAATGTGTAGTCAGTCCCTGAAGGCGCCTGGAGGCAGAAGCACAGAGGTCCTTGGGGAACAAGGGTCAGAGTTCAGGAAGAAGATGTCAGGTGAACCAAGCCATGACCTGGCTCTGAGTCTCTCACATTCTCCCTTCTTCTCCCTGAAGCCTGAGAGCCGATATTATTCTTTTCTTTCTGAGGTTCATTTTCCTCTTGATGGGTTGGTTCACTCA
This sequence comes from Ictidomys tridecemlineatus, assembly GCF_052094955.1. Taxonomy (NCBI): domain Eukaryota; kingdom Metazoa; phylum Chordata; class Mammalia; order Rodentia; family Sciuridae; genus Ictidomys; species Ictidomys tridecemlineatus. The sequence goes on along the minus strand of NC_135491.1, from coordinate 12,034,301 downwards.
CCCATTCCACAAATATTTCTAAAGCTGCTATGTGCCTGGCCTTCACACAAATTCTGGAGGTACAGAAATAAGTCATAGGTGCTCTCAGGTGGCACTGGGGAGGTGATCTCACCCTGAATATAGTCCTTGCAACCCAGGGTATTGAGGGGTTTCCTGACAAAGGAGGGACTGATGCAGCTGCAGCGGCCTGAGGAAAGCCTCAAGAAGAGGTGGCGTCAGATGGGGTTTTGGAAGTTGCATAGGACTATGGTGCAGAACATCCTGGAAGCAGGAGCAGCAGGAGCGGGGGCCTCTGGATGTTTGTTAGTTTGGATGGGAGACAGTGGCCTCCATGTGTACAACAGGATGTGTTTCCTTTCTTTTTGTGGTGCTGAGGATAGAACCCAGGGCCTCACACATCTAGGCAAGTGTTCTACCACTGAGTCACACCTACAGCATTCACCAGTTTCTGACATGGGTTTTTGGGCAGGGCCTGTGTCAGAAATATGGGGATTCAGGTATGAGTCACTGATACCTTGGCTAGACGTGGGTCAGGACTTGTCTCATTCCCTACTCTGTCCTCAGGGCCTAGGATAGTGCCTGGCACCTACAAACATGAGGTGTGTGGATCGTGATGGGATAGATGTGGTCCAGGGGGGCTGTGGGGCAGAAGAAGGGAGGAGTCTCTGGAGGCCTGCTTATGCTTGCTCTTTACTTGGAAGAGAGTGCTGAGCAGGAAGGGCAGCGCCAGATTCTGATGTCAGAAGAGCTCCTGGGTCCACATTGGAGGATGCTGGAGAGAAGACGCCTGGGTGGGAGGAAGGGGAGTCTGATGAGGATGTTAAGAATCAGGGCAGACAGGACCAGCTGGGTGAGAGCGGAGGAGGCCACATGATGGGGTGCAGGCTGGAGCTGTCTCTGGGGTGGGAGCTGTTTTAGTCAGCTTTTGTGTTACTGTGACCAAAAGTCCTGACAGGAACAATTGGAGGAGGAAAAGTTTATTTAAGAATCACGGTTTCAGAGGTCTTAGTCCTTAGATTGCCAGCTCCATTCCTCAGGGCTTGAGGTGAGGCAGAACATCATGGTACAAGGGTATGGTGAAGGAAAGCAGCTGAGAACATGGCACCCAGAAAGGAGAGGGCGGGCCGGGGGCGCGCTCCACTTGCCAGATATGCCCTCCGTGACCCACCTCCTCCAGCCACACTTTACCTGCCTTCAGTTACTACTCAGTTAATCCCCATCTGGGGATTAATTTACTGATTGGCTTAAGGCTCTCATAGCCAAATCATTTCACCTTTAAACCTTGTATTGTCTCACACATGAGCTTTTGGGGGACATATCATATCTAAACCATAATAGGGGCACTCAGCTCTGGAGCTGCAGAGGGTGAGCTGGCTCTGAGGTTGCGTGAGGTGGGGGTATAGAAGTCCTGAGGACATGAGGTTGGGCTGGGACCTGCCTTCCTCAGCCCAGCCTCAGGCTCTGGCACATAGTTAGTTCTGATGATTCTTTTCCTCAGTCTGTGGCCTCACTCCAGTCTTTGGTGACTGGATGGCAGTATGTGCCCCGACTGTGGGGCAGTCAGACCTTAATCCATTCCTGGCTCCCATTCAAGGTCTCTAACTATCCAGTTTCCATACCTTCATCTGTAAAATGAGCCCAGTGGGCCACCTCAAGAGGACACAGGAGCAGTGCATGTGCTCGTCCCTGCAGTGCCCAGCATACAAGACCACCAGGTGCACCAATGCTCTCCCTCACCCTTCCGCACCCTCTTGTACTTGCATCCATGAAGAAAATAGCTGCCACTGTGGCCAACACCTCTGAGCACTGTGCACAGTCCTTTGCTGGTGTTACTCAATTTCCATAGCAGCCCTGCAATCAGTATCTTTATGACCCTGTTTTTCAGATGAAGAAACTAAAGACACAGGGGGGCTTAAGTGACATGCCAAAGGTCACAGCGAGAAGATAGTAGAGAGAAGAGCCGATTTAGGTTGACAAAACCTATATGCCCGTCCTTTGCACTCTATTGCCCCAGGTTCTGATGCTTCTTGAGTCTTCAGAGTGGTGTTCTGGGCCTGGCACTGCTGTTCACAGTATTCATAACACAGTGGGGCTGGGCTAGATCAAGGTCATATAACTGTATTCCAGGAAGTCACAGACATGGATTTGAGTCCAGGGCAATCAGCTTTTGAAGCATGTTCTAGAACCATCCTCCTTTAATTTTGTTTTTACTTTCAGGAGATTTTTTTCCCCTTGCGGTGCTGGGCATGGAACCTAGAGACTTGAACATGATAGGCAAGTGTCCCACCACTGAGCTACATCTCCAACCTCAAGAGACTTTGAAATATAACATGCACTTAGAAACTTGCAGAAATTGTAAATGTAACTTCACAGAATTTTCAAAATCTGAACATATTCATGCTATCTATGCAACCAGCCCCCAACTCCTGAAAGCTCCTTGTGCCCCTTTCTGTCACTAACCTGCCCACCTCTCAACTTCCCTCACCAGAGTAGCTTTGCCTGCCTATGAACTTAATATAAGTGACATCATACTAGTAATCCTTATGTCTGACTCCCTTTGCTCATAAACTTTATGTTTATGAGATTCACTCCCATCATTGCATGTAGTTTAGACTTGTATGTTCTGTGATACAAAGTTACAGTTTACTTACCCATCAAATGTAGGTGGAAATTTGAATTATTTCTGATTTTCACTGTTATGAACAGTACTACTAGTTACATTCTCTCCCATGAACTTGTACTGGAATGTCTATGGCGGATGTTTCAGGGAGAGTTGCTGGGTCACAGGTGCATGTTTCAGCTTCTTAGCTACTGCAAAAGCGTTTTCCAAGTGTTTGCACCACTGCATTCCCTGAGCAGTGTATGATTGACAGTTCCAGTTGCTCTTCATTGTCCCCAGTGGTGAGTATATTAATAGGTACCAGTGATATGTGGTGGTTTTCATTTGTACTTGATCACTTTTTTGTGTTTATCAGCTATTTGGAAATCCTTCTTTGAGTTCTTGCTCAAGTCTTTGTCTATTTTTTAAAAATTGGGATATATGACCTTTTTATTAATTTCGGAGTTATTCATATACTGAATTCCAGTTCTTGGTGAGATATGTGTATTGCAAATACTGGCTCTCCTTTTATGGCTTACTTTTTTATTCTCAGTTGTATATTTTGATAATTTTACTAAGATCTATTTTATGCATTTTTTTGATTAATGTTTTAGAATTTAAGAATTCCTTGCTTACCACAAGGTTATGCAGGTATTTTATTTATTTTCTGAAAACTTAATAATTTTGCCTTTTACGTTTAAATCTGTGTTACATCTGAAATTGATTTCTATGTATCATGTGAAGTGGGAGGTGGTTAGAATAAATTTTTTCCCCACATGGATGTTTAATTGAACGGTACCATTTTTGTGTCTGTATGTGTAGGTATTGGAGAATTGAACCCAGGGCCTTGCATATTCTAGGCAAGTATTTTACCACTAAGCTACATTCTTAGTCTTTTAAAATTTGTCTTGAGATAGGATCTCACCAAGTCACTGAGGCTGGCTTCAAACTTTTGATCCTCCTGCCTCAGCATCCTGAGTAACTGGGATCATAGATGCATGCTACCACACCCAGCTGAATAGCACCGTTTATTAAAATGAACATTTTCCTCTCTTCCCCACAGACTTTTTTTAAAAAAATATTTATTTATGTATTAGTTGTAGTTGGACACAATATTTTTATTTTATTTATTTATTCTTATATAGTGCTGAGGATAGGATGTACTAGGCGAGCACTCTACCGCTGAGCCACAACCCCAGTCCCTCTTCCCTGAAGTCTTATCTTTATCATAAATCAATATTCATTTATGCATGATTTTCCTGATACTCCATTTAATTGTCCATTGCCCCTCTGTTTCTAATACCACATTGTCTTAAAATTATAGCTTAATTTAAATGTTAACTTTGTGTGGAGTTATCTACCAGTTTTGATGATCTTTAGGATTGCTTTGGCCTTTCTTGACCTTTTGCATTTCCATATACCAACCACGGAGTCACATCACCAGTCTTTTATTTTTTATTTTGAGACAGGGCCTCACTAGTTGCTGAGGCTAACTTTGAACTTGGGATCCTCCTGCCTTAGCCTCCTGAGCTGCTGGGATTACAGGAGGCATGTCCCCCTACCCCCAGCTGCATTTCCATAGACTTTTAAATATCAGACTTTAAAAAATTCATGACCTTGAGGGAGGAACAGAGATAATGAAAATCTAGGTAAAATAGAATTCAAAGGATAAAGGGGGTAAGGAGTGAGAAATCAGCCCCCTTTCCTCCCTAGTCCCTCATTTTTCTTTTCTCAGAGGCCACCATCCTAGAAATGTCTGTGCATGTACAGTCACATCCCTGTTCTTTCTGTCACAAAGAATAGCATATTGTACACGTTGTTCTGTAGCTTGTTTTTTTTCCTCTTAATATATCTTATAGACTTTGCTATTTTAGTAGTTGCCTGGGATTCTTTTATGACATCGATGATCTCTTTATCTTGTCTCAAATTAAGTTGTTTCAGTCATTGTTCCCACCATAGGCACTGCTGTGATGACTTTCCTGGACCTGTTTTTGGCTGTAGATGCACACCATTCAAGGGGAGCTCTTAGAGACAGACTCACAGTGCCCCACTGCCTGCTTGCCGTGTAGGACTTTCACCTTAGACTCTCTTTGCAGAAACCTGAAGATATTGGATTAGAGGCTTCTTAAAAACCTTTGGTTGGGAGGGTCCAGGGCTCTGAATCTTAGATTATTGTTTTCTTACCCTGAGTTCTATCTTAGGACTCAGTTTCTGTTTTTGTCTCTATAAGCTCGGACTCTGATTCTGAGACCTTAAACCCAATTTCCTCAATATTGAATTTGAAGATCAGCTTGGCATAGTGGAAGGAACAAGGGCTTCAGAGTGCACATTGGGTTGTGAATCTCAGCTTTGTCCTGTATCCCTTCCGTGGCTCTGCTTTAGCTGTGTGCCCTTGTGTTAGACGCTTTACCTTCCTAAGCCTCGTTTTCCTCCCCTGTATACCAAGAAGGCTGTATGAAAGCCTTCCAGCTCCAACATGGGTACTTCTCTTAGAATTCTTGATTTCTGAGCCTCTAATTTTGGTACCTGACCCAGAGCCCCGTCTCTGTGTCTGGTTTCTCCCATGTCCACATTATGATTCTGTCCAGTTGAGCTCAGTCTAGCATAGGTGGAGCAGAGCTTTAGAATCAGACTGACTTGTCCTACTGAGTTACTTATGACTTCATTCTCTGGACCTCAGTGTCCTCATCTCTAAAGCAGAGGTAATAATACCGACCTCCCACACTGACAGAAGAGCTGTCACACAGCAAGCCCACAAGAAATGCTAGCTGCTGCTGCTATTATTAGTATTATCTCACATTCCTGCTCCCAGTTCCACACTTTCGGATTTGAAAAGGCAGCTTGGTAGAGAAAGAGAAATACTGACTTCCCCCATCCTGTTGTCCCTCAGCTATGGACCTCTGGTCTCCTGGAGTCCAGCACCCATGACAGGAGGCTTCATGGGAGGTGATTCTATCTATTGCTATGTAACAAACCACCTCCAAACTCAAAGACTTAAAATAATAATGATTCATTAGTTCTTGAGATTCTGTGGGTTAAGTGGGCAGCTCTTGGCTGGTCTTGTCTGGGCTCACTGTGGCTGTATTCAGTTGGTGGCCAGATTTCACAGGAAGGGCCAGGATGCCTCTAGGTGCTGGCTCTTGGCTGGCCCGCCTTGGGTCTACTCATCATCCAGCAAGCTAGCCTGGATTTCTTTACATGGGTATCCCTGAGAACCATTCTGAAAGCAGAAGCTCTAGAATTCACACATTCTGTTGGCCAAAGCAAGTCATCAGGCCAGCTTGGCCCAAGTAGTGGGAAGGTAGACTGTACCTGGAAGAGGCAGCAAAATATTATGTTCTCATCTATCACAGAGCTCACTAATTATAAATGGTGACAGGTCACGCCCTTTAGGAACCTCAGTGTACACATGTGTAAAGATGAGTCTAATATTGTTTATTTATTTAGGGATGCTTGAGATTGAATCTAGGGCACTCTACCACTGAAATAAATTCCCAGCCCTTACTATTTTTTATTTTGAGACAGGATCTCACTAAATTGCTCATGCTGGTCTTAAACTTGCAATCCTCCTGCTTCAGCCTTCTGAAGGATTACAGGCATGAGCCATCACACACACACACACACACACACACACACACACACACACACCCCTAATATTGCTTGTTTTAGTGTAAGGTATCTGTGAGGAACTAAAGTGAGGTAATGGAGAAAACACATACAGCTGGTGCTTATTACAAGGTGCTTAATTGCAAGGTAAACTCTCTCTTACTGTGGTTCATAACTAAATACACGGTAATCATCATGGATGTTATGACCAAAATTTTCTACTGGTTATTTCCTAAGTTATTTCACTCATTAGTTCAAAGAGACACTGTACAACAACCATTTAGACAATCACTGTGTCAAGATAGGTTTCCCTTTTGTATGATCATCTCCTCATTACTTGTCTTACTAGCATTTGGGATGTTCTCTTTGCTTTTGTGTTTCTTTGGCACAATGGGGTCAGTAAACTTGCTTACAACCCTCAGAAATAAGCATCTGTGTAGCAAAAGGCCAGGAATTACAAACTGGCAGGTGTGTGTGTTTGGCCTGCAGAGCATTAAAATAAATGGTATTAGAATTTGAATTAGTTGCTAACATTTATAATCAGGAGATTTTACGAAACAATCTAGGTTTCCAAATTCTGTTGAAATCGCACCATCTGGCATCTCAGGCCTGCTTCCCTCATAGTAGTGCTGGGCTGGAGCTAAATCCTGGTAGGGGACACATTCTTTGGTCCATTGGTGGCTCATGAATTCAGCTTATTAAGTCACTCCTGGTAGCATGAAAAAATGAAATAGGGCAGAAAAGAAAATACCAGTGTACTGTCTATGATCACTAAGGGCAAGGACTACTTTGTGGAATTAAATCTAGTTATGTGTGTGCATGTGTTGGGGGTGACTTGAGTTGCAAGGTAAACTCTCTCTTACTGTGGTTCATAACTAAAAAAAAACAGAAAGCCCTGTTCCAGTTTGACACAAGCTCTATCCAATCCTATTTTCTTCCAATCTCTCTCCTCCCTTATAGGCATTTCAGCTGGAGACCAAGGAACATCAGGTTGGCTGAGGAGATTAAGATGGATCCCTGGAATCTGCTAGGAGCTGGCAGGGTTCATGTGCTTTCCTCCCAGATTTCAGGCCCTTTTCCCACTTGGAGCATTTGTAAGTGAGGACGTGTGCAGTGAATCTGTCCTCCCAACTCTGCAAGCAGATTGCTGCTCTGGCTGCCTGGTCCAGGCCCTTGAGGCTCACTGAGGCTCTGGGATCCCCAATCCAGCTGGAGATATCCAGTCTTTGACCCCTGCTCTCTTTGCTTACCCAGGAAAACCCATATGTCATGCGACGACCCAACTTCCAGGCCCTATCAGGGAACGAGCGCTTTGAGGGCTTCTGTGTGGACATGCTTCGGGAGCTGGCTGAGCTGCTGCGCTTCCGATACCGCCTGCGGTTGGTGGAGGATGGGCTGTATGGGGCGCCTGAGCCCAATGGCTCCTGGACAGGCATGGTTGGCGAGCTCATCAACCGGGTACGTCTGGGCCAGGGATGGGGAAGAGGTCTTGGAGTGGGCAAGTGAGGGAGGGAGGGCAGCAAGTGGAGCCTCAGAACCTGCCTGGCACATGGCAAAAAAAGAGTCATTAAGGGCCCCTCCGCCAGCCTGGGTGATAGGGGCTGGGCACCTGTGCTTGGGAGCCCCATGAGGCTGGACAGTGTATCACCCCATGCCCCCTGTCCCCCACTGGCCACCTTGGCTTAATCAGTGCTCAAAGATTTATTGAGTGGATGAAATGACACAGAGTGGGGATGGAGTGCAGATCTGAGTGATCATGTCAGGCTTCCTGTAGGAGCTGAAACCCAGAATAGGGGCTTGCCTTGTTTGTGTGCTCTGCCCAGTATTGTAAAGGAGGACTGGCATATTGTGGGCATCGAGAGATGCTTCTCAGACTTACACATTCACTCAGTCAGTAGTTTTGGAATACCTATGGTGTGCCTTTCCCCTTGTTGGGCATGAGATATAGCAAGTGGGGAGCACCATAGACCTGGATCCTACCCCTAAGAACTTCAAGTCTTTTTAGGGTTCAGGAAGCAAATGATCATACCCTAGAGCCATTTGGTCTAAAATGGAAAAAACTCAAGAGGAGGGGCCCATGGCAGGCACTGGACCCAGGTTCCACAGAGGGCTTTCTGGAAGAGGCAATGCCCAAATCATTTCATGGAGGGCATGAAGAAGTCAGCAGGTGATGGGGTACAGGAGGGGGATGTATTTGGAGCAGAGGAAACAGCATCTACAAAGCTGGGGGGCCTGAGAGAATGGGGAGCTCTGGAAGAGCTAGCTGGGCCTGCAAGTGGGCATCCTGCAAGTGGATGAAGGTGAGGAGGGATAAGAGGCAGGGCCATGGGAGGCAAGGGCGCAGTGCAAAGAATGTTTTGGAGTCAGACCAACCTGAACTGGAATCCTTGGGTGAGTCATTTCTTTTCTTCAAATCCTTTTTTCCCCTCCCTAAGGTAGGGATAGGACCTAACAGGTCTGTGGTGAGTAGAGACAAGTTCCTCACACACTTGCTTATCAGACAGTGGGGACCAAGGTGGTGTTCCTATTTCTATTCCAGTTGGAGAAATTGGGAGGGTACATGGCAAGAGACAGGACTGTGCCAAACAGGCCCCAGTTTAAGTCACATTCAAAGCTAGTGTGCAGAGCAAGGAACTGGCCAGGAACCGTCAGGGTGGCCTTGACATTGGACTTGGCTGAACACATCAGAGATTCTTAGCTCCTATCTCTCCTGTGCCAGAATTTACTACATCCAAGCCCCTGAATGTCACCAGGATAGACATGAGTAGGGCACTTTGCTTGACAAGGACATTTATCCCTTACGGCACTGATATTCAAGTTATTCTGACTGGAACTTTTTTCTATTATTGAAAGCTTCTTCTGAATCCTGGACAAAAGGAGAGCTCCTCTGGTGGAGCAGAGTCTCTGAGTCCTGGCTGCGTGGTCTCCCCCCCCCCAAACTCCCGGGGCAGGCCCTGAGGCACTGCCTCCTTGTCAGGCTGCCATCTGGTTTGAAAGCTTCTGTCCCAGGGTGGGTTTTAAGGCCTGAAGCCCAAAGAGCCCCTGATGAGACAGAGGGCAGAAGCCCAGAACTGGTGGCCCTGCTCCCACCAGACTGCTAAGCTTCCCATGACCACAGTCTGGTCCTCAGTCAAATGAGCTCGGAAATTTTCTTTGATTAGGAACCCTAGAAATAGGCTCTGGGGCTGGGGTTATGGCTCAGAGGTAGAGCACTCACCTACCATTCTTGAGGCACTGGGTTCCATCTTCAGCACCACATAAAAATAAAATAAAGATATTGTTATAACAAAATAAATATTAAAAGAAAGAAAGAAAGAAAGAAAAGAAATAAGCAACTGAAGATCTATAAACTGCATGCCAGTTTATTCATCAAAAAAGAAGGAAATTCTGGAACAGTACTTATTCACAGCTGCCCAACCTTGGGCCAGTCTTAACCTTTGTGTTTCTGGACCTGCTCAGTGGGGTAGGCAAGATGATTTGGTGCTGGGGAACAAGCTTTTGTGATTGGTTGCTGTGACTTTAACCCCGAGTCTTGACTCTGCTGTGCCCCAGTTATGTGACCTTGATCAGGCTATTTAACCTCTCTATCACTTAGTTTCTTCAACTGTAAAATAAGTGTGAGCATGAAATGAATGAATCCACTTAAGAGGCCTAAAAAGAGCCTGGAGGGTAGAAAGTGATAAGTGCCTATGTCCTGTGCTCTTGTTGTTCTTATTCCTCTTGGTATGGCCAGCTCAAGAGTACATTCATGTTCTTATCCACTAGCTACCCAGCTAGTATTGATTGAGCACCTACTGTGTACTGGACCCTGTGCTTTATCCTGGGGTACAGTAGTGAACGAGGCGGATCTGGCCTAGCCTCTACTGCTGAGTGTAGTAAAGAGTTTAGGCCTCAGCAAATTAATGGGATGCTCTCAAAGACTTTGGGTTGGCTCCATTGTAGGAGGGAGTGCAGGGAGCAGTGGCAGCAGGACTAGTAAGGAGGTTCAGGGTGAGATGGTGTACGTGGGCCCCAATACAGCAGGGATGGAGACTTGGGGAGGGATTGTAGAGCCCAGGTCTTGGTGACAGCCTTGGGAGTGGAAGCAGGAGGGAAAAGGCAGGCGAGTGTTCTTCCCTTGTCTGACTGGGGCAGCTGGCAGCGATGACATTTATGGAGAGAACAGTGGAGGAGGAGCAGGCTGCGAATGCTAAGCAGGGTGGGGCTCAGCCTTGCTGAGTCTGCGCTGCCAGCAGAGCTATGTGGGAATCGCCACCACATCACCACGACAGCAGCAGCTGCTGTTGGCCAACTTCACACTATGTGCCAGGAATGTTCCAAGTGTTACTTAACTTCCTTCTCATAACAATTCTTCACAGTGCAGAGGTTCACTGTCCTCCTACCAATGTGAGATCTGGGGCTCAGCAGCAAAGGGACTTGCCCCCAACTCACAGTGCTGTAGCAGGTGTCTGTCCCCAGGCCCATGCCTTTTCAAAACCCCCAGCAGATACTAGAAAAGCCAGGAATAATGTAGAAATTCACTGTTGCTGATCAAGCACTCCTGTCCAAGCTCTGACTTGTGTTCACTCCTGGATGCCTCACGACCACCCAGCAAGGGCCTGGCATTAGCCCCATTTTCTCAAATGCATAGAGTGAGGCACCAAGGTACTATGTCCAGCCTGTACAACAAATGACTGAGAGAACTACAGTGGGCACCCCAGTGGACTAGCTAGGAGATGGAGAGTGAATTTCAGATGGAAGACAGCCCTGGATGCTGGCATCTCCCCATTCCCAGTCACCCTTGGCTTGGGTGTCAAATTATGGTCCCTTTATTCCACCCAGTGGCCACTGCTGGAATTGGCCTCCTCCTCCCTGTCGCTGCTTTGGTGTGAATTGAAGCTCTGCTCCTCAGCCTCCTCACAGCTGCCTGGCCTCATGTCTCAGTTGATCCTACAGCAGAATCTCTCTATAATTAAGTTTGAGCTGTCCCTCATACTTTAGGTGAAACTCCATGGCCTCAGGATAAAATCTGTGCCTTCTGGTCTGGCCCTCAAGGGTATCAGGTTAGGGTCCCAGGAACATACTCAAGTCAGATTTACAGGCCAGGAGCACAGGAGGTACCCCTGGAAACCTGCCCTGTGAGGGATTGCAGGAAGCAGGCATGGGCAGAGGGTGTAGTTGAGCTGCAATACAGGCCTGCTGTCCTATAGTCCTCCACCATGGACAGCTCCAGAGTTGGGATGGCCATCAAGGACATCCCTCCTAAGGTAATGGACCAAGCCTTTATGTCCCCCACAGATGCCATTGAACATGGAGTGACCTCGGGGTGGGTCACCTTGGGTGAAGGGCTGTCCTGTCTCCTATTGTCAGAGCTGAGAGCCATCAGCCAACAACACCCTGGGCAGCTAGAGCAGTGACTGCTCTGACAATGAGTGACGGTTGAGGAGCCACCATGCCATCCAGTATACCAGCACACCAATTTGGAGCTGGACCACCAGCCCCAGATTCCCTGATGTCCCACAAAATCCCTGCCAGGCTGCTTTATGTCCAGAACCTCGCTTTCCCTTCCTGAAATGGGGCTCATATTTCCTCGCAAAGTATGGGGGAGTTAAATGCGGCTAATACCAGTCCCTTGCTGGGTGAGTCAAGGAGTGAATACAAGTCAAAGCCGGACAAGAGCCTGGACAGGAGTGCTTGATCAGCAACAGTGAATTTCTATATTATTCCTGGATTTTCAAGTATCCACTGGGGGTTTTGAAAAGGCATGGGCCTTGGGACAGATACTTGCTACAGCACTATGAGTTGGGGGCAAGTCCTTTTGCTGTTGAGCCCCAGATCTCACATTGGTAGGAGGACAGCCAACCTCTGGGCCATGAAGGATCATTATGAGAACTGTAGAACTGCTGTTCCTAACCCCCCCCCCCCCATGTAATGTCTGATTTCAGTTTTTTCTTTTTAAGGCACTGGGGGTTGAACCTAGGGGCACTCAACTACTGAGCTAAATCCTCAGTCCTTTTTTATTTTTTATTTTGGGTCAGGGACTACTACGTTGCCCAGTCTGGCTTCAAGCTTGCCATCCTTCTGCTATTAGCCTCCCAAGTAGCTGGTATTACAGGTGTGCATACCACGCCTGGCTGATTTCAACCTTCTTACTTATAGTCCTCATCAAATCTTGTCTCCTGGGGATGCACAAAGTCCCCTAGATGCCATTTTCAAATACCATATCACAATTGTCTTCCAATTTCAAAATTTTTATGCGTTGAGAAAATCATAGGTGAGAGAGAAAAGGAATATCAACACAGAATATCTCTGCTTTATGATTTTAAAAATTATCTCATTTTATGCATAGATTTTTGAGCCATTTTATATCATATTGTGTTTCAGGTTATAAAACAATATATGGTAAGTATAATTCCATTTCACACAAAATGTATATATACATCAAAAAGTTATAAGTGCTTCTGTATGCCATCAAAAGTTGTTGTATGGCTAGGAAGTAGACCAGTGTAGAGTGAATGCTTACATGTGCAAGGCCCTGAGTTCAGAAGTTGATCCAAGCCATGTAAAAACATTTTCTTTATGTTCATTAATTACATATGTAATACAAAGTGATGCAAAATCACATTTTGGAGATAACCACTGTGATGAGTGTGGGTATATTTTTGAAACTCATTTTCTATAAACTCATTAATACATGTATTTAAAGTTTTAAACTTTTATTTTTTATAAAAATGGTATCCAGCCAGGCACAGTGACACATACCTATAATTCTAGTGACTTGGGAGGCTGAGTCAGAGAGACCAAAAGTTCAAGGCCAGCCTAGTCCATTTAGTGAGACCTTGTCTCAAAATAAAAAGCATGTGAGGGTGGGGTGGAAATACAGCTCAGTGGTAGATCACCCCTGATTTCAGTTCCCAGTACTGGAGGGGAAAAAAGTATCCCGTTACACATACTATTTTGTAATTTGCTTTTTTTCACTTATAGCTTGACATTTTTTCTGTTGGTACACATATTTCTGCCTTTTAAAAGGGCAGGTGATGGCTAGGGATATAGCTTAGCAGTAGAGTGCTTGCCTAGCATGTGTGAGGTCCTAGGTTCAGTTCCAAGTGTGGGTGGGGAGAGAGTGAAGAGGGGGAAAGGAGAACACAGGAGCTTACCAAAAGGCTGTGAGTGAATTTTCCACATGGATCTGCCTTATTTTTTAAAATCGACCAATAAAAAGGATGATACATTTAGCCATTCATTTATTGATTAACTTATTTATTAAGCACCTGTTGTGCACCTGGCCCTGTTCCAACCACTAAAAGGAAGCAGTGTACGGAGCAGATATACTTCCTACCTACCCTGAAGCTAATGTTTCATTTTTTTTTTATTGGATCTTTATAGTTCTTCATAGTAATTGGGTTCAGCCCTACAAACTCATGCATGCTTGGAAATCGATTTCAGTTCATGATCCTTCCCTTTTCCTTACCATCCTCCCACCCCTCTCCCATTCTGTTTCCACTACTAGACTTCCTTTTGTTTATCTATTAATTTATATTCAATTGATTATTTATGTTATCCTATCCTTCCCTTCCCCTTTCCTTTATTTTACTCTAACTTCTGCATATGAGAGAAAACATTCAACCTTTGAGTTTCTGAAGTTTGGCTTATTTCACTAAGCATGATATTCTCCATTTCCATCCATTTACTGGAAAATGCCATAATTTTAGTTTTTTTTTTTATGACTGAGTAGAACTTCATCATATATGTATACTACAGTCTCTTAATCCATTCATCTACTGACAGGCATCTGGGTTGATTCTATAGTTTAGCTATTGTGAATTGTGCTGCTATAAACATTTGGCTGTATCACTGTATTGCTGTAGTATGCTGATTTTAGATATTTTTGGGAAAATATCAAGGAGTGGGATAACTGGGTCATATGGTGGTTTCATCCCTAGTTTTTTGAGGAATCTCCATATTGCTTTCTAGAGTAGTTGTACTAGTCTGTAATCCCACCAACAATATACACGAGTACCTTTTCATCACAACCTTACCAGTATTTGTTGTTCATAGTCTTGATCATTGCCATTGGGTTGGAGCAAGATGGAATCTTAGTGTAGTTTTGATTTTCATGTCCCTGATTCCTAGAAATGTTTTCTCATATATTTGTTTATTCATTAGCCATATGTGTTTCTTCTTTTGAGAAAAAAAATTAAAATCTTTTGCCCATTTATGGATTGGGTTATTTATTTATTTATCTATTAGCATCTGCTGAGCCCCAGATCTCACATTGGTAGAAGGACAGCCAACCTCTGGGCCATGAAGGATCATTATGAGAACTGTAGAACTGCTATTCTAACCCCTCCATCTAATGTCTGATTTCAGTTTTGTTTTGTTTTTTTTTTTTCAAGGCATTGGGGGTTGAACCTAGGGGCACTCAACTACTTTTTTTGAGGTCTTTGTATATTCTGGATATTAATCTCCTATCAGGAGTAGCTGGCCAAGATTTTCTCCCATTCTGTTGGCCCTCTCTTCACGCTCTTAATTGTTTCCTTTGTTGTGCAGAAGCTTTTTATTTGATGGCGTCCCACTTGCTGATTCTTGGTTTTATTTCTTGTGCTTTGGGCGTCTTGTTAAAGAAGTCAGTACCAGTACCTCTATGATGAAGTGTTAACCCAGTGTTTTCTTCTAGAAGTTGTAAAGTTTCTGGCCTAATTTCTAAGTCTTTGATCCATTTCAATTTGAGTTTTGTGCAAGGTGAGATACAGGGGTCTAGTTTTGTTTTTCTACATATCGCTGTCCACTTTTCCCAGCACCATTTTTAGGCTATCTTTTCTCAAAAAAAAAAAAAAAAATATATATATATATATATATATATTTTGGCACCTTTGTCAAATATCAGATGGCTGTAGGTATGTGGATTTGTCTCTGTGTCTTCTGTTCTTTTCCATTGTCTTCATGTTTATTTTGATGGCGGTATCATGCTCTGTAGAATAATTTCAGATCAGGTATTGTGATGCCTCCTGTGAAACAAATGTTTTAGTGAGGAAGCTGACAGCATATATATTAATGTCATGCCAGATGGTGAATGCATTGTGAATAGAAATAAAATAGGGTAAGGGATAAAAAGTATTTGGTGCATAGATATGTTTTGGGTGGTTAGATGGAGTTTGGGAAAAAAGCCTGAGTGAGATGAGGAAATCAGCCCTGAGAAGACCTGTTAGGAAGTGGGTAACAAGGACAAGGACTTTGTCTCTGTGTCCCACTTCTGTATGCCCAGTTCTTAGAACTGTCAAACACCCAGCAGGTACTCAGTAAATACTTGCTAACGGATTGGTAGGTCTGGGGGAACAATATTTTCCAGGTCGAGTACAAAACCTGGAGGTCAAACTGAGCTTTCCTGGGTCCAGGAAACAGTGATGGGGCTAGAAGGGTTGAGGGGAGGGAGCAAGGGAGGCCATGGGGCAGTGAGATCCAAGAGAAGGCTCAGATCAAGGGCGGTAGGGTCTGGAAGGCACAGGTAAGGATTTGGGATGTTATTTTTATTATGTTACAAAGCCATTGTATGGAGTTTTTAAAAGAATCTTTAAAAATTTTTATTAGTTTTGATGAACCTTTATTTATTTATTTGTTTGTTTCTTTATATGTGGTACTGAGAATCGAACCCACATGCCAGGCAAGTACTGTACCACTGAGCCACAACCCAGCTCCCTATTGTATGGTTTAAGTGGGAGATGTACTGTGATTTTTTTTCTCCTTTTTATTGAAGTTAAATTCATAAAATTAACTATTTAAAAGATACATATCAGTGGCATATAGTACATTCACAGTGTTATGTAATCACCGCCTGTATGTAATTCCAAAACATTTTCATAACCCCCAAAGAAAACCTTGTACTTACTAAGTAGTCACTTCCCATTCCCCTTTCTCTCTCCCACCCCTGGAAACCACCAATCTTCTGTCTCCATGGATTTATTTATTATAGATATTTCATGTAAATGGAATCATACAGCCTGTTATTTCTGGCTTCTTTCACTTAGCATCACTTAACATGGTGTTTTCAAAGTTCATCCACATTGTAACAGTTCTCAGCACTACATTCCTCATTATAGCTGAATAATATTCCATTGCATGGATATGCCATCTGGATCTAATTTTTTAAATTTCTTAAAAGTGATCACTCTGGCTATTCTCTTGAGAAATAGCCATAGTGGGGCAAGAGTAGAAGCAGATGGTTCATGTAGGAAGCTATTGGATCAGAAAAGGTGTGGGCCAGAGAAGACATTGATTTGGGCATGAGAGGCAATTGTGGCAGCGGTGCTACCAGATTGGATGTGTACAAGTGGAATCAGAGGTGACTGGAGAGTTTGGCCAGTTTCCACCATGGGGTGGTTGGGTTGAGAAACAAGTGTTATGTCTGGACATGGATTCTTCAAGATGCTTGTCTGAAATTGAAGGGGAGATGTATGGGTTCCATTGTGTGTCTGGAGCATGAATTAACGAACTCATCCCCTATTGATGGATATGGGGTCATTTCCTGTTTTGCTAGCACAGACAATGCCCCTGTAGACTTGGCCTGTGAATTTGCAGGAGTGTTCCTGGGTTATACATTTTAAGAAGTGGAAATTCTGGATCAAAGGGTATGAAATTTTTAAAAGTATATATTGCTAAGTGGCTACTGAAAAAGGTTTTACCAATGTATATTCCCACCAAAAGTGCGTGAGAATGTCAAATTTCCCACATTCTTGCCAACAGCAGATATTATCAATCTTCAAAAAAAAAATCTTATATTTATTTTTTAGTTGTAGTTGGACACAATACCTTTATTTTATTTATTTATTTTTATGTGGTATTGAGGTTTGAACCCAGGGCCTCACCTGTACAAGGCAAGTGCTGTACCACTGAGCCACAACCCCAGCCTAATATCTGATTGTTTTAACCAAAACAGAATGTTACATGACTGAGTATTAATCCCCACAAGGATGTACTGTTATTTACCTAACCATTTTTTATATTTAATTATTTTCAAGCATTTTTATTTGTACTGTTATAAACAACTATAAACAAACATCTTTCTGCATAAAAGCTTTGCCTGAATAGCAGCTTCTTTTTTCTTTTCTTTCCTGCTCCTTTCCTTTCCTATTCTTCTCCAGTCTTCTCTTCTTTTTGAGACAGGGTCTTCTTATGTTGTTCAGGTTGGCCTTGAACTCCTGGACTCAAGTGATCCTCTTGCCTCAGTCTCTTAAGCACCTGGGACTATAGGCATGTGCCACTGCACCCAGCTTATTTACTGAAGATTGATTTTTGCACAGAATGGCTGGACAAAAGAGGAAGACCCTTTCTATGGCCTTTGTTATATATAGTTGAATAGCTTTCCAGAAAGACTACACCAGTTTCTATACAGGCTTCTTCTCAGAATCGAGTGCTTTTTGTTTTAGGGCTTTGTTTTGTTTGTTTTATTGTGATACTGGTGATTGAACCCAGGAGCACTCTAACCACTGAGATACACCCCCAACATATTTTATTTTTATTTATTTTATTTTTGAATATTACATTTTAAAAAATTTGTTCTAATTAGTTATACATGATAGTAGAATGCATTTTGACACATCATACATAAATGGAGTATAGCTTCTCATTCTTCTGGTTGTACATGTTATTTTTTATTCTGAGACAGGGTCTCACACTAAGTTCAAGGCTGGCCTTGAACTCATGACCCTCCTGCCTCAGTCCTCCTCAGCACTGAGTGCTTTGATTAGTTTTTAGCAATAGAAACCCTCTGTAATTTTTGTAGGTGGCAAATTGTTTTAATTATTCCTGCATTAGTGGACCACAAGGGGCTTATATGGTCAGGTAAAAGATGGAATCTGGGCCCATGTTCAACTTAGAATGGGTCTTCATAGGGCTATGGACCCACCTTGTGTTTTCCTAGTTCCTGGCTGTATAATAAATAGACATACGTAGCAGCCAGCAGCATCCCACACAGAGGCACTGACCTGTGGAGCCAGGGCCATTATGATAGAAAGAACCAAGTGGAAGCCCCTAGAACTCCCCGTCTTTCTCAGGATAGTAATTCAAAAGCAATTTTACATCCTTAGGGGAAATTGCAGAGATTAGTTCCACCATTAACAGCTTAAAGAAGCAGGGGTAGTGATACCACCCTCATTCCGCTGGCCCATTTGGCCTGTGCAGAAGGCAGATGGATCTTGGAGAATGACTGGATTATTTTCACTGTAATCAGGCTATGACTCCAATTGCAGTCGTTGTCCCAAATGAAGTATCTTTACTGGAGGAAATCAACACAGCCCTTGGCAGCTGGTGTGAGCTACTGACCCGGCAAACGCTTTTTCCTCTATAAATTTCCAAGGACCACCAGAAGCTAAGAGTGTGCATCTTCACAGCCTTGCCTCAGGGCAACATCAACTCTCCCACTTTCTGCCATGATAAAAGGGGCAGAGAACTCGATCTCAAGGGTTCCCACAGCATCATGCTGATCCACATGTTGACAACATGATGCTGATCTGATCTGAGGAGCAGGAGATAGTTTTGTAAATGAGGCGGACCATAAATCCCCTGCTGATGTCTGTCAGGTCCAGTCTGGAGATGAAGATAGCACCAGTTAGTTGACTAACATCCCATCAGTTTTTTGAACAGAGAGAATTGAATATAAAGGATTGTTAACTAAATGTAAAGTTATTGACGAGCTAATTGAAAAGATAAAAAGAAAATCAAAGGGTCACTCAGGCAGCAACTACAGGTAGCAGCTATCACCCTTGGGCTGAGGTGACAAGGGGAAGAGATTGAAAAGATGAAAACTTAGGAACCTACCAGAAGACCACTCAGAGCCAAGACTCATTAGTCCTGAGGAGAGAACCCTATTTGCTTAGTATGTGACATTTTTTGGATTTGGGGACAACTTATAATCACATTAGATTGTATAATTTCCATTCACTTACTTTCCAAACAAACCATATAACTTGTCATTTCTAGTGTGGTCTGGAGTACACACCAGCTCTGTAAGCGAGTCTTAAGTTGGCAGCTGATGGCCCAGCAGATCCACAGATCTACAGAGAGCTGCTGGCAAATGGGATGCTATATGGGGCCGCGTGGTGTCAACAGGCAATTAATTCATGGAACAAACTCAAACCCTCTGCAGTTTCTCTTTTGAGAAACTACTTCTGGCTTCTTTTCTAGGCCCTACTAATAACCCAACACTTTCCCATGCCTGTGAGTGACTGTGTGGCCTCTTCAAGACCTGGGTGTGTCACTTCTGGGTCAGTCAGATCCCACCAGGAGATAAGCCACACAGATATTTGAATGAAGAAGATAATTTTGTTCTAGGTATAAAGTTGTTCACTAGGTAAATGTGAGCCTGAAAATTCCAAGTCAGGAGGTTTGACTCGTTCTCCTGTAAAGGGCCAAGGAATAAGTATTCTGACTTTCCGTCCATTCTGCCATAACCACTCAGCCCTTCTGTTGTGTGGAAACCAGTTTGACAACATGTAAACAAGCAGGCAGACTATATTCCAATAAAACTTTATTTACAAAACTAGGTAAATGAGCTGGCCTTGGCC
Organism: Ictidomys tridecemlineatus; assembly: GCF_052094955.1. Lineage (NCBI taxonomy): Eukaryota > Metazoa > Chordata > Mammalia > Rodentia > Sciuridae > Ictidomys > Ictidomys tridecemlineatus. Next base: position 12,014,558 of record NC_135491.1, on the reverse strand, counting down.
TGGGGTCCATGATTTGCCCACCTTTGCTCTTAGTGTCCTGCAGGAAGTGGCCACAGGAGGAGCTTTCGCTGCTGCTGCTGGTGTTTCTGAGAGGGCTGGCTCTGCAAGTGTTGGGAAGCTGTAAACTGGCTTCATCTGCTATCGTGGAAAGGAACCACTGCTGCCAAAGGGTGCCCACGCAGGCTGGGAGGAAGAGAACAGCGACAGGAAGGAGCAAGCTCTCTCCCCCTGCAACTCGGCAGCCTCCCTCTAGTGCCCCCCTATGGGCAGAGCCTTCAAGGCAGGAATATAGGTTGCACATAGCCTCTATATTTGGAGCTGAGGGAGAATCACAAGTGCTTTGATTGGGTACTTAGATGATCCCCCTTGTAATTCCTAATTTGAATTCGTTCTAATTTCATTCTAGAGATTAGACAACTTTCAGGGTCCCATTGGAGAAAAGTGTGGGGGTGCATGTTAAGATGGGAAGATTTTTCTAAGAAAGAGGTATTTCTGCTGGGAAATGAGGGTGAGGAGGAGGTAAGAGGGGTTCCAATAGGCTTTGACAGGAGCCTAGAAGGAATTCACAGCATTTGAGGATCCTTTAGTCCTACCTTCAGAGCAAAACCCAAATCCGACCACCACTTTCCACTACCACTGCTGACCCTCAGTCCTGCTCCACCATCTCCCTGGGCATTTTTAGTCAGCTCCCTGGTCCCTGCATCCACTCTGGTGCCTGCAGTCTGCTCCCAGATTGTCCAGATCATTCTGGCATGACATCCTCTGTTGCCCTTGGAGCAGAGCCCGACCCCTCACCATGTCTCACAGGTCCTGCAGGGCTGTGTTCCCTCCATGCCACACTTCCCATCCCTCCTGTTCTCCCACAGCCTCCCTGACCACTGCAAGCCATTTCCCACCTCAAAAACCACCCACTGTCCCACAGCCTGGAACTTGCACCCCAGGTCTTCTCCTATCTTGCCCTTGTGCTTCCTTCAAGATGGGTCTCAAATGAGACCCTACAGCAGAGAGTTATCCAAAGCACTGTCTTCCATTGGTCTCTGTTGCCCTGCTTTATTTTACTTCGTTGCACTTGTCACTTTGTGTGTTTGTATTCACAATACTCCCAAAACTAGTATTGTGCTTGGCCAGTAGAGGGCGTCCAGCAAAGATATGTTGAGCAGGTAAATGAGAGAATGAATGAACAAATGCAAAGGGCACAGCAGTTGTGATGCAACTGGAGATGGAGATGCACCTTGGGCTGGAGACCAAGATATCAGGGGGTGAGGCAGGCAAGGTTTCAGGAGCCAGATGGAGCAGGGCCTCATGGAGGAACAGGTGAGCATTGGGGCTGATAGTTGAAGAAGAATGAGCGGCATTGAGGTATTTAAGCAGGGGAGTGGTGTGAACAGATTGTGGCATATTGGAGTCCCTTGGGCTGCCAGCTGAGTGGCCTGGGAGATGGAGATGAGCTTTCCAGTCATAGGTGGAGGCCTGGGCTGGGGTAGTCAGTGGAGGCAGAGATGAGTGACTCAGCTCTGCAGGTGTTTGGGGGCAGAATCAGGAGGGTTCAAAAGAGGCTGCAGGGACTGGGGATTTAGCTCAGTGGTAGAGCACTTAGCCTGTGCAAGGCCCAGGTTCAATCCCAAGCATGGGAAAAAAAGTGTCTACAGTGAAGGCAAGGGAGACAGACATGTACAGGATGACCCCCAGATTTCAAATGTGATGGCTTCAGGGAAGATGGGATTCAGATCAGTCTTCGGGAGAAGGTAGATGTTGAGGTTGCTGAATGTTCCTTTGAAGTTCAAGGGCTCATTCATTTCTTGAGCTCCTGAGAGCCAAGGAAGGGTCATACCTGCACTTGACCTCAGATGCCCCCATCCATGGAAGGATGTGGGCAGCAGAGAGGAAGTCTCCTCAGCAAGGGAGTGATTCCAAATCTGGGAGCAGCTAGGTCAAGACACCTACCCTCTCTGTGTCTCAGTTTCTTCACATGTAGTATGGTGGGAATGTGGTCTCATTTTATAGTTTCTCTGGGGGACCAAACAAGCTACTCCAAGGAAACCCTGGAACAGTGGCCCTGTGGGAGCTAATGTGTACTTAGAAGCACTTAGAAGGATAATGTGAATAAGAGGGCCTTGGGGTGGGGGTGAGTAGGGTTTGGAGGCTGCTTTGGGGTAGGCTTAAGCAGTGAGGTATACTGTAAGCCTCCAGTGATTGAGGAAGAGCAAGTACAAAGATCCTGAGGTCGGGAGTGAGCCTGCTAAGTTGAAGAGCAAAAAGCAGGCCATTGTGACTGGAGGAGTGGGTAAGGGAGAAAGGGCATGAGAAGCCAGCAAGGCAGACTGCAGAGGGCCTCTGGGCCATGAAAGGGTTTGTCCTAGGTGCTGTGGGAGGCCATGCTTGGTTTTAACAGGAGAACATCCCTTTGACTTATATGTGAGGAATTCATCCAGGGTCTATCAGTGGTAGAAGGGGCATCTATGAGTGGTGTAGGTGAAGAGAGGTGAATAGATCTAAGAGTGTTTCAGGAGCAGTGCCACTGCCCTTGTTACTAGAAAGAAGCAGCAGGCCAGCTGATGAGGAGGTTGGTGAGCCTTCAAGGGACAGGGAGAAAGAAGCAGGGGAGGCCTGCAGGCTTCCTGAGGAACTGGGGATAGCCAGGGCCCCTCGAACCCATCTGAAAGGCCACTGCTTCCTCTTCTCTGAAATGGGGACTGGGCCACCATGGGTGGCCACTGGGTGCACAAAATGAATAGGATTCCTGTGCTAGCTGGACTGTTCACATCTTAGTCATAAATGTGACCAGCATACAGGAAAGGAGGTAAATGCTCCTCATTCTCAACACCCAGGAAGCCCCACAGATGTTGCCAGAATCAGATGGGGTTTGGGTCTCTGCCACACACCGGGCTTCTGTTATGCCTTGGGGCTGAGCTGACTCAGTGCTTAAGCTGTATCAGGCAGGTACCAGAGTGCCATCGCTTGTTGCCTTAAGCCCGCTGTTTGACCTGTGCCGCCTCAGCTCTGATTCATCTTTCGGGTCTGTGTCCGCTCTCCTGATCTTGGGGCATTGTCTTTGGACTCTCCTCTGGCCCTGGCCCTGGATTTCATATGGCACATTTACATTCCTCCTACTTTTAGGTTTGGTTTTTAGCTTGTGCCCCTCTACCTTGTGGTGCTTTCGGTGATCTGGGCTTGTATTTGATCCCTGCCACCTATTCCTGCCTCTGGGTTAGGTCCTGGGCCTGGGCTGTCTCACTACCATCCAGGGTTGTGCTTTGATTCCTGTGTCATCTCGTGGCTGTGGGTTCTGTTTCTGGCTGTGGCCTCTCCCTGACTGCAGATGGGGTTAGGCCTGGATTGTCTACACTGGCTGTACCCTTCTGGGGACTGTGTCCTCTCTCTCCATCCCAGGTTATGTCCAGGCCTGGGTTCCCTCCTGTACCCTGTCTCAGCCCCTTCAGGACCTTGGCTCATTCATTTCAGCCTCAGGGGAAACTCTGTTTTTGAATTTAGGTTTCAGGCTCCTCCGTCCCTGGCCCCTGAGGCTGGGACCCAGTTGAGGCCCAAGGGATGGAGTCAGGTTGCTAAAAGGGGCATCCTGGGGCCCTGGTCTCCATCCTGGGACTGGGGATCTGTGGAGGACATGGTGCCTGACACCTTGTTTACAGATGAGCAAACTGAGGCCCAGAGATGTGAAGGTTGCCTGAGATCATGCAGAAAGCTGGGCATAGCCAGGGCTCCCACCTCCCCATGCTCACCTCACCTGCTCCATCATGTACAGGTGAATGCTCCTCTGTGCAGTGCGTGCAGGAGTGTATGTGAAGTGCAGGGATTTTTTTTAGGTCTTGTGTCCAGCCCTTGGCTAAAGACCAGCTACTGTCCCCTTAAGCCAGAGTGAAATGGCCTTTTGGATCAGCCAACATGTTCTAAAAGGGGTTCCAGATACACCAGCAGGTCCAACCCACACCCTGCTCTCTGTCCCTCCCTTCACTGCTTAAGACCTGGACCCTAGCACCCTCCACTTGGGGCCCCACACAGCCTCCCCTGAGGTCATTTCAACTGAGCCAGACACTGTTCCCATATGTCTGGGGAGGCTTCAGGCACACATCTGGGTCACTAATGTCTTCCAGGGGCAAGAGAATAGAGGTCACATCCCCAGTTTGCAGTCCCCAACAGCATCTTTTACTCACTAGTGCCTTTGCCTCAGACTTGGTTTCCCCATCTAAAAAACGGGGCTGGGATTGGCCCAAGGAGCTGTTGGAAGGAGCGTACAAGATCATCTGCATGACTTGCTATCCAGCACGGAGCCTGGCACTTAATAAACATCACCCAGTGCTAATGATTAATGCAGAAGAGGTGAAACCAAGGCCTGAAGAGGGTCCTGGAGCAAGCTGGTGACCAGTTATCTTAAGGCCAGTCTCAGGCTGTCTGCGTGTCTTTGGGTTAGTAGGGGACAGAGGTGAGTAGTGAGTTCTATAAAGCAGGTCCCTGATGATACTTGGTAGGGGAAGGGACAGGGCAATGACTGAGATTGAGCAGCTGGGCAAGACTAGGGCAGGAGGAGGCCTAAAGGCAGTAGGAGCTGTGAGGGCTGATGATGGCCCAAGGTGGACACCCAGAGCCAGTTCAGGCTCTCGGCCCTTGTGATCCTTTCCTCTCTCTCCTTTGCCCCCTCAGTGGCACAGGTTTCTCTCTAACTGCCCATCTCTGTCTCCCTTTCCTCCCCCTCTGCCCTATCCTGCTTCCCCTCCAGCAGAAGGCAGACCTGGCTGTGGCTGCATTCACCATCACTGCCGAGCGGGAGAAGGTCATCGACTTCTCCAAACCCTTCATGACCCTGGGGATCAGCATCCTCTACCGAGTGCACATGGTAAGCTCCCAATGGGGACCATGGACTGCAGCCTGACCCAGGGGATAGGGACAGGGCCTGCAAGTGGGAACAGGACTCCCACTGGACCACAGATGGGCCCATCAGACTTCTGGTGCCTGACAGGGACCGGGGGTGAATATACAGTCCAGGTCAGGAGCAGCTCCAGATTTCACTCCCCACAGGGCCGCAAGCCTGGCTACTTCTCCTTCCTGGACCCCTTCTCCCCTGCCGTGTGGCTCTTCATGCTTCTTGCCTACCTGGCTGTCAGCTGTGTCCTGTTCCTGGCTGCCAGGTGAGTGCACTCTGCTGCTTAGGAGGGAGGGCAGGGACAAGGCATGAGCCCTTTCCCCTTATGGCTCTGCCTTTTGCTCTGTGGATCTCTATCTGAGCCATCTCCTTGCCTCTTCCCTGAAGAGGTGTCTCTCCATGTCTCTATCTCTCTGTCTCTGTGTCTCTGCCTCCCTTTCTCTCTATCTTTCCTCTGCACGTGTGTCTCCATCCATCTTTCTCTTTCCCTGCCACTTTCCCATCTCTGCTCCTCTGACCACAGTGGCTCCATGTCCCCCGACTCCTACCCTTTTCCCCTTCACCTGGACCCATGCACCTGCCTATGTCTCTCCACAGGCTGAGCCCCTACGAGTGGTACAATCCGCACCCATGCCTGCGGGCACGTCCCCACATCCTGGAGAACCAATACACGCTGGGCAACAGCCTCTGGTTCCCAGTGGGGGGGTTCATGCAGCAGGGCTCGGAGATCATGCCGCGGGCGCTGTCCACACGCTGTGTCAGCGGAGTCTGGTAAGATGCTTTCTATCTGCCCGGCAGGGACTAGGGGTCATCTGAGTTCTGGAAGGTGTAGGAGGCTGCTGCAGTCCTCTGGGTGATCTCCACCTCCAGCTATGTGGCAGGAAATGGGGTCAGACACTGAGCCCCAGCATGACTGCCTACTAGCCATATAACCTTGGGTAGGCCCCATCCTTTCTCCATGCCTCAGTCTCCTCAACTGAAAACTTGAGAATAAAAAGGCTTATGTCTGAGGTCTGTGAGGATTCAGTGAGGCAGTCAAGGAAAAGCACCCTGTGAGCCTGACAGCCTGTGCTGACAGGAGGAGTTATGGTCACAACAGGAGAAACATCATCTGCTGTCACACACACTGCCCTGGTTATCATAGAGACTTAGAGTCCTTGAAGTCCCATAGTGACCTAGCATCCTGGAGAGAACTCATTTTTCCCCTTGGACAAGCTCCAGGAAGCCCCATGTCAGGGGGGCATTCACTGAGAACTCATGATCTCTAGTCCACAGTTTTAAAAAAATGTGGAATTAGATGCCAACACTCAATGTCCAGGCAAATTCATTCAGGCACAGTGGCACACAACTGTAACAGCAGTGACTCAGGAGGCTGAGACAGTGGGATCACAAGTTCAAGTTCAGCCTTAGCATCTTAGACCCTCAGCAACTAAGCAAGATCCTGTCTCAAAATAAAAAATTAAAAGGGCTGTAGATGTAACTTACTGGGCTCAATCCCCAGTACCAAAAAAAAAAAGGAAAATTTACCCACAAATCTAGGAGACCTGTCAGCACTGACCGGCATCCCAGCTGACATCAACTTCAGGCCCACACTCCCCACTTCCATTACTCTCTGGCTTGGCCTCACATTTACCTCCCTGGTCTATCATACAGCAATTGGATTCAACTGCAGTTCCTGTAACTAAAGAGAAAGTTTAGGATGGGGGATAGTCTCCCTGTTTTATGGATTAGAGAGGAGTGGGTTGCTAAAGAGCATGCATTTGGCTAGATGCAGAGCCAGGTTCCAGCCCCACCCCGTGCCAGCCCTCAGAACTGCCCTGCCAGCCCAGCTCCTGAGGCCCTCCGTAGCCTCTCCAGGAAAACCCCAGGCCTTCTAAGACACGTCCTCCTCCCCTCCTTCCCATTAGAATTCGTGCATCCATGGACATTCCACAGGGGTTTGTTGAGCCCCTCCTATGCCAGCTCCATCCCTGTTCTTCAAAGGCAAAGGTGTTGATAGTAAACAGGTAAACAATAAACACTGGGCTTCATATTTTATTTAATGGATCTGTCCCAGAGACATTATTTAATATACAATTGTTCAATCAAGACTAATCTTAAGAGGCAGCAGGTTTTTCTCTCTCCCAGCTAAGTGGATGCAACTATAATTCACTTAGTCCACTGGCTTTGAAACTTTCAAGTCTTTTTGCTTTTGTTTTCTGTTTTGGTGGTATTGTTCCAAAGGTTTGTATTAGTACTCACTATGGAGGAGCTAACTGGGGCTATAAATGTGTTAATTGAGGAAACTATGAACAGCTGGGAAAACTTGAAAACTCAAACAAACCACAGTGGATGAGAGTTCAGACTTTAGCACCCACACAGAACCCAAGTCAGAGTCCTGGATACTGGCTTGTGACAACATCTCATTTGTTCATGTTGGTTATTCCCACAGTTTACCCCAATGAAATTTTCAAGTCTTAATGATTTTTAAAAGTTTTTGAATTTGCATCATTTCAGATGGCTACTGCAAAATTTATCACAAATTTACTGGCTTAAAACACATTAAATGTATTCTGGAGGTCAGAAGTCCAAAATAGATCTCACAGTGCTAAAATCAGGTTGGCAGGGGGGTCTGGATCCTTCTGGAGGCTTTAGAGGGAATCCCTTTCTTTGCCTTTACCGGCTTTTAGAAGACACCAACATTCTTTGGTCATGGCCTCCTTCTTCCATCTTCAAAGCCAGCAGAGTAACATCTTCAAATAAATCCCCCCACTCCCCCTGATTCTGACTTTCTTCTTCTACTGATAAGCACCCTTGTGATTCATTGGGGCTGTCTGGACAATTCAAGAGTAAGAGTATCTCCCAATCTTAAAATCCTTAAGTTAATCACATCTGCAGTGTTCCTTTTACCATGTGAGTTGATGTAATCATGTTTTCTAGGAAATAGGATGTAGATATCTTTGGTGGTGGCAGCAGGAGGAAGCTTATTCTGCTACCATACTGCTCAAGAGAAATGTATTGATATTTTCAATATAATGATGTATTAGATGCACATAAAAGTGCTGTTGAGGGGGCCAGGTTGTGGCTCAGTGGTAGAGAGCTTGCCTAGCATGCGTGAGGTGCTGGGTTCGATCCCTGGCACCAAATTTTAAAAACTAAATAAAAACAAATAAAATAAAGGTATTGTGTCCATCTATGACTAAAAATAAAATTTAAAAATTAAAAAAAAAAAGAAAAGTGCTGTTGAGGAACTTGCAGAGTGCATGACAGAACAGTGGAGAATGGCCCCCTGAGGAGGTGCATGGGAGCCGTCTCAGGGGCTACAGTGGAATCACCCATGCCAAAGAGGGTGGGAGAAAGCCAGGTATGTGAGAAGTAGCTGAGAGGACACTGAGAAGAGCCACTGCAGGTCAAGCAGGGGGAATCAGTGGCCTCTCTGCAAACCCTGATTCCTGCTCCTTGGTCAGGGACCCTCTTCCTGAGGTTCATGTTCTCCAGCCAGGCATTCTTTGCCTCTTCCATTGCTGTCACCCAGAAGCCCTGGGTCATGCCCCCTCTATCACTGGAGACTTTGGCCCTATGCTCCTCTCTTCTGTACCCCAAATCTATTCACACATTTGCTCATTTCATAAATGTTTGTTAATCTGCAGATATGACCCCATCGTGATAATTCAGCAAGCCAGGTCCCTGACTTCCAGGGGCTGGCGTTCCTGTAGTAGACAGTAGGGGTTTGGTGCCATCATCCTAGAGGGCTTTGCTGAAGCTTAACCTGCAGTAGCCTGGCCAGACCTGCTTTCTTTCCCCTGGTCTCCAGTGTCCACTTGGTCTGCAGCTTCCTGTAGCCACATCCAGGGGCTCATCATCATTCAGGACAGCTCTGCCTTGGAAATCAACATTCCAAGACCTCTCTGACCACAGCCCCGTCCCTCCCAGACTCTGTCTTGTTCCCTCTCCCTGTTCTCTGAGCCCTGCCTGCCTTCACATCCATCCATCTCCAGGTAGGCTCCCGGGCACTCTCTTCAGCCGTTGTCCTCTACTCTTCCCCTGCTGCTCCTTCCCTCAAGCTCTCTTGGCAAGAAAACCCCCAAACCTCAGAGCTAGCTGCACTTGGCCTTTCCCCCTCCCCACAACCCCAGTTCCACAGGGTCTCTCGCAGCCCCCTTATCCATATATCCAATCCCTTTCTTCCTTGTGGCTAATGTATGCCCTACTAGCCACCCACCACTGGAGGCTCTGTTCTTGCTTCTGGGATGCCATGTCCTCAGGTTTCCTCTGGCCACTTTGGTCCTCAACCTCATTTTGCTGTGGATTCCCTTTGCCCTCATCCATCCCTCAAATGGGCTTATCACCCCACACCAGTGAGGGTTCAGTGCTCGAAGACTCAGCACCTTCTTTTTATAACAACTATTCTTTCAAACTTCCTTTTCTACCCTGAAATTCAAGGATAATATATCTAAAAACAGGCATAATTTTTAAAAAAGGAAGAAGAAGAATAAGAATATAACACCCTATTTGCAATATGAAGGAAAAAAGAAAGTGATTTCTAATAAAGTAACATCATGGTAATATGTAAATGCTTGGATGTTGCTACACCAGAAGACAGAATACCATGATCAGGTGGCATCTACTTGTAAGGAATAAGTCTGGAATGATAAGGAGTTTTCTTGTCCCCTGGTCTCCAGTGTCCACTTGGTCTGCAGCCTCCTGTAGCCACATCTATTAGAATTTTGTCAACCCTTAATATTCGATGTGGAAATAGTTAGCAAATTAGTGTGGCAAATATGAATTGCCATGAATGAAATAGTTTGCTAATGCAGGTGATCTGAGCATCCTGACTCCAGGATTCAAACACAAATGGACCAGTCATCTGAGACATGACTTCCCAAAATGGTAAAGAGTTCTTGCCTGAGTACCAAACAAAGCAACATCCAGTTGTTTCTCAGTCTGAACAAGAGATGTATTCCTGGAGATTTCAGTTTATTTTCTAACTGCAAAAAGTATGTGGGTTTTCTTATACCAAAGAGACAGGCTTAGGTCCTCATGTCTGAATTTTCTCTCTTGTTCAGACTAAGCTGAGCATGGTCAGACAATTGCCACCTGCTGGACCCACTCTGACCAGCAGAGTTCCCCCACACTTCACCAAACACCTTCCCCACACACCTCCATGCATACCCCCAGCCAGAGACCACCAGTCTTAACATTTGGTCCAGGGCCATCTCATCTATGCCCTGGCTTCCCTTGCTTTCCAGATATAGATACTTCTGAAATCCTCATCTTTGACATCTTCATGTATCCACCCAGCTTGGGCTTCTTCTCTTAGGCACCCAACAGGCATCCCCAAACTCATTGTTCAAAACAAAGCTCGTGGTTTTGCTCCCAAATCTAACTCCCCATCTGTGTTCCTTCTGCTGTCTCTCAGTGAGTGGCCCCATCACCGTCTACCCCATCACTACAACCAGCCAGACAGGAGGTATCCTCAAGGACAAGTGTGGTGCCTGGTGTATATAGGCACTGGTTAATTTTTTTTTTTTAACTGTGACTGAACCCAGGGACACTTTGTTACTGACTTATGTCCCCAGCTCTTTTTATTTTTTATTTTGAGATGTGGTCTCACTAAGTTGCTTAGGGCATCACTAAGTTGCTGAGGCTGGCCTTCAACTTGCAATTCTCCTGCCTCAGCCTCTTGAGTCACTGGGCACTGGTTAATATTGTTTTAAAGAGTGAGTGACAGCATTGACCCATGGGTGAGTTGGGAGATACTTGGTTTCTGGAAAGGTTGTATTAGTCCCTGGGTTTTGTGTGTTGGGGTTGGGTTTTGTTTTACAGGAGGCTGTATTATCACTAGAAGGAGGACAAGGGGGCAGGATAAGACAAATGGCTTCCCGGGGGTCCTGCAGCCAGGCCCCTGGGTGCCTCTTCTCCCAAGTCAGTCTTGTGTCACCAAGATAATAAGAGCAAACGTCTGTGTGGCACATTTGCTCTCTCTTCCCAAAACCCTGTGAGGGAAGGCTTGCAGTTGTGCTTACTTCATAGGTGAGGAAACTGAAACAATTTCAAGGTCATACAGCTAGAGCCAGGATTTGGGGATTTTCCATAGAGCTTTCTATTATTGATTTCTAATTTAGTTCCATTGTGATCAGAGAACACACTCTGTAGGACTTGAATCCTTTTAAAATTACTGCGACTTGTTTTATGTCTCAGCAAATGGTCTGTCCTGGTAAAGGTTCTGTGTGTACTTGCACTGAATGTGTATTCTGCTGTTGGGTAAATGTCAGCGAGGGCCAGTGGTTGATGGTGTTATTCAAGGCTTCTGTGTCCTTACTGCTTTCCTGTCTACTTTTCTACTTGTCCTATCAGTGACTGAGAGGAGAGTGTTGGAGTCTCCACTAGTAATTGAGGAGAAATTGTCCATTTCTCTTTTCAGTTCTGTCATTTTTTGCTTCATGAATTTTGAGGCTCTATAATTAGGTGCATGAATGTTTAGGATTGCTGTGTCCTCTTGATGATTTGGTCCTTTTGTCGTTATACTTTGTCAGTCCTATGAATGATCTTGTCATGACCACTCAACTCTGCCATTGGAGTATGAAAGCAGTCGTAGATAAAATATAAATGAATGAATGTGACTGTGATCCAGTAAAACTTCATAGATACTGCTGGACGTGTGGTGCATGCCTGTTAATTCTAATGATTTTGAGAGGTAGAAGCAGAAGGACTGCATTCAAGGTCAACCTTGGAACTTAGCAAAACCCTGTCTCAAAAAAAATTTAATTAAGATTATTAATTAGATTTAAATTAAACTGAGCCAGACCCTCAGCCTTTTTTTTTTAGAGAGAGAGAGAAAATTTTTTAATATTTATTTATTTATTTTAGTTTTTGGTGGACACAACATCTTTGTTTGTATGTGGTGCTGAGGATCGAACCTTGGCCGGACACATGCCAGGCGAGGGCGCTACTGCTTGAGCCACATCCCCAGCCCCAACCCCCAGCCTTTTAAAATTAATTTTATAAAAAAGGGTTTAGGTTTGTGGCTCAGAGTGTCCCTGGGTTCAATATCCAGTACCACAATAACTAAATAAATAAAAATAAATAACTGTATAGCTACTGACACTAAAATTTGAATTTTATATAAATTAGGTGTCATAAAATATTACTTGTCTTTTGGTTTTTTCCTTAGCTATTTAAAAATGTGAAAACCAGGGCTGGGTTGTAGCTCAGTGGCAGAGCACTCGTCTAGTATGTGTGAGGCACTGGGTTCGATTCTCAGCACCACATATAAATAAATAAATGATAAAGGTTTGTCAACAACTAAAAAAAATGTGAAAATCATTCTTAGCTTGTGGGCCAGGTTTGACCTGCGGGCAGTGGTGCATACCTGTAATTCCAGCTACTATGGGGGCTGAGGCAGGAGGCTCACGAGTTCAAAGAAAAATAAAAAGTAAAAATAGAAAGGGAAAGGAACGTAGTTCAATAGCAGAGCACCTCTGGTTTCAATACCAGTACTGCAAAATAAATAAGTCATCTGCCAGCTTACTGTTTGTCCTATTTGTTCTTTGTTCCCTTTTTCCTCATTTCCTACCTTGTTTTGAGTTTATGATATCTTAGGATTCTGTTTATCTTCATCATCAAGTAAATATACTTCTATACTTATTTTAGTGATTGCTCTGGGTTTGAAATATGCATCTTTAATTTATTAAAAAATACTTGCAAGCTGGGTGTGGTGTGGCACAACTCTAATCCCAGAAGCTCAGGAGGCTGAGGCAGGAGGATCGAAAGTTCAAAGCCAGCCTCAGCAACTGAGTGAGGCCCTGAGCAACTTAGCAAGACCCTGTCCCAAAATAAAAAGGGCTGGGGTTGATGGCTCAGTGGTTAATCACCCCTAGGTTCAATCTCCAGTAAAAAAAAAAAAAAAAAAAAAAAAAAAAAAAGTTAAAGTAACATACAATTCATATAAGATGTAAGACCCTTGCAACAGTATATATCCATCTCATCCTCCCACCTTTTGACTTTAATCATTTACGTTACTTCTGTATATCTTATGAACCCCACACTATACTAGTGATGGGTGGGTGTATAAATAGTAAAGGTTTTTTAAAAAAGTTTTTAGGGGGCAAGGGTATAGCTCAGTGGGAGAGTATCTGTCTAGAATGCATAAGACCCTAAATTCTATCCCAGCACCAAAAAAAAAAAAAAGAAAGAAAGAAAAAAGGAAAAAAATCAAATGTGGAATATGCCTTCTATATTTACTTACATGTCTACCATTTATAGTGTTCTTCATACCTTCTTGTGCATCCACATGCCCATCCAGTATTATTTTCCTTGTACTCAAAGAGCTGCTTTTAACATTTCTGAAAGTGCAGGTCTGCTGGTAACAAACTCTCCCAGCTTTGTTTACATGAGAGATGTTTTCACGTGTGACTTTGGAGGATGTCTTTATTGGATTTGGAATTCTAGGTTGACAGTTTTGTTTTGATTTTTCTTTCAGCATGCTGTTGCCTTGTTTTTTGGCTTGAATATTCTCTGACAAGAAGTCTATTGGAGCTATTATCTTTACTTCTTTAGGTGTAATGTGTCCTACACACACACACACACACACACACACACACACACACACACACACACACACCTTTATCTATTCTGGCAGCTTTTAAGCTTTTCTCTTTATTACTGGTTTTCAATAATTAATTATAATGTGCCGTGGTGTATTTTATATATAAATGTGTTTATACTGCTTGGGGTTTATTGAACTTCTTGGGTTTGCATGATAATAGTTTTTGTCAAACTTGAAAATTTTTTAACCATTACTTCTTCAAATAATTTTTTTTCAGTCACTGCTTTCTCTCCTCTCTTTCTGGGACGCCAATCATATCTGTGTGAACACTTGATACTGTTCCTCAAGCCACTGAGGCATTCTGCTTGTTTACAGTCATTTTCCTCTCTGCTTTGTTTTGGATGGATTCTGCAGCTGTCTTCCATTTCCCTGATCTTTTCTGCTGCAGTGTCTAATCTGTGTAATCCCTTCCAGCAAAAGTTTCTTTTCAGATATTGTGTATTTCATCTCTAGAAGATCCCTTTGCCTCTTTTTTATATCTTCCATTTCTCTCCTCCATGTGCTTTTTATATTCTTGAGCATTTTGAGTATATTTATAATAGCTATTTTAATGTCCTTGTCTACCTTTTTCATCGTCTTTGACCACTTTGAGTCTCTTTCATTCCAGGGTCCCTTTTATCCTGTACCTTTATATATCTGATTATTTTTTTAATTAGATGATAGATATTGTGAATTTTACATTGTTTATATTATAGCATCTTGGACTTCTGGCCAGGGAAGTCCAGGGAGGTAGGGAGAGAGGATGAACCTACCAGGAGGATTTAACTTAGCTCAGTGATAGAGTGCCTATCTAGCACCACAAAAACAAACCAAAACATCAAAAGAGTCTTGGACTTTTTCTGGCAGACAATTAAATTACTTGTGAATTATTTTGATCCTTCTAAGCCCATATTGAAGCTCTTTTAGGACAAGTCTTGTGTTGTCTTTAGGGCCCATGTAACCCAGTTTCCAATATGGTGTACTTTGTGTTCCCTACTGAATATCTCATATATTCAATGAGGTCTCTACTCTGGCTGGAAGGAGCTCAAGCAATTCCCAGCCCTGTGGGAACTCTGGGAATTGTTTTCCCTTTGAAATTTGTTCTTGTCTGGCCCCATGGAGTTTCATCCATGCACTTACAGATTGATATTCAGCCAAAGACTCAAGGGGACCCCAGGTTTCTGGAACTCTCTGTGCAGTTCCCTCCTCTTAAGTATTCTGTCTCACAAATTCCAGACGTCTTGCTCCCTCCACTCTAGCTCCTATCTCCATCTCCACAGCTCTGCGGGATTGCTGAACTGTTTGGATTTCCCTTCCAGGTGCTGAGTGTGTAAATTAAATCCATTGGGCAGCCTATATGATGATGTCTCACTTCATTTCTCTTTTCTTAGGAATCACAGTCCTGAGATGCCTATCATTCTCTATAGTTTCCTATATCTGTACAGTTTTCTGGTGGTTTATGGTGAGAGGGTACTTTTTTATGTAAATGTATTTTTAGTTGTCAATGGACTTTTATATTTTAAATTTGTATATGGTGCCAAGAATTGAACCCAGTGCCTCACACATGTTAGACAAGTGCTCTACCACTGTGCTACAACCCCAGCCCCATGAGAGGATATTTCTCATACCAGGAAATAGAAGTCTCTGGAATGGATATTTAAACCCAAGGAGTCTGGCTTCAAAATCCACACTCCTAGTCAGCAGTCAGCCTGTTGAATGTTGGGGTTACTGTTGATGAGGGAGGTACCACTAATGGAGCACATGGTCACAGGTCAAAGTGGCAGGGATGGCTCCAGCCTGCAGCTCATCCCTCCCACCCCTCAGGTGGGCCTTCACCTTGATCATCATCTCCTCCTACACGGCCAACCTGGCCGCCTTCCTCACCGTGCAGCGCATGGAGGTGCCTGTGGAGTCGGCGGATGACCTGGCAGATCAGACCAACATTGAGTATGGCACCATCCACGCTGGCTCCACCATGACCTTCTTCCAGGTGGGGCCACTGGGAACCTTCAGGCTTGGTGTTGGGATCCCTGCCCTGCATAGCATCTCTGAGTAGGGCTGAGCAGGGCGTCCTGGATCAGAGACTGATGATCAGTGACAGTCGGGAGATATGGGAGCAAAGGACACACTTACTCTCATGGGGAGTGCTGCTGTCTGGCAGGGGACAGGGAATGGGGACAGGGAAGCAGACATGGGATCTAATGTTGAATCAGTGCCATAAGTAGAGGACAAGCAGGGCCAAGGAACTTCTAGAAGGGTCAGAACTGGGAATATCATCCAACAGAGAGGAAGGAGGGCCCTAAAAGTGAGAGAATACACTCTATGTATTTGGGGTAAAAGAAAAGAAAGATAAAAGCTTGGCAAGGAGGTTTGGGTTAAAGACTCAAAAACCTCAAAGGCCAGGGAGAGCACTTAGATTGGACTCTGCACATGGGCAGTGGGGAGCAAGGGGTGACAGTTTAGAGTTGGACATTCCCCCTGGGCCAGGTTGGGGTAGACAAGTGTTCTGGAGGAGGTGAAGCTGGGTGGGGCCACTGGAGGGTTAGGGGAGAGGAGAGAGGAGTAAGTCTAGGAGGTTGCTGAGCCATGAGGGCTGTGAGGCATCCTGGGAGAGGGGGCATGGGGATGATTTGGACCTGGCTCAGACAGTTTGTCTAGTCTCTCTCCTCTGTCTTTGGCTCTTTCTGTCTTGATCTCATCTCTGTAGTCTCTCAGATTGAGGGAGACATCCTGGAGGGCAGGGTACAGGGCTTGGGAAAGGACATGGGTGGAGAGACCCTCACCTGTCTTCCCCTTGTGCTCCCTCTGCCCAGAATTCTCGGTACCAGACGTACCAGCGTATGTGGAACTACATGCAGTCCAAGCAGCCCAGCGTGTTCGTCAAGAGCACAGAAGAGGGCATCGCCCGTGTCCTCAACTCCCGCTATGCCTTCTTGCTCGAGTCCACCATGAATGAGTACCACCGCCGCCTCAACTGCAACCTCACCCAGATCGGGGGCCTCCTCGACACCAAGGGCTATGGCATTGGCATGCCGCTGGGTATGGCTTCAGTGAGGATGTGGAATGGGACAGGAGCCCTTTGTGTCTGAAAACAAGATGTATGAGCAGGCCCGGGACTGGGCCAGGGCCCCCTGAGGCTGGCTGAGAATTCTGTGTGTAATCTTCTGGCTGTGTGGCATTAGGCAGGTGTCATCACCTTCCTGTGCCTCTGTATCTTCCACCTACAAAGATGAACCCAGGAACAATCAGTTCTAGACTCCAAGGGCTGTTGAGAGAATTCAATGAGGTTTTGCTGTATAGCTCAGTACATGTTGGCTATGAGGCTTGCTGCCTTTCCTCATTGGCCCAAGGAGCCCTTGAGGGAGAGGACTTGATTTTATTTGCTTCATATTCTCTGCACCAAAGCCTACAGTTTGGCTCAGAGAAGGTGCTCAGGAAATGATATAAATGGATGGATGGATAGAAGGAAGGTATGTATGTAAATGGAAGGAAGGAAGGATAGATAGATGGCTGGATAGGGGAAGGAGAAAGATAGGAAGGAAGGAAGAGAATTGGGAAGGGAGGAAGAGAGGATGAACCCTCCATGGGAACTTAACATGTTATTTTTTTTTTTTTTTTTTTTTTTTTTTACCAAGAACAAACACAGATATATATTACGTAACGTCTGAGGGTAGCACGCCGGCGACCAGAACCTCACCGCCCGGCACGCTTTCTGACACACGCGCATGCGCTCTCCTTCAACCTTAACATGTTATTTTATTCTTCAGTTCAGGACATGCTTTTTCAGGGCTCAGTGCTAGAAGCCTACCACTGATTTGTCTCCAAATGTTGACATTTTGGCTTTTAAAATCATGTGTGAGCCATTGGTGCTTACATTAGTTACCTGTAACTGCACAGAAATTCTGAGCATTTTTGCATGAGAGTTCATGCTGTTCTAGAGAAGTAGTGTAGCCTGGTGCCTTGGGGACAGGCTTTAGAGTCACATCAGCCTGGTTTTAGATCCCACTTTCCACCCTGACTCAGTACATGATCTAAGAGAAGAGCATCGCCTCATTCAGAAATATCTGCTTCAGATGGAAACCTCTGCTTCACAGGGTCATTGCAAGGCTTGAATAAATTCTGCAAACCCAGGGTATGGCACATAGCAGGTGCCTAATAAACATTAATTACCTCTACTCACCATATCCCTACTTCCTGGCATGTGACAGATGTTCTATGAGTATCTTAGTAAATGAAGGAGTGCGTACAGAACAGGATATATGGGGTGTTTGAGGCCCAAGGATGTTTCAAGAGGAGAACACGAGGGTGAGGAGAGAGATGTTGTGAATAGGAGGGGAGAATGGGGATCCATTCATTCACTCAGCAGATTGGTCTGATGTCCTCACAGGTGCCAGACCCTGGGCTGGATGCTGGGCAACAGAGAGAAGATGCCAAGCACCCCAGCCCCTCCTACCTTCCACTAGGGCAGTAGGCAGCAGAGATCATAAACATGTAGCTGCTGTGTCATATGACGTCAGGTGGTGATAAGTGTTCTAGCTGAAAATTTAGGGGAAGAGACTGACAGAAGGGGGTTCTTGGGGCCATTTTAAATAAAGTGATCAGAGAAGACCCTGAGGAACCAGCATGTGAGCAGAGATCTGAGTGAAGTGAGGGAAAGAACATTCCAGCAGAGCCAAAGGTCCTAAGGTTGGACTTTGCTAGGCTGATTTGGAACTTGCAAGGAGGTCAGTGTAGCTGGACCTGAGAGAACCTTGAGCAGGGGTACCAGAAAGTGGCTGCCTGAGAATACAGGCTCTTGTAGGCAGAGGGAGGGGCCTTGTTCTAGCAGCAGTGAGGGAAGCCATGGAAGAGGTTTCAGCAAGGGAGGACTGATCTGATTGCTCCTAAAACTGACTCCTGGCTGCTGTGTTGTGAAGAAACTGGGTAGGGGTGGGGAGAGGCCACAAGGAAGACCCTGAGCAGCATGAGGGACTGATGGAGGCCACGGTGAGGGGACAGTTGGGTTTGGGGCAGGCAGGGCCCCAGGGCCTGATAGCCAGTCCCTTCTCATGTGCCCGGCCCAGGCTCCCCATTTCGGGACGAGATCACGTTGGCCATCCTGCAGCTCCAGGAGAACAACCGACTAGAGATCCTGAAGCGCAAGTGGTGGGAGGGAGGCCGGTGCCCCAAGGAGGAGGACCATCGAGCTAAAGGTCAGCCAC
Organism: Ictidomys tridecemlineatus; assembly: GCF_052094955.1. Classification (NCBI taxonomy): domain Eukaryota; kingdom Metazoa; phylum Chordata; class Mammalia; order Rodentia; family Sciuridae; genus Ictidomys; species Ictidomys tridecemlineatus. Next base: position 11,995,915 of record NC_135491.1, on the reverse strand, counting down.
CCCTGCATGCGGCATGTCCTTCCTGAGGACCTCCTTGCAGCCCCATGCCCACACAGCCCACTCTGTGGCTCTCCCCTAACCCCCAGGTCTGGGCATGGAGAATATTGGTGGCATTTTTGTCGTGCTCATCTGTGGCCTCATCATCGCTGTCTTCGTGGCGGTCATGGAATTCATATGGTCCACAAGGAGGTCAGCAGAGTCTGAGGAGGTGAGGAAGTTGGCCAAGGGTGGGGCATGAAGCACAGGACCCCTAGGCTGGGGCATGTGAAGGATGTGGCATTGGAAGCCACCTGGTGGATGGTGGGGAGCTGGGGAAGGGGGAGGAGGAGTACAGCAGGTAAGGAGGGGCCTGGAGAGACTCCTGGGGTTAAGGAGGTCCCAGGAGAGGTGAGAGAGCAGGCAAGGAGACAGAGCATCCAGGCGTGCAAGGATAGAAGGAGAAGAGCCCAGGAAGAGATAAAGATGCAGGGAAAGGGGGTGGGGGGAGAAAAGTGTGGCGAGCCACAGAGGCCATAAAGCAAGAAAAAATTAGAGGAGAAACAAGCCACAGAATGCAGACTTGATGACCAGTCTCATGCTATAGTCAGGATCACTACTTCCAGAGGGCCTAGGTGCTGCTGGGTGACACCTCTGCTGTTCCAGACCCATTCATGTTCCCACAACCCAGACTGCTAGTGCCCCTTTTCCTTGCTCTGCCAGCCTCCAGATCCTCCTCCACTCCTCACTTCCAGCAACTGACCTCACAGGTACACCCCAAAACCCCAGCCCCACATCCAGCCCCCGCATTCTCTACTTGTCCCTTCCACTCCTCTGAAGACAGCCTCCACCTTTGCCTAGATCACTCCCTCACCTTCCCAAGGAGATCCCTCCAGTGCAAGGCAAGCAATATTGAGTCTGTTTATACCCCCAGGTCTTTCCTCCTGCGTTGCACAGTCAGCTGTCTTCTCTTTATTGGATCAGCAATAAGCATACAAATGTGCTGTAACTCCTCCCACCCTAAAGAAGTCCTGTCTTGACCCTACTTCTCCTCCCAGCCACCATCAGATCTCTCTCCTTTCCTCTGCCTCCTTAAGAGGGTTGTATCTCCCTGTTCTTTCCAGTTTCTCTCCACCCATTCACTATTGGGCCCAGCTTCTGTCCCTGCGCCTCTACTCTTTTTTAATATATACATTTATTTTTTAGTTGCAGGTGGATACACAATATTTTTATTTCATTTTTATATGATGCTGAGGATCGAACCCAGGGCCTCTCACATGCTAGGCGAACTCTACCACTGAGCCACAACCTCAGCCCGCCCCTCTACTCTTTAATGAGTGACTTCCTCATCTGAAATCCAGTGCCCAAGTCTCAGGCCTCATCTACCTGGGACAGCAGCAGGCTTCAGCACAGTTTATCACTCTGTCTCCTCAATACCTTTTCCTCTCTGCTGATCCTTTGTTTTCCTCCCGCCTCTCAAGTCACTCTCCTAAGCTCCTTTGTTGGGTCTCTTTCTCCCCAGGATTTGTTGGGGGATCCCAGGGCTTGCTCCTCTGACTGTTTCTCTTCTCTGTTTTTCTCTATTTCCATAGAGGTCCCAGGAATGGCTCTTAAAACTTTCTATGTGCTGATGACTTCTATACTAGTTATTCATTGTTACCATTATACCTTTACTGCTTAAAACAGCAAACTTCTGTCAGCTTACAATTTCTGGGGCCAAGAACCAGGCAACAGCTTAGCAGGGTGGTTCTACCGCCCTATGTTGAGATCACAGTCTTGGTGTTGGCCAGGGCTACTGGGATCTGAAGGCTTGATGGGGGCTGGAGGGTCCACTTCTAAGATAGCTCACTGTCCCAAATATATCCATGATTTTCATTTATGGTGAGGACTAATGACAACACAGGCCAGCACCAATCAAGGAGATTCTTAGCCAGGAGCAGTGGTATATGCCTATAATCTGCGGGACTAGGGAGGTGGAGGCAGGAGGATCACAAGCTGGAGACTAGTCTCATCAACTTAGTGAGATCCTGTCTCAAAATAAAAAATTAAAAAGCATGGGGATGCAGCTCAATAGCAAAGTGCCCCTGGGTTCAATCCCCAATAAGGGGAAGCGGGTATGGAGATAAAGATTCTTATTATGTTTCCTGAGAAGTGGGGGTAGGACATCACATAGGGCCACAGGAGAAGCACCAGATTTGGTCAGGAAGTGGAAGCTGCCCAGAGGGGAAAGACTAGGCCATTAGTTTTCCTGCAGTTTCTTTGGGCAGGGTTGGGCAGGCAGGCATTGGACTGGCCAGTTTGAATCAGTCAGTGGACTCTAGACTATAGGTACTGTCTCTAGTTGTCTTGTACCTGACCTGGAATGATTTAGGGCAGGGTAAATATTGGGGGTACATGAAATTAAATTAGGTGCAAGGGGTGAGTAAGAGTATAGATAGACTCAATATTGCTTGCTGTGCCTCTGATAAGCTGAGGAATCCTTTGCTATCTAAGATTTGGCTAGTTCTGGGAGGGTTAGTCCCTCCCCAGCCTGCAGGATTTTGAAGATATTAAAACATCCTAAGACACAGAAAATAAAACACATGATTAGTACATTCAAAGGCAGTTGGTAGGATGCCTCAGTTTCTTGAACAGTGACCTCCATGGTCCTCATGCCATGGCAGCTGATATCCCCCAAGGCAAGTGATCCAAGAGAGGAAGAGCAAGAAGTGAAAATGTCAGATGACCAAATTCTGTTGGTCCCACAAACCAACCTTGATACAGAGAGGATTACATAGACGGGTAGAATCTTAAGAGATTGCCTTCCATAACCCCCAAGTGTATTTCCCTGAGCCCAAAGTTTGTAAATTCAGCTCCATACCTGACATCTCTACATGGACATCTGGTAATATATGCATAATGTATGTGTTTACCACTGAGGTCCTGCACACCACCAGCCAATGCCAACCTTCCAGTTGCTCAAGCCAAAAGTACATGAAGTTATCCTTTACTCCTTCCTCTCTTTCACCATCTCAGCAAATCCTTTTGTCTCCACAGCTGTCACAATATACCCAGAGTCCAGCCCTCTCACACCACTCTGGTCTAGCTAATACCACCTCCTGCCTGGGATATTGCAGTAGCCTTCTAGGTGGGCTCCCTGCTCTTGCCTCCCTATAGTCTGCTGTTAAAAACCTCAAGTGATGGGGCTGGGGAGGTGGCTCAAGCGGTAGCGCGCTCGCCTAGCATGCGTGCGGCCCGGGTTCGATCCTCAGCAGCACCATATACCAACAAAGATGTTGTGTCCGCCGAGAACTAAGAAAAAATAAATAAATGTTAAAATTCAAAAAAAAAAAAAAAAAAAAAAAAAAAAAAAAACCTCAAGTGATTCTATGAAAACCCAGCAGTTGTCGGCTTCAAACTTGGGAGTCAGTTGGCAAAAGCCTTACAATGGCCTACAGGCCTTCCCGAGCTGGCCCACACTTCACCTCCTCTCTCTCCCCCCTTTGCATGCCCCATTCCTGCCACTCTGACCTGCATCACTTCCCATCCATACTGCTTATCTGTCTTCCCTACTTTTTTCCAAAGCACTCATCATCATCTAACATACTACATACATTTACATGTTTGTTATTTTCTGACTCTGCCTACTTGACTATAACCTCCATGAGGGCTGGGACTTCTGTTTTATTCTCTGCTGTGCCCAGGACAGTGCCTGGCACACAGCAGCATTCAGTAAACATGGCTTGCACTGTCAGGAGAAGATGGGAAACGGGAAGCACTAGGGGCATCAGAAACGTAAGAAGAATAACAGGAGCCTGAATTGGTGAGGGCAGGTAGGCTCAGGGACAAACCCAAGGAAGATGGGAGATGTGAGAGAGGAAGAGACAGAAACAGGAGATGAAGGGCTGGTGAAGAGAATGAGTGAAGACAGAAGAAAGAGGAGGTGTAGAAGAAGATGGGGACGGGGAGAGAATGCTAAGGATGTGCAGATGGGAAAGGAGTAGAGGAGTTGGGGGCATGGGGAGAGGCGGGCTGGGAAAGGGATGGGATGGTGAGGGGAGGGATGGTGAGGAGCACTCCAGAGGGTGACCACCCTGCGCTGCCCTCAGGTGTCGGTGTGTCAGGAGATGCTGCAGGAGCTGCGCCACGCCGTATCTTGCCGCAAGACGTCGCGTTCCCGCCGGCGCCGACGCCCTGGCGGCCCTAGCCGGGCCCTTTTGTCGCTGCGCGCCGTCCGTGAGATGCGGCTTAGTAACGGCAAGCTCTACTCGGCCGGCGCGGGTGGGGATGCAGGCGGCGCTCACGGAGGCCCGCAGCGCCTCCTGGACGACCCGGGGCCCCCAGGTGGGCCCCGGCCCTCTGTCCCCACCCCCTGCACGCACGTGCGTGTCTGCCAGGAGTGTAGGCGCATCCAGGCACTGCGGGCCTCTGGGGCGGGAGCGCCGCCGCGTGGCCTGGGCGCCCCCACCGAGGCTACCAGTCCTCCTCGGCCGCGGCCCGGCCCCGCGGGCCCCCGTGATCTGGCCGAGCACGAGTGACCACGGGCGGGGCCGGGTGGGTGCCCGGACTGACCGTAGGGACTGGGCCTGCCCCAGGCCCCGGCCACTCCCGCTTCCCTAGCGGGAGGGATACAGGACTTGGGGCGATGCCCTCGACGCCGCGATTTTGCCTTCGGTTCCCTGTGAGATCCGAGGCCGGGCTCCGGAGCCGGCCTGCGCCCCCTAGTGGACTCGCGAGAGGGCGCCACGGACTCCCGCACTCCGCCCCCCGCGGCGGGAAAGAGGAGCACAGAAACTGGGAACTCCAGGGGCCCGGGACTGCGGGGGGCCGTTCCCAGAGGCAGAAAACAGTTGGCGGGGAGGATCCCGCCCTGGGACTGCTCAGGCGTCCCAAGACTTGAAGCTGCCCTCTAAACTACTGGAGGTGGGGATGGCCTCTGGACAGATGGGTGTCCCCTGGCGCCCCTCCGCTCTTCTCTTTCTCTCTTTTTTGGGGGGAGAAACCTCGGAATTTCTATGAGACCCCCAAGGGAGGGGGTCAGTTGGGCCCCCATCCCTACCCCTGCCACATCTCAGTCCCTGTTGGAATAAAAAAAAGAACAAAACCCCAAAACTGGGGATACCCGGGTCTCATTTCCTGGGAGTGGGAAGACATTGGAGGCTTGGGTTCCTGAAGTCGGTCGAGAACCATAGCCTGGATGGTCACTTACACACTCTCCACCCTTGGCCCTGCCTGCATCCAGCAGGTCAGCCCAGGTCCCAGCAGCTGGCTCCTCTCCACTGACCTTCTCTCAGGACAGAGGGAGGCTGCGACAGAGACCCTGAGACAGATGGAGAGATGCAGGGATCTGGAAAGGCGGAGACACGGGGAGCAGAAGACACAGAAAGACAGAAACCAGATGGGGCTGAGGGAGGGGAAGGGCAGTGAGCTGTTCCCTGTGTGAAGCATTGAGGGGGTACCTATGGTGGCGAGTGTGTGCCCAGGCCAGAGTGATTCGGCGACTTTGAGATCATGAGCGTGTGTACTTTACTGAGGTGGGCCCTTTCTGTCCGTGACCGACCCAGTGTTTGGCTGAACCTGTACCTCTCCAGCCCAGAAGAGGGGAGTGAGGAATCCCGGAGGCGGGGCGGTTGCTGAAGGGCTGGTTGAGCAGGGAGAAGGGTGGATCTGCCTCTTGTCCCCGCCCTCCTCCGCCCCGCTGGAGGTTTCTGTGGAAACTGCTGCTGAAAAAGGACGAGTGAAGGTCAAACAGGGAGAGCCAAAACGAGGCCGAGCAGAAAGGGGAGAGTTGAAGGGGCGGGGAAAGAGTGGGGCAGGGGTGGAGGAGACCCTGCGGGGGGTGAGTAGGAGAAAGAGGGGCCAGGAAAGGGAAGGATAGGGAGTGAGGCTGCGATGCATTGGAGGAGAGAGAGATGTGGCAGAGAGGAGTTTCAGAGATGAAATGGGGAGTTGGGTGAAAGATAGGAAGCCATAGAAAACTAAATAGAGACCAGAAGGGACCAGAGCGGTGAGGAAAACCAGACAGAGGGTCAGAGAGTGCGAGACGGCGGAGGCTGGACGCGCCCTTTCAGCAGCCAGGCGAGCTCGGGAGCTGTCCGTTCAGCACCGGACCGCCAGCCCGGAGTACAGCCGCGCCCAGCTCACATCCAGGGTCCGCCTATCTTCCGTAGTAGTCCCTCTGCCGGCAGGACACACCTTGAGAGACCCCTCCCGGCACACAGTCCCCCATGCCGGACTCACAGTGCCCCCAAGTTTCCAACTGGCCCCTTCTGTGTCTCAGACTTGCTGTATGTGTGCCCTTCAGGATCAGCACCAGCATTTCTGTTCCCCCCACATCTTTTAGACTCTAATCAATGCCTCTGCCCTTGGGTTGGATTCTGTTGAAGGGCCTAGAATATGATTGCCAACATTTATGGCCTCTCCCCTCACTGTCCCAATACTATAAGGCTGGTCTCCTCTGAGGTCTCTCCCCATTTCTGAATCCTCCTCACCCACCAAGTTTCTGATCTGAGCCTCTCCCCATCTTTATCACTGAGTCTTCATTTGACCAAACCTGTCTCTGCCTGGCTTAGTCGCCCTGTCTCTCTGTCACCTTTACTGAGTATTTCTGTTGCTATCTCCCTGTTTTCTGCCTTTGCAGATCTCTACGTCTTTTTCAGTCTGTCTGTGTCAGTCTCTCTCTGGCTCTGGACTGTGTCTGTTTCTCCTTTTATGGCTCTCCTTCCATCTCTCATGCAGAGCTCCCCTGTCCCCCTCCATCCTGGTGACCTTCCTAAGTCTTCCCTCCCCCTACTTCCGCAGAGCCTGGCGCTGGGAGCACGATGCACAGTCATCAGTCTGGCTAGGCTTGTGTCTGAGAAAGGAATGCGTGAGGGGGGACCTGAGCCTGTGTCTGGGGTAGGATGGTGGGGTAGGCCACCCCCAGCCCAGCTGGAGAGCAGGAGAGCATAGATCTCCTAGGATCTATTTCTCCCCCATCTTCCCAGGCTTCCCTATCTCCCCAGTCCTATCCTCACCTGGTCTAGTCCCAGACCTTCATGCCAAGATGACAGGGAAGGAAAGGGATGAGTGTAGACATACAAGTTGTCATTCCCTGGGGAAGGGGTTGGAGTTGGGGAGGGGGTATCTAGTAGCAATGTACCTGGGTTGAAAGATGTGGCTCCTCCTGCCTCTCCCAGTCTCCATGGCAACAGCCTGGTCTGCCTCCTTTTGCTGCAGAGTCAGTCTCCCTGTTACCATGGTAACAAGGGACAGCGATAGGGACTGGGGACAGGTCAGAGAAAAAGATTGGGGTGAGGCTCTGAGTGCTGGGGAAGTCCTCCTTACCTCCTTCTCCTTTGGCACTATCCCTGAACCTGTCCAAGGTCATCTATGTGGCTCTGACTTTGTCTCTCCCCGTCTGTCTCTCACTTTAGCCTTCAGCCTTTCACACATTTCCCTGACCAGGTCCTTGACCTTCACCCACTCCCACACACCAGGCTCTTCCCTGTTCGTAGCCTGTGTGCTTCATATCTCCACTTCCATAGATGGGAGGGATATCCATTCTTAGAAAGCTACAAGGTCAAGTGTTCTCTCTCCACACCCCCCTCTTCTATCCCCAGGGAGAGTCTGGGATGTTCCTCATGGAAGCAAAGTGGTGTTGGGAGTGGAAGTGGAGGTTATGACTCCTCAGGTCCCACGAGGTGGCTGATGGTGTTACGTGTGTGTGGCAGGCCAGGTGTGTGGGTGCCGGCTGTGTGTGTGTGTGCTTTCTGTGATGGGGGTGTGGCATGTGGGTGGGAGTGTTAGGCTGTGTTTGGAGGTGTCACAAAGGTGTACGTGATAGTGCTATAATATGTGATATGTGAGAGGTGTGTGGGATGGTGTTATGTGACTTATTTCTGTGAACTGTTGTACTGTGTGTGAGTGCATGCATCTTTTTGTCTGTCGTCATTCACAACAACAATTTGGCAATTTTGTACTGTAGACCTTTGCTCATGCCCAGACATACAAGGGAGCAGTGTGTATGATAAAGTGTGTGATGCTAAGTGATGGTGTCCAGGTCCACAATAGCTCATGTGTCCTGTGATGTGTCTGGAGGCCTGAGCATGTGTGATGTAAAGGTGAATCTTATTCATGGGTTGTACATTGCGGGTCTCTGAGATGGTGCAAGGTCAGATGCAGTGGATGGGTCTATGATGTAGCATTCTGAGGGTGTGGGACCTACATGGCGCTTTTCAACTGTGCCGATGATTCTGTTGTGCTTTGATGGTTTTGCAAAGCGTGTGCTCTATGTGTGTTTCCTTCCTGTGTGAGCCTCTGTTTGTGCGATGGATAGTGTTGTAGGTGAGGGTACAGGCTGGTGTGTGATGGAATGTGACTGTGGTGCATAACTGGTGCTGGGCACTTCCTGGGCCTCCTGGTGTCTCCTGGCTGTGTACTCTGTAGTTATATCTCCTATATCTCAGCCATGGCAGAACGCACACTGGGGAAGTGGGCAGTCTCAGGACTCTTCCTCCCCACCTGCAGCATCCCTCTTCAGTTTGGGGGTCTTCCTTGCTTTCTTGCATCCTCCAGCTTCCTCTCCTGCAGCACCATCCCCCTGAACAGCACCAACCCAGACTCCGCCCCACCCCGCCACACTGCAGAGGGGGTGCACTGGGGCCCCTGCCTTACTGCGGTGGTTCACTCGGGCTTTCCCCCTACCCCGCCCCCACCCCCTTCAGTGGGTCCCTCTCCTGGTGGCACACCTCTACAATGAGGGGATTTCTGCAGCGCTTCCTCTTCTCAGAGGCCCCACCCTCCATAGAGGGGGTCTCCGGGATCCCTCCCCGCCTCCACGCAGTACTCCCCCCTTCCTAGTGGCGCCTCCACTTTGCGGAGACGGGGTGGGGGTGGGGGAGGACAGCTGCAGTACTGGGGGCGGGGCCGCGGGCCGTCCATCAGCGCAGCGGCGCCCCAGATTGGCCGGCGCCGCCTCCCCCCGCGGGCGCGGGCATATGAGGAGGCGGAGGCGGCAGCCGCCGCAGCCTCTGTGCGGTGGGACAGACAGACCGACGGCTGCACGCTCCGACCGAGGCGCGGGCGCTGCAGAGGCCCCCAGCCCGAGCCCGCGCCTGAGCCCGCCCTGAGGCCGCCGCTCGCCCACCCGCGCCTCTCCCCACAGAGCCGCCAAGATGGGGGTAGGTGCTGGGGCCAGCAGGGCACTCTGTGTGTGTGTGTGTGTGTGTGTGTGTGTGTGTGTGTGTGTGTGTGTGACACTGTGGAATCAGAGACATTGGGTGTGTGCGGAGGCCGGGGGCTCCAAGACCCCTGAGCTTTGGGGCCAGGACTTTGGGGACCTGTGACCCCGCTGACCCAGCGGGTCCGTGTGGTCGTGCGGCTGTGGCTGGGGGGAGGGGGGACGCAGGGCTGGAGGGGGTCTGTGGCGCATATTGGCTTGGCTTTGTGTGCGGGGACCCGAGGGGTCATGGTCTGGCCTTTAGCATCTCTGCCTGACCTTGTCGGATGCGTGTATGCAGTTGCAGGATTGCCTGCGGCATGACAGCGTGTGTGAGCTCCTGATTTTGTCAGGCCCTGGCTGCACTGTCTGCCCTCATCTGTGGCCCCAGTGGTGTCTGAGCCTGTGCGAGAGCTGTGTTAATGTGTCTGGGTGTGTCAAAGCCCCCTGATCCCCTGACTGGGTGGAGATAGGTCCAGGCTGGGAAATTGGGAAATGGACATCAGATGACCTCTCTTTCTCCTTCCAGGCCTGGTTGGGGGCACTCTGAAGTGCACCCGCCTGGGGCTGCAGAGTGTGTGTGCAGCCCCTAATCTGGGGGAGCAGATATGAGGGGCTGGGAAGAGGGGGAGGAGCAAGAGGACCATGGCTGAGAGTCTGAGCCCCTGGCTGAGGGTGTGAGTGCAAATGTGTGGTGAGGAGCGTGCTTGCCTGCTATGCCCTTGCCTCTGTGTCCGTGTGTCCTTCTCTGTCTGTGAGTCTCTCCAGCAGATGCCGCCTCCTTCCCTGGCTGACCACCTGACCCCTGCTGCAGCCCTGGATTCCTCCCTGTGTGTCTGGGTTGGGGTCTTTGGGGTGGGGAGTCAGGGAAGGAGGTGGGTGGGTTGAGGTAGGTGGGCCAAAGAGGATCAGGATGGGAAAGATGGATAAGAGGAAACATGAGAGATAGGGAGAAAGATGGCGGATGGAGGCTGATGGGCCTAAGGATGGAGGTGGGGGATGGGGCTGCAGATCTGTGGGTTGGGGTGGGAGGGGGTGGGGAGAATTGGGTGGGGGGAGGACACAGGGAGAGAAACAGGGAGGTGGGAATTAGTGATGACTTTCAGGTAAGTGAAATGGAGGAGGGGAGCATGGGAAGATTGGGGGAGAGGGCTGAGGCCAAGATGCCTTAGAGAAGGTAGGGGAGGGGGGAATCTTAGGGAAAAAAATGGGGACAGCGGGGGGGGGGGGGCGGGAAGCAAAGGATTTAAACATGAGAGGGAGAGACAGAGACACAGAGAGGATGAGACTTCAAAGGAGACAGACAGAAAGAAACATAGACATAGAGACAGGGACATGGAGACATAGGCAGAGAGCCATGGAGTGGTAAAGTGGGACATGGAAAAGGACCTGGAGACAAAAAGGAGAGACACAAAGACAGACATTTCCCATCCAGATACAGCAAAGTCAGCGGGAATGATAGGAAGAGGAGGCAGAGGGCAGAGGGGCGCCAGGGAGAGGCACTCAGAGACAAGGGCCACAGGCACCTGAGGTGGGGCACTTGAGAGGTGCAGAGGCTGAATAAGCTGTGCCAGCATCCAGGAGGGAGACTGCTTGGAAAATGGCAAGGAGCCGCAGATGCTGGCTACAGGGAGACAGGAGTGTCCCCACGCTCAGAGGTGCTCCCTCCCACAGTGCGCCCATCTGGGCCTCCTGCCTTGACTGGGAAAGCCTCAGTTCCCCCACTGCAACAGATGGAAATTGCCCCCAAGGCAGTCTGGCCATGGCAAGGACAATCAGGAGCCCAGACTCACCTACAAGGGACCCGGGAGTCCCAGCTTTCCTCCCTGACACAGAAGTCCAGATCCCATCCCTACCCCCCCCCCCCCGCCAGAGTCCTGACCTCCAGTCCTCCTCCCTCTTTCCCAGGAGTCCAAACCTCAGCCCTCCTCCTTCAGACCCAGGAATCCAGCTCCCAGCCCCTCCTTCTGATCCAGAGGTCCAGGCCGCAGCTCTTCTGCAGATCCAGGAGTCCTGATTGCAGTCCTCCTCCCTCTGTCCCTGGAGTCAAGACCCTAGCCCCTCCTCTCTCTGACCCAAGAGTACAGGCCCCAGGCCCTCACTCAGAACTAGGGTCCCAGACCTCATCCCTCTTTTCTTAGACCCAAGGGTCCAGGCCCCAATCTTCTTCCCTCAGATCCAGGGGTCTAGTCCCCAGTCCTCCCTCAGACCCAAGAATCAGGCCCAGCCCCAGCTGTCAGGGACCCAAGCAGCAGCTGCCTAACCTTCTCTAAGACTTCAGGGATTGATGGCAGATTTCCTGCCCCACTTCTACCAGACCCCCATCTGTCCTTGCTCCCACCTCCCTGCCTCACTTCTCCAGCTTGACCTCATGACTTGCTATCTACACATCCCTCCATCCATGTGGGGAAGCTGAGACCTTACCCCTAGCACAGAGCTCAGGATGGAGGATCAGCTGCCTCCATCTCCTCCAAGCCTCTATGCCTCTGTGTCTGAGACGCAGTGCTGCTGCAGGGCTGGCCAGGGGCCAAGCCTCCCTCCCACCCCTGAACCCCTCCTTGGGACTCCCCCCAGACTGCAGCCCTCCCTGCACCCCTAGACTCAGCCTGCAGGTCTGGGGCAGACAGCAGGCAGTTCAGGCCTCTGCAAGGTCACGAGGAGATTAGCGCTGAGCCGCGCTGAGCCTCGGATCCCAGCTTGGCTCTGGGCCCATAGGATCTGTCAGCAGCCCTCTACAGGCGCCTGGCCTCAGCCCACCCCTCCTACCTGCATGGGACACTACCCTCCCCATCTTCCCAGGCCCCCAAACTTGAAGCTCACTCCCTTCCCCTCACACCAAATTCAGTTCAAGCCAGTTCTGAGGCTTCTGCCTCTTTTTCCTCTGTACTCCAAATCATCCCACTCAGCCCCTGCTCAGTCCTCCAGAGACCTGGCAATGCCCACTCTGGTTCAAGATCATCTCTGGCTCCCACCTATCCCCAGGAGAGAAGCCAGGGTCTTCATCAAGGCCTGATGAAGGTACAGCAGGCTGCTTGGGTACAGCAGGCTGCCCACCCCGTTCAGCTGTGACCAACACCTGGAGTGCCCTTTCCTCTCCCTCTGTGCCACGCTTGTGGAACCTCTCAAGATTTTCTGTGTCCTTTGCCTGAGGTGTCCATGGAACTGTAGAAAGGCCCAGAAAATAAAGCCAGGCCAAGTTATATGGGAGACCTAGAGCAGGAAGGACAGAGAGACTGAGGTGGACCCAGAGAGGAAAAAGAGGAAAGAGAGAAGAAGAAGAAAGGGAGGAGGAGGGGGAGAGAAGACAGGGTGAAATGAGGAGGGAACCGGGTGGAGACACATGGAGCATCATGAAGGAGGCAGATGGAGGGAAGAAGATAGAGACATAACAACAGAGTGAAAGAAAAGGATGGAGAAAGGCACAGAGACCAGAAAAACTGGTCCATAGAGGCAGTCTGAGATACCAAAAAGCAGCACCTTGGAAAGAGTTAGGAACCCAAAGAGAACCAGGGAGACAGAAATAGCAGACCCTGGGAGAGATTGCCAGGAGATAGAGACAGACATCATGGAAGAGAGAGACAGAAGCAGAATCACAGAGAGACCCAAAGAGAGAGAGAGAGAGAGAGAGAGAGAGAGAGAGAGAGAGAGAGAGAGAGAGAGAACTAAAGTGATGGGAGAAAGACCAAGGGAGAGAAACAGCCTTGGAGAGATAAGGATACAAGATAAGAGAGATAAAGAGATGGAGACTAAGACAGCAATAAAACAGATGCACAAATAGATCTGGTGGGATGGATCAAGAGACAGACAGAGGGACCACAAAGTTAGGCATAAAGCCAGACCTAGAAAGAGACAGAGCACAGGAAGGTTGGATGGAACCAAAGAGAGGGAGAGACAGGAAGATACACACAGAGATAAAAAGACAGAGACAGATACAGACCCATGGAGTCAGAGAGAGAAAGAAGCCACAGAGAGACTCTCAGGGACACAGTTCCAGAGACGCTTGGTGCCAGGGACTGTGAGGGCAGTTGGAGACCAGACTCAGGGGTTCTGAGAGATACCCAGAGACACCAGGCAGAGACAGAGAGAACTCAGTGACAGATGGAGAGCCCCAGAGACAGCCCCACACCTGGAGATAGAGAGACACAGGCCAGCAGGAGAGGCAGGGCTCGCAGGGCCGGTGTCCCTCTGGAATCCCTTCTCGCCCGCAGTCTGGTGGCTCTGACAGCTATCGTGTCGCCACCTCGCAGGACAAAAAAGATGACAAGGGCTCGCCCAAGAAGAGCAAGGGCAAGGAGCGCCGGGACCTGGATGACCTCAAGAAGGAGGTGGCTATGGTAAGCCCCACCTCACGCCTGTGCCCTCCAGAGCTCCCCCTCGCCCCGAGGTAGGCCCCGTTTCACATCTCCTCTCTTTCCATCCTCAGACAGAGCACAAAATGTCCGTGGAAGAGGTCTGCCGGAAATACAACACGGACTGCGTGCAGGTGAGGGCCGCTGGGTCAGCACGGGGGCCTGGACCCCGGAGTCTGAGGGAGGAGTGCGGGGCCTGGTGTCCTGGATGCCTGGGTACCAGGGTGGGTTGGGATGCAGGGCTGCTCAGGGAGGGTTCTGTGTGTCCCCAGGGTCTGACGCATAGCAAAGCCCAGGAGATCCTGGCCCGGGATGGGCCCAACGCGCTCACGCCACCGCCTACCACTCCAGAATGGGTCAAGTTCTGCCGCCAGCTCTTCGGGGGCTTCTCCATTCTGCTGTGGATTGGGGCCATCCTCTGTTTCCTGGCCTATGGCATCCAGGCAGGCACTGAAGATGACCCCTCTGGTGACAATGTGAGTGCTCTCTATCCCCTCCAAAGCCTCACACATTTAGGAACACAACTTACCCACCCCTCAGGCCTCCCGGTCTCTTTAGACTTTCCAAATCCTGCATTCCTCCTCTGACTCTCATAATGACCAATGAGAGAACCAGATCAGGTACAAGGAAATCAGAGGCTCAGAAAGGCCAAGTAACTTGTCTAAAGTCATACAGCAGGAGGTATGAGCTGAGGTTCTGTCCCCAGGCTGGGTCATCTCAGCAACCTTAGGGATGGACACTATCAAGTGGTCACAGCCTGTTAAATACCTCGAGAGTCAGTGAATGTACTCAGGTAGAGACCCAGGTACTTGCTGATGGGTCAGAGCCCATCTGCCCAACAAAAGACAAGATCTCCACAGTTGCCATGCCTGGAGACAGAGCCACACACAGCTGCAAAGGGGTCCTCGCACAGGGGCCTACATATACCTGTAGGATGAACACAGTGGATGCACTAGGGCACAGATTCAAACACCACCAAGTGGATCAGACACATGAGCACAGACAGACACACAGATGCAGACTGTCAAACAGAAACAGACCAACAGAGACAGAGACTACAAGAGAGAGACACAGAGAGATAGAGATCTACAGAGATTCAGTGTCGTATAAATATAAGGCCAAGTGTACAGAGAGACAGACCTAAAGACACGTGGACAGACAGTTGCAAACACTCTTGATTCTTAAACGTAGGCAAGAAGACGGATGGACAGACAGTCACACACACACACACACGAGAGACAGTCCCAGAGACTGAAACACAGACAAATACAGGAAGAGGGGCTCAGACAGACAGACACACAGACTCAGACATACAGATTCAAATGAACAAATACAAACCCATTGATAGAAAGCTCCCTTCCCAGAAGCCCCACAAACATGGGGTGGGCAATGGTGGGGAATGGCTCTGGTGACCATGACCCCATGCCCCTGCCTCTCCCTGCAGCTGTACCTGGGCATTGTGCTGGCAGCTGTAGTGATCATCACTGGCTGCTTCTCCTACTACCAGGAGGCCAAGAGCTCCAAGATCATGGAGTCCTTCAAGAACATGGTTCCCCAGGTAAGGGATGCCCTGGGAAGGGCCAGAAGGGTGTGGGCAGGTGGGCAGAGAGTCATGCAGAGTGACCCTCCAGGCAGAGGGAGTCTGGGAGGTGACTCTTTTCTGCTCTGCCCTACAGCAAGCACTGGTGATCAGGGAAGGTGAGAAGATGCAGGTGAATGCTGAGGAGGTGGTGGTTGGGGACTTGGTAGAGATCAAGGGCGGAGACCGAGTCCCAGCCGACCTGCGAATCATCTCGGCCCATGGCTGCAAGGTGGGCCTGCGTCCCAGCTCTGTCCTTCTCACTCAGGAGTCAGGATCCCAGGCCCCAGCCCTGCTCTCCTAGACCCAGAGGTCTATGCCCCAGCCCTCCTCCCTCAGACCCTGGGGGCCAGGCCCAGCCCTCCTCCCTCAGACCCAGAGAGCCAGGTCCCATCCCTGCTCCCTCAGACCCAGGGGTCCAAGCCTCAGCCCTCCTCCCTCAGACCCAGGGGTCCATGCCTCAGCCCTGCTCCCTCAGACCCAGGGGTCCAGGCCCAGATCTCCTCCTTCAGACCCAGGGGTCCAGGCCTCAGCCCTCCTCCCTCAGACCCATGGGGCCAGGCCCCACCCCTCCTCCATCAGCTCAGTGGTACAGACCTAGTCCTCCTCCTTCAGGCCCAGGGGGTCCACATCCCAGCCCCAGGTCTAAGAGACCCTCAGTTACCTTAGGCCTTGGCAAGTAGTCTGGTACCCTTTACACCTTCATGTTCCTGTTCTCTGGCCTCCCAGATGCCACTGGCCCAGCTGGGCACCTCCAGAGACACAGACTTCACCCTAATCCCCCCCTGGACACATGCCCTCTAACCCTGGGCCCTGGACTGAGCCTTATCTCCACTGCCCCCACCTGCAGGTGGACAACTCTTCCCTGACCGGCGAATCTGAGCCCCAGACCCGCTCTCCCGACTGCACACATGACAACCCCTTGGAGACTCGGAACATCACCTTCTTTTCCACCAACTGCGTAGAAGGTGAGCGGGGCATGCTTGGGACACCCAGGTGGGCAAGCAAGGGGATGGGCCTCAGGGATCAGCCTTCCTGATCTAACCTGACCTAACCCTCTCAACCTATAGGCACGGCTAGGGGTGTGGTGGTGGCCACTGGTGACCGCACTGTCATGGGCCGCATCGCCACCCTGGCCTCAGGCCTGGAGGTGGGCAAGACGCCCATCGCCATTGAGATCGAGCACTTCATTCAGCTCATCACTGGTGTGGCCGTCTTCCTGGGCGTCTCCTTCTTCATCCTCTCCCTCATTCTCGGGTACAGCTGGCTTGAGGCTGTCATCTTCCTCATCGGCATCATCGTGGCCAATGTCCCAGAGGGTCTGCTGGCCACTGTCACTGTAAGGCTGAGCTCCAGGGGCTGAGGGAAGAGGGGCAGGGCTTGGATGGCTGTGTTCTTGATAAGGACAGCTTGGGCCTCCCAGCCCTGAATAAAGAGGGGCCTCCTAATCCAAACGAACAAACAAAAAACAAGCAAACATCTTAAGAACCACTGCAGGACACAGAGGTCTGCGATACTATCATGTTAGTTAACTCACAAAATTAAGATTTGCACACTCATGCAAAAAATCTGAAGAATAGGTCAAGTTCAAAAGTAAATGGTCTCAGCTGGGTGTGGTGCCTCATGCCTGCAATCCCAGAGACTTGGAAGGCTGAGACAGGAGGATTGCAAGTTTGAGTCCAGCCTCAGCAACTCAGAGAGGCCCTGTCTCAGATAAAAAGCATTAGGAATATAGCTCAGTGGTAAAGCACCCTGGGTTAAATTCCCAGTACCAATGCGGGGATCGGGGGAACCCAACAAACACATGTGGAAAAAAACAAATGGTCTCCCTCCTACTACCAGCTATCAGTCCACCTCAGTCCCCTTAATGTTGTTTTCAAAATACATGGAGCCACTCTAAGAATATTATTCTGCTCCTCGATTCCCCTATTCTACTTAATGTGTGGTGCAAGACTTGCCACATTAGCATATTCAAAACTATCACACAGCCAGGCATGGTGGTGCACATCTGTAATCCCAGCCACTCAGGAGGCCGAGGCAGGAGGATTGCAAGTACATTGTGAACCTCAGAAACTTGACAAGACCCTGTCTCAAAATAAAAAGTAAAAATGTTAGGGCTCAGTTGGTAGAGTGCTTGCCTCACATGCACAAGGCCCTGGGTTCAATCCCCAGCACCACAAAAAATAAAAATAAAAAAAAAATGGTGAAGATTCCAGCAGCTTGGGAGGCTGAGGCAGGAGGATCATTAGTTCAAAGCCAGCCTCAGCAATTTAGCAAAGCCCTAAGCAACTCAGCAAACCCTGTCTCTAAATAAAATATAAAAAGGGCTGGGGATTTCACACGGTGCCTAAGTGCCCCTGGGTTCAATCCCTGATACAAAAAAAAAAAAAAAAAAAGATCCACATGTCAAAAGGCTTTGCTGGTGTATAATACATGCACAAAGGACTGCACATATTGTGAACATGCAATTTGACGATGCAAATGGTCCCACATCACCATGTCAGCTACTCCCAGGTTGAGGCCCCCAGCAGTCCCCTCCTGACCTTGGGACTCATAGCCTGCAACAAAGAGTAACCCCTATATATGGCTTCTATTTTAGTGATTTGTGAGTGGTAGGAATTGAACCCAGGGCCTCACACATGCGAGACAAGCACTCTGCTTCTGAGTTACAGCTTTAGCCCCTAACTCTGACTTCGAATAGCAGAAATTAAGTTTGCCGTTTTTCAAATTTCATATGGAGAGAATAATTCCATATGGACTCTTACCTGTCTCTTCTTGCTAAACATGATGTTTTTGAGCTTCAGTCATGTAGTTGGAGGCAGTGATAATTTACCCTTTTATACAGATGCATAGTGTTCCATCTCTGATTTTCCCAGTATCTCCTTTCTCTGAGTGGACTCTGGTTGTTTCAGTTTGGCCTATTATAAAGCTTGCCACTGTGAACATTCTAGTGTGTGTCTCCAGGGGCACATAGGGCCTGTTTCTGTGGGTCTGTACCTGGAGGGAAGAGTGCTGGATGATACTGTTCTTTTCAGGCCACCCAGAAGTCTCCTTGGGCTGGGCAGGTGGGTTGTGGACATTGGTCACCCTGCACCAGCTGCCACCTGCAATTCACCTGCGCTTTCACATCCCCCAGGTGTGTCTGACCCTGACTGCCAAGCGCATGGCTCGGAAGAACTGTCTAGTGAAGAACCTGGAGGCTGTGGAGACCCTGGGCTCTACATCCACCATTTGCTCAGACAAGACGGGGACCCTCACCCAGAACCGCATGACGGTGGCCCACATGTGGTTTGACAATCAGATCCACGAGGCTGACACCACTGAGGATCAGTCAGGTGGGTGGGGGCCCAGGGCAGGGGTGGTGGGCACCCGGCCTTGGGAGCCCCTTACTCACATGCTCCTTCCACTTTCAGGCACCTCCTTTGACAAGAGCTCACACACGTGGGTGGCCCTGTCCCACATCGCCGGACTCTGCAACCGTGCTGTCTTCAAAGGCGGTCAAGACAACATCCCTGTACTTAAGGTGGGTGCAGCCACCGCCTCCCCTTGGCCCCCTGTCCTCCACTCTGCCCCATGCTCCTGCCCTAATGACACTCTCTCTCCACAGAGGGACGTGGCCGGGGATGCCTCCGAGTCTGCCCTACTCAAATGCATCGAGCTGTCTTCCGGCTCCGTGAAGCTGATGCGTGAACGCAACAAGAAAGTAGCCGAGATCCCCTTCAACTCCACCAACAAATACCAGGTACAAACTTGGGGCTCTCCAGGGCGGCCTGCCTGGGCCTCGGTTTCTCTGTGACACCTGGACAGCAGTCACCTCTGCCCTACTGTCCTGCTTTGGGCAAGATACTAATCTTTGCAGAGCCTCAATTTCCCCATCTGTAACATGGGAAGACGGCACCCAGCCTGTGGGGAGGGCGACTGGCTGCACCTGAGCGTGAAAGGCAGCGTGAGATCTCTGTTGAAGGGAGACACAGAGGGGCAAAGAGCTCTGCCCAGCAGAGGGCGGACGCCAGCCAGGGACCTTGGCCACAGCAGCAACTTTCACACCTTCATCAAGTTTCTTTTTTTGATCAGCCACCACATTGACGGTGTTTTAGATCCCGTGGGTGCTCGTGGTAGAGAGTAAAACAGTGAAGTTCCCCCTCTCTAGAACTGACACTCTAGTGCTGGAAGACAGGGAATGACAAAGTCATGAGGAAATACTGTGCTGAGGGAGGGAGCCCTGCAGGTATCTGGGGGAAGGGTGTTCAGGCAGCAGATGGTGTGTGCAAAGACCCTCAGGCAGGAGCGTGGCTTGTCTGAACAACATCCTGGAAGCCGGAGCGAGTAGGAGGTGAGGCCAGAGCCCTTGGGGTCTCTTGGACCATGGCGAGGACTTGCTGTTACCCTGAGGAGGATGTGAGCCAATGAGAGGGCTCTGAGCCGAGGAGAGACAGGATTGACTCACATCCTTTTAAATAGCTTTATGGAGATACAATTCGCATGCCATGATCATCTATTTAAAGTGTGGAACTCAACAGTTAGTGTATTTATTCACAGATACACGCACCACCTACATAGTCAGTTTTAGAGCATTTTTATCACCTCAGAAAGAAACCCTGCACCCCTTAGCTATCACCACCCCCTCTTCCTCCACCCTCCTAGCCCTAAGCAACCACTAACCTACTTTCTGTCTCTATGGACTGCCTATTTGGGACACTTCATAAAAATGGAGTCATACAACACATGGCCTTTTTTGTCTGGCTTCTTTCACGGAAGCATCTTGCTTTCAAGATCTAGCCATGCTGTGTATCCGAGCTTCCTTCCTCTTGGTGCCGGACCAGTGTTCTGTTGTACGTGTAGACCACACTGTGTTTACCCACTCATTCACTGGCGGACCTTTGGGTTTCCACCCTTTGGCTCTTGAGTAGTGCTACTGTGGACATTTGTGGACACGTTTTTGTGCAGACACGCATTTGCATTCCTTTCTGAGGATGCCAGTTTATATCATAACTCTGTTCAACTTTGGGGGAAACTATCAGATTTTTGTTGGTGCTGGGGATGGAGCCCAGGGCCTCATGCATGCTAGGCAAACTCTCTCCCACGAGGCTGCACCTCCAGCCGGCTGCCACGGGAAGGGGAGATCTGGGGATTCGGGTGTTGGACGATGGTAGCTGGGCCGTGGGTGGGGGCAGCAGCCAGTTCGGGGAGGACAGTCCAGACTCCGGGTGCATTTTAGAGGCGAACTGAGCAGATTTAGCACTAGTTCAGGTGAGGGAAGAGAAGGACTAGAGTGAGGCAGAGAGAGAGGGCAGGTAACCCACGCTGGGATTCCTGTAGGAGACAGAGATGGAGAGACAGAGACAGGAAGAGCAGAGATCTCCCTAAGACTCCAAGAAACAGAAAACATCTGTCTAGGGGAGAGTGATGTGGGCAGGGCCCTCTGGGGGAGCCCCGGTGGACATCTGTCCTTCCACCATGGCTCTGTGGGGCTGGGACAGTGCTCTCCCGTCTGGGTGTGGTGGCCTCCAGCTTCCCGTGTGGCTCAGGCACATCTGCCTCTGTGCTTCTCAGCTATCCATCCATGAGACCGAGGACCCCAATGACAACCGATACCTGCTGGTGATGAAGGGCGCCCCCGAACGCATCTTGGACCGCTGCTCCACGATCCTGCTGCAGGGCAAGGAGCAGCCACTGGACGAGGAGATGAAGGAAGCCTTCCAAAATGCCTACCTGGAGCTTGGGGGCCTGGGCGAGCGCGTGCTCGGTACGTACCGTGGGTGGGGCACGATTGTGGGGCAGGGACTGGGCCAGCTTTTTGGGCTCCTTGGGGCCAAAGAGGGGTGTGATGCTGCCCAGAGCCTGGCCTGGCTCAGAAGAGGGGCTCCCAGCATGCACTGCAGCTGAGTGGCTTCAGGCTTGGATGGAGGAGAGGGGAGGCATCTTTAGGAAAGGAGTGTTGACTTGCTGGGAAGATTGATGGCCCGGGATCCAGACATTTCATGTCCCCTACCCTGACCCTGCCTCCAGGTTTCTGCCATTACTACCTGCCCGAGGAGCAGTTCCCCAAGGGCTTCGCCTTCGACTGTGATGACGTGAACTTCACCACAGACAACCTCTGCTTCGTGGGCCTCATGTCCATGATTGACCCTCCCCGGGCAGCTGTCCCTGACGCCGTGGGCAAATGCCGGAGCGCAGGCATCAAGGTGCGGCTGGAGGGAGCTGGGGATGACAGGGAGGACACTGGGGGAAGATCAGACCGACCCTAAAGAGCAATGCCTGCAGGTCATCATGGTCACGGGCGATCACCCCATCACAGCCAAGGCCATCGCCAAGGGTGTGGGCATCATCTCCGAGGGCAATGAGACTGTGGAGGACATCGCCGCCCGGCTTAACATCCCTGTCAGCCAGGTCAACCCACGGTGAGCCACCCCGCTGAGCTGGGGACACAGGAGAGCCATCAGGGCCATCTCCACAAGGCATCTGTCTGGTCCAGCTTCCCTCTGGGCTGCTCACCCGCTTCCTTTTGGGTATTCCTCTGTTTGCTCAGCACCTGGGGCCCATCCAGGTGCTGCCTGGTGTGAAGGTGGCTGCCTGGTACCATAGCCACAGGGGCTAGCACGGTGTGGGTCACTTCCCAGCATGGCCACTCATCACCATGTGACCTTGGGCAGGTCATTTAGCTTTCCTGACCCTCACTTTCCTCCTCACTAAAATGAGCAACTAGGGCTGGGGGTGCAGTCAGTGGTAGAGCACTTGCCCAGCAAGCACAAGGCCCTGGCTCCATCCCCAGCATCAAAAATAAAATAAAATAGGGGCTGGGGATGTGGCTCAGGGGCAGAGCACTTGCCTCCATGTGTGAGGCATTGGGTTCAATTCTAAGCACCCCATATGAATAAATAAATAAAGGTCCATCAACACCTGAAAAAAATATGGGTATACATGTGTGTGTATACATATACACATATTAAAGTGCTAAAAAATAAAATAGGCTGCCTAACAATTGCTATCTCAGAGGATTTGATGGCGCCCCATACGTCCTCATGCCCACCTGTGGCTGTCACCTTTCCTACCTGTCTAGTACCCACAATCCTCTACATCAGTGCCCCTCAGTCCTTCCTGAGGTCTTCCTCCTGCCCCACTCCCCCATGTACCTTCATCTCTGCCCCCCAGAGACCTCTTCTTTTCTCAGCCCTGGATCGCTGGCTCTCCTGTCCATGGTGCTGCCCATCTGTCTCTTTGTCTGTCTGTCTGCCTTGTCCTGGAACACTCATTCTTCCTGCTCTTCTCAGGGATGCCAAGGCCTGTGTGATCCACGGCACCGACCTCAAGGACTTCACCTCTGAGCAAATCGACGAGATCCTACAGAATCACACTGAGATCGTCTTTGCCCGCACCTCCCCACAGCAGAAGCTCATCATCGTGGAGGGCTGTCAGAGACAGGTGGGCTCTGACCCTGGGTCTGAGGGAGGAGGCTGGGGCCTGGACCCCCAGGTCTGAGGGGCGAGGAGCTGGGGGATCTGAACCCCTGGTTCTGAGGGAGGAGGACCGGGGCCTGGACCCCTGGGTCTCACCCTCACCCTCTCCCCTGCCAGGGAGCAATTGTGGCCGTGACTGGCGATGGTGTGAACGACTCCCCTGCTCTGAAGAAAGCTGACATTGGGGTGGCCATGGGCATTGCTGGCTCTGATGTCTCTAAGCAGGCAGCCGACATGATTCTATTGGATGACAACTTTGCCTCCATTGTCACGGGTGTGGAAGAGGGTGAGTGGCTGGCAGTGACTCTGGAGACTTGGGTCACGGAGGGGGCGGGAGGGTGAAGAGAGCAGTCCAGAGATGCAGGGATTGCAGAGTGCAGCGGGCACCTGAGCTTGCCCTTTTCAGTCCTCCCTGCTCTCTGGCTTGGAGCTGATGCATTTCCGGGTCCCTGTGTGGCGCCGCACAGTATGGTCTGGTGGACGAGGCCGACTTGGAATCATGTAAAAGTCCTCTCCAGTGCAGCCACCGGGAAGCACATGGTCCTGAGGCTCTGGAGGCCTGGCCTCTCCTGGGCTGGGGGTTCAGCTAGTTTCCCTAAGTGGGCAGGGACAAGGGAACGGAATCAGTGGGCCATGCTGGGAGTCCCCACATGCAGGGACAGGAGTCACAGGCAGGGAGAGCTGTCCCCAGCAAAGTGGGTGAGGGGTGTGTGGCCAGGCTGGTGTTGGAGGTGGAGGGGCTCCAGGTGCAGGCTCCTTCTTGTGAAGGGGCCTGTTGACATTTCATTTTTTTCTGATCATCAAAAATAATTAATCAGTATAGAAAGTGCAGAACTACAGAAAACCTCATACAGAAATAAGTGCTATTTGTGCTTTGGTGGGTTTTTTTTTTCTCTATTTCTCTCCCCCATCTGAAAATGTGGCTACTGTTAAAAAAAAAAAAAATAGTTCACAGTGAAACCAACTCCAAGTGACAAGTGCCCTTACCCTCATCTCCTATGTAACAAATTAAGTGCCCTTACTCTGTCTCCTGTGTCCCCAACCCCGGCTAACTTTCCAGTCAGCCATCTTCTATGCATGTGCAGTGCACATGCCCACAGATCCCATTCCCATTTGGTCCAGATGCTCACAGGCTCCTACCATGTGCACCCTGCAGATGCCAGGCGTGCAGCTGTGAGCAGTGCAGATGTGGTCCCCTGCTCTCCCAGGTCCGGAGAGACCCCCTTACTCAAGGCAGCCAACAAATACATAATTACAACCATGATAGGTGGGAAGAAAACAGAGCTCTGTGAGAGCTAATTACAAGAATCCTATCCAGACAGGGGACATGGAAGGACTCTCTAAAGGGGGGCGGGGAGTGTAACTACCTTTAGGGAAGTTTCAGAGATACTGAAAGTAGAGTGGATGGCATCATGAATCCCTGCTAGCTCATCTGGTTTCTTCCCCACCCACTGCCACGCTCTGGTTTGTGTGGAAGCAGACCAAGTCGCCCATTCACCCAAGAGCAGTTCCCCCATGAGGAAGGGGTAGTTGGTGAGGAGCAGCACGTTGCCAGGAGAGAGAATGGCTGTCAGGTGGGGGCACCCAGAGCTCTTCGTTACACAAAGGTGACCAAAGGATCCAGTCCTCTGCAGCCATCAGGCCTAGACTTTTTATTTTTTTAACTGATACATAAAAATGACACCTAGTAGTGGGGTACCATGTGATGTTTCCATATACGCATACATGGTGCAGTGTTAAAATCAGGTTAAGCATGCGTGTCTCCTCAAACACTTGTCATTTCTTCATGGCAAAACTCTACCACGCGGCCTGCGCAGTGGTTTCATTAATGAGGTTCTAGGCATAAAGTTAGTTAGAAGAGATCGAAATAAAACACACAGACTCAGTTACCTTATTTCTATTGCTAGGTCGAGACTCTCTGGTTCCCACTCAAACCGCCCAGCAGGGCAGCAAGGATTACTCAGGCTAGCAGGAGAGAGAGAGTGAACACGCCCGGGGAGTAGCCTTTTATTGGGGAACAAGAGATTCAGGGAGAATTCCATCCAATGAAGGTTGAGGGGGGACTGCACTCCAAGGTCAGGGTCAGTGATTGGGCCCCCGGGGACAGTGGTCAGGCACACCCCCACAGGGATGGGCTCTCTCATCAGGAAAGGGCCGGGAAAGCTTCGACACAGCCGCAGACCTTTTTATTTTTTTAAATTTTGAGACAGGGTCCCACTAACATGCTAAGGGCCTTGCTAAATTGCTGAGGCTGGCCTCAAACTTGCAATCCTCCTGCCGCAGCCTCCTGAATCACTGGGATTATAGGCTCCTCACCAACTACCTCTTCCTCATGGGGGAAACGCTCATGGATTGTAGGCATGTGCCACCACGCCTGACTCTTCTAGCTTTCTGAGATATGCAATACATAATTGGTATCTGGAGACACCCAGCTGTGCAAAGAAGGCACACCAGAGTTTCCTACTCCTCCTTCCTTCCTTCCTTCCTTCCTTCCTTCCTTCCTTCCTTCCTTCCTTCCTTCCTTTCCTTCCTTCCTTCCTTCTTTCTTCTTCTTTTCTTTTCTTTTCTTTGGGATTGAGCCCAGCGCCTCAGGCACGCTGAGCAGCACTCTAACACTAAAGTACGCCCTTAGCCCCTTACTCCTCTAACTGTAAGTTAGCACTTATCAATCAACGTCTCCCCATCCTTCCCCATGTCAACTTCTATGGGCTCACCTATGCGTGTGTGTGTGTGTGTGTGTGTGTGTGTGTGTGTGTGTGTGGTGTGGGTGTGTGGGTGGGGTGTGTGTGTGGTGTACATACTGGGCAAGCACTCTACCACTAAGCTATACTCCCAGCCCTGAGGTCAATATTTTAGATTCCGTATATGAGTGAGATCATAGGGTATTTGTCTTTCTGTGCCTGGCTTATTTCACTCCACATAATGATCTCCAGTCCCATCCATGTTGTTGCAAATGACAGAATTCCATCCTTTTTCTGTATTCCATTATGTTTGGACCACACTTTATTTATTCTTCCATTGATGGACACCTAGGTTGATTCCAAGCCTTGCCTACTGGGAAGTGCTACAATAAACATGGCAGTGCTGATGTCTCTTCAATAGACTGGTTCCCCTTCCTTTGGATATAGACTCAGGAGTAGGATTGCTGAATCATGTGGTAGTTCCATTACTAATTTTTTGAGGAACCTCCAAACTGTTTTCTATAATGGCTGTACTAACTTACATTCCCACCAACAGTGTGCAAGAGTTTCCTTTTTCTCCATGTTCTCCCCTTTTAATCTTTTTGTTAATAGCCAATCTTAGGTGATAACTTAGTGTGGTTTTATTTTTCTATTTTTATTTTTTGGTACCAGGGATTGAACCCAGAGGTGCTTAACCATGGAGCCACATCCCCAGCTCTTTTTATTTTTTATTTTGAGACAGGGTCTCTCTAAGTTGCTAACACTGGCCTCAAACTTGCAATCCTCCAGCCTTAGCCTCCCAAAACACTGGCATTACAGGTGGGCACCAGGGTGCCCAGATTATTTTTTATTTATTTTGGGGGGGGAAGGTACCTGGGATTGAACTCAGGGGCACTCGAGCCCTATTTTGTATTTTATTTAGAGACGGGTCTCACTGAGTTGCTTAGCTCCCTGTCATTGCTGACGCTGGCTTTGAACTCACAATCCTCCTGCCTTTAAGCCTCCCAAGATTCTGGGATTTCAGGTGTGCACCACTGCACCTGGCTTATTATTTATTTTGAGACAGGGTCTCATGAAGTTTCCCACACTGGTCTCCAACTTGCCACTCTCCTGCCTCAGCCTCAGCCCAAGTGGCTGAGGTTATAGGTACTCGCCACTGTGCCGGGCCTGATCCCATTTCTGATGTATAAAACACATACCTGAGTAAGGTGATGACAGATTTTGGCACACATACACTCCTGTGTGACCACCAGGCTCCAATCACTAGAGAAAACACACCCACTTCCCATTCAAGTGTGTCTCCTCCCAGTCTGTATCGACCTTCTAGAAATAGCACTCCCCTGACCTGCAGCTCCATGGTTTCGTGGCAGACCTCAGCTGCGTGGGAGCACAGTCTGGAAGCTCTGGGGTCTGCTTTTCTCACACCTGAGATTCAGCCGTGGGGTGGCTGCAGCCGTGGCTCCTTTCTTTCCGTGCTGGGCTGTGTTCCGTGGCCTGGATATTCTGATTTTTTCACCCACTCACCTGCCATGGCACTGGGTTGGCTCTGGCTTTTGGCCGTTATGAATCACGCTATGGTAAATGTTATTGAACTTGATTTCTTGTGTACATAAATGCTCATTTCTCTTGGGTATAGACCTGGAAGTGGGGTTACAGGGTCAATGGAGAAGGGAGATGTTTAGCTTAGACAGAAACTGCCAGACAGGCGTCCACCAGGGGTGTATTTCAAGATGGTTGAGCAGGGGCAACGTGGTCACAGGTCTGGGTGTGAAGGTGGGTAGGTGGGTGGGTTGAAGGGAGGGCCAGGACACGAGGCTCCCTGGCAGGGGCGTCCAAGCTCTGAACCAACCCCTGTCCTCCATAGGCCGCCTGATCTTTGACAACCTGAAGAAGTCCATCGCCTACACCCTCACCAGCAACATCCCCGAGATCACGCCCTTCCTGCTCTTCATCATGGCCAACATCCCGCTGCCCCTGGGCACCATTACCATCCTTTGTATCGACCTGGGCACAGACATGGTGAGTCCCATGGCCACCCCGAGGCCTGGGAGGGCAGAGTCCTCCCATCCCTACTCACCCAGCCTCTCCCACCCAGGTCCCTGCCATCTCCTTGGCCTATGAGGCTGCTGAGAGCGACATCATGAAGAGACAGCCCAGGAACCCTCGGACAGACAAGCTGGTCAATGAGCGACTCATCAGCATGGCCTATGGGCAGATCGGTGAGGGCTGGGGCCACCCCTGACGCTGCCATAGCAGCTCTCAGAAGCCTCGTGCTCACCTAGCAGGGTGGAGGAGGGGCAGGATCAGCCTGGGGGCTCTCTGGGAGCAGGGCTGGAACCCCACCCTCTCTGCCTGCTCCTTCCTGCTGTGTGCAGAGTTCTAGAGGTGCAGGACAGGAGTTCCCGGGAGTGTTCTAGCAAAGCAGAGGCTTTGTGGCAGTGGCCAGAGACCTGGGGAGGTCATTCCTGCATAGAGGGCCTAAGGATGTTGCAGTATTCAGGTGGCCTGGGTCAGGTGGCAGAGAGCTCCCAGGTTATCCATGGGAAGAGCCCCTCCCTGAGGTCCCTGACCTGGGTGGCCATCTCAGGGCCTCACCACCAAGATCTCCAGATGACATGGCTTGGGCAAGAGGACCAAGGCAACCCACAGGCCACCAAGAGTCTCAGGGTGTGCTGGCACATGAGCTCTGAGCTCTCCTTGGCACCCTTCTCTCCTCTCCAGGAATGATCCAGGCTCTTGGTGGCTTTTTCTCCTACTTTGTGATCCTGGCAGAAAATGGCTTCCTACCCGGCAACCTGGTGGGCATCCGGCTCAACTGGGATGACCGCACCGTCAACGACCTGGAGGACAGTTACGGGCAGCAGTGGGTGAGCAGGGCTAGTGGGCATCCTCCAAGCCACAGAGGAGCCTCAGGCAAGCTGTCCCGGCCACGCAGGGGTCAAATCCTACAACGACCCCTCCACCGCAGGGGCAGCACCAGACCCTTGCCCAGCACATGGGGTGTCCTGAGCTCTGGGCCCAGCACACCCTAGGTGACATGTCCTAACTGCCAACCCTCCTGGCCCTGCCAGCCCTTCTTCCCTGTTTCTGTCTGTCCCTTCTAAGCCTGGCTGCTGTCCCTCCTCCTCTTCCTGGTCCCTGGGAGACCACCAGGAGCCCTGACCCTTTCTCTTTCCTCAAACATCTGCCTCTTGCCCCAGAGCTATGAGCCCCGAGAGGGGAGACACATCTGAGATCCTGGAGATCCCATGCAGGGAGTGGGGCAGTGGCCTGGGCCACGGTCACATGGTGACACCTGCATCCTTGTGGTTGCTCACAGACCTACGAGCAGAGGAAGGTGGTGGAGTTCACGTGCCACACGGCCTTCTTTGTGAGCATCGTGGTGGTCCAGTGGGCGGATCTGATCATCTGCAAGACCCGGAGGAACTCAGTGTTCCAGCAGGGCATGAAGTGAGGGCCAGTGCCGCGAGGAGGCCACGCAGCCACCTCCCCTGTCCCTCTATATGTCTGTGTCCCTCCCCTTGCCTCTGAGCTGCCTTCTTCTCAAGGGTCACGTGTGCAGGTCCCCAGACCTGCTTTGCCTTTTTATACCACTCACTGCCTCTGTGTGTCTGTCCCTCCCTCTCTCCACGTCTCTGTCTCTGTGAGCCTCTCTCCCTCTCAGGGGACGTCTCCTCTCTGGGTCTCTGCACCCCTCTATGGACACATCGCTGTCTCTGGGGCTGCCTCTCCCCATCTGCCGCTTGCTGTGCCTGCGTGTCTGCACCCTTATCTCTGTCTCTGTGGGCTCAGGGTGCCAAGGTGCCGGGGTGCTGGGCTTCCTTGGGCTAAGCCCTGCCTCACCTTTGTCTCCAGGAACAAAATCTTGATCTTCGGCTTATTTGAGGAGACGGCCCTCGCTGCCTTCCTGTCCTACTGCCCTGGCATGGACGTGGCCCTTCGCATGTACCCCCTCAAGTGAGTGTCCTAGGCCCCCAGGACCCCCCCATCTGCACACCCTCCTGGAGCCCTTACTTAAGGGACGTGCTCACAGACTGAGCCGCCAGCCCCAGGCCTCAGCCATGGATCTCTGGCCCCATCTCTCCCATGTCTCTCTGGACACCCTATGTGTCCCCCATTGCCACCTCTGTTTTGATGCCACCAACCTTCCCCCATAGGCTATCCTCATAGAGGTGCAGGAAGGGGACTCTGCACCCCTCAGGCCCCAGAAAGGGCCCAGGGCCCAGAGGGTTGTGGGAGACTAGCCCTCCCATCGCTGGACTCACGCCCTCCTCTCCCTCTGCAGGCCCAGCTGGTGGTTCTGTGCCTTCCCCTACAGTTTCCTCATCTTCGTCTACGATGAAATCCGCAAACTCATCCTGCGCAGGAACCCAGGGGGTGAGGCTGTGGGGTGGGCCTGGGGGGCAGGCCAGAGGAGCCTCCAGGGGGCGCTCATGCGCGGGGCATCTCCCTCCATCACCTTCCGAAGGCTCCTCCCCTTTCTTTCTCTTCCCATCCCTCTTTCAGAGGGTGTCTGTGTGTCTGTCCTTTTCGTCTTTGTCTTCACGTCACGTGTACTGTCTCCCTCCCTCCCTCTGCCTGTCTCTATCTCTCACTCGCCTCTTTGTCTCTCCAGGTTGGGTGGAGAAAGAAACCTACTACTGACCTCAGCCCTGCCACGTCGCCACCTCCTCCCTGCCCCCAAGCCCAGGACGTCCCCTCCGGACCCCTCATTTTGTATTCTGGGGGAGGGACCCTCTCTCCCTGTGGTCCCCCCTTGGCACCCCCTCGATCACCTCCTGCCCCTCTCTCTGGCTGGCTTCTCTCCCCCACGGCCCTGGCCTCCCTCCTCCCTCTTTTCTGTGTCTCTCTCCCCTCCTCAGCCCTCTCCTGCCTCCCCCAACCCCCTCCCTGGGCTCTTTTTTACTCCCCCTCAGCCACCCCCCACCCCCCAACGGCTGATGCCATCTCTGGTTCTGGACAATTATCAAATATATCAGTGGGGAGAGAGAAGCGCGCCTTGTGTTCTGCTTGCTTTCTGGCTGTGGCCCTGGTGGGGTGGAGTCTTCTCTCTGGGCTCACTGCTGGGCGACTCACTTGAGCCCACTTTAGCCTGACACCCACCACTTGGGAGTCATGGAATCTCAGGGTCACAGGATCATTCACAGAAGTTAGAGGAAGAGCAGCTGGAATTGGCCAGGTGATGGGATTATGGGGTGAGGGCAGGGAGATGGAGGGGACTCAGTCTTGGGATGGCAGAGGTGGTGGGCCTTGTGTTGGAATAGGACCCTGGGAGACCATGATGTGATGATGGGGATGATTGTAATTCACTGACACCCCTTCTAAGCACTCTGAGTGTCTTAGCTCATTTAATATTCACAAGGTATGAGGCACAGAGAGGGAAAGCAATTTGCTTATGGTCACACACCTAGGAGGCAACACATCTGGAATCTGAAGGGAGGCCATGGCAGCTCTATGCTAATCTGTACTGAGATCACCTTTCATACAGTAAAGCGCACAAATCTTAAGGTTATAGGTCAGTGATTTTAAAATTATGTCCGTGCAATCATCGCCCCAACTGAGGTGTAGAAAGAACATTTCCATCCACCTAGAAAGTTCCTTCATGCCTCTGTCCAGTCCACCCCCTCCAGACGCAACTGCTTATCTGATTCCATTGCCAAGTTGTACCAGGAGCTGAGAGCCCCTGGGAGTGTGCATTCGCCACGCACAGACAACACCCGAAGGAGAAGCTCTGGAACAGAGTGAGGAGGCAGCAGGAGCACAGGGGGCCATGTGGTCCCAGGACAGAGCCTGGCCCTGGGAGCAGGGGAGCCACATAAGCCTGGACCTCTCCTGGGACCCCTTACAGCTGGCTTTATTGATCCATTGAGGGAAGATGCACTCCGAGGCCCAGAGAGGGGTCACAGAGCAGGGTCCATCACCCAGGTTTTTGGCTGCCTGTGCTAAGATCTTCCTTCCCTCTCAGCTCCACTTCTTCAGAATCCAAGAGGCAGGAAGAAAACCTCAAGCTGAAGGGACCTCAGGGTCAGGGCACCCTTCATCTCCCAGCACCTGCTAATTCAGTCAATCTGTCATAGGTCCCTTTCCCAAGGACCCCAAATTCCCATCCCTTAAAATGTCTCAGCCTTAGGGTCCTCTCTCCCACCCTGTTTCAAAGGGCTCCTTTCCTGAATGTTCCTTTTTTTTTTTTTTTTTTGGTACTAGGTATTGAACTCCCAGCTCTTAACCCCTGAGCCACATCCCCAGCCCCCCCCCTTTTTTATATATTTTATTTTGAGACAGGATCTTGCTAAATTGCTTAGGGCCAAAGTTGCTGAGGCTGGCTTTGAACTTGTGATCCTCCTGCCTCGGCCTCCCCAGCTGCTGGGATTCCAGGCATGTGCCACCATGCCTGGCTCCCAAATGTTCCTGTGTCCAGGCCCCAACTCCCAAAATTACCTTATTCCAAGAGCCTCCCACCTCCCCACAACAACCCTCTCTGGAGCCCGCCATCCGCCTCTCCTGTAGCCCCATCTCTGGCCGTGGCCGAACGATTTGGCAGCTCAAAGCCTTAGAGCAAGTATGTCCTCTGCATGGAGCAAGAACCAGTGGGTTACGGAATGAGGGGCTTTCACTCCACTCACATAAGGAAATTCAGCAGCTTCCACAACAAAAATAAAACTCAGATTTTCCCAGACTGGCATGGGAAGAGGCAGCTGGGCATTTACCCTCTGCTCCCTGGAAGCTCTGTGTCCTCCCACCAACATGAATGCTGAGGCCAATTGTATATTCACAGTCCTCCACTGAATTCTGAAGCAAGGCTGGACCAAGTTGGAAAATCTAAACCAAATTTACTGACAGCCTCTGGACAACAAAGAGACCCACCAATAATCAGTTACTGGCCACTATTTAGCCAATCGGGTCTTCAAAGCATAGTTCTTTCAGCTTCATCTTGGGACCCAACCAATAGGGGGGCCTCTTGGCCCATCCCAGCAGCCCCTTTGACAGGGACTACCTTCCTTAGCCCCAGGAATGCCTCCCAGCAGGCCTCAAAGTACAAAGGGATGTGGACCTTGGAAGGCAAGAGTTAGGGTGCAAAGATTCATCTGGATCCTCACATGGGTACTGCCGAATAGCCCCACCAGGCTTTGGAGAATTAAGATCTCAGCCTACTAGAGAGCCCAGGCTTCCCCACCCACTTTTCTTGAGGCCCCACCCCTCTTCCCACAGATCATTCAGGCAGGCCATGGAGGAAATTGTTTAAAGACAGAATATAGCCCCTGTTTGCAACAAAAACCATTCTTGTGTCCAAGGGGGAATAGCCCCAAACGTGTTACTACTGTTCAAGGAGGCTGAACTCTAGAAAAACCCAGAATACTCACGATAATATAGTGGTAATTACAATGTCTATATTTACTGAACAGCATCATGATTCTTTCAAGAACCATCTAATTGAAACATCATAACCCCATGAGTGTGGTATCATTAGGATCCCCTAGTCCAGATAAGACACTGAGGTTCAGAGAGGTGACTAGGTCAAAGCCACAAAGCCTGGATTTTCTCCTGAGTCTGACTCCATAATTCTAGCTTCCTCTTTAAAAATGCACAGAATCAGGCTCAGAATTTGTGCTATGCCTCCTCAGACAGTAGTAACACGTTTGGGGCTACTCTCCCTTGGACACAAGAATGGCTTGTGTTGCAAGCAGGGGCTATGTTCTGGCTTTAAACAATTTCCTCCATGGCCTGCCTGAATGATCTGTGGGAAGAGGGGTGGGGTCTCAAGGAAAGTGGGCCGGAAAACCTGGGCTCTCTACTAGGCTGAGGTCTTTAATTCTTCAAAGCCTGATGGGGCCATGCAGCAGTACCCACCTGGGGATCCAGATGAATCTTTGCACACTAACTTAGTAGTAGAGCTCTTTCCTAGCATGTGTGAAGCCCTGGGTTCAATCCTCAACACTGCAAAAAATAAAAATCCTCAGGGCTGGGGTTGTGGCTCAGTGGTCCAGCGCTTGCCTAGCATGTGTGAGGTACTGGGTTCAATTACCAGCACCACATAAAAATAAATTATTAAAT
Organism: Ictidomys tridecemlineatus; assembly: GCF_052094955.1. Classification (NCBI taxonomy): domain Eukaryota; kingdom Metazoa; phylum Chordata; class Mammalia; order Rodentia; family Sciuridae; genus Ictidomys; species Ictidomys tridecemlineatus. Next base: position 11,962,643 of record NC_135491.1, on the reverse strand, counting down.
AAAGATATTGTATCTATCTACAACTAAAAGTATTTAAAAAAATAAATAAATAAAAATCCTCAGCCCTTTTATTTTCTCAACTTTCCTCCCTTTTCTCCTATCTCATATTTCCCCAGAAGTCCAAAGATGGGAGAGTGCTATGCTTCAGAAATTACAACATCTGCCTGTTAAGGAAGGAATTGATTCCTACATTTACTCTATAATCTTGCTTCTCAAAACTGTGGTCCATGGGGCTGGGGATGTGGCTGAAGCGGTAGTGCGCTCGCCTGGCATGCTCCAGATGTTTTTTATGCCCTTTAGAGTCCGAACGACACCATGCACTGTCCCCATTATACCCTCCAGGACGAAGGAGTACACGACGCCTACTTCTGCCATTTGAGCTCCCATAACGCCCTCGTGGAAAATACATTCCACTCCAGAAACTGCAACTCCCACAATGCCAAGAGGCGCTCACCGCATTCTGAAACTACATCTCCCAAACTGTCTTGCGAGTCAAGCCGGCACCATAGCATCCGCCCTGCCTGATGCCGCTAGGACTACAACTCCCACAATGCTCGGCGGCGCAACCACCGCACCCTGCGGCTCCGAGCGGCGACACGTCGGCTCCGCAGGGTGAGGCCGGGCTCGGGCGGGGCCCAAGGGGTCTGCAGGGCTCGGGGCTGGTTACAGCAGCTGTACCCCTTCACGACGCAGACATGGCGGGCCAGAAGGACCAGCAGAAGGATGACGAGGCGGAAGGGCTGAGCGCCACGTGAGCGAGCTGACTCCCCTGACCCGAGCCGCGGGAGTCCCGACCCCCTCGAGTCGCGGGAGTCCCGGACCCCAGACCCAAAAGAGGGTCCCTTATCTTCTCTTCAGGGACCCTGGATCTAGGCCCCCAGCACCCTCCTCCCCTGGGATCCAGGAGACTTGGCCCCTTCCAGGACACTTGCCTCTTGGACTCCAGAGTCCAGCCCCCCTACCCCCTTGTTGGCCACAGGTCTGAACTCCCTGCCCGGTCAGCCGCTGACCTGACCCCATCCCACAGGATCCTGCTGCCAAAGCTGATTCCCTCTGGCGCCGGCCGTGAGTGGCTGGAGCGGCGCCGAGCGACCATCCGGCCCTGGGGCACCTTCGTGGACCAGCAGCGCTTCTCGCGACCCCGCAACCTGGGTGAGCTGTGCCAGCGCCTGATACGCAATGTCGAGTACTACCAGAGCAACTACGTGTTCGTGTTCCTGGGCCTCATCCTGTACTGTGTGTGAGTGCCTCCCTAGACCCGCCCCCCACCTGCTGGTCCCATTGCCAGACCTGGTCACCAAATGCCTGGTCTCTACTCCCCCATCGATCTGGCCAGGGTGCAGTGTGACCATATGTGATCCTGCCTTCTTGTCCTCAAAACATAACCTTCACCGACTGGTTCAAAGCCATGGCCCCTTGGCAAGCAAAACCCCAGAGGCCTGAATGCTGCTTCCCTACGCTCTTCTTCCAGGATGACATCCCCTATGCTGCTGGTGGCCCTGGCTGTCTTCTTTGGAGCCTGTTACATTCTCTACCTGCGTACACTGCAGTCCAAGCTTGTGCTCTTTGGTGAGAAATCCCCAGCCCAGATGGATTCCTCAAATTCTGGGTTGAGAGTCCCAACCAAATCCTTGGAACCCAAGTCTGCCCCAGCCTTGGTGTACTTTAGTTCCACAAAACCTAATACTTAAAACGTCAAGCACACCCAGTGCGCCCACCCCAAACCCAGAGATACCTCAGAAACACCACCCACCACCCAGTTCCTATATTTGTGGAAAGCATCAACTGCAGGGACCTACATTGGACACCAGGTGGCGACCTTATACAGCCATAGATCTTTTCCCTCTCACTTTTTTTTTTTTCTTTCTTTCTTTTTTTGGCAGTGGGGATTGAAACTCAGGGGCCCTCCACCGCTGAGCCACATCCCTAGCCCTATTTTGTATTTTATTTAGAGACAGGGTCTCACTGAGTTGCTTAGCATCTTGCCTTTGCTGAGGCTGACTTTGAACTCATGATCCTTCTGCCTCAGCCTCCCAAGGCTCTGGGATCACAGGCGTGAGCCACCCTACTGGCTCCCTCTCCTTTCTTGCTTCTTGGGGGGGACCTAGAGGGGGAGACTGAGACCTATGGCTCATGGAGCCCCAGACTGATACCAAGCAACATTGGGAAGAAAGATGCCAGGGGAAATTCCACACAGGGAAAAGTCCAGGTTTCTGTGGGGATGTGACAACAGTGGGCTGGGGGTGCAGGGCATGGAAGGAAAAGCACGGCCACAACTTGGCTTGTCAGTTGCTGTCATGGGAACATGCAGACCTGACTTTGTAGTCATATCAGAAGCCAGAAATCTGTACTTTTATGTGAAATCATTCAGTGTATTCTTGTGAAACATCTCAAAGAACACATCCTCAGGTCAGACTAGGACCTGGGGCCACCAGTTGAAGACTCCTTGTCTCTGTGAGTGCAGGTTGGCGTGGGAGGCTAGAGGCTCCTGAGGAGGCAGGGCTGAAGAGCAGAGACTGCTGTATGCTGGTGGTCAGAGGATACTGGAAAAACTAGGCAGGGCCCGGACACAGATGGCCTCGGCATAAGGAGTTTGGATTGGTTCCTGAAGCTTCCAGAATTTGTTATGCTAGATTGTCAGGGGGCAGCAGAGGTTACTGTGGGAGAGGGCATGGGTTAGAACAGCTGCTTAATGACATCTGTCCCCAGGCCGAGAGGTGAGCCCCGCTCATCAGTACGCTCTGGCTGGAGGCGTCTCCTTCCCCTTCTTCTGGCTGGCCGGTGCAGGCTCCGCTGTCTTCTGGGTCCTGGGTAAGTATAGGGTCTGGATGGCTGTGGGTGGGCCATGGGGCCGGCCAGGGAAGGTGGCCCTGAACTGCCCATTTCCCTGCAGGAGCCACCCTGGTGGTCATTGGCTTCCATGCTGCCTTCCACCAGATCGAGGCTGTGGACGGGGAGGAGCTGCAGATGGAGCCAGTGTGAGGTGTCTTCAAGGCCTTATGGCCTTCAGGGCCAGCTGACCCATCCCTGTCCATCCCTGTCCCACACTGTCCTGCTGCTTGGGCCCAGGCTGCCTCCCAGGGAGGGTTCCACCGTTAGAAATAAAGCCGTTGCAGTCCTCATCCAGCAGACATTTCCCAGTGTCTTCTGTGAGTCTCCAGAGGCTGGTGCTGGGAATAGCACAGAGAACAAGATGGGGGCCCAGGTGTGGGGGCACAGCGAGCAAGGTGTAGAGAGACAGGATGTCACAGGGTGGTAAGTGCTAAAGGGAAGAGAGGAGCTGAGAAGGAAGGCTGTCCAGGGTTCCCGAGATCACCCCTGGTTCAATGATGTGCTAGGACGACTCGGGAATCAGCACATAACTGTCCTCAGAACTGTGACTTACCAAGAAAGCACACGAAGCAAAGTCATTAAGAGGAGAAGGCACATGGAGCAAGTTAAGAGCAAATAGGGCAGGAGCCTCCCAGGTCTCTCTGGAGTGGCCACACAGGGCAGGCTGAATTCCTCCTCCAGCATCGAATGGTGACGACGAGTGAGATGTCAACCGCAAGCCACCTGAGACTCAGTGTCTGATTGTTATTGGGGGTGACCACATCAGCACCCTCTGTGCCCCCACTCCAGGATTGCAGAAGGACTATCACTGGCACAGTCTAGACAGCGAGCCACACTCAGGAACTGAGGAGGCCTCCTGAAATCCGGTTCCCAGACACCAGCCACGGGCCAGCTGGACAGTGGCAGAACTGCTCAAGGACAGCAGCCTCGGCCACAGTGTTAATTGTCTACTGCAGAGAAAGTTCTGAAGTTAGTGCAAGTTAAGAGTTAAAGAGGTTGGCCAGAGGGCTGGGGATGTGGCTCAAGCGGTAGCACACTCGCCTGGCATGCGTGCGGACCGGGTTCGATCCTCAGCACCACATACAAACAAAGATGTTGTGTCCGCCGAGAACTAAAGAGATTGGCCAGAGAAGGCCTCCCTAGGTGACCGTGGGTGAAGACCTAAACTGAGTGGAGGGGCAGTCGCGGATCTTTTCAACAAAGACTGTTCTGGGCAAAGGAGGCAGTAGATGCAAGGGCCCAGGCCAGCAGCACACTGGAGGTCAGAGGAGCCTGGAAAAGGCTGTGGGCTGGAGCCCATGCAGCTGGGAGGCTTGGGGGCTCGGACTCAGACTCAGGAAGCTTTTTGTGAAACATCTCAAAGGACACATCCTCAGCAGATGGCTTTTCATTGTAACATGCGGACTCTACCACGTGGGAACGCTGTCAAGGGAGAAAGGCACTTGGTCAGGAAGGGGCAGGTGTATAAAGTCAGGAAATGAGGCACCAGGGAGAGGCCTGGGGGCTGGGAGCGGAGCTCAGTGGTGGAGCGCTTGCCTGGTGAGTGTGAAGCCCTGGGTTCCGTCCCCAGCACCCCAAAACAATAAATAAAGAGAGAGCCCTCTAAACTGGGCCAGCCTGGGGCCTGGGGGCTGTCTTTGAGGCAGTGGCATGTCAGTGAGCCCCTCGGGACACAGTCAAGTGCATGGAGAGTTATGGTGGAGTCTCCAAGGCTTGGTAATGTGGCCCTCGGCCTCTCCCACCTGGGGCCCATCACCCAAACTCACTGTGTCATTTGTCTAGCCCTGTTGATCCATAGCAGGAGGGGACCTTTGTTGGTCTGGAATCCAGCTGTCAGGTAGGCCACCAGGCATGTGTGTGGACTGTGCTCAGTGCACCAGGGCACGGCTGGTGCAAACAAACCCAAAGTGTCAAACAAAACCCCAGATTTCAGAGACTTGGTGTGTAAAGGTTGTAAAATTTCTCATTAATCATTTTTATGTTGATCATGTGTGTTGGAAGGATGCTATTTTGGATACATTGGGTTAAATTATTATTTTCACTTGTTTTTTGCTTTATTGCTTTTTAAAAATTTTTTTTCAGTTGTAGTTGGACACACAATATCTTTATTTTTGTGTAGTGCTGAGGATCTAACCCAGTGCCTTACACATGCAAGGCCAGCGCTCTACCACTGAGTTATAGTCCCAGCCCTGCTTTATTACTTTTAAAAATGTGAGCCAGGTACAGGGACACCCACCTTTAATCCAGCTACTCCAGAGACTGAGGCAGGAGGATTGCAAGTTTGAGACCAGCCTCAGCAACTTAGCAAAACCCTGTCTCAATAAAACATAAGAAGAACTAGGGGTGGAGCTCATTGGTAGAGCGCCCTGGGTTCAACCCCCAGTACCAAAAATAAATAAGATGAAAATGTGACCACATAGAGAATGGCATGTCATATCCATGGCTTGGATTTATCCGTTTCTACAGGCAGCAGTGCCACAAGCAAGGCCCAGCCTTCCCAGAGCTCCCCTTTGGTGTGAGAGGCACATGATACACAAACAAACTGGCCAACCACCGGGAGCCCTCAGAGAGGGACAGCTCAGAAGCCAATCAGATGAGGCTGGCAGAGACTAGAGAGTAGCTGAGGGGAGGAAAGGGTGGGGCAGGACCTTGCTGGGGAATGAGCAGCAGCTTGTCCCTCTGAGGTCTGGGGGGACAGTAAGTACAAAGGCCCTGAAGTCAGATTTGCTCAATAACATGGTGCTGCTGTGGCTGGGATGAAGGGAGTGAAGGGAACAGCCTAGGAAATGACATTGGGAGGATATTGGGGACCAGATGGCACAGGACCAGCAGAAATGGATGAGGTCTTTGGATTCTTGCTTAAGGTAATGTGAGACCACAGAAGACTTTCGAACAAGGAAGAGATAGAAATGTTAGAAATATCCTGCTGGGTTAGGTACTGTGCCGTACACCTGTAAACCCAGGAAATCAAGAGGCTGAGGCAAGAGAATCACAAGTTCAAGGCCAGCCTCAGCAAGTTAGCAAGGCCCTGTCTCAAACACTAATAAGGGCTGGGGTGTGTGGCTCAGTGATAGGGCGCCCCTGGTTTCAATCCCTGGTACTGAGAAAATTAAAAAGGAAAAGAAAAGAAATCTCTCTCTTGGCAGATACAGAGGCACACACTGTAATCCCAGTGACTAGGGGGTAGAGGCTAAGGCAGGAGGGTCACAAGTTCAAAACCAGCCTGGGCAACTTAGCAAGACCCTGTCTCAAAATAAAATTCTAAAAAAGGGCTCAGGATGTAGCTCAGTGATAGACTGAACCTGGGTATGATCCGATCCCAGTGCCACGAGGGGAAGGGAAGGAAGATGTGTGGGTGGGAGGGAGGGAAATCCCAGACGATGATCCAACCTGGGGAAGGGGAGGCAGGGAATGTGGGCTGGAGAGTAGAGACAAGGAAGACAGAATCAAGAGGTGGATGGCACTTGGTGGGGGAGCTGTGTGGGAGCTAAGGGGGGGTGGCAGGCAAGGTGACCCCACCATTCAGGCCTGAACACAGTGGGAAGACCAGAGGCCTAGACAGCCACTGTGGGTGCTCTTCCAGAAGCTGCCACCAGAGGGCAGACAAGTGCTGCCTGCACACTAGGGAGGGAGCCAGAGTGGGGCCCACTGAGTTCCTGAGACCAGGGCAGGTGGGGACCTGGGGGGTGTGAGGCTGTCAGGTCATCTGGGTCACTCTGAGGCCAGAGTCACTATCCCAATTTTGGGGGTAGCAAAGGGTGTTTTGTATGTTGGTCTCAATGCCAGTGTTCCCAGGGGAGAAGGAGTCTCTGTGCCCATGTGGGTGTGTGGATGCCATGTCCAGGCCTGGAGTGAATCTGACCCACTTTCCTTGTTTGTAGATGATGAGGCCAGGGGACACATCACTGAGGCAGGTGGTCAGCAGGCCAGGGCTGAGGGCCAGGCCAGAGGCCTGATCTGGGGGCTAACATTATATGCCCCTAATTCTAGTATTGAGTCACTGAGGTTTGGCTTAGAGTGACAAACTAGAGGGTTTGGTGTCTCATCAGGGGGACAGAAACTGAAAGTCTGATTGTCTATTTTGGGGACAGTGATTGAGGTCCAGCTTGCTGGCTAGGAGTGACAGATCAGGGATCTGGTTGCCTTGTTTAGAGTGACAGCCCTGTTTCTGGTTGGGGTAATAGAAATGAATTGTCACTTTTAGGTGACAAGATACCAATAGTCAGGAGACAGAGACTGGAATTCCTGAGGCCTGAGTGTCTAGAAGGCATATTTGGGATGATGACACTGATCTGGAACTCTAGTTTTGGATGACAAAATGGGTTGTCCCCTTGGTTGGAGGTGACCCGTATTTGTTATCCCAGGGCACAGAGGCAGGTTAGGAGCAGCTGCAGGTCTAGGTGTCGGGCCTGAGGGTCCCACTGTGTAACAAAGACTAGGACAACACAGACTGAGGAGGGATCTCACTGCCTAGTGCGAAGTGACTGTAACTGGAGCAGCACATATTTTAATTTGGGGAATGTTTGCTCACCTAGTTTGGGGTTAAAGATACGTGAGTCCAGTTATCAATTTTATTATTACTATTATTATTATTATTATTATTGAACTGAACCCCGGGGTTCTTAATCACTGAGCTATATCCCAGCCCTTTTTTAATTTTTTATTTTGAGACAGTCTTACTAAATTGCTTAGAGCCTCACTGTCGCATTCCAGGACTAAACAGGTCACTCCGGGTGAACTGGGCTGCACGAAATAATCACACAGAGACAGAGAAATACCTTTTTCTTTGGGTCCTATGATGGTTCCTGTGAGGTCTGTGAAAAGAGAGAGAGTGAGGAGCAAGTCTTGAACCCTTTTATTGGGGAGAAGGCAAGGGGTCAGGTTTCAGGGTTGAGTCTAGCTTGGTGATGCCTGCTGTCAGCAGGTTGACTGGCATCTAGGGAGGCCATGCCCATCTCATGAACTGGGTGGGGGTCATGGCAGAGCAAGTGAAAAGACCAGAGCGAGGCCCCCCAAACAGAAGGCCAACGTGGGTTCAGTCCATCCTGTGCGCTCAGGGCCCATAGTTCACACACACAGCCCATGCTGGCTTGCCACATGTCCACATTCTCATTGCTCAAGGCTAAGGGGCACTTGTTTCTTAAGTGACAGCTCCCGACACCTCACTAAGTTAAGGCTGGCCTTCAACTTAACAATCCTCCTGTCTGAGCCTCCCAAGTCACTGGGATTACAGGCAAGCGTACCATACCTGGCTCAGTTCTCAACTTTTAAGTGACAGTTTAGGAACTCTTGTCTGATTTAGAGGGACAGGAACTGGAGTTGTTTGAGGTGTCAGTGACTTGGATTCCTGTGTAGGTTGGGGTGATGGGCTGAGATCCACAGGTCCACTTTGGGGTGATGGACTGGGGTCTGACTGCCGAGTATGGGGTGATGAAGACTGGGAGTCCTGGAATCTCCCCGGGGAAAATAGGGTGTGGCCTCTGGGAGAGGCAGCTGGGTGGAGACAGTGAAATTCAAAGTGTGAGGTGCCAGATGGAAGGTTCAATGGCTAGTATAGAGCAACAGAAATTGGGGTCTGGTGGACCCCATGGGGGTATCTGAAATTTGTGCTGTTTCTCTTGTTGGGGTGGCAGGAATCACGAGGTCTGGTCGGGGCTGGGATTACAGGGACCAAGGGACTGGTTTTCTGGTTTGGGCTGATGACACTGGTGTTCAGGGCTTCAGTGTGAGAGACCTGGTGACCAGTCGGCTAACCTGGGGCTGCGGGCTCTACAGGTCTGGTTGCGTATGTGAGGGGACAAAGCCCCTGGGATCTGGCTGAATCCTTTGGGGTACATCCCTGAGAGTGTGCAGGCTGCCTGGGGGTGGGGCCATGCTGCGCAGCAGTGAGCAGCCCCCTGTCAAGATGTCCCCCTTTTCACTGTGCACCTCCCTGTCATAGGTGGTTCTTTTAATAAACGCGTCATTCCTATGTTAGTCAGAAGTTCACCACTGGGTCCCCTTCTCCATGTGTCTGGGTCCCACTGTGGTTTCAGGAGGCCGCAGACCTTGGCTCCTCTGTGACACAGCGTCCTGTCCGTCAGTCTGCTCTGTGCTCAGGTTCCTGATCAAGTTCTGCGAAGATTAATACCCAGGAAAGGGGGCCCGTGGGGTGGGGGACCATGCTGCAAGGGGCAGTGGACCCCAAACTGAACACTTCAAGGTGACACGGGAGTTCAGGGCTTTAGTTTGAGAGACCTGGTCACCAGTCGGCTAAGTGATGCGTGCAGTGCTGTTCTGGTGACCGAGGGGTGGGGCAGCCGCAGCGGGTGGAGTGGACGGTTCTCCCTGGGCCACAGCCCTTGGAGGGCAAAGGCAGCTCAGCTGGACCACTCAGCACAGCACAGGTGTCAAGGCACAGAGGACGCCGTCTTGCTCCTGGAGTGTCCAGTTTGGCAGGAGACCCAGAATGGCCACGGCCCAGGGCAGCCCCTGGCCCACCCAAGAGGCAGGAAAGCACTGGGCTCCAGGAAGGCCAGTGGTCTCTGCTGGGCTTCTCTCTTGAAGTAGCCCCCGGTTCCTGGGATGAGCCAGCCCCGGCTGCCCAGGAGGTCTCTTCAGACCCACAGGGAGCTGGACCAGGGACAAGTGCCCAGGAGAGATGCCTGGTAGCCAATGAGAAAGGTGACCTAAGACTCAGAGAAACAAGTTCTATTTTTCGTCTCCAGGGGGTAGGATAATATTCATTTCATAATGTACTTTTGTGTAAATGAAGAATAGTTAGACAATAGTCAGAAAGTAAGGTTTCTTAATTCTGGGATAGTTTTGTCTGTCTTGCGGTACTGGGGGGATTAAGCTCACGGCACTCCACCACTGAGCTACATCCATAGACCTTTTTGCTTTCTTTCTTTTTTTTTTTCACATGGGGTCTCATTAAGTTACTTAGGGCCTTGTTAAGTTGCTGGGGCTGGCCAGTTGCTGGTCAGTTGCTGAGGCTCAAACTTGTGATTTTCCTGCCCCAGGCTCCTAAGTCACTGGGATTATAGGCATATGCCACTGCCCCTGACTGGGATGAAGTTAGAAAAAAAGAAGCTGTTGGTATGTTTTCTAGTTTGAGACGCCTGTGCCTGGGGTCCTTTTGTCCAGTTTGGCTGACAGTGAATGGGGTTCATTTGTCCATTTGGTGGCAGCAGACACTGGGATCAGTTGTCTAGATTGGGGTGATGACACCAGAAGTCCCGGGTCTTGCTTTGGGGTAATATACAGACCCCACTGCCAGGTGACAGCCTAGCTGTCAAGGAGTGGACGGGGGCTGGTGAGGCTAAGGGTTGAGTTTTCACTGTGGGTGGCAGGAGAAGTCATTCCAGTCCTCTCATTTGGGTGCAGAGCCAGGGGATCCCGAGTCTGAGCACATTAAAACCTGAGTGTTCCTGGCACAATTGAGTCATGGGGTCCTGCCCCAGGTGTGGGTCCCCTGAATAAACGGAGACCTCTAAGTGTGAGCAGGGGAGTAGAGCCTCATCTGGAAGTTCTGAAGCTGAGAGTCTGGGCATTTGAAACTGGGGAGTCAGGAAGTCAGGATTCCAAGGTCCAGGATCTACTTGTGGGGTGTTGGTTTGGGTTGCTGATTTGTGTGGGTGACATAAAGGTCCAGTGCTTCCCAGGCTGGAAACATCTCAGCCCCACAGTCTGGTGGTAACAGAGATGAGCAGACACCTGACTTAAGGAAACCTGAAGATGGGGCCCTGATGCCTAGTGTGGGCCTCTGAGGCTGCAGCACAATTAACCATGGGGTTCTGGCCCTGGAGGCTCTGTGGACCTGAAGCCTACACTGAGGGCAAGTGGTAATGATAAAGATGACTTGTGACTATGACTGGGGACCCAGGTCCCTGCTGAGAAGAGACAGATGCTGGGTTTAAGACACTGAATTTGGGAGGCTGGGTGGTGTAGCTCAGTGGTCGAGCCCTTGCCTAGCATGCACAAGGCCCTGGGATTGATCTCCAGCACCCCCCCACACACCACACATACTGAATTTGGAAGCTGGGTACAGTGGTACCCAGATATTTGAGAGACTGAAGCAAAAGGATTGCTTGAGCCCAGGAATTTCAGGCCAGTCTGAGCAATATAATGAGACCCAATTTTTAAAAAACAGATCCTGAACTGGGGGTGGCTGGAGTCCCTCCTGCCCCCTTCTGGGTGTCTAGGAGCCAGGTTCCTGATGTGGGCAGCACAGAGCCAAGCTCTAGATGTCTATGATAGTGTGGGCTCACTGTGAGGCAGGGTCTGGGGGAAACACCAGTGCTCACCAGTGCTAGAGCAGAAGTGACTTTCTGTGCAGTTCCACCTGCCAAGTTTGGAGTGAGTTCAGAGACTCAGATGTCAAATTAAAAATGCCTGGTTTTGAGATTTGGTGATGACCAAGTTTGGCGGCTGTGTGCTAATTCTGGGGTCCTATTGATTGTTTTAGGGCTGACTAAGGTCTGGGGCTCTCATGCCTGGTTTGGAGATCACTGAGCCTGAGGGTCCTAGGCCCTGGTTTGGGGGATGTCTGAGCCTGGGAGGTGAGATGCAGAGTTTGTAGGTGACTAGCTATAGAGTCGAGAGGCCTAATTTGAGTGACTCTCTGGCTCCACTGACTGCGGGTCCCTCAAGGTTAGTTTAGGGTTGAGAAAAACTGTGGACCTGACCAAGACTGGGGCCCTAAACCCAAAGTAGAAGTGACTTCCTGAACTGTCCATATGGGGGAGTCCCAAGACTATATGAGTCCAGAGACCTCCGTTGGGGGTGATTGGATTTAGGGCTTAAACTCCAAGAAGCTCTAAGTTTGTAGGTAGCTGAGGCAAAAAGCTGTGTGACTTAGGGTTGCCTGGCATGGGCTGTCTGGGTGTTGAGGTTGGGTTGGCCAACTGGGAGTCCAAAAGCCAGCTGTGAAATTCGTTAGTGGCCACTTTGGTAGGTCTAGCATCAGGCTGGGCTAACTGTGTCAGCAGGTGCCTCCTAAGGGTGGCTCTCATTCTTTCGAGGGTTTAGGGTCTGCCTCTGAGAGGGGGTGATAGATGCCTAGTTTGGGAGTTACTGATGACCGGCTCTGCAGTACAATATGGGGCTCGCCGAGCCTTCAGTTGCTAAGGTTTGACTGTTGGTGGGGTTCCTCAAACCCAGTTCAGGAAGGATGGAATTTGGGGAGCTGTTGCCTAGTGTGACTGTGTCTGAGGCTAATCACCTAGATGCCTAGACACCCTCATGGAGCTCAATTCCTGGGGAGACCAGATGTCTGGATTAGAGAGGCTTAATTTGGGGTCTTGATACTTAATTCCAGGGGAAACTGGCCTCAGGGCTCAGATGCTAAGGGTTAGGTTCACCAACAACTGGGGACTGAAGGTTTACTTTAGAAGCGTGTTAGCTTTCCATCACTGTTGACAAAATAACTGACAAAATCAACTTAAAGGAGCATTATTTTGACTCACAGTTCCAGAGGTTTTGGTCCACGGTCAGTGAGTGCTATTTCAGGATCTGTGGTGAGGCAGTGCATCATGGCAGAAGGGTGTGGTGGAGGAAAGCAGTTCATTTCATGGAGAGAGAAAGAATGAATGTGGAATGGGCTTGAGACAAGATATAGTCTTAAGAAGCATACCCCCAAGGACCTACTGCTCCAACTAATTCCACCAGGCCTCAGCTTGTAAATTTCCATCACCTCCCAATAGTCCATCAAATTATAAACCCATCAAAGGATTAATCCATTGATGAGATCAGAGCCCTCAGAATCTCGTCGCCTGCCTCCAAACACTGCTGCCTTGGGGACCAAGCTTTTAGCACATGAGCCTTTGGGGGACATTTCAGATCCAAACCATAAAAAGGGGTGCCGAGACTCGGGGCCCAGTTGCCTCCTTTAGAGTGTCTCAGTGTCAGGTGTCTGTTGCTGGGACTGAGTGGCGGGTAGTTGGAGGCCACGGTGGGGTCATCCTGATGCGTGTTTTAGTTGTGGCAGAAGCTATGAGTCTACATACATGCTTTCAGACTGAATGAGTCCCTGAATCTAGTTTACAAACACTAGGGAAACTGTGGGGTCCTTGATGCCAAAATGGTGGACAAATGGACTGAGAGACCCAGAAGCCTGGTTTGGGGAATTGAAGCATTTGGGGCAGGTGCCTTTGGGGGGTCCACATCCTTCGCTCTGTGAGTCACTGACTCAGTCTAGGAGTACCAAGGCATGGTTTGGGGGGTTATATTGGTTTCCTGTGGCTGCTATAATAATCTCGGTGGATTAACACAGCAGAAGTTTATTCCTTCAAAGTTCTGGAGGCTCGAAGTCCAAAATCAAGATGTTAGCCAGGCTGCGGCCATCGGGAAGCTCCAGGGCAGGCTCTTTCCTTGCCTCTTCCAGCTTCCGGTGGCTCCAGGCATCCTTGGGCCTGTGGCTGACCCACTCTAGCCTCATTGTCACATGGCCTCTGCTCTTCTCCTGGTCCCTCTCCTCTGTTCCTTATCAGGACACACATCAGGGTCTCTCCCTTCTCCCACTTTGCTTCCCAGCTCCCTGAACCTGGCAGTTTTCCTCTGCCATGGTGTTTCTGCCTAGGAGCAGCCGACCAAAGGCTGAAATCTGGAGCCAAAATAAACCCTTCCTCCTTTAAGTTGTTCTTTTCAGGTATTTTGGTCACAGCCATGAAAAGCTGACTAACATAGAAAATTGCTATCTATGGATTAATCACCGATGAGGTCAGAGCCCTCGTGATCCAACTCCCTTCCCCAAGCCCTGCCTCTGGCCATGTTCTCATTGGGGACCAAGCCTTTAATACGGGTGATCTTGGGGGATATTCCAGAGCCAAGCCAGAAGAGATCTTTTCCTAATAAGGTCATACTGGCAGATTCCAGGGTTAGGACGCGTTCATGACTTTTGAGGAGGCCAACATAGCTGCTACAGACACCCTCAGACACCCCAAATTCCAAGTTTGGGTCTCTGATATTTTTTTTTAGTGTTGGGGATTAGTGGGTCTGATTATAGAGTTCCTAAAGTTTGGATTAGGATGACCGACACCTGATTTGGGGGTTCTTTTGACTTGCCTACTCTGTTGGGTTACCATCAGGTTCTAATGGGATTCTAATGGGGTACCCGAAGTTTGGAGACCAGTGGGGTAGTCTGAAGATCACTGAGCTTCAGTGCCACTGAGTCCTAAATTTGGGGGGGGGGTGTGAGTTGGGAAGCTAGATGCTGAATTTTGGGGTAATTTATTAAGTTCATAATTCATGAGTAGGAATCAGCTCAGATGTAGGGCTGGGGTTATGGCTCAGTGGTAGAGTGCTTGCCTCATATGTGTGAGGCCCTGGGTTCCATCCTCAGCACCACATAAAAATAAAATAAAGGTATTGTGTACAACTATAATTAAAAAAAACCCAAAGTATTAAAAAAAAAAATACCTTGGGGCTGGGGATGTGGCTCAAGCGGTGGCACGCTCGCCTGGCATGCGTGCGGCCCAGGTTCGATCCTCAGCACCACATACAGAGATGTTGTGTCTGCCAAAAACTAAAAAAAATAATAAATATTAAAAATTCTCTCTCTCTCTCTCTTTAAAAAAAATAATAAATAAATAAATAAGACCTAGATTGACTAGTGTGAGGGCGGCTTGCTGGGGGGTTTCTGATCTTGGTTTAGTAGAAACAGACTGGGAGCCAGATGTCTAGTTTGGGGGAGACTTAAGCTGGGTGGGACCCAATTCCAATTTTGAATTGTCTGGACATCCAGTTGTCAAGCTTGAGGTCACTCAGTTTAAGGGTGACTGAGTTTCAATCCCATGTTCTAGTTTGAGAACAGAGGTCACATACTAAGTGGGGTGATGGGGCCCATCTGTCCAGAACATGGACTATTTATCTTGAGGTCTTGATGTCCCTTTAGAGTTCAATGAGGAACCTAGTGTAGTGGTGCCAACTTTGGGGCATCTGCTGCCTAATTTGGGGTTACTGTCTAGGTTAGGAGTGACTCATGAAATCACTTGTACTTATTTTGAAATGGCTGAGTAAAGGCCATTTCCGGTATCCTAAGGGTGTCTCGGCCTGGAGACCTTGTTTGGGGATGAATGGAACCAGAGTCTAGAATCTTCATCTGCGGGTACCTGGGGCGGGCTGGGGATACAGTCCTTGGGGTTTCTGAGTCTGGGTGATATTCATGTGACCCCAATCGACCCAACTAGAAGCCCAGGCCTGATCTGACAGGATCCTGGGTTTTCCTATCCACGGGACTTCTGAGGGACAGTGGGGGTACACATGCCTGTTTGTGGGTACCTAGACAGATGATTCCTTTAGGGAAATCTGATACTAGGACCCAGAGGTCCTTGAGACCTAGTACTTGCACCTGGGTATGGTGTGGGAGGATTCTAGCTCCTGGACTGCCCAAGGCCAGGCTCCTCCTGTGGGTCATCAGGGGAACTGGAATTTGGGGGTGACTCTGGGGGATCACACATCTGTAATTCGTGATCCTGGTGGGGATTGAGGGGGTCCGCACGGGTGAGGTGGGGACGCTGCAGCAGGGAGCAGGGCTGCGGCCCCGGGGGCTGGCTGCAGCGGAGGTTCCCGCGGGAAGCGGAGCGCGGCGGGGCAGCCGGCGGCGGGAGGGCGAGCGCCGGAGTGACAGGAGAGGAAGAAAAATGGGCAGAGAAATCAGAGTGGACGCGCGGGGGGCGCGAGTCCGGGAGCCAGCGGCGGCGGCGACTGGCGGGGGCCGCGCCTCTGCCTCGAGGGACGCTGCGGGCTCGCCTTCCCGGCCCCAGCCCCAGAGGCTGGCGGACGAGCCGACCCTCTCCCCCATCCCGATCCTGCGCCCCCCACCGTGTTCCAGGCCCCACCCTCATTCCAGAACCTCCGCCTCCTTCGGTAGCCCCCTCCGAGTTCCTTTTTCTCCAGGGAGTTCTATTTACTTTCCTCGGCTTCCGACCCCTCCCTGGGACGTTTGCTGCCCCCTCCGCCTGCGTTCTATCAGAGTCGCCTACGTTCTGAACTGTCTGGGCGCCCCAAGCCCTTCCTCTCCGCGCCCTCGGCCCCTCTACCACTTCTAACTTCTCCAAGTCACCTTCCTGCAACTCCCCCCACCCCGGCTTCCCTGTAGGTGCCCCCCACCAAGTCCCTCGCTCAGGTTCGGAGCGGAAATGGGGCGCGCGGTGGCGGCGGGGGAGGGGCGGGGCGGGGGCGGCGGCCAATGGAGCGGGAAGCAGGACAAATGAGGCCCGGCCCGCGCGGCCGACAGGCCCCTCCATCTTCCCATTAGCGCCTAATGGCCCCCCCGCCGCCGCCTGATGAAGATTTATCGGCCCCGGAACCCCCGCCCCCGCCCCGGCCTCCCCGCGCCCGCGCCCGCCCGCCCCCGCCGCGGACACCTGATGAAGCCGTCACCCGGCGGGAGGGGCCGGACCCCGAGGCCCGCAGACGGCGAGAAAGTTGAGGGAGCCCGAGGGAGCCCGGAGCCCCGACAGGGTCGCCCTCAGCCCTGGGCCCTAGAGCCGGGCCGCGCGTGGGAGCGGGCTGCAGCCCAGGGTCGGGGTCTGGGTCGTGGCGCGAGGGGGACAAAGCTGGGCTCAAGAATTCGGGGCCTGGGCCCCGGGTCCGAGGGAGGCGGGCCGGTCCTGCGGGGAAGGGACGGCCGGATCCGGGACTCCTGGGCCCCGGGCCGGGAGCTGGTCGGGGCGCGGGGCGGGGGAGCCGGGTTGGGAGCCCCTGATTGATTTCTGTTTACCGGCTGTCCCCGCAGGCGGAAGAGCGAATCGCGCCCCATCCATCAACAGGCTCGCAGCCTCCCTAATAAAAACATTTTACTCCTAAATGATCTCGAACTAATTAACTCAAAGTGTTAATTAAAGTTTGCGCAGACAGCATTGTCATCAGGGAGGGCGGTGGATCCATCTTCCTGAGAGAGAGACAGGGTTTGGGGGAGCATCTGAGAAGGGAGGGCTCCCCCTCTCCCTGCGGGCTGATCGCTGGCCACCACCCTGCCCCAGTGTCCTCCCAGCTTCCCCTCGCTGCTGCTGTCTTTGCTTCCGCCCCTACTTTTTGAGTTTTCTCTTTTGTTCTTTATCAGTCTGTGTCTCTTAGGTCTCTGTCACTGTGTCTGTCTTTCTACGGGTATGCTGTCACTGTCTCTGGCTTCTCTTGCCATTGTTCCTACCTCCCATTGACATGGAGCCTTTGTGTGTGCTCTGGGTTTTGAGTGGACACATGGCTGTATGTCAGAGTTGTATGTGGACACATGTCAGAGGAGATTTGTGTCACAATTTGTGTGTGCACATGTGTGATTGAATCTGGGGTATTGGGACACACACACAAGCCCAGCAGTGTATGTGGACACATGTTGGCGTTGTGTGTGGGGTTTGTGTGTGCATAGGAATGTGAGCCCAGAGGTACCTGCATGGACATGTGTGTGTCTGGATGTGGGTGACCAGTGTCCACAGCAGGGTATGGGACTCCACCTGTGGGGCCCCTTCTGCCTCCCTCCCAGCGTTGGCCTGGGGAAGTCAGGAGCATCAGCTGCAGATACACTAGATGAGTAAGCCTCCAAGTTCAAGTTCATGTGGCCCATCCCCTTCCCCCTCTACCACAGCCCACAGCCTGCAGGGCAAGGGAGCTGGGGCCAGGACAGGCCACTAGGCCATGGGCATCAGTGGGGTGGCTGGCTGGGCGGCCCCGGTGTGAGCTCATACATCAGGGCTGACAGGCTCCGAAAGCCCCGGAATTAAAACCTAAATCGAATATTGATCACCCGCTCCGGCCCTGGCGCCCACGATGCCCCCCCAGCTGCCTCGCGCTTGCTCCCTGCTCCCAGGCTCTCAGGCGTCACTGCTGTCCTGTCTTTCTCTCTGTCTTTCTCACCTCCTCTCTCCCCAGCTTCTTCCTACCCTGGCCTTCTGGTGACTCGTTCTCTGGCACCAGCAGATGCCCCGCTCAGCCAGAGACAGAGGAAGAGTCAGAGAGACCCAGATGCACAGACTCTGACAAGGTAGTTAAAGAGACCTCTAAATAGACCCAAGCAAGCAATGCAGAGACATAAACCCGGACAGACTAACAGACCCAGGCATGCGCAGTTGTACACGATCACACCCTGAAAGTCTCATTGATACAGACACCACATAAAAACCTACATAAGATGTTCAGAGAGAAACTGACACTCAAGCAGGCGAGGTAGCGCACGCCAGTAATCCCAGCTAATCAGGAGGCTGAGGCAGGAGGACTGCAAGCTTGAGGCCAGCCAGGGCAACTTGGAACTTGTAAGGACTGGGGGTGTAGCTCAGTGGTAGAGCACTTGCTTAGCACGCAACGCACAAGGCCCTGGGTTCCAGCCCCAGCACTAAAAAAAGAAAAAGAAAAAGAAAAGAAAGAAAGTGAGACACAGGCAGAAAAACAGATACCCACAGGCCACAGAGTTACAGTCACACAAGATCACAAAGGCACAGAGGTAAAGACACAGGCAGTCACCAAGCAAGTTACACTCACAAAGGCATGGGAAGACAGACAGAAATACACAGTCATCCATGCAGACAGACACACTGAGCTGAGCACAGAGGACGCACACTTCCTGTCCCCAGTCACACTCATCCTGACATGGTGGTCACCTCCCTCTCACTCACTCTCCAGGTACCACCCCTACTCCTGGTTCCATAACCCAAAAAGACCCCCTGCACAGGGAGGAGGCTCCCAGACCTCACCCCCCAACGTTGGGCCACTTCAATGCCCCCAAAGTCTCAGACTGGTCCAGGCAAAGAGCTAGAGAGGTGGGCCCAGAGAGGGCCGCAAGGCCTGTCATCCAGAGGGAGGCAGGGACAGCACCAAGGTCATGCTGCACAGACTGGCCAGGAAGCTGGGGTGCCCTTCTTGGAGACCACCTGGGGGTGAGGGCTGGGCTCGGCACAGTGGGCAGGGGTGCTGCCCCAGCGCCACCCCCACCCAGGCTTCCCGACTGGGGCGGGCAGCAGCGGAGGCGGGCAGTGGCGGCTGCCTGGGAGAAGATGAATCTTTCATGAGTGATTTGCGGCCGCCTCTTCTCGTCCCGTGTTGTTTAATGTTTCAATTTGGGCGAAAGCAAAACATTCAATCAGGCGGATTAAGTGCGTAATGCGTCTCATCGCTCAATCTGTCGCCTCCGCCGGGCAGCCCGCCGGGTGGGGGGGGTATTGGGCGGGGGTGGTAAGCAGAGACCCCAGCCCCGGAGCCCTGTCCCCAGCTCTTCTCCCAAGCCTTGTCGCAGGAGCCCCTCAGCCTGGAGCCCCGCCAGGCCCCAGCCTGCTCCATCCAGGTCAGGCCTCACCCCACATATGGCTCCCTGCTGCACCTCTGGGTGTGCACTTGGCTTTGGCCCTGGCTTCTCTGTGTCCCTCCGCCCACCTGCCTTGCTCTACCTGTCCCTCTGTGTCCCCTGGCTCCACCTCTTGCCTTTCTTTTTGGGTTGGTCCATCTTTCTCCATGTCTGCCCTCCTCTGTCCTCCTGTACCTCCAGATCCCTGTCTGTCCTCTGATTCCTAGGTTTTTCTCTCTGTCTTCTTTTCTAGACCTGTCCCTTAACCCTCTGTCACCCTAAATGTCCTGTCCACGTGACTCCCTCCCGTCTCTGTCTCATACACTGTCTGCTCTGAGTCGCCCTAGCCCTGCCCCTGTCAGCCACCTCTACTGCCCTTACTCTCTGCCCGGCCCTGGGTGCACCTCGTCTGCCCCTCCCTCCTCATGTCCGTCCAGGCTCCATGCCCTTGTCTGTATCTCTTCTTTTTCACTCAGGCTCTCAATCCTCTGTCTGACCCTGACTCTTTTCCCTACTTCTCTGTTCCCTGTTCATCTCCGTCCCTGTGTCTTCCTGTCCTTCTGTCCATTTCTCCCCGTCCCTCTCCTCTCTCCATCCCAGGCTGCTGGTATCTGCTCCAACTTGGGTCAGTGCCTCTGAATTCCCTCCTGGGGTTCCTTGACCCTGCCAGCTCCTTGTCCCTTGACTGGCCTGATCCCCATGACCGCTAGGGGGCAGCAGGTACAGGCTTTTCTGCTGGGGAGGCAGAGAGCGCTTGAGGGGCTTTCCTGCCACCACCTTTGCTTCTGTGCAGACTACGCCATTCAGGCCACCTCCAGGCCCCAGTCCTCCTCCCTCAGACCCCGGGTCCAGGCCCCAGTCCTCCTCCCTCAGATCCAGGAGTCCTCTTCTGGAGCCTCCCTCCCCCCCTCCTCTTCCCAGGCAGCCTGTGACCTGCTCAGGAATAAATGGAGATTTCAGCTGGGGGACTGACAGGCACTAACCAGAAATGTTGTCACCACTGGCTGCTGCTGAGGCCCATGGGGCTGCCAGGCCAGGGCCCCACAACTTGTGCATGAGAACGGGGACACACACACACAGCCCAGTCAGGGTCCAGCAGCCCTGGATCAAATCCCTCACCCTGCAGAAAAGCTGACAGACAGACAGACAGACACACACACACACACACACACACACACACACACACAGAGCACATGACTTTGGGGGAACAGAACAGGCAGGGCATGAGGGTCTGTCCAGACCCCCAACTCTGCATTTGTCCTCAGCTCTGACCCCTGGGCCTTTGCCCTTCCCCTGGGGCCTGGGGCCTGGGGCCTCCTGCCTCCCTCTCCAGCCCTCTCTCTGTCCCCACCCCTTTCCTCTGGCCTTTCTCTCTTGTGGGGCTCGGGCACCCCTCAGTGTCCTCCCAGCGCCCTAAGTTTCTCCTTCTTAGCCTCTGGCTCTCCTGTCTCTCAGAAAGTCCGTGTCTCCTGCCTCCTCTCCATCTGTCTCCTCCTCTGAATTTGTCTTTGTCCATTTCTTTGCACGGCTGTGGCAAGTCGCTCACATCCCGGTTTTTCTCTCTGAGACACTCATTTATCGCTGTGCTGCACAGAATCCGAGGTCTCTGTCTGTCTGTCTTATCTCTTGTCTCTATCTCTGCCTCTCTGAATGTCTCTGTCTCCCCTTAACTCCAGGCTTCGCTGCCTCCAAGTTTCTGCCTCCCTCTCCCCCTCCCTCCCCATCCCTGCCCCTCTCGGGGACCCTCTCGGTCTCCCCGTCTCTGTCTCTCTGTCCATCCATCTCTTTCCCTCCCAGCCCCTCCCTCCCTCCCCCTCTCTCCCTCTCTGTCTCACTCTTCGCCTCTCTCTTTTCTCTCTCAAGTGTTTTCAATTTTATTCTGAGTGGAATTAACTACCCCTGATGTCAAATTGCCGCCGAAATCGATAATAATATCTTTACAAAAGAGGATATTCTTCTCTCGGAGAACGGCCTCTGAAAAATGGAAAATTTAGTCGAAATTGATTCATTACTTGACACTTTATAGAACGGCTGCGTATTGATCGCACCTGTCATGTCCCATCTCCCCTAATCGAAGCTGAAGGCCGGCTCCGATGCCTGCTATTTTTCATAATTCCACCGCAGCCGACAGCTCCACAAACACGGCCGCTCGCTCAGCCTCCGCCTCCCGAGCCGCCGCCACCGCGCGCCCCGGCCTGCCCCGGCCCCGCGGGCCGCAGAGCTGCGACCCTCCGTCCATCTGTCCACCAATTCCCGGGATGCCCTGTCTGTCCTCTCTCACCCAAGGCCACTCACCCCTGCCATCTGTCTGTCCTCCCTGCCTCAACCCCCAGCCCTGTCCGTCTGTCCTTCCTCTGGGACCCCTCCCCATCTGTCTCTTCTCCCTGACACCCTCACCCATCCTTCCCCTGGAGATGCCCCCCACACACACTCCAGGCTTCCCTCTGCCCGAGTGGCTGTCTGTCTGTCTTCCTCCAAGGAACTGCCCCCCCAGCCCCCCCCATCTTCCAGAGGCCTCTCAGCCAGTCTCTTGGGTCCGGATGGGGAGGCGAGGGGGTGAGGGTGATGCCTCTGCAGCTGCCCCACCCCCAGCAACCCCACTCCCCCCTTCCCCCAAGTCCCCCCAACATCCACGGTCCAGCTTGGCCCACCCCTCACCCCACCCCAGGACCCAGAGCTCCCTCCTCTCCTCCCTCCTGCCCTTGCTCTCTAGCACCCCCTCCTCCCTCCCTGCCCCCCCCCCCCAGGCCCCGGTGGACCAGGCCTTGCCCTTGGTGGGGACTGAGAAGAGTCAGACACAGGCCCTGGCCTCCCTGAGGTCAGACTCTGCCGGAGAGCGCGGGGTGGGGTGGACCGTGTCCTGGGGAGGGGTGGTCTGGGTCTTGGGGAGGGGTGGACTGTGTCCCGGGGAGGTCGAGGCTGGGGGTGGTTTCCATCAGTGCAGGAAATGCAGAGCTGGTTCACGTCGGGAGCCTGTGGCGTGAAGCTCCAGGGTGGGGGGGTCGGGTGTGCACAGCAGGTGGTGTACCTGGATGGTTAAGGACACGGACCTTGCACCAGTCCACCCACTTCCAACACCAACTAGCTGTGTCGCAGTGAAAAAGTGACTTTTGTGCCTTGGTTTCCCCATTGGCAAAATGGGGACGCTAATAATGCCACCAACCTCCTAGGCTGTTGTGGGTTAAATCCCGCATGGTGTCCAGGTCAGTGCCGGCCAGGGATGCCAGGCAGTGCCCACGGGCGGCCCCGCCCCCACCCTGTGCCTGTGTGGTTCCTGCAGCTGTAGGGGGATGGGGTTAGGCAGGGGGTCCTGGGGGTGAGAGGTCACCTCACCCCTTCCTAGCCTCACACCCTCTGTCTCTTCGGGCTGTTCGCTACTCCTGGAGGCATCTTCCCGGGTATTAAAGGTACCCCCACGGAGGGGTCCTCCCTCTCCCTGGGGGTTTGGATTCAAATGGATATTACAGACCCGAGATGTTCCCTCCTGCCTGGGTAATGAATTCAGTCCCTTGGGTGTTGCAGGCTGGTGAGGGTATCTCCTTCCTCTCTTGCTCTCTCTTTCTCTCTTAGGGGGCATTAAATGCCCTGAGGGCATCCTCTCTCCGCGGGGTATTAACTACAGTTTTCTGCTCCTGCAGCCTCCCTGGGGATGTTAAGTACAGCTTAATGATCCCCCTCCTGTGAGCCGCTTCCTTCAGTCAAGTGAGTGTTGGCAACACTGCTAACGAGTGAGCCTGCAATCCCCTCCCAAGAACGCCGCACAGCAAGAGCTCTTACTTTACTGAGCACCTACTATGTGCATTACAAGGCAGGATACACTCCAATATCTGCCTTTTCCTGCATCCTCTTGGCCCGAGGAGATTCAAAGAGGGAATGTAAATTGCCCAAAGGTGCGCCACGTGGAAGGGGCTACAGAAATCAGGCCCGTGTGAGAGGCAGCCAAAGATGTTCAGAACAATCAGATGGGCACTGGTCACACCCCCAGGTGTTGGTCACACATGCACAAAGTACAGATTAATAAGTCTTGCCCCCAGGGCATCAGAGCGCTCCTTAGGGGTACCCCAGATGTGGGGTGGTAAGCTGCTTGAAGGTGTTCCATTCTGTTTCCAGTTCCCCCAGGGGTGGGGAGTTGACCTCTGGGCGGGGGGTGAAGGCTTAGGCACTGAGTGCTGAGCTCTTGACTGATGGTCTCCGCTGGGTATGGTGTTGCTAATATTCCAAAGGTGCTTTCTGGAAGGGTGTGTGTACATTGTAATAAACTGTCTTCCCAGAGGGTGTTCTGTCTTACAGAAGGGTGTTATCTACAGTCAGACAGTGTTCTCTTTTCACATGCGTCTTCCCAGAGCGCAGTTCGTGGTCATAAAATACACTCCTGCTGGTGCTCTGGCTGCCCTGATGGGGTCTAGCTTTTCCGAAGGGTGTAGACCGAGGAGTCACAGCTACCCGGAGAGACTCTCTCTCCCCCAGGTGTCTCTGTCCTACCCCACAGAGAGCATTTAGAAGCTCTGCTGTGACATTCAGAGCCATGCCCTGGGAAGGTGCTGGGGGATACTCTCTAGCCATGTAGCTGGTGAGCTGTCTAAAGGGGCTGCTTACAGTCCAGGAGCTGGAACAGACACCCAGGGTCAGGGTTGTCCCTGGGGGTCTAAAGTGTGACCAACATACAGACACCGGTGTGGGGGCTTCCTGCTGGCTCCTAGAGTGTCCCAACCAGTCTAATGAGAAAAGGCAGAGGCGAGTGTCCAGATTCTTATTTTTCCAGCAGAATTGCAGTGTCTCTAATGTGGTTATTTTGAAGTAGCAATGTCCCGGCAAAGGTGTGCTTGCTTGTGCTTGGTACCAACTGCTCCACACCCAGTGTGCTGTTTTAGCCTCCCTGCAACTCTACAATGCACTTCTCATTGCTGCTCCATTTTGCAGATGAGGAAACTGAGGCTCAGCGATGTCTATGTTGGCAGTGAGTGGCAGCAGAGCTGGATGCTCCCTGTTCTGCAAGTTCTCTTCTAGTTGCTCAGCACCCAGTGCCAGCGCCTTGGCCCTGTGGGGTTGGTGAGATCCCGCACAACTGTCCTGGCCAGGGCATATCCACTACTCAGGGACTGCTATCTTGCAGAGACAGACTTGCCCCTCCTGAGGCAGGTAGCTGCAGGGGCTGCCCTGGGGAGAAAGGCCCTACTCGGGAGGAAGTGGCACTGAAGCTCGGTGGGTGGAGCCTGACCTGGCCGGGAATGAGACAGCAAAGTGAGGGAGGGAGACCGAAAGGGGGACAGGGAGGAAGTGTGAGGGGAAAGGGGCAAAGGAGACAGTGGGCTGGTGGACAGTGAGGGCACGGTCAGGTAGGGCAAGGAGGTAGGTGGGGGGAGGGGGGACAGCTCTCAGGGTCCAAAGGCCAGTGGATATTTACTTGTTATTTTAAGGGGAGCAGATCCAGCTGCGCTATGCCCTTCCCTGTCACCATAGGTATGAGTGTGAGTGCCTGGGACCAGTGGGCATATGAAGGGCTTATCAGTGTGCACGCCTCGTTCACTGGTGTGTCAATGGCGTGTGTGGCCACGGCCAGGGTAGGAAGGTGTATGTCACTGTGGATCTGTGTCCATGCATCCAGTTGGTGGTCAGTGGATCAGGGAGTGGTTGTGAGTTGAGGTAGATATGTGTGCGCAGGCTGTGTGTCCTGGGTGTGAATGGTCTCTGTGCTCATTGTGTCTTGATGCATAGGTTGTTTTCGGATTCTTTATTAGCATGTCCGTGTGCAGGGCCTGGACAGAGGGCAGGTCTGTGTATACGTGTGTCTGTGCCTGTCTACTGCCGGGAGCCCAGTGCGCTCACTAGGCGGTGTCCTGTGTGTGTGGCCGCACTGTGTCACTGAATCCATGCTCCCTACGACCGGTGCTATGCAGGTTGTGTGTCTGCGGTTCCCTGTTCCAGGTTGAGTCCAGCTTTGCGTGTCCAGCAGGGATCCTGGCCACATAGCTGCTACCTCAGCCTGGGGCCTGTCCTGTCCGTTTGTCCGCGCGTCCTCCTCGGCAGGGGTGGGGCAGGGGCGAGGGAGGGAGAAGCAAAGAGAGAGGAGGGGGTCTCCCGGCCTCCCCGCCCCCCACCCCCACTCGCTCAGTCCCGGGATCGAACCTTATTTAGAGTCGCGATTCGACATCTGTTTTCAAATTTGATCAGCTCTGAACTTTATTTTCCGAGTTTGAGGAAAATTATATTCCATCGATCGCGCTCCCGCCCCCTCCCCCGCACCGCCCGCCGCCGCCGCCGCCTCCATATATCTGCGCGCCGAGCGGGGCCGGGCGGCCGCGAGGGCGGGAGGCGCGCGGCGCGCCGTGGAGGAGCGAGGAGGAGGAGGAGGAGGAGGAGGAGGAAGAGGAGGAGGAGGCGGCGCAGGAGGTGGAGGAGGAGGCGCCGAGGCAGGGCCGCCCTCGCCCCGCGCCCCGCGCCGGCCCCGC
The DNA here is from genome assembly GCF_052094955.1 of Ictidomys tridecemlineatus. Classification (NCBI taxonomy): domain Eukaryota; kingdom Metazoa; phylum Chordata; class Mammalia; order Rodentia; family Sciuridae; genus Ictidomys; species Ictidomys tridecemlineatus. Next base: position 11,937,110 of record NC_135491.1, on the reverse strand, counting down.
CGGGTCCCCAGCTCCCCGCGTCTCCCTCTCTTTGCGCGTTTCGGTGGCGGCGTCTCTCTGTGCACCTCCCCGTCTCTGCTCGTCCCTGTTCTGCCTCCTGGTCTCGGGGTCTCTCTCGGTTATGGTGTCTCAGTGACTCCCTGTCCTCCTCTCAGTGTCCCCCGGGCTCCGGGCATCTCCCCCACGCCGCCCCCGCCCGGGTGTCCCCTCCCCAGGACGCCGCGGGGCGATGGCTGCGGGATCCGAACTTTGAACACTTCTCCGCGGACGGAGCGGATGCGCAAGCCCCGGAAAGTGAGTGAGCGCCGCGGGACGGCGCAGGGGCGGGGAGGGGGCGGGGATTCCTGCCCGAGGCGGGGGCCGGGGCGCGGGAGGTGCTCCCCAGAGACCCCGGAGTCGGGCAGGGCAGCCCGAGGCGGGGCCGGCGGAGGGGGTCGCCAGCCGGGCGCACTGCGCCTAACTCTGGGGAGGTGGGGGAGAGTGCAGGAGGAGCGGCCTCAGGACAGGGGTGCGACAATTGGGGCGCGGGAAGGAGGAGTGCGTGACAGCGACTGAGATGGGGTAGGGAGAGACTGGGGTCTGAATATTGGGGAGTAGGGGCTGGTGGGCGGGCCCGAGGGTGAGTCTGTATATTTGGGACTGAGGAGTCTGGGTATTTGACGCTAGAGGCAGAGGGGGACTTAGGGGTCACCGTGAGGGCTTAACTATGTGGGACCTGGTGATTCCAAGGGAGGACCTAAGTATTTGAAATTGGGAGCTGACTCTTTGGGGCTAGAGGTTAGGGCTGGGGGTGTGCATGTGTCCCGCTAGGGGTCAGCGTCAGGGTTTGCACTTAGGGACCCATCGGGAGGGGTGGATTGGGGGCTGGAGTTCCAGGCTGAGGGGCTCCAGTTTTGGATATGGATACTTGGGGTCTGGATATTGGGCGTGGGGGGCGCAGGGTCTATGGGAAGGACATTTGGGGCAATCCTGGGGTCTGCGCAGTTTGGACAAGGAGTACAGGGGCCTGACCTTTGCTGGGGACCTCTCTGGAAGGCTCCTTCAATCCACCGCTCCTTCCATCACAGTCACAGTGTCCTGCTAGGCCACATCTGCCATCTCTTCTCTTGCTGGGTCTCTCCTTATTGTCTCTCTGTCTCTACCTCTGAACTCTCCCAGGATGTGTTTCCCTGTCTCTGTCTCTCAGCATCTTTACCTCTTTGGGTTCAACTCTTATAGACTATCTCTCCCCAAATCTCTGTGCCTGTCTCTCCTGTTATCTCTCTCTCCCTCATCATCTCTGTCTTTCCATCTCTGCCTCTCTGTCTCTTCTATCTCTGTCTCTGTCTCCCTCAGCATCTCTGTCTCTGTCTCCCCCTCGCTGGTTTCCGCTCAGATTAAGCTGGGGACCTAATTCCAGGCCCAGGATCGAATTTTCTGGCAACAAAGGGAAATAGCGAATCGATCGGTCGCTCCGGAGATTAAGAGACAAGCGGCGCGCGGATCTATCACGGCTAAACGGCCCCCCCGCCCGCTCCCCCCGCCCGGCCGGCCCGCCGAGGCCCAGACGCGCTCCGCATCGCCAAGCAGCCTCAGGAGCCCTGGCTGCCCCGCAGGCTGGGCCTCGCCAAGCCCAGAGCTTACTGCGTGCCCTGCCCAGGGCTGGAGCCATAGGAGGCACCTGAGAGCCGCAACTGGCTCCCAGGTCCGGGAGGGGAGGGGAGCAAGAGAAACTGAGGCAGCAAACAACCGGGCAGAGTCGAGCTGCACATACCTGTAGCCTCAGGTAACACCTTTTACCCACACCTATCAACACACCTGTCACGTTCATATTGCTCTTCATTTTCCCGCATCTGGACTTTCAAATAGCATTAGTCTCAGGCCACCAGCCCTCTGCAGGTAACACCTGTCCTCCACACCTGTTCCACTCACCTACTTCTGTAGGTAACACCCGTGTCCTATCATCTGCCCTGCCAGGTAACATTTGTCCCCCTCAAACCTGCACCAGAGATGCTTGTAACATAATGTCTCTCAATTAATTCATATCCCCTCTTACCTGCCCCTCCAGGTAACATGTATTTTCCAAAATCTGCCCTTCCTCCTGAATCCCTGCATCTGTGTCATTTTTCATGTCACAATGTCCCCTTCATACCTGTACTGGCACCATCCCTCCTGTCCCCTAAAGTTCTAAATACATGTTTCTCATCCATTCATATGTTTACCTCTGCCTCTCCTCAAGCCGTACCTGTTCACACACACACACACACACACACACACACATACACACACACACACACACACACACACACACGGGCACCACACACACCTTCATTTCACAGAACATTCACATGTGCAGCCTCCTAACCTGTGTCCCCCTGCCCACCCTCACACCTGTCTTCCAGCACACCTTGCCCTACAGGTGTTACCTGTGGCTGAGAAGCACATGTGCCTTCCACACCACTGGCTGCCAGTACCTCACACCCTCACGCCCCACCCCCATCACTTTACACCAACACCTACTGCCACCTTAGTCCCCATGACTGCCTTTGCCACTTGTGGTCCCAGACTACATAGGCATGATTCCCACCTGTCTCCTAGTTCCCAAAGCCACTGGAACGCTCATGCACACGGGTCCCAGCTGTCACACATACACTCCTTCCTCAGGCCTGTGCCCTGCCACAGGGCCTCCCCCTAGAAGCTACACCTGTCCCACCTGCACACTTGCTGCTCACCTGCACCCCAACTCCTTCTGTGTCCCCTACCTCTGCCTTCTCCCAGTTTCTTATAACATACAGCCCTTCACACTTACTGGCTTTTGTGGAGAAAATCTGTCCTTGGCCATGGGTATCCGCCTCACCTGACTACCTGGTTCCTCACTCCTGTTCCTTTGGTACCACTTATCCATTTCTAATGTTTTACGTTTCTCACTTCCTCTTCCCCTGCTGTACAAGTCACACCAGCCCCTCCCTACATGTGCCTCTTTCTCACCTGTTCACCTCAAGGATCACCTGCTCCAGCACCTTGAATGCAGGTCCTGTGACTTCAAGCCCCCCAATCTCTCCAGCACCTACCCACGCTGATCTCTGCTATACATCTCTTCCCCTGGGTCTCTGCCACATTCCTGGTCTCCCCAACCTGTCCCCAAAGGGGACACCTACACCCTAACCCACAGACACACACGTGGCTCCCCACCCTGGTCCCACACCTCTCCTTTTCCTCCCCCTCATCTAGTAGCCTCATCCCCTGCTGAACATGGTGAGCATCAAGAACCCCCTGCACACCTCATTTTCGTCTTCACTACCTGCCCATAGGACCCGTGTCCACACCTTCAGGGACCAACCTTCAGGTCCCTTCTGCCTTCTCCAGTTGCCCCATCCCAGAGATGCCTGTCCCTTTTCACGGCACAGGGCTACCTCCTGAGAGACCACTGTGCTGTGTTTCTTGGCATGTCAGCAGGGCCGGAAGCATTGGTTGGACACACAAGCCCTGCTGTCCACACACCTCGCTCTCTGCACCCTTAAGTCTTTATGCATCAGACATTGGTCAGTGGGAGCCAATGTGTGAGCAGAGGGCTGCACCCGACACCTGGCAGATTCCTGGGCCTCACACCAGGTTGGAGGAGCCGGCAGGTCTGCATTTCTAAGTCTCCAGGTACTGCTGCTGGTCCACCAGGTACCAGGCTTTGAGCAGCACTTATGCTTGTTCTCACCTATTTCATCTCACCTGCCCCCCCCAGGCATAGCGATGGCCAAGATGACGATGATGATGATGATGATGATGATGATGATGATGATGATGGCAGCCACTGATTACTAAAGTCTCCGTGACATCCATTGTCTTCATTCATCATGGGGCCCTTAGGAGGCAGTTTCTTGACTCTTATCCCCATTTTACAGAAAAAAGACTGAGCCCAGAAATAATTTCTTTGAGGCTCTAGATCCTGAAAACTATAGAACTGAGTCAAATAGAAGCCATCTGACTTCAGAGACTGCCCTTCTAGCAAGTGTCCTGCCTCCCACACCTGCCCGACAGTGACCTCCTTCCTGCACAGACACACCTGTCTACCTGGTTGCCTTGGCAATACTGTTTCCCTGCCTTCCCAGCCTCACCCGTGCCCCCTCCATGCCTCCCCTCAGGTGACCCCTTTGCCCACACTCTTGGCTCCCACTGACCTTGACTCCAGAGGTCAAGGTTCCCGCATCCTCACCCCACTCCCCGCCCCAGCACACACCTGCTGGCCCAGACACCCATTGGCATCCGGAACAACCCTTCTGCCTGCTCCTTTTCCAACATCTCCCTTTCATTTCCTTTCTCTGTGTCCATCTTTGCCTCCTTCTGCCCATTTCCCTGCCCTGTTGCCTTGGCCTCTCTCTGAGTCCAAGCCCCCGCCTGCCCTGTATGTAGCTCTGTCTCTGTTTCTTGGTCACTCTGTCCCTTTGTTCTCTATATTCCTCCATTTGTCTTTCTCCATGTGTCTGTATCTCTCCATACCTCTGTGTAGTCCTCTGACTCTGTGTCCTCCACTCTCTCTTTCTCTCTCTCCTCGTTTTTTAGGGGGCTCTATCTGTTTGTCTATCCTCTGATAGTGGAGAGATTGAGGGGCTTGAAGTCACATGACCAGCATTCAAATCTAGGCTTTGCCACTCACGGATGTGGGACTTTGGTAAAGTTGCTTTCCCTGTGTGAGCCTCAGTTTCCACATCTGTGAAATGGGTATCACAGCAGTTCCTACCTTACAGGTGGTGGTCAGGAGGAGGTACTGAGGAAAGTGAGGGTCTGGATCAGATAGGGGCTGGGCTTCTCACCACAGGTCCCCTTCTGGTACTGTCTCTTCCTTCCGTAGAGCTGCCTTCTGCCCTGGCCACCAGCTGGAGTGAGTGTGTGGAGGGGAGAATGGGGGGAGAGGTGGGCAGAGGCGTCCCAGCCAGCGAGGCCTGGGCATGGGACCCGGTGTGGGGCTGGGGACAGGGATCGATCCGCCTCGGCGGCAGTGCGCGGGCCAGGATTGCATCTTGTCACAATAATTTATTGCTCTCATCCCGTCTGATCGATGGCGCTGAATTAGCACCGCGCCTGATGCCCCTGGAGCCCCGAGCCTCCCCCATCCCGGCCGGACCCTGCCCTCCTGGGATCCCCAGCAGCCAAGCACCCAGACCTAGCCGGCCGCCCCTCACCTCACCCGGCATGGCCGCCTCTCCGCCTCGGGATCTCTCTCTCAGGTTCCACTCATTCGCCCTCCTGGGACTTTGCCTCCATTTCTCTCCTTGACCTCAGCCACCCACTTCTCCCCATCTCCCTGTCCCTCTGGTGTTCTTGTGTCTAGTCCCTTTAACTCTCTGCTGTGTCCCTGATTCTTCCTCCCTCTGCCCCCTGTCCCTCTGCCCTTCCTGATCTCGGGCTTTCCTTCGACTCACCTCCCCCCACCCCATGCCCAGACCTTACTGCCTCAGCACAGACTCGGGACACACTGGCCCCTGGCCCCTGGCGACCCGTCTAGAAGGACACTCTCTTCAGCCTGTTCCTAACCCTCGGCCCTCTAGCACCACAGATGACGGCCTTTCCCCACAAGCCTGTCACTCTGTCTGCACTGGAGACCAACAGGTCTAGCCCAGAAACCGGGGCAGGGTCTGTGGGGACGGAGCTGGGAAGAGGCTGGGGTTGAAGAGGTCCAGGTTGGAGCTGGGGACGGGGTGGATCAGATGGAGAGAGGTGAGGAGGAGGGTGGAGCCAGTTTGGGAGTTGGGGTACATCTGGCTCCCAGGGGACATCGACCCCCAGATTGAAGCAGAATGGGTGGGCGACCATCCCGGGAGGCTGCGAATCTGCACTGCGCTGTGCTTCCTGGCTCCCCACTGGCCCCTGGCCTCTCTCATCCCCTCTTGCCTCTGCCCTAATCCCTCAATTTTCCGCATCTCTGCCCCCTCCTGCCTCCTCCCTGACCCGGGGTCCCCACGACCTCCAGCTCTCTAATTTACTTTGTCTCTGCCTTTCTCCACTCACTCCCTCTTTCTGGAAGTCTCTGATTCAGATCTCCCCCTGTCTTTGTCTCTTCCTTCTGTCCATGTCTGTCTGTCTCTTGGTCTCCTTGCTCTTCGCTTTGGGGACTCCCACTTTCTCTGGTCTAGGGTCTCTGTCTCTGTCCATGCCTGCCCCTGCATCTCCTCCCTCTCTGCACGCTTCCCCTTCCCCTCTCTGTTCTCCATCCCCCCCACCCTCCCCTCCTGTGTTCCTCTCTCTGCCCTCCCCCTCCAGCCCCCCCTCCCCACCACCTTCATCTCTCTGGGTGTCTGCAGGGAGGGGCCGTGGGCGGGGAGCAGCGAGCTGGGGGAGCTGGGGCGCAGGGCTGGTTGCGCCTCCCTCTCCCCTCCCCCAGAGCTGTTTGGTAGGCGGGGTGCGTGGCACTGCGGCTCCCACCTCCCCGGGGACGCTCCCTCCCCACCACCCCCACTGACACCGTTCCAAGCTCTGGCTGCAGCCCCAGGGACATCCTTCCGTGCAGAGACTGAGACTTAAGAAGAGAGACAGAGATCTAGAGAGACAAACATGGTCCCAGACAGAGACACCCATGAGAGGGGGACAGAGGAGGGAGGGGGGGGTGTCCATCCCTGCCCTCTGCATCCGAGTCTCTGTGTCCCTGGCCTGTACCTCCCAGCCACCCCAGACCTGGTCAGGCCCACTTCCTCCTGAACAGAAAGCCCAGCTCCCGTCCCTCTGTCTGTCCTGCCCAGTGCAGCCTTGGCAGGTGTTCCCACTTGTGCCTCTGTGTGACTTGTGTCGCAGTGCGTGTAAACATGACGCGCATGTCCCCGACACAAGGGGCTATGTGTGGGTGTGTGGGGCCATGAGCGTGTCTGCGGGACGTGAGTGGCGCTCAGGTGTGCGTGTCTAGTGCAACTGTCAAGAAGTCCAGAGTTGTGCTGTGTCTGGTGTGTCCAGTTGTGTGGCCATGCAGGGTGTGCCGAGTGACTGAATGACAGCTCCCTGTCCCAGGGCAAGGAGGCGAGGAGTCCAGGAGAAGCAAGGCAGAGGACCATGTAAGCACAAGCCAAGGGGCCCCAGGAGCCCAGCTGGGGACCACAGCCAGAAGGAGCCATGGGAGGTGGCCACTCAGACACTGGCTGTGCGAGCTTGTGTGGCAGGGCGCTTGTGCTAAGGGCTTGCTGTGCCTCTCAGCCTGTGTCTGAGTCTGAGTTCAGCTGTGGTTGTGTGTGTGTGTGTGTGTGTGTGTGTGTGTGTGTACATGTACATGTGGTCACTTGGGGGAGCTGAATGGAGCAGGCCGGTGGAGTCTTGGCTCCTGGTGTGAGTGTGCACGACCACCCTGACCACCCTGAGAAACGGCGACGGCAGTGTGTACCTGTGATTCACGTGAGGCTGTCAGTGGCACAGGTGCGTGCAACTTGCATGAATGTCCAGTTCCACGTGTGGGCTGTTTCTCTGAGCACCTGTGAGCACTGACGTGTGTTTGGTTCTTTGTGTGTTGTGTGGGCTGTGTGTGGTGGGGACTGTGCTTCCTGTGTTTTGGGTGTCCACGTGAGGATTACATGTGCAGCACTGAGAGAAGTAGCAAGGTGTGTGTAAGTGCATGTGGTATGTGTTGTATGTGTGTGGTATGTGCTTGTGTGTGTGAGATGTGTGTAGTGTGTGTGTGTGGCATGGCGTCCGTGTGGCATGGTGTCTGTGTGGTATGAGTGTGGTGTGTGTCGCATGTGGTATATGTGGTGTTTGTGACGTGTGATGTGTGGTATGCGTGTGATTTGGTGACTACGTTGTGCAGAATGAACGTGGTGTGTATGTGACATGCAATGTAGTGTGTGGTGTTGTATGTGTGTGTGTGGGATGTGGTGTAGGTGTGTGTGTGGTGTGTGTACCCCAGCCACAGAATCACCCCCACCAGGGCAAGGCCAGAGCATTTGGTTGATGTTGGCGGGGTGGGGACGGGGGTGACATCTGGGGTGAGGGTGGCAGGTACTGGCAGGAAAGCCCCTGTCCTGACCCCTTCCTCGCCAGGACAGCCAAGAAGTCTCCTGGTGCCTGTGGTGGGGCGGTCCCTGAGCCTGGCTGTGTGCACATGGGCAAGGCCATAACCCGAAGGGACAGTGTGTGTGGGTACAGGCACTTGGTGTGTGACAGCAGGGAGTGGGGCCGTGGGCTTGGTGGGCAGCGTGTGCGGGGCTTGTACTTGTGCAGACAGCGGGCTGGAGCCTGGCCCCACAGCCAGGGGGTTGCATGGCGTGTGGGTGCTGTGGGGCGTCCTGTGAGTCTCTGCTGGGTGCCCAGATGTGGCCTACATGGGTGCGTGGCATGGGAGGGTGTGTCCCCAGATTGTCTGGACGTGTGGCCGTGGGTGCAGTCCGGGCATGGGGGGGGGGGGGCTGGTGTGTGTGTGCACTGGTGTGTGTGTGTGTGTGCACGTGGGGGCAGTGGTGGGAGAAGGGTCTTGGGCCGAGTCCCTCTCCTCTTTAGACAGAGCCCTGGAGAAGATATGAAATTTAAAAAAAAAATCAATTTTCATTCCACTTGTGCAGATTGTGTTAAGGGGAGGTGGGGATGGGGGGGCCTGGGTGAGGGATGAAGGGGCTGGGGGGGTGCGAGGCCCGAGGCAGCTCCCGAGGCGGCCAGCGCAGCTTAGAGAAATCAAAACAACTGGTTAAACCCCAGCCCAGGGGGGTGATGGGGGCGAGGAGGCAGGAGGAGAGGCGGACAGAGCTGCCTGGAGACAGAGGGACAGACAGGAGCCCAAAGACACGAGAGAAGCAGAGACACTCGAAGATGGAGACATTTAGAGACAGAGGCATCAGAGAGACAAAGACCCTCAGTGAGAGACAGACAGACAGACACGGACACCCGGAGAGGTGCTGCAAGAGACAGAAGCAAGTCTGAGACAGTGCACATTTTACACAAACACATGAGCGTGCAGGGTGTGCAAAAATATGCTTGAAAAGTCCACAGATGATGAATGGACAGACAGATGGACAGGTGGCAACAGGGGAGGCAGGTAGCCTGGAGTAGGTTACCTCTGAGCACACCTCCCCAAGCCAGCCTGTCCTGTGGGCTGAGTGTGATTGGGGCTGCAGCACAGGCTCCCTGCTGTGCTGGTCATGAACTGTGATCTGTGTGTGTGTGTGTGTGTGTGTGTGTGTGTGTGTGTGGTTGTGACTGTATCTGTGTGACTGTGTCTGTGAATGAACTGAGGCCACCAAGGTTGCTGTCTGGCTGTGGCTGTCTACTGTAGTGTGTGTGTCTGTGTCTCCATGCTTGACCAAGTGTGTGCATGTGTGGCCAGGGTCTCTGGTGCTGGCCTGTGACTCTGTGCTTTTGTGTCACTGGCTTGGCTGTGCTGCGATGTGTCTCCTGTGTCTCTGATTCTGTGTGACCTTATCTCAGTGTGATTGTGTGATTGTGAGTTTCTGTATGTGAGAGTGAGCCTAGATGTGATTACGTGTTTGTTAGTGTATCCATCTGGGATTTGTGATTGTGTGTCTTTATTTCTGGGTGGGATTGAACTGATGTGTGTCATGTATGTATCTGTGTAAAACTGTGTCTGTTTCTGTGTAAATGTGACTATGCTGATGTGTGTGTGATTGTGTCTGACTGTGTTGGTGTGTGTGACGTGCACCTAAATGATGTGAGTTGTTGGGGTGTGACAATGTGCCTGACTTTGTTGATGTGGGAATCTCTGTGATTGTGTTGTATGAGAGTGGGGGGGACGTGTGTCTGTGCAGCCACTCTGTTGGTGTGTGTGTTGTGTCCTGTGTGAGGTGGCGTGTGTGCCTGGGTAGGTGTGGGCTGTGCAGTTGTGCTTGGCAGGAGAGGAGGGAGCAGCCTCTGCCCGCCCAGCCCCGCTGCACACGGCTGCCTCACACACTCGGTGCCATGGCTGCGGGCGGTAGAGATGGGGGCGAGGGGGGGTGGAGGAAGCAAAATAAAATTAAAAATTAAAGCTTGCCCGGAGTCCCCATCCGCACCATGCCGGCCGGCGGGGAGGGGCGGGGTTGGGGCTGCTGGCTGCTCCCCCTCTACAGCCACCAGGGCTGGGGCCGTCTGTCCATCTGTCCAGCTGCCCTACCCGGCCCCTGCCTGCTCTACAGCCCCGGGCCGCAGGCCCTGCTCCCTCCATGGGTCGATCAGCGATCAATGGGGCCAGGGGGGCGCCAGGGGCAGGGCGAGATCAAAGGGGCCCCAAGAGAGGGACACTGGGACGAAACAGAGACGGAGAGATGGAGACGTGGAGACAGAGACATGGAGATGGAGTGTGGAGACAGAGACTAGGGGGCAGAGACAGAGACAGAGACGTGGAGACCTGGACTTTGGAAGAAGTGGAGACATGGAGACAGAGACAGGGAGACAGAGAGGCAGAGAGGTGTGGAGACCCAGAGACGCAAGGACAGAGAGATAGAGAGACAGAGGTGGAGACCCAGAGATGCGAGACTGGGCAGAAACAGCAGGCTGGGCAGGCGGGCAGGGAGGAGGACCCAGCCGAGGGGTCAGGGGTCCAGGTCCCCAGGGGCCTGACACGGGGCCGGGCCCAGAGACAGGGGGCCGTGGCAGCAGAGACCTGGCGGAGGCAGAGACAGGAGAGACGGCGCGGGCGGGGGAGCGTGGGAGCAGGGCCCGGAGCGCCGATCCCACGGCTCCTCGTTATAACGTGTCCGGAGGAGGCGGCGGGGAGTTGAAAGCGTCGGGAAGAGAAATCAAAACCAACACGGAAATGAGAGGGGCCAATGGGGGGTGGGGCGGGGAGGAGGGGGCCCAGAGAGGCGGGGGCGAGTGGGGCGAGGTGGGCAGGAGGGTGCGGGAGAGGGGCGTCCGGAGAGGCGGGAGGGGCGGGCGGCGGGGGCTGGGGGAGCGGAGGGGCGAGGGGCGAGGGCGGAGGGAGGGAGGCGTGAGGTCTCTCAGAGACAGAGATGGACGCGGACGGGGAGATAGAGGGGACGAGAAGAGGGCGCAGGGAGAGACGGGGAAAGAGAGGACGAGCGGGGCAGCAAGGAACCCAGAAAAGAGGGACAGAGGAGAGTGGTGGGGACCGAGGGAGGTGGCCAGGGCGACAGGGAGGACTCCAGGTGGAGGGGAGATGGCAGAGGGGTGTGGGGAGGGAGGCTGCCGGAGGAGACCGCGATGAGCTGTGGGAGGCAGAGGAAGTCAGGAGGGGGGCTGCAGGACGGGGTGCAGAGGGGCTGCAGGACGGGGTGCAGAGGGGCTGCAGGACGGGGTGCAGAGGGGCCTCAGGCCGGGGAGACCCAGGTGCTAGGCAGGTGGAGCTCGGGGGTCAGGATTGGGGCCTCTGGGGACATGGGTTATCCAAAACGTCTTGCTCAGTGTCCAAGGAGTGAGGGGGTGCTGGTGGGGGAAGTGTCTGGGGTCTGAGGGGCTCCGGAGTGCACGGGTACCTGTGAGGGGTGGCCTGTCGGGTATCAGGGTGCGGTACCAGAGAGGGTAGCTAAGGAGGGAAAGGAGGACCAGAGGTGGGTCTGAGGGTGGGTGGGGTTCCTGAAAGTGCAGGATGTGTCCTGCCTGAGGGGGTGGTGTGTGCAGGGTGTGTGGGGAGCAGATGGTTGTGGGTGTGGGGTGGGTGGCGAGGGGCACGGGCTGAAGGGGAAGGTGTGAGGGAAAGAGGAGGGGATGGAGCATCTTAGGGCAGGAGGCATCTGAAGGGGGCGTCTGGGGGGATGGGGCCGAGGAGGAGGGGCCTGAGGGGGAGACTCAGTGGGAAGGGGTGTCTTTGGGGGGCTGAGGGGAGGCAGATCCAAGTGGCAAGAATCTTGGATGAGCAGCAGGTTTGAAGCAAGGGGGTCTTGGGACTCCCAGGGGGACCCTGTGCAGGGAGGGCAGGGGCTGGGCCAGCAGGTGCCCAGCTCTGCTAGCTCTGGGGTGACAGAGTGGGGGACAGCTGGCCCAGGTCAGCCAGGCAGGGCAAGTTCTGGAGCAAGATATATCTGGGGTAGCTGGAGAGACACAGAGGGAGACAGGAGCCCCCCAAACGCAGGGACCAGCCCCAGAGGTCAGGCGAGAGACGGTGACAGGGACGGCAGCAGAGACGCACAGGCGGGCTGAGGGCGGGCGGGCTGGCGGGCGGCGAGAGCCAAGAGAGTGAGAGTGAGTGAGGCGCGGAGGGAGGAGGCTGAGCGGCTGGCGAGAGCTAGGCAGGGAGTGAGCGGGAGGCTGAGGAAGGAGAGGCTGGCAGGGAAGGTCTGTGGTCCAGGCCAGAGGGGGACTAGGGACAGAGGGACCTATGGGAGGGAGCAAGAAGGGAGGAACTTGGGGGCAGAGGAGGCAGGCACCAGGCAGATGCTGGGGACCTGGGAGAGGGAGAGCCCTGGCAGCATCCAGCTGCTGACCCCTGTCTGTCTCTCCCACTGTCCTCCATCCTGTCCCGTGTCTGTCCCAGACTCTGCAGGGTCAGCTCCGCCATGGACTGTAGCTGCGTCTCCGACCTTCTCTTCGCCCCGCCCGCCCTGCCGGCTCTCTGGACCCCTGGTAACTGGCCCGGACTTCTCCCACCCCACCCCCCAGCCCCCAGGCCTCCGCGGGGCCACACCCCCTTCTGTCTCCCCCTCCTCTATCTGTGAGTCTGTCTCCCCTGGTTTCCATCGGAGTCCCCTGAATAAAACCCCTTATGAAAAACTTGGCTACAAACTTCGCAGCCAGCTTTCCCTGCCATCTGCCTGTGGGATGTGGGGGTCTTCTGGAGGGCAGGGGAAGCATAGGACGGGAGAGGGACGAGGTCCTGGCGACTCTGCCCTGCACATCTCAGCCTTCACCTACCTGTGGCAGACCGCAGGCTGGGGGCTGGAGGAGAGATGGGCAGAGGGCATGGCTCAGCCATCCAGAGCCCAGGGTGACAGGATGACTTGCCCAGAAGTGGATGCTCAGACCTGAGGATGTGGACAGTGAGGCGGGCTCAGACCTGCATTTGAGCCCGAGTCACAGCCCCCCAGATGGCAGTGTGTGCCTGTGAGAGAGGGAGACTGAGGCTGCCTGGTTGTTTGAGGTCTCATTTGGAGTGTGTCCCTTTGTCACACTTCAGTGTTTCTGGAGAAAGTGGTCACACTAGGCAAGTGTCTGCATGCATCTCCTGTCTTTGTGTGAGCTTGGGTCCCTGCTTGTACGCAGGTGGCGGAGGCCACCTCTGTCTCTGAACTGGCAGGCAGGTGGACATTTTAGGCTTGTGTGTGAGGGGGGGTGTCTGCTGACCCGCCGAGTTGCGTGTGCCTCTGCCTCAGTGGGGTGAAGAGGCTTTGTTCATTTCCTGGGGTCTGTGGTGTGATCTGTGGCATTCCAGGGACGTCTTGGTACATTTTGGGCTGTGTGGGTGGATGTGCCCCTGGGTCTCTGTTTTGGTTGCGTCTCATTTTTAGCCCAGGGGTGAGTGTGTGACTGGATCCTGGGGTTGCCTGTCAGTGCATGTGCCTTTGACCACTGAGATGGGGTCCTCTAGCCATGTGTCATGTCTTGGTGGTGCATTGGAGGTCGCAGGTACAGGGCAGGTGGTCTTCGGGTTGGGTTTTGCATTGTCATCTTGGGTTATATTGCTTCCCGGGTAGGATGTGCTCTGGTTGTGGAATGGGCTAGGGCTTTAGTCTTGACTGAGCTTGTCAAGCTTGGAAGGCCCCAAAAGGAATTAGATAAAATTCTTCCCTAGGGAGAAAAGTGCCTGGCCTTCCAGCAGGGGAGCCTCAGCACCCATTTCAACACACCAGGCAGCCCCACGGGGCCCTGCTCCTCCTGCTTCCGGCCCTAGAACCTTAAGACAGCAAGAGAAGGGTCTGCCCAGTGGCCACATAGCAAGTGGATAGGGGATCTGGGTCTCCCAGCTTTGCAGGTTCCTGCCCCAACCCACAGGCCATTGCCCTGCCTCCCCAGCCTGCTCCTCCTCGCCTGGGTCTGGGGTCTCTGAGCAGAGAGGAAAGGGACAGAGAATACGGCATAGGAGTTGGCACAGAAGCTGGACTCAGGGTTTAGGACCTTCTGGTTGGGAGGTGAGATTTAGGGGCGGGCAAGAACCCCTCTTTGCACCCAGTTTCTGGGTGTATGTGGAGTGGGACTCAACTCCCAAGTGTGAGACCCGTGGCTCCGAGTGAGCTGTGGCAGGTGCTGACAGGTGGGTCCTGTGGGTGTGGGTTTGGAGGCTGCTCTGCTACGCAGTGTGGCTGCGTCCCCCTGTCAGGCTGTGCATCTGAGGCTCTGGATGTCTTGATTCCATCTCCATCACTGCTTTTGTCATTGGGGCCTTTGGGGTCCTATGTAACACAGTTGTTTGAGGGGTCCCAGTTCTGAGGCACCTGAGATGTGTAACTGTGTTGTGACAGGTGGGGTGGGCAGTGCTGGATTGTTGGCATGACGCAGCCTTGTCTGGGGTAGCCGTGTCTGGTGTGCCTGCACGGGTGGTCCTCGGCAGGAGTGTGGCACGCTGGCGTGTCCACCTTCCCTGGTGTAGTGTATGTGATGTGCTGCTGCAAGTGCAGGGACACACGGGCACACAAGTGGACATGTAAGACCTGAGCATGGACACAGTGGGTGGGTGGGGACACGGGGACATGAAGAGTACACACACACAGGTAGGTGCAGAGACAGATGTGCCAAGGCTTAGCCAGAGTGTGCCGGGAGCCTCGGGGAGTGGGGAGGAGCATAGGGCAAGGGACTAGGTGTGTTTCAGGGTGCCCGAGGCTCGAGAGGCCTCCCGGGCAGTGGGGAGAATGGCTACCACTGTGGAACATGTCCTTCCCCACTACTCCTCCCTGATCATGGAGGCAGGAAACGGTTCCCTCACAACCTTACCCCTTCCCCTGCTGAACCTGGGTAGTTGTGCCCAGGTAGAGGAGCAGGCTGGGCCTTCCCCCTTTGGGCAGCTGGGGGACTGGACACACCAGCGGGGCAGGTCTGGAGGTGCCCGAGGCTGGGTGGCTGTTCCTTTGGCGGCAGAGCAGCACTGGTGGCCTCTCTGGTTGCTCAGTTCAGCCCGGAGCTTCTGACTTGGCGTCCCCATCCAGGCCACTCCCTGCCTCCTGTCCCCAGGGTTTGCCTTTCCGGATTGGGCCTACAAGCCGGAGTCATCCCCTGGCTCGAGGCAGATCCAGCTGTGGCACTTTATCCTGGAGCTGCTGCAGAAGGAGGAGTACCAGGGTGTCATCGCCTGGCAGGGGGACTACGGGGAGTTCGTCATCAAGGACCCTGATGAAGTGGCCCGGCTCTGGGGCATCCGCAAGTGCAAACCCCACATGAATTATGACAAGCTGAGCCGGGCCCTGCGGTGAGGAGGGGCTGTGGGCCTGATTCTGATCTCACCAGCTTCTCCCCTCAATTTCTCTCAGGTCCCCACCCCCTGGGGGCTTTCCCTTCACATCCTGGGGCCAAATCCTGTTGGATCCCCAAATTCCTTGTAAGTAGAAGGGCAGCAAGGACCCCCAGCTCTGGACCCTGGAGCCATGCAGGACAAGATCCCAGCTCTGCCTCACCCTTCCTTGCCCCATGACCTTGGTTAGGGGACTTCTGTGAGCCTCAGTTTCCCCACTCTGCGGGCACAGAGCCTGTGCTAGGAAGCCCTAAAGGCCACCTCCTCTCCCCACAGTTACTACTACAACAAGCGCATCCTCCACAAGACCAAAGGCAAGAGGTTCACCTACAAGTTCAACTTCAGCAAAGTCGTGCTAGTCAATTACCCACTGCTGGATGTAGCAGCTGCTGCCACTGGCTCCCCACTCTTGTTGACCCCTGGTCCCTTTGCAGGGGGCCCTGGGCCAGATGCTCCTCCCCTCACCCCAGAGGTGAGTTTGGATAATGGGATCCCAGAACTGGAATGGGGATGTCTGGTGCCCCCCTCTGCCATGAACCCCCTGGGAGGGGGCAGTCTGAGTGGTGCCACCTCCCCCTTCAGGCCCTGCAGACCCTGTTCTCTGCCCCACGCCTGGGAGAGCCGGGGGCTCGGACACCCCTGTTTACCCCAGAGACGGACAAACTGCGGCTGGACAGCCCTTTCCCGTTCCTGGGCTCTGGTAAGAGCCTCGGGGTCCTGGGGGGAGATCTGCGCATGTATGAGGGAAGAGGAGCAAAGACCAGGAGAGGGGGCAGAGGGAGGAGGCGGGGGAGGCGGTGAGGAGATAGGGGACAAGGTGGGAGAAGGGCTTCAGGGGTACTAAAGGGATGGGAGACAGTGTGAGAAGGAAGGAGGTGGAGAGGGAGGAAGCCCTGTGGAGCCAAATGGGAGGACAAAGGGGAGAACGAGATGGATGTGGCGGGAAGTGGCACCCTTTACCAACTCCCATGCAGGCTGGCCCCAGGGGGAGTGGCCCAGCCTGACCCATCCCCTGTGCCCCCTAGGTACCACTGGCTATTCCAAGCCCCCCAGCCTGCTGGGTCCCTACGGCCGCGCCTTCCCTGAGTACCCCTGGAACTTTAACCCATACCTCACAGGCCCCTTCCCCAAGCTCTCCCCTTCTCTCTATCCCCCACACTTCTACCCCAACTCCCTGGCCAGTTCCCTGGGCCACCTGCCTTCCACAGGAGCAGGGGGAGGCCCCACGGCTGCACCCCTGCTGGCTGCGACTGGGGAGGGCCTGGGTCCTGAACGCCCCTCAGGCCTGGTGGCAGCCCCTCGCCTGGCACTGCCAGGAGCGGGGGGTCCAGAGACCACGCTGGGCAGAAAGGAAGACAGTGACTCAGAATTGGAGATTACTGATGTCAGCGGCTGCAGCTCTGACAGCGAGGGCGATGAGGGCCTCCAGGTGTCTCCCAAAGCCAAGGCAGGCAAAGGGGGGACCGGCAGCTGAGCCAGCGTGGGGTGACGGATTCTGCCGAGGTGGGGACCAGGACAGCCACCCATGAAGCCTCTGCCATCTGGTCTGCCCTCGATGTCAGCCAAGGCCTAGGACCAGGCCCTGGCACCCTCCCAGAGCCCAGTCTCCCTCCCCAACCCCAGAGTGGGGGTCTCGCCTTCCCCTCCATGGAGGGGGAGGGAAGAAAATGGCCTCCAGCCTCCTCCCCAGGCTCCAGTTTGAGGGGGGTCCCCGCCTGGCCCCACTCCCAAAGTGCAATACGGCGCCCAGCCTCCCCTGCCCACCCCTGTGCTGTGACCTGTGTGTTTGTGTGGCCGTGTCTCCAACCCCCTGTGCCGGCCCCCATCCTGATACCCTCACACAGGCCCCCCTGGGGACAGGGAGCTCAGAGCAATAACCCCGCCCCCAGCCCCTACCCAGGAGGGGCCCCCTCCCCACCAGCTCCCCACGACCTCCACAGCCACCTACAGAGTTTACTACAAAAATAAAAGAACAGAGGGAGACGTGGGTGCCCAGCATTCTGGATGACTGGGGGCTGGGAAGGGGGCAGGGCCCTTCCTCATATCGTGTGTGTGTGTGTGTGTGTGTGTGTGTGTGTGTGTGTGAGAATTGTTAATGAGAAGGACTGAATGAACGACTCAAGAGCAGCAAGAGCGACAGCGGCGATGCGGTGGGTCAGACACAGAAGTCGAGGTGGGCAGTCGCGGAGGGGCCCAGACGCTGCCGCACTGGGCTCTGCCCACCCCTCACATGCACAGTTGTCTCCTTAGATAATATATATTAAAAAATAAACCTCCAATTCAGGATATAAAAACAGAGCAAAGGCACTTAGGGGTGGGGAATGGGGGGGTCAGCCCCCACAGGCAATACTGAGATGGCCTGGGAAGTGGTGGGGGTCATGGTGGTGCCCCCAGAATGAAGCCCTGAGTCCCCCGACAAGGCAGGAGGGAGAGAAGGCTGAGGCCGGTGGGGAGACAGGGACCCCAGCCGGCCCCTCCCAGGCATGGCTGGCAGCCCGCTCCCTCTCCTCAGGCCCTTGGGGTGTGAGACGCTGCAGCAGCTGTGGGGTGGGCCCCTCAGTCCTCTCCCCCATTCTCTCCTTCTTGCGAAAGGCCTGGGGGATGGAGGAGAAGGGAGACAGGGAGAGAATGGAGGGAGATGGACAAAAGCAGAGGAGAGAAAAAGGGCTGAGCAAACAGAGAAGTAAACTGGGAGAAGCAGGGAGACGGAGGGGGGTGGGAGGCGGAGGCGCAGGGAAGGGAGAGGAGACACCAGGGCTGCAGGGACCCCATGCCGCTCTAGCCCCTCTCAGGGTACACACCGGCTCCCGGCTCCCCCCTCACCTGCCTGGGCAGGGGCCTCAGGTGCAGCCAGGCTGGGGGACAGCATTCCCCCCGAGCTGAGACAGGAGAGGTCGCAGGCGGCACAGTTCCTCCTCCAATTCCTGAAGAAGGGTCGTCGGTGAAGGGGTGCCCTTCCTTCCCTTGCGCACCCAGGTTCCCCCTCACCCAACGTACCTCTAGCTGCTTTATGGCCTCTTCCAGGCTGAGCAGGTTCTCTTGAATTTCCTGGGTCTGCGCTGGGCCCAGAGGGCTGCCACCTGGCACCTCATCCCCGTTTCGAGGAGGCCCAGCCCCGTTGTTGTCTTCCTCCACAGGAAACAGGAGCTGCTTCAGGGACAGCACTGGAGCGGGCCGGGTGTGGGGGCACAGGGGACAGAGTCATGAGGGGCAGGGGCTCTGGGCTGGGCCTCAGGTGGGTGGGGCGGGCACAGGCCAAGGGCCTGCTGGGCAAGACTAAACAGATGGGGGGCTGGAGATTCAAGAGGGAACAGAGGTGAGGCTGGAGGTTGGAGCTGGAATGGGGTAGGAGGGCGCTGGGGAGGGAGCAGCTGAATTCAGGGTCAAGTGAGGATGGTGGCCTCAGGAGGACGAGGGACTCGGCCACCCAGGACGGTGGTGCAGGTTGGGTAGGTTGGTGCTTTTGTTTTCTAGCTGCTGGACATGGAAGGAATCTGAAAGGGGGAAGATTTTTTCTAGTTCCAACAGAGGTGCTATTCGGCTGGCTGGAGGCCACCCTGGAAAGGGCAGGGCTGGGCTACCTTTCTGAAGGGCTGTGGCAGCAAGCTGGCCCTCAGGGCCTGGTCGGCAGAAGGGCAGGAGGTCACTGAGGATTTTCTCAGTCCGGGCTGCATGGGGGAAGGGAGGGTGTCAGACCCGGTCAGGCTCCCCTGGACACCTCCCATTACCCATGAACCCCCCCCCCTCACCGTCAGCTGGAGGCATCTCTCGGCTGCAGTTGCCATTCTCAGAGCTGCTGAGCAGGGGTTCCCGGGTGCTGTGGGGAAGAAGTACTGGGTGACCCCACACCCCTGTCCCTGCGGGGCAGCAGGGGCAGAGAACAGAAAGCTGAAGATGGGGAGGTCTGGAGATGGAGACAGAGAGAGAGGTGGAGGCCAGGACACAGAGAGGCCTGGAAATAGGACACAGCCAGGTTATGGCAGGACTGGTACACGCATATGCACACTCGTACGCTCATGCTCACACTTGCTGAGTCAGGGCTTGGGCCTGGGTTCTGGGGCTGCAAGGGAAGCCATTCTGTCCCTCCAGCTCCCTCTATGGCCCTCCTCACCTGCTTGGGCTGGGTCGGGGTTTAGGGCGGGAGGCAGGGGCGGGGACCTTCAGGGATCCAGCAGTCTCAGTAATGAGGGCACACCAGCTGGGGAGACAGGCCAAAGTCCAGGACAGTCAGCGCCCCTAGACCCTGTGCGATGCCTCCCATTCCCACACTGATCCCAGAGGGCCCCCTCTCACTTCTTCCGCTCTGACACAGTCTGTGCCACCAGCTCATATATTTGGGCCTCTTGGTCCCAGGTAAAAATGACGTAGAAGGCTTTGTGATCTGTAGGGGGTGGGGGAGATAGGAGACAGTGCTCAGGGCCAGGGTCCCCGTGTGCACCCCTCCCTCAGCACAGGCTGGAGGCTGGGAAGCCCTGTGCTGCAATGCACCCTCACTGTCCTGCAGATACCCAGGGCTACCCCCACCCCATCCCTTCGCTGTCCGCAGCCCCTAGCCCCTATCTGATGCTGTGGCCGGTCCCTGGCCACTCCACCTACAGAAGCTCTCCAGCCACCCCACAATCCTGCCACTCCCACCGTCCAGGACCCCAGTGCAACTTCTTAACAGTATATTTACAAATTCCTCCTCCCTGGGCTCCCTACAATTCCCATGCAGTCAGCCAGAGTCTTGTCAAAATGCTGATAGAGCGAGCGTACACGCCTGCAATCTCAGCAACTCAGGAGGGCTAAAGCAGGAGAACTATAAGTCCAAGGCCAGCTTCAGCAACTTCATGAAGCCCTAAGACCCTTAGTGAGACCCTGTCTCTAAATAAAAAGTATTTTGTGACTCAGTGGCAAAGTGCCCCTGGGTTTAATCTCTAGTACCAGGGGAAAAAAAATACCCATCAGGGCAGGCCAGTTACCGGGGGCAATTCCCCTCTATTTTAATATGCCCCTACCTGGCCTGCTTATCTCTGCCTCAGCCAGCCAATACCTTTTTATTTATTTACTTTATGTGGTGCTAAGGAGTGAAACCAGTGCCTCACATGTGCTAGGCAAGTGCTCTGCACTGGGCCCCAGCCCCAGGTCCAGCCCCAGGCCCAGCAGGCCTCTTCTTGACCACTACAAAGATCAGAGTGGTCTCCCTGGCCCTCTAGAGGGTCCATGACCCACCCCATGGGGGACCTGCCCTGAGCTTATACCACTGCTGCACTCACCGGTGGCCACCTCGCGGGTCATGGCGGAGGTGAGCCGCAGCACAGGCCGCAGCATGGTCTTGCCATCAGGCGTGGGCGTGAGCGTCCGGCTGTGCGACTTGAGCAGCAGCCTCTCATCCTGGCGCTGGAGCAGTAGTAGTAGGTCGTCCAGCAGCAGCACGTGGACCTCTGTGGGGGAGTCCAGCAGATGCTCACCCCGACCCCTCCATTCTGTTTACTAACCCCACCCCACTGCCACCTGGCACTCACCCACAGCTTTGTCCTTGGTCACCCGCCACGTCAATGGACCCTCGTGCACCAGCTTCTTCTTGGTGATGTCCAGGTTCTTGGGGCAGGAGAGAGAGTGAAGGTTGGTTAGGGAAACTGGGGAGGGGAGAGGAGAGTGGCCACCAGGATAGCCACAGGGTCAAACGCAGGGGTCGACACAGGTGCCTGGTTGGAAATGAGGTGGGGGCAGAGGCGCACTGGGTACATGAACAGAGGGGCAGTGTGGGCTGTGTGTCAGAATATCCCCGGGGCAGCAGCCCTGGCTGAGCCACGGGGAGGGGCAGACAGGCAGTGCCCACCTTGAACTCGCTCAGCATGGGGTCGCTGCTCTGCCGCAGGTGGGACAAGTCCAGGCGGCGCTGGTAATCTTTGAGCCTCTGGGGAAGAAATGAAGAATGTAATGGGGATAAGTTCTGGGGCTGACCCTCAGTGACCCCAAGGAGGATAAGCCGAGAGGCAAGGCCAACCTGTGAGGGACAAGCTGAGCCAGGCCTGACCTCCATGGACCCGAGGGCAAGTCATGAAGGACAGTCTGGTCTGTCCTTTGGACAAAGTGAGGGTAGTCCCAGCCCCTACACTTATACCACACCCCATTCTTGCTGGGGCCAGGCCAGGACTCACCAGCAAGTCCTCCATGTCACGCACGGCTTGGTTGACATGGTGCAGAATCTCCCGGCAGCACTCGGCTGCCAGCTCCACTTTCTCCCGTTCCGTAGGCTCTTCTGTGGGCAAGGGACAGACTGGCTGCAGTGAACCCCAACCCTGGAAGCCCCCGGCTCAGTGGCCACTGCTGGAGAAGGGAAGTTAGGACCCGGAGGCGTGGGCCCCCTGGCACCTGTGTTCTGCTCGATGCTCTGCAGGAGCAGCGGGTACTTGGTCAGCCGCTGCATCTCGGTGGGGATCATGTCCTTCAGTTGCAGGCGGCGGCACCGTGGGCGGCTCTCAGCATCCTGTGGGGAATCAGCGCTGGGTGGCCTGTGCTTTGGCTCATCCCAGGGTTGGGACCACAGCCCCATCCTCCCCTGGGACCTGGAGTCCAGGTCCCACTTCACCTGCACGAAGGTACAGAATCGGGGCTCCTTGCGCTGTTTGGCCTTGAGCTGCTCTAAAGCAAATGACTGGCGGCTGCAGAAGCGGGAGGAGATTTTCTGGAACCAGGAGCCCTCGGCACCATCAAACTACAGCGAGATTCAGGCCAGGGAAGGTCTCAGGGGGGATGGGCAAAACAGGATCTCAAGCAGGGATGGGAGTCTAAAGTAGGACAGGCCTGGGGACCAGACCCCTAGCTGGGATGAGGGACTGGGCAGGGCATTCTCACCCTGGCCAACAGCACGTCTCCAATCTCTTCAATGAGGTAGCCACTTTCCTGTCTCCGTTTCATGAGGCGATCGAGGAACAGGGCTGTGGGAGCAGTGAGGAAAGCAGGTGCTCCGTTAGGGCCTAGAAGGTTGTCTGTAGTACTCAGGTGGGAGACAGCCACAGGTGTCTATGTTTGACCCTTGGGGTCAGTGAGCCTGTCTCCCACCCTCTGTGAGCTTAGACAGAATGTCTGCTCCCCTGAGGTATGAGGTCTGGGGGCCACAGACAGGTGGCCCCCAGTAGTAGCACAGAGGCTGTCCATGGTAGGGCTCAAGGAGAACAGGCTGAATTCCGGGTCTACAGAGGCCTCCAAGGAGGAAGACAGGTGGGGTGCAGGGCTATGGCCTGACACTCACAGTGCACCTCGATGAGCTCATCCAGGCTGGGGAAGATGTTCTGCAGTTCCTCCAGCGGGAAGAAGCCCCCATCGGCCATGGGCTGGTAGAAGAGGTCATGCAACACCCGCAGCATGCGCACGTGGGCTGCCTCTGTCACCAGGAGCTCTGCAGGGGGGCCCCAAAGCAGGAGAGTGTGAACTCTGGGGGATGGCTTCAGAAGGGGCTAGGAGAAAGAGCAGGGGAGGCCCGAGCCACAGCGGGTAAGGAATGTTCCCGAGGAGTTGGTGTAGGGGACACTCTCTCTAGGTGGGGTCATCTGCCCCCTTAAACAGTCAAGGAGGACTCCTGACCCACAGTGCCTTTCCCTTCTCCCAGCCAGAGTGAGCAGTGGTCCCAATTTGCTGGTCATGGGGCTTTCAGTAATAAAACTGGGGAAGTCAAGTGGGGGCTGTAGCTCAGTGGTCAAGTGCTGGCCTAGTATGCCTGAGGCCCTGGGTTCAATCCTCAGCATCGAAAAAACACAACAAAACTGAGAAAGTCCTAGGCAAACCAGGATGAGTTGTATGCACCCACACCAGCAAGCCTGCAGCTGTGTATACTGTCCAACCATCCAGCCATTTTCTCAGCCGTGGTTTCTGGTACGATGGTTCCCTATCGTTGGTAACTCAGATCCAGGGATCCCCCTAGAGGGTACCTGCACAAATTCCAGGGCCCCCTGAAGTCTGCTGAAACTAAATGCACTATTTTGTGTGTTATGCATATTTTTCTGGTGAGAGAAATTACTATGCTGGCCAGTGGGGTAGCCACTAGCCTCATACATCTGTTTACATTTAAATTAATTAAAATGCAAATGAAACACAAGAATCCAGTTCTCAGTTGCATCTACCACATTTCAAGACATATATGTGGCTGGTCTTTCCATGTTGGACATGTAGATAAAGCACATTTCCCATCATGTCAGAGATTTCTATCACATAGTACTGTCTACATTTTTATCATCTTAGAAGGGCTTGTGACCCAAAAAGTATTCACTTTGTATCTGAAAAATTCTTCAGGGTTTTGATTTTTGCCATGCAGTGGAATGAACCCAAGACTGCATGCTAAGAAGCACCCTACCACCGAGCATACCCCCAACCTGTGCCCTAAAAACTCTGAATGAGCATCTTTCCTACTATTAGGTAACCTGTAAATAAACTTTCAAACAAGCTTCCAAATGTTTTTCACTTTTGCCTCCTTCCCACACACCATCAGAAAGCACAGGCACAAACAATCAAGACCAAAAGATTCACCCACATCTCCCCACCAAGAAGCAAGCCGTTAATACATCGATCATTTCCCCAAACTTTTCCCTGTGGGAACCTTTTTCCCCTAAGCCATTAAGATTGCACTAATAACAATAAACCCATTAAAATGCTCACCCCCTGTGCCCCGCACTACACAGAATGTTCACAAGCTCATATCGTCTTCACGACAATCCTGAAGGAGGAAGTGTTAGAGCCCATGTTTCACAAATAAGGAAACAAAGGCTTACACTAGAAACGCAATTTTATATACTGTTCCTGGTACTTGATTTTAGCAGTGCTGGGGATAAAGCCAGGCCTCACACACACTGAGCAAGTGCTGCCATGAGCTACACCTCAAGCCCCAAGCCCCAAATTCCCTGAAAACACAGCTTCGATAGCTGCATTCAAGTTCCATCAAGTGGCTGCTCTGTGATTCATGTCACCTGCTGTCCTGTGCTAGCAACGAGCTGCTCCCCAGCACTCCAGATGGTAAACAACACTAAGACGGACATGCCACATGTCTCTGCCACTGGAGGACGGTCAGGGACGGCACTCACCGCTGATGACCTCCTGCCGCTTCACCTGGCTTTTGGGCAGGTTGAGGAGGATGTCCGGGGGGACAAGCTCCCGCCAGCCGGGAGGCTCTTCTGGTTCCAGCTCTAGTCCTGACCGCCCTGGCTCCCCTTCATCTCCAGGCTCAGGGCTGTGGGCAGAGGCCTTGTAAGTCCCAGCCTGAGGCACCCCACGAAGGAGTCTTTGACTCCTTAGTGTTCCACTTCCCTGTGCCCCCAGGGTGGTCCACGCTGCACAGCAGTCCCCAAAACTCCAGACAGAAATGACCCACCCACTCCTCCAAGGTCTGCGATCATAGCTGGCTTCCAGTGACCTCGGCATCTGCTGCCCACTGTGACTGGCAACAACCCCCCCCACTCTCCGGGCTGCCTCAGTGGATGGGGAGAGAGACGTACGTGGCTCGTCGGGCAGGGCCAAGTACGGCCGTGGCGGAGCTGGGGTCCATGTCCACGTCGCTCCGGGAGCGGCCCCCACCCCGGCCCTTAGCCCCGAGGCTGCCCCGGGAAGGCCGGCGGCGGTCGCTCACCCGCAGGCTCTCTGAGCGCCCCAGACGCCCTGACAGCCTGGACCCCGAGGTCAAGGACAGAGTCAGGCAGAGGCCAGGACAGAGACGAGGACAGACCAGGACAAGAACAGAGACAGGGAGAGATCAGGACAGGGACAGAGGACCAAGACAGGACAGGAGGGACCAGGACAGGGGAGACCAGGACAGGACAGGGGAGACCAGGAAAGGACAGGGGAGACCAGGACAGGACAGGGGAGACCAGGACAGGACAGGGGAGACCAGGACAGAGACAGAGGAGACCAGGACAGGGACAAGGAGAGACCAGGACAGGGACAGAGGAGACCAGGACAGGATAGGGGAGACTAGGGCAGGGGAGACCAGGACAGGGACAGGGAGAGACCAGGACAGGAACAGAGGAGCACAGGACAAGGATAGAGGGGACAGGGACAGGGGAGATCAGGATAGGGACAGGACAGGGACGAGGAGAGAACAGGAGAGGGATCAAACATGCAACAGAAGAGAGAGGAGAGTTAGGAGTAGTGGGATCTGAGGTGCCAGGGCATGAGGGTGGTGAGGAGTACTGAAATTTGACGGGGCAAGGGGGACCCAGTGTGGCACAAGGACTGACCCCCCCCTTCCCTGAAGCAGGGGAATGGGGACAGAAGGGGAGAGAGGAAGATTTCAATACTTAGCTCTTCAACTGGGAAGGTGATGCTCCCACCCACCCCTCACAGGGGCTGAAGGGGAGAGGGTGGCCGAGGGGAGGGGACAGGGGCTGGGAGACATGGGGGAGGGGTTAGCCCTCCCCCACCAGGGCCCAGGCACCCACCTCTTCCACCTTCTGGGGAGAGAGGGGCACAGGGTCAGAGATGGACCAGGGGGACCCAACCCTCCTCCTCACACCCACCAAGGGGCCCCAAAGCAGCAGCACAAGGACAGGCAGGGGGCAGAGCCTGCCCCCCAACTGTGAGGGGGACAGGGCCCCCAGGGCACTGAGCATGGAGCATGGAGCACAAAGAGGGGATGAAGGGCACCAGGAGCAGAAGCGAGGCTGGCAGGGGCCTAGAGATGAGGAGAGAAAGGGATGGAAATGAAAGGGGTGGGAGAGGAAGAGAAAGAAGGAGGGAGAAACCTGGCCAGAGGGAGGAGAGGAAAGAACGAAAGAGAAGAGGAGAAAGAGGAGAACCACAGCAAACAAGGAAGGAGAGGAAGGAGGAGAGGAAAGAGGGAAGAAAGGAAAATGGAGGGAGTGGAGGAAGACACAGAGAAAGCAGAAAAAGGGGTGCAGCTCGGAGCTAGCTCAGGAGACGCAGGTGCAAACGGCAGCGGCCCCCTCCCCCACCCCAGTAATCTGACCCTGCCCTGCCAGTCCTCCCGGGACCCAGTCAGGCACCTCTCGGTCTCAGCACCCTCCTCTGTGCTCTCTGGGGGCGCCGGGGGCTCCAAATTCACTGTGCCCTGTGGGGGTGGGTCCCCCAGGTCCAGGGGGGAATCCACGCCTGCAGAGTGGAAGAGGGAGCTAAGCTGGCTAGAAGGCCCTGGGGTGGCAAGACTCTCCCTCTAGGGGCTCAGTCTCCCCTGCTGTGGAAGGGGGTGGGGGCTAAGGCACCCAGTGCCTGGCAGACACAGGCCGTAGCAAGGTGCCTCAAGGAGAGACAGACTTTAAGAACGCTGAGCACATGGCAGGGGACAAGTGGGTGGTGATGCCTCAGGACTAGGGGGCCCCATGCACACATCCACCCAGCCAGACTGCAGTCCCCCAGGCAGGAGGGAACCAGAGATAGCAGGGCCTCTGCCTCCATTCCTCCTCCCAGCCCTTGTGGGCAGAGGGAGACCCCACGTGGAGGTGAGTGAACTGGGGTTCAGCAAGGGCCAGACAGCACAGCACAGGTAAATTACAGAGTGGGGACCTCATCGAGGCCAGGCCAAACAGCCACCTCAGGATCCAAGGTGCTGAGGGCCACACAGCCCTGAGGAACATGAAAAATGAAGTTCCTGGGGCAGCTGGCCTCAAGGCTGATGGGGGATGGAGTGGTGCTCTGAGGTGGACTGCCTGGACTCAGACTGGTCCTGGGAGACAGGGCCTGAGAATAATGGAAATGCTAGTCCAAAGAGGGGCAGACACAACACTGGGCCCAGAAGCAGGGAGAGCAGATGCCCAGAGCAAAGGGGAGGCCTCCCCAGGGACCAAGGCCTTCATCTGAGCAGGCCCTGCCCCAGCCCAGGAAACTCACCTGGTTCCCGGTCTGGGCTGTCTCCGGACAAAGGTTGCAGAGGGACTCCAGGGGTGTCCTGTCCAGAAGTCCCAACATTCCGGTCCCGAGAAGGCATTCCCAGGGCTCCCTTCCGGTCTGTAGGACCTAGCTTTTCAGCTGGGGAGACACAGGGAGAAAGAAGGAAATGAGAGGGCAGCACCGCCAAGCCACAACTGCAGGGGACCCAGGACAGCTCTGCCCCTTCTCCCTTTTACAGGGAGACCTTCCTCCCCACTCAAGGACCAAGAGTCCTCCCTATCCACCATCTCCTTCTCCAGACCCAGCCCTCCTCCCTGATACCAGCGGTCCAGGTCCCAGCCCTCCTCCCTGAGACCCAGGATGGATGCTCTGGCTATAGGTCCATTACCATCAACCTCGCTTTTGAGGTGTCGAAAATCTGGAGCTGAAACAAGAGAGTGGGACAGTGAGGTGGGGGGTAGCCTGGAGGGGACAGGCTGGGGCTGAGGCCAGGGCCACCTTACCCTGGGGCTCTCCCCGGTTCCAGCGAGCAGCATCCAGGATACTGCTCAGTCCTTTCTTGGTCTTAGGAGGCTCATCTGACCGCTTGTTCCCCATCATCTGCAGGAAGTTGGGGGGCAGAGGAGGTCAGCACTTCCAAGATGCAAGAAGGCAGAATAAGATCCCAGGTGTCAGGGTCTTGAGGGTCCCCCAGGGCATCTTTGGAAGTGAAAGGGCCAAGTTTGGCATCAGCACCTTTTTCCGGAAGAAGTTCCTCCCTGACTTCTTGTCCCCGCTCTTGGTCCGCACCCCAAGGTGGCGCATGTACAGGCTGATGGCAGTCACCACAGCAGCACTGTGGGGAGGGGACAGTGAGGGCCCCAAACCCAAACAGACAAGTGCACACTACTGTGCCAGGGCAGAGGCGTGGCCTTGCCTCCCCATCCCCACAACCACTTCCTGAGTCTCTGAGGAAGGAGGGGAGGGCTCAACAGGACAGGGCCAGGGATGCTGCTCATGCAGGACTGGGACCCAGGCCTCAGCCCCCTCCCGCAAGCCAGAGGGACCGATGGGCTCTCTCTGCCATCCCCCCACCCCATTACCTCTTCTCTTCGTCGTTAGAGATGGTGTGCCTATAGGGAGAAGAGAACAGTATTGTGGCAGAGTTGTGGAGCCTGGGATCCCTGCCAACCAGCACACACCTCCAGGCTGCTCGTGCTCTCTGGAGTAAGAAGGGCAACTGCTGAAGCACCACCCGGGAGAAGGGAGGCTCTCTTCCAGGCAGATGGGAGTTGCCTAGACAGGGCTGAGCACAAGATCATGGACAAGACCAGAAACTGCAAAGGGACCCAAAGCCAAGAAGGGAAGATCCAGAGCCAGGATGAATGAAAAGGCCAGAGAGGGGAGCAGCCCACCTGCTAGGAAACAAGCCCTAGGGCTGAGGGGAGCCTGCAAACGGGGGCTGAGGAGCGCGTGGCCCACCGGCCCACTCACTGCATCTCCTCCAGGTGGGTCAGCAGTCGCTCGGCCACATGCCGCTCACGGGCCTCGTAGCTGGCTCGGTCGCGCCCAACCCAGGCCTCCAGCTGGGCTAGCTCCTGCTCCCAGGGCGTCATGCCCATGAGCCGCTTGGAGCGGAAGTCCTCCAGCTGCCTGCTCACGGTTGCCTGCTGGTTCTGCACCACCTCCTGCATGAACCGCCGCTGGACATCCTCAGAGAGGAGGTCAGGCCGTGTGCGGTCTGTAGGGACACACACAGGCTGGGGGCCAAGTCTCTGAGCAGGGCTCCCCACTCCCTCAGACCACAGTCCTCACCCACCTGCAGACAGCCAAGCTGCCCTGGGCTGCCACTATCAAGGGATGAATGAATCATGACCTCTCTTCCCAGGTGTCCTGGGAGGCACTGTCCCTGCCACAGACCCTCCCTCAACCCTAAAACCTTCCTTCTCTCCTTACCAAGTTCAAAGGTGACGCTGGAAGGGGCTGGCACCCGTAGGACCTGCTCAGGGAGAGACTGGCGTGAGGGGGAGCTCTGGGAGCGATGGGGGTGCAGCCCCGGAGGCCTGGTAGGAACAAGAGTGCGAGGGAGGATGCTGGGGAGGGCCTGAGGGGGCAGGGGGCGGTCACCCCAGGCCAGGCTGCCCTTTAAGCTGCCTTAGTGGTGGAGGTAGGGAGGTGCATGGAGGCTCTCCAGGACCAAGTGGGTGGGGATGGGTGGCTTAAAGGTGACTCTCACCGCGGTCTTATCCAAGAAGCTGTGGCAGAAGTCGAGGAAGGCCTTCTTGGTCTCCTTGGGGCCCAGGGAGCCCAGCATGTCGGCATGCAGGCAGCAGAGCTGGGGAGGACACACAGTGTGACTTCTTCCCTCCCAGGCCCAACCCCACCCCCACTTTGGATAGCCTAAGGGGCTTCTCCGCTCCCAGGCACCCAACGACTGAGGGCTCTAATGCTACCTCCTGGGGAAGCACTCCCTGATCTCTATTTCTACCCCCCAAACCCTTGCCTCCCTTAGCCTCTCTGGGGGTAATGACCATGAGCACTTCCTAATTTTTTATCCTATATAATTCTTTATGGTTCTGTCTCTTTTCCACTACTTCTAGTCATACCGAGGGCTCAGTGTATAACAGAGGTGGTTCTAAGTCTTTGTTGTGCATTAATTTATCTGTTCAATCACAGGGATCATCATTACCCTCATTTTTTGTTTTGCTTTTTTTTAGAAGTACTGAGGATTGAACCAGGGACTCTTGCATGCTAGGCACATGCTCTACCACTGAGTTATATTCCCAATACTTTTTTATAATTTTATTTTGAGACTCACCAGGTTATCCAGACTAGTTTCCAACTTGCAATCCTCCTGCCTTAGCCTCTTCCCCAAGAAAAGCTGAGATTAAGTGTGCATTACGGATCCTGGCATTTATTACCCCCATTTTATAGATGGGAAAACTGAGTTTATGATGCCCACTCAAGGTCACACAGCTAGTAAGTGGCAAAGCTGGGATCTAAATGCAGAAAGCCTGACTGCCTCTACTGCTCCCCATTGTCTACAAGTTATTGTGAGCAACTTGAGAGTCTGTCTGTGGACACAGCAGTGGTAGGTGGGTTCTGATTCCTATGGCCCTGTGCACAGCAAGGGCTTCATAAATAAATGGGTAGAGGAGTTGGGCTCACTCAGCATCTCCTGAGGTTGCCTGGGAGCCAGCCCTGGGCTGGATGACTCTGGCAGTGCAGCAGGGAGTCCAACCTGTCCTGGCTCCCGGGGGAGTTCTCAACTGGCAAGTGACCTGGCCTTAAGTGTGCTAAGGACTTACTCCAATGTGGCAGACTCTTTGAACAACTTCAACGAATCTACATCCACTCTCCTTACCTCCACCCCTAAAGTACAGCCTGAGAAGGGCTACAAGAGGACAAATTTCAAAATGCCAGAGGCCATCTGCGGTCACTCCAGGCAAGCCTGGCCCTCTCTCGCTCTCAGTTTCCACATCCATAAGCATATGGCAGTTGGCACCATCCCTGTGCTTAGGTCTAGGAGGGATCCTTGTGTTCTGGAACCCCAGGACTTAGGCTGGACCTCTGTTGGAGGGCCACAGCATTAGGGGAAGGGCCGCCACTTTCTGGAGAAAGCAGACAGGGACGATACTGGCAATTTCCCAATTTTCTGCCAGTTTTTAAAGCTTTGGCATCAGAACACCCAGGCTTTGCTTTTGATGTCCCCTTCCTTCTACACCCCAAAGGGTTTCCTCCTTGCTATTTCTTTGTCTCCCAGTTTTCTGGAGGAAGCATCCGACTTTCCACACCGTGCATGCCTGGGGCTGTTTCCCAGCTGGCGGCCTGTACTGGGCTGCTCTGGGTCTTCTGGGATAAGACATTGTCTACAGACTCCCACTGGCCAGCGCTGTGGCTTTTCCTTCAAAAATCACCTCCTGAGTTTTCTAGACTGGAAAGCATGGTCCTGGATCCACAAATCCCAGGTATCTTCGGCCTGGCGCAAGAGGTTTCTGGGTTAACAATTACGCCCTGTTCGTATAGTGGGCACTTGTGGTGGCCTCCTCATTTCAGGATCAGGGGCTGCAGTGTCATCTGGGATGGGATGGCTGACGGCTTTCTCCCAGGTACCAATCCCGATGGTAACTGGTAACACCTGCAGCGGCCTAGTTCGGTCCTCCTTCAACAGCCATGGGAAGGGTGCTGTCACTGATGGGGGACCCCGCTCCAGTCCCGGAAGACAAGCAGCAGGACCTGGTCTCTGCCAGGCTACAGGGTTCTCTGTGGTCTATGCACGGCCTGTCACAGGTACACTCCAGGCCAGCGCTCATGGCTCATCGAGGTTTCTACGGGGGCCCCCCGTCTAGTCTAGACCACACAGTGTGCGTTCTAACTCTCAGCTGTGGTGCTAGTTCTAGATTCTGTGCTGTGCGCTCTGGGGCTGGTTCCCAGGCCCTCCTGGTTCATCTGCACTGGTCTAGCTCACCGACAGGCATGGCCTGCCCAACCTCACTGCCCCTCCCTCTGCAGTTGTGTCCTCACCAGAGGTCCTGGCTCAAACTGCAGGGCCACATGCTGCAGGAAAGCCATGAGGTGGGCCGGGCGCCTCTTCACCTGCTCCAGGCTCTGGAACTGGCTGTTTTGCTCCTCTGAGCTCTGGGGGTGGGAAAGAAGGTCGCTAAGTGCCACGGGGAGAGGTGAAGAGGCCTTGGTGGCCCCACCAGGTCCATGGCACCTCTCAATGGATCCTAACTGGGGGGGAAGATGCCAGGAAGTTGGCAGTAGAGATGTGTCTCCACCAGAATGGTGACAGTTGGGGCAGAAGCGTGGAGAATGAATGAGATTTGATGTTCTATTGGTGAGTGACAAGAACAGAAATTAGGAGAGAAGGAATGGGACTCCATGGTGGGGGCAGTGATAAATTGGGGCCAGAGTAAGAAGTCTGTGCTGAATGGGGGCACTGATGGCGCAGGGAGGTGAGGAAGGCGGTATCGGGAAGAGGAAGAATAAGAGATGAGCAGAGGCCGGCCCTAGGGTGGAAGGGACACCAACTAAGGATGGGACGGAGATTTTCCACTCCATCTCCCACTCACAGCCTCCAGCTCATTCTCGAAATCCTCATCCTCAGCCCCGATGATGCTGACGGGCACCAGGCCAGGCCGCGGGGGCCCTGGAGCCTGTGGAAGGGGAGGCACGGCTTCAGCCCACATCGCAGCCCCCCAGTCCCCACACCCTCCCAGGCTCTCCTCACTCACCACCCCTCGGGCGACGTCTTCCATCTCCAAGGCTCTGTGGGGCAGGGAGAGGAGGGGCTGTGGTCAGGGGTGGGAGGAGGCGGCCCAGGGCGGTTACTCAGAGATTCCTGGCCCAGGTGTGAAGGTGAGTAAACAGCCTCCCCCCATCCCGGCCTCCGCAGCTCAATGGGGCCTCTGTGTGGCGACAAAGAGCTCTTCAGAGGCTAGCCAGGGGGCGGGGAGCCCAAGGACCAGAGGGGGGGCACAGGCTGGAGGCCCAGGAGCCTGGGTCCACAAAAGCACTGTGGGTGTGAGCTGGCAAACTGGTCCCTACAAGAGGAGGGACCAGAGGCCTGGGGGTTGGCCCCCCAAGGAGGCAGGGCCTTTGGGCAAATGGAGTTAAAGGAAAGGTTGAGGGGAGGTAGGAAGGAGAGGACTGGGGTGTGGGGGGCTCTTCTCTGATCTGTGACAGGCCTAGGCCAGGATGTTGCCTGTGAACCCACCAGCCCCACTTCCTGTGACAGGAAGTCACAATGGCAACCCCCAACCCCCAACTCTCTCCACACAAGAAAACAAAACTCTGAACCTTCCTTTCTCAGGGACCCAGAGTCCCCAACCTAGAGGTTCTTCTTTCTTTCAGGAACCAACTATTTTTTCCCAGCATTTGGTCCCAGAAAACGAGGGAGGGGGCCCTTGACAGCTCACCCGCAAGGTGTGAGTCTCCCTCTACATTATCTTGCAGGGCTCTGCCTGACTGTGTCTCCCTGGGATTTATCTCCCATCTCTGTCCTTCCTTCTGCTTCCTGGGCTCTTTTTCCTCTTCCAGTCCTGTCTCCTCCTGCCTGGTCTCTGCCTGACCACCCTCCTCCTCCCGACATTCAGGGCTCCCGGCCTCTCTCCCTCTGCGTGCCTGTCCTTCCATAGTCAGTTTCTGAAGCCCCAAGTTGCTGTCTCATGTCCCTCCATCTCTCAATGTCTCTCCCAACTTTGTGTCCCCTTCTCCTTGAGTCTTCCAAAGATCTTTCTGTGTCCCTAAATAGTTTGAATAATGCCAAAGGAGCTATGTCAGGGGGAGTAGGTGCAGCTTCCTACACCCCAAAGCTATTTATTATCCTAGCCACCTGAGACCCACCCTTGCCCAAGACCCACCCTTTTCCCTCTTCCATGGCACCTGATAAAATGGTAGCTGAGATTTTGCTATAATGACTAAATAATGATGCTTTTGGTGGTATCCAAATACCACCTTTAGGGTCTACCCAAGCAGGCATCATTTTTATAAAAAGTGTGTCTACCATTCAAGCTTAGGTAATTTCAAGATTTGAGCAGTTAAATGTTCACATAAATTAGTTTGCAAACCAAGGCAGAAAAATAACAGTAATTATTTATCATGAGAGCTAAACTCACCTAGCACTTATATTGGGTACTACTCTAAGGACTGCTCATGTATTAATTCAGTTAAACCCCACAAAAGTAAGCTAGTCTCATTCCCACGAGACACAGGGATGCCTTTACCAGGCCACCACCTGCAATTTCATACAGAATCCATGCTTATCTCACTCAGGGGTGGAGAAGTTCAACTAGGGCAAAGGTCCCAAAGTAGGTGCTGGGGATGTAGCTCAAGGGGTAGGGCACTTGCCTAGCATGAATGAGGCCCTGAGTTCCAAATCCACAGTGGGGAAAAAAAAAAAGTAGCAAAGGAGGAAAGGCATATTATCTGAGCAATGTTCAGTGCCAGGCCTAAAGTCATGCACTTGACAAGCATTACCTCCTTATTCCTCATCATAATAATATGAAAACAATAGCTAACACTTATGGTGCTCTTAGTGTGTGCCCATTAGCACACTGCATTACAGATGCTTACTCACTGAATCCTCTCCATAACTCATGAGGCCAGCAATATTCTGATTTAATATTTTTTGACCACTATTATTCTCATCCCCATTTTACAGAGGAGGAAACTGAGGTACAGCTCATAAACGACAGAGCCAAGATTCAGAACCAGGCAGTCTGGCTCCAGAGTAGATGAATTTAATAGACTGTGGTCCTTCAGAGCATGAGGATCCCCCACCACATCCTTAGGAAACTAAAATCTGAACCAAAGCTAATACACATTAAGTTTCCTTAGATGCCTGGGAAAGTCAGGGGTATGTAGCTGCTGCAGCCTGGGCAGGAGTGCAGGTTGGACCTGACCTGGGGTTCAGGACTGGGAGTGGGGTGAGAGGGAGGGCTCAATGTTTAGGGCATAGGAAGTGGGGGGGGGGGTCCCCATAGAAGCTGGGGAATTATAGGTGAAGCTGACCAAGGCAAAATGTGATCTACAGAAGACTGACAAGGCCTGGGATCCAGCAGAGGGAGCACTGTGTACAGGAGGCTTTGGTCATCAGTACAGGTTGAGAAGGTTCATGGGGTGGGGATTCTAGAGGAAAGTGGTACACATGGACCCCTGGGTTCTCTGCAGGGCTCAGGGTATATAAGATATCGAGCAGATGATCTAGGTTCTCCAAGAATCCTTGAAGAACCTCAAAGGGGCCCTTAGAATTTATTCAGCCCCAGATTCTATTGATATATCTAAAGAATCTGGAGATCATTTGGATTATGATTAAATAGGGAAAGCAGCCAGTCTACCAGACTTATGGAGACTTAAAGAATTCTTATAGGGGTGTATGATGGATCCTCGGGACCCAGCATCTATTTGGCCCTGGATTCTAGGGGATGTTATTGACCTATCAGAACCCCATGTTTACAAGAGTCCGGCTCCCCTCAAGGGAGGCCAGGCGGAACCTGGAGGGTCTATAAGATCTTGTAACCTATATGGACGTGGCGGGTCTTCATGAGCCCCAAATCTTACATGGGACGTGGCGGGTTCACATGGGCCATAAATTCTACAGGGACTCAGAAGTATACACAGCCGGGGATGCCGGGTAGAAAGCACAGAGCCTGACGCCCACCAGGAGCCGCGTCCCTCACCTGCTTGGGTTGGAAAAGAAGTCACTGCAGCCGCCGAAACTGAAGCCTCCGCGCGCGGACTTCGGGTTCCCCCACCCCTGCCGCCGAGTCGCTCTAGCCGCCCCAGAGTCCACTTTACGCCCACCTCCACTCCTCCCGCCGACCGCTCTAGCCAGGCTCCTATCAGGCTTCTGCCCCAGCGACTCTACTCCTCCGCCGGCCGCTCTAGCTATCCGCTGCGCCACGCTGGCCAGACAGGGCCGCTCTGGCCTGCCTTGGAGGGCCGGCGTTTCCGTATCTCGACTGCCCCTGTCACTCTCTCGGGTCCCGCCCCCTGGCCGGAGGTAAGGGTGGTTCCAACTCCTGGCCAGAACTCAATCCCAGATTTACCGACTCACTTGGTCCCTAAATCTCCGGACCTTGCACAGAGGGTCTCCGCTTTATTTGCCTCCCCAGCACAGGAACCTGATGAATTCCCCACGCTCATACATCAATTCCCTCCGCAATCCCACCACCTCCTTCCGCGGGAGCTGGAGAGCTAAAACCTTGGGGTTGAGCATACTTTTCCTTTTGACATCAGGGTAACACTGAAAATGCAATTACTGTTTCCAAGCCTCAATCTTCCCATCTGTACAATGCGGGAAGTTTCCAGCTCTTTCCCCTACTCCCATCTCCCAGGGTATAATTAACGGCCCAAAGAGGAGCTTCCCGAAAACGCTTTCAAACGCGCTGCTCTGCAACTCTCAGCTTCACAGCGGCCCGCGGGGTTATTGTTGTTGTTTTTCTTTTTAGATGGCCCCAGAGCGTGTAGGGATGGAGGACGGCGCTTAGCGGGAAGCAACTTAGAATTCAAATCCCAACTGCACACTGTCTCACAGAGTGTGTCGCTGGCACGAGTCAGTTCGGTTCCCTGGGCCTCAGTTTCCCCACCGGTACAGTGGGTGTGATCCTAGGTCCTGAACAGTTGGGAGCCTTGAGCCCAGCTCACGGCTTTCATCCCCACCCACTGGGCACTTGACAAGTCTTCCTGCGCTCTTTGTCCCCTTTGACAGATGGAAAAACTGAGGCCCCAGGAGGGCGGCCGCTGGTTCGGGGAGCTCGGAGGAGGCCCCTCCGCTGCCGGAGCGCCCCAGCCCCCTCCCTCCTCCGCCCCACTTCCCCCGGCAGCCAAGGGGAGGAGGCCGGGCGGGGCCAGCGACGGTGTACCTGGTGTCCGCGCGGGGAGGTGACCGGCGGGGCGCCCGAGGTCGGGCTCGGCGATCCCGGGCCCTGCGTCCCGGCTCCTGCTTCCTGGCTCTGGCGGGGCAGGAAGTTGGGGCGTTTTTCCGGAGGCCCCCGCCCCGCTGCCCCTCCCCGCTTCCTGCCCGCGCCCCGCGCCCGCCCGGCACCTCCGCTTCCTTCCCCTTCTCGCAGCCCGCCGGGCTCCTCCTTTCCCCCCGGCACCGGCCCCGCCCGGCCCTCCCGGCTCTGTCTGTCTGTCTGCGCGCAGCCGGCGGACTCCCGGGTCTTCGCACCTCCTGCCGGGTCCCGCCTCGCCGCGCCCACGGGCGGGGGCCGGGATGAAGCCCGCGCCGGGGCAAGGGCAGCCTCCCCTGCTCTCAGTCTCCGTGTGCCCCTCTGAGCGTCCGCCTTCTGTGTCCCTGTCCCCTGGTCCCAGTCGCGCACTCCCTCTCCTGTGGGGTCTTTCCCTCCCTGGCCTGTTGATTGACCCTACTGTTCCTCCTCGGTCCCTCTCCCCCTTATAGCCCTTCTCTCTCCCTCTCTCATCTTTCTGCATCGCTGTGTCCTACCCCCAATTTTCTTTGCTTTCTCTGACAGTCTCCCTGGCCAGCCTCTCCGTGTCCTCCGTGTCCAGTTTGCGGTGGACCGTCTTTCCTTCTGTCTCTTCCTTGCTGTCTCTCTTGCCCCCTCCTTATGCCTGTGCCTTGGATTCCCTGGGTCCCAATCATCCCTTCTTCCCTCGCTGGCTCTCCTGACTGCCTCTGTACCTCTCTGCCTCTCTCCTTACTTCAGTGACTGGGTTTCACAGCCTGTCACTTCCCCCTGGGTTTCTTCCATGTCCTCCCTTCGGAACAAGCCCCACAGTATAGTCCACTCTTTTCAGAGCTTAAAAAGGCAATAAAAAGAATTTGGTAGCCATGATACCCTTTCCATTTACCCCCTTTGCTTGGGGACAGGGGGAGGGCTGAGGCATTACAGGGGACCAAACCAGTCCTTCTGTGGGGGTGGGGGCTTTGCCAGGAGACTTCCTGTTCTGGGGGTAGGGGGGTGGCCAGGTCTGGCTACCTGGTCCAGGTGTAGGGAGTGGGCAGGGCATGGCTTGGGCCCAGAATATGGGGTCTGAAGGAGAAGGGGGCTTAGGCCTGGACTCCTGGGTCCCAAGGAAGGAGGGGGTGCATCCTCGTGAGATCCATGACTCCTGCCAAGATCTGCAGTTGGGAAGGATTTATTATCACTAAGTGGCCATGACAGATCCGGGAGGAGGGGGTGACACTAACGAGGCTGTTGTAATCAGCTCCCCTAGAGGCAGCGATTAAGGGCTCATTACCCGCTGGGGAGGGAGCCTGGGAAAGGCAACAGGGGAGGGCTGGGTTAGTGGGGGAGGGCAGCCTCCAGGGAAGAGTGGGACACTCCAAGGGGGAAGATGACTCAGGAAGCTCCCAGGAAAGAGGAGAGAACATTCCAGGAGAGAAGCTGGAGTTGGCTGCTCAGAGCAGGCAGGATAGGTCTATCTAGCAGGGTTCCTGTGTAGAGGGAAGAGTCACGGCTTCTCCAGTTGGACATCTCCGATGTGGAGGCTGCCCACGTCCTGGTAGGTACCCTGGAGGCCCCTGGAGATGTCCTCATACATGGAGCAGTCATCAATGTTCAGGCCCTGGAGGGACACCATGGGGCCAGGGACATCAGTACTCTGACACCTGGGATCCCTGCTTCAGTCAACCCCAGGGAGGGACCCCTTGCAGGGATATGTTGGCAGGACCCCCAACATAGGTATTCCTGCCCTGTCCCCACCATCCACTTACTTCATAAAGATTTTCATCTTCGTAGTCATCCTGGGTATCCACCCCAAACCTTTCATTCTGCCAGCGCTTCTGTGGGGTTTGAGTGGGTGGTAGGAGGAGTGAGTAGGAGGAGATGGTGAAGAATTTTTCAGACCCTCCTGGATGCTAATAGTATTTTTCCAGAAAGGGTATGGGACATGCCCAAGGCCATGTATAAGCTATGTGACAGGTCTCTCTGGGTTCAAAGCTAGTGTCCTTTTGACTGTCTCCACTGCATTATTATTCTTCAGGATTGACAACCACAACAATAACAGTAAATAATAATAGTTGTGCTGTGGCCTGCAGAGACGAAGTGGCAAGGACAGAGTGAGGACACAAATCCTGTGTACCTTGCTGTGGGCTACATCTGCAGGGGACTGCACTTCTGGGTGCAGGCAGGAGGATGAGAGACCCTGGGTGCATGAGCATCTCTCTAAGGAGGAAGAGTGGGGACACAGTGAAAGGGGAACAATGAGAAAGGCCCTCTAGCCCACACCACTTAAAATGCTCTTGTTGTGTTAGTTCATTTAACCCGCATCTCCCCAGAGAGGTGCATGTTTTCATTCTCCCAAGCTTTGGGGGACGGAACCCTGGGGGTCTCACCCTGAACAACAGCAGTGTCCCCGGCACCACAGCACAGAACAGCAGGATGATGCCCTCGGCTGTGATGATGCGGTTCTTGGTGCCCTCTCCCATGTCCAGGAAGGGTCTGGGGGGTGGCTCTGTGAGGAGGGGTTGCTGCTTAGAGCCTTGGCACCTCCTGTCCCCTAGTTCCTTCCTGGTCCTCTCCCTCCCCTGGCCAGGCCCAGAACCCCTGAGCCCCGGAACCGCAGGTGCAAACATCAGTCATTGTGTTCATCCAGTTCGAGCCCATGACAAAGGCACTGGCTCTATCCCCACTTCACAGATGAGGAGAGTGGTGTCCTAGCCGGGTGGTGGGGGACAGGGCGAGGCTACTCACCTCGAATACGCAGGTAGGTACCGCAGGAAGTCATTGATTGTCCATTATCTTCCACTCGGCACTGGTACACACCCCCGTGGCTCTTGTTCACTTTTGGAATGGTCCACTCGCCCTTGGAGCCCTGGCCGGAGCCCAGGAACTGGGGTGGATAGGAGTGGTTGCCCTGGATGATGAGCCACCAGGTGACATTGGGCCTGGTGGCATTGTTCTTGCACTGGAGTCGGGCCTCGTCCCCCAAGCTCACTGTCACAGATGGTGGGCCCCCATGCACCCACAGGGCCTGGCATCCAGGGCCTGCAGAGAGGTGGGTTGAGTCAGGGACTAGGGGTGGGGATGCAGGCCCCCCCGGGAAGCTCCAGCGTCCCTGGAGCACGGCCCCTCCCTGCTCACCCACATTGTGCTTTGGCCTCTTCAAATTCTGACTTTTGAGTGTTTGATTTCCTAGGACTAAAGTGTCCCTGCCTAGACAGCTCCTCCCAGAGTCAGTGCAGACAGCGGCGCAGCGTGTTCCCATCCGCAGCCTCAGGCCAGCCCTGCGCCCAGCCCTTCACCCAGGGTAACCCCAGGGCAGAACCCGTAGTCCTGGCTTCCACTGACTGTGGGTGGGGGCGGCTGACGCCGAGGAGTGAAGGGGGTTGTCCAGCATCAGCAAGGTTGGGGCTGTTCGAATGGCTCTGGGGCTCAGACTCCCAGTTCCCTAGGCCTGTCCCTGCCTGGCACCCAGCAAACAGTCTAGGCCTGCCTTGGCTTGTGAGCCTGGACCTGTCCCCAATTCTCTGTAACTTGAAAGTGTCAACCTAGGGGGCCTGGGTGGGTTTATTCCTTCTCCTGGGCCCAGGATCGGGAGGCTTGCATCCCAGGGTGGAGACAAAAGTGTCTCAGAGGGAGGCAGGGGTGTCATCTGGAGGTAGGAGGAGGAAGGTGGGAAGTGGGGAAGACAGATGAGTTGGGGAAGGAGGTGAGCAACTTCGTGGTCACAGGCTTCAGAGTCAGAAGTGAGCTCCAGTCCTGTTCCTAGGGTCACTGGGGAGAGTGACCTTCCTCTCTGAACTCCTCAGTCAGTGCTCTCACAGCCCTTGCCAGCTGGCCTTGGGTGGGGGAGGGGAGGAAGGAGGGCCTAGAGATGAGGCATGCCCTCCCCTCCCCCCACCCCACTTGCCCTCCCCCCCGCCCCCCCTCACTGAGAAGGGGCTGCCTCCACAGAGGGCAACTTTCATTTAGGGTAGAGGAGAAAATGTTTGCTCCCCTTTGGCTCTTAGTGCCACCCCCAAGTCCCCTTCCTGCCCGCAACTATGGTGTTCAATCAAGAGCCACCTTAGTTCCTCATTTTGACTTGTGGGGACAAGCAGGGGGAGGGGGCCTTCTAGGTCCTCCCTCCCTCCCTCCCTCCCTCCATGGGACTGTGGATGCCCAGTCCACTCCCCGAGCCTCCTCCAGGCTTACTGTGGCCCAGGTTGGGCCAACAGCTGCGATTTCTGCAGGGGTCTTCCCCAGCTCCCCCTCCGCTGGCCCCCTCCCTGCCCCCACTACCTGCGCCTGTCCTCCCGCCTGCCCGCTGGCCTCCTTCACCCCTTCGCACAGCACCTGCCCTTTGGCCACATACCCAGGCAGGCTGCGGACAGCAAGAAGAGGCCGCAGATGGTGGCAGGCAGAGCTGGAAGGACTCCTGAACTCCCAAGCATCTTCTCCCAACTGGTAGGTGAGTGGTGCTGCAGCAGTTTTGGGGTACCAGATTCCACTTCAAACCCCGCCCCACTTCCTGCCCTACCCTGCCGGAGATGGGCTCCACTGGTCTTCGCTGCTAGGCCTCCTGACTGCCGGCCTGGGGGCAGCCCCTGCCCCTTTGCTTCAGGCTGGTAGCAGCTGCCCCAGAGGAGGGAGAAACTACTTTCTGCACCTGCAGTGGCCGCATTTCCCCTGAGGCGTGGCTGCTGGGTGGGGGCAGAGGCTGGTTCAGGCCTGGCTCAGCACTGGGAGGTCTGGGGACAGAGGCTTGAGGGAGCCAGAGTTCAGGGTGCCGGCTGCTGGCAGTCTGTGTGGCGGTTCTGAGCTCCGCTTCTGTCTGCTCCTTGACCTTGGACAAAACTTGTTCTCCTCTGAGCTTGTTTCCGTACTTCTCGGGGCTGGGAACGAGGATTTTCCCTCTTCTGAGTCTCGGCTATTTTTTTTTTTTTTTCAGTACTAGGGATCAAACCCAGGGCCTCGCTCATTCTACGCCAGAGCTCTGTCACTGAATTGCACCCCCAGCCTTGGCCTTGGCATCTGTAAATCCACAAGTTGAGGAGCAGAGGATCTCCTTGACCTTGTGACATGAGACGCTGTGCCCAGCGCCCAGGAGTTAAAACCACATGAGCACTTTACTGGAGTTCTTTTCTTGAGGGCGGGGCGGGGGAGTACCAGGATTGAATTCAGGGACACTGGGTCACTGAGTCACGTCCCAGCCCTGTTTTGTATTTTATCTAGAGACAGGGTCTTATCGGTTGCTTAGCACCTCGCTTTTTTATTGGAGTTCTTTTACATGGGTCTTCCCACATGGGACAACATAGGTCATTCGCCACTTTACAGAGGAGGAAACTGAGGTCCTGAGAAGGGAGGGAGGTTACCACTTTCCTGTTGTCATTCAGTCTGGGAGTGATCTTGAGGGATTCAAAGGCATCTTTTTGTCCCAGGTTTTTTTGAGCCTGTCATGCTTAGCCAGGGAAATGAGGTTTGAGTAGGGAAGGAGGGAGTTGATGAGATACTTGTGAACAATTAGGGGATCCATGTACACACTCACACACACACACACACACACACAGAGAGAGAGAGAGAGAGAGAGAGAGAGAGAGAGAGAATTCATGCTGGGTGCAGTGGTGCATACTTGTAATCCCCACAACTTTGGAGGCTAAGGTAGGAGGATCACAAGTTGGAGGCCAGCAGTCTGGGCAATTTTGAAAACAAAACAAAACAAAACAAAAAAACAACAAAGAGGGAGCTGTGGATGGAGCTCAGTGGTCAGTGGTAGAGTACCCCAAATTCAATCTCCAGTGCTGAAAAGAGAAAAGATCATGGCAGGGAGATTTTTATTAGCAAAAATCTAGAGGCAATCCAAAAAGTCATTTACAGGAGAGTGGATTCACGGGTTGTGACAGCCAACCAACCAAATACCACAGAATAGGGAAGCGTCAATAGGCTGCCTCTCAAATAATGCGAGGATGAGAAAAAAATCTAGTGCGATGCAGTTGACTTGTTTTCAAAAGGCAAAGCAACACTGGGTACTACTTTAGGATACAAGCCTGTAAAGGAGGTTTAGTCCCACATAAGGTGACAAATGCCCGGTTCTGAGAGGGGTTACTTCTCAAGGAAGAAAGGAGGGCTGGGGATGTGGCTCAAGCGGTAGCGCGCTCGCCTAGCTTGCGTGCAGCCCGGGTTCGATCCTCAGCAGCACCACATACCAACAAAGATGTTGTGTCCGCCGAGAACTAAGAAAAAAATAAATAAATGTTAAAAATTCTCTCTCTGTCCCCCTCTCTCTCTCACTCTCTCTTTAAAAAAAAAAAAAAAAAAAGGAAGAAAGGAGGACGGGGTTGGAGCACACAGAGGACTTGGCCAGTTTGGGTCTTATTCCTTGTGTTTCATTTTTGGTTTGTTTCTGTGGTGCTAGGAGTGAACCCAGGGCCTTGTGCACACATGACATGTGCTCTACCACTGACCTGCACTGCCAGACCCCCTTGTGTGGTCTCTCAAGCTGGGTGGTAGGTGTGTGGGTGGCTGTTAAATGTTGTTATGGATACTCTTTTGCATGCCTTTAG
Organism: Ictidomys tridecemlineatus; assembly: GCF_052094955.1. Classification (NCBI taxonomy): domain Eukaryota; kingdom Metazoa; phylum Chordata; class Mammalia; order Rodentia; family Sciuridae; genus Ictidomys; species Ictidomys tridecemlineatus. Next base: position 11,894,091 of record NC_135491.1, on the reverse strand, counting down.
TATTTAATTTTTTAAAATATATTTTTTAGTTGTTGATAGACCTTTATTTTATTCATTTATATGCGGTGCTGAGAATCGAACCCAGTGCCTCACACATGCTAGCTAGGCAGGCGCTCTACCATTGAGCCATAACCCCAGCCCATATTTATTAAATTTTTTAAAAAATGCAACTGTCACCCACAGAAGAGCCTGGGCTTCAAGAATCCAGGATTCTGTGACTTGCATCTCAGTTCTGCCAACTCACTGGTCATCTGAGCCTCAGTGTCTTCTCTTATTATATGGGTACAATTCCTGTTTGTGAAAGTGCACGAATATTATGAAGGCAGCTCCTAGGACAAGGTTAGTTCTTTTCTGTTTCTAGAGACCTGCCCTCTTCCTTCCAGAGGCCCAGATGTTCTGTTGGACCCCTGTTGTCACTGAATAGCAGGCTATCAGCCCCTCTATGCCTCAGTCCCTCCTTCTAAGGCCTTCCCAGGAAGAATCATGGGTCCAGAGCTGGAAGCCCTAGGAATTCATATTTTTCAGCATCTTTCAGAAGCTGTTTCCAGGGCATTGGCTGCCCCCTAGCGGTTGGATAGGCAAAGCTGGATTTCAGGCACCCGGTCTAACTTACTTAGTACCTCTTTCTGGTGCCCCACCCTGTACAGACCAGATGCTTATATTAGCTCTGGGAAGTGTTTTCATCCTTGGTGGACAAAAACAAAAACCAAGATTCCAGAACTGGATGTTGACTGGTCTGGGGTCATGCCAGGGAATGTAAACTCTTGTACCTCATTTTCTCAGCTTTTTTTCTTCTGATAGTGCTGTAGCAGGACGGAGCTGGCAGTTTGGGTTCAAATGACTGTCACTCTCTAGCCATAGGACATCTCACAAATTACCTAATCTGCGATTGATTTTTCCTGCTTCCAGTATATAGCCCTTGGGTGTACAAAATATTCTGCAAGTACCTGGTGGCACATACTATTTATTCAGTACCAATCTTTCAGCACTGGCAACCTCCAAACTCGGAGGGGTGGCAGTTTCATCTCCCACATGGTGCGGGAGCTGTAGGTTGTCCATCTTAAATGCAATGTCAACAGTCTACCAGGAATGCTACCCTGAGTCAAAGCTTTATGTGACTATCTTGCTGAATCCCTTAGGGTAAGCGGGAGAGGGAGGATTGCATGGGGAGTTGCACAAGGTTGCCCAAAATTAAGAGCAGAGATGGACTCTTTTCCCTCCCAGTGTTGGGGATGGAACCATCTTGCTCATGCTAGGCAAATCCTCCATTAAGCTACATCCCCAGCCTATAGCTGCAACTCTCCCTCCACTCCAGGTTTTGCTTTCAAATGGATCTGGGTTAAGTATTTTGGGGGGTGGGTACCAGGTGGTCCTAACTGCCTCACTAGGGACCTAAGTAACAGGGATCTCTTCAGGTGTAAACTTCACGGGTCCAGACCTGTGCAAAGCTCTAGTAGTTGGCTCCATCAACACCTCCTTCCCAAGGCTCTAGGGTTGGGATAGGCCCAAAGCCACGACCCTAATACGAAAAGCAGAGGCTCAAGTAGGCCCACCCTGCCCATGCAGGCTCATACATAGGTACCAGTCTGGAAAATCACTTTGGGCAGCAGCGTGCACCTGTAACCCCTGCAACTGCAGGAATGCAACCCAAGTAACTTGGTGAGACCCTGGAGGGGGATGGGTCTGGGAATATAGTGCAGAGGCACTATATTCTAAGGGTTCTGTCCTCAGCAAAACCCCCAGCAGAATAGCACCAATTCTGCAGGTCCCTCTTTACTTCCTCCCAGGAAAGACACATGGGCTCTAGGACCATCCCTACTCTAACAGATGACACCTCTGCAACCCAGCATCAGATTTGTCACTGCTTAACCAGTCACCCTTTGTTTCTTGTTCCAGAGAATTGTAAACACAGGACGTGGGGGAGGGATACAGTCCCCTTACCCACTGCAGGAAAATGTCCAGTTAGGGAGGTGTTTGAAGTGGGAAGACTGGCCTAGTGCTCTGCCAGCTACTGTTCAACATAACCATCCAGAGACCCCTGGTCCCTAGGAATGTGCTTTCAGTCAATCAAGAGATCCAGACCAAAATTACGAATGAGGCAATTTATTAACCCAGCATCCTTTTGTTCTAATGCTTCTTGTTGGCAGCTGCCACCTGTGGGAAAAGATGAAGAATTCAGATGAGTGGGGGGTCTCTACTGTGCACTCCACTGGCTACAGTAATACACACACTAAATTCTAGATGCCAAACGTACTCATTTAATCTTCATAACTGAGGTCATCTTCCCATTTTACAGGGACTCAAGCAAATGGATGAGTCCAATTCTGCCCACTGCCCCATGAGGGGAATGCTAACCATCAGCACAGATGTTTGTACCAGGCTCTCTTCCAACTCCCAGAGGGCAGCACCTTTCATTCTTTTGATTAAGTGACTACATATTTCAAGGCTTCTAGGAGGCCTGAGCCAATGATTAGAAACCAACACAGAGCTCATGCCAGGACCCCTTAGGTCCTGGGGCTCCTGCTATACTGCAACCTGTGGAGGATTGAATCCTCAACCCCAGTGCAGGCTGGTGAGAGTGGGTCATTCCATGACAGGGAGACTATAGGGGTAAAGGGACTTTGCCTGAGTGTCATCCACTCAGGATGTGGGGCCTGACCCAGTATGTTGAACCCACCTGCTGCCAAGTAAGCACAAGATATGGGAAATGGAACCACCAGTGTGTGGGGGCAGATAGATGTGCCCTATAGAGGCCAAACACCACCCTGGCCTGGGCTCCCTCTACCCCAACACCCAAATTTTCGATCAACTTAAGCAGAAATAATCTTTTTTCTGCCCCTGGGCAGCTCCTTCCTGAGGTAAGCCCTTCAGGAAAGGAAATAAGTCACATCTACATGACAACAGGTTCTGGAAATTGGGGGAGTGACTGAGGGTCCCACCCTGAACAAAGTCACATCTTACCTGTCCAGCGATTCTGTCCAGATCTCTCTGTCCCTGAGGTGTCAGCTTGCGGCCCCTAAAGGAGAAAAGAATCTCAGTCATTCCCTGTGGAGTACAGGCTCTCAGCCCCCTCCTCTTGGCCACAAGCCAGGCTTCCCAAGAAGGCACCTGGCTGAGGGACCACATACCAGCTCCAGCCAAGTCCCACCCAGGCCCTAGTCAGTTGCATTCCAACGAGCTGGGGGTAGGAGCGCGAGCTCTCCCGGGAGCTGACTGGGTGTCGTTTGTGCAAGCATTAGATCAAAAGCCGCGAAAAATCAATTCGGAAAAGTTAACGAGCAGGCTAATGAAAGCGGACAGTCACTAAATTACCTTCCTGGAGCCTGAGGAAGTCAGCCAGAGAGGTCGGGGTGAGGCCCCCTCACTGTTTTGCTTTTCTGTTGAATGCCCTGCCTGGCCCTGAGAGGAGGCAGGTGGGAGGCACCCGACAGCTTCAGTGTATGTGGCCTATGGTACTGATAACCTGGCCCCCAGGTTCCCTTTCTGCTTACCCATCTTGGTCCTTTTCTACCATTTTCAGTCCCTCCAGGGCTTGGAGGACACGGCGGGCCACACTCTTGGAGCCTCTGCTGAAGTGGCTGGGCATGACACCATTTCTTTGACGTCCCCCATAGATCTTGGTCATGGAGCCAACCCCAGCACCACCCCGGAGGTACAGATGCCGTGCTGTAGAAGCTGGAGGTGGAGTGAGAGGGAGCTGAGAACACTTCTTAGGCACATACAACAGTTCAGTGAGAGCTAATCCTCACCATTTTAAGTGGAAGAAGTGGAAAACACACATGATGACCACTTGATGTACCCCCAACCAGCCCTCCCAGTTTGTCAAGTCACTATGTACTCTAGGCAGGAATGTGAGGCATGGTGAGGGCGGAGCCTAGTCAATGTTTTAAGAAACTGATCATATCTATATGCCCAAGAGAGCCTGAGTAACAACAGGGAGAAGGCAGACACCCTATGCAGTGGATGCTCCCAACTTGGAACCCGCAGCATGCCCTCTAGGACACAAGGGTTCTTATCCCTGGACTGGCTTGATCCCAGGGCCAGCCTCCTAAAAGGCAAGTTCTAACAAAACCCAGAACTGCTGTGGAATGGGAGCATAGGTCTGCTAGACCCTGTGCCAAATGCCCTGCACAAAATCACTCATGCATTAAGATGGCCTCAGAAGCTGGACTGATATGGCCTTAGGCAAACCACTTAACCTCACCAGGAGCAGGAGAGACAGTCCTCCAGCCATCATATGGCTCTACCGGCTGGGAAACACAAGGGCCAGAATCTGCTCAAGTGAGCTCTCTTCTGGTTCTGAAAATCAATAGGGTGAACCAGTGATTCAGTTCAAAAACTACTGACTTAGAGCCAGAGGCTAGGCAGTGTTCTCTGTGTACAACAAACCAAGTGACCAGGGTACTTAAAAAGTTCTCACTGCTTCTGGCCTCTTGGCTCATGGTACAGTGCTTGCCTAGCATAAGCAAGCTCCTGGGTTTGATTCTCAGCTTGACATAAAAATAAATAAATGAAATAGGGGTATTGTGTCCAACTACAACAAATAAATAAAATCATTCCATCAGTTTTATACCTTTCCACTTTACTGCAGGTCCTATCTCTGCCCTGGGGACTTTTTACTGTAGTTCTGCCCCTCTGCCAGAATCAAGAGACTATCTTGGCATAAATCACTTCACCCATAGTCTTTAGAAAACTCCATCCCAGAATGAACAACCACCTCTGTCCATGGGCTTTCATCTGGTTGTGCCCTGCTTAGGAGACCTGATCTCCTGCTAGGGGTTAAGGGCTCAGGAAAGGTAAGAAGCTGTGTATCAGAAGTGGTACACGCAACCTTGGTCTTGCTGAGCCAGGACCAGTGCCCAGAGATCCAGGGTCTCAGCCTGGGCTCAATGTGCAAAACAGGTGGCCAAACACTGAGCTAACAGGCAGGTGGGAGACAATCTCAACGGGGCTCCTTATTAGTAGTGCCACAAGCACATATATCCAGCTGCCAGGAGGTAGGTACAGTGGCACCAAAGGAGATCATTAAATTTAATTCCTAAATACAGTGACTGGTGGGAAATAAGTGCCATCAAAGCACACTAGTTCTTTCAATTGGGGCTCACAATGGAGAGAGAGTACAAGGCCCTGCTACCCATTATTTTTTTTTGATAATTTTTTAATACTTATTTTTTAGTTTTCAGCAGACACAACATCTTTGTTTGTATGTGGTGCTGAGGATCGAACCCAGGCCGCACGCATGCCAGGCCAGCGCACTACCACGTGAGCCACATCCCCAGCCCCCACCCCATTATTTTTGACCCATAAGAAGTGAAGGAAGGGATTTACTTCACTGGAGCTCTACTATAAAACACCAAGTTCTGGAAAGCACTGGCCTCTTTTCCACCCCCTTGAGACCTGGGCCCTACTGCCACACTTTGGTGGAATTAAAAAAAAAAAAAAAAAAAAAAATCCAGGCCATTCTCGATGAATTCGTAGGCGAGTTAGGCCTTGTGACAGGCTGAGAGCCCCACAGGCCTTCTCTACCCCAGTACATTTTTCCTTAGAAAAGGGGGAACAGCTGTGTGTTCCTGCTGGGCTGGGGGACAACAGCACTCTGCACTTGAGACAAGCAAGCCAGCTTTTCTGAGCCACCATAGCACCAACAGTTTATGCTAATAAGCACAGACTGGTGGTTGTATCCTGACACTAGTCAAAAGTGGGGGGCTCTGCCCTGACCTTTCTCTGACAAACCAAGGAAAAATCACGTTCCTGATCTTGATTTGGCCCTTTAATTTTTCTGTGATGCTTCCTAAGCTTCATTTCTTCTAACACAGTATGACTGAGTCCCTGACCCTACACAAGAGTCAGAAGGACCAGCCTTTACCCTATAAGCAATAAGCTGTCTTCAAGTATTCTGATTGAGCATTCTCCCAGTCAAATACCCACCAAGACACCATAATGGATTCTCATCTCACTCCTAAGCAGGTTTTTCTGATAATTAACAGGCCAAGAGACCTAACTAGGGTGACACCATCCTGCCCCTTTAGGTCCACTATAGTCTGATCTTGAGCAACAGAGCCTCCCTTTAGAGATTATCTGTTCTCTATCTCCATCTCATTGCCTTGAAACTTGATACCATAGTCCTGCCTCACATCCAGACCACCTTCTGCCACAAACTTCTTTATTTCCCACATCTGTATGTTTCTTCACTGTACTCCAGCTTCTACCTCCTGAGGGGGCAAAATAGGCCAGATCTCACCATCCAAAGAGAAAATACAGCCTAGAACCTACGGTTAGACAGAGCTGGCTTGCCAATGCCCCCAAAGCTGCTTGAAAAGTCACTCTACCTCTCTGTACCCACATTAGGTGAAAAGCACATAAGATTTTAGAATAGACATCAGTAAGCAAGCATCTTTTGTAGTGGATTAGAAAATAACTCGGCTTCTGCTGCTGTAGCAATGTAAAAAACAAGCACAAACAGCACCCCAACTCCCTATATCACAACGCCATTGGGAAAGTGAGGTCCAAAAGGGAGCTTTGGAGCTCCAGCTCCACTGGAGAACACACACCCAATGTGAGATGTCCAGGGAAGGGCCTCCTAAGCAAAGGGCTGCAACTACTATATCATGACCAGCAGATTCATCTAGGTTCATCCCCAGGGTCTTGATCCCATTTTTTAACCATTCCTTACGTTAAAAAAAAAAAAAAAGGTATTTTGGAAGAGTCCTTTCCAAGCAGTGTTAAGGATGTATTTTGATATCACTAACTGGCTGACCCTGGACATGTTACTCAACCTTTCTAAGATCAACTGTGAAGCAGGCAAAAGCAATTCTACTTCAGGTTTTTAGTACATGCAAAATGTCTATGCACCTCAAATAATGGAAAAAGCTATTACATTGTTCTAAACTTAAATCCAAAGCTTCTTTAATCTCTCTTGAGGCATTGCCAAAAAACACTGAGGACATTGTGCCATTCTGGTCTCGTCACTGTTGTGTGTCCCGGGAGCTAGCTTTCCTTCACCATCCCCACCTTCCCTTTTTTGGTACTAGGGATTGAACCCACAAGTTTTTAAACACTGACCTTCATCCAAGTCCTTTTAGTTTTGATAGGGTTTTCTAAGTTGCCCAGACTGGTTTCAAACTTGTAATCCTCCTGCCTCAGCACTCTGAATTGCTGGGATTATAGGCATGTACCATCCAACCCGACAACCACCCCCGTTTTCTAAAACTATAGTGGTGGGTGGGTGGATATGCTACCCATCCTACCCACCTCACAGAGTTGATCTTTTAGTCCTCAGGTCAGAGGTTGTGATGAGTCATGTTGGTCCCCTGTGCCCAGTCCAAGGCCTGAAACAAAGTGGGCCCCATGGACATTTGATGCATGAGTGCACAACAAGTCTACAATGTTGTTAGAGCTAACCAACTTGTACCAAGGCTGAGGCCAATTGATCTCAGGGTCATTCCTGAAATCTGCCAAACTGTCTCCTATCTAATAATGACCTTTGCTAGTTTGGAGCCCCCACTTCACAAAGGGAGATCAGAGAGGCCAAGATCCCATAGAAGACCTGTGCAGAGGCTGCTCCCTTAATACAACCCAGCACTGACCCCATCCCTGTAAGTTAGACCTATAGAAGCGTGCGTGATGTGTATACAGTCCAGAAATGTCAAAACAGGCAAGAACTAGCACTGTGAAGTTAGCAAATGTATTTACATTACAACTATAAGATTAAAAAAAAAAAAAAGATGAGAGCTGCCAGGACAGCAGGGAGTGACCACAAGGTCAGGGTGTTTTCTTTACAGGCACTTAGAAATCAAGATTAGAGCAAGAAGTTGCTCAGATCCCAACCACGAAGTGAGAAACAACTTGCTAGGCAGCAGTCTAACATGATGATCTGAATAACAGAAACAAGACAGCAGACTTTAATTACTGTGCAATGGGCGCTTCTAAAATTTTGACTGCTTTAAATTCATTTAATCTTCACAATAATCCTGCAATAGTACCACCATTAGCTCCTCCATCACTAGGATTAGAAACTGAAAACATAAGCAAATTAAGCAATTTGTCCAAGGTTATGGTTAAGCAGTGGACATGAATCTGACTCCCTGAATGCAGAAGGGATGTTGCCTCTCTCAAGTGAAGAACTCCTAATTAAACACGACCACCAATTTGACACCAAGCTTTCCTCAAAGCTCTGTTAAAACCGCAGTTATTAAAGTCTCAAGTCACATAACATGTGGCAACACAAAAGTCTCTCCTACTGCAACCTTGGGAGGGAGCAAAATGGGTTTGTGCATGGGGTTACCCAGCTTCTCCCCCTTAGCCAAGGGCCCACACATATTCCTCACCAGCTCGTGTGTAGAACCAGTTCTCATCGTAGGGAGCAAGCTCTTTATGCTTGGCCAGCTTGACTGTGTCCACCCATTCGGGGACTTTCAGCTTGCCAGACCTAGGACAGAAACAGGAAGGAAAACGCAATTCAGGAATCTCACTAATAATTTTACCCATATAACCTCTTCGTTTGAACATAACTTTAGAAAGAGGTTCCAAGACACAAATAAACGGGCTGAAACGCAAAACCACCAACCCAGGCCTCATACAGAAAGTGCACTCTTCACATGGAAGCCCCACACAAATCTCCCCTCCCTCCCCGAACAGGAGCCTGGTGCGCTCACGTGCCAACCGACAGACTGCGACCTCAGCCCCCGCACTCACTTTTTAAGGAAGGCTGCCAGAGCTCTGACGAACTCCTGCTGGTTTACGTCTTTTACAGTAACTCCGGGCATCTGTGAGAGAAAGTCCGACATGTAACCAGAAGGTCTGGTGGAGGTCTGAATGAGGGCCCGGGCCCTGGAAGCCAACTCGGCTCCTCGGCGATCTAAGCCGCAGCACCCGCGTTAACCCCCAAGGCCCACTTCAACTCCGGCCCTGGCTCCTATGGATCCCAAGAACTTACTGGCGCTCGTCTCTGTGGGTCCCACCAGCCCGGCCTGGCCCCAGTTTGGGAGCTCCCTGCACAACGCCATCCCTCAGCCCCGGGATTCTGGATGCCCTTACGCACCCCTCAGCTGCCCGCCAGGCCCTCTCGGTTCCGGACCGCGCGGAGCAGGCATGTCCGGGCCTGCCGCTCGCACGTGGTCGCGGCTTCTGGGGGCGGGTCGGCCCCGCGCCGTGCTCACCGGGGCCATGAGGCACACACTCCTGAGCCGGGAAATTCGGCCCCGAATCCCCATGCCCAGCCCGTGCCGGAGCGCCAGCTTACCGTGCGGCCTCCGCGCTGCCAGCCAGGGGAAAGGGAGCGACGGGGTTTCCCGGGCGCACAAGTCGGGCGTCAAGTCTCGCGATACTTCAAAGTTCTCGCGATAACGGGGCTAGAGTCGGCGGCTCCGCCTGTCTCAGGGCAAACGTGCCTTCATCTTCGCCCAGATGGGAGGGTGTATGGTGAGGGATAGAGGAGCAACTGGAAATGCTGCTGGGGGGCGGGCGTGGGGGCCAGTGTTTCCTTCCAGCCTTTCCTTTTTTTCGGAGAGGAGCGTTAAAGAAGAGGGAACTCCCGTCTGGAGCTGGGGGAACCTGGCTTAGTTGGCGTTGTAGTGGCCGGCAGGAGTAGCGGTAGAAGATACTGAGGGCGGAAGCACGGGGGAAGTTGAGTGGGCAGGAAAGAAGACCTGGCCTCAATGGACGACCCTTTTTCCGGGTGGAAGTGACTTTTCCATGGCCGGAAGTGAAAGTAGTAAGGGCGGAACTGCGACAAGAAAACTAGGGGAAGGGCAAAAAAGAAATGAGGCCACTGCCTTTACTCCTTCCATCACCAGTACTCGCGAGAGCAGGAGCTGGAAGCTTCACCCTTCTTAGGGCGGAAATTGCTTCACCTCCTCCTTGGTGGCCAGAGTGGGAATGGAGGCGGGGAGTTAAGGGCAGGGACAAAGAGGCAGAAGCCGGACCTTCGGAGAAGTTAGTTAGGTCTTCCTCCTAGTGCTGGAATCATTGCTCTACCCTTAGGCTCACTTGGCCCCTTTCTCGCCCCGCTGGCTGACTTGTGTAATTAGGCAGAGCGCTTGCCTCCCCACCCCACCGCGCCCTGCGCCCCTGGGCTTGGGTCTCACTTCTGTGACACGCACCCCGAGGTCCCAATCTTTTACCTACTTTAAGTGACTGTTCTGGCATGGGGTGCGCCACATATTCCAACAACAAATATTTTGAGTGCTTACTCTGTGCCAGGTACAAGTAAACATTTGGACATTTTTCTTGTGGCTTGTCCTGTAGCAGTACATGCATGATCTCACGTGATCTTTTTTATGAGGCCCAACCACCAGAGAACGTGAAGGATAATTGTGGTCCAATAAAATTATGTTAGCTTACTGCAAAAAAGAAACACATGTATGTAGCCATTTTCCTATATTCAAAAGACAATTTAAAATACCAATTTAAAAATATAAAAATTTCTCAAGTTGAGATACATACTGTATGCAAAAATGTCTGTTATTTATAAGCCGTTATATCTATTAAAAAAGAAAAATCTTGGGCCTGGGAGAGTACCTTGGTGATAGAGTGCTTGCCTAGCATGTAGGAAGCTTTCTTTGGGTTTGATCCCCAGGATTGAAAAAAAAATTATGTTTCTAGCATGATAAGATCATGCATTTACTTATCATGCATTTAAATCTGGGTTTTACATGCTGTTGAAACCCATTTCTCACACTTTGAAAACACAAGAATATTTTTAGTATCTTGGCTTTTTTCGTCCCAGGGGAAAAAAAAATAGGTCCTTGAATATGTATTGTCATGTATGCTTAACTGGAAATTTCCATTTACTTGGATAATTTGCTCACTTTTTATACATTTCTAATACCAGTTCTAAATCATTTAAGCTTAATTCATTGTGGCCAATTCATGGAATCATTCTCTATATCTCTTTTTAAAAAAGAGATCTCCAAAGTTAATGTGGAGTACCATACAGTACAAGAATGGCGTTAGTATAGGAATTTGGGAAGGGTGAAGCTTAGATAAAATTTATGGTAAACAGAGTTTTGATGAATTTAGGTACAGTGGGCACTAGGTAATTGTTAGCATCTTGTCTGGTGGAGAAGCAGACTCACAGTGCTGATTCTGTGGAAATAAAGGGTTAGGATAAATGTGCATTGTTGTCTCTAGGAATCCTTTCTCTGAAGTTCTCAGCTGGGTTGGAAACCATGACTGCTTCTCTGTATCAGAGTGACTTAGACCCTCCAGGTAAGCATGAGCTGCCCATTCTCGTTATTGCTATGCTTTTAAAGAGCTGACTTTCTTATAGTCTATGATTTCAGAGATCATGGCTTCTCAGCACTGTGTCCTTAGTGTTAATTTTTATACCTGTGTCCTTAGTGTTAATTTTTATACCTAGTATGATCCACAGCCCTCCCCCCAAAAAATAGATTTGAGGCTGTGATACATATAGACAATGGAATATTACTACTAAAAATAAATCAGCTATTAAACTATGAAAAGACAGAAAGCTAGGCATGTTGGCACATGCTTGGAATCCCACCAACTCAAGAGCAAGAAGCAATTTAGCAAGCCAGCCTCAGCAACTTTGTGAGACCCTGTCTTGAAATAAAAAGTAAAAAGAGCTAAAAATGTTGCTCAATGGTTAAGCATCCCTAGATTCAATAACCAGTGCCCCAGTCCCTAACCCTCCCTCCAAAAAAGACAGGACTCTAGAGAAAACTTTAATAAGTATAATTTGATCAATCTGAAAAAGCCACATACTATATGATTTCACCTATATATAGCATCCTGGAAAAAGGCAAAACTTCAGGGAACTAACAAGATTAATGGTTGTCAAAGTTTTGTTGGGGGGTGGGATGAATAGATGTTTCTCAGAGGAGTTTTAGGGTAGTGAAATTATTCTCTTTGATATTATAATAATAGACATATGTTGTTATGTTAGTCAGAACCCAAAAAATGCATACCACCAAGTGTGAAACCTAATGTAAGCTGTGGACATTGGGTGAGTTGTGTTAATGTAGACTCATCAGTTGTAAAAAAATTTATCACTTTGGTGTAGGGTGTTGATAGAGATGGAAACAGTGGAGACTGTGTATGTAGGAAGAGAGTGGTGTATGTAAACACCACTTTTTTTTTTTTAAAGAGAGAGAGAAGAGAGAATTTTTAAAATATTTATTATTTAGTTTTCGGCGGACACAATATCTTTGTTTGTATGTGGTGCTGAGGATCGAACCTGGGCCGCACGCATGCCAGGCGAGCGCGCTACTGCCTGAGCCACATCCGCAGCCCCTTAAACACCACTTTCTACTTCATTTTGCTGTGAATCCAAAACTACTCTAAAAAATAAACTACATTAAAAGAATGACTTGAGGGCAGGAAAAACAATTCCCAAGGTATTGGAAACACCTTTTTTTACCCATATATTCTGAAATCTCACAAAGAGGTACTGAAAACAGGCCTTGGCCTCTGGATTGTTTTAAATTTTTTTTTTTTTTTTTTTTTTTGTCGTGCTGGGGATGGAACCCAGGACCTTGTTGGTACTAGGAGAACACTCTGGCATTGAGTTACCCCCCAGCCTTAGGTGCTGTCCTCTGAGAATAGTTATTCTGGGCATAGAGATGGACACAGATGGACACAGGCATAGTTTAAGATAATCAGGTCTGTTAAATAGCGGGCAAGGGCCCCTAAGGAACATAAGGACTCTGACTAATGGGTTCAATAGAGATGAAAAGGATAATCTTGCTTTAGGGAAGAGTTTAGGATTTTCATGAGTCTATGCAGGACATGAGTTTTAAGGCTGTGTACATGTGAACGTTTGTCATGAGCTGCAAAACCAACTACATAAGGCATCATGGGTACAGAATGAACCTACATGTTATAGTTTAGATGTGGTGTCCCCCAAAAGCTCACGTGTGAAACAATACAAGATTTGGAGGAGAAATGATTGGGTTATAGACTTAACCCAATCTGTGAATTAATTCCTAATGGATTAAGAGGTAACTGGAATGTGGGTGTTGTTGCTGGAGGAAGTGGTTCATTGGGGGTGTGGCCATGGGTATATTATATATTTTGAATCTGGAGAGTGGAGTTTTTCTCTCTGCTTCCTCATCACCATGTGAGCTACTTCCCTCCACTACACTCTTCAACCATGATGTTGTGCCTCACTGTGAGCCCCGAGGAATGGAACTGCCCTTTTGTGGACTAAGACCTCTGAAACCGTGAGCCTCTAAATAAACCTTTCCTACTTTACAGTTGTTCTGGTTGGGGCTTTCAGTCACACCAGTGAAAAAGCTGACTAAAACACTACATGAACCAGGAACGAGGGTCTGAGGATAAACTGGACAGGATAGGTGGTGTGATATCATGGCTACCTTGGACTAGAAATGTGGTCAGGAATGGACGAAGTTTGAGTAGGGCTGAAGTGAAGGCAGCATGAATTTTCAAATGGCAGAATTGTGAACTGTGCTCCTGAAATAAAACCTGGGTATAGCCCATTATGGTGGCCCATACCCATAATCCCAGTTTCTTGGGAGGCTGAGATGAAAGAATCACAAGTAGAGTGCTTGCCTATATGCTTGATGCCCTGGGTTCCCTGCAGAGTACTGCAAAACAAAATTAGCTTGGCATGGTTTCACATGCCTGTAACTCCAACGACTGGGGAGGCAGAAGCAGGAGGACTGCAAGTTCTAGGCCAGCCTCTGTAATTTATCAAGACTCTATCTCAAAAGTAAAGGATGAAAAGTGCTGGGGATGCACAAAGTGTAGTGGTTCATTCCTATAATCCCAGCTACTTGGGAGGCTGAGGCAGGAGAATCTCAAGTTCAAGGCCAGCCTCAACAAGTTAGCAAGGCCCTAAGCAACTTGGTGAGACCTGTCTTAAAAAAATAATCTTAAAAAAGTTTTGGGGGGCCCTGGGGATTTAGCTAAGTGATAGAGTACCTTTGTATTGAGTTTCCAGTACTGAAAAATGAAAAAAAAATGTATATGGCTCTGGGGAAGGGTCTTGTGAGGAAAGAAAGGAGTGTAATGGTGCTTCATATTTGAAATCATTGGTTATTTCTAGAGTGTTGAGAGAGCATTTGAAGGGGAGAGACTTACCCAGTACTCCAGTGGACTATGGCAACACCATTCCCAACTTTGTAGTGGCAAGTGGGAAAGAGGGTTGTATAGGAAAAACAGTGCTCACAGTCCACTGGCTAAAATCTCGGAGGCTGGTTTCCTCAACTGTGGATGAAGAGTGCAATGTGGAAGCATGAAACAATTTTTAAAAAAATATTTATTTTTTAGTTATAATTGGACACAATACCTTTATTTATTTATTTATTTTTATGTGGTGCTAAGGATCGAACCCAGGACCTCACATATGCTAGGCGAATGCTCTACCACTGAGCCACAACCCCAGCCTGCATGAACAATTCTTAAATTTACCCCATTCCTAAGGCTGACCTCTTTCAGGAGATCTGCCCGACTCCTCCAGGCACCAATGAGAGGTACTAATGATTTGGAAAAATACTAGCATTGATGGGGAGGTGGGCTCCAGGGAAATGGAGGTCCCTTCTCATGCCATCCTTTTCCCAAAATTATACTCTCATTTTCTTCCCAAATGAGTGACCCTGGCATACTGGGGACCCTTGGTCAGCCCTGAGTAGCAAAGTCTTAGCATAGTCTGAGTAACAGTGATTCCCTGCTTTGTGACTTCTGTCACTGGGAAAGCATGGCACAGCAAGGTGTAGGCAGGTCTATTAAAGGGCAATCATATATCTAAGTTATAACTAGGGAGTAAAGGAAGATGTCAAGTGGACTTCAGTTCTGTTGATATCTTGCAAGGTCTCCTGAGAAGTGCTGCAGGTTTGTCACTCTGTAATCTGTTAGGGGCCACCTTTGTAAGGACCCAAATAAGAACAAGCTGTAATTGGATATCATCACCACCAATAAATAAAAAGAATAAAAAGGGGCATAGGTAACATCAGGAAAAACGGTCAGTGACCAGGCATGTCCTTTGAGCTTTCTGTCTGCCCCTTCTAAGGGTGGGTATGGATAGGGTCTCCAGGTCTGCATATCTTTAGAATAGCGTAGCTCATAGGTCTTCATAAGTTTGGAACATCTCAAGGAGACTCAACAGCAGAAGACTAAGAAACAAATGTAGGTAAGTTCTTATGATAGCTTGAGTAGAAAAAGCAAGACATTTTTGAAAAACTTTGATTCATGTCTATCCTCTGGAGATAAGACTCTGTGCTTTATAAAAATTATCTATTAATTCATTTGAGGACTGGCAAGGAGAAGGAATCCTCCTGAGTATTGCTTAGAAAATTTCCCTAAAATTTCAAGCAAGTCACTTTACTTCTTTTAGCCTCTTTATTAATAAAATGGAAATAATTCACAACTTACTGAGTTACTGTTAGGATATAGGTGTATCAAATATAGTGAATACTTAATAAATGGTAATGATTGTTTGGAAGAATTCTTCCAAACTTAGACACACTCCTTAGTTCAGGAAAAACTTTTTTTGATAAAGACTAACTTGGTGCTTGTCCTGATTGGCCTCAGTTTCTCCATCTGGAAAATGTCATCTTAGTTTAGCATCAAATTGACATTCCATTGACCAAAGCTGGCCTTTGGGTATGTTTTATTTGGCCCACATAAGATATAAAGAAGAAAAATGTGCCAACATTAAAAAAAATAAGATGTTGAACATAAAAAAAAAGTTTCTCAATTTTATTTGAAAAACCAGAAGATGTGGCAACTCTGAGCCCATGTTTCTGCCTGGCAACAATCCACTAGGGCCAAAAATGTCTGCCCCTTTAGGTAAAGCATGTATTTTCAGTTTGCCAGCCCTTACCTCCCCCTTTTAACTCGTTTATATGGTCTGCTCAGTCCTGTAGGTATTTCAATTTGTGGCCCTCTGGATAGCAGGAAACTGTTATATGGTCATAATAAGAATTCCAAGTTTGTGCTTATTTGTGGTATTTAAAAAAATATTTTTTAGTTGCCAGTGGACCTTTATTTATTTGTGATGCTGAGAATCAAACCCAGGGCCTCACACATGCTAGGCAAGTACTCTACCACTGAGCCACAACCTCAGTCCTTATTTGTGGTATTTTTTCGTGGTACTTGGGATATATCCAGAGCCTCAGGCATGCAAGGCTCAGTCCTTGTAGTAAATCTTAAATAACTGATTTTCATTATGAGAGGTGAATTGAATAAGTCCTTTCTATCAGTCAGGATAGACAAGGTTAGGCTATAGTAACAGATAATCCCCAAATCTCAGTACTTAAAACAACAAATGTTTATTTTTTGCTTATTCACACAAACCTAGACACATAATGAAAGTACTCTCCTGTTTTCATATGCATGGAGCAGACATGAGTACATAGGTATATACAGAACATGAACTCATGCAGAAAAGTATTTAGATACTGGTCAGCTTAAACTGCACAACTCTTTGTTTCTTGGATATTTAAAAAGATCCTAAGACCCAAGGAAGGGTATGAAAATATCCATCTTTGGCCAGGGAAATGCCCACACTATAAAAGGAACTGAAAGCTAACAAAGCACCTGAAAGCTTTAAAAAAAATCCTGAAGCTTGTACTATATTAAATTCCATGCAAAAATCTGTAAGTAAAATACCAAATATGCAGTGCCTATGGGCTATTGGTTTCCTGCCCCAGTGAGGCAGCCTCCACCTCTGGGCTTTTAACTCAGAAGGGAGATGGACCCCAGGCGCCCAATATGCAGAGAAACTGAAGGAGCTGGGCTGGGTCGGAGAGAGGGGCCGACAGGTTGGAATCCTCTTCCTCCAGCAGGAGCTACAGGCAGGAAAAGGTAGAACCTGTCATATCTGTTTCCCCTCCCAGCAGATCTCTGTTTACCCCATCTGCTCCACCTCACCCTTGTTCACCTGCTAACTGCACAGACCTCCTCTTGCTGATTTCCTCACCTCCAATCTTGCCTTCTCTAGCCCCTCCATTAAAGCTACCATATTTTTCTTTCTCAAGCTCAGGCTCTCTGGGATATATTTTGCCAAGTTTAGAAACATTTCTTGGCTCCCCTTTGTGCACAGTTGTTTGTGTAAACTCTTAAACCCAGCATGCCATATCTCTACAATCAGAAGCCTATCTGGCTGCATCTCTCCCTGTTGCAGCAATTCCTCTAAGCCAATCCACTCTTGGAACAGAAAGGCTCTCAGCCTTCCCTCTCTGTCCACAAATTGAAACTGAGTGAGTGTTTTCACTCCTTAAGAGTTCTATGGTCTCACCACTGAGCCTTGTGAAAGCATCCAGATTCCCTAAGCAGGAAGGAAACCCCTGGAAGGTAGTTATCACCTCTTCCCAGGTCAGACCCTGGTTACTTCTTCATTCCCTTTTCAGACTTCAGCAAGCAGCTAGGGTCTGGAGAGAGAACCTTGGGGCTAGAGTCAGGAGACATGCTTCCACACTGTCTGGCTATATGCCATTAGAAAAATCTCCACCTCTCTAATTTTCCTTGACATTGGAATACTAGATAATTGCTGTTGAGCACGAAACTGGTAAATGTGATTCACTGAATAAGCTTCAACTAAAAATCCCAGAGGCCAGGCTGAGGAACTTGGGAGCCTGGATCTGAGGACATTCAATTTGTTAACCCCTTCCCTCATCTCCATCCCTGACCTCTGCTTGCTCTAGTGACCTCCATTTAGTGCCATTCTTATTCCATCCTCCCCTTTCAGGAAGCAGGTTACCTGGTGGGCCACAGGGGTGGAGCAGGGAGATCCAGGCAGGGTTGGGGGGGACAGAAGGGGTCAGGCGGGGAGCCTGGGATGAATCTTTCAGACCCACCAGGGCCTCAGCTGCCTCCCGCTGCAGCTGCCGCTCTGAGGGGGCAGATGTCCAGGCCAGGCGAGAAGCTCCAGGGGCCTGCAAAGGAAAGGGAAAGAAGCAGACTGGGAATCCCCACTTCTGCCCAACCTGCAGGTGTTCCTCTGCCCCTGGTTCTTTTATAGTTCCTTGCTTTTTCCTTCCCCAGGCTCAACCTCCTCCCTGGGTCTTGGATGCCACTTCTTTCCCAGGACCTGTGGCTGTAGCAGAAGAGAGTCTGGGGTGCCACAGGACTGGAGTATCAGAGTCGAGCATCTAGAAACATGGAGAGATGCCAGGTCATATCAGTCACATAAACAGACATGTATACATTTTGATCTGGGAAGCTGAGAGGCTGCTGGGCCACTGGACTTTGTGGGCCTGGTTAAATCCTGTTCACTGTCTTAGCCTCCTTTGTTTTCCATAAAATGAAACTTCCTGTCAGTTTTTCCTGCCCAGATTATAGGAAATCATTGGTGTAAGTTTTAAAAAATGGGCAAAATACATGGAGGGACTGAGATTATGACCCTGTCCTACCAGATTCTGGTTTCTCTCCCCCAGTTCCCCTATCCCACCTTCAAGAAGCTTTCTCTAATGACCTCTGGCCTCTTTCCTTGGCCTCTAAGTTTCTTGTTATAGTGGCCTTCCATTTTGCAGGCAATCCTAATTCATCTTATCTGTTTAAGAGGATTTCATAGCTACTATTTGTTCAAGGTTTGGGGACCAGGGCTAGGTATATTATATACATTATTGTTAATTATTATGACAACTGAAAGTAATAGCATATCTTATTTGCCAATAGAAAAACAGGCTCGGGAAAATATAGACATTTATTCAAAGGTTCACAGCTAAGAAATACTAGAGTTAGGAGAACTCTGCCTCACCTATTAGCCTGAGATCTTTCTTTTTTTTTAAATATTTTTTAGTTGTCAATGGACCTTTATTTTATTTATTGATACGTGGTGCTGAGAATCAAACCCAGTGCCTCACACATGCTAGGCAAGCGCTCTGCTACTGAGCCCCAGCCCAAGACCTTTCCTTTTTTATCATCCATCACAGAGTCAGGCTCAGAATAAATATACATCCTTTTTTCTCTACTCACGTGTGGGGCAGGCTAGGGGGCCCTTGGGGCTCTCCAGAAAGAGGAGCTGTCAGTACTGAGCGAGATCCTGGGAAGGTTGGGAGGGACCCGTGGGTGGGCAGCCGGAGGGAGGTGCCAGGGTCAAAGCCTAAGGTGGGTAAGAAAATGCAGAGCTCTTCCTTTTTTGATAGTGGCAAACTGGCACACAAGTATCTGTTGAATGAATGTTGAACTATCTTCCTACCAGGGAAGGGATGTAGAGGGACAGCAGGTTCTTGGCATAGCAAGCGGCATACCACTGGAGGTGGCATGGAGAGGCCTGGAGGCAGCCAGTGCCCTGGTCCCCAAGGGCCAGGAGGCACTGGAGTCCAGGGTAAAGGTAAGGCTTCTGGGGGACGGCTGAGCAGCAGAGGCCCACAGGAGTTCTCCTGCAAGGGCAGAGGGCATAGGTTAGAGTTAGGTACAAGGCTGGAGAAGGAATGGGTATATTCTGGGATGGTTGTAGGACCCCTAAATGGTGGGGAGGGGCACTTAAAAGTCCAGTACTGTCATTTTGCCCACAAAAGTGACTTGCCCATGATTACACAGTAAGTTACGGTAGGGGCTAGTATCAGGTGTTGAGGGCACAGAGGAAGAGGTCTCTGCAGGACTTAGGCTGGGAGCTACTCTCTCAGGGCACAGGCTTTCCTTACCTTCCCAGGAGGTGTCAGTGCCAGTGGGACTGCCCCATGGGGGCTCTGAGGCTGGGGTGCTATGTTCTCCTTTCCAGCTGTGAGGACCAGAGAGCTCTAGTGAGTCTTTTCTTTTAACCTGTTTTATCCCAGCCCCATCTGAGTTCATATGTCCCTCTGACCATGTTCTACCTGCAGATCTCACTGTATCCTCACAACATTTGATCACATTTTATAGTTGGGGTGACTTTGCCCAGGGTCAAATATCAATTCAGTGGCAGGACTCTCTTCTCCACTTATGCTTTCTATACCCAAATCCCTGTCCCATTCCCAGTCAGAGACACTCACAGGGGACCCCTGGTCGAGTGGCTCCTTTCTTGACACGGGTGGGAGCTTTGAGAGGGGCTGTTCCTCTCCTCATCAGTCCCTGAGCCAGATGCCTCTTTAGCTGTGCCTCTTGCTGCCTGCGCAAGGCGACCTGAGCAGCCATGACCCTTCGGCGCTCCCTAAAGTGTGTGTGGGGGTGCAAGTCAAAAGTCAGCCACCCTTTAGAGGAAGCCCATCCTCTTCCCCTCCCTTATACTCACAGGATAAGGACACATTTGTGACACTCGCAAGCCTGAAAGAGGCAGAGGCGCTTGTGGCCCTTGAGGTGGGCAGTGACACCATGGTTGCGGCAGCGGGCACAGGTTGGAGAGCGACTGACAGCTCTTCTGGGGATAAGCTCTGTGCTCTGGGGGGCTCTGGTCTCACCTCCCAGGACAGAGTCAGCAGGGCAGTGGTGTACAGCAGGTGTTTCACTGGGTTCCATGGATCTAGGGGCAGGAGTGGCAGTTCAGGATGGGCATGTGGTCCCTCCCCTAAGTAACCCTAACCTAACCCTTCTGCCTTGAAGAGGCCACACCATGAGTCTCCAGCCTGACCACTCTGGACTCAGCTTTCACCTCATGACTTCTCATGGATCTTCCCAAGAACCCCCTGCCCTGGCCTTTCTTAGGTATATGTTCAATGCAGACATCATTATCTTTCATCTGCACACTTTCCCATGACAGAACTCAGTCTGAGGCATATACATGTCCTCCCAGGATCCCCCTCAATGGTATCTGCACCCCCTTTCTACAAACATCCCGTTCCACCCAAGAATTCTTCCTGGCATCATTTTCAACAGTTGTCATCCTATGGCTTGCATTTATCTAATTCCTAAAAATATTTTTATGCCCTCCTCAATTCTTAGTCCCACCATACCCACAAATCAGAATTCTGTCTGCCCTTCACACTCCTCCAGTCCGATTTTGTTCTACATTATTCTAATTAATTCCTTGTCCTTTTTTCTTTTTTCCTTTTCTTTTTGAGCAGTGCTGGGGGATAGAACCCATGGCCTCATGGATGGTAGGGAAGTCCTCTACCACTAAGCCACATTCCCACCCTGCTCCTTGCCCTACTTTCAATAGTTATTTTAATTCACGCATTCCTTCACTGGACAGGTTACTGAGTTCCAGCCATGTGCGAGGCCCTGATCAACACCAAAATTCTTCAGCTGATGGCGTCAATTTCTCCACTGCATCTAGAAGGCATCCAGGCTTTCAGGCGAACCTGTGCAGTCGTGGCTGCACCCAGTGCTTATGCCCCTGTACCCACTAATAACAATCTCATGCATTCTCCCCTCCTTATGCAACCATTTCTCTCATGCAACCCCTTCCAGCAGCCATCCCCCCAAACACTGGACTTGTGGCTCCGCCCCGCTCCAGCATCCCTGGGAGGGGGCAGGGCACGAGAACGCGCCCAGGGGCCTGCGGGGTGGGGGAAGGGAGAAGAGAGGCACGAGGAGCGCGAGGGGAAGGGCGAGAGGATGCCTGTGGGGAGATCCAGTGCCAAGTGAGAGGAAGCAGAAGGAACAGGGAGGGGGGGTCGTGTTCGCGCCCCGGTCCGTGGTTACCACAGCCGCGAGAGCAGAGTCAGACTCAGACAGGAGGTGGCCAAGGGAAAGGACGAGAAAGTGGCTAGAGGAACTAGAGGAACGGCTGCGCTCGCGCTGGTTTTCCCGCCCCTTATCACAAGGGCCAATGAGCTTCAAGCACCGCCTACTGCTGTTCAGGCCGGTGGCCAATGTGCTTCGAGATCCGTACGTTGATGGCCCGCCCCTTCCCTCCTGCCCACTTCTCCTCGCGCCAGACCATCAGGCCAGCCAATAGCGCGTCGAGTTGAGTCTCGTGCCCCTTGCCCTTCCCCCCATGGCCTGCCTTCTTAGATTGTTCTTCCTCTTTTGGAGAAGGTGACCAATGGGGCGTCGAATACTGCCTCCCGGACCGAGGTTGGCCCACCCCCCGCCCCCAGGAACGGTAGGCTCAGCCCCGCCCCGAGGCGTTGACTAGACTGTGGGCGCATGCGCAGTCTCATTTCTGGCCTGCGCTCCGGGCTTTGCCTTCGCTGCTGATCCTCGCTGCGTGAACTCGCTTGTTCTTTTTCACTTCTCTTCCGGTTTCCCAACTCTGAATCTATGCTTTGTCTCTGATGCATTTCCCCAACCTGTGATTTCCCTGTTTCCTTCCAGGGTCTCACCTTCTCAAGTTGAACCCCTTGTCTCTCTGTCTGACCTTCTTTCTGCTTGTTCAACTTGCTGCTTTTTGGACCCATTTTCTTCGGGTTATTTATTCCCTGATAACCTGCGCCCCTTTCTTGCATTCTTTGCCTCCGGAGGCGTCTGTACTTTTTCTTCGAGGCCCTCTGCCCTCTGCGTGCCTCTAGGGATTTCAACTGTTTCCAGGACTCTTAATGGTAGCCTTCCCCCGTTTCCCTAACACCCATTTCACACTTTCCCTCCCCATCCTCTCTGTATGATCCCTTTTCTCTGTCCATCCCACCCTGTCTCCTTTTCTTTCATTCACTGTTTTGAGTGCCTCACTCCTCATTTCCTGCCTTTTTGCTGTGCTGTCCCTGCTGGTCCTTTGTCTCCCTGCAGGGTTCCAGTCCATCAGGTTGCTTCTCCTCTCTGTAGATTTGTTTTTTTCGTAGGGGTAGCATCCCCTCTGACCACTCCATCCTTTGTTCTTTCTGGGTTTCATTTCAAGTCTGTTCTGATTGTGTCTCCACTTGTGCTTAGGTTGTTCTATCCTGTCGTTTTGTCTCAAGGGCTGGTGTGTGCGATTTTCTCTGGGTAGAATAACACCTCTGTGTAAACCTTTATTAGCCTTCATTTCCCCTTCCCATGTCCCTTCTTTTCTGTGGACCTTAGCCTCTTTGCTGCAGTATTCTGGGCCACAAACCCTGTGGATCTGTGGCATTCCAGGCTTGAAAAGTGACCTCCAGCTGGACTGCTGTGCAGGGAGCCATATTAGATAAAATTGAAAGGTTGTTTGGGGTCAACTTGGGGGTGGTGAGGTGGGGGAAGGCTTGAATGCCAGCTAAACAACTTGAACTGGATCCTCTAAATGGAGAAGGGGAGAGGGAGAGAGGAACCAACATTTATAGAGTTCAGCATTTGCCTGTACTTTATATTAATAATCTTATTAATCTTCACAATGACCCTGTAAAATATATTATTAATACATTTTATTAATGAAAAAGCAGACTCAAGAGTTCAACAAATTGTGGAAGATCGTGTAGCTGGTAAGCAGCAGGATAAAGATTCCAGCTTTGGTCTCTCTTTGTGTGCAAGACCTATAAACTTCATACCCCATCCTACATTGTTTTAGTTATTTCCACCAATCCTTATTCCCCCTTTCATTCCCTAACCTTCCTATATGTAGTCCTTCTAAGGTGCTTAATGTGTATCTTTTGGTTTGTGTGGATTGTCCCAAAATTGTGTAGAGTTTTCTGCACATTTTCAAATTTATGCTCATGATATTATTATTTACTACTTAAAATAATCACATCTGTACTTTTCTGACCCATGCACATACACAAGTGTACATCTAATCAGTTGCTTCTAACTGCCATGATATTGTGTGGTGTATATCCCTTCATATTGTGTGTTCAGTTGGTCTCAGGAAGGGATGTGCCTATTGCCTCCGCTTACCCATCACAATAATGCTTGCATTCTCATAAACCCAAAGGTGGAAAATTTTGTATCCAGGATATACCAGAAGTGCATATTTACATACCTAATTTGATTAAATATTGTCGGACTTCCTTCTGCAATGCTGTGTTGGGCCTGAGACACTGATCAGAACTCTCAACTCCTCTGTTCCTCAGGATCTGGAAAAGAACCCTATCCACCATCCCACCAACCATCACATGAACAGCAGTGCACAAGGACCCCTTTATCCCCACATTACTGCCAAAACTTGTCTGTTTCCAGCTTCCTGATTATAGTCAGTCCAAGAGATGTACAGTTTGAGGAGGCTGCATTTCTCTGATTGTTGCTAGGTGTGTTTGTTAGCCTTTCTTGCTTGCTTGTCTGAGGATTGCCTCTACATATACTCCGTCCATTTTCCTACAGGGTTGCTGTCTCTTTCTGGTTGATTTTCAGGAGGTCCTTGGCTATTCCTCCAGCCCCCCTTATTGGGGATTGAACCCAGGGCCGTAAGTGTGCTAGGCAAGTGCTGTATCACTGAGCTGCACTCCCAGTGCTGCATTATGTATATTCTTATGCTAATTTTGGCATTTTCTCTTATTTTAAAAGTTTATTCACTGCATCTGGGTTTTCAAATTTATCAATGTAGAGTTGTTAATGATACTTTTATTATTTATAAAACATCTGCTGTCACTTCCCATTTTTCATTCTTATTTTATTTGCATCTTTTCTCTTGAGCACATTTGCCAGATAATTATATTATTAATCTTTTCAAAGAATGAACATTAGGTTTTTTTTTTTTTATAATAATGAGTGTTGTTGTTTACTGTTTCATTGATTTCTGCCATCCTTTTTATTTCTATTCTTATTTTGGGAGTGTGTGCTTCATTTTTCCTTATACAACCTCTTGAGCTAATTCATGAACATATTTATTTTTCAATGTTTCTTTTTTCCTGATAAATTTATTTAAAAATATAGGTTTACTTGTAAATACTATTGTATCCTAAAATTTGGTATGTTGTTGTTTTTAAAAAGAAAACCCAAATCTCTCAATTGTGAAATGATTATTGGCTCATAGAAAGTTGCGAAAATAATACATGAAGTATCTTGAACCCTTCCTCTAGTTTCCCCATGAAGACATGTTATATAACCTAGCATATGAGTGAGAAATAGAAATTGGTACAATACTCTTAACTAGTCTACAGATGTTATTGAGTTTTCAGTGGATTTGGCATGTACTCGTGTATGGTATGCATTATAATATTATTCTGTCATAAGTATTTTCTAGTTTCTTTATTGAGCCAAGTGGTGTGTAGTAGTCTTTTGACTGACTTCCACTCATAGGAATTGTGAGCATCCATTTGCTTTTCTGCTTTCATTGTGTCTGACTGGAGAACAGCCTGTGCAATAGTGGTCCTTCAGATCCGACCAAGGCTAGTGGGAAGACCTAAGTGGGAGAATTAGAGCTGTGCTTTGAGAAGCTGATGTGGTGGGAATGGGTTAGATTGGAGGGGAGACCATGGAAATGGGGAGCCTGTGTTCCTGAAGTCCTCAAGTAACTGATGCAGTCAACTTTCTGCTCCAGAAACAGTGACCCAGAAGTGGGTGAACAGAGAATTTAGGGACTGCCAAGAACTGAATTTGGAACCCACGCTGAAATTGGTTCCAGACTGACTTTTAGCATACAGGACCCAGACACAGGACCATGGGATCCCAGCATTTGAGACCTGTGCATCTGCTCTGCCTCCTAGGGGCCATCTCTTCTCTACCTTGTATGTCTTTCGGGGCTGAATGCTATTAAGACCTCAAAAGGTGGGAGGCTGGATTCATGTCACTTGGGGAAGGAGGGCTGGGTATCTAGGTCCAAGGCTGAATTCTTGGTTGGAACTCAGGGCCTGAGAAGGTGATATGGGGCAGATGCCTGGAAGTTCATTCTCTTTTTAGGGGCTGATACTCTTTTGTGCTATGAAGCAAGAGCCTCAGCATTCAGAGCTGTTACCTTCCATAACTGGAGGTGGCTTCTGATGAGGAGCATGGTGTG
The DNA here is from genome assembly GCF_052094955.1 of Ictidomys tridecemlineatus. Taxonomy (NCBI): domain Eukaryota; kingdom Metazoa; phylum Chordata; class Mammalia; order Rodentia; family Sciuridae; genus Ictidomys; species Ictidomys tridecemlineatus. The sequence continues at coordinate 11,868,491 of NC_135491.1, read as the reverse complement.
TAAGCTGAGAGAAGGCTGTGAGGAGACACTAGTGCTCATTGAGTCAGGTGAAGTGGGGTGGGTTTAATAATCTCCTTCTGCTCACTCTTCTATCCCTAGCTCCACTCCCAGCACTCAGGACTAGAGTTCCAGATATTGACGTCATTGTATGTTTGGGAATATGTCAGGATACTGGCAAGAGCAGTGATGGTCCCAGCTGTTTGTATTGTGGGCTGATGAAGAGCACAAAATGGAGATGGGCGGATCTTGGAGGAGGGGGAAATATGGGGTAGAAAAAGGGATGGGACACAGGGAAGAGCAGAGGGACTCCTGTAGGGAGAAGGTTAAAGAGACCAAGATGGAGACCTCGCATCTGAGCCTCATGCAGCTGCAATGAGTGAACATGGGGAAGAAGCAAAGGTGTGGGGTGGGCAGAGAGGGCACAGATGATGAGGGAGAAGGGTGGACTTTGAGTGAGGCCAATGACACTGATCAGAACTCTCTAATCCTCTGCTCCTCAGGGACCAGAAGGGGAGTTGTGGGGTTTAAAGGCTGCACTTCAAGCTTATCTTACCATCAACAAGTCTCCTACCTTGTTTCACCTCCTGGAGTGTCCATTGCCTCCTATAGTCACGTTTGCCGGACCTTTCTCTGCAATAACCTCACCAACTTGCAGCCTTTTGTGAGGCTCAAGGCCAAATCTGCTAAGTCTACCTCAAGTTCTTCGAATACTTGCCCAACATGTGTGGGCAGGCACAATGAGGAGTGTCTTCCAAATTTTGTCTCCTCTGAGACTTGTCCCTCTGTTGCCCATAGCTGTTTCAGTTCCACCTTCAAATTTCAGGCAGGTGAGAGGAGAGGAACTTTGTTTATCAAATGCTTGCTGTATGCCAGGTGCTGTCAATAACTTCAAACAAACCTCTGAGAGAGGCTGATGGGGTCTGGAGATGGGATTCTGGGTAGAGGGGACCAGTCACAAGAATTCCAAGGAGGAAGGGGTAAGGTGCCTGGTGTGTTAGTGGGAAAAGGAGGTGTCCTGGTTTGTGAGGAGCTTCTGGGTAATGTCTCTCTTGAAACGTCCCTGAATCTTCCCTTTCTTCCTTATAGGGACGCTCAATACCACCTTCCTCATCTTGGGCTGTGCTCGTAAATATCAGAATCTCTTATCAGATTTTCATCATATTGGAAGTATCAAAGTGACTGAGGTCCTCAACATCATACAGAAGTCCCAGACTGTTGGTGCGGGGCCCTCTAGTCAAGATCCTTCTTGGGGAATTCTCTTAGGCCTCCTGCTTGTCTTCAGGTACTGACCATCCAGCTGTATCAACGCCCAGACCCCTTTGATTAACCAAATAAAGTTGTAGAGTTACCCTTGTGCTTTGTCCTGTGGTCCATGAGAGTATGGAGATGTGGAAGGTATGAGGAGGGCCAGCTATGTCTAGGGAGTGGACAGATTGGCCTGATAAAATGGCAGTGTCATGCCCAGTTGCCAGGGGAACATTTTTCTGGATTAAAGGGAAAATAAGGACATTCTTTGATGAAGAAAATTATTAGTTTTTAAAAATAGCTAAAAGGCCAGATTCAGTGGTATATGCCTGTAATTCTAGTGATTTAGGAGGCCAAGTTAGGAGGATGTCAAGTTTGAGGCCAGCCTGGGTGACTTAGTGAGACCCTGTCTCAAAAAAAACCCAAACAAAACAAAACTGGGGACATAGCTCAGTGATAAAGAGCCCCTACCAGTTTCAATCCCTAGGTATCAAAATAAATAAATACATAAAAAATAACAGAATACTGAAAACTTCAGAAGGAAAAAGAACAAGAGAATGGGTAAAAATAGAATTAATCATAATGTACTGTCCTTTATCCATGAGTTTCTTTGATCATTGTATTATTGATGAAAAATTACAGAAATATCTAATACGGTACTGAATACATGCAGTGGAAAAAATTTAAGAATTGTTGAACATTTTCTCATTAATTTGTAATAGCTTTGGGTTGGGGTTATAGCTCAGTGGTAAAGTGCTTGCTTAGAATGAGTGAGGACCTGGGTTTGATTCTCAGCACCACATAAAAACAAATAAATGAAATAAAGGTGAAATTTAAAAAAAAATTATAATAGCTTTATTGAGCTTTATTGTTATAACACACATGCCATAAAAGCCACCCATTTTAAGAGTCTGACTCAATAGTTTTAGGTATCCATAGAATTGTACACCACTATTAACATCCATTTTAAAAGTTTTATCAACTCCACAAGAAACTCTATATTTATTAGCAGTCACTCTCCCATTTCCCCCCAAATCCCATACTCCTAGAAAACCGCTAGTGTTTTCTGTCATATATATTTGCCTATTCTGGAAATATTAATCACATATAATTGAATCATGTTAATCACATTAATCATATAATCTAATATAATTGTGAGAGGTTCTTGTGGTCCATCTGGTGGGTCCAGGTAGTCACAAGGTCCTTTCCTTGTAAGGGAGAGAGGGAAGCAGGACAGACAGAAGAAGCCAGAGGTGTGGGGCAGGAGCAGAGCAGAGAGCCTTCAGGGGCCACTTGCTTTCTTCAAAGATGGAGCCGGGCCCACAGGCCAGGGAAGCAGGCAGCAGCTAGAAGCTGGAAAAGGTGAGGAAACTGACTCCCGTGGATTCTCCAGAAGAATGCAGCTCAGGACACCTTGGTATCTGCTGTTGGAGCCACTGTGTGGGAGCCAGTCTGTACCAAGAGCACCAGGACACCAAGGCGAGAGCAGTCACCGTGTGTGATGTGATGCTGTGTTCATGCAGAGGGCCTCACTAGAGCCGAGTCATGCTGAACACTTGAGGGTCTCTTCCTACTTCTCACCTCAGCACAGACAACTCTTAGGCATTAGGAGAGTGTCCCTGAGCTTTAGTACATTGACTCTTAATATCCAGAAAAGTGATGGCCTGATCCAAGTGAACCTACAGGAAAACGTCACCCTTCTCAGTCTTCAGGGAAGGAGGCAGAGCAGTGGCCCAAGTGTGTGGAAGAGACTGCAGTGGACATTCTGGGCCCCAGGTCAGGGAGGAGACCCTCTGTCCCATCACCATGGAATCTGGAGAGCCCCATGTGGGAAGCCCTGAGCCTCTGCTCTGGGTTCTGGAGTGTGCAGAGGAGAGACCAGGCAGGGAAGGTGATGGGTGGGCAGGGCTGGAGCCTTGGGCAGTGCCTGAGGCCCTTGTTCAGGGCCTGAGTCTGGATCTGGCCCCTTCCCCTGATTACTCTGACAGTCCCGTGTCCCAGCAGAGGTGAAGATGTGCTGAGTACTGGCCTTTGAGTAAGAAAGAAATCAGTGGCCAGAGCTAGCCACCGTGGGTCCCTGGAATGTGAGGGCCACTGAGTGCTCTGCTGGCTGCAGGGCCTGGGGACCCTCACCCTTCCCTGTGGACAGACCCGACCTTTGCCCTGGTCCCACCTCCCAGCTCCTGTCTCCCAGGAAGAGAAACCTGTGGGAACAACTTAGAGACCACGATTCCCCTGCGTGACACAGGAGAGAGCTGACCTGGACCCTGAGGGGAGTGTCTGCCAAGAGACGTTCCCACAGGAACCAAAAGAGCGAAGGAGGGAGGGGGTCTTTATTCAGCGCCTTTCCAGGTGACCCACAGGGGCTCTTCCCTCTGCCTGGGCACAGGCAGCCTGGTTCCGGCCATTCAGAGCCCAGGGCAGCCTGTCTGGGTCTCCAGAAACCCAGGGACCCCCACCTCCTCCAGGTGCCAGTCTCCCAGGGCTCAAGCGCCACCATCGAGGGTCTGGGGTTCTAGTGGGACCCTCCCTCAGCCCATATGCAGCATTGTCTGGTGGGAACTAAGAATCCACATGAGCTTGGCTATGGACCCAGCAGTAGATGTCCACTTCAGGGTTTAGTAATTCCTGAAAAAAACAAGAGTCCTCTGACCCTGTGTCCTTCTGAGAACAGGGATCAGAGACTCCTAGGCCCTGGCCCCCCTGGGACTGCTCTGTGCCTGCTCCCGGCTGGGCTCAGTGGCTCCTGTTCCCAGGCCCCTCCCTCCCCTGCTCACCACCCGGATCCTGTTTTGGCTGCTGTTTCCTGGAAATCTCAGGAAGGTGTGGGGAGGGGCAGCTCCTGGGTCCCCGCTAGACTGTGGGCCAGAATGTTCATCACCCACACTCACCTGGTAGATGGGAACAGCATCTCTGAGGCTAGGGACAAGGGCCTGGGCAGGGGAGGGAGAGTGAACATCAGTGTCAGTGAGGGACAATCATCAAGGCTGAGACTCCAGTGAGCAGGTGCTGGATGGTACCTGGAATGTTCTGGTCTCTGACTGTCATGTTTTTTGTCAGGTCAGCAGCGGTGACTTAGAACAAAGCAGCCTGCGCAGGAAAGAAACATCAATCAGGCACCCATGGAAACGCCTGTCAATCAGCAGAACCCCCTGGCCAATCCTGAATGTCAGCCAGCTCCCCTGACCAACTCCAGCGGGACAAGGGACCCTAAAAATCCCTTTTCCTGTCCCAAGCCCTTCCCTTCCTGCCGTGATCCCTGTAAAATCCCAGTCCAGTGGAGCTCCCACGAGGTTTCTCCTCAGCCCCTCCTCCTGTCCACTCTGTAGGTCTGATGGAGTTCTGCCTGGGAGTGAGTCTCAATAAAGCCTGGTTTGGCGGCCTTTTTAAATCTGCCTGCTTTGGTTGCTGCCCACCTTGCCCGATCTTAAATTTCTCACGACTAAAACACTCAAGGTCACTCCAGGTGACCTGGGCTGCATGAAATAATCACACAGAGACAGATACCTTTTCTTTGGGGTTCTGTGATGGCTCCTCTGACCTTATGGGTCCATGAAGAGAGAGAGAGCAAGCATATGCCGAACCCTTTTATTGTGGAGAAGCCATTCAAATGAGGCAAGGGGTCAGATTTCAGGGGCTGAGTCTAGCTTCCTGATGTCTGTTGTCAGCAGGTTGACAGACATCTAGGAAGGCCACACCCAAAGGCAGAGCAAGAGAAGGGGACACAAAAAGGGAGTTTCCATGGCACTTTCTATCCCAAACAGGGCAAAGGGGTAGGATTACAAAAGAATAGGTGAGTGTTGCTCAACCCAGGGTTATCCTTACTCAGAAGACTGGCCTTGCTATCCGAGTGGGGTGGGGGTTGGGGGTTGGTCATGAGTCATGGCACTACTGCATCAGAGTACAATGATCTTTAGATCCCAGTGGTGCATCAGGACTGGAAGGCGTAGTAACTCAGTGCAGCTCCCCACATCTGAAAGGACAGAGCTTACTTCCCTGTGTCTGTCTTAGTCCCTTCTTCTCAGGAGTTACCAGCTCTGGGTCCTGAGCACTGGTGTCCACTTCTGGACAGACACCCCAGTTTCTGTCCAGACTCTGCTCCCCCCATCATTAACCCAGGACCACTGACAGACGCTCCCAGCATCCATTCTGCACCTAGTAGCCTCTAGGACTCCCCTGAGACATATGGAGGAAAGCAGGGTGGGCTCAGGACACAGTTATGAGTGGCCAAGCCACTGGCCAAGGCCAGACTAACCTTGTCCTGGTCCAACAGGAGAGGGGGTGTTTGTTTTGTGTTGGGGGTGAGATTGCCCCTGCCCTGAGCCTGCACAGCTGGGTCCCCTGCATGGAGGGTTGTTGGGGGTCTTGCCAGGGAGGTGGAGCTGTCAGAGGGGCTTTGGCCTGGGGGCAGAGAATCAGCAGGAGGTGTGAGGAGGCCTGGGTCCCTGCTGCAGGAGGGGCTGAGGGTCCTCAGTTTTCAGAGTATCAGGGCAGACAGCATGTCCTGGGAGAGACCATGTAGCCCTTTTAGTGGTCCAGGGAGTCAAGGAGCCTGAGGAGGTGACCCGATGCCACCCGTGTAGATTGGCTTGGCCAGGTGGGTCCCCAGTCTTGAGTGTTTGATGACAGGGCTCCTCAAAGCCCCAGGAAAAGAATCCAACCCTGGAGGAGTGGTTGAGTGCAAGAGTGGACACTGTAGGGGCAGGCCTAGGGGCTCCCAGCCACCTGTGGGCTGAAGGGGCACTGACCAGGTGTTGACCAGGTGTTGATGCTGAGTGGCTATCTCAGGACTTCATAAGCTTTCTGTTCTGGGAGGGGAGGACTGTGGTAGTGCACGTAGGTGACTGTAGGCTCTGTGGTCCTCCGGGAGTGATTTTAAGGAGACCCTCCCTCTCCATTTTTTTGGCAGAGCTGTGACTCAGGCCTGCCCATGCCTTCCTTGGGTGGCCTGTGTCCTCTACCTAGTGATTCTCCTGTGGTCACTGCCTTTTTCTATGGGTGATGCCAGGAGGTAAGGGCTTCCTCAGAGACCTCTGGCAGCTCAGGGTCCTCACAGGCCCAGGAAGGAGTGGGGGCTGAGAGCCGAGGAGGTTCGTGGGAGGCACCCTGCAGTCTTTTGGGGATGGAAATCAGGCCACATTTCCACTTCCAGAGCCAAAGCCTGGTCCAAGTGTCAGAATCAATTTGCCAAGTGTTGGCTGTGAGTCCCATGTCGCCCCCTGGAGGTCATGAGGAGACCTGTGGCCAGTGTCGGGGACTGTAGCAGGGATAGCTGCCCAGGGTCCAAATGGTGAGAGCGGGCCCTGACCCTGGGCACAGGTAGCTCTGACCTATAGGCTGCAGGGTGGGTCCTGTTCACTGAGGGTCCCCAGCTTTCCTGTCCAACACAGGGTGAGTCTAGTGAGAGGACGGGAGCTGTCCTGGGGACTCCTGCTCCAGAGTAGGGAGAACTGTGCACCAGGGGAAGGGCAGCCTCAGGAGGGGCCATCTGTTCCTGAGCCTTCAAAGGAAGGGCCTCAGGAAGTGTCTCTTGAGGCTTTAGGGTGTAAGCACTGGCTTTGTGAGCTGGGTCTGAAGTTGGCTGGTTTGTTTTTTGTCTTTAAATCTTTGGATCTTAGGGCTGGGGATGTGGCTCTAGCATGTGTTCGATCCTCAGCAGCACCACGTACCAACAAAGATGTTGTGTCCCCCGAGAACTAAGAAAAAATAAATAAATGTTAAAATTCTCTCTCTGTCCCCCTCTGTCTCTCACTCTCTCTTAAAAAAAAAAAAATCTTTGGATCTTAGCCCAAAGGGCCTGTGGGGTTTTCATGTGAGTATTTTGAAGATTATTTGGCCAAATGCATGACACAGCCTCTCATCCCAGATGTTCAGGAGGCAGAGGCAGGAGGATCGCTAGTTTGAGGCCACCCTGGGCAACTTAGTGAGACCTTGTCTCAAAATAAAAAATGAAAGTCCAGTGGTAGAGTGCCCCTGGGGCCAATCCCTAGTCCTGATACCTCTCTCTCTCTCTCTCTCTCTCTCTCTCTCTCTCTCTCACACACACACACACACACACACACACACACACACACACACACACCAAAAAAAAAAGAGCAGAATGAGTGTATTTTATACATCTTTCCTGAAGACTTTTTAAAAAAAATTTTTTTTTATATTTATTTTTTAGTTTTCGGTGGACACAACATCTTTGTTTGTATGTGGTGCTGAGGATCGAACCCGGTCTGCACGCATGCCAGGCGAGCGCACTACCACTTGAGCCACATCCACAGCCCCTCCTGAAGACTTTTTGTTGGGAAATATTTATAACAAAAATGTACTATATTAACCCTTTTAAATGTGCAAATACATGCCACAATTCCATTCAAATATATAACAACTACTACTATTTCCAGGATTTTTTCATTACCTGCACTAAAACCCTAACCAATAAGCAATCAATTCTCAGGAACCCCTAGCCTCAGGTAACCCTGAATCTATTTCCTGTCTCTATGAATTTGCCTATTCCAGATATTTCATATAAATGAAATTATACAACCACATACCATTTTGCTTCTTGTTTAGTCATGTTTTCAGGTTTACCTAGATTGTAAAGTGCATCAGAACTTTATTTTTCATGGATAATTAATAATCCAACATATTTGTGAGCCATGTTTATTTATGAATTCCTCTGTTGATGGACACGGGGTTGTTTCCACACCTGCCTGTTGTGAAGAATGGTGTGGCGAGCCTTAGCCTGGGGGAGCTATTGGAGTCCCTGTTTCCCATCCTGTGGGCACGTGCCCAGCCGTGGGAGTGCTGGGAAGATGTGCTTCTGCCTGGCTCTGGCAGGAAGTGCCCAAGGGTTCTCCACAGCGCTTCAGAGTCCCTGGGCTAATGTAGGAAGGTGTGGAGTCATTGTGATTTTGTCAGATGTCATTGTTATTTTGATTTGTTTCTATAGTGACTAATGACACTGAGCATCTTTCCCCTAGTGCCCCACACATGTGCTTATTGGCCACTGGAACATCTATCCAAGCCCTTTGCTGTCCCCCTTCTTTTTTACTACCGGGGATTGTTTTGAGGGGCACTGTACCTCTGAGCTACACCCCCAACCCTTTACATGTATTTATTTATTTTTCTTTTGAGACAATTGCCCAGGCTGGCTTCAAACTTGTGAATCTTGTGTCTGACTCCTGAGATTACGGATGCCCAATACGTGGCTCCTTGGCCTCTTTTAAACTTAGGCTATGCTTTGGTTTCAGATTTGTATTTGTTCTTTATATATTCTAGCATGAAACCCATATCACATATATGATTTGTAAATAATTTGTTCCATTCTGTCATTTCACATTTTTAACTTATTCCCTTGTTATTTTATTAGTAATTTTGTTTCAAGCCTATGGGTCAATACTTATTTACAAAAACAAGTTCAGTCTTTTATGGTGAATACTTTTAGACTTTTATTTTATTTATTTTTTAATTGTTTGTGGTGCTGGGGATGGATCCTAGCGTCTTGTGCATGTGAGGTAAGCACTCTGCCAACTGAGCTATATCCCCAGCCCACTTTTAGGGTTTTAAAGAATAAATTCATTGTCACATCTGAAAGTCTTTACAAGTGAGATCCATTGCCCTCTGCCTCCTGCTTCCTGGGAGGTGCTGTTGAGGTGGGTCTGTTCGGGATTCTTCTCCCCCTGCTCGGCCTCTCCCTCTCTCTCTTCCAGAAGCAGAGGATTTTGTGTTCTGGGCATTTTTCTTTCTCTCCCAACAGCTCAGAGGACTGGGGCAGCTTATCTTCCTGCAGTTGTTCTTCTCTGTGCAGAGTTTCTGCTAAACCTGCTCTTCTTGGAGTTGCTGCTACTCTGTCCCTCGAGCACGTGGACAAGCTGGTCACGGTCATAAAGCAGTTGTGTTGGCAGAGTTTGTGCAAAACCTTTAGAGTTCTGCACTAAGCCTGAGAGGAGCGCCAGCCGCTTTCCTTACTTTCACAGATTCTGATCCCACGTTATCACCAAATCATGATGAGGATTTCCCTGTCCAAACACGACAGTGGACATTCTGATGTACTCATGACATTCTCGGAATGGGGACAATTTCAGACTTGGTCTTCCTGTACCATTAGTTTTGTTCCATGGAAGTCCTTCCCAGTGTCTCTCCTATGGCATACATTTGGGGGTACCCAGTTGCATCTCCCCCATGATGCAGTGGGGCAGCTGCTCCCACAGCTGGATGTGGCCCCAAGGAGCTCACTGGGACCAGGCAGTGCCCAATTGACGTGAGCATAGGTGGCTGCTTTCCAATGGGGGTTCAGCTTCCAGAAGTTCCCAGGACCTGTGAGCAGAGGCAGAGGCAGAGAAGGCAGGACTCCAGGGAGAACTGGAGTTGTAGAAAAAAGACAAAAAAGAGTGTGAGTCTCTACACATCCAGCCCTGCTGAGGGCCATTGCTAAGTAGGAATGACGCATCGAAATCCTTGCCAGCGTACCCCATGTTAAATGGACTTGCCTTGGAAATTTGCTGTGACCTTGCATGTGTGTTTGAGAAAGGTGACCCTGCTCAATGACCAGGGTGGATCCAGGATTAGGGTGTATCCTGCAGGTTTGAGGAAGTATCCCCGGTCCTTGTGTTTAGGGTGTGCGGGGTTTAAGACAATAGGAGTTTTAGGGAAGTTGGAGGTTGAAGATTATTGCTGCTGGGAGTAGGGCGTGCCTGCTGCCTGAGTTCCCGCTGAGTTCTCCTGGAGAGGAAGTATTTAGGACGTGAATTGTGCGGGAGATTGGGAATTTCCCCTGAGCGTGTGTGGAGGCTGATGTGAGATCAGGAATAAAGAATTGCTGTTTGAACCTACAAAGCTGTGTGGTGGCTCGTGATCTTGTGCCAAGCCGAGACATTGGCATTTGGCATTTGGTGGCCCGTACGGGGAACGTCTGAAAATTGGAGGTGAGTAAATTGCTCGCCCCTGAGGGAAGGCGAGAGAATGGATGACCATTTCAAAAAACAATGTGTTCTTGTTTTGATTTATTTCGTTTTTGTTTCAAGTTGCCTCTCCCTAGAAATTTCTCAGGCAAACTGGGAAAAATGGTTGGCTCAAGGTTTGAAGTTTGTTAGCCCCGAGAAAGAGAAAATTGACACAGCAAATTTCCAAGGCAAGTCCATTTAACATGGGGTACACTGGCAAGGATTTTGATGCATCATTCCTACTTGGCAATGGCCCTCAGCACAGCCCCTTAGCCACCAGTCAGGGACCCTGTGGACACAGAGATAGTCCAGGCTCAAGGAAAGCCCTGGGGAGTGCCTAGGTGCAGTGGGTGGCACTGTTGGCCCTGGAGTGGGGTAGGAGCTGCATTTAGTAACGTAACAAATTCAAAGAGGAAGAGCCTAGTCATTCCCACCAGAACACAACATTATGGATGGTATGTGAGCAGGAAAGCCTCCCTCCCATACCTTAAAAATGAGCAGAACACACTTGTAAGGAAAGTAGTACCATTATTGGTACTGTGATGTGTGTTCTGTTCTTCTAGAAGCCTGTGAAGCCACATTTTGCAATTGTCTCTTAAGGAGATGGAGAGCTGTCCACACGATGTGGACTTAAGTGGACTGTGCTGTCCATGTAGCTGCCATACATTCGTGTGGCAACCTCTCTGCACAGCAATGAGGTGCTCCGTGTCCATGTCCACTGGTGACCCCTGCACACAGTGGGAAGAGGCTCACACTCCCCCAAGAGCTGGAAAGTGTCTTGGTTCCCCTTCATCCCACCACCCAGAATGCTCCAAATTCTGCTGGTCACAGTGTTGGGATCCCAGGTGGAGGTCTGTTCAGGGTCATATGAAGGGAAAAGTCCCTGAGAATGTGTCCCTGCAGATCACATGCAGAGGGCCCTTGGGCCTGTGATGATGTCAAGATGAGTGAGAGGAGCAGAGGTCTGGAACAAGGACATTGAATCCAAGAGTGGACAACAGAATCACCCAGAGCCTGGGAGGTGACAAGTGAATGGTGAGGACCCTAAAGTTTTTCCTGTCACCTGCCCCCTGAAGAAGATCAGCGAAGGCCCCTGTTGCTCTGAGTGGGCCCAGGGTTGGGGCAGTAGAGTGCTGCAGGCCCAGGGGCTGGTGAGACCCCAGCTCTGTCCAGCCACTTGGTCAGTTTGGGGTTAAGTCAACTTAATGAATGATCCGCAGTCTACAATTTTGCATATGAAGAGAAATTCCTGGGCAGTCTTTCTTCTTAGTAAGGCCTTTCTTCCTAACTTAGAACCGTCTTTGCCGTCTTTGCTCAGAGGCCTTGTGAGGTGGTGAGAGTGGGACTGTCCAGGGTCCTAGGTGTGGGCTCAGATCACAGGCTTCCTCTTCTCAGTGTGCACTGAGCTCCCCACGTCCATGATGTCATGGACCCAGCAGGTGTCACTGATGTGTGGCTACTGACCCTTGGGAAGCCCACAGTGCTGTGGGGGTTCAGGCAGGTGTGCGGCCATCACCTTGAAACATGTCTTATCCAGGGACAAGTGATTGACAGTGACCAGCACCAGTCAGTCTCTGCCCCTCTTACACTCAGGTCTCCTAACAAGAGGGGTGGATTTCATCTGCTGAGTAGTCACTGGAGGTTGGTGTAGACAGTGAGTCTCAGCCAAGGGCCATTTTGCCATCCAGGGGACATCTGGCAGCATTTGGAGACACTTTTGATAGTCGCAGGTGGAGAAGGGAGTTCTACTGAACTTAGGAGGTAGAATCCCAGATGGAGCTCAACACCCCACAGCACACAGCCCCCCAAGGATGACCAGCCCCAGTGTCAGTGGAGAGGAGAGGGGAGCCCTGCTCTGCGCCCTTCTCTGACCTCCCCAGAGCCTCCCCTCACCTGCTCCTTCCCACCCCTCTCCGAACCTCAGCCCCCTCCCCACTCCCCACGTTCGCCCCCTCTCAGGCCCCTCCCCTTTCATCTTCAGTTCCATTCCCTGAAGGTGCCCTTTGCCCAAGGTCAGCCCTCACCTGCCCTCTCAGGGGGCCCCTGTGCGCTTCTGGCAGGAAGCGACCACTAGAGGGCGTGCGCGCTCTTCCTGGAGCTAAGGTGAGCCTCTTTGTCCTCTGAGACCAGTGCAGCTGCCTTTCCTGCTCTAGCCCGAGGCCTGCAGATTATCCGAGGAGGAAATCCCTGGGACAGGCACCAGAGACTCCAGGGAAGAAGCTCCTACAGGAGGCGGGCAACATGAACTGGTGAACCTGGAACCGACGCCGGAACCATCGCCAGTGCCCAGGTCAATGGGGAGGGGGAGGGTCCCAGACTTAGTGGCTGGACACTCAGGGCCCTGATGCCCCGTCCTGTGTGGCCACTGGGGGAAATGGCTGTAAGCCTGTGTCCCTAAAGGCTGTGTCACCTAAGATTTGTATAAATAGGTGTCAGCAGGGCTGCTGTGGAACATTCTAGACTGGAACTTCTACAATGGGAGATGGGTCCTCCCAGGTATGTTCACTTGGAAGAATCAGGAGGGATGTGACAGTCACCATACATAGATGAAGGTGCCTGAGGGAGCAGGAGGTATCTGGTCCTCCCCTGAGTGGGGACCAGGAAGTTGGGCGTGTGTGGTCCTGCCCACTCACCTCAGCAGGGGCCATTGCTGGTTGTCTGTAGGGAACTGGGCTTCCCACCACCCCCTTGCAGGGCAGAGGAGGATCTGGAACCTTCCCCTAGAGTCAGACAGTGGAGGAAGCAGGTGAGTTAGGAGATGGAGGTAGGAGCTCTTGGTTGATGGGCAGCCAGGAGGCGCCCAGGCTCTGAGTGCTGCAGCTGACAGTGGTCAGAGTGGGCCTCTGGGAATCCAGCCTTGTCCCTGCAAATGTTCAGGAACTCCCCACCTCTGTGCTCCTCAGTTCCCTTCCTGAGCTCCTAGCCACGGCCACCCTCACAGCTGAGGCCCTTTGTCCCCATCTCACTGTGCAGCTCTGTGTGGCTGCCCACCTCTCTCCTACCCCAGGTCTTCTGAGTGGCTGTCCTTACACCCCTGTCCCCACCAGGGTAAAAGGCCAGCTGAAAGCAGAGTCCTTCTTCCTGGTAGGTTGTGAAACTGGCACTGGGGCCCCTGAGTCCTGATTATCAGTGAGTCCCCAGGAGGTGGCAGTAGCTGAGCAGAGCTGGGGAGCCAGGGAGTGGGTGGGTGGGACCCAGGAATGACTGAACCTGCTGGTGTAGATGGCAGGTGGCTTGTGCTGGGGGAACAGGGAATTTAAAGGGAAATGTGAGGTGTTTTCTTATTTCTTAGTTTTGGGGGTTTGGAGCTGCAGGTTCCCCTGAATGTCCCTGTCAACCTCAGTGCTATGCATGCACGGCACAGACTTCAGGTTCCACATTCTGATGCAGGTTGGTACTGGGAGCACCATCAGCCTGGCCCAGGGACCCTCTGCATGTGCAGCTGTGCAGACAGATGTGCTCTCTGTTGGGAATAGTTCTCCTTCCTCCTTGGGGGTCAGAACTTGGGTCTGTGTTGCCCGACCCTCCCAGCAGACCCACACGTCTCCCCCTCTCAGTCCTCACAGAAGTCCATGAGCTAACTGCCCAGGGGCATCATTTTGCCATTTGCTGTGCGCTTCTGATACCTGCCTGGCATAAGATCCTGCAAGTACCCTGAGGGGAGGGTGTGTGTGTGTGTGTGTGTGTGTGTGTGTGTGTGTGATTGGCACCTGCATAGGAGTGTGCTATCAGGGTGTGGGAATTTTAAAATCATTCAAAATATATATTTTTTTTTTCAAAATGTCAACAGTTTTTAGTAAGCAAATAAATATATTTATGTATATTTATTAATCAAATAATATAATTGATACAGAAATATTTTGAAATTAATTTTGATAAGCTTAATAGAAATAATTTGGTTTTTCAAAGTCAAAAAATGTTTGGAGCAGGACTTGTACTACAATGAATAGTGGTTCCTGCGGTAGGTGGACTCGTATGCTTCACAGCCCCTTCCTTCTCTGCCTTTTGCCACTGAGCTCACTGTTCCATCTATTAGGAGTGTGTTCCCCTTCCTCCTATTTATTCTGGGCTTGGCCATGAGACTTGCTGAGGCTGATGGGCTACCGGGAGAGATGATCATGCCCCTCCTGTGGGCTGAGCCTGTGTTTTCCCCTAGTGCCCCACGAGTCTGGCAGATCAGAGAAGGGCAAAGACACGTTTCATCTCTGAAACAGAAAGACCAGGCCTCAGGGACCTGCATCCTGAGGAACAGGCAGGTGCTGCCCCCCCACCCCTTGTCTCTCGGGGGAAAAGAGCAATAGCCTCCCCTGGACACAGGCTGCAGGATGTGCTGACGCTGCAGGGCCTGGTCCCCAGGTCTGGCTCCAGGGTGACTAGGCTGGGTCTTCTGCACAGGGATGGATTTGGCAGTCATCCTGGGAAACTGAGGTCAGCACCTCCTGTCATACATGGAAGAGCAGGACCTCATCCCCTGTCTCCAGTCCTGGGGACCAGGGATATTCCTGATGCATCTCTCAGACATGTGAATTAGGAGGTGGAGGTGGGAGCAATTGGTGATGGACAGCCAGGAGCACACAGTGCTCAGAGGCTCAGCTTCTCCTGTCACACCTCATAGAGGACATGGCCGCTCTAGGGTTGTTCAGGGGCACGTGGAGGAGGACCAGGGAGTGGTCTGGGTGGGGAGGGGGGAATGGCACACAGGCCCAGTTGAATAAAGATGTCTCCTCTTGGTCAGCAACCCCAGAATATGCCCTGGGAGGGCCCTGGAGCCCCACTTTTCTCGGAGTCCACTGTCCCATGGTCCTCTCTGGGGAGAGCGTGGCTTCTTTGACTGGCTTCTCCCATCTGGCTTCTGTGCTTTCCTCAGGCCCAGGACCTGCCCTTCACCAGAACTCTCTCACCCAGCCTCCCCTCCCACCAAGCACATCCCACGGTCCCCTCCCAGCCCCACAATCAGGTGACCACACACAGACTTCCCAGAGTCCCCCTTGCATGTGATCAGAGTCCTGAGTGCTCAGGGGGCCTGAGGGACACAGTAAGAGCTCAGCTCAAGGGGCCTACCTGCTCGTTCATCAGTCACCTGCCTAGGTGACAGTGCTGGGGTGTTCATTTCTGGGGGTCCTGAGTCCTGTCACCAGCCCGCCATGGGCTGTGTGCGTGAGCTATGCGCATTTGAGCGTCTGAGGGGACTGGCCTGAGGTTACTGCCTGATTGAGCTGTGCGACGTATGTGTGCCTTCGACGTACGTGTGCCTTTTCTCTCGCTCTGCCTGGGATCCCACACAGCACCTGAGATGGGTGTGGCTTTCCAAGATGTCAGTCAATCTGCTGACCTCAAGACATCACCAAGCAAGACTGCACCCTTCGAAACCCAATCCCTTGCCTTATTTAGATGGAACTTTCTCCAATGTCTTTTCCCCAATAAATACACGGTTTTGGGTGTGCTCTCTCTCTTGCTCCTTCCAGCACTGGAGCTGACCCTTGGGGTCGCTGAGCCATCCTGCCTTAGAAACTTATGTTCGTGTGCTGCGTGGTTTCTTCGCCATTTTCATAGTTATTGATCCAGCAGCTCCTTTGAACCCAGCTCATATGGCCAGTCTGGCCAGTTGGTGATATTCTCCTTTCCCTTGAGCTCCCTTTAGCTATCTCCACGGGGTAAGACCATTCCTATGCTCCCGACAGAGAAACTGAAGTGCTCATGTGCTCCCTGGTGACAGGTGTGGAGGGAGGGCATGGAGGTCACCCACACTGGCCATGTGGTGGAGGACCTGAAGCCTGGGGAGGGAACATAGAGGCAGCTTCATATCAACTGGAGCTCCAGGGTACAAGTTTCCAGAACCCTTGTGGGGAGAGAGATCCCAGAGGGAGAGCCCTGGGCCCTGGGGAGGCCTGGGGCTGGGCCCCCTGTGGATTACCTGTGGTCCCGCTATCCTAGTGAGTGAAGACACTCCCTTTTTTTTTTTTTTTTTTGGTACCAGGGTTTGAACCCAGAGGTGCTCAACCACTGAGCCACATCCTCAACCCTTTTTAATGTCTTTTTATTTAGAGACAGGGTCTCACTGAGTTGCTTAGGGCCTCACTAAATTGCTGAGGCCGGTTTTGAACTCATTCCTCCTGCCTCAGCCTCCTGAGCTGCTGGGAGGACAGGTGTCAACCACCACACCCAGCTCGGTGCAGGTCTCGATAGGATTTTCCATTTTATTGTACTGACTATTCACAATAGTTTTATAAAGCAAGAGAGTTATAACCATTGTTTTTATAAGGAGAACATTTTTATTTCTGATTTAATTCATGGCAGGGGATAAAGCTAGTTTAAGAGGGCCACTCCTGGTGATACTGATACTCCCCGGCATCCTGATACTCCCCGGCATCCTCCTGTCTGACGGGGTCTATGCTGAGGGTCCTGTGGTCCGGGGACAGCTGCATCCTGTCTGTGAGCTGCAGAGTCTGGCTACTGAAGATCCACGTGATGGAGATTCCAGTGTCACCTGAGAGGCAGGTCATGGCCACAGGGCCCTCTTCTGTGATGCTGACATTGCTGGCCAGGATGGAAGGCTGTGTCACAGACTCTGTGAGTAAACTGAGGAGAGGACCCACTGATAGTGGGCCTGCGGCCTGGGGCCTGGGCCAGGCTCTTTGCTCAGAGACCTCAGCCAGCTCTGGTGCCCACAGTGAGCTGTGTAAGGTTGGCCAGACAGCGGCCCTGACCCTCTGCAGAGGCTGAGTGTCTTTGTTCAGATGATTATCTGTAAGGAGAGGGCAGCCCCTCCTTCGGATCCCAGATTAACCAGGGTGACTCTTGCCTGGACCCCTGAACATCTTTGTAGAATCTGCACCAGGACCCTCTTCTCAGTCCATGTGCCCAGCAACCTCATCATCAGGTAGAATTTTTTTTTCCCTATACACTCCTGTTTGACCTTTTTGTGATTTTTCTCAGGTCCTGTTCCTTATTTGAATTGGGGTGTATTTTGAGGAGATCCGGTTTGGCAGCCCTCTCCATCTCTGGGGCCAGGAAAGTTTTACATGAAATACAATGGCATTTACTTTTTCTAAATTCATCTGTTGGAGAACAAAGATGGCCCAGAATAGACTTACGACGGCAGAGTTGGAGAAGTTCCAATCTAAAGGATTTCTCCACCTAAGAGGACTTTGACTTCCTGGCCTGTGGATTGAATGTCACGATGAAGGAACTCTTTAGTGGGAAATAGTCACGGTTTGAACAAAAGACTGGCACTCTTAGGAAGAGAGGGAAATCACCTGCATGTAATAAAGGCCACGTGTGAAAATCTCACGTAACACTCAGTGGGGAAATACTGAGAGCCTTGACACTAAGACCAGGAACAAGACAAGGCCGTCCCTTGTGTTTCACCACTTCTCTTCAATGTAACTGTGGAACAATTCGACAAAGAAAACAAAGCCATTTCAATTGATGGGAAGAAAATAATCTTAGTACACAGGTCACATAATGTAGGTGGGGTCTGGGCATCTCTGCTCTGCAGACCACAGAGAGAAGATTGCCCTGTGGTACCTTTGGTTCCTGCCAAGGCGTCTTTCCACCTGAGCTGGCCTCTCTCACCTCCCACCAACCTGAGTCCTGAAGAACCAGGCAGGAGTGGGTCTCCTGGGCAGATGCAGGAGGATCTGAGGGATCAGAGGAGGTGGGGCTGCTGCCTGGGCTGTGTCTGGGAGAAGCACAGAGTTTCTGACATGTGACTTTAGTTGCAGTATTTGTTCATGGACAGACCTGGCACAGGAAGTCAGAGCCCCTGCACCTCCTGATCCTCACTGACTGGCTGCCTACCTGGCCTTGAATTGTGGTACTGAGTCCCTCCAACTGCACAGACTCCCCTGCGCGTAGCCTTTTCAAAGCTGTCCTAGAGGTGGGTCATGATGGAGACTGGGAGTTAAAGGAGAAACAGCACATGGGACACCAGGCACAGGTCTGGAAGTCTGGTAAATACCAAGGCCACAGGACCTTGAGCAGGGGCAGTTCTACCCAGGCTTTGAATAGTGGCTGACCCATGAAAAATAGAGCAGACTCCAAGGGATGTTCTAAAAAGAGAGAGGGGCAGGCAGGCAACACTGGCAGGCTTTGGAGCAGAACCATGTTCTCTGTCCTTGGTCTTTAATGTCCCTTCTCTCATTGCAGAGTATTGTGGGGCTGACAATGCCTTGCCAGGGTAATTTTTCCTGCTTGCGGGGAATAAGCCACTTGAGAAAATAAACTCTGAAGTAAAATGAAGAAATAGAGGCAAAGTTAAAAAATAGGCTTTAAAAGCAGAGTGCCTGATAGGATCTTCTAGTCCTTGTAGGAGCTGGAACAAAACTACTAAAAATGGCTCTGATGGTTTATTTAAGGGGGTACATCAAAGGCAGGGATAAGGTTTCGGGGTTGGAGTCTTGCTCCATGGTGTCTTGTAGTCAACAGGTTGATTGGCATCTTGGCATGCTACATCCATCTCTGAGAGGCTGTGTGGCTACAGCAGGTGACTCCATCTCTGGTGCTGTGTGGGACCTGGCAGAAGTGAACAGGACTCACATATATCTGGGTGATCTTACCAGCTGGATCGCCCCTGGAAGTTCCCAAATACCAGATTTTCCTGCTCAGTGGCCTTCCATGCCTATTTAGTGCACAGATGGCTCTCAACAGTGGAGGGCAGGTGAGGACCTTGTGGATCTTACCTGAAATACAGGTGAATGAACAGACACAGAAGAATGAACCAATGGAAATCTGGCCCTGATGGGCCACATGTGTTTATCAGATATGGGACAGAAATTTAAGGAGCAGCTAAGTTTTTTTTCCATATGTGAAAATCATTATCAATACCCAAGGGTCTGACTTATTGGAAGGATATTTCTCTAGAAAATAGCAAAAGCTTCGAGGCCTGAGTCTTGGCCCCTGGGAGGAACATGGAATTTACACAATGGTCAGGAATCTGCATCCCGATCCTAGTCTTTGAAGGGATTGTGGATCATTGGCTCATTCCTATCTCCAGCAGCTATTGAAGTTGGTAACATTTGGACCTTGTGCTGAGTGCAGGGTGTAGAGTAGGCAGCGAGAAAACAAAGTTCTCTCCTTTATACCATGAAGCTGTGGTGGCCTATCAAGAAAGGATCAAGAAAGGATCAAAGACAGGTCTTGGGGTCCATGGCCACCTAATAAGGGCTCAAGTGTGGAGGGGAGGACGGTGCTGTGGCTGCACCCAGACCTGCCAGTCTTGGTCTACGTGACTCTAATTCAGTGACTTGAGTCCTGTGCCCAAGTTTTCCCTCAATAAGGTAGGATAAATGATATTTGACTTCAGATTGTCTTTGAGTTGGCCTTAAAATATTCATAGCACCTGACTTAAAGCTTCGGATAGAGGAGCTGATAAATAAATGGAATCTATTATTATGAGATTCCAAGAGAGAGGCTTCCTGTGCACGATCCTGCAAAAAGAGCCTGTCAGGGCAACCTCTTGCCTCTGCTCATCCCCTAGAGATGCTGACCTCTCCAGAGCATCCCCTGAGTCCCCTAGGTCAGTCTTCTAGTGGCTGAGAGGACTCGCCATTGCTTTTGCTCAGGTGTGGCTTTGGGGGCTGAGCCCTGGCTGGTCATCAGCTCCAGTAATCCTGGGCCTCTGTAAGATGTAAATGGCTGCTCCTCGTCAGCTCTGTCCAGGGGGTCCTGGCCCTCAGGACCTGGAGTCAGGAGCCTGGAATAGAGAGGCCTGGGTCAGGAGCTTCCCAGAACTCTGCTTCTCTGTGAGGGCCACAGGCAGCCCCTCAGGGGATTAAGTCAGCACCGACTCAGTCTTTCTCAGAGCCATGTCCATGCGGAGAGGCCAGGGAGGCTGGACTGAGACTGAGCTTCACCTGCGGAGTCACCTGGCAGCCTGTCCACTCTGCATCGAGTGTCTGCAGGGTGGATTCAGAGAGAGGAATCCAATCTACTGAGGTTTGTCTCCACTGTGCGTGTCCTGCACTAAAAGCTCAAACCGCAGCAAAGGCACCCAACATAGAGGAAGAAGTAGGCCCAAACTGACAGTCTGTGTGTGTGTGTGTGTGTGTGTGTGTGTGTGTGTGTGTAGTGGAAGCAACCCCAGCCCACCCCCAGGGGTCACAGAGAACCACTCACAGTATGCATAGAACTGTCCAGATGCTTCCATAGAGAGTCACTCACGATATACACAGATGTGTCCAGATGCTTTTTCAGCCTGAAGATCGCTACTTAGGGTTTGCAGAGTGTAGAATCCCGTGTCCTCCAAGGTGACCTTCTGGAACAGCAGGGATCCATTGGGGTATACCGTCTCTCGACCACTGTAGGCAGGCCCTGGGATGGTTTCTCGAGTGGCTGTTAGGTATATCGCGATTTGATGGCTGTCAATGCCCCTTTCCCCTCTGTACCAGGTGTAGCCTCTGACGTTCTCTGACACATTGTGGGCAAGTAGAAGAACATCGGTCCCTTCGGCAGCAGTGAAGGGCACAGATTCAATAGCAAGTTGGGCAGTGGTGGGCAGGTTCCAGAAGGTTAAAGGTGAGACTAGAACTGAGGGGAGAGAAATCCATCAGTTTTGGGTGGAAAAATGGAGCTCTGGGTCCTTAGCAGGTGTCTTCATCCCTCAGCCTCGGAACCTGGAGTGAGCGAGTGTGCGTGCGTGTGTGTGTGCGTGTGTGTGTGTGTCAAGGTCAGCAGTGTGATTCATTTCTTAAGCACCCCTGAACTTGTCATTTCCTCTGGAATGGTATTCCCTGGGTGTCTGCAAGGCTGGCCCCTCAAGCCTGCAGACCCCTGCTCACCCTCAGGCTGTCCTGGGCACCGGCCTCCCCTGACCATCTCCTTGCAGACCCTGGGTCTTCCCTTTTGACATTTCCCAGCTCTCTGCCCTGTGCGCCTCTTTTCAGCCCCTCCTCCATCTCTTTGCTGGCCTGTCTTCCTGCCCACTGGAAGGAGACTCCATGACACGGGGACTAGTCTGATCTTTTTTGTGGCCCTGGTGCCTGGAACAGGCTCAGCCTCCTGTGGATGAGTGAAGCAGTGTCCCAGCCCTGAGTGTCCAGGTGTCTGCCAGTCTCTGAGGTTGGTGCCTAGAGACAGCGTTTGTGCCCTGACACAGCTGTTAGTATCAATTTTCAAAATATATTGGCCAGTGATGATTGAATTGGGGAAGAATAATGGAACTTATTTTCCCCCTTCGTCAGTTCCGGGTGACAGAGTTTCCCGTTGCTGGGGCTTCTCTTCTGCTGTTTTGTTCTCTAACCTCAGGCTCCAAACAGAAGCCCCGTGTCCCTGTGAGGTTCTGGTTCTCCCCAGGAGACCTGGGCCAGTCTCTGCTCCTGTCTTTCCTCCTACTCCCAGGGAATCATCTCTTTACCTGCTAGCAGAAGCCCCTGCCAGGAGACATGTCCTCTGTGGGGAGAGGCTGAGGGGGGCTCCATGGTCTTTGCGGCCTGCTCTGTCCTCCCTGTGTGGCAAAGAACCTGGTTTCCAAACCTGTTCCCCAGCAGGCTGCTCAGGCCACTCAGCTCTGCTGTCCTCTCTGGCTGAGCCTCCTCCCAGGGCAGGAGCACTTCCCAGGGTCACATGGGCTGGGGGTGGGACTGCCTAGGAAGCCTCTCTGTCCCCTCCCCTTTCAGTCTTGCCTCTTCAAGTGTCAGTACCCCAGACCCCAGACCCCACATGAAGAAGCAAGGCTGATGGAGATCTTGTCCCCTGACAGAAACCCTGGCTCAACCTGACCTGGCCTCTGCTGTACCATGACCTGGGGGCTGTGATCACCACACAGGGGACCCCTGGGGTCCCTAATGGTGGTTGATTTTCTCTGTGACACAGAAAAAAAACCTCTCTGCCTATGTCCATCTTTGCAGTATTCCCAGTCGCTCTGGGAAGGTAAATGAGCTTCCAGCAAAGGGGGGTCACACAGATGACTTTGGGGGTTAGAAAGGGGCCTCCTAGTGATGACCGGAGAGGGGGGCTTAGCCACAGGTGGATCTATTTGTGGACTCTATTCTGTTCCATTGATCCTTTTGATGATTTTTATACCAGTGTCACACTCTCTTGATTATTACAGCTTTCTAATACGTCTTGAAGTGACATAATTTAGTCTTCCAAATTATTTTTTATCTCGGAGTTGTCTTGGTATCTAGGTCCTTTGGATTGCCAGGAGAATGTTTTAATTAGCTTGTCAATTTCTTTATTTTTAAAGGCTCCTGGGACATGGATAGGGATTGCATCAAATCTATAGACCAGTTTGGGGACTATTGGCATCTCAGTGTTAGGGGACAGACAGATGAGGAGGATGGTGGATGGTGGTTCTTTGCCACACAGGGAGGACAGAGCAGGCCGCAGAGACCATGGAGCCCCCCTCAGCCTCTCCCCACAGAGGACATGTCTCCTGGCAGGGGCTTCTGCTGGCAGGTAAAGAGATGATTCCCTGGGAGTAGGAGGAAAGACAGGAGCAGAGACTGGCCCAGGTCTCCTGGGGAGGACCAGAACCTCACAGGGACACGGGGCTTCTGTTTGGAGCCTGAGGAGAGAGAACAAAACAGCAGAAGAGAAGCCCCAGCAACGGGAAACTCTGTCACCCGGAACTGACGAAGGGGGAAAATAAGTTCCATTATTCTTCCCCAATTCAATCATCACTGGCCAATATATTTTGAAAATTGATACTCACAGCTGTGTCAGGGCACGAACGCTGTCTGTAGGCACCAACCTCAGGGAACAGTTCTAGAAATTGGGCCCACTCTGCTGACCCCCACACGCTTTCTTTTCCCAGAAGCCATTTCCCTGCCGCCCTGCCTAAGTGGACAGGCTACGTCACATTCCTCAGCAAGCTGCCTGCTATCAGCTGGAGAAACGCAGGCCCGAAAAAATGTCCATGAGGGGAACCCAAGTAACACTGAAGGGGAGATTTTTGTGACTCTTTCCACAGACCAGATCCCCAGATTCAGGGAGATAAAGATAATTCCTCTGAATCATGAAATCTGTAAGATTCCTGATTAAGAATCCAATTAGAATATGATATGTCAAGAGCTTTGTAATGTTTTGAACAACCAATTAAAAAAATTAAAAAAAAAAAAAGAATCCAATTAGAACTGGTCAGCATGGCCAAGGTGACCTAGAGTTGTTATGGCAATGGGGACTTGAAAGTCTGATGTCATCTTGATGGTGAACGTGGGCAGGACTCTATGGGATCCCCAATAAAACTGGAGGCACCTTGTCCCTCTCCTAAGAGGACACTCTCTCCCTTGAGAGTGTCCCCTTTCCCTTTTCCCATCCTTTCCATAACTCATGCCTGTTACTCTGAGCGACACGTCTGAGATCTTTCACTCTTGATGGCAAGAATCGAGGTTAAAGGGGGGGTCTTCATGCTGCCTCAGTTTCTCGGAAGGCCCCAGCTCCGTAACACCACGAGCAAGGTATAATCCTCCCAAGTAGAATTCCTCTCAGCTTTTCATCAGTGTTTTGTAGTTTTCAGTACCCAGGTTTTGGACATATTTTTAAAATGAGATTTATTCCTGTACATTTTATTTGTTTTTTATTTTTTATAATTTTTTTAAGTGAAAGAGGAGAAAGGAGAGAGAGAGAGAGAGAGAGAGAGAGAGAGAGAGAGGAGAGAGAGAATCTTTTTAAAAAAATATTTATGTTTTTGGGTATAGATGGACACAACACAATGCTTTTATTTTTATGTGGTGCTGAGAATCGAACCGGAGTCCTGCCCGTATTAGGTGAGCGCTCTACCACTGAGCCACAATCCCAGCCCACATTTCATTTTTTTTAGTGATAAAGGTAGAGAATTTATAATCTGAAAATCTGACATCGGAAGTGCTTCAAAGTCTGAAACTTTTTGAACACTAGCTTTTCAAATTTCAGTCACGGGGGCATTTTGAAATTTTGATTTTCTAATTAGGGATGCTCAATTGGCAAAGTTTATGCAAATATTAAAAAATCTAAAAAATTGAAAGATCTGAAAGCATTTATAAGGGACATTCAACCTGTATTGTATAATATGATGAGTTAAGGTCTTACTTGTAATGACATTGTATTCATGATATAATATTGCTTTTTAACTTTCTATTTCTGATTATTTGTTACTAGTGTAGAAACACATTGATTCTTGTATACTGGTCTTGTATTCTGCTACCTCAACTACACCTATCAATTTGAAATTTTTTTTAACTATTTTGTAGGATTTTCTGTCACGTTTGAGAAGAAAGAAACGTCTACTCTTTCCTTTCTAATCTGGATGCTTTTACATTTTTTCCTTGGCTTTTTGACCTGGTGAGTCTCCCATCCTGCACTGATGAGAACTGTAAATGGTCCAAACACAACTGGACAAGAGCCATGCTCCTGACTGTATTAGAAAGCTTCCCATTTTGTGCCATCCAGTATGGTCCCATCTGTGGGGTCTCTGTAGATGTTTTTCATTAAGTGAATTCCTTTCTGCTGAGAGTTTTTGTTTTATCAGAAATTAATTTGAGTTTAATCAAATGCTTTTTCTACTTATATTGAGATAATCACATGGTCTTTCATATATATATACACACACATATATGTATATATATATATATACACACACACATATATGTATATATATATATATATATTTATAGTTGGACGCAATACCTTTATTTTATTTGTTTACTTTTATATGGTGTTAAGAATTGAACCCAGCGCCTCGCTCGTGCTAGGTGAGTGCTCTACCACTGAGCCACAACCCCAGTCCCTGGTCTTTCTTGTGTACTTTGTTAATACGGTAAATTAACATTGGTTGATTCTCTAAAGTTTAAAGCCAATTTTGAGTGCCTGGGATAATCTCCAAATGGCCATGAGGTCGTTTCCTTATTGGATTCAATTTTGTTAAGAAATGTTACATCTATGAATACGAGGGACATTGGAGAGTAGTTTGTTTGTTTGTTTGTAGAGTCTTTTTCAAGGTCAACATCCAGAAAAGAGAGGTTGATCTTTAGTTTCCACAAACCTCAATTGCTCATTCAGTTTCTCTCTACTTCCTTTATCTCCATCTCCAATTTTCTTTTGATCCTATTTTTTTTTCACTTCTCTCTCTTCCTCTTCCTCTTTCCTCTTCCCTCTTCTCTCCTAATCCATTTCTCCTTACCTTGGCAAATCACATTAGTAGATTTTTTGCAGGGGGTGGGTACCAGGGGTTGAACCCAGCGGGTGCTTTATCACTGAGCAACACCACCAGCTACCTACCCGCTTTTATTCCTTTTTCTTTTTGAGACAAGGTCTTGCTAAGTTGCTGTCTGGCTTTGAACTTGTGATCCTCCTGCCTCAGACTCCTGAGCTCCTGGAATTATAGGCATGTGCCACTGGGCCTGGCACATTAGTAGATTTTAAACAGCTTTAAAAGTTGGTTCTTTGCTGTCTGAAATTGGCATTAGCCCCAAAATTTATAAAAGAAATCAGGTGAGCACTGGGAATGTAGTTCAGTGACAGAGCATATGCTCAGCATGCACAAGACCCTGGGTTCAAAATAAATAAATAAATAAATAAGAATTAAGGTGGTTCATATCTCTGCAAACAAACAAATAAATTCTACATTCCAATACTTTCTTCTTCTAGAGTAGCTCACAGTTTATTTATTTACTTATGCAATGGATAAGTCCATTGCAATAGATTTTTTTTTAAATCTTGTAACTTGGTTACACAAATACAATGGGGCAAAAGCTTTTCTTCCTGTAAGAGGAAATCAGACTTGACTAATCCCTAGGTTGGTTCAGAAGAAGCCAAATCAGGTGTTGATAAGTGCTGATATATTACATATCAATAAATAACAGACCATATAGGAGATATTCACAAACTGCAAAGAGGACAAATTATTTGACTCAGAATAGAATTACACCAGAAATTAACCACAGCATTCTCCACCAAAATCTTCCTGTTGGAAGGGTTGTGGTAGTGGTAAAGCACTTGTCTAGCATGTGTGAGGCACTGGCTTCAATCCTCATCACCACATAAAAACAAATAAATAAATAAAGGTATTGTGTCCATCTACAACTAAATTTAAAAAAAAATCTTCCTGATAGAAATCTAAGACATTCTTTTTTTTTTTTTTTTTTTTTTCTTTTTTGTGGTACTGGAGATTCAACCCAGGGTGCTCTAACACTGAGTTTCACCCCAGTCCTTTTTATTTTTTAAATTTTGAGATAGCATCTCCCTAAATTGCCCAGTCTGGCCTCAAATTTATGATCATCCTGTATCAGCCTCCCCAGTTACTAGGATTACAGGTGTGCACCACCACACCCAGCTAAAAACATTCTTCTAAATAACTTCTGAGGGAGTGCATTTTAGAATTTAATTAGAGTGTCTATTTTTCACATTTCTTTCTTTTTTGGGGGGGGGGTACTGGGGATTGAACTCGGGAGCCACTGAGCCAGATCCCCAGCCCTATTTGGTATTTTATTCAGAGACAGGGTCTCACTTAGCACCTCGCTTTTGCTGAGGCTGGCTTTGAACTCACGATCCTCCCACCTCAGCCTCCTGAGCCCCTGGGATTACAGGCGTGAGCCACTGTGCCAGGATCACGTGTCTTTTTAAATGGAGCCTCTTACAAGCTCTAATAGGAGATCTGTAGTGCAGAACGGTAGGTCTTGGAGAAAACCCATTTCTTCTCTTACAGAAACTACTCCCCATTAGGAAAGTAGCTTCCGGCTGTTTCTAGGCCCCGTGGAATCTGAACACTTGACTATGGGACACCAAGGGCCTGTGACTTGAGCTGAACATCACAGGCCAGGTGCTGTCTGAGTGGCCAAACCCTGACACTGGTTGTGCCCAGCAGCGTCCATCATTCATGGGAAAGGTCAAGAGGTCAGAGGGCACAAGTGAATGCCTGGCAGGTGGCCCAAACTCCCACGGCGCCTGTTCCTCCTGTCTCTCCCTCCACCACATCCATGGGCTCGTGGGAAACTCCTGTGAGCGCTTTCCAGAGCAAAGACCAGTTTTACACTGACACCAAGCACACGTGGATGGTCACTGCATTGGCTGTCTGTTGACTGTCCTCCCTGAGCTGTGGACAGATAAAGTGTATCATGGGATGAGGGCTCACTCTAACAATGTCACATTGTTCCTCCTGAGAGGTCGGTCCTGTAACCCACCAGGGATATTTGTCTGGTAGATTCCAAAATTAAACAAGAGGAAGAAAGGACCACAAGGTAGATCTCTAGACCACACTCCTGCCACTGCAGAGTTGGCCTGAGGACTGAGATACCCTATCTCCTAGCCTAGCCTGAGGAAAAAGACTCCATTTGAAAGTCTGAGCCTCATTTGGAAATGGTGATAATTCCTTCCTTGCAGGCAGGTGATTAAGTTTAAAAGGAATATAAAGAAAGTATGTATGGCCAAGCCAGGCTGACTTGGGTTTAAGACCTGTCTTGTCATTCAGGGGTTATGTAACTAAGAAGTGGGGGCTGAGGCTGAGTGGGGTGCTTGTTGTCATCCATCTATTCTGACATCTTGACCTCCATAGTCTTTATATTATCTTTCTTGGGCCATCAAAACAAAGTTGTCTCAGACAGGGCAGCTTAAGCAACAGAAGTTAATTTTCTCACGGTTCTGGAGGCTGGAAGTCCAAAAACAGAGCATTGGCAGATTTGGTTTTCCTGGGGCTTCTCTTCTTGGCTCACAGACACTGTCTTCTCCCTGTGTCCTCATGTCATCTTTCCTCTGTGCACACTTGACCCAGGTGTTTCCTTGTGTGTTTAAATTTCCTCTTCTTAATGTGGTACATATACACAATGGAATATTACTCAGCCATAAAGAAGAATGAAAGGATAGCATTTGCTGGCAAATGGATAAAACTGGAGGCTATTATGCTAAGTGAAATAAGCCAGTCCTAAAGAACCAAAGGCTGAATGTTCTCTCTGATATGCAGATGTCAACTTACAATAAGCAGGGAGGTGG
Source organism: Ictidomys tridecemlineatus (assembly GCF_052094955.1). Taxonomy (NCBI): domain Eukaryota; kingdom Metazoa; phylum Chordata; class Mammalia; order Rodentia; family Sciuridae; genus Ictidomys; species Ictidomys tridecemlineatus. Next base: position 11,840,409 of record NC_135491.1, on the reverse strand, counting down.
GGAAGGGAAGAACAGAAATTCACTGGATTAGATAAAGGAGAATGAAGGAAAGGGAGGGGGGATGAGAATGGGAAAGACAGTAGAATCGGACGTAACTTTCCTATGTTCATATATGAATACACGACCAGTGTAACTGCACCTCATGTACAACCACAAGGATGGGGAGTTGTCGTCCATGTGTGTATGATATGTCAAAATACATTCTACTGCCATATATAATTTAAAAGAACAAATAAAAAAATTTAAAACACACACACACAAAAATTTCCTTTTCTTATCAGAATACCAGTCAGTTTAGACTAAGTTTCATACCCATGTCTCCAAACACAGTCACATTCTGAGGTATTGGGGGGTTAGTGCTTCAGTGTGTAAATTTGGGGGAGACACAGTTCGGTCCTCTCTCCTCCAAAGAGCAGATGGCAACACCCAAAGTCATAATCTCATCAGGGACACAAAGCACGTCTCCCAGAATATCTCTAGTAGTTCCCCAGCTCACTCAGAATAAAGCTGGAGTTCTCTGTTCTCTTAGAAAGGACTGTGACAGAATTGAACAGAGAAAAGGGGCATCCTGTCTTCACCTTTGTGATCCAGATATAGGGAGTTAGGGGAATAGAAAGAATTTACATAAAAGACGTTGGGGAAGCCCTTTCATGCTTAACTTCATTTAACTCCAAAAACACCCACGGGGCAAATATTCTATGGAGGTCCCGATGCAATGTACAAAAAGAAATGTACTTCTAAGTGCTTCTGCAGTCATGCTAACTTTGTGAGTCTCTGCAACAGAAAATACTACCACGTGGGGTGTCCGGGGAATCGTCCAACTGTCCGTTTCTTGATTCCAGTAATGAGTCGTGGGCTCCAACTGTGTACCAGCAAGAACAAAATGAATACCATCATTGACCTCCAGCTGTTTACTTGACAACTAGTATCTAAAAGGCATTCTGAGACGGTTTAGGATTTCTGATCCCAAACCCAATTTCTCGTCTCAGTGTGTTCCTGACGCTTCTCTTTCTCTCCTGTCCAGTCCTTCAGCAAATCCTCTGAACTCCACTGTCAAAACACACCCCACCACCCGCCCTGTCCATCGCTTCTCACCTGGGTTCCTGCAGTCACCTCCTCCCTGGGTTCCCTTTGCTCAACCCAGCAGCTTGGTGGGATGCTGACACAGGAGACCAGCCGGCATCCCTGCTCTGCCCGGAACTTTCTAGTAGTTCCCCAGATCACTCAATACAGCTGGAGTCCTCACGCTGAGGATGTCCTCGGGATGTGGCTTCTCCCACTCTGACTCCTCCTTCTCTCTCTCTCCCTCACCCTCTGCTCCAGCCCTGCCGGCCCCCTCTGGTTGCTCAGCCAGCAGAGAGCCCCAGGCGGGCTCCCCCACCACCTCCAGGTCCATGTTGAACCTTTGCCTTCTTAGGGAGAACTTCCCTGATGACCATCTTTTAAGTTTAAACAAAGAAAAACAAAACAAAGCCAAGCATGCTTTGTTTTATTTTAACCCACTAAGCCACTCTGTTGTTATCATAATTGTGGTGCTTTTTGGTTTATTGTATCTTCCCCATTGACTCACAGGTCACCTCCATGGGGGCTGCCATTTTGTTTTTTCCTTTTTCCTTTTAAAGCTGTATCCCCAGTGTTTAGAAGAGTGACGGACAGTAGGTGGTTGGTGGGAAATTTTGAATGAATAGGCAATTACATATAGTGGTCCAAAGAGAGAAATAGGGAGCCTTCTAATAAATGCATAACTGGGGCTTCTGATTTACACCAATTTTCTTTCCTGAGTTGGCCTAGAGCTCACCAAGGGGCAGGCGTGAGAGTTCCAGCAGGGGGACACGACATGGGCAAAGACTAGCGGGTGTGACCTCTTAAAGGTCCATAGCCCTTCCCCTGAGACCAAGCACTTAATACATGGGCCTTCTGGGGACACTTATCTAAACCATAGCTAATGTATATCCTCCTCCAAAAAACTGAAAACTGGAACTCAAATACATGTGCACACACACATTTTAGCAGTACAATGAACAATAACCAAAAGATGGAAAAAGCCTGATTATTTTGTTTATTAACAGATGAATGAATAATTGTGAGATGCATACCTCTGTCTACTTATCTGCACACATACACACACACACACAGTGGAATATTATTCAAACATAAAAAAGAATGAAGTCCTGATACATGCTATAGCATGGATGAACCTCAAAGTCATGCTCATGCCATTTTGAGATTAATGCTGTGGCATGTATCAATAGCTCATTCCTATGTATGTCTCAATAGTATCTTCTTGTAAGGTCACACCATGGTTTCCCAGTTTGGAGGTATTACAAATAAATCTACTATGTACATTGATGTTTAGGTCTTCATGTGGACATATGCTTTTACTTACTAGGGGAAATATCTGCAAAACATCTCTCCAACAAAGGACTTGTAACTGAAATGCTTATAACTCAGCAATAAGAAGATTACAGTAAGAAATGGGCAAAAGATTTGAGCCAACACTTCACCGGAGAAGATATTGGATAGCAAATAAGCAGAAAAAGATGGTCAACATCATGGGCCGTTAGAAAAATACAGAATGCAAACACAAGTAGACGCCACTACTATTAAAATGGCTAAATCAACAAGGTGACTATATGAACTGTTAGCAAAGATGAGGAGGAACGTGAACCCACCCTCTGCTGGTAGGAATGTAAAATGGAATAACCTTTTTGGAAAACCATCTGGCGGCTACTTTAAAATTTAAACCATGCCACTCGGCAGCTTTATTCCATGGCTACATCAATCTTATTAAGGGGAAATCAAGTGGAATTTTCTTGGAAGGTGTTTGCCTGACAAATAGACCTTATTGATGAAGGATACATAGGGTAGTGACACTTTCAAGTCAATCTGCTGTGGTTACCGTCCCCTGGTGGCTGTCAGCAAACATGGCTCTATCCATGGTGCTAAGTTCCCTCTCTTTACTGACACCAAGATGGCAGTCCTGGCACTACCAACATTAAACTTTACCTCTTTCTTCTTTTTTTTCCTGTAGGGTGAAAAGATTATAAATCATGTCTCTTCAGGTCTGATGGTGAATGCCTGTAATCCCAGCAGCTTTGGAGGCTGAGACAGGAGGATTGCAAGTATGAGGCAAGCCTCAGCCATGTAGTGAGACTTTGTCTCAAAATTAACTGGGACTCAAATACATGTGCACACACATTTTAGCAGTCCAATTAACAATAGCCAAATCAGAGTTGGAGATGTAGCTCAGTGGTAGAGTCCCTCTGGGTTCCATCTCCAGTATCAATAAAATAACATAAAATAAAACATGCTTCATTTTACTTGGGAGAAGATTGAAGGCTAAAAAGAGGAAATAAATTGTACAACTCAGAGGAAAATTAGGACAGGTCTAGAATCTCTTCTGAAAGCCTGCAATTTCCAAGTATCATAGCTTCCCTTCTTTTTACACACTGAAGGGGATTTTTCCCCCCAAAACGGAGCTCCAGGTCCAAGGTTTTGGTGTTTTAATGTCAGATTGGCCTTAAAGGGGTTAATCTAATCTCCAGTGCGACTGCATTCAAGAGTATTGGCATATAGCAATGCCAGTTTCATCTTCCATTCCTTTTTTATGATGGGGCAGGCACTGGGGATTGAACACAGTGTGCTTAACCACTGAGTCACAATCCCAGCCCTTTTAATTTTTTTATTTTGAGACAGGGTCTCACTAAATTGCTTAGGGTCTCGCTAAATTGCTGAGGCTAGCTTTGAACTCAGGATCCTCCTGCCTCGGCCTCTGGAGCCACTGGGATTACAGGCGTGCACCACCGCACCCAGCTCATGTTTCATTCTTATTTGTCTCCACATCTTTGGAGGGTGTCTTAAAGCCTGGAAAGATAGCATGATTTTTCATTAAATGATCTAGACTCCTGCTCTTTGTAATACAAAATCCTGTAACCTGAATACAAATCTGTTCGCCAAGTGAATAATTTTGTTTACTGGAGAACACTGGGAGCCTTGGAAATGAATCGTTTGGACGACTTGTATATCTTTGGTGGTGAGCGGTGGTGGCGGCGGGAAAGACAGATTGCAGGCGGGGTTGAAGGGCTGGGTTCCTGCCTGTGGCCACCATTTCCTGGTTTTGTAATCCAAGTTTTTACTTCTCCTTTCCAGGGCTCAACTTCTCAGTCCCTGAAGTGCGTCAACAGAACCAGTTCTGAGAATGAGCCCCCCAGGTGGAAGGGCCGCAATGACCATGCGGAGGAGTGGACCACAGAGTCGTGTGATTTGCTTTGATAAAGGAAGGTCTTCCGGAAGTCATGTGGACGTGATGCGTGCACGGAGGTCGATAAATCCTGTGGTGGGAAATAGGATGTCCACAGTCTCAATGGTTCACCCCGAGTGCTTGCTTAGCTAGCTGAGAATGCAACCAACAGGCCTTGAGGGCCTCCTGATGGGACACATGGGTGACACAGAATATTACCAAAAACAATTAAAATGACTAATTATACAGAAACCATCAGACAGGTCCATATTGGGTAAGATGCCACAGTACAGTGGCGATTAAGATGACTACAGAGACAAGACGATCTGTGTTTGATCCCGGAATATCTCTCTGATGGGAAAGTAACGACACTGTGAAGGATGTTATTGGGATAACAGAGGATAATTGAAAAATGGCTTATTTGTTAGACACAATATAGTAGTAATGTACACTGCTTGGGTATGATCATGGTCGTGTGGTTAAATAGAACAAGTCATTATTACTATTATTATTATTATTATTTGGTACCTGGTATTAAACCCAGGGGCACTTAACCACTGAGCCATATCTCCAGTCCTCCTTCATATTTTATTTAGAGACAAGGGTCTCGCTGAGTTGCTCAGGGAGTTGCTAAGTTGCTGAGGCTGCCTTTGAACTCATGATCCTCTTGCCTCAGCCTCCCACACAGTTGGTATTATAGGCTTGCGCCACTGCCCCTGGCTAAAGTCATTATTGGTAAAGAGGTTCTTGCTGAAGCACTTAGTGGTGAAAGTCACAAGGTCTAAAATTTATTTAAAACAAATTTTTTTAGTTGTAGTTGGACACAATACTTTTATTTTATTTATTTATTTTTATGTGGTTCTGAGGATTGAACCCAGCGCTTCACCCTTGCTAGGAGAGCACTCCACTGCTGAGCCACAACCCCCAGCCCAAAATTTTAATTTTTTTTAATTTTAAAAATAAATTTTAGGATCTGGGGTTGTGGCTCAGCGGTAGAGCGCTTACCTCGAACACATGAGGCACTGGGTTTGATCCTTAGCACTATATAAAAATAAATAAAGATTAAAAAAATTAAAATTTTGTGTTGTAGGTATATAAACGGCAAAATGTTAATGGTCGGTGAATCTAGGTGAAGAGCATACACCTGGTCATTGTTTATCTGTTTAGTGGCGCTGGGGCTTGAACCCAGGACCTCATATATGCTAGGCAGGCGCTGTACTGCTGAGCCACACCCCCAGGCCTCTGGTCATTATTCTATCCTTGCAATTTTTCAATAGGTCTGAAAACTTTCAAAATAAAATTAGGGAACAAAAAAGAAATAGAGAACACTTGGGCAGCTTTGGAGCCAGGTGGGATGGGAGGTTTCCGACATTATGGTGCATGGAGCAAGCCCTGTGTGGGGCTGGGCTCAGGAATGACAGATGGGGAGACGGCTGGGGAAAGACGGCCACGGTGCAGGGGATCAGGCAGGGGCAGAGGGAGGGGCCGGAGCTGGGCAAACCCCAGGGGAAATACTTCTTTCTCACATCACTGCGCAAGTCTCAGAGGAGTAAAAATGTGTTTTCTGGAAGGTTTATCACCATGAAAGAAGTATTTATACTTCACAGTGTGGTATTTGTCTCCACCGAGGGTGCCCCACCCAAGTGCTAAAAGATCTGGCTTAACCCTCCATTGGTAAATATCCAGGGAAAGTCCTGTCATGATCTGGGCTTCCTGTAACCCACGAACCCATCATCTAGGCGAAAAGGAGAACAAAAGCAGAATGAGTTCGCCAAACTGTGGTCTGAGGGGCCCAGGATTGGCCACAGCTTGATTTAGAAGACTTGGAGAAGGCCCTTTCCTTCGCTCTTCCATAAGACAAGAAAGATTTGTAATTGTTGCATCTGACAGCAACCCACCCCCAAAAAAGTAACAAAACAAACAAAAACAAACCCAGTAGTGGCAGTGCTGCAGACGAACTCCTTAGATCTCTTTATGCCACTGTATGGCACTGACAGTAAATGACAGCGGTTGTCATTGTTAGTATATATGCTCTTATTATGAAGTAGGGATTCATAGAAATCCACCCACACCCCTGCATCCCACATGGTGTAGCGGTCAAGAACTGGCTCCTGGGATCGCACCTGTGTCCAGCACTGGAGTGGATACGGTATCTCTCATCTAGATTCCCTTGGCCAGCTGACGTCAGCTAATGATGTCTCATCGTTTCCCTTTCCCTGGAGGACGATTTTTTTTAAAAGAATTCTCTTTAGCTGTAGTTGGACATAGTAACTTTATTTATTTTTTTGTCGTGCTGAAGACTGAACCCAGTGCCTCACACGTGCTAGGCAAGCTCTGCCACAGAGCCACAACCCCAACCCTGGAGAATGATTCTTGCCCAGTCAAAGTCCCGGACCAAGAAGGCTACACACCTCTTATGTTCTCAGCTCAGGGGACGGCCTCAGTCAAGGACTGGTTGGAATGGGAATGCAAATGGTAGCCTGCTTCATGGCGGTCCACTTTGTGGTGCCATGTGTGGAGTCTGACCTCGGTGAGTCTCTAGGCAAGATGCATCCTTTCTCTGTCTTTCTCCCCTCCTCTCCCCTCCCGCTTCCCCCGCTCTTCTCCTCCTCAGGCCTTTCCCTCAATAAAACACTTGAGACAGAATCCCTGACTTGGGCTCTGCTTCTAGGATACCCAACCCAAGAAAAACATTTCCTAACAGTGGAGATTAGACACCGTAGCTGCCGTAACATAGTAGACGTTTGGTTTTAACTTGCATGGCGTCCACTTGGCAGAGCACTGGGGGAAGGTGTTCTCTGCTTTCCTCAGACTTATACCGACTGAGGCAGGGGGAGGTGCTGTTGCCTCCGTGTGTGCATCCAGGATGGCCCTGATGTCAACGTCTAGCTGAGAAATGGTGGAAAGAGAAGGTATTCCCGCTTCTCAATCCTTCGGATTCAGCCATAACAGAAGTCATTTCGGCCCATGGTGGACACTAGTCACATGGTCCACCTCGAGGCAAGGGGAGCTAGGACCCTGTCTGGACAGTCACCCCTTAGCAATGTCTCAATACCCTAGAAGGGGAGCAAGGATCTCTGCTGGGTAGTTATCTCTGCCACACTGCATGGCCTTGGGTCAATTATTTAGCTTCTGTAGGGATCTGTTTCTGTACCTATAAAATTGAGCCATGAATAGGGTCTCCCTTGAAGTTGTGGTCTATGATCACATAACTGCTTAGGCTGGGCCCTGGAACAAAATAAGGACCCATTGTGTTAACTATCTTACCATTTGTGGAGAACCGACTTGGTTTATGCATAGATCTTAATCCTTATCACCACCCGTCAGTGCAGATGACCATGGCACCTACTTTATGAAAGAGAACCACGAAGTTTGGACAATGACCCAAGGCCACATGATCGAAGGCAACTGAGAAGAGCCCATAGTAAGCAGTTTTAGACACCAAGGGTGGACAGACGTGGAGTTAAACAGCTCCACTCCAGCTTTTGCCTTTGCCCCTTGAGATAGGCAAGATTCCCAGGAAGGCTGGTTGATATCCTGGCTCACGTCTGCAGCTCCAGGCCCCACCAGCCTTTCGGTTCTCATTCCCGTTGCTCTCACCCACGACGGTCCAGCCACCTGCTTTCTGTCTAACCCTTGTGAAGGCCAAGCTTGATCCCATCTTGGGCCCTTTGTACCTGCCCTTCCCCCTGCCTGGAATGCTTCTCCCGCATGTCTTTCCATGCCTGGCTCTTGCTTTTCATTCTTTTCCCAACTCAAACATCAATCACCTCCTCTGGAAGACCCTCCCTGGAGCAGTCAGCTCAGTCACTTTCACGTCCCCTGGTTTTCAGTCTTTGCCTAGCACCCAGAACCACCTAGTATTTTCCATGCCCAGGCATTTGTTTAGTGCCTGTCTCTCTTCCTAGGCTACAAGCTCAAAGAGAGCCATGGTCTCATTTGCCATGACTTCCTGGTGTCTCCAGCAACGAAGATGTTGCCTGGCACAAAGTCAAACCTCAGCCCATATTTAGTGACTCACGCAAGACGTTTACTTGAGTACCTCTGACCCTATTTGACACTTTGCCCACCCTTCCCTTCTCTCATCCTCCTGGGACACTGCTTTAGGCCATGTACAATTCCAGAAGGCCCGATTCACACGGGAACAAGGTGAATCCCTGGGAAGGGATCCATGTGCCAGCATGCAACTCCACCAAGGTGGTGATAGTGCTGTAGCCATCTTTCCTTTCTCATTCATTGATTCAGTCAGTAAATATTTGTGCAGTGTCCATGGTATGTAGGGGATGCAAACACAGCAGGAGAGGAGAAAACATGTCTCTGCCTGTGCAGCAAATGTGAAATTTGCAAACAGAAAAATAGAACGCATAGAGATGGCAAAAACAAATGTGGAGTTGCAAGTTACATATTCATTCCACTTTCTCCTCTGTTCCTGTTCTCGCCCTCTTCTGCCTCTCGGTTCCATTTCACAATATCTGCATAGAGCTTCTGCAGTCACTGATTGAAGCCCCTACTCTCTCCTGTTTTGCCCCTACCTGGGGTGAAGGTTTGCATGGGCTTGCTAGAATAAATGGTTAAATAGGCAGAAGTTTGGGGATCAGGCTGTCAAACTTTTGGTAACAATATCAGATGTGGCAGGAGCAGCTGCACTGCAAAAATGGTCAACATTTGTGGATGTTGTCTTTCTGGAAAGTTGAATTTCTAGCATTCCACCTTTCCCTTCTGTTTGTGGGGAAGAAGCTTTACAATGACGAGGAGTGTCTTAACTCTTCATAGACATTCAGCCCTCCCATACCATCCCTTCCATACCATACCATCTTCCATCTTCCGTCTTCCACTCCTTCCCAGGTGGCAGGGGAATGAGCACTCCAGGGCCTCTGCTGTTCTGTGAAGGGAGATCAGAAGAGAAAGCCTAAAGGTGATGAAAACAGGAATAAAAAGGAAAGCAAGCCAAGTGCGGTGGCGCATGCCTACAATCCCAGCATCTTGAGAGGCTGAGGCAGGAGGATCACAAGTTCAAAGCCAGCCTCAGCAACTGGGTGAGGCCCTAAGCAACTCAGGGAGACCCTCTCTCTAAATAAACTATTAAAATGGGATGGGGATGTGGCTCAGAGGTTAAGGGCTCCTGTGTTCAATCTCCAGGACCAAAATAAATAAATAAATAAATAAAAGAAGTAAGAGGGTAAACTGTGGGGGGCAAAGGCTGGGGCAGGGGACATGAGGACCTGCACACTGCACCATGTCCTCACAGGCAGTTCAGCCATCCTGCCACCTGGGCTCAGAAGGTGGCCAGGCTGGGCTTAGAAGTGGGCCAGGGAGGAGTTGGAGCTGATTTCTTGGGTCTGAGGGAAGAGTAGCCACACAGATATCTGGGCCTTTAGAGGGTGGGGCCCAGGATCCATTTAGCAATGCCCTGCCCTCTCTGGCGTTTCCTGTGATGCCTTAGGTAACATGAGATATATAAGGTCTGTACTTCTGGTTAAAGGGCATAAAGGGGATTTGCAGCCACAGATTAGTAATGAGCTCCACACCACTGCTGGCCCTGCTGGGGCTCACCTTCTTGCTGCCCTGTGAGTGAAGAACCTAACCTGGAAGTAGATTTCCATGGAGGTCAACTAGGAAACTATTAAGATGGATTTGCTCCCCCTCTCCCAGGTATGCACGCCTTGGACTGCCAGTGGGCGGCCATAGAGACTGTGTTGAACACAACACAGATGCCCGTGGAGTGGACAAATGGCAAGAAAACCTGTGACTTCGGCGATGGTTGCCAAGACACCTTAATGCTCATAGAGAATGGTGAGAAGAGACCCTGAGTCCTCAGACCCGTCCCTCCCAGTACCTCACCCACTTTGCCATGAGCGACCTCTCTCTAGGATGCTGGAGTTATGAAGGCCACCTTCACCCACCTGCCCCTTCCTTTTCAGGACCCCAAGTGAACTTGGTGCTCACAAAGGGCTGCACTTCAGAAGAGGATCACGAGGTCAGAGTCACGGAGCACAGGACAGGCCCTGGGCTCTCTGTCATCTCCTACACTCATGTGTGCCGTCACAGAGACCTCTGCAATGACCTGTCCTCCTCCGTCCCTCTCTGGTCCCTGCATACTGAAAAAGGTGTCGGGGGAGTTGGGAGCTCAGGAGGAGGAGAGGGAAGGGGCTGTCTGGAGCAAGGAGCACAGGGCTGAGGGCTGACCTCAGGGTGAGGCTGGTATTTGCAGACTCCCCTTTGCTGGATCCCTCCCTCGGATGCGCCCTGCTCCCTCCCTGGTCCCTGGCTCTCCATCTCTTCCCCCTGCTTCCCCTCCCTCCCACTGCTCCACCCACAAGCAGCCCAGGACTCCCTGGCCCACTTCCTCCAACAGTCCTGCAGCACCCAACTGGGCCCATTCTCTGAGGCTAAACCAGCAACATCAGGCTGACCTTGATCCTCAGCTGGTCAGCCTGCTCAGTCCTCCCTTCCATGCTCAGTCCTCCCTTCCATAAGTTGACTTCACTACTTTCTCTTCTGGGCTTTTGACATTTCCTCTTCTTGAGTAAGAGTGGCTGTAACTTTGCACTGTCCTCACTGGTGCTGGAAACAGTTTGGAGTGATATCTTGCTTTTCCAAACTCTGGAATATTTTTCTGACCAGGGCATCGTGCCTTTCTTGGCTGGATGGTAGAATTTGTGGGTGAAGCTTCTGGTGCCTTCCAGGCACACCCCCCCCCTTCCTTGAAAAAGTCTGTGTTTGAGTCCAGTCCCAGGAGGCCCCTCACCTGCCTCAGCTGGGGCCCAGAGTCCCTCCTGTGCTCAGCCCAGGTTCCCTGCAGAGCCCCCGTGCCCTCTGGTGCAGAGAGGAGCCTGAGGAGGGCATGTTGGGGTGACTGGGCAGGCTGATTCTTGGGCCAGCACAGTGGGGTGGAGGAAAGGCATCTGTCTTCTCAGTGCCCCTCATCTGTCTGTCCTGCCCCAACCCCACCAGTCCTAGGGACCCTGCAGTGCCCAGTCTGCTTTTCCAGATACGACTGTCCAGAGAAGCCTTCACAGCAGTTCTGCCCTGTGGGACAGACTCACTGCTACAGTGGAGTCCTCAAGCTCAGGGGAGGTAAGCCTGGACATTGGGGTCCCTGCAGGGACTGACAGGGGAGGACTGGGGTGTGTGGGATCTGAGTCTCTGGGGAATAAGGGTAAGCTGAGGCAGGGTGGGGCACCCAGGAGAGAGTGGGGCTGAACTTCCCTCTGAGGGTTGGGTGACTCTGTGTCTCCTTCTCTTCTTCCCTCCTCAGGGGGAATTGCCACCAATCTGAAAGTACAGGGGTGCATGCCCAAACCAGGCTGTGACCTGCTCAATGGGACCCAGAAAATCGGCCCCATTGCTGTGAGTGAGAACTGCAATCCTAAGTCAGGTGAGTCCTCCTTGGATACCAAGGCTGTGCCTTGTGCTGTAGCCTTGGGGCAAAGTGATCCCTATACAATATGGGACAGGCAAAGGCATCACAGAAAAGCCCAGGTAATTTAGGTGTTGATCACTCCCCATGAGCAAGGTGAGGGGACTGTCCAGGCTGGAGGTCCTTTGATAGAAGGTGGAATGATAGCAAGAAGTGTTCAGCTGAAGGAGAGAGAGAGGGCATCTGCCCTAGGAAACAGGATCCCATTGATGGGAGCTTTCAATGATGCTGGGCCAAGGAGATCAGGGTGGCCCTTGCAGGTGGGAGGAGATGGGATGGGGAAGGAGGTGCAGGATGGCTCTGCCTGTGAATGTGTGCAGCAGCCAGTGCAGAGCCACCTGCTGGCTGTGGTGCTGGGAGGGACTGGTTGTCCCCAGTTCTGTTTCCTGCCCCCCACCTTGGGCAGTCCTGGCTCTCCCACTCCCTGGGGCCATCTCCATGCACCTCAGCCAGCCCAGCCAAGGAACTGCAGCTCTGCAGTCGTCTTGCTGCATAGGGAAGAAAATCAGAGAGAAACCCAAGGCTGCTTTGGGTGTGACAGGGAAGGAAGTGCTAAACAGGGACAATGGGAGAGTCCCCACTTACCCACTTAGATGCAGCCAGACTGGTGACACCTGCCAGGTGGAGAGGATGGTGGAGTGGCTCAGGAAGAAGAGTAGCAGGGCAAAAGGAAGCCGTGGTGGGGACAGGAGGTGGGACGGGAGTCTGGCTTCCCTGGGCGCATGGTGGTCCCTGTCACCTCCCCAGGTCACGGAACCCTTAGATCTTCAAGGAGAGAGCTGAGTGCGCCCGGAGAACTTTGCTCTGTGTTTCAATCAGTCTCTCTGACTAGACTGGGAACCTTGTGGACACGGGCTGGTCACTGACACCAAGATTTCCAGCCTCAGTGCGGCACAGAAACAAGGGCTAGCACAGGGCAGGTGTCAACTGGTTGCTGCCTGTGAATGAGGACCCAACTTGCAAACGGTTTTCTCTGGAGACTGGGCAGAGGAACCTGCTAAGATAGATTTGCGTTTTCGATCCCAGGTGCGCAGGCCCTGGAATGCAAGTGGGGGGCAATCGAGGTCGTAAGGAATGTGTCAGAGCTGCCCCTCCAGTGGACAACTGGATGGGAATCCTGCGCCCAAGGCCAGGGTTGCCAGGAAACGGTGATCCTCATGGTGAATGGTAAGGACGCCCCTCCCACTCGGCCCCGCCCTCAGGGCCCTGGGAGGAAGGCCCCGCCCCCAGTCCCTGGAGGCCTGTCCACTCCTTAGCAGCTGCAACGTATTAGGTGCCATGTCCTCTTCCCTGCAGCATGTCATTCCTCTAGGACGCTGAAGTTCTGATCCCCACCAGCACTTGCCCCTCTCTCTCCTTCCAGGACCCCTCGTGAATGTGGTGCTCACCAAGGGCTGTACTGAGGCGGAGGATCAAGAAGGCCGCGTCAGTGAGCACAGGAAGGGCCCCGGACTCACCATCATCTCCTACACGCGCGTGTGCCGCCATAAAGACTTCTGCAACGACCTGTCCTCCACGGATGCCTTCTGGACCCCGCCCCCTGCTGCAGGTGTGTGTGTGGGGGAGTTGGGAGCTCAGGAGGAGGAGAGGGAAGGGGCTGTCTGGAGCAAGGAGCACAGGGCTGAGGGCTGACCTCAGCACCCAGGGTGAGGCTGGTATTTGCAGACTCCCCTTTGCTGGATCCCTCCCTCGGATGCGCCCTGCTCCCTCCCTGGTCCCTGGCTCTCCATCTCTTCCCCCTGCTTCCCCTCCCTCCCACTGCTCCACCCACAAGCAGCCCAGGACTCCCTGGCCCACTTCCTCCAACAGTCCTGCAGCACCCAACTGGGCCCATTCTCTGAGGCTAAACCACCAACATCAGGCTGACCTTGATCCTCAGCTGGTCAGCCTGCTCAGTCCTCCCTTCCATGCTCAGTCCTCCCTTCCATAAGTTGACTTCACTACTTTCTCTTCTGGGCTTTTGACATTTCCTCTTCTTGAGTAAGAGTGGCTGTAACTTTGCACTGTCCTCACTGGTGCTGGAAACAGTTTGGAGTGATGTCTTGCTTTTCCAAACTCTGGAATATTTTGTGACCAGGGCATCGTGCCTTTCTTGGCTGGATGGTAGAAATTGTGGGTGAAGCTTCTGGTGCCTTCCAGGCACCCCCCCTTCCTTGACCAAGTCTGTATCTGAGTCCAGTCCCAGGAGGCCCCTCACCTGCCTCAGCTGGGGCCCAGAGTCCCTCCTGTGCTCAGCCCAGGTTCCCTGCAGAGCCCCCGTGCCCTCTGGTGCAGAGAGGAGCCTGAGGAGGGCATGTTGGGGTGACTGGGCAGGCTGATTCTTGGGCCAGCACAGTGGGGTGGAGGAAAGGCATCTGTCTTCTCAGTGCCCCTCATCTGTCTGTCCTGCCCCAACCCCACCAGTCCTAGGGACCCTGCAGTGCCCAGTCTGCTTTTCCAGATACAACTGTCCAGAGAAGCCTTCACAGCAGTTCTGCCCTGTGGGACAGACTCACTGCTACAGTGGAGTCCTCAAGCTCAGGGGAGGTAAGCCTGGACATTGGGTAAGGAATAAGGGTGAGCCTAGGCAGGGCAGGGGACCAAGGAGAGGGTGGGGCTGAACTTCCCTCTGAGGGTTGGATGGTCCTTCTGTCGGTGACTCTGTGTCTCCCTCTCTTCTTCCCTCCTCAGGGGGAATTGCCACCAATCTGAAAGTACAGGGGTGCTTGCCCAAACCAGGCTGTGATCTGCTCAGTGGGACCCAGAAAATCGGCCCCATTGCTGTGAGTGAGAACTGCAATCCTAAGTCAGGTGAGTCCTCCTTGGATACCAAGGCTGTGCCCTGTGCTGTGCCTTGGGGCAAAGTGATCCCTATACAATATGGGACAGGCAAAGGCATCACAGAAAAGCCCAGGCAATTTAGGTGTTGATCACTCCCCATGAGCAAGGTGAGGGGACTGTCCAGGCTGGAGGTCCTTTGATAGAAGGTGGAATGATAGCAAGAAGTGTTCAGCTGAAGGAGAGAGAGAGGGCGTCTGCCCTAGGAAACAGGATCCCATGATGGGAGCTTTGAATGACACTGGGCCAAGGAGGTCAGGGTGGCCCTTGCAGGTGGGAGGAGATGGGATGGGGAGGAGGTGCAGGGTGGCTCTGCCTGTGAATGTGTGCAGCAGCCAGTGCAGAGCCACCTGCTGGCTGTGGTGCTGGGAGGGACTGGTTGTCCCCAGTTCTGTTTCCTGCCCCCCACCTTGGGCAGTCCTGGCTCTCCCACTCCCTGGGGCCATCTCCATGCACCTCAGCCAGCCCCAGCCAAGGAACTGCAGCTCTGCAGTCGTCTTGCTGCACAGGGAAGAAAATCAGAGAGAAACCCGAGGCTGCTTTGGGTGTGACAGGGAAGGACGTGCTAAACAGGGACACTGGGAGAGTCCCCACTTACCCACTTAGATGCAGCCAGACTGGTGACACCTGCCAGGTGGAGAGGATGGTGGAGTGGCTCAGGAAGAAGAGTAGCAGGGCAAAAGGAAGCCATGGTGGGGACAGGAGGTGGGACGGGAGTCTGGCTTCCCTGGGCGCATGGTGGTCCCTGTCACCTCCTCAGGTCACCAAACCCTTAGTTCTTCAAGGAGAGAGCTGAGTGTGTCCAGAGGACTTTGCTCTGTGTTTCAATCAGTCTCTCTGACAAGTCTGGGAGCCTTGTGGACACGGGCTGGCTGTCACTGACACCAAGATTTCCGGCTTGGCTCAGCCTAAGAGCTGGCTCAGGGCAGGAGCTCGGGATCTATATGCTGAAATGAGGTCACAAAGGATTCCATAGTTTCCTGTGGTGTCCTGAGATGAGCCAGACTGTGGACCTGCCCAGAAGGCTTCTGGACATGGGTGGCAGCACACCTCACTTGGGTTGAGCAGAGCTGGGGCAGAGGAGGACATGCGGAGAGGAAGACGAGAATGTCCTCGTGGTGGTGGTATCACAGAGGGCTTCCCCAAAGAGGTGACTTTCAGGCTGAGCTGTGTCTTAATGATGAGCTGCAGTTTCTCAGGAGAAGAGGAAAAGCTATTGACAGGGACCTGCAGGTGAATCCAGGAGGCAGCTACTTCCTTCAAGAAGCTTTCCTCACCTGTGCCTGAGAGGGACTCAACAGGAGGATGGGGTGCAGACGAGATGGTGGAGAGGATGAGAGAGAGCTATCACAAGCAGAAGGGGCCAGCAAGGGTTAAGCCCAGGGGTCAGGTGGGAATGGATACTGGTAGGAAGCTGGGAGGTAGGAGGTAGAGGGTTGGTCAAGCACTTGGAGAGCCAGCCTTGAGGTGGGGGACTCTCTGGAGAGTGGGGAGCTATGGAAGGCTGTCCAGGAAGAAGGGACAGAGTCTGAGCCAGCTTTCTTTCCTTTGGATTAAGGTTGGTTTTAATGGTCTGGTCCTCGTCTCTGGGACTAAGTTACATTCATAATCTAGAAGGTATTTAGCAACACATAGACCCTCGACACCCAAAGCGGAGTGACACAGAACACACAGCATGCCAAGCATGCAAACCCAACGCCTATCACCGAGTATGTCACATGCCCAGTGCATCAGTACATCCCCCTGCCACGCGAGCACCCCTCACAGCCCACACGTGGTA
Source organism: Ictidomys tridecemlineatus (assembly GCF_052094955.1). Lineage (NCBI taxonomy): Eukaryota > Metazoa > Chordata > Mammalia > Rodentia > Sciuridae > Ictidomys > Ictidomys tridecemlineatus. Next base: position 11,824,152 of record NC_135491.1, on the reverse strand, counting down.
CTCACGCGAGTGTATACACAAACCACAAGCCGTGTGCCGGGTAAGATGGAGCTGTAATGCTACAAATAAATATTCTTCCTAGACACCTATATTCTGTCAGCTTTCAACACTGGAGTCAAATCTTGGAGGATGCTTTTCTTCCGTGGTTAAGTTCAATTCCATTTAGCAAATATTTATTGAGCATCTGCCAAGTCAGGTGTCAGAAGCTAGATGTACAAGATGTCAAGGAAAAAGTGAAAGGAGAAGGACATTTCAGGGTGACAGAACAGTCCATGCACAGGCACAGGGGTGAGACAGGGTGGGGGGCCAGAGTACAGATTGCCCAATATGGGCCATGGCAGCAGCATGTTTTGAAGGTAAATCCAGGAGCTTGACCATGTAAGCCCTTGTCTGCCCTCCTAAGGAACTGGGCAGTGGTCCCAGGGAGAGAAGGTTAAGAGCCTAATGTCTGATTCAGAGAGATGTGGGTTCCAGTCCCCCCTCTGCCGGTGAACCAGTTTTTGAGTATCAATACCATTTGAGTGTCAAAAGTCCCTAAAATGCTCTCCTCCTTTCCATTTGCTCCCTGACATTTTGTTGTCCCCGGGCCTAGAGGACTGTGTGATTGGGACGGTGATGGAGAGGAGAGCAGCCATGTGAATGGAGAGGGAGGGCGAGGCCAGGTCAGGTAGGGCCTCAAGGGTCATTTTCAGGACTCAGAATTCTGAGTGGGAAAGGGAGCTACTGGAGTCTTCTGTGCAGAAGAGGGACATGGTTGACTTTCCTTTAATGAGATCCCTCTGGCTGTCAGGTAGAGAACAGGGTTAGGGAGTAGAGGTGGTGCACATGGCGGCCCATGAGGAGGCAGGAGAGTCCTGGGGTCATGGGCCTGGCAGGACACAGCAGAGGTGGTCAGGTTCTGGAGACATCTGCAGGATTTCCTTACGGATGCAACATGGGGTGTGAGACAAAGAATGACCGAGAGTGACCGCAAGGTTTCAGCTTAAGCAACTAGAAGAAAGCAACTGCCATTGACCGAGATGGGGAACTATGTTGGGGATGGGAGCAGAGAGAATGAGGATATGACTTGGAGGAAGCAGGGAGCCGGACTTGCCATTTTGTCACCTGTGAAATGGGGAAACGCACAGCTCTCCATCGCGGGACAGTTGTGAAGGTTACACGTGTTCGCACATGCTGAGCCTGAGGACCGTGAGCTTCTGTGTCCTGAGACATTGCTGATCACCAATGAACTGATGATAGGGCCCAAGCTCATAGTTGTCAAACTAGACTCCTGGGGGCCACTGAAGTCAAGATAGGTACCTGTCGCCCCCATCACCCACTCCAACCCTGACCATGAGGAACCAGAAAGCCTGAGTTCCCAGCCCAGCTCTGCCGCTCGCTGGCTATGTGACATCGGGTGAGATATTCACTAAATCTCCGGCCTCTTTTCCTGTCTTGAAAACAGAGGTGATGATGATGATGATGATAATGTCACTGACTTTGGGGGTTGCAGTGAAGAAAGGAGACAATCAAGCCAAAGGTGAAGATGAAATGAGTTAATTCATAGAAAGCAATTATAGCGGCCAGGCACTAAGCAAGGGCTCAGTTCACACTAGGCATTTGAATGTTTTTGATTGGAACATAGGATTTCTCAGTTAAAAGGGGGTGTAGCTCAGAGAGTACTGGCCTAGCATGCATAAGGCCCTGGGTTCTAGGCGCAGTACCAATTTTTTTTTTTCTTTTTTGCAATGGCATACACTTATAATCCCAGTGATTTAGGAGGCTGAGGCAGGAAGATTGCAAATTCAAGGTCAACCTTGGCAATTTAGGGAGACTCTGACTCAAAATTTAAAAAATTTAAAGGACTGGGAATGTAGCTCAGTGGTAAAGCACCCCTGAGTTTAATCCCCAGTATTGAAAAAAAAGAAAGAAAGAAAGAAAGAGAAAAAGAAAAAGAAATATATGGTCTCAAGCTACTTTCCTCATTATCCAAATGAGGACTTTGAAGCCTAGTCAGGGAAGTAGAGAGAGGCTGAGGGTAAGAACCAGCCATCTATAGCTTTCACATTCAAAGGAGAAGAGACACCTTCCTCCAAGGGTCACAAGAGGAGGGTCCCTACAGGTGTCCCCCAGGTAATGAGGAGGCTTAGATTTCCAGGTGCATTCTAAGCCTGAAATTGAGGGATTCCATATCCAGGTCAGCCATAGTGTGATTCCAAATATGATCACCTTTCAGAATATGGGACCTGGAGGAACGGACAGGGCGGGTTCCCTGGCTCATGCAAACCCTGGTGATTTTCTGTCCCCAGATACTCTGACCTGTAACCGGGGGGTCATGCTGCAGATGGGGAGAAAGTTGGCTCAAGACCCCGTTGAATGGACCTCATCCACGAACCAGATGTGTAATCCTGAGGAGGTGTGTCAGGAGACACTGATGCTCATAGACGTAGGTGCGTGGGCTGAGCAAGACAGGGCCAGGTCCCTGCACTATGGCCAGTGCCTGCCCACCTTGCACTCCGTCCCCTGAATGTCCTGCCCACTTCCGCTCACATCTAGAGATCTCAGTCCAGCACTCTGCTCTTGGTTTCCCCTGATGAAAACTGGGGGCCAAGTAATGATAAGTATAGTGCCTACCTTGCTGGGTAGCCATGAGGATCCGGTGGCCTCCATGCAGAGGACCGAGCACAGTGCTGGCACAGAGGCACCTCAATGACTCCATTCATTGGAAAAATTTTATATTGAGCACCTGCATTAGGTACTGCAGAGCCATTGATCGCAACTGCCTTGATTGCAGTTTTATACCCTAGTGGGGAAATGAAAAGAAAAACAGACAAAAAAAGAGCAAATTATGGGTCTGAAGACAAGAGCCCTGGAGAGAAACCGAGCAGGAAGAAAGGAGATACGGAAAGTGAGGCGAAGGTTGCAATTACAGGTGCTCAGGGCAGGCTTTATGGAGAAGGTGACATTTGAACAACACCTGGGAGGTGGCAGAACATGAGGGAGAACCCAGTTTCTGGCCCCAGTCTTTGCTGGACACTAGGATGACCTGTACTAGAATAACCCAGGATTGTGTTCACCCTCTGTCTGGGGAGCACCGTGAAGCCAGAGTTGCTGCCCGTCCTCTCCCCAGCCCAGCTCTCACTCTCTTACCTCCTCAGGACACAGATCTCTCCTAATGGGGAGCAAAGGCTGCAGCAAGGCTGGGGCACAGAACTCTCAGGCCGTCTCCTTACACTCCCGGCCACCTGGAGTGCTGGTTGCCTCCTATGTCCGGGTCTGCTCCTCTGACCTGTGCAACAATGCTGGCAGCAGCAGTGTCCTGCTGACCTCCCTTCCTAAGCCAGGTATGGCATCCTTGAGTGACCCAGATACTCCAGGCTCCAGCAGGTGGCTGCAGGTGGGAGCAGAGCTGTGCCCACGCAAACTTGTCTCTGCTCCCCAGCTGCTCCTGCCCCAGGAGGCCTGCAGTGTCCTGCCTGTGTCCAGTTTCTTGGATCCTGCTCACAAAGCTCCGACTTAGTTACCTGCCCTAGTGGTGTCACTCATTGTTATGATGGTAACATTGCTGTCAACGGAGGTGAGTACTGAATGCTGAGTTCCAAAGATAAAGGGAATGAAGACTCGGACTCCTGAGTCTGAGGGAGGAGGGCTGGGGCCTGGACTCCTGGGACTTTACATGTGGTGCATTGTGTATCTCCTGACTGGGTCTTTACCCTCCAGGTGGGTTGACCGCCACACTGAGCATTCAAGGTTGCATGGCCCCAGCTTCCAAATACTTGCTGAACCACACACAGAATGTTGGGATCTTCTCTGTACGTGAGAACTTTGAAGATGAAAACAAGGAGCAAACCCGTACATCCCCAAGTGGAGTAGCCCGGGCCACACACCTGCTCTGGGTGATGGGGATGGGGCTATTCCTAGCCCTTTGGAATGGGGGACTTTACCCTCTCTGCTAAATCCATCTCCCCATGATTCTTAATCTTTCCTGTCACCCAAACCCAACAATTGACCTCACAATCTAATGGCCTTGGTCACTGAATTATTTTCCCATCCTCACTCTGTCACCCGGTAATATCATGGTGGGTGGGGCAGGGAGCAGCTGAACTTACCCTGTAGGAGAGGGGACATGCAAGTACTTGGCCACATGCATCTTATAATAAAGACACCCTGTCCTTTCTCCTAATACTGGTATTTCTGTATGTAAGGGGAGGGAAGGATTTGGGACAGGGAAGGATATGGGGGAGGAATCACCATCCAAGCACAAACTTCTTTGTTCTGGTTCACATCTTCATTCCAACTTGGGTGTTAGCAGAGCCTTCAGGATATTGCAGACCCAAGTATTAGGGCATCAACATGGCTTAAGGGGGGAAGGAGCACTCAAGCCATTGACACTTCTTCCTTGTCAGCCGTGGTCCCAGTGCTCACCCATTGGAGAAGTTGGTAATGGGATCGTTGACATTAGAGGTTGAGAGGAGTTGACATCAAAAGGGTTTCAGTTCCCCGGGGTTGTTACCATTGGGTCTTTGTTACCATCCTAGGCCTGAAAGGGTGAATAGGAGCCATGGCTGGAAAGAAAGAGGTACAGGGGAGGGTGGGCTCTCTAGCCCAGTGTTTCTATAGGGATGGAACTGGGGAATTAATATTTGAACCTCACCTAGTGTCCTCCCTCTGGTCTCTAGTTGGGGTTCCCCATTGGTTGAACTCAGCTGGAAGCCATAAGGCAGGAGATCCCATTGCTGCATAGATCTGCCACTCACAGTATAGAGTAGGAGAAAGAAGGGGAGGAAACAACGTGTCCATCACAGTCCACAACCTTCTCCCTCAACATCCACCCTTTTCCCTTCTCCAGATGAAAGTTGGAGTCCTCCATACGAGAAGACACACAATTCCCAGGAGTCGTTGTAACACTGTATGATAATGATAGTGAAGTCATCTTTCTACTGTTAGACCACCCGCACTTCATACACCATGGTGAGAGCGCGATGGGGAAGGAGATCACATAAAATAGCTGTTAAGGTCCTGAGTGTGTAGCTGGTGGCAATAAGAGCTTCCCTCTTCCACCACTCACTCCACATTCCCTTACCTCCTACCAACACCTTGTTTGGACAGTCTTTATTCATATGGGGAGTGGCGTCTTGAAGGGTTCTGTCTTTACTGAGTTTCTATCCTTTTCCATGGAATCTGACCCTGGCCAAAGAAATACTCCCCCAATGTCTTGCCTGCCTTCCAGACAATCCCCTTGGCCCATCAACTCAACCTCCTTCTGGAAATCAGCACCGACCGGCAGAGCACCCCGATTTGCTAGTTGATTCAGCAGATGAGGAGCACACGTGGCCTGGAATGCTATTGATTAGAACTAGGTGATTCTTTGACCACATCAGGCCAGGGTCACAGGGACAAGATAGCAAAATTCTTTCAGTAGGTTTTTAGATCCAATAGTGGGAGGGACACTCCCTTTTTCCTTCCCTTATGTCTTGGACCTGTGTATTTGGCCATGGAGGAAGAGGGACAGTATGCTGGCCATGAGTTTAACATGTGCAACATTTCCTGTTGGATTTCTGGCTATGATCCCTTACTTGGTGTCTTAATAAGCCATGCATAGGCCATTCCAAGATTCTAATAAGCCAACTGTTGCTGCATAGTGGGGTGACTGGGAAAGAGAGTTCCAGGATGTGACTTTACCTCACCTCCTTTGCCTTAAGATACATCCTCTAGTCAGAAGTAATACTGCACGGGACACCAGAATTCTCTAAGTCCCTAAATGGCAGTGTCTGTAGAAGCACCGAGTAAGATACAGAGAGAGAAAACTGGAACCCACTGTATGTGTCCATTCCTGTGGGATAAAACATAGTCGTCTTAATGATGTTAAGTCCTGTGTGATCAGCCTACCCCCAGAGGCCACAAAGTCCTGCTGTAGAATAATGCTATAACAGGGTCTTGACCTTGGCCTCTGTCTATCCTGGACTGGGGCACCAGGGACTGTCAGCCAGGTCAGCCTTGAGGAGAGTTGGCCCATTTGTCATAACCACGTATGGATTCATCCCTGCCCACATGGTCATTTGCATGCACATGGACCTATTGAGCAAGTGCTGACACCGTCCACTCAACACTAAGTTACTCCCGCTCAGTAAATGGACTTTAGTGGGTGAATGTATGCAGCATGGATATCACATACTCTGCGCACATCCCAGAGGACCATTCACATAGCTCCCTGTCCCCATTTTATATTTCTATTATTTTCAAGTCCTTGACCATGTGGCTCAACCTGGATCTATGCGGGAATGGAGCTAAGGCTTTCTTTCCCTCTACTAAGTGCACCCCTCCCTCAGGGACACCTCTGAATGGGGAGTAGAGGCAGCACCATCAGCATCTGCCTGGTGTTGGCTCACGGTGACTATCCATGCATTATCCTGGTATTCACTTTCCTTACTCTGTGAGGATGTCACAGAGGATTCCCATGAGCCCATAGATGTGGTGGAGGTAGAGGCAGAAGGAGCAGGTGCCATGGAAGTTTGAGCCACGTGCAAGGCATTCACCTGTGCCCTTGGACCTGCTTGAACCTGATCCCATAACACCTTTTCCATGGACGAAGGATGCTTCTGTGCAACCTAATATCAAGATTTAATAGCACAGACAGCACTTGGGACATGGGATATGACATGCAGTTCAAGTCACCAGGCCCTTCGTGTCCTATGGTCAAGCATTCAGATTCCAAAGGGGATAGTTATCTTCAGAAGGAAACATGTCTTTGATCGAGAACTTTGAGGTTCTGCATTGTGATTATCCCATTTTCTCATAATGTCCTAGAAACTTTTAATAACATTGAGTTTGTTGGTCACATGCCCTGAGGTTCAAAGCAGCTGGGTTTCCAGCCTGGACTTTCTGCAAAGTCATCAAAACTGGCAGTCTTAAGTGTCTTCTGACAAACGTGTAAGAGGACTATATCAAAATGTGCTTTATGTCTTCCACCCACTCCCCAAATTGTAAGGGATGTGTGTCTTTTTTCATGGCAGCAGCACCAGGAAGAGCAAATTATCTCCCAGGTTGGAAGCTACATTGGGTCACGTCCCAGATCTATAGGAATTGCACCAGTAGAAGGAAGGAGAGGCTGGATATTTGCAGTTTATCTCCTGCCCTGTGGCTCATTTGTGTCTTGTTCACTGTGTCCAATGAAATTAACATGTTATGAATGAAGTAAATTAGTATAAAATATAAAAAAGCAGGGGATCAAGGTCCCTTTGGACTATGGGAGAGAACACAAGAGCTAATAAAATCACAAGGCCACAAAGTTAGGGTGAATGCTTGTACCTGAAATATGAATGGAAATCCTTCAGATTATCTCTGCCAACAAATGCAGAAAAGTCCCACTGGTAGATCTTTAAGGAGCCACAGCCAGACCCGCTGCTGCAGCTACCATTGCTACCTTCATGTGCCACAAACTGTCATCACCATCCTGATCCTTTTGCAGTGACCAAATAGGCATGCTAAATGCTTTAATGTTGCCATAAGTCTCAGGCATTCCCCCTGGGATGCATTATTGTTTCTAATTTATTGTTTTGGCAGAGATGATGGTGGCAGTGCCTTTGATTTTTTTCTACCATAGTGGCTCTCGCTGCATGAATCAGGAAGACTCATAGGGGATTTTCCAAGTTACCTATACAATGGTACATTCTGAGACAATCTGAATCACAGAGAATGGGTCGATCTATCCCCTGGCATGGTTCATGGTGCATCCATGTTTACAAATAATTCCTTGGACCCTCCCTTTGATCAGTGTCCTACTCTCCCCGTCAAATGGCCCCAGGTCCCTCTGTGTGGGGGATGTTTCACTATTGACACCCTTCGCCTCATTTCAGGGTCCTTCTCAAACAGACTCAGCCTCTTTTCACTCATAGGAGTCTGGAGACTAAGAGGTCATTGTGGTGACTCATGTTAGATTTCTCCACATGAGAGCAAGAAAATTTCCAGCTTATCAAGTATCACCTTTGTTGACAGAAAAAGCCATTTAGCTTCACCTTAGACCACTGCCTGTGAAGCCACTCTGATGGCCTTTTCACCCTGTGCATCAGGGCACCTTGTCTCTGAATGGTTAGTGTCACTGCTTGGCCACTCCAAGATCTCTTCCCCCCCCCCCACTGAGATCAGTGAACCCAACCCCATTACATCATTTCCCATAAGCATCTTCTGCCTCAGAGGTGAGTCACCATTTGTGGAGTCTCTGCCTCATGGCTGTATTTCCTGTGCAAAGATGCAGGTCAAGATTGCCCAGTTGCTATAGTGACGCCTGGCCTGAGAAGGCTGTGTGCAAAGGCACGGAGCTATCTCAGTCTGGACCTTGAACTCAGGCACCAGCTGCTGGAGATAGAGAATTCTGGGCATGATAAGATAACCACAATGTCTCACAAGTGCCATGACCTGCAAGTCCATCTGCTTTGCAGAAACTTTCCCACAAATAACATGTTGATGATAAAACCTACCTACGAAACGGGTGGTAATAGCTCTGGGTCACTGTTCCTCCATCAGAGGATGGTGTCCCACAAGGTCCCAGATTTCTCCCTGTAAGTGTTTTTCTTTCTTAATCCCCCATCTCCCCTTGCTGGTTTCCAAGGTTGGGGCCATGCCTGTCACGCCAGCCACAGAGCTCTTGAGATCCCCTTCTCCATGTATTTCTTAATCCCCCGCTAGAGGCTGTGGTGAGTTGCAGATGCAGGAATCTGTAGGCAGTCAGCTGTTCCATTCATTCCATCTTTTCAAGCTTGGAACTCTCTCTCTCTCCAGAATGCAAGAGAAGTCCCAGCATTGACTCCAGATATTAATTTACTACCCTAGCAGATTAGGAATGACATTCCCAAGTGCTTGAGCCAACACCTCAAATCCCAAATCCCATGTGAAAGAATTTGGCTCTGTCAAGTCTCCTTCTTCATTAGATTTGTTCTTACACTCATAGAATCCATATCTGCCAGGGTCCAGGTGGAAATCAGGCACCACACACTAATCTTAATATGTAAAACTTATAAAGAATCATTAATTAGTAGAGGGGATTGGCTACTAAAGAGTAAAGAGAATTCTAAAGAAAAGAGGCACATTTTTCAAGAATCAGATAGCTGTGTGGTTTTTGTCCTCTGTACCTTCTCTTCTATTCCATTGGTCTATATGTGTCTGTTTTTATGCCAGTACCATGCTGGTTTTGTTACTATGGCTCTGTCCTATAATTTGGAAACTTGTATTGTGATGCCTCCATCATTGCTCTTTTTGCTCAGGATTGCTTTGGCTATTTTGGATCTTTTCTTCTTCCATATGAATTTTTTAAGATTACTCTTTTCTAGTTCTGTGAAGAATACCATTGATATTCTTTGCTGGGGATTGCATTGAACCTGTAGATTGCTTTTGACAATATGGCACAATAAGGGAAAGGTGAGAGGGAGGGTAAGAGGAGGTATCGGGAGTGAAGTTGATCAAATTGTTACAGGCATGTACAAATATTTCACAATGAAATCCACTATTCTATATAATTAATATACACCAATAGAAAAATGGTAGAGGTAGATGGCAGGTAGAGGATTCCACTTCTACCCTAGGGATGGAAGAGAAGCCCTTTTTCTGCAGCGTTCCTCTAGCACCCTCTCCTGGCAAAGTCTTATACTTACAATGTGAAATACTTGTGAGAAGGGGCTCCAGCTGTATCACAAATGAGGAGATGAAAAGTGGACCTGGAGCTTTGTGGCAATAAATGGATAACTGGCCCCAAACCTCTTTACACATGTTACAGGATTTAGGCTAGCTCAGATTGGTGTCCTATAATCCTCTCAGTGTGTGTCACTCTCCCCAGATCAGGCCTGCTGCTCTTCCTGTGTTGGAACCTCACTCTTGGAGGTATGGGGCAAAGCAAGCCTCCCTTCTGAGGTAGCTGCCCCAGACACCATCCCTGGCAGGATTTTGTGCAGAGTGGGAAGATGTCTTCACTGGCAATCAATGTGCAATCTGCCCAAAGTCCCTGTCCCATGTCTGAGGGCCATGCTCCTTCTCCACCAGTGCATCTATCTTTACACAGTCTGGTGGAAGTTGAATACCCTTAAAAAGTAAACTGAGGCACAGTGCAATTTTAAAGAGTTTATCTGAGCAATCTGTGATTCACAAATTGAACGGCTCTGAACCCAAAGCATTTTGGAAGCTCCATCAAGCTGGCACAAGGAGGAAGCCTCTATAGGTCAGACATAAAAGTAAATCAAGGAAATGTTCGAATGGTTGCAGTTAAACAGTTGTCTTATTTTGTCTGTGCTGTCGGAAAGTCTCTAGTTAAATAAGTTTGTTGACAGCTTCTGATTGGTTGAGCTTCAGTTCTATTTTTTTTCTTTCACATGGGCATTTACGAAAAAACAGGTCAAATTTCACTTGGGTTTGTAAATCAAGCAAGGTTAAGGTCGCACATGAAGCATGACTGGCTACCAGTCATGGATTCTCCGAGCTTTGTACCCATGTTAACTAACTTGAATGACACTGACCTTGCTGTCCAAGACTCAGCAAGTCTTTCTCTCTGGCTCTTGGCTTGGTCTTCAGCCAATCTGCCCTGGGACTACAGAAGTCAAGGGATTCAGTTCAATAAGGCTTTCGAATGTCCACTAGCATCTCCATGTGGACATTGTCTTTTTTCTTTTGCTTCTGTTCCTCAGAAAGCTTTGCTTCCTATGCTCATTCAAGGAAACCAGTTGAATCAACACAGTCACCACTGTTGCCATAGTAACAAAATGCCATGACCACTTCTATTCCTAGTATTTTGTCCTCTGCCTGCACTTTTTTTTTATACTACTACCACTGGGGATAATTTGAGCAATTGTGATGTCACTACAGGCCTTGTCTCACCCATGCTCCATCTTTCTCCATCACAGTGGGAATCTCTGCACTCCTTAGATGTGGCAGCAATCTAATTCCAGAATCCAGCTTTGATGGTCTTTTACCTGATTCCCATGATTGAACTGCTCAAGGTTCCTAAAGGAAATAGATGTCACAAGAACACTGTGAATCTGAGTCAGGTGGAACCTGCACAAAGGCTCTGCATCAGAGGGGTGGATGATAGAATGTCATCTAATACTTCCTTTTCTTCATTGGCATATGTGCCTAGTCCTAGAATGTCATGTAACTCTGCACTTAAAAGGTTAGGAGGCTGGGATGGTGGCTCAGTGGTAGAGGGCTAGCATGTGCGAGGCCCTGGGTTCAATCCTCAGCACCACATAAAAATAAATAAACAAAATAAAGGTATTGCATCCAACTACTTCTAAAAAATAAATATTAAAAAAAGGTTGGAAGTCAATGTGGTTCTTTGCTGTAAATGTTCATGTCACTGCACACTGTGCCTGTTCATGCTGATCTAAGATGGGGCTTCTTAAAAGCATCTGGCAACCATCCTGTGACAGGAGGATGATGCACACAGTAACTCAGTAGTCTTAGGGTTGAACACAAAGCACAGAACTGTCTTTTAATGGAACAATATGGTACTTTTGCTCCTTTCCATAGCTATGATCATAATCTTAAGGGAACTCATTTATTGCCATGTCATACCATAGACCCCACCTAAACCCATCAAGGCAGCTACAAACAGTCCATTTATTGGATTGTTTATAACTGCTTTACAACTATTTTTGCTTGAAAAAAGACCTCAAGGTGCTCAGGTTCCCAGTCCCAATGGGTTCCCCTTTGTACTAAATGGCACAATGGTGCAACATCTCTGCTAAATACAGAATGAAGGGACACCAGTCCCTTAAAGATCCCAAAGTTGTCTGCAACTATTTGGAGGGAGCTGGAGTAACAAAATCTTGGGCTATATCTATAACAGCAGCTGGTACCTCTTTAGCTTTACCCAAATCCACCCATCCCTGAGTACTTAACAGAGAGCCCAGATTGTGCCATTTGGAAGAGGCTCATCCCGGCTCATCCTCTTCCTTGGAGATGTGTGATCAACACTTGAGCTGTTTTTGCTACGTGGGGAAAAGACTCAGATTAACAGTACACTATCTTTAAATTTAATATTCAGACTACTAAATTTCAATTTAACTCCTTGAAGTGCCTCTCCCAGAGATTCATGGTAATGATGATACCTTCCTTTCTCCCACACAGAATGCAGGTGAATGGTAGAGCCAAATAGTATTTATCTCTCTAAGACAACTTTCTCCTGATACTTGTGTTTATGCTTGTCTCCTTGGGCCTGAGGTGGCAACAGCAGAAACAGAGCTGTGGAAACATTGCCGTGCCCACAGGGCTGGGTGGTGGCTTTTCCTTTTCCCTTCCTAGTGACCCAGATCTGGCCCACCCACTCTTCCACCTCTGCCTCCACCACTGTTGCTTCTGCTGTGGGCAATTTATGTCCAAGGGTGTGGACAGACGGAGAGCGCTTGGACTCAACTGTCACTACTGCACCATCACCACCACTGCCAGCTCCCAGTGGGAAGCGAGGGGGGAACAGAGGGTGGAAGCTTGCTTTGGCCCTATGTCCTGCCCAGAGGGTGACTCTGGACAGGACATCTGGGAGATTCCTGCCTGTTTCACCAAACTTGGGTGCAAGTCTTACACCCCACTGCAGGAGTCAGTGAAGGGGGCAAGGAGGAGGGAGGGAATTTGACAAAGCCCCACTTGAAGCTCCAATGATGTCTGAACTGCCATTAGGAGCCACTGCATGAATACTATAATCTTATACCAATCTTTCCTTTCCTATTGTCTATCAATAAACTTTAGTATTCCCCCTAATCCATAAGGTGGGGAATCCCTATACTCACAGGGTATCCCCCCGACATCCATAATAGTCACCACCACCCCACACATGGGGGTTAAAGGTCATCCCAGGAGATTCCCCATACCTGTCTATCTCCTCTTTTCAAAGACCACATCCCCAGTGCCCATGGAAATTTCCCTGGTCTCCTGGCTGGGGTACCAAATGTAATATTCACAGCCAAGTTATCTTAGGGCAGAGGGACAGTTTGCTGAGAGACCATAAAAAGACACCTGGAGACGGGATGAGAGAAAGTTTATTGAGAAATGCTTATGGGGAAGATCCAGTGGCAACGGACTGGTCAGGTGCCAGTCTTTGGTGGCCAGTTGGGTGAGCACTTCCCTCTCCTAGGTGCTCTATTCTGCAGTTGTAACCACGGGGAAAGGGGTATATAAGTTAGGCTGGAAAAGCAGTGGCGTCATCACTCTGCTACTTTGTTTAGCTCCTTATATGACCAACATCCCAAGGAGCATGCTGTCCTGGTGTTTGTGCAAGACAAACACTGCAGATAACACTGGCCAGTCCTATTTGCAACATATGTGAGAAACAGATAGTCAGTGCCCTTCAACATGGTATTTATCTGGTATAACCAGTCCTAGTCCTTTTAATCTATGAAAAGTTCTTATTGAATTTTATTTTTATATAAGATTAAGTGTTTCTACCAATGCAATTCTTATTGTGGCATTTTTCTCTATTAAAAAGAAATATTTTTAGCTTAATTCCCAGAATCACTATCAATTCTAAAGGATCACAAAGGGATTCTTACATCCTGTTATATTTGGGTGCTGAGAGTTGAAGGGGATGGTGACTTTGACTCCTGGATCTGAGGAAAGAGGGGCCAGGGCTGTTACTCTTGGGACAAGGGAGAAAGGGCTGGGGCCTAGACTCCAGGGTCTGAGGTAGGAAGGGTTGAGGGGTTGGACTTACAAGTATGAGGGGGATCAGGAGACTGGGTTCACATATCTGAGAGAGGTGGCAGCTGGTGCAGGGACCATAGGTTCTTAAGCAATGAGAGGGCTGGGGGGTTAGGCATCAGGGACCCAGCATTTGAGGTGGATATTTCACTACCTTTCCCTTAATTTTTCTTCTGGAGGCAGAATCAAAACTAGAGAGGGCTGAATGCGTTGGCACACGCCTGTAATTCTAGCAACTCGGGAGGCTGGTAGCAACCTGTGACCACTAGGTTACTGGTCATGCATATAATTTAAGGATGTACAAAGTGATGCTGAACAGAATGTACCTGTATTCAGCTATCTGGAAGACTATGCAGGAGGATCATGCAATGATACAATCAGAGAAAGAAGCCTAGGCTAAGCAGTGGCTCCTGCACATGGACTGAGGGGACCAAGTTGATTTCCAGTGCCAAGGGCCTCTGGGTGGTGTTGGAGCAAGGGAAAGACTTAAGAATATGAGAGGACATTTTGGTAGGCCATTTGGTTCAGTGGATAAGGATCAAGAGTTTAACCTCCTAGTGTGGCTGGAGAACCAGAGATAATGCACCTCAAAGAGAAGAAAACGAGAAGCAAGGTCACTTGGAAACGCACCCCACACCCTACAGTGCAACGCCTGGGGCGGCCTAAGACCAAACCGACTCTTTTCTGCCAGCTTGTCCACTACTCACCTTCTGCGCATGCACACCTACCGGTTGCCAGGGATTGGCTTCTCTGTGGCCAATGAGGAGCAGAGATTCTCCAGACTCGTCCAATGGAGTTCAGCCAATGCTTTTGCGTCGACCAATGGGACTTCGAATGTCCTGTCAGGCTGAGGCTGGCCCCGCCTTCCGTGTCTCTGGGAGCTGGATTGTGCGAGAAATACCAGCGCCCGCATGTTTGGCGTGGTGAGATTCTGGTGAGGTCATCCTGCAGCCAGCAAGAACTTGCTGCTTTAAAGTCGGGGAAAAGGAGGAAAGGGACTTAGATTCCTGGATCTGGAAGAAAGGGAAGGCCCTGGGCCAGACTCTGAGGTCTGAGAGAGGAGGGCCTGAGGCCCAGACTCCCGGGTCCGAAGAGAGAGGACTGAGTTTTGAGCTCCCAGGTCTGGGGGAGGAGGGCTGGGCCTGGACCGCTGGTCCTGATATAGGAGGCCTGGGCCTGGGCCCCCGGGTCTGAGGGAGGGGGTTGGGCCTGGCCCCCTGGGTCTGAGGGAGGGAGCTGGGCCTGGACCCCCGGGTCTGAGGGAGGGGGCTGGGCTGGACCCTGGGTCTGAGGGAGGAGGACTGGGCTGGACCCCTGGTTCTGGGGGAGGAGGGCTGGGTGGGTCTGAGGGAGGGGGCTGGGCTGGACCCCTGGGTCTGAGGGAGGGGGCTGGGCTGGACCCTGGGTCTGAGGGAGGAGGGCTGGGTGGGTCTGAGGGAGGAGGACTGGGCTGGACCCCTGGTTCTGGGGGAGGAGGGCTAGGCTGGCCCCTGGGCCTGAGGGAGGAGGGCTGGGCCTGAGGGAGGAGGGCTGGGCCTGAGGGAGGAGGGCTGGGCCTGAGGGAGGAGGGCTGGGGGTTGGATTTTTAGGTCTGAGGGGGCGGGGTTATTAGCTCAGACTCCTCCATCTGAGGGAGGATGCTGGGGGCTCTGAATCTTGGATCTTGAGGGAATGAACCACTGCAACCCTAATTCCTGGATCCCCAGGTAAGGTAGGGCTGGTGTCTGAGAATCCTGGGTTCTGATGGAGTTAGGGGCTGAAGGCTGGCATATTAAGTCCTTGAGAAAATACTGATTTAAACTTGACTCTTGAGTCTGAGGGAAAAGGAGTTTTGGAGCCCAGACTCCTAGATCCAGTAGTTTAATGGTATTGAGTTGCCAGATTTCTTAGTTATAGGGAATAGGTGGCTGGGTCTGGGAATTACAGTCACGGAAATTAGGCATAATAAACTTTTCATCTTTCTTAAACTCACAAGTTAGGGACAGACTGACTTCAGAGGTCATAATCTTGTATACCATAAATCTACCCTAAAGCAGTATTTGCCAAAAACCTAGACATTACCTTTTCTACATCAAATCACAGATCTTGATCAGTTCTTCCTAACCTCTCTAAAAGAAGCCATGCAAGCCTACCATTTCCAGGATTTCCTGTTCCTCTTTCTCCTAGGAGTCTCCTCCTTGACCTGTAAGTATGTGGGATGGGGAGAAGGGCCCCTGGGTCACAGAGGATGGATTTATGGTGAAAAGGGAGTCACTTTGAGAAGGGAGAGAAGGGCAAGGATTATCTTCATCTCATTTTCTTTCCAGTGGCCCAACATTTATATTGTCACAAGGGTGTGTATGTGAATATAGAAGATGATCCAGCCCAAACATTTAACTGGACCACAGAGAAAGTTGAGACTTGTGACAATGGAGAACTTTGCCAGGAAAGTGTATTAATGATTACAGCAGGTAAAAAGAGAGTGGAGCAGTTGGTTGGGTGGGAGAGAGGGTTATTTTGCCCATATCACTGCTGTTTCCCCTTCCCCAGGTGAGGCATGAGGCCTGCCATCCATTTTTCTTTCCTCCTCTCTCATCAGGGGACAAGACAGCCGTTTTGGCCACTAAGGGCTGCTTCGCGCAATTGATGGAGGCAATGACATTCGTCCAGCACGCTCCATCTCCTGGTTTGACTGCAGTATCCTATAGTAACTACTGTGAGGATCCACTTTGCAACAGCCGACAAAGCATGGTTGATTTTTCGAAAACACAAAAGACATTAGATGCCCCGGAAGTAGGTGAGATTATATATTTTTTCCTCTTTGTGTTCTTACTTGACCAAGTGGTACATGCACAAAAGTACCTCCCAGTCAAATTAATTTTCTCTAAACAGTTACCTTTATGGGTCTAAGCAATGCTCAGAGTAGAGCTCTAGGACATCGGTGAAGGCTGGAGTGTAAACTGAATTTATATTTATGAAGCAACAAGATGTCTGTTGCTTTTTTTGAGTAGGGTGGTGGTGTTTATTGTCAGTCTAACAATTTTAGTTCCTCATTGCTGCATGATGACAGCCCAATTCCCCAATTCAACCTCAAAGCTTATAATAATCTGACCCTGTCTATCTTTTCACTTCATTTCCCTCTTTCATTTACTGTGTTCTATTTGGGGCTAATATTCAGTCCTCAACAATGGAGGTGGTACTGGCCATTAAAAAGAAAAAAAAAACAGTTCAGCTGTACTTATGCCTACCTACTGAGTATTATCCCTGAAGTTTCTCAGTTTTTCAAGTCCACCAAGCTGGTTCACATCTCTTGAACTTTGTCCTTGCTGTCTTTTTTGTTACCTCCACCAAAACTCCATTTTTACATAGCTAACCTCTGTTCATTCTTCCTCTTAAATCAAGTTTCAGCCCTTTGAAAATATTTACCTAATTTTTTAGGTAGTTAGGTCTTCCTCCATTGCTTTGCCATTATACCTTGAACATAATACCTACTGAGTTGCAGTTAATTACATGTCTCTCTCCCTATAAACAATGATGCTAGAATTGTATCCTTCTCATCTATCTTTAAACCTAAGCACAAAGTTTGGAAGTAATGTGGATGGGGTTCTGACACAAAATCAGCTGGGGAAGGATGGGGAGGCTTTAGTAATGGGCTTGATTAGAGTGGCATAGTCAGGAAAGGCTTTGGGAAAGGAAGGCAGCAAGGAGAGAATCCTTCAGAGGTGGGTGGGATATGTCCCTTAACTCTTCTTCTCTTCCCGCTCTAGAGACCGCCAGTATGACAGCAACCCTCCATTGCCCAACCTGTGTAGCTGTGGGGACCTGTTTAAGTGCTCCTTCTCTGCCTTGTCCCAATGGTACAAATCGATGCTATCAAGGAAAAGTTGAGCTCAGTGGAGGTAAAGTGAAATGAACATCTGATGGTGTCAGAAGCTGGAAAACCAGACATCTGAGTAGATCCTGAGAGGGGCTGGCACTCAGAATTTCAAAGATGAGGGAGGATTGGCTTCTCCTCTGCTTTCCTAAAATATTCCTGTCTCCCCATCCTTTGTTCCATAGGAAGGATGGAATCATCTGTGGAGGTCAAAGGCTGTACAAGTATAATTGGTTGCAGGCTGATGGCCAGAATCTCATCAATCGGACCCATGGCAGTGAAGGAAGTGTGTCCTCATCAGTCTGTCTATCAATCCCGAAAGACTGAAAGTGGAGCCACTTCGCTTCTCGTTTCAGTTTGGTGTTTAGCATTATTACTACCAACACTGCTGCAATCACTTATCTATTTTTCCTGAGAAGGCATTCCTATTCCTGGGTCTCAGGAAACTTTTGACAGTGAGGCTTCTGACTGCTGGTCATCAGTTGAAGGTAGAGATTTGAAGGGGAACAGAGAGAGAGGTTGTGGATATATTTGACATGTCTAATAAAATTTCCATTGTGATTTGTGAATACCTCAAGACTAGAAATGGAATTTTAGTGCTGAAATAAAATTTGTCTTCAACTCATACATTTTCCAAACAGGAAATATGAGGCTTAGAACTGAGGGGTTTTTTTTTTGTTGTTGTTGTTGTTGTTTGTTTGTATTTACAGAGCTATGGAGAGAGTCAAGACATGAACTTAGATATTTTGACCTAAAGTCTGACTTTCCTTTTACTCTAATATGCTAACTTCTCTTGCTGGCTGGACTGTGACTAGCCTCCTCCAGAATCCTTCTAGCATAATCTTACAGCCAAAGTTAGTGGTTTTGTGGTTCTAATATATTCCTAGGAGGGAAGGCAGAAAAGTCAGACTCTAAATTCCCTGATTATAATGATCCCATCTCCTTATGTCCTGTCTGTCTCTGGCCTGCTTTGAAGCATTTTCTCCTTTCTCTGTGGTTTACTTAATGATTCTTCCATAGACCGACAGAACTTGGGAAGAAATTAAGGTTTGGCAGACTATGATGAATGGGGTCCTGGGATTTAGGAGGAAGATATTATTTGGAAAATTCTCATTTGCTTATTTACTTACTACTAAAAAATAAATAAAATATTTTTGGGGGGTACTGGTGGTTGAACTCAGGGGCACTCAACCACTAAGCCACATCCCCAGCCCTATTTTATATTTTATTTAGAGAGGGTCTCACTGAGCTGCTTAACCCCTCACTTTTTGCTGAGACTGCCTTTGAATTCAAGATTCTTCTGCTTCAGCCTCCTGAGCAACTGGGATAATAGGCATGCACCACCATGCTTGGCTAAAAATACATAAACTCTTAACTATAGAAGACTCAAATCATACAGGAGGCATCCAGAGAAAGTAAAATGTGGGGTGGGGGTGGGGACAAAAACTACTAGATAGTTCATAGAGGAAAATGGTTTTCTTTTTTAAAGGTAAACTCAGAGTGACATTTAATATGTCAATAAGTGTTAATAAAAACAAGTAAAAAAAGTGCAAACTCATTTAGATCAAATTTAATGTGAAAACAAATGAGAATTTTTTGTCATCTATTAGCCAGTGTTACTAGATAAATGGTATTCACAGACAAAACATATTTTGTGAAAAGCTTGGAAGAGTCTCTAGACATTCTGGCATTTCAGACAGTTATGTACAGTATTATCAAGTTCAGTTTATATATGCAAATGTTGAGAAATAAGGCAAAACATTTTAAATCAGACTAACCATACAATCAAGCGCAAAACTTGGGAGCAAGAAGAAGATATTATTGAAAAAAGCCAGGGAAGGACATTATCAGAAAGAAGTACAAAACCAGTAATTATTTCACATTAATATAGCATTCTATATTAATTTTGCATTTTTTCAAAGAACTAACTTCAGAGTTTAAAGAGGGAAAAAAAAGATAGTCATTTTTCATCAAGAGCTGCTATATTAGTGAATGCAGAAAGCACACACATTTTTCAAAATTTCAGTCTATGAATTGTTTATTTTTTAAAATATATCTATCATAGTCCAAAGAAGTTTTTACAGTTTATACAAATATTCAGGTCACAAACTCAAGGGCACAAACTTTTTTTTTTGTATTGGGAACTGAACTCAGAAGCACTTTACCACTGAACAACATCTCCAGCCCCCTGCCTTTTTTTTTTTTTTTTTTTTGAGAATGCTTCACTAATTTGCTTAGGGCCTCAACAAGTAGCTGAGGCTGGCCACAAATTTGCAATCCTCTTGAGTTGCGGGGATTTCAGGTGTGCTCCACTGTGCCCGGCCATAACTTTTTAAAACATATAAAATATTTTAATACAGTGTATATTTTAAAATAATTTTTATCACAATCCCACATTCTACCAAATGGAAGATAGAGACTTCATCATTTGAATAAACCCAGTCACATCAGGGTATTATTCTCAGTTATCTCAGATTTAAGTTCAGTTAATTCAGGGCTTTTCCTTCCAGTGTATTCATTCATAGTTTCTTGTTACAGTCCTGATAGGAAGGAGGTGACTGTGTTAGTCTGTTCTTTGTCACCATAACCAAAACACCTGATATAAACAACCTAAAGGAGGAAATATTTACTTTGGCTTAGCTTACAGTTTCAGAGGTTTTGGTCCATGGTGGCCAGGCTTCAAGGCTGAGGGATCATGGCAGAGGAAAGCTGTTCAGCTCACAATATCCAGGAACTGGGGATGGGGGTTGGGGACCAGGGACATGATGTAGTCCCCAGTGACCTACTTCCTCCAACCAAGTCCCACATGCCTATAGTTTTTACTACTTCCTAGTAGTCCATCCAGCTATCAGTCCACTAATAGATCAGAATCTTCATGATCCAATTTCTTCCCAAAAGCCCCACCTCTGAACATTTCTGTACTGGGGACCAAGCCTTCAATACGTGAATCTTTAGAGGACTTCATATCCAAACCATAACGGTAGCTGTCTAGGTTTGTTTCTTCGTGCTCTTCTCATTACTCATGTCCAAGGTGTTACTGAAGCGTGGTACTTGGTTTCTATTCCTGATGAAATGGAATCTGTGGACCTTGACTAGGCATCTATGAGAATCTACATGGGCCCTTTAAGTTCTGCCATCCCTCTCAGGCACTTTCAGAAGACACTCTCTTTCAACTGCTCTCAAGTCCCTTCAGGGAACTTCAGGAATCTGAAGCTGCTGTGACATCCCCATGTAGGTGATGAAAATTCTCCTAAAGGTCTGGAGAAAAGAGAACTTCGTAGGAACTTGTTTCCTCTCAAGGAACTAAGTAAGAGGTAGGGCCTAGATCCCAGAATTTTGTACACACCACTATTGCATTTCTTAAATCTATTGTTTGTGGCAATAGTCACCTTGTACTTGATTGGTAGAGAGAAACTCAAAAATCCCATTTCTTGCAAATCAAAAGTTGGGCCTTTAGAACTATCATCTCTGCCTGCTTTGAACTTCAAGGCTGAATTTTAAGATATTTCTCTCTTTGAACTCCTGAACTTGAGTCATCTCCTCTTACGAGCTGGCGCCTGCCCCTGACCAGAAAGCATTCCAGAAAGCATTTTAAGGTTTTTGAAAACACAAAATATCAGATGTTGTGAGGTGCTTCAAGGGTAGAACCCAGGGAAATGTAGATCACTGAATAACTATGTTAGCAAAGAAGTAACTTATCAAATTAACGACCAACTCCACATGTAAAAAAAAATAGAAAAAGGTGAGCAGATCAAACATAAGCTGAAGAAATGAAAATTTAAAAATCCAAGAGCTGATTAAGAAATCAGAATGAGGAAAAGATAGTATTTTCTAAAAATAGTGCTGCAAGAGCATAAAGTAAGACCCCAATCTCACACCATACACAAAAATTAACTAAAAATGGAAAATAGACCTAAACACAAAAAAACTATATACCTGATAGAAGACAACATAAAAGAAAATCTTCACAAACTTCAGGTAGGCAAAGGGTTCTAATATATCACAATCCCAAAAGTACAATCTACAAATTGACAAACTAGACTTCAAAATTAAAGACTCTTGTTCTGTGAAAGATCCCTTAAAAGGACAAGAAAACAAGGTACAGGTTGGGAGAAAATATTTGCTAATCTCCTATCTGACAAGTACTCATATCTAGAATACAAGAAATCTCAAAAGTCTACATATTCAAAAAATTCCAGTTAGAAAATTAGCAAAAGTTATGAAAAGGCATTTCTTTGAAAAAGCTATACATACACCAAATAAAAACATGGAAAGGCTTCGCCATCCCTAGCCATTAAGATCATGATGAAATAGCACTGCATACCTAAATAGCATTGCGTAACTAAATAGCACTGCATTCCTAAATAGCACTGCAAAATGGACCTCTCCCTCTGATGTGGGAATGTAAAAATAGCACAACCACGGTTGAAAAATAGTTTGGCCATTAATTTAAAAACTAAACATACACCTACCTTACTTCCCAGGACTCACACTGCTGGGCATTTATCCCAGAGAAATGAAGCCATATGCAAATTCTGTACATGATTGTTCAAAGCAGCATTATCTGTAATAGCCCCAAACTGGAATCACCCAAAATGTCTTACCACAGGGGAATGTTAAACAAACTCCACAAAAGAAACGAATTACTGATACAAACAAAAACTTGGATGAATCTCAAAAGCATTATGCTGAATGAAAGAAGTCAGTCTCAAAGATCACACACATATGAGTCCATTCATATACCATTCTTTTTTTCCCCCAAAACATTTATTTTTTAGTTGTAAGTGGACACAATATCTTTATTTATTTTTATATGGTGCTGAGAATCAAACCCAGTGCTTTTCACATACTAGGCAAGCGTTCTTCCTCTGAGCCACAATCCCAGCCCTCATATACCATTCTTGAAATGCAAAATGATAGATTATATTATTTAACTGCACATAACCAAAACATTACCAATTCTACATGTAATCAAAGCAAACATTTTAATGAGCTATTTTACTTTCTTTTTATGTTAAGCATTCAAAATGTGGTGTGTATTTTACACTCATGGTATATCTTAATTTGGATTTCACATTTTAGGAGCTCAATATCCTTATGTAAATAATATACTTAATGGCTACTGTACTGAACAGCAAAGGGCCAAATAATATGAAACATGTAGCTGGGCATGGTGGTGCACCCTTGTAATCCCTGAGGCTCAGAAGGCTGAAGCAGGAGGATACTGAGTTCAAAGGCAGCCTCAGCAAAAACGAGGCACTAAGCAGTTCAGTGAGACCCTGTCTCTAAATAAAATACAAAGTAGGGCTAGGGATGTGGCTCGGTGGTTGAGTGCCCCTGAGTTTAATCCCTAGTACCCCCCCCCAAATATGAAACATGTATTCAAATATATTGCTCATTTTTAATTGTGGCATTGAATTTTGATTATTTTTCATATATTCCAGATGCAAATTATTTTCCAGGTATGTTATTGAAAATTATTTCTTTTACTTTTTATCTTGTCCTTTTATTCTCTTAGTAGTGTCTTTCATAGAGCAGGTGTTTTAAATTTAATAAAGTTCAATTTATCAACTTTATGGATCATATTTTCAGTATTGTAAAAAATCTTTGCCCAAGCCAAGGTCACATTGACATATTTGTTTATTTTTAAACCAATAATATCTCATGACTGTAGCTTTATGCTAAGTCTCAAGATCAGATATTGGGGGTAGGCACAGTGTCACTCACAGCTTGGGAGACTGAGGCAGGAGGATCGCA
Organism: Ictidomys tridecemlineatus; assembly: GCF_052094955.1. Classification (NCBI taxonomy): domain Eukaryota; kingdom Metazoa; phylum Chordata; class Mammalia; order Rodentia; family Sciuridae; genus Ictidomys; species Ictidomys tridecemlineatus. Next base: position 11,800,889 of record NC_135491.1, on the reverse strand, counting down.
AATTTAAGGCTAACTTGGGCAACATAGTAAGACTTTGTCTCAAAAAATTATTTTTTAACTTTTAGAAAGCAGATACTGTTGGTTTTCCAACTTTATTCTTGTTTTGTAAAGTATTCTTACTATTCCAGTTCCTGTGTGTTTCAAATGAATTTTTAGGATCATTTAGTCTCCCTGCTGGGATTTTGATTGGCATTGCATTGAATCTGTGGGTAATTTGAGGAGAACTGACACTTTAACAGCCCCGGATCTTCTTACCCTTGAACACAGTATATTCCCATATATATTTAAATTGTCTTTCAATTTGTTTCAGCATTGCTCTGTAGTTTTCAGTACTCAGTGTTGGCAGGAATATGGAAAAGTTGGACTCATACATAATGGGTGGGATATAAGATGATGTAACCACTTTAAGAAATAGTTTAGCAGTTTTGTAAAAAATTTTTTAAAAACATGTTTTTTACCATATGGCCCAGCTATCCATTCAACTCCTAGGTATCCCCCAAGAGAAATGAAAACCGATTGCATTATGAACATTTTTGTACAAATGTTGTTAACGACTTTATTCCTAATAGCCCCAAACTGTATATGACCCAAATGTTCATCAAGACCTGCGTTTAAAAGGAATAAACATTATTTTCCAGGGTGTCTCCTCATGTTTGCATGTTAGGCAAGAACACTCCTACTGATCCACACCCCACCCTCATTTTCATTTTTAAAATTTTAGTGGAGACCAACATGGCTCCACCTCCTCTGTAAAGGATCACTTTTTCCTATTCCTTTTTTTTTTTCTTTTGCAGAGTTGGGTCTCAAACCCAGGGCCTTATACATGCTTGGCAAATGCTCTACCAGTGAATTCTATCACCTACCCTCAAATTGGACATTTTAGGTAATATATTGTAATTACCCTGGATTTTTTAAAGAACTTAACCTTTATTTTATTTATTTGTTTTTATGTGGTGCTGAGAATTGAACCCAGGGCTTCACTAATGCTAGGGAAGCACTTTACCACTGAGCTATAACCCCAGCCCAATCACCCTTGATTTTTTTTTTTTTTTAAGCAGCAAAGAGGTGTTTATTGCGAGCTAGCTCGGTCCTCCGCATGCACACACAGCAACTGGTGACGCTGAGAGGCCCCTAGCCCAGGGTTTGCAGTATTTTTATACATTTTTTGGAGATGGCAGGGACTTCACATACATCATAGCAAATCATCACACACCACGGGAAAATCAAATAACAACTCTAAAACATGATTAGCACATTCACTGGCGGGAACAAGTTGGGTGGGGGTGATTGGTCAGAACAAAAGGGGTATTGGTTTGAACTGATTGGTTTGAGCCAAGAGGGCTGTACGTGCTGAACTACATGGTTTCCCAATATGTTATCAACCACCATAAACTACTGGGAGGGTCATCTGGCATCCCAGGTATTTCCCTGTTTCATGCTGATTGGTGGCTGCTAGGGGGTTGCTAGGGATCTCTTCCTAGCCTGACTGAGTCAGGGACACCTGGGGCAGCAGATCTCTCCTGTTATTTGTAGATAAACAACTTAGCAGGGTGGGAATGTGCCTAGGAGTGCTCTGTGGGTTTTTCCAAGGACAAAGGTCATGTCCCTTTCTTGGACAGGCTTTGCTCTGAGATAGAGGCTGGTTTTTCATTCCCCCCTTTGTCTGGAAACTTGGGAACCAATCATGGTTTCCTCAGTTGGGGGCCTATTTGGGCAGGCTCTACATCTTGGTAAACAGTAATCCTCAGGGGACAGTCTTTAACTTCCCAAACTTACTTAAAATTGGCCTCCTAGATCCAACCTGACTTGATTTACCTATCTACACTGCCTAACCATTTCTGGCTTTATTTCCCCTAATTTTAGAAACTTTATTGCTGTAAGGAGAAGGGGTGAGAAGGGGCGATGGCCTTTCTGGCTGCTTCAGGCTGAAAAGGGGTGTCGAACATGAGGGGGCTCGATGACAGGGGGGAATCACCCTTGATTTTTACCTCCAACCCAAACCCAGAATTGCTTATGTTGATATTTGTTTGGCCACTTGACTGGATCAATTTTCTAGAGCCTACTATTCTGCAGTATGTGGCTGCTGATATCTGAACTCAGTTGTTCCTTTAAGAATTCTTGTTTTTCTTTTAAACCTGGCTTCAGGAATCCCCTCTGGTTTAGTACAGCTTAGTGGAGAGACAACCGTTGGTTGGTCAGAAGTTGTATTTAAATATCATGAGTCAGTAAAGTTCCCACCATTTGCTTATGGATCTTTGATATGGGAATGGTGTAAGATTATATGTCACTCATTCATCTGTGAATTAATCCACTGGTAGCTGAATAGACTACTCGGAGAAGGTGGAAATTGTAGGCAGATTGGGCATGGTTGGAGGAGGTAGACCTCTGGGAACATGCCCTTGGGGACTGTATCTTGTCATTGGCCGCCTCCTCCTCCTCCTCCTTTCTCTCTCTCCACTCCCTGGCTGTGTTGAGCTGAGCAGCTTTCCTACACCACACCCTTCTGCCATGATATTCTGCCTCACTTCAGGCCCAAAGCAATGGAGCCAGCTGATCATGGACCGAAAGATCTGGAAATGTGAGCCAAAATAAACTTTTCCTTCTGTAAGTTGTTTATGTTTATGTCAGGTATTTAGGCCACAGCAACAAAAAGTAAGAGGAATTTTTTTTTTAATACCTGCACTCGATCCCATAGCCTGGAGCAACGCTCAAGTCAGCAAGAGACATGAACACTGAATTTTTTCTCTTCTAGGGAATAGAACATTCCTGATACTAATCAAAAAGTCTGAGACATCTCCCTAGGGATTAACCTGTACCCATATCACCCCCTATACTGACCTCATGAATTTTCATGATTGGGTTTCTGTCTACCAAAGAGGGATTACCCAGAGTAGAAAGGTATCTTTTGATGCTTCCAAATGCAAGCTTCCTAAAGAGCCCGTATGTGGTACAGATGTTTCAGGCTAATGTGATTTGTGTGGAGAAGATTATTAGCCCTACTGTGTGCAGTGACAGACCACATGCATGATGTTCGTACCATAAGATTATAATGGAGCTGAAAACTCTGGTTGCCTATGACATTGTAGCTGTCATAATGTGACAGCACAATGCATTACTCATGCGTTTATAATGATGCTGGTATAAACAAACCTATCATGCCATCAGTTATATAAAAGGGTTACACAAGAATTATTTATAATACATCATACTTGACAATGAGAATAGATGACTGTATACTTCATACTGTCAGGGTGTACTCCTGTAGGCATTTTTTTTTAACCATATAACAGCATGGTGGACAGGCACCGTGGTGCATCCCTGTAATCCCAGCAATTTAGGAAGCTGAGGCAGGAGGATCCTAAGTTCCAGTCCAGCCTCAGTTGATTAGCCAGACCTTGTCTTAAAATAAAAAATAAAAAGGGCTGAGGATGTAGTTCAGTGGTAGAGCACCCCTGGGCTCAATCCCCAGTATTGAAAAATAGAAAAAGAAAGCAGACTGCTGCATTCTGCGGGCAGCGGCCTGGTCATCTGGCACTCACTGCCTCCCTTGATTGCATTATGTTCTGTTCAGCTGGATCCAGTCTGTGTTTTGCTTGTCGTGGCCTCAGGAACATCAGGCTACACCATACATATGGGTGTGGTTTGGATCCTGAACGTCCACTAGAAGTTCACCTGTTGAAGGCCTGGTCCCCAAGGTGGAGCTCCTGGGAGGTGGTGAAACTTTCAGAGGTGGGGCCTCATAGGAGGTCCTTAGGTCACTGGGGGAGTGCCCGCAAAGAGAACTGTGGAACCTTGTCCCCTTCCTGCTATCTATCCTCTTTGCTTCCTGGCTATGAGGTGAGCTGTCTACCCTGCCATGTATTCCCTGCCGTTGCCATCTGGCACCCTCACCAGAGGCTTAAAGCAATGGGTCTTCCGGATCATGGGTTGGAAGTTCTCAAACTCTGGACAAAAATAAGCCCTTTCTCTTTATAATTTAATACCTCAGGATTTTTTTTTTTTTTTTTTTGCTTCAGGGATAGAAAGCTGATCACACCAACACACACACACACACACACACACACACACACACACACGCTGTGTAACTTTAGGTGTGTAGCAGGCTTCACCATCCAGGCTAGTGTAAGTATACACTGTGATGTTTTCAAGTAAGAAAACCTCCTAATGGCATATTTCTAAGAAGTTATCCCTGTCATTAAGTGACATATGACTGGATATAAATTCATTGAGGTCTATACTTCAGTTTTGTGTTGCTATACCTCAATACTAAAAAGACAAGTTGCGATGTTGTCTTGTGTATTGGTACTCTCAAGCTACCCAGAACCCTGGGATGCAGGTCTGGCTTGGTAGAACTTACAGGGACTGAACTGGGCACAGGTGCTCAGATCCCTTCTCTCACCACCAGGTGGCTCTCTCCCCACCCTCAGCTCTCCACAGCCAAGGCGGGGGGGGGGGGGGGGGGGGGGGGGGGGGGGACCGGCAACATGGAACAGAACCCATTCAGAAATGTCCCTGAAAGAGGAGGGTTGTATGGCTGGGAAATAGCGAGCATGGGGGCCTGGGTGAGAACACTGTGTGATAACGCAGGACTCCCTTTGGAACAGTGTAACCTTAAGGACAAGGGTTCACATCCCATCTCTTCCGTTTATTTCCTGGCTGTGTGGTCTTATGAATGTTTCTTCACCTCTCTGTGTCACAGTGGAAATAATAATAGTACAAACCTTGTAGGGTTATTGTTGTTGTTGTTGTTGTTGTTAGTGTTAGTGTTAAAAAGGTCACTCCTCATGAAGTTCTTAGAACATAGCCTGGGTGTTAGCTTTCCGTTTCTGTGACAAAATGCCTGAGATAGCCAGGCATGGTGGTACATGCCTGTAATCCCAGCTACTTGGGAGGATGAGGCAGGAGGATCACAAGCTTGAAATAAGCTTGAGCAATTTAGTGAGATCCTATCTCAAAATAAAATTAAAAGAGCAGGGGATGTAACTCAGCGATAGAATACTTGCCTAAGCATATGCAAGTCCTTGAGTTCAATTTTCAATACAAAAAAAAGGAAAGAAAGAAAACCTGATGGGTTGGGCCCATGCAGCATGGTAGGTACATCATGGTGGGACCACATGTCAGGGGACGCCTGCTCACCTCACAGCAACCACAAAGCAAAAGAGAAAGGAAGAGACAGTGTCCCCACCCTTTCATGGGCCACCCCCAATTACCCAGCTTCCTTCACTGGGCCCCACCTCCTAACACTCTGCCACCTCCTATAGCCCCAGGGGCTGGTGACCTCCAAGCCTGTATGTATGATGAACCTTTTGAGGACACTGCTAAATCCCAGCAACCAGGCACAGAATAAAAATTCAAAGACTTTCTGAATTTATTTTAGGAGGGGAACTCTCGGGAGCCTATGATGGAAGCCCTGCCCTCCTGTTGCTTCAGGGGCCGGCGGGGTGCAGGAAGCCTGGCTGGGATGGAGGGGAACGTTCTTGCTGGGCTTCTGTGTTCGGGCCCACTCACCACAGCTGGTGCTGCCTAGATCTGTGGCCCAGAGGGCTCCCCAAGTCTCCCCTGGGTACCAAAGCTGGGTGACTCATCATGGTGGAAGGAATACTGGTTCCCCAGAGAGGGCCACATCCTAGCCCAGGACCTGGGATACGTTCCCTTGCAAAAAGGAACCTTGCAGCGTCATTAACGATTTTGAGAGGGGAAATTATTCTGGATTTTCGGGGAGGACCCAGTATAAGGGAGAGAAGGAGGAGTCAGAATCCTGGGAGTGGGTGTGAGAAGTGAAGCTGAAGTCAGAGCTGAGCAGCCAGGAGCCAAGGAACGCAGGGGCTTCTGTAAAGCTGGAAAGGCCGAGAGCAGATCCTCCCCTGGAGCTGCAGAAGGAGCACAGCCCTGGATTCCAGCCGTGGAAGACCCACTTCCAATTTTGGACCTCCAGAACTGTCATATATCAAGTGTGTGTTGTCTCAAGCCACTAAAGTCGGGTGATCTATTACTGCAGCAATAGGGAACTAACGGGCTCAACTTGAAGCCACACCTGGGGACCTTGGTGGTGTTTGCAACCGTGCATCTTCATTTTCTTCATTATTTTTTTTTAAATTTTAGATGTTGATAGGCCTTTATTTTATTCATTTATTTATGTGTGGTGCCATGGATCAAACCCCGTGCCTCACACATGCAAGGCAAGCGATCCACCACTGAGCCACACCCCCAGCCCCGTCCTCCTTGGTTTTTTAAAATACGATCTCGTTTGTTTCAAAATTCAGTAAGTGCATACAAGCGCTTTGGGAAAACATCAGTATTTAGCTGGACATAGGCAAACCCTCTGATCTGGCACTTCCGGTCTGGCCGACGTACCAGCAGACCTACGTCCACCAAGGGACCCCTGCAGGAATGTGTCTCGCTATGCTATCATAATTGCCCAAGCCAACAGCAATCCAAATTCTGCCAACGACAGAATGGGGGAGTAAATGGGGATGGATAGCACACAGCAGCCTGGCTGAGCACCCACGACCACAGCAGCTGCAGGGACCAATCTCCCAGATTAACACTGAGTCAAAGGAGCCAGATAAGCCAGGGGCAGTGGCCCTCACCTGTAATCCCTGCCACTCTGGAGCCTGAGGCAGGAAGAAGGGAAATTCGAAGTCAACCTGGGCAACTTGGCAAGACCCTATCTCAAAAAAATAAAAATAAAAGCCTTGGGGTGTAACTCGGTGGTACAGCATCTACCTCACACACATGAGGTCCGTCCCCAGCACCACAAAAAAACATTTTTATATTTAAAAAAAGGAGCTAGACATACACAGAATATAATTCCAGAGCCAGACACACACAGAATATAATGCCATTTATATGAAGTTCAAAGACATACAAAATTAGGGCTTGGGGGTGTCGCTCAAGTGGTAGAATGCATGCTTAGTTAGCATGTGTGAGGCCCAGGGTTCACCACCACTCCACAATCCCCCAAAGACAAAATTAGTCTATGCTGTTAGGAGCCAGGACAGCCCTCCTCTGGAGAGTGAACATAGGAAGGCTTTGAGGGTGCTGTAGGTCACCACCCCTTTGAGTGTGGGTGCTCGTGATGTAGTGGGGGACTAACCCAGGCCCGAATACTAAAATAAACTAAGGACACTCTCTGCGAAAATTAATGCATGGGAAAGCGAGGGTCCCCCTACCCCAAGGTTTTCAAGGAACCTAATTAGCACCATTCACTCTTACCTTTTGGATCCTAAAGGACTTTCCCTAGGATCTAACTACTTTCCTTTGAAGTGTAAAAGCCCTCAGGGGGTGTTTCCCTTATCATCGCACTTCCTGCTTGAAAACTCTTTCACACAATCACAATCATATATCCTATATATCCTGGTTTTCTTTTCTTTCTTTCTTTCTTTTTTTTTTTTTTTTTTGAAAGCTTGTGCACAACCATGTATTGTTTTACACTAGAAAATTTATGACACTAGATAGCCTGTAAAGGTTGTGAGAATGAGGGAGGGGTGCTCTGAATCTGGAGTGCTGATCTCTGCTGGGCCCCAGCGGGAATTAAAATTTGGTTTCTCCCACTCTGAGTGCCGTTTGTCGATTTTTGCCTGATTCCACAACAATGACACAGGTGTGTTTGGTTGGTGAGGATTCATTGCTGTGTATGCACCCTTTTCTACATGTTATGCTTTAATAATCTTTTTTTTTCATTCTACTAATACAAAAAGACCATGAAAATTCCCCTTCCCTATGCTGTAGGATTTCCAAGAGGCAATCACAACCAACGGCTTCTGAAATCCATCAAGTGAACATACACACAACACACATATATACAAGGACACACGTGCACACACATGCACGCATCACACATAGCAATTGCACACGTGAATGAACAACCATACATGCAAACATGGGTGGCCATGAACACACATCTGTTTATGCACGTACACACAGGTGATGCACATACATGAACACAGGCACACATTCTGTCATTCCTGTTTTTACACTGATGGTTTATACTTTGCTTTACCCACTTTCCATTACAACAGTGGAAATCATTTTGCATTAGGCCCCAGAGTGCCTCCTCTTCTCAGAGCTGCAAAACATTTCATTGTGTCAATGGCCCAATTCCAGTTGGGCTCCTCTAACCTGGTGGGCGCTGTGGACAGACTGTGGGGAGCAAGTCAGCCTTGATAGACTGTGTGGTCTTAGACAGGCTACATAATCCCTGTGCCCCAGGTTCTTCATTTTTTTTTTTTTAAGTTTCCAGTGGACACAACATCTTTATTTGTATGTGGTGCTGTGGATCGAACCCAGCGCTGTGCGCATGCCAGGTGAGCGTGCCACCGCCCGAACCATATCCCCAGCCCCCAGGTTCTTCATTTTTAAAAATGAGCCTTATCCTGGTTAATGTGAGGATTAATGAATTTTATCTTTTTTTTTTTCTTTTTGTACTGGGGATTGAACTCCGAGACACTGGTCTACCAAGCCACATCCCCAGACCTATTTTGTATTTTATTTAGAGATAGGATCTCACTGAGTTGCTTAGTGCCTCGCTGTTGCTGAGGCTGGCTTTGAAGTCGTGATCCTCCTGCCTCAGCCTCTCAAACCGCTGGGATTATAGGCATGAGCCACCGGGCCTGGCTATGAATTGCTATTTAAGTTTACATTCAAATTTTAAATACTGACCAAATGGTTAATTACATTAACAAATCATTGTCTGGTTTTCAGGTCTGATAATGATATTGTGGTTATTTTCTTTTAAGAGTTCTCATCACTTAGAGACACATACGACAAGTTCTTGTTCTTCAGAATGTAGACGCTCTGTTTGGGGTTGATTAATTGGAAAAATAGACAAGAGTGGCTGGGTGATTGGTCCATGGGGTTCTGTCGTGCTCTTCTCCCTACTTTTGTGAAGTTTGAAAATTTCTGTAATACAAAGAGAAGAAAAAAGCAACCCTGTTCTTACCCGCCCCCCTCCACACCACTCCTCCACCTCTTGAGGTTGGGAGTCCTCTGGGATCTCCTTCAAGAACCTATGACTCAAATTCCTCCCTGTCTTTTCAGGCCAACATCCTCAGAGGGGTGTTGGCCTGAAAAGAAAGAAAAGCAGCACAGAGTGGGATTCAGGGGGTTCTGACACCAGGGGAGACACACAGCTCCCTGAAGGGGGACCGTCCCTCCGCTTCAAGAGCCCAGGAACCACCCTGGCAAATGGTCATAACAGTAGGAGCCAATATGTGCTGGATACCCACATGTGTCCCCTCATCGTATGCTCCTATTCACCCTGAGAGGTCATCCACATATAGTGATGCTTGTAGTGACCCCACTTTTACAATGAGGGGAATGAGGCACAGAGTCGAGGCCCAGGGATGCTCACTAGTGCAGAGGGAATACTTGGAACCAAACCGTCTGGCTCCACTCTGAGAGTGGGAGATAAGCAGCTCAAACAGCAAGGAGGGGGTTTTCCTGCAAGTGACAGGCTTGCTCCCCTCATGGCTGGGAAACAGGGACCCCTCAAGACCCAAGCTGTAAGAGGCCCATTGCCTCTTACCAGAAGCACTAAGCCCTGGCAGGAGGTGGGTGGGCCCGGGTGGCTGCCCAGCCCTGTGCCAGGGGATGGGCTGATGATGTTCTTTCTAGCCCCAAGATGGTGACAGGATATTTGTTTCAGATCTGATGGTCAGTGCTGGGGACATCCACAGGGATCCAGTGATGAGCAAGAAGGGCACCAGGGTAACCCTCAGTATTGCAAAAGCCCAATATTTGCTCCAGGGTCTTTACTCTGGGTCAGAACAACATCAGCGAGTGATTGGGAAATACCAGTCTCTCTCACTGTTCAGAGACCAAGGACCAAAACAATTGAGCTCTGATTGGTAAAATGCAGAGAAGTTAATCACCAATCCAATGCGTCTTGAAGAATGATGAATCTTCCAGCTATGGCCTCCACAGGGGGCAATCCAAAGGTTCTCAGTGACAAGTCAGAGGGAGGGTTGAAAGGCACACATCTGCCATTTTGGATTCGTCACAGCAGCTGTGGAAGCCTGGGTGTTATTATAGACTTAGCCTCTCAAAGCCCGTGAACCTTGAGGGCAGGGAGGTCACTCTGGGAGACCAGGAACCAGGGAAAATCCCACACCCAAATTTACTGTAAGATGACAGCTGCAGCCTAGCCCAGCCCCCAGTTCCATGGAGGTACGGGTGTAGGAGAGATGGGAGTTGGCTGGTCCCTGCCTCAGGTCCCCGTGCCAAGTCAGCTGTGTCTAATCCATTGATGACAGCCCAGCTAGTTCACTCTTCTCAGGAAGTTCTAGAACCATCTGTTCTGATGATTTTTACAAGCAGCCAACCTTCTGGGAAACTGGTTTGTGCAAACCACTAGAATCTCCCTCCTCTATAAAATGGAGATAATCACAGTCCCAGCTTCATGGAGCTGTTGGGATGTTTTGGTGGCTTCTGTGCACGAGATGCATGTGACTAGGAGGGAACCTGGGTTTGTGAGGCCCGAGGTCTACACAAGAATGACCAGAAGACATTTTGAAATGAGCTCAAAAGGTCTTGAAATGGTGTCCTCATTTGTATCTTTATTTAAAAACTGATGCTTCATTGAGATAAAGGTCCCAAATTAAGAAAAGCATAAATAGATAAAGAGCTGTGTCATTAAAAAAAAAGAAGAAACTCGAAACATGGCCAGTACTGTGGTGCAGGCGATAATCCCAGAGACTCGGGAAGCTGAGTCGGGAGGGTCACAAGTTGGATAGCAATCAGTGATAGAGCCGCCCTGGGTTCAATCTCCAGTATCACAGGAAAGGGAGAAAGAAGGAAGGAGGGGGGCAGGGAAGAAAGGAAGAGGAGGGAAGGCAAGGGCCAGGCTGAAACAGGTAAGACAGTGCGTAAGAACAAATAGCACTCACCCTCACCAACCGCAAATGTGACACCTCCAGAGCTTCCTGCCAACTTCCTCTGGAGAACCAGCCACACCCAGACGAGAACTGCAGACCAACAGCTTTTTACGGAGCCACCCTCTCCTACTTGTTCCCTTTCCACACAAGCCCCCATCCATCCTGACCTGGGAGGGTCCTTCAAAGAAGTTGCAAGTTGCAAGCACAAGGCCCATAATCCCAGAGACTCAGGAGACCGAGCCGTCTGCCGTCCTCTCCCAAAGCACCTGTGACGCTCCTGCCTGGGAGCAAAGCCCAGACTGTGAGCTGATGGGCAGCAGAGCAGATGCTGGCCCTGATTCTTCACTCCTTCCTCGACCCATCTCCATCACCTTGGAGTTTTGTAGCTTCATGATTCTAGGCTGGCCATGTGACTTGCTTTCACCAACAGAGTGTGACAGAAGGGGCAGTGTGCCCATTTTAAGCCTGGGCACAACTTCTCCATTTGTACCTCTATAAGAACAAGCCCAAGAGAGCTTATCGGAAGATGGAGTACAACCAAAGTTGTGCCAGGGATCACAGCCAAGACCACCTCGGTTAGCTAACAGCTGACCCCCCAGACGTGTGAGCAAGCACAGTGGAGCCCAGAAGAATCATCCAGCCAAGGCCAGTCTAAATTGCCCACCCACAAATTTATGAGCTAAACAAATGCACCCGAGTGCTGGTCTGTTTGTTCCACAGCATAATCGTAGCTAACCGGTACAGAAAGCCTGTAGCTCCCCAGTCCAATCCTGAAGCCAGACTGCTTGGATTTGAAACCCTTCTCGACTCTGTGGGCTGAGCGACTTCACCTACCTGTGTCTTAGATTCCTCATCTGTGGACTGGAATAACAGCACTTCTGACCTGTGGAAGTCACATGGAGTCACTATGTCAACATGGAGTCACTATGTCAAACCCTAACAAAACACAGCAAGGAGGCCATGACAAAGGATCCCTCACACCCTCACCCTGGAACAGGACTTGCCTCAAGAAAGTCACACACGTACCCCCAGGAGGACAACTATCCCGCAGACTCCCAAACAACGAAAACTCCAGGTAAGTCACTTCTGTGAGGACATTGCCTGCAACAGCCCCCGCTCCAGGTAAGCCCCTGACCCAAGACACTCGCCCAGCAGTGGCCGTCCCCACCAACAGGCCAACAGCAACTTCTGCAGTAAGCTGCTGTCACCAGGGCTGTGCCAAAGCAGCTCATGTCGCCTTTTTTTTTTTTAAAGCATGCCCTTGTCCTTGTCCCAGCCTCTCCTGATGTCCCTGTGACTCACATATCTTGGATTGCAATTCCTGCTAGCTCTGCATCAACTCTTTCATATTCTTTCTTTTTTTTCTAAATGAGATCGAACTCATGAGTACTTTACACTGAGCTGCTTCCCCCAATCCTTTTTATTTCTTATTTCGAGATAAGGTCTAGCTGAATTGCTGAGGCTGGACTCAAACTTGTGATCCTCCTGTCTCAGCCTCCCTAGTTGCTGGGATTACAGGTGGGCACCACCATGCCTGGCCCTGAATGATACACTCTTTCTCTGGGGAGTGTCTCCCCCTTGTCTCTCTCTCCCATTATTTTCGTTTGACAAACCCAACAGGATTGTTCAATCACTCATGAACCTAATGTTTATGGGGCTGCTATTGCTCTGTGTGAGGAGGAAGCCAGAGTTCCAGATGCCAAGAGATCTATGACATGACGTCAGGAGTGACAAGTGTTCCAGAGGGACTAAAGGGAGGAAGGGCTGGGGACATGCTGTCTTCACAAGTTGGCCCTCAGAGGGGTGATGTGAAGAGGGGGCAGATGGACAGGGAGAACTCTCCCCTCCGAGGTCACGGCAGGTGCAAAGGCCCCGAGATGGGCGAGAGGTTGGAGTGTATGAGGAACGGGAAGAGGGGGAGGAAGAGGAGGCGTGTGAGAGGCAGGCGCTCTCTGGAGTCTGGGTCTATTGTTGTGACAGTTCAATGAGCTCAAATGTGGAGAGCGCTGCAGAGAGTGCCTGGGTCCCTGTGACTGCCTGGGGTCAGTCTTGTCTTTACTGTTGACATTTTTTGCCCGTGAAATACTGCATCTCCCTGCTCCAGGGCCACGGGTGGGAAATGCTCATGAATGGAAGAGGAGACCCAGGAATCTCGAAAAGAGAAACAATCCCTTTAAAAAAAAATTTTTTTTTCAGTTGTCATTGGTACTTTATTTATTTCTTTTTATGTGGTGCTGATGTTCGAACTCAGGGCCTCACACGTGCTAGGTAAGTGCTCTACTGTTGAGTCACAATCCCAGCCCAACATTCACTTTTATTCTACTTGAGTTGTTATTACTGGAATTTCTACAGCAGGATTGAGTCCAAGTACTATTTATGTGATTTAAAAAAAAAAAATGCAGGGGCTGGGGATATGGCTCAAGCGGTAGCACGCTCGCCTGGCATGCGTGCGGCCCGGGTTCGATCCTCAGCACCACATACCAACAAAGATGTTGTGTCCGCCGAGAACTAAAAAATAAATATTAAAAATTCTCTCTCTCTCTCTCTCTCTCTCTCTCTCTCTCTCTCTCTCTCCTCTCTCACTCTCTCTTTAAAAAAAAATAAAAATAAATAAAAATAAAAATTAAAAAAAATGCAGTTGGGATCAGTGGTGCATGCTTATAATCCCAGCAGCTCAGGAGGCTGAAGCAGGAGATTGTGAGTTCAAAGCCAGCCTCAGCAATTTAGTGAGGCCCTAAGCAACTCAGAAAGACTTAGTCTTTAAATGAAATATAAAAAAAGGTTGGGTGTGGCTCAGTGTTTAAGTGCCCATAGGTCCATTTAATCCCTGGTACAAAAAAAAACCAAAACACACACACACACACACACACACACACACACACGCACACACACACAGAGCTATCCAAAAGCCCATCCACTGTCGAATGGACAAACAAAATGTGGTGTATCCAGAGAGTGGAACATACTGCATCAGGTAGTGACAAGTGTTCCAGAGGGACTAAAGGGAGTCCCTTTAGTAAAAGAAAAGAAAGAAGGCCAAGCTTAATATATGTTAGTTGTAGATAAACGTTGCCAAGCACTCCTGTAATCCCAGAGGCTTGGGAGGCTGAGGCAGGAGGATTGTAAGTTCGAGGCCAACCTCACAACTTAGCAAGGCTCTCAGCAATTTAGCGAGACCCTGTCTCAAAAAAATTAAAAGGGCTGGGGAGGTAGCTCGGTGGTAAAGCACCCCTGGGTTCAGTTCCCTGTACTGAAAGAAGGAAGAAAGAAGTGGTTCGTGTTGAAGGTTCAGGCTGGGGGTGTTTAATAGGATGGCCTGGGAAGACCACAGGGAGAGGCCACCTGAAGGGAGGGAGAAAGAGACTAATCAAGTTAATAGCTATAAATTGCTTCGAACCATCCTGGCACAAAGTACGCAGTGACCGTTAGCTCCACACTCGTAGACAGAGGGAATGGCCCTGAGGTCAAGGGGGAGGCCCACTGGGCTGCCTGCCGAGCTACAGGCGAGGGGCAGCGCCAGGAGTGAAATCAGAGAGGTAGCAGGGGCCAGAGCCCGCGGCTGGGGGTCATGTGAGGGAGCGACGTTCCCCTAAATGAGAAGGAAGCCGCTGGCCGGTTTGAGAAGTGAGCCCTGGTCACCATCGGGCCTGCTGCTGACCACCCTCCTCCCTGCCCTTCTTCAGCTTGAGTCCTCCTGCCCCTCAGGGCCGTGCGTGCCACCTTACCTCCTCCCTGCACAACCTAGGACTTACAAGTCCTTTCACTGGAGATTTCAGTAGCAGGCGGGTGGTGTTCTAGGAAATGGTAGCTTTCAGGTATAGAGGGCCGAGGAGCTGGAGTCACTTAGTCCTGACTTCTGATAACTGTTCCCTGAAAGATGAGCCTGATACAAACCTGCTGTGGCACAAGTCACCCCTTTGTACAATTCCCCGGAGTCCACGTAATGCCGTTGGAAAGAAGGAAACAGAAGTAAGCACGGACTTAGAAAAAAAAAAATAAGAAATCCTACAAAAAAAGTTACTTAAACAGTGGAGGAAAGCGGTTAGACCTCAGGCTTGTCTGCCAGGATTCACATCCTGACTTTGTACCTGGCCCACTGTGGGCTCTGGGAAAGTTTTATTCTCTTCTCCTTTGCAGCCAAGTGGACGTGAGAAGGTGTAGGAGTGTGTGTCCCACATGTGTGTGATGTTTTTCCAGAACTGGATATTTCTATTGTAGGACCCCTTCCCAAGATCCCCAGCATGTATGACATAACCATTTTTAATTGGTTGTTTTGTTTGGTTTGGGTACTGGGGGTTGAACCCAGGGGTGCTCTACCACTGAGCTACAGCAGCCCTTTTTATTTTCTTATTTTGAGACAGGATCTCCCTAAGTTGCCCGGGCTGACCTTGAACTTGTGATCCTCCTGCCTCAGCCTCCTCAGTAAGTGGGATTCCAGGTGTGCACTGCACCTTGCTAGGATGGAACCATTTTTAAAGATGACATTGTTAATGATCATATAAAGACTGAGACTTTCAACTCTCTTTCCAGCTAGCTCCAAAGTCATCCACAAACTCCACCCACTTGACCTCATTCCCAGTAGCTCTTCCTGTCCCTTCGATACTCCAGCAATTAACTTTAACTTCATGCATTCCTTCTATTAGGGACTTTTTATGACTCTAGACTCTGAGAGGGTCCCAGATACTTCCAAGAGCTAACTCACAGTAGGTGTTCATTAAAAGCCTTTAGAATGAATTAAAATGCTTGTTTGTTTTTACGTGCATACTGCTGAATAAAAAGTTGACAACCTGAATATCTAATCCTCCAATTCTCTTTGAAACTTGCCGGTTCACAGGTTCACAAGCTCCGAACTGTGTTACAGGACAAAGTCCCAGTGGCAAAGTTCTCTCCAGAACGGGTCCTGACCTATTTCCCCAAACTTTTTTCCCTAATCCCTCCCACCCAGTTCCCTGTTCTCTTAGGTTTCTGTACGTGCTACTTGTCTTTTAAGACCCCTGCTCCTGCATCACTTCTCCAAAAAGACGTCCTGCAAACCCAAGCAGAGCCATCTGTCAGCGTCTCTCTCTGCAGCAGGATCCAGCTGCAAATGCTCAGCTGACAATGCTCCTCCAAGCCACCAGAGGGAGCTCTCTAAACGCCAACCAGGCTTGGTGACTCCCCAGACTCCCAGGTGCTTTTAGGATTAACAGGACAACTGGGTGGGACCCTTGTCCCTTCAGAAACTTGGCACTGTCCCTGTAGCCTCTCCAGGGCTCTGTTTCTGCACAGGACACTCAGGTAGATTAAGGAGATTCTGTCCCACAAAGCACTGGAACAGCTGTTGGACTCTTAGGAGGTTCTCAGACCCTGTTAGCTGCTGTGACACTCAGGCGCTCAGCAGGAAACAGACAGCCAACAGAAACTGAGTAATTGGGGGGAGTTTTAATAGACTATTTATCAGGGTGGAGGCAATGGGTAGGGAACCTACAAAGGGTGGTGTGGCAGCACCAAGGTAGGAGCTCTTACCACACCAGACCAGAAGGGCAACCATTACCAGAACCCAGGTGTGTGAGGACAGGATCTCCGGGAAGTATCTGTGGCCTTCTGTGGGAAGACACAGCCAGCCCAAGGCCACCCACTTAAGGGAGGGAGCTGTGGAAATAAGTGCCCACCCTCCAGTCTCTCAACAGAGTTCCCTGGTGGTCAAACCAGACAGGAAACTAGAGGTCAAGAAAGCCCAAATGTAGTGCATACTGATGAGCCTTCCAAGGTACAATCACACTCCCAAGAGATGGTGGGGGAGGAGGAGGGTGAACCCGAAGAAGCAATTAAAAAATAATCAGCCAGGCACGGTGACACACACCAGTCATCACAGCAACTCGGGAGGCTGAGGCAGGAGGATCTCAAGTTCGGGGACTTGAGATCGGCAACTTAAGGAACCCCCAAGCAACTTAGTGAGACCCTGTCTCAAAATAAAACATAAAAAGGGCTGGGGATGTAGCTCAGTGGTATAGCATCCCTGGGGTCAATCACTCAAATGTTTGGTGAGGGTGTTGAGTCAGTCAAGAAATTTGGAAAGGATTGGTCAGAAGAGTCAAGAAAAAACGAATTTCTCTGGAGTTTCTCATAGAAACCACAACCACTTCCTTGCAGCCTAGGGCTGCCACGGAGGAGTAAATTATGCCAACAGTCAAGTCTCAGTTCTGGAGGAAGCCTGTCAGGAGAAAAGTGCAGAGAGGAGAGGGAAAGACAGCACCCTTGCTTCTCAGAAATCTGTGATAAATCAATCAGTTAACATCTGAACTCAAAATCTGTTATTCATTCAACAGTCAGCTGGTGAGATTGTCCTCTGTGCCCAACCCAGAGCTGTGTGCTGCTGCCAACCCAACCCCAGCCCTGTCCTCAGGGACTCAAAGTCCAGTGGCAAAGGCAGGTTCATTCCATAGAAACCCATAATCTCAAGTGGGTCAGACCAATTATGGGGCAAACCCCATGGAAGGAAGCTGACCTGGACTGGTATTCAGGGAAGGCTGCCTGGTGGAGAGGGTATCCAAGCCAAAGTTGGAAGGAGTATGTGTCAACCAGACAGAAGGGGGGCGGGGAGAACAAGGGAAAAACCTAAGGAACAACAAACCCATGCAAAGCCCTGCAAGTGAGCAGATGCTTACAGTAAACCAAAACGTCAGAGCAACTGGAATATAAATGTAAATAAAAGGTAGGGAGAGGCTAAAGATAAGCATAGTCAGCAGAGTGAGGAAAGGACAGGTCCTAGACAGCCTTCTGAACCCTGGTAGAGCATTGGGATTTTATCCTGAGAGGATTAGGGAGTCATTAAAAAGAACACAGGCAGTGGAGGGTTTGACCAGATTTGCTGCTGATTCCAACTGCAGAAAAAGTGAAGGTTAGCATAGGCTGAGTTATGCTGCTATGACAAACAGCTCCAGAATTCAGTGGCTTAAAACATCAAAGGTTTATTCTCTGCTTGTGTGACATTTGCTATGGACCTCTAAGGACGGATTCATCCTCCTTTTCTCCCTCCCTCCCTTCCTTCCTTCCTTTCTTTATTTTTTTTATGCTGGGGATGGAACCCAGGGCACGCTAGGTAAGCATCTACTGCTGAGCTACAATCCCAGCCCGGGGACTCTTTTCTACCATGTCCTCACTCTAGGTCCCTGACTAACAAAAGCTCCACCATTTGGAAAGTTGTCATCATGTCAAAGAGGGCGAGGAACACCAAGCATCTCACACACTAGCTCTTCAACGCTTCCACCCGGAAGCAATACTTGTCACTGCCGCTCTTACTCATTGGTCGTGGTAAGCCACCTGGCCATGCATTTCTTCAAGGCCTGGGAAAGAGGGACCCCTCTCTATGCCCAGAGGTCCAGGAGCACAGGAAACTGCTGAACAGGAGCAAGGATGTGACGGTGGAAGTGGCGAGAACAGGGGCAAACAGGAGAAGGGTGGCCTGGCTCCGGTGGTAGAAATGAATAGGTTTGCAAAACATTTAGGAATTGTACAAAAATCCCTTCAGAGGGTGGGTGTAGACACAGACATGGTAACTAATTAATACGTCCTCACGACCACCCTGTGAAGCGGGGACCGGTATTGCTTCCATGTTACAGATGAGGAAACCGAGGCAGGGAAAGTGGGACTCACCCAAAGTCATGAGCTCTTGGAGGAATCTGCGCCCAGCCAACCAGGCTACCCGCACAGAGAAGAGAGACTGTGCGCTTTGGTGAGCACGAGGCCAGGGGGTCTGCTATCTGTCCCACCAGAGGCCTCAGTGGAGAGAAAGCTCTTGAGAATGCTGAGGGAGAATCCCACCGCTGTTTCCAAGTAAGAGGGCGTGGCTGGGAGTGAAGAGATGGGGGCAGATCCTGTCTCCAAGGAGCTGGAAAAATCCCCTGGCACATGGGGCTGCAGACTCTCTTGTTGCATTTATTTCTGTTTGTTTACAGCACTAGGTATGGAATGAGGGGGTCTCTACCTTTATTTTTTTTGAGACAGGGTCTCACTAAGTTGCCCAGGCTGACCTTGAACTTTCAATCCTCCTGCCTCAGCCTCCCGTGTCGCTGGGATTACAGGCATGGGCCACCCTGACCAGTGCTTCAGAATTCTTTACCTTTGTGTGAAGCAGAAAGTTGGAGCAAGCTCCAGGTGATGTCCCCGACCACCAGGGGGTGTGTAGGAGGCCCTCTCCCACAGGGGTCTCCAGTGTTCTCCTCTGGAAGGGGAGAGCAGCCTCTCATTTAGTGACCCTCCTTTCCAAAGGGGGAAGCTGAGGTTCAGAGAAGGCATGTGACCTGGCCAAGACTGCACAGAGAAGAAGGGTGGGAGATATTCATCAGAAGGGGACTGGACATTCGGACAGTGGCCCCTCCATCCCATGGTCACTTAATTTCTTTTCCAGAGGCAAAGGTGTTTATTACCTGGTGGATATTTATTGATATTTTAAGGCACATACAGCATTTATACAAAGATCATCTTTTTACATAAGGGTAGCAGACCATTCTGCATACATTTTAAAAACAGGCTTCAAGATCTTTCCAGATTAACACAGAGATGTGTCCTTTTGCCGGGTGGGGAGGGGAGTACTGGGAATTGAACTCAGGGGCACTCGACCACTGAGCCACATCCCCACCCTATTTTGCATTTGACTTAGAAACAGGGTCTCACTGAGTTACTGAGAGCCTCAATTTGCTGAGGCTGGTTTTGAACTCTCAATCCTCCTGCCTCAGCCTTCTGAGCTGCTGGGATTGCAGGCCTGCGTCACTGCGCCTGGCTTTGTCTTTTTATTTATTTGATTTTATGCTCATAAAGCATCACACTATCTAAATGTACCATCTTTAAATTATCCAGTCATTTTCTGATGAATATCTAGCTTCTTCTAGTTTTGTCGGGGGGGGGGGGGGGGGGGTTGTTTTTGTTTTGGTGCTTGGGGATTGAAACGGTCCTAGGTTTGCTTCTTTCTTTAATGCAATGTAAAGAAAAATGGTTTGTGCATTATAATGGGATTCCTAGGTCACCCCATGGCACAAAGACAGAGGATGGAGGGACTTCTTCTTCTTCTCCTTCTCCCCCTCCCCACCCCTCCCCCTCCCCCTCCCCCTCCTTCTTCTTCTTCCTGAATTAAAAGAGAGAGTATGTTCGCTCTAAATGCCACTCCAACATCTAAGGCACAGAGAAAATGGCTATCAGTGAATGTGCCAGAGAAAATTTGAATTTGAATTGCTATGTTGCTATATTTAATTGCTATAATTGCTCGCAAAGATAAAGGGGGAAAATAGGGGTAAACAGGACCAAAATACTATTTGGAGAATGTAGAGATCTGCGGGTCACAGGGATGACACATCCCTGCAAGCTGCCAGCTTCACAGTTGAAAAGAATTGAACGTCCCTTAAAATAATCCCAGGGAAAAAGTGATCGACCTCTGTCATTTCAAAAGACATTTCCAAATTTCCCCCTGTGTAACAGGCGGATGGCCCAATCGCAAAAAGGACCTTTTGTTCTCTGTATTTTTAAAATTGTTTCACAGCAAGAAGATATTTGTATATCACTTATAGAAATAAAATATAGCCAGGCATGGTGGTGCACGCCTGTAATCCCAGTGACAGGGGAGGCTGAGGCAGGAGGGTCACAAGTTCAAGGACAGCCTCAGCGACGTAGTAAGACCCTGTCTCAAAATAAAAATAAAAAGGGCTGGGATGTGGCTCGGCGGTGGAGTGCTTGCCTAGCATGAGTGAGGTCCTGAACCCAGGACTTCAAAAGATACAATAAAACAGAGCCCTTCATTAAAAGTACACACCTGGGAAGAACAGAAACCAGGAAGGCTCCTTTAAGCAAACTCACCCTGTCATTGTCCCCAGCAAGCCCTGCCTGATGTTAAAATCCATTTCTCACACGTGGACCGCAAAGCCGAAACCTTGGGGAAAAAACAAACCCTGGGCAGAGGTCTTGTCATTTTCCCATGGTGGCTTTTCACCTGACTCTATTCTCCTGCTCTTTGTTTCCTTCCCCTCTCTCTCTTCCTCTTCTTTCTCTAGCCTCTGTTTTGGCAATCCCGAGGTTGAACAGCTAGGAAAAGTTGGAGCTGGCTTAGGGTTTTAGCCTGACCTCATAACACCCTACAAAGGGAATGTTATTGCTCCAACATTTGACAGATTGGGAAACTGAGGCTCAAGGAAAATAAATGGCAGATACCAAAAAACACAGACTAGTTCCCAAGAACTGTCTTGCCTCGTCGTGGAGAAATGGTATCAGTGCTTGGATCCCAAATTGGGAACCACCATTTGTTCATGGAACCCAGTTATGAGAGGACGCACTCCAGTTTTATCAACGTGTAATTGTCCATCAAAACAGCACCATTCACCTGCTGCAGGGGTGCACGCCTGTAATCCCAGAGGCTCAGGAGGCTGAGGCAGGAGGATCATGAGTTCAAAATCAGCCTCGGTAAAAGTGAGACCCTAAGCAACTCAGTGAGATCCTTTCTGTAAATAAAATACAAAATAGGGCAGGGGATGTGGCTCAGTGGTCAAGGGCCCCTGAGTTCAATCTCATGTACAAAAAAAAACAAACCAACTGCAAAGTTTAATGTGTTGGCCACAAGCCATGTGTGGCTCTTTAAGTTAATTGAAATTGAATGAAATTAAAACCTCAGTGTCCCACATCCACCCACTTCAAGTGCTCAACACCTGCATGTTGCCTGGCCACGTTGTACAGCACAGACTCCCGGACACTCGCATCATGGCACAAATGTCTACCATGGAGCTCAAGCTAAAGGTTGCAAAGACCCAGAAATTATTCTTTCCAAAGGAAGGGCTGTCAAAAGATCCTTTCCAAAGATCGAAACTAGAATAAGCAAGGTATCCATCAGAAGGGGACTGCATAATTTAATGATGGTACATTCATGAGGGCCTCACTTTTGCTGAGGCTGGCTTTGAACTCATGATCCTCCTGCCTCAGCCTCCTGAGCTGCTGGGATTACAGGCGTGCACCACCAAGTCTGGCCATATGCCTCTTATTCTTTCCTGGACTCTCTGCCTCTGACCTATCCTTAGCATAAATCCAGGTGTCAGTTGGCTGTGATCCTAATGGCTTTGATGAAGGTCATTATCTCAGTGGTTAGAGTCAGCGTGGTGTTTAGACTGGGATCAGTGTCTCTCCTTGTGCCATGACACATGGGTAATGTGAAAGTGTGATGTTTATGAGCATCAAAAAAAAAAAAGACATGTATCTATTAATCTAGAAAGATCTTGAAGATAATGCCGTTTAAAAAGGTAATATGCAGAATGGTATGTTCCCATTATGTGAAAAGCCCCAGGTCTCTCTGATGGGCTAACTACTCTATCCGCTGTGTTTTTTTTTTTTAATTTGTTCTGGTTAGCCATACATGACAGCAGAGTGCATTTTGGTTCACATACACAATGGCAGCACGACTTTTCATTTCTCTGGTTGTACACCATGTAAGTCACACCACACGTGCAGTCATGCGCCCACTGGGTTTTTAAAATGATTTTTGTCATATTTCTCACATAGCTCACTCATCAGGAAGGGAAAATCCCATTAGCACAGACCCCAACTGGAGTTTGGGTCCTTGGTCCCCATGTTGTAAACTCGGTGGCTTGAACCCCAGATCTTGCTGCTGTGTGAACCACGTGATACAACAGGTGCGTTATGAGTGCAAAAAGCAGAAGACACAGGGCTCAGGAAGAGCAGCAGCTACGAACTACTAAATGCCCTGCCCAGCCAGGGTGTGAAGGCCCACCCTCCACCAGCCTCCTGCTACCCTAGGAACCCCGTGTGATGGCACAGATGAGACACCTGGGCTCACACAAGTGAAGGCACCCGCCCAGTCCACACAGGTAATAAGTATAGACGATGAACGTGGACCTGTCCCACCCCAAAGGACACGTTTGCTTCTTCCTGGGATTTACCTGTTCTAAGGAAAGTCACTGATCCCAGCTGCCTCTGCCCACTGGGATGTTTAAAATGACATGCATCAAAGCCATTAGGATCACAGTGAGCTGACACCTGGATTTATGCTAATGATAGGTCAGAGGCGGAGAGTCCAGGAAAGAATAAGAGGCATGTGACCAGGCACAGTGGTGCACTCCTGTAATCCCAGGAGCTCAGGAGGCTGAGGCAGGAAGATCGTGAGTTCAAAGCCAGCCCCAGCAGAAGTGAGGCCATAGGCAACTCAAGTGAGGCCCTGTCTGTAAATAAAATACAAAATGGGGCTGGGGATGTGGCTCAGTTGTTGAGTGCCCCCAAGTTCAATCCCTGATACCCTTCACCTGCCCCCCAAAAAAACTGATGGAAAATAACATGCAAATATTGTTTTATAAGAATTCAGAGTTTCCAGTGATAAGGGTACAATGTCCGGGCTGGGGATGTGGCTCAAGCGGTAGCGCGCTCGCCTGGCATGCATGCGGCCCCGGTTAGATCCTCAGTACCACATACAAACAAAGATGTTGTGTCCGCCGAGAACTAAAAAAATAAATAAATATTAAAAATTCTCTCTCTTTCTCTCTCTGTCTCTCTCTCTCTCTCTCTCTCCTCTCTCACTCTCTCTTTAAAAAAAAAAAGGGTACAATGTCTGCATAGTTCCTGGCATGTGCAAACAATGACTGTTTTTAAAAAATGGAATGAGGGGCTGGGTTGTTGCTCAGTGGTAAAGCGGCTGTCTCGCACCTGTGAGGCACTGGGTTTGGTCCTAAGCACCACATAAAAATAAATAAAATAAAAGTTTTGTGTCCATTGACAACTAAAAAAATTTTTTTAATGGAAGGAGCACGTAGTAGGCAAATATCTACTCTCTATAAGTTGCAGGAGACACAAAGACAAAATAGATAACACTTGTCTAGTGCAAGTGCCCGAAAATCCGGCTACTCAGGAAAATGACTTGAGCCCAGGAGGTCAAGGCCATTCTAGATGACATAGCAAGGTCCTGTCCCTTAAAAAAATAATAATATCAGCACTTACTGAGCACTTCCAAGATGCCAAGCTGTCCTGTTTTATATGTAAATATACTCATTTTAATCCTCACAAGGACTCTAAGAGGTAGGTGTATCACCACTCTTTATTTCTGGTAAATTTTCATCATGTGTTCTTTCTTTTAAATTTTTTTCTTTTTCTGTTACTAGGGATTGAACCCATGGTCATTTACACTGAGTCACATCCCCATCCCTTTTTTGTAATTAATTTTTTAAATTTATATGTGACAGCGGGATGCGTTACAATTCTTATTACACATATAGAGCACAATTTTTCATATCTCGGGTTGTATACAAAGTATATTCACACCAATTCGTGCCTTCATACATGTACTTTGGATAACAATGTCGATCACATTCCACCATCCTTTCTAACCCCATGCCCCCACCCCTTTTTTATGTTTTATTTTATTTTATTGGTCCCAGGAGTGAACCCAGGGGCACTTAACCACCGAGACACATCCATTTTTTACTTGGACACAGGGTCTCATTAAGTTGCTTAGGGCCTCGCTAAATTGCTGAGGCTGGCCTCGAACTTACAACCTCCTGCCTGGGCCTTCTGAGTCACTGGGATTACAGGCATGTGCCATCGCCCCAGCAACACTGGTGTTTTTGAGAGCAGAGATCAGTTATTTTGCAGAATGCCCCTCAGCTGGGGCTTGTCTGATGTTTCCGCATGATTAGAATCAGGTTGTGCATGTTTTGCCAAATACCACGGAAGTGAGGCTGTGGCCTTGCTCAGTGCGGCCTATCAGGAGGCACATGATGTCTGTTTGTCCTGTGACTCGTGATGTTAGCTTTGATCACTTGGTTAAAGTGGTATCTGCCAGAGTTTTCCTTTTATGTCACTATTTCCCTCTGAGGAATTAATTAGTATCTTGTGGAGAGAGAAACCGAGGACATATCCCACGACTCCTCAGATTTGCACCCCCTGATCTTAGCATCTGTTACTGATTCTTAACTGAATCGGTGGTTGTTATGAGGAGATGCCCAGCATGTTCTGATTCCATCTTTCCTTCTACTTTCATTAGTGGACTTTTGACCACAAGGAAAAACTTTTCTTCTTTCTTGATTATTTGTATCAATGTGAACTCATATGTAGCCGTATGGATTCCTGTTTATTTCAGTATGAACTCATGTTTATCAGTAAGGGTTATTATTTATTCAATGGGTTATAATCCTTTTTAAAATTTTCTTCCTTTTTTTTAACACAGTACCTTTATTTTTATGTGGTGCTGAGGATCGAACCCGGGCCCTGCCCATGCTAGGCGAGTGCTCTACTGCTGAGCCACAATCCCAGCCCAATAATCCTTTACTATTATGACTTAATTTAATTCTCAACTTGTCCCACAATTGGTCACAGGCAGCCTCTTCAAGATGTGATCCTGCCTTGCCCAGTGGCCTGTGCCTGTAATCCCAGCGCACCAGGCCACTGGGCAAGGCAGGATCACATCTTGAAGAGGCTGCCTGTGACCATTTAGTAAGGACAAGTTGCAGAAATAAATTAAGTCATAATAGTAAAAGGATTATTGAGGATGGGATTGTGGCTCAGCAGTAGAGCGTTTGCCTAGCATGTGCAAAACCCGGGTTTCTAATCCCCAGTACTGGAAAAAAAAAAAAAAAAAGCATTGAACAAATGAATGAACTATCTGTCAAATCTCTCAGATCCTAACTTTCCTCCTTTCCAACCTGAAATTCCACTCACTCATAATCTCTCTTTGAATATACTCTCAACTTCCCGACTTTGTTTAGATGATCTGGCAAGATCCAACATCTTACTCAGTCACTGCCTGTCCCCAAATAAGTGACCAAAGCGGAAAAAAAAATCACACAACTCTACTGTCTTTTTGTTGCTGTGGTTAAAAGACCTGACAAGAACAATTTGGGGGGGAGGAAAAGTTTATTTAGAGGCTCACATTTTCAGAGGACTCAGTCCATAGACAGCTGACAGAGTTTGGATGACGAAAACAGCTGTAAGGTATCAAGAGAAACCCCAGAAAGAAAAGATGCAGAAAGGAAGAACCCCAAATCCTTCTGATAAATGCTGCCCACATCTCCACCTGACCCCCGAACTACGCATGTGCAGCTCAGACTGTAGCCAACCCGGCTAATGCCACAAAAGTCGAAGAATTTCAGGGACCGTACCACTGAGGAAATCCGCCAAGTTAGAAGGAATGTCGGGGGGACACCAGAACCCTCTCAGTGGCCAAAGCTGGAACAACTGAGCCACAAAATACATATAAAGTAGTCCTGGATTATAATTCCAAGTATGAAGTGAAAACCTAGGATTCCATGTGGGTTGATAAAAATATAAACAGAGAACAGAAGAATCTCTTATGCAGAAAAATTCCAAAAATACAATGTAGACACTGCCTGGAAGGAGAGGAGCATAACTCCCCAGTCTGCAAGTGTGGGCTGTGTGGAGCAACTTGCTTCCAAAAGAACAACGGGGAAATTCTAGGGATGGAATAATGACCTAAGTGGAAAGATCCAGAAGCTCCTCCCCAGCCAGGTCAAGGCCAGCATCTACAGTGGAACGTCCTGTAGACAGTGTCCCCTCTGGTGTGAGAGAAGAAAGGAAGAACCACTTCTGTGTACCACGTCACGGGGAGTGAATGAAGTGTGACACAATAGATTCTACAAAGTTCTAAAGATTTAGATAATGTGCCCTATCCCCTAACCCTTTAGTTTTGTCAAAGATGTTTCAAAGTGGTCCAGATTGGAAAGCATTTCCATCCAGTGGTGGTGGAATGATTGAATATCTGTATGGAAAGAAAGATGAATCTCCACCTCTTCATCACACCATGAATTAATTTAAATGAATCATAGACCTCAATATAAAAGCTGAAAACATAAAGGTTCTAGAAAAAACTTAGGTGAGTAGCTTCATGATGTGGGAGTAAGCAAATTTTTCTCCTTTTTAGCATGTCATCAAATGATTTAATGTGTCATTCATTTAAACCTCACAGCAACCTTAGGGACGAGGTGGGGTTATGTGCAATAGTGACGTCA
The DNA here is from genome assembly GCF_052094955.1 of Ictidomys tridecemlineatus. Taxonomy (NCBI): domain Eukaryota; kingdom Metazoa; phylum Chordata; class Mammalia; order Rodentia; family Sciuridae; genus Ictidomys; species Ictidomys tridecemlineatus. The sequence continues at coordinate 11,774,032 of NC_135491.1, read as the reverse complement.
TGTATGGAGAACAGGTGGATCCAGTGGGTTGCTTCCTTCTCTCTGTGAACCTCTCAGGATGTGAAATTAAGACACCATTAAGGATTCACAACTGGTTGATTATTGACTAATCTTTATTTATTTATTTATTTGTACTGGGGATTGAACCCAGGGGTACTTAACCACTAAGCCACATCCCAAGCCCTTTTATTTAGAGACAGGGTCTCACTAAGTTGCTTAGGTCTTTCCTAAATTGCTGAGGCTGGCTTTGAACTTTCAATCCTCCTGCTTCAGCCTCCCAAGCGGCTGAGATTACAGGTGTGCCCCACCACACCTGGCGGTTACCAGCTAATTCTAAACCTAGGATATGAAGTGGTAACTGTGTGTCGAGAAAGTTGCTCTGGAACTATAGCATGAAGCCAAGCCAGGAAAGCCATCACCATTTATGAAAACTTGACAATCATGTGTCATCAATATTTCAGACTTCTGCTCCTCAAAAGACATAATTACATAAACTAATAGGCTCAGCCAGGTGCAGTGGCACATGCTGTAATCTCATTAATCCAGGAGGCCGAGGCAGGGGGATTACAAATTCAAAGCCAGCCAGGGCAATTTAGTGAGACTCGGCCTCGAAAGAAAAAAATATATATTTAAAAGGGCTGAGGGCATAACTCAGTGTTAAAACACATCTGGGTTCAATATTTAGTAACACACACACACACACACACACACACACACACACACACACACACGCAGTAAAAAAGAAAAGGAATAGACTCACCACAGACTGGGAGAAGATATGTAGCCGGGTACAGTGGTGCACACCTGTAATCCCAGCGGCGCAGGAGGCTGAGGCAGGAGAATGGTGAGTTCAAAGCCAGCCAGGCCCTGAGCAACTCAGAAAATCCCTGTCCTTAAGTAAAATACCAAACAGGGCTGGGGCTCTGGACTGTAGCTCCGTGGTGGAGCACTTGCCTAGCACGTATGAAGCCCTGGGTTCCATCCTCAGCACCACATAAAAATAATAAATAAAATAAAGCTAATATGTCCATCTACAACTAAAAATATTTATTTTTTAAGGGGCTGGGGATGTGGCTCAGCGGTTAAGTGCCCCAGGTTCAATCACCAGTACAAACAACAACAACAACAACAACAACAACACATATGTATACACACACACACGCGTGTGTGTGTGTATGTGTGTATGTGCAATACACAGTTTTTGTAAAGACCAGTATCCAGAATACAATGCTTTAAAAATGCATTCTACATCTCCTACAATTTACAAATAAAAATACAAACTATCCAATAAAAAGGGTCAAAAAAAAAAAAAAAAACCAGTGGCAAATACCTGTAATCTCAGTGATCCAAGAGACTGAGGCAGGAGGATTCCAAGTTTGAGGCCAGCCTGGTCAACTTAGGGAGATCCTATCTCAAAGTTAAAAAAAAAAAAATGAGGATGTAGCTTAGTGGTAAAGCACCTGTTTTCAATCCTCGGTACCCCCAACATGGTCAAAAGAGAACAAATATTCCATAAACTAAGCATGCAAATATGCAATACACAATTGAAAAACTCCTATTTTTTTCTAGTACGAAAATTCATACTAGAACCACAATTAGATAGCACAGAATCTAATCTAAACACACCCGCCAGAATAGAGAGGACTTCAAAGACCTCCTGAAGTCTTGTTGACAAGAACATGGCCAATGCAGTTCTTGTTTCCTGGAAGTGTCAAATAGTAGAACCGACTCTACAAGGAACCTGGTAGTTTCTTACTACACTAAATATACACCAGCCTTGAACACAGCAGTTCCACTCCTAAGTATCTGTGCAAGAGAAATAAAAGCAAATGTCTGGTTAAATAAGTTTACAGGAATAGTGCTAGAAACTTTTTATCCCCCCCAATAGGAAACAGCACAGGTGTCCTTTAGTAGACAGATGCACTAATTATTGTTTACCACATGATTCGGAGTGAAAGAAGCCTCATACAAAAGAGAATACACTGGATATTTCCATTTATACAAAGTCCTAAAGCTTTAGGTAATGTGTGCTTGAAATGTGGCCTTGTGCAAATTGAAATGTAATATAAGTATAAAATATAGACAGGGGCTGGGAATGTATCCCAGTGGAAGAGCACTTGCCCAGCAGGTGTAAGGGCCTGGATTCAATCCCCAGTGTCACAAATAAATAAATAGAAATACCTATGGGATTCCAAAGAGTCACCTCCTGGAAAATAGTCTCATTAATAATGTTGTTATATGGATTACTTTCTTTAAAAGGGCAATATTTTGTAGAGCTGGGGTTAAAGTATATTTTAAAAATTTAAAAAATTGCATCTTTTTGCTTTTTAATGTAAGTATTAGAATAATCTTAGTTCTAGCCTGCGACCCTCGCTGGCTTCATGAAAGAAGGTTTGTCAGCTTCTCCTAGCTCCAGCCTCCAGCCACCTAATGTGGTAGTGAGGTTTACTGAAGAAGGGGGGGGAGGGAGAGGGAGAGGGAGAGAGAGGGAAGGAGGGAGAGGGAGGGAGAGGGAGGGAGAGGGGGAGAGGGAGAGAGGGAGAGAGAGGGAGAGGGAGAGAGAGGGAAGGAGGGAGAGGGAGGGAGAGGGAGGGAGAGGGAGGGAGAGGGGGAGAGGGAGAGAGGGAGAGAGAGGGAGAGGGAGAGAGAGGGAAGGAGGGAGAGGGAGGGAGAGGGAGGGAGAGAGGGAGAGAGGGAGAGAGAGGGAAGGAGGGAGAGGGAGGGAGAGGGAGGGAGAGAGGGAGAGAGGGAGAGAGAGGGAAGGAGGGAGAGGGAGGGAGAGGGAGGGAGAGGGGGAGAGGGAGAGAGGGAGAGAGAGGGAAGGAGGGAGAGGGAGGGAGAGGGAGGGAGAGGGAGAGACAGAGAGAAGAGAGAGAAAGAGAGAGAACATGCCAGGAGTGGACTTTTATTGGGAAACAAGAAATTCTGGGGAAAATCCCATCCAATGAAGATTAAGGGAGGCAGCATCGCAAGGTCAGGGGCAACGATTGGGTCTTCGGGGCAGTGGCCAGACACGCCTCTGCACGGAGAAACCCTGGGACCTGGAGAAAGGTGGGGAAAGCTCTGACACAGCTGTGGCTAAGCGCCTCTCACCCAGCCAGGGAGGGAACTCAAATCATGTGTGAGGAGGGCCTCCCACACTTAGTTACATATCTATCTTGCAATATAAGCTGTGCAGTGCTGGTCTAAACTCTGGAAAGAAGACAAAAGGGGAAGTTCAGGTCCTCCAAGATCACCCTGGAGCCCAGTCCAACAGGCTTACTCTGAGGCCGGATCATTCTCAGGGGCAATGATCCTCTGTTAGTCATTCTGATTAGACACTATAACATTTAGATCCTAATTATAGATGATTGATAAGTTGCAAATGATTTTTGTATCTTATTTCTGGTGCTGTGATTTCTTCCCAATAGAAAAATATAACCAGAAATGATGATTTCATGGCCTTCAATGTAACCATGCTTGGAGAGTCCTCTCTCCTCTGTCCCTCATTGAACAGTGTTCTACCTCGCTGCACATCAGAGCTAGTTTTGCATCTAACTCTGCAATCTCATTTCACGAGTCTTCCTTTCACTGACTAAAATATATTCCCATCTCATCTATAAGTTTTGGAATCAACATTATTGTTCAGCTGGTTCTGAATATTTGGAGCTCTTTCTATAATCCAGGCACTGTACTTGACTTACAAGTCTCACAGACTTCTATAGGTAGGAACTTTTGCTATCTTCCTTTATCAGACAAAGAAATTGAGGCTTAGAATTTCACAGTTCAGTTTCACCCAGAGTGATACAGTAGTAATAGACCAGGCTACAGAGTAGCTACGGAGCTGGGATTCACACTTGGATCATCTGACAGAAGCCTGGGATCTGGACGTCTATCCTACACCATGTCTGTATTGTGGGGAGAATTGTGTCCTCTGCCTCCGCCTGTGTTAACCCCCAGAACCTGTGATTCTGACCTTATTTGGAAATAGGGTCTTATAAAGAATACCTGAGAAGAAAGCTGTGAAGAGACAAACCAAAGGACAGACACACATACACAGGAACACGCAGACAGACAAAGGTGGAGGGAGGAAAGATGTGAAATGAAGAAGGTCCGCTCCCCCCTCCTGCCGAGTTTATTAAAAGTCCCATAGCGCGTCACCATGACTACGTTCCAATTAGAATTTCTTCAATCGAGAGTGCTAGCTGAGATAAGGCCCAGGTGAGTCCAAACACAAGGCTCCTAGGAAACTGATAGTGCACCTCATAGTCACCTTGACAGCCTCAAAGGGGGACTGCTGGGCATCCGAGGGCTGGGAACAGGGTCCACTTGTGAAGGACCTTGCGATGGCAGCGGGGCATCCCGTGCATTTGCACAGGGGTTTCTCAGTAGCCAGGGGCTTCCTAGCAGCTGGGCATTCTGTGTCTGCACAGAAATTTCCTAGTCACCCAGCATGTCACAGTCACGAAGCTTGTCGACCCCAATCCCAAACACAGAACTCCTTTAGTCAAGCCTGAAGATGAAAGACAGTTCTAGCAGAGTGAGAGGGGGCCTGACAGAGGTTGTCCTGGAAATAGGGTCTTTGAAGACTTAAACTTGAGGTCACTGGAGTGGGTGATCCTTAATCCAGAAGGACTGTGTTTTGTTTTCTTTTTCTTTCTTTCTTTTCTTTTCTTTTCTTTTTTTTTTTTTTTTTGGTGCTGGGGTTTGAACCCAGGGGTGCTTAACCACTGAGCCACATCCCCAGCCCTTTTAAAATATATTTCATTTAGAGATAGGGTCTCCCTAAGTTGTTTAGGGCCTCCCTAAGTTACTGAGGCTGGCTTTGAACTCAGGATTCTCCTGCCCCATCCTCCGACTGGGTGTTCTTATAAGAGAGAAATCAGGACAAGAGACACAGGAGAATGTCATTAAAAGACAGAAGCAGAGACTGGAGTGATGCATATACCGGGAACGCCCGGGCCTGCCAGAGGAGCCGCCCCTAGATCCTTCAGAGGGAGTGTGCCCTACCAATATCTGATTTCCAATCTTTTGCTTTCCAAACGGTGAGGCAATGTATTTCTGCTGTTTTAAGTCGCTCCGTTTGTGGTACTTCATTTGGCAGCCCTAGGAAAATGGACAGCATCTGGCAGTTGCTTAGCTATGGAGGTGAGAGAGGGGCAGGGGGTCCGTGACTCCCAGCAACCTTGGTGCCTTCAATATGGTAACCATGCTTGGAGGGTCATCTCTCTTCTGCCCCTCATCTGTGCTTGAAAATGTTCTACCTCTCTACACATCAGGACAGGCTTGGTCTGGGGCTCCCGGACCACATCAAGGGCTCCTGGGGTTGAAAGACTTTGTAATGGGGAGAAAGGGCCACTGCGTGTCGTGGGCAGCATGCCCTTTCTGAGACATCTCTTTTACATTGCCTTAACTACGACAGAAGTGGAAAAGATCCTTGTCCGACAGAATATAATCAATGATTTCCCTGTGGATTCTGACCAGTTTTGCATCCACTTATAAATTTATTGCAGCATTCCTGATGGCCTAGAAGCATGTGTTGTGGGATGCCACCTGTAAAGCTAGTTGGTCTTTTAGATACCAAGCCATGGGGTCTTAGGTCTCCCCTTGGGAAAGATCCCAGGTCCGTGCCCCTGCACTCTTAGTGGGACAGCCCTTGTAGCACTGGAGTTGGGCGTAACCCACTGGGAACTGGACAGCCCACCCCCTACCTTATTTGGCAAAGAACATTCCATGGAAAACCTTTGATGTTTCCCCCATATAAATAAAGCAAGTGAGGGCTCTCGCTCTCTCTTTCCAGTGTGGAGTTTCGATCCCTAAGATCAGAGAGCCGCCCCCACCCTTTCTAAAATTGCTTCCTGTGTCCTGTGGTTTCTTCCCCTTTTCTCTTTCTTAGCTTTTATTCTGCAGCCAGCCTGCTTCACTCAGCAGCGGAAACCCAAATTCCACCACCCGCCCCCGGATGGACACAGGCGAGATGTGTTCTTTGAAATGTCCTTTGAAGCTGGACAAAGTGGCACTCAGCTGTAATGCCAGCTGCTCCATCGGAGGCTGAGAAAGGGAGGATCCCTAGTTCCAGGGCAGCCTGTGCAACTTCGCTGGACCAAGTCTCAGAATAAAAACTTCAAAGGGCTGGGGATGTGGCTCAGTGGTAGAGCACCCCTGGGTTCAACCCCCAGTGCCCCCCCAAGAAGCAGCCTGAAATGTTCTTTGAACCATGGTAATATTTTCCTGATTTCCTCCTGAATCAATGAGCTACATGAAATGTTTGACCCGTGTTCATATCTGTGTGAGAATCTTAAAAATATTATCCTTTAGCATCTGCTTCAGCTCTCAGACTGTGGCCTCACCCGCTGCAGGCCCCAGCAGAACGCAGAGTCAGGACGCACTCGGAAAGGGAGACCGGGCCTCCATAGCAGAGGTCCAGGCTGAGCTAAGCTGAGGGGACAATCTGAAGTCTTTTATTTTTTTCTTGTGGTGCTGGGGGTGGAACCTAAAGCCCCGTGAGTGACAGCAAGTTCTTTGACCCTGAGCTCCAGCAGCCAAGGGGGAATTCTAAAGTCTTTCCCCACTCTGGAACTCCCCCACAAAGGAATTAAAAAAAAACACACACATGGAGTCAAGGTGAGGTAATAAGGATTTCCAGCCTCAACACTCTCAGGAAGCCAGGCACCCTGCACTGTGGAAGTGACAAAAACAAGCCGAGTGACCAAACTCTCCAGATCTCCGTGGGAGCCCAAATAACATGCTGGTGAGTAGTTTGCGGGGGTCAAAGCAAAACTTGCGGGGCTGGGGATGTGGCTCAAGCGGCAGCGCGCTCGCCTGGCATGCGTGCGGCCCGGGTTCGATCCTCAGCACCACATACCAACAAAGATGTTGTGTCCGCCGAGAACTAAAAAATAAATATTAAAAATTCTCTCTCTCTCTCTCTCTCTCTCTCACTCTCTCTTTAAAAAAAAAAAAAAAAAAGCAAAACTTACAAGAGGAGGGAGAGGCCAGAACTTAGGCTGAACTCGACTCTGCTGAAACCAGGGGTTTCTAAGGTCACCGTCTTTGCTAATTGGCTTTGCCCAAAGGAAAAGGGAGCTCTCTCTCTCTCTCTCTCTCTCTTTTTTTTTTTTTTTTTTTTCAGTCCTGGGGATTGAATCCAGAATCTCATACATGTGGGCAAGCACTGTACCTGAGCTACACCTGCAGCCCTTTTTATTCTATTTTGAGACAGGGTCTTGCTAAGTTGCCCAGGCTGGCCTCAAACTTGCGATCCTCTTGCTTCAGCCTCCTGAGTAGCTGGGTTTATAGGCATGTGCCATCACACCCTCTGAAGAGGGAGTTTTGTGGTGTCTTCATGACAAAGGGGCCTACTAAACACCCACCAAAGAGAGGCTCTTGCACCACTATGGAAACTGGTAGATGCGAGTGCCCTCTCTTGTGATGGGGACATTTCAGATATGGTTCCTAGGTCTTTGAGAAAGCATGTCCTTGGATATAAACTAGCAAGAGCTTGAGATTCATACACATCTCAAACATGCAGAGAAAGAAATTGACAATATCTTATTGGAAGTAAATGTTCTGAGAAAACCAAGTCAGGGACCTCTGTGGTTAGGCCATCGGGATTCTAAGACTTGGGCTCAGAGGGAGATCAAGGGCCCACAGGCAGGAAGAAGTATGTCTAAAGTTAAGTAAAAAATAAAGTTTAGTCAAGCTGTGAGCAGGTGTTAATACCCTTAGGACAGCCTGGCATCTGGCAAGATTTTCTTTAATTGCTGAATTCTTGTAACTCTAGTAACTATTTTTAAAATTTTTTGTTTTAGATATAGGTGGACGCAATATCTTCATCTTTTTTTAAATTTTTAGGTGGTGTTGAGCTTTGAACCCAGTGCCTCACATGTGCTAGGCAAACGCTCTACCACTAAGCCACAACCTCAGCCCCCAATATAACTATTACTGATGTTACCATTTGTCAATGTAATGCATATATTATAGTTCACGTGTTAAATAATGACCACTCAAGCTCTTATTCTCTTACTATAATCATTATTTACCACTGTTTTTAACCTATGATTAATAGTAATGTTGGTAATATTACTATTATGTCACTATTCCCCACATCTGGTGTCCCCCACATCAAGCAGTCCCAACACCTAACAGGACCACTTTTCCCCCTCTGGGGTCAGGCTTCATCTTATTGGGAGGACAGAGGTTGGACTCAGTTCCCAAGTCTCCAACGTGAAGTAAAAATGGACAGTAGCATCCTTGGCCCCTTTGGACCAGGTGGGTGAGTCCACTGAATGATCCTTCAAAAACCAGATGGATGGCAAGGAGCTGGCCCCTCTGGAGGTTGCATTAACCCAGTACTTGAAGCTTCTCTCGGCTCCTAGCTTGCTGGAGGACCCGTTCACCCCTCCATACTGCTTCATGGTTTCTACCGACCTCCCCCTCACCAGTAGGATCACCTAGAAGCTGGTTCAACCCTATGAGATAAAAGGAGTTCCAACCACAACCCCCACCCCAGGACCATAGCTCTGAGATCTCAGCTTCTCTACTTGCAAAAGGTCTTGGTATACGCGCTCTAGCTCAGCTTCAAGGTTATTGTGAAAAACAAAACAGAAATGACTCCTTTAAAGCACTGTACAAAGTATTAAATCTTTATTTGAAGCCTTTCTGTGCCCCAAACTGGCCACACAGAGTTGTAGGCACAGTCCCTGCCCTGGAGGAGCTCACAGTCTAGTGTAGAGGCTGCAGGAGCCTGCGGCCATGCTCAGGGGCAGAAGCCATGACCCCTGGCACACAGAGTGCAGCTGGGCCATGGGAAAATGGACAAGAAGTTTGTCATCCACTCCACCAACCCTCCCTGGGACAGCAGGCTTCTCTCACTCTGTCCTAGGCACCAGGAGGGGATGCAGTTGCTGCTTGGAAAAGCCAGAACACCCCAGCAGCTTATATAGTCAAATAGTTACGAGAGTAACTATTTCCCCAAGCCACAAACCAGTGCAGCTGAAGCTGCAGGAACCCGGGGCATCTAAAGAACCCAGGCTGGGCCAGCCCAGTCCAGAGGTGGGAAACGGAAGTAAGGCAGATTTGGCACCCGGAGCCAGGAAAGTCAGGTGAGAGGGAAGTGTCCAGGTGGAAAAGTTCATACTAGGGCCCCAGCAGTCACAGCCAATAGAAGAGCTGCCAGCCCGGCCCCCAAGGTTGTAGTGCCTTTGTTAGAGGTGTGCTGGCTGTCACCTTTGGGGGGATACTGTGCCGAATTACTGCGGTCCTGGTGGCCAGCAGCACCTCCAGCCAATCGTGACCCCTCTTCCCGGGAGACCTCAGGCTGTACTTCCTGGGGAGTTGTCTGGCTGGTTGGGGCTGGGGTGGGTTTGGTGGTAGAGGTGGCGGCAGTTGGGGCTTGCGTGGAAGTGGGGACAGAGGTACTTGGGATATGAGTGGTTGGAGCCGGAGTGGTTGGAGGGGACAGCAGGACAAGGGGTGGGATTCGAGGAGAGAAGTAGGTCTTGTTGCGGAGGTCCGAGTTACAGCGGGAACCCTGGCAGCAGGAGCCGCTGAGGGTGAACCCCGGGCCTGTCACCCCATCCCGGGTGCAGGACTCATCCTGGACACAGCCCCGTACGGGCAAGGACACAGTCATGTTAGCTGCAGGAGGGAGACACACATAGTCAGTGACTGGAGGGAGGAGGTTGGTACAAATAAAAATTAAGGGCACCTGGAGCAAGACAAGACAGACAACAGAGAAGGCTCTGCACCCATTAATCCCAAAATCTCAACGCTGGTCACTCCCTGCGGAACACTGTCCCATTGACTTTGGCACATGGTGGGCCCCATTCCTACACAGTGCTTTAAGAGAAAGAGTGTGCGGCCTGAACTCGGAGTCTGCCTTGAAATTAAGGCTCCGACTGAGGGATTCAACATCTTTCCTATGACCAAAGATCAGAAGGAACTTCTGTTATGTGCCTCTTACCACTCACCCACCTCTAACCCCACCCAACTGTAATCTTATAATTGGAATTATGTCTCCCATAAAACACCTGGTGCCAGATGGAGTTGAAGAATTTCATCTCCCACGGTTCCTCCAGGTGGGGGGCGAGAGGCTGAACCACTTATCTCCTAAAACTCTGAACAGGTGAGGATCCCTGAGTTTTAAAGACATGGAACTAGATTCCCCGCACTACCTGGCAGAAGCTTAGAGGCTTAAATATATTTTCCATTGCATGTCCTCATATTTTGTACTTGGAAGCCTTCTATGGAAACATCCTCTCCCCACCCACCTAAAAATACGATAGGACAAAAACGTCCCTGTCCTCAAGGACTGCATTTCCCACAATGCTCTTGGACAAGACAAGCACTTAGGCACAAGGACAGTCTCCTGAAACCCTTTTTTGGCAAAAAGCGCCCCCCCCATCCCGTGCCTCAGGAAAGCTACCCAAACCGCAGGTTCACTCACCTGCGGTCAAGGTGACGTTGCCATCGAAGCAGCCCTTGTAGACGCGGTCGCTGGCATTGTAGCAGCTCACGACGGGCGGCGCTGTACCCTGGCACTTCTCGTGGCTCAGCCCCACGCAGCTGTAGCACTCGGAGCCGTTTGGTTCATACGCACTCTCATTGCCTGCAAGGAAACCCGGCGAAAGAAAGGATGGAGGGGGCTCGGGAAGCACTGCTCGGTGCCCCAGTCCCACCCCTGCAAAATGCGTTTCCACGGAGGGCGTGGCCCCCGTCCACCGGTGACACCCCCGCCATCAGGTTTGGCTCAGCTCCCGGCATCAACCAGTCTAAGCCTACGGTGAAGCCCCGCCGGCTGTCCGCTGAAGCTTGACCCAACCCCGGTCCAGGAGGAGAACCCGCCGTCGCCGCCTGGGTTAGCGGACGCCCCCGCTCCCGGGGCTTCGGTCCCGCCCCCACCGACCTGCCGGGTTGAGCCCTCGCGAGGTGAGGTTGAGCTTGGCGTTGCAGCGGTCCTCAGCGCACTGTTGCAGCTGGATGAAAGCCAGGAGCCCGTGGAGGTCCAGGCCGCGGTCATTCTTGCCCGGGAGTCCGGAACCGCAGCCCCGCACTGCCACCGAGAATTGCCCGTGGACTGCGAAAGGGGAGGGGCGGGAGACAGAAAGGCGGGGCCTCAGGGGGCGTGGTTTGTGTGGGGCGTGGCTTATGAGGGGCGGGGCCTCGAAAAGAACCCTGGAAGATAGACCAGCCAGGGTCAGGCGGCCAGGGCGCACCAAGCCAAGAGCAGGACCAGCGGAAGGAGGGGTGGGGTCGTGGGGGCGGAGCTTCAAAGAGCACAGTCGGAGAGGACCCACTGGGTGACAGAAAGGGACATAGTCGAGGAGGGAGGACCAAAAGTAAAGCTAGGACCCGCAGGGTCAAAGAGAGGCGGAGCCGCAGAAAGCAACCTCGGAAGGAACCCAGAGACTGACAGTAAAGGTGTAGGATCAGACGGGGAGGGCCCTGGGGGCGTGGTCGCGGAGAGAGGGACCGTACCAAGCACTAAGCCCGGAACGAGGGGCTTCAGCAGAGGGTGGGGAGAGGGGCGGATCCTCGGACTGGGAACACTGAGGCTGGGACAGGGGAAATGTCCCGCAGGAACGGAATGAGCAGGGAGGTCTCAGCGGTGGAGAGGAAAGGGTGGGTCGGATAGTCCCCTGTCCTGGGCTCAGGTTCTCCCAGTCCGTCCCACCCAGTTCGCAGCTCCCAATCCCGACCCTCGTAAGCCCCCGGAAGGAGGGGTGAAGCTGTGCTGAAAGGGAGGAATGGACAGCGTTGAAGGTTATGGCCTGGGTCAGATGAGTCTGTAAGGAGGCGGGCGGGCTGGAGCACCCCGAAGGGGCGTGGACCACGCAGGGGCACTTACTGGTCTCCACCGCCCCCACGGCCTCGGTGCAGACATCCACGCCCGGCGCGCACTTTACCGTCTTCATCTTCTGCGGAGAGCATCCATTGTCCGCTTTCTGCACGCAGCTGTAGCACTCCAGGGCCTGCGCTCCTGGGGGTGCGAGACCGAGTAGAACTGAGCGGTCCTGCCACGCCTCCTCCCGCACAGGACAAAGAGGCCTTCCCACGCTCTGTCCCCGGGATGAGAAAATCCCACTGCACAGACTTTTCCAGGGTAGCACTAGAGGAAACCTTCCCACTAATCCAGGCGCACTGGATACTCTGGGCCCTTTCCCCTCTAAACCCCGGTGGGAGCATCCTTCCCACGGCTCCGAATGTCCAAGGCGGGGAATTCCTGCTGTGAGGCCCCTTGTCCCAGGATGGGGGTTACCTTCCCTCAGTTCTCTGCTCAAGGTGGGAGATCTTTTCCTGCAGCTGATGCCTTCCCCCAGTTCCGTCCGGGAAGGGCTGGGACCATTCAACAGCCTGCCTTTACCAGGATCGAGAACTTTCCCCACAGGCCTCTCTGCCCATGTTGGGAGATCCTCCCCAGAGCCCTCTCTGGAGGGGCCGAGGCCCTCCTCCGCAGAAGCCCCCTCTCCACCTCCTCAGATCTTCCAGCCGCAGACCCACCTTCGCGAAGCAGTAGCGGCAGCAAGAACAGGCAGGCTGTGCTCCAGATCACTGCCCCGGCATCTGCTTTCCCGGCGGGGCCCATGGCTCTGTCCTGCTCTCTCGGCGGCGTCCCCCTGGGTGTGCCACCTCCCAGCCCGGGTCCTCTTACCTGAGCCTAGGATGAGTAACCTACCCCGGGGCAACCCTGGCCTTGCCCAACCAGGCCAAGTCAGCGTCCGCTGCGGGGCGAGTGGCCCGCCCCTAGGTGCGTCACGCTTAGGGAGAGCGGGGCCCCTGCCCTGTGCAGATGCCAAGGAGGGAAAGGGCGGGCGTGGAGGTTCCCCGACATTCCCTGGGAGAAAGTCTGTGTGTGTTTGGAGTGCCGAGGGAAGAAGGCAGGGGCTACTCAACATTCAGCGTTCAATAGCTATGTAACCGGCCTGTACGGTGTGCCCTACTTTGGTGTGGGTGGTGCTAGAGAATAAGACAGAACCAGCACCTGTCCTCCAAGAGCTCCCAGTCTGATGGGGGAGACAGATGTCAATCAAACAATCATTGCAAACTGTTATGCACAATGGAGACGAGGATGATGGAGACAGAGTGTAGGGAGCTGCCAGGAAGGATGGAGTCTAGGAGTGGAACTGGTTTTCTCTGAGGAGGTCGTCTGAGATGTGACCTCAGACACAGGGACTTAGACAGGTGGAACAGGGTGAGGGAGGGGGCTGCATTACAAGAGCACCTGAGAAAGCCCAGCGGTGGGAAGCAGCACTATCCATTCACAGAGGAAAGCTAAGGATCTGGAGCTCAGAGGGCCCAGGACAGAAGGGGGGAAACTGAGGCAGAAGAGTCAGGCCGGGGTAAGCCCAGGGAAAGATTTGGATGAATTGTGAGAAAGGTGGGGAACCTTTGAAAGGGTCTAAAATCAATTGGGGGACATGGTTAAATTTGCTTTTCAATATGATCAATCCAGGAGGTAGTGCAAACATCTGTCAAGAAATAAATGGGGACTGGGGAGGTAGTTCAGTGATGGGGTGCTTGCCTGGCATGCCTGAGCCCCTGGGTTCGATCCCCAGCACCACCACCAAAAAAAAAAAGTGAATGGAAAATAAAGAGTGGTTCATTCACCCAATGGGCTTCTACCCAGGAATGGAAAGATCCAGCAAGAGGTGTTTGCAGCCACATGGATACATCTTTATGCACTTTGCTGAAGGAAAGTTATCTTCAGTGAAAGCAAGGGAAAGGGGCCACTGTGCCCTCCATGTAAAGATAAGATAAAATAAAAGGAAAAGGAGTCTAGAAGAAGCAAGAGAAGACCAGAGGACAGATGAGGCAGCTGGAGGTGGGTGGTTTCCCAGGTAAAAGGAGAGAAACAGCCTGTAAGAGCTGGGAGTCGGCCCCGCACTCTCACAGAGAGGTGGAGGGATCTATTGCACATAAAATCACCTCACAAACACCAGCGTTAGCCAAGGTCACGCTGTGACTGTGAAAGATGCAGACAAAATCAAGACCACTCCATACCCATGTCTGAACCCAGAAACAAATAAGATCATTATGCAAACCACAAAATGACTAAGCATCCTTGTATCCTGCCTAATACAAGGTGACTGTTTATATTACTAATATTAATATAAGCTATGACTTTAACCTTGCTTTGTCTTTCCTGTCTCATAAATAAGATTAATAAAAATACCCAATCCTAGCATTACCCCTTCTTGGTGACAGTATCCAATCCAGAGCAAACTCCACTTCCTGGGACGGTCCTCAAAATAACTACCCATGAGTCCAAATCCTAAAAGGAGTCTTTTCTAATATCCTGTTACTGGTACGCCTCTCAGGTCTCCCATGATGTGCATTCTCCCTCATTGCTGAGAGCAATAAACTCAGCTTGTTCCACCAAAGGTGTGTTCCTGGGGGAGAACGTGGGCAGAGGCAAGGGATGGTACACCTTGGCCTGAAGTGCTAGCGAAGGAAACAGGTGGGAGATCCTCCTTCTAAATGGGGCACGCAATGTCACATTTAATCCTCACTCTAAGTATGGCTTTTAAATGATCATTTACTGAACACCTACTCTGTGCAGAGTACTCTCTATGAATCCGCTCTGACTGCCATTACAGCTCTGCAAAGAGAGGTCTGAGCCCATTTCACAGATGAGGAAACTGAGGGTGAGAAGTGGAGGTTGGAAGTGGAGAACTTGGCTTTGACTCCAGGGCTGTGCTAAAAGGTCTCTGTTGCTGCTTGTTAGGGCTGATCCTAAGATCATATTTTGCAATGACTCTTAGTTTTGGAGCTGGCCAGATTTGGGTCTGAGTCCCAAATTCTGATTTGCTGTGTGACCTTGGGCAAGTGGTCCCAGTGCCTTGATGTTCATCGACTTCCTGTATAAACAGAAATAATGACAAAAACACACCTAGTCAGCTTTTTCTATGTGCTCGACACTGTTTCACACTCTACCTGCAACAGCCCTATGAGAATTTTTAAAGATAGTCAGTTTACAAATGGGGAAATTGAGGCAGAGAGAGGGTAACCAACTTGCCCAGGGTCACACAGCTAGGAAGTGAGAGAGGCACGGTGGTCAGACTCAGGCAATCTGGCTTGAGGACTAACACTTAGGTATGTGGGCACTCCGGTTACCAACTGTGAAGCTGGCCTCTGTGTGCCCCAGTGTCCTTCTCTGTGAAATGAAGACCTTAACAGCACCTGCCTTATGGCTGCTGTGGAGACTGATGTCAGATGTGGAAAGTGCCTAGTTCTAGGTGCTACAGAAGCATTAGCCACAGCCAAGTGCAGCGGCACACGCCTAAAATTCCAGTGAATTAGGGAGCTGAGGCAGGAGTTTTGCAATTTCGAAGGAACTTAGTGAGACGTTGTCTCAAAATAAAAAATAAAAAGGGCTGGGGAGGTAGCTCAGTGGTAAAATGCCCTGGGTTCATCCCAGTATAAAAAAAAAATAACTATTATTAGTACTAGAAATAGATTGCTGTTGTTATTATTATTAGTTACCAACAGCCCCCCTTCTTGAACTCCAACTGTGTGCCAGGCAGGGAGCTCATCATTTTAAAGCAACCTCTTCATGAATTCTTAACTAAAGGGTGGAGTAAAGTGCCCATTTCACAGAGGAAGAAACCAAGACCCAGAGAGGTTCAGGTTCACCCAGCAAGGGAAGCAGCAGACTCCCCTCCACTGGGGTGGCCTGCTGTCTGATAGCAAGAAAAATAGCGGCTGTGTCCATTAAGGTCTCTGTTCTCCAGACCCTGTCAGGTCCCCCGGTTCCCGGCAATGACAAGCACCCTTGTCATATAGGTGGGGTCACTTGGCAGCCTCCTGAAGCTCAGAGAGAGAAAGTGAATGACTTCTTATGAGGTCATTCAGCACTGGCTCTGGCCTCCCTGTTCCTAGCCTCAGAATCCCATCCCCACATCTGGTTTGCTGTGTGACACTTCACCTCTGTGAAGCTCCAAGGTATCCTTTTTTATAAGAAAGGAAAATGAGGCATTGGGCAAAGTATAAAGTCTAAAATTGAATAGACTGAAATTTTCATCCTGCCTTCTTGCTGTGTGATCCCAAACAATTCAATCTCCGTCCCTGAACTTCAGCTCCTTCCTTTGCTGAATGTGTATTAAAACCCTCCCTCCTGAGGGATGGAGCGAGGACCGATGGGTGGCAGGTAGAGTGATAATACTATTATTGTGTACTTTGGAGCAGGAGGCCCCAGCAGCGTGGGAGAGTTTCAGGGAGGAACCCCAACTGGCCCAACCAGAAGAACTAGCGTCTTGGGAGGGAGTGGGACCCAGGGTGGGGAGTCTTCTCTTGCTCAGGCCTGCCTAGATTCTGGGCCGCTGACCTACACCTGGCCCAGGACCAGAGATCAGAGACCAGAAGGAGTTTTGAATCCACCACCTCCATGTTCTCCTGGCCTCCTTCTCCTCTCCACAGTCGGAATTCCCTGCAAAGACTGTAGAATCTGGTTCAAGTAGATATATAGAGGGGTCAAGGTAGAAGCAGCCCCAGCAGCTAGAGGTCACCCAGGGCCTCAGAAGCCTGGGGCCATATCCATGATGGGGTTCGTGACCCCTGGGGCAGGGCAGGCTCTGAGTCTCAGATCTACTCCCTGTGGAACATGCTTTATGGGACTTAAAAGGGAAGGGATGGGCAGGGCCAGTCAGTTGCTTTTTTAGGGGGTGGGGGCTGAACTCAGGGATGAGCTACCATTGAGCTACACTCCCAGCTCTTTTTTTCTTAGTTTGTTTTGAGACAGAGTTTCAAGCTGCCCAGGTTAGACTTGAACTTTCATCCTCCTGCCTCAGATGCTGGGACTCCAGGCAGGCACGGCCACACCGACTCAGCTGCATTAATTTTTGAGTCCAATGCAAAATGGAAATGTGGCATAGGGATACTTGAGGGGCCAGCATGGACCCTCACAGGGGCTACCTGATTGCTGGGTTCCCCTCCTCACCAGGGGCCACCACCATGCTTCACCCCAAGATGCCATGAGACACAAGTACCCACCCGAATCTTGCTGAGGCAGGAGGATTGAGTTCAAAGCCAGCCTCTGCAACTTACTGAGGCCCTGAGCAACTCAGCGAGGCCCTGGCTCTAATAAACTATAAAAAGGGGCTGGGGATGTGGCCCAGGGGTTAAGTGCCCTCGTACCAAAACCAAACAACAAATAAACAAAAAACTCCATTGTTCCACCAAACTTCATTACCAAACACACATTCAAAGATAAAATTATTGAGAATTTTCAGATGATGATCACAGAACACAAAATTTAAGACCAGGACTCTTCTGTTGACTAGACTGGTCACATGCCTGTGAAGCTGGCTCCATTCTGGGCTGGGTGATGAACTGATCCAAGAATTCAGAAGTCTCACAGCTGGAGGTGGGGTCACCTGGGGTCCTGGAGGACCTGGGGATTTGTACTCCCAGGACTCAGGAACACTAGATCCAGATCCGGGATCCTCAAGAGGGCTGTCTGAGGGGAAGAAAGAGGAACAGCCTAGAGTGCTGGTGGGGGGAGAGGTCTGCGGCAGCCCAGGCACTTGACCCCGCCTCAGGACCAAGGAGAGCTTCTCCTAGGAGGGGATGTGCCAGGCAAGATCTAAAGGTGAAGTCAGCCCAGGAGCCGGCTGCCTTGTTCACAACTCGCCTGGTCCTTAGCATCCATCCTTAACTCATTTATTCAACCATAAGACATTCCTTCAACACCTAGTGTGCAGCACCTGAGCCCTTTGGTGTGTGACAAGGACTCAGTAGTGATCAATACAGCCCCAGTCCCTGCCTCCTGGAGCTCCTAGACCAGAGGGAGAGACTGGTTCATCAGCAAGGAAGGCCTAGGGCAGTCAAGGCCACGATGGGATAAGCACCAGGCAGAGTGAGCAGGTTGTGCTGGGAGGCAGAGTGGTCAGGACTGTCGTGGGAATCCCTGAGGAAACCTCTGATTCAGTCACGACAATCAGGGAAATAGAATGGACAAAAAGACCCAGAGGGGGCAGGGACACATTCTTCTCGTTTTCATGGAATGATATTTGCCCTACTGGGGACACAGAGGTCACCAGAACAGCCCTGGCTCTGTCCTCATGGAGTTCCCGGTCCATAAAGAGCACGGGTCATCACGGTGACAAGCCAGTGCTCAGGGATAGGATGGGAACTCAAGAGGAGGCGCCTGACCAGCCAAGGGGGCCAGTGAGGACTTCCTGAAGGAAGGAACATGAACTGGACCTGGAAAATGACGAGCTGGTTAAGGAAGAGCAGGCAGAGGGGAGAGGGGGCCCGGGAGTTCCAGAAACTGCCGACAGCTGTGGGTCAAACCGGAAGCAGAGAAACCCACAAACTAAAACAACAACATTGCAAAAGGCTGAGGACGGGCCTCCCAGCCCCCAGCTCCCGGCCGTGCCCGCAGGGCGAAGGTCTCCATTCCTAAAGCGAGAAACAGTGGGGACGCTTGGCCCCAGAGGTGCCCGTAACTCCGAGGTCCTGCCTAGGGGCTGGCCCCGGTCGCCGGGCTGGACACCACAGCCGCGACCCTGTTTTTCCGCCGTGTTTAATTCGGTTTCACAGGAGCACCAATAAATAGTTTCCTCCCACCCTGCAATCTTCCTCCTGCCCCAGGCAGGGCCTCGGGACTGGCGATCCCGTCGTCGCGGGGCCACCCCAGCTGCACCGAGAGCCGCAACTCAGGCCAGCTGAGCCGCAGCCAGCGCAGGGTTCCCGGGAGAGTTCAGAAGGGGCGGGCCCCCGCTTCCGGAATGGGCGGGGCCTTGGAGCACGACTGCGTGTGGGGCGGAGCTTCGCCAGGACGTCCCCGGGTGGGCGGGGCCGCTCAGGGGGCGTGGTTCTCATCCGCGGCGGTGACGATGACGTCCATCCAGATGCGCATGGCTTCGGGGCTCGGGGCCACCATGTAGAAAAGGCGTTCGTAGGTTTTGACACAGAAAGTCAGGCGAGGGCTGGGGCTCTGCAACAGGCGGGGTACAGGGTGGTTAGGACAGTTGACTCCGGCCACCGCCCAGCCCCCCTCCAAATCTCGGTCCTCCTGGTTGGTTTGTGGGAAGTTAGTGCCCATTTACGAAGAAACTACTCGCCAAACCCAAGCTGGGTAAATCCCCTGCATCCATTCTGTTTTAAACCCTGAGGGCATGGGTTGAAGCCTGCCCAATATGCAGACGAGAAAACTAGGCTGGAGAAGGGACCTCACTTTTCTGATGTCATACAGCTGGGGTTCTAACTTAAGGAAAGCCAGGGTTGGCTCCTCTCCACAGAGGATTCTAAACACTGCATCAGTTACCAACATTTATTTTTATAAAAGAAAACAAGTCTGACATTTGGTAACTATGGGCAGAAGCCAAGTAATGGCTGTATGATGTCCACGCTCTCAGTGGGCCTCAGTCCTACTCTGCCCTCTTCCTTCATTTATTCCCAGCTTGGCATGAGTTTCCAAGTGTGTGTGTGTGTATGTATGCTCACAATGTCATTGAGATACATCCTTAGACCTTTTTTTTTACTTTGAGACAAAGTCTCACTAAGTTGCCAAGGTGGCCTGTAACTTGGAACTGCTTCATCCTCCTGAGGAGCTGGGATTACTGGCATGCCCCATGGAACCCGGATTTTTGCTTGAAAACTTTTAACTTTTGTCCAAGAAAATTAACAGTGGCTGAAAGCCAGAGTCTGAGGTTTTTTTTTTTTTTTTTTCCTCTGTACTGAGGATTGAATCTAGGGCATTTTACCACTGAGCTACAATCCCAGCCCTTTAAAAAAAATTTTGGTGAGGTACTGGTGATTGAACTCAGGGGCACTTGACCACTGGGCCACAT
The DNA here is from genome assembly GCF_052094955.1 of Ictidomys tridecemlineatus. Lineage (NCBI taxonomy): Eukaryota > Metazoa > Chordata > Mammalia > Rodentia > Sciuridae > Ictidomys > Ictidomys tridecemlineatus. Next base: position 11,754,260 of record NC_135491.1, on the reverse strand, counting down.
TACCCCAGCCCCATTTTGTATTTTATTTAGAGCAGGGTTGCTTAGTGCCTTGATTTTGCTAAAGCTGGCTTTGAACTCCTGATCCTCCTGCCTCAGCCTCTCCAGCTGCTGGTATTACAGGGGTGCACCACTGCACCCGGCCTAAAAAATTTTTTTTGAGACAGAGTCTTGCTAAATTGCTGAGGGCCTTACTAAATGGCTGAGGCTGGCCTAGAACTTGACAATCCTCCTTTCTCAGACTCACAAATTGCTAGTATTATAGGCATTTGCCACCATGCAGTATTATAGGCAGTGCCATGAACTGCTGGTCTCTTATGCTGGACCCTGGTATCCTCACAGTAGCAGCTGTGGGTGGCTTTGCCCAGAATGAGCTAGAGACAGGGTAAGGCTCTGACTGAGAGGGCAGGGTGGCACTGAATGGGATTTCACCTTGAAGGCACAGCGTAAGTGGTCATAGTAGACTTCCTCAATGGCCTGGAAGTAGATGACACCTTTGAGCTTGGTCTCTTCCTTGTCTGGTGGAGGAAGGAGAGGGAGAGATAGAGCTAGTGAGAGGCGTGTGTCAGGCCCGGGCACTGGGGCAAGTCTGAGACAGGTGAGAGTCTGAAGGTCCAGGAAGTACCACGGCTGGGGAGTGAGTGGGTGTTGATGCTAGATGAGCGGCTGGGAGTCTCCGAGACTGGACAATACTGCAGGCATCCTAGGTCCTCGAGAAGGGAAGGAACTCAAGGACAGCTTGGGACCACCTAAAGACAAAGAGTCCCATTCCTGGAGCTGGGGTAGGGGAGGGCGCTGATATTGCAGGTTCAGACTCTTGGGAACGTTAGGAAAATGGGGTCTGGAACCCAAAACTATACTAAACTGTCATCTGTGTTACTGAGGAGGCCTGTGTGTGTGGATTCTAGGTCACTTAAGGGGAAAGGGGCTGGGGATCTGCACTCCTGGGCTCTGGATAGAAGAGGTGATTACTGGGTATATCAGAGGAAGGAACCCAGGGCCCCAAGTCTTCTACTTTCAGGGAGCGGGCAAGTGGGGGCCTGCGCTTCGGAGCCCTGATGGAGGGGGCAGAGGCGACTCTCAGATGCCTGGGGTGGGGGAGGCATCTGGAGTGGGCTTCCAAAGTCCTGGGCCCCAGGGCTCCAGGCCGGGCTCACCTGCATAGTAGGCCAGGCGACGTGCCTGGCGGTCAAAGCAGAACCAGCGCTTCCTCCAGGTCTTGATGCGGCCACCCATCTTCACCAGGGATCCTCGGCAGCAGCCACAGGACACGCGCACATGAGGACAGCTTTCTGGGTTGTGGCCCCAGCGTTCCAGGTGCTGCCGGAGATCCAGGACCCGGGGGCCTGGCGGGCGGGGTGGGGGCGCAGGTGGGGCCTGCGGAGCGCAGAGAAAAGGCCCAGGTCCTGGGACTCAGGAGCGGCTAAGGTGCTGCAGCCTGGAGCCCGGGAGGAAGCCAGGCCTGCTGCAGCCTTTAGACAGTGATTTAACAACCACAATCATGAAAATGACCCCAACGGCTACATTTACTAACACTCTGCCTCGGGTTTGTGGGCATCGACTACGTCCCACCCCTGCATCCCGGTTGAACCCGGGGGCGCTCTACCGCTAAGCTATATCCTCAGTCCTTTTTAAATTTTTTTGCAATAGGGTCTCACTAAAGTACCCAGGCTGGCCTCCAACTTGCTATTCTCCTGTCTCAGCCTCCCGAGTAGCTGGGATCACAGGTGCGCATTTCTGCACCGACTCTACCTCTGCAGTTGTGATGGGGCTCCTAGGAGCCCTGTTTTACAGATGAACAAATTGTGGCATAGAGACAAAATAATCCACTGGATGGCACACACAGCTTCTAGGTAACACAGAGCTTCTTCATGAAAGCAGAACCCCAGCATTTTTTTTTTCTTAAATACAGACTCTGGGCCATTCCAGAATAGGGGTCTGGGTGGAGGTGAAGTTCTGCATAACCCACGAACTCCCAGGACACTGATACTGTTGATCCACCAACTGCACTTGGACCATTGGGGGCTTAGAAAACTCAAGTCAGGAAAGAGGAAGAAGGCCTGAAGAGCAAACAGGAGATGCACTGGCTAGAGACAAGGGAGAGGGGACAAGAGGGGACAAGGTGGGGGATGACCTGCTGCAAAGGAAGGAAAGACTAGGTGTAAGGAACCTCCACTCAAGCCAGCATGGTGTGCATGTCTGTAATCCCAGTGGCTCAGGAAGCAACTTAGTGAGACCCTGTCTCAAAGTAAAAAATAAAAGGGGCTGGAGATGTGGCTCAGTGGTTTAGCGTTCCTGAGTTCAATCCCCCGTACAAAACAAACACACACCCATTAAGGCCTGGAATCTCCTCTGCATCATCTTACCAAACCCACACAGTAACTCTAAGGATCACCATACAGGACGGAAGCTCCCACCATGTGTTGGGCACTGTGCCAAGAGATCACAGTGATTATCTTGTTTCCTCTCCAGAGCAACCTATTAGCGTTCCCAGTTGACACATGGGGAAAATGAGGCTTCCAGAAAGGAAGTGGCTCCCCAAAGCCACCCACCCAGCTGGACATGGCAGGGCAGCGTCCCAATCCAGGTTAGCAGAGATGGGCTTAGGGCTCTCAACTCCCCCGCCCCCTGGCTGTGTCACCTCCACAGAGTCCCTGTCTTTCTGGGAGCCTCCAGGTCTCCCAGGTCCCTCTTCCTGGGACTGTTTGGAGGATGAGCTAGCTGCAGCCCAGACCTTTCCTTCTGGGCACCAATCCCAAGAGACACTTGCTCCCCTGCACCAAAGAGCGTGGGTGCGCGTGTAAGGACAATACACAGAACAGGGACTGTTTAATAAGTGATGTGGCTCCAAGGCGGGGCAAACTGCTTCAAAGTCGGAGCCCTCCATTTTTAATGAGGTTCAGCTTGTGCCTAAGAACCCAGAAGCCTCCACCACCCTGCCGGCTGCATGTGGCCACCTGGCTCTGACTGCCATCTGGCATGTTATGTGTTTGCCTTATGGATGCTGCTTTTTGTTTATCATCCCCAATACACATCAACTCCCTGGAAGGCAGGGATTTTTATATAGGTCACTGCTGTCACCAGGGCCTAGCACATAGTAGGCAGCTGATACATTTCGGGTGGAATGATTAATGGAGGGATAAATGGTTGAGAAAACAAAAAGCAGGTTGGGAATGATGTGCTCAATTATGGGACAAATAAATTCACAAAGTTTTGATCAGTAGATACGAGTATAAAAAGACTCATAAGACATCTCAACAATAAAAAACAAACAAACAACAACTGTGCAGAGGCAAGATCAGAGAGGGGGAAGGTGACCTTACTTTCTCAGTACTGTATGATTCTTTATAACAAAAATATGTTCAGGCTAGATAAAAAATAAATAAATAAAGATTTACTCCATCACAATGGCATATGCCCATAATCCCAGCAACTTGGGAGACCAAGGCAGGAGGATCACAAGTTCAAGTCCAGCCTAGGCAACTTAGCAAGACCCTATTTCAAAATAATCATCATCATCATAATAAAAACATTGGGAATATAGCTCTGTGGTAAAGCGCCTAGTACCACCAAAATAAGTAAATAAATAATTAGAAGTTTAATAAAGTAGATGTCAGCAAAATTCGGAATGTGAAAAAACTCACAGGATAAATGGCTCAATTTTTTTTTCCATGGCATTAAAAAAAAAAAGAAGAAGAGGAGAACAGTTAGAGGCACTTTAGCCAAATGCTTGGTTTGCATCTGGATTCAAATAAACCTCCAAGACATTTGAGACAATTAGAGAAATATGCATATGGATTTATATGACTGTATTATAGCATGATTAATAATCTCATGGGGTATATCCAAGAACAAGAACAAGAATTAAAATAAGGATATGGAGCAAGGTACCCATGGGCAGGCCACTGACACAGATGGCTGAACTGGGAACAGAAATGGGGTCCTTTGACTCCCCTTCCCTTATCAAGCCCAGGGGCCCTTTTTCTGTCACATTGCAGGGGACACAGAGTGAAATGCAAGACAGGACCAAAGCCAGGGGGAGGACCTGAGCAGGGAGGGTAGGGAGGGGCAGGACTGACCATGATGGCAGGGAGAGCTGGGCCTGAGGAACTTCCTCTGCTCTTTTTCATTCCTTCCTGGAGATTTGAAATGAAAGAATCAATGAGAATGGAAAACGTACTGGACCCCGGGGTGTGAGGGAGGAGGCTGGCCCTGGACCCCGGGGTCTGAGGGAGGAGGCTGGACCTGGACCCTGGGTCTGAGGGAGGAGGCTGGGCCTGGACCCTGGGTCTGAGGGAGGAGGTTGGGCCTGGACCCTGGGTCTGAGGGAGGAGGCTGGGCCTGGACCCTGGGTCTGAGGGAGGAGGCTGGGCCTGGACCCTGGGTCTGAGGGAGGAGGCTGGGCCTGGACCCTGGGTCTGAGGGAGGAGGCTGGGCCTGGACCCTGGGTCTGAGGGAGGAGGCTGGGCCTGACCCCAGAGTCTGAGGGAGGAGGCTGGGCCTGGACCCCTGGGTCTGAGGGAAGAGGATTTGAAGTGGGGTTTCCTGTTCCTAAAGGAGAGCGAGTCTCACCCTGGCCTTGACCAGCCGCTCCCTCTCTGCGATCGCCTGATGCAGAAGCTTCTCCATGTGAGCGATGTCTGGGTGGAGGGCCCTGCAGCTGGAACCAGGGAACAGAGATTGGCGGGTTACCAGGCCTGGGCCTCTTCCTCCCATCTCCCCACCCCTTCTCCCTGATGTCTCACCTGTTCCCAGGGCCACAGTTTAGCAGCTGATAGAGCGGGTGTCTCCCAGAGGCCTCCACTGCTGGTGTGAGAGTCGAGGCCTCAAGGGGTCCTGAGGGAGAGGGGACCACGTGAGGAGGCCAGGACACTCCCAGGCCCAAGCCCCTCTGCTCCTCCCTGCCCCGTCTCCATAGTCTGCAGCAGGATGGGAGGAGGTGGGGGCAGGAGAGTAGGGGGGAATGGGAGAGGCCCTCACCAGTACAATGGAGGGACAGAGGCCGTGGGGATCCTCTCTGGCTCGCTCTCTCTCCTCTTCTCCGGGGCAGGCTTCCAGTCCTCTGGAGACCAAAGGAACCCTGAAAACATGCAAGGCCCAGGCACTCAGGAAGAGGTGTTCCATCTCAGCAGAAAGTTAGAGAACTGCCAAGTAAAACTACCACCTAATGGGCACAGATCAAAAATCTTTTTTTTGTTGTTTTTTTTGGCACTGGAGATTGAACTCAGGGGCACTCAACCACTGAGCCCCATCCCCAGCCCTATTTTGTATTTTATTTAGAGACAGGGTCTCACTGAGTTGCTTAGTGCCTCGCTGTTGCTGAGGCTGCCTTTAAACCTGCTGGATTTACAGGCATGCGCCGATGCATCCAGCAAAAATCCGTATTTTTTCGCCCCACAGTGCTGAGGATGAAACCCAAGGGCTCGCACAAGCCAGGCAAGCACTTTACTACTGAGTTACATCTGCCATCCAAAATCCTAACTGTCAACATGAGTCAAAGCAGCCAACTGCAAAGGCCCACACTGTCTGTGGCACCATTTATATAAAGTGTCCAGAGTAAATTAATATAGAGCAAATAAATACAGAGGCAGGAAGTAGAATAGTGATCACCAGGGGCTGGGAGAGATGGGCAAATTGAGGAGTGGTGGCTCTGGGGTGCAGGGTTTCTTTCTTTATTTTTTTTTTTTGGCAGTGCTGGGGATTGAACCCAGGGCCTGGTGCATGCCAGGCAAGCACTCTACCAACTGAGCTATCTATATCCCAGCTCTTTGGGGGTTAATGAAAGCATTCTGAAGTTGAGCTACACATGGTGGTGCACATCTGTAATCCCAACTAGGGAGGCCGAGGCAGGAGGATCACAGGTCCAGGCCAGCCTGGGCACCTTTGCAAGACTCTGTCTTAAAATGAAAAACAAGGGGCCGGGGCTCAGCGGTGGAGTTCTTGGCTAGCACATGTGAGGAACTGGGTTCCATCCTCAGCACCACATAAAAATAAATAAATAAAAAATAAAGGTCTTGTGTCCATCTATAACTAAAAAAGTATATACATTAAAAATTTTCTTTAAAAATGAAAAATAAAAAGGGCTAGGGATATAGCTCAGTTTTAAATAAATTCCCAGTACAGCCATAAATAAATAAATAAACCTCCACATACATGTGTATGTGTATGTGTGTGTGTATATATACATATATATATATAAATGCATAAATAATATATCCATATATATAATAAGGTGAGAAGTGCACAGACTTACACACGTGCAGCTGGGTACAATGCACATGTATTTACACTTGCATACCAGCCACCCACATGGAGACACAGAACAGGCCCATCACTCCAAAGGCTTCCTTGTCCCTCTTCCTGGCCAGTGACACATCTGTCAAGGGACCATTCTTCTGACTTATGAAACCACAGATACATAGTTCTACCTGTTCTGGACTTCATAAAGAAGAATTACAAGTTGGCCGGGAGGTACTATCTCGTAACACAAGTGGCACTTACCAGAATGTTCCCATATGATAATTCAGCTGTGCATTTGTTTGATGTGATTTTCCACACTTGTCTTGTTTCAATATTAAGTTTTTTTTTTAAATGGCTGGCATTTATCAAGAGCTCATTATCTGTCTCCAGCATACAGTTTTCCCTCCTTATCTGTGGGTTCTGCATCTTTGAATTCAATATGATGCAGGCCAAAAATATTTGCAAGAAAGGAAAATTGTATCTCTCCTCAACATGTACAAACTTTGTTTCTTGTCCTTATTCACTTAACAACGCAGTACAAAAACCATTTCCACTTCCATCATGTGTAAGTGTTATAAGTTATCTCCAGTGCTTTATGGAATACAGGAGGATGTGACCAGGTTAATTGCAAGTACTCTAACATTTTATATAAGGACTAGAGTCTCCTGAGATATAGGTCTCCTTGGGGGTCCTGGAGACAATCCTTGACAGTCCCAAGGGATGACTGTACCTGGCACTCTGCAGGCCCACTTAAGCTCCTAAAAGCCCTGTGAGGCCAGGTGTGGTGGTGACATCTGTAATCCGAGCAATTTAGGAGGCTAAGGTCAAGGGATCATAGGAGTCTGTGAGTTCAAGGCCAGCCCTAGCAAGGTAGGGAGACTCCTATCTGAACAAAACAAAACAAAAAACCCTGAGTTGGGAAATATTCACTCTACTTCACAGAGAGGAAACTGAGACCCGAGTCCCTGGGCTTTCCTTCAGCCACATTCCAGCACTTCCTGGCTGGGAGCTCTTGGATAATTGGCAAATGGGACTGGGCAATGCAGACCCCAGTTTTGTCTGCATGGTGCTTCCATTATAAGGAACTGAGTGAGCCATCCTACAAATGAACCCATCATCAGAAACTGCTGTGTGAAAAGAGAACAGAGTACTATCAAAAAGGATCATTTTCTAATTAGAAAACCAGGTACAGCCTTCTGAACACCAACTCCCAGCCCCAAAGGATGAGTTGTTCAGGGAAAACTGGGGGGGATGGTGCTTCAAGTGGAAGGATCAGTAAGTACAAAGGCCCTGGGGCATAAAAAAGTATAGAATGTTGGTGGATCAATGCTGAGCACAGTGAATAGGGAGGAGTAGTGAGACATGCGGGCGCCATATCAGCACTTGCAGCTCATGGTGAGGAAGCCTGGGAAGCCACTGACGGCCTTGGGGACAGAGGAATTAAAGCAGGAAGGATGAGGATCACTCTGGCTGTTGTGTGAAGAATGAATTATTATTGGGCTTGGTGTGGTGGTGCACACCTACGATCCCAGCAACTCAGGAGGCTAAGGCAGGAGGATCGCAAGTTTGAGGCCAGCTTTAGCACTTAGCAAGATCCTGCTTCAAAAAAAAAACAAGAAGGATGGGGATATAGCTCAGTTGGTAGAGTGCTTGTTCGCATGCACAAGGCCCTGGATTCAATCCCCAGCAACACACACACACACACTCTAATAATAATAATAATAACAAAAATAAAAAGAGCTGTGGCTGTAGCTCAAGTGGTAGAGAACTTGCCTAGGACATGCAAGGCCCTGGATTCAAATGCTAGCACACAGAAAAATAACAAATTATTGGGAAAAGAAGAATTAAAATGGGAACATTAGTGAGAGGCTGATGCAGTTACAAAAAATAAAAAAAAATAGATGAGGGTGAGGTGAATAGATCAAGGATGAAAATAACTATAATAATACTAATAAGTACAAAAACAGCAGCTCTCACTGAGCATCTACTATGCTCTGGCCACACTATCTAGCAACATAGCTGAAACTCCAGCTTCTCAGATTTCCACAAGAACCAGCTAGAAAGTTAAATCTATTAACCGTCACCCAAATAATAATAGGTCCTGCTCTTGGGGGTTCTTCTGAGAAAGATATGAAATTCTGTATATTAGGCTGAACCACGTGAAATTGCCAGGAGTTGTTTCTCAGCTCCACATAATAATAATCCCACGTGGCACAAAGGGACAGAATGGCTTTGAACAGACCCTGGCCTATCCTAAATGCTAAAAATGGAATATTGTTATTAATGATCATTAATAAGTATTAAGTAATAAACATTTTTAAAGTAATTTTAAATATTAATTCATGAATATGAAATATAAATTATGTATAATAATATAATACAATAATATATGCTTATATTCAGTATAATAGTATTTGGTGATATAATAGTAATTAACATTGTTTGCATGAATGTTATATTTTGCATAAATGCATACATGTGCACACACACACAGGTATTCTTTACAACACTGCTTAAACTGCAAAACCTTCCATCACTGCCTACAGAGGGAGCGCAGCTCAATGCCCCACAATAGAATTGTGTGCCACACGGAAGCCAGAACATTGTCATGGCTGGGACTGGGGTTCTGTGGCAGAGCACTTGTCTAGCATGCAAGAAACCCTGGATTCCATCCCCATCACCACCTAAAATACAATAAAAAAGAACACAGGCTATGCAAACAGAATGCTTGGGTTCAAATCCTAGCTTTGGCACATGGCACCTAGCTAAGGAACTTAACCTCTCTGCCTCAGTTTCCTCACCAATAAAATGGAGATAATGTGCCTGTAGAATTGTTGCAAAAATTGAGTGGGTAAGCCAGGCTCGGTGGCCCACACCTGTAATCCCAGTAGCTTGGGAGGCTGAGGCAGGAGGATCGTGAGTTTAAAGCCAGCCTCAGCAACTTTGAGGAGCTAACCAACTCCATAGGACCCTGTCTCTAAGTAAAATACAAAATAGGTCTGGGGATGTGGCTCAGTGGTTGAGTACCCCAGAGTCCGATTCCCAGTATCTGTCGCCCCTTAAAAATAAATGGGTGGGAAAAAAGTTAAGTGGGTGAATCTATATGAAGCATTTCTAAGCATGTCGGGCACTTTCCCAAGGACTTGATAAGTAGCTGTTATTACTACTATTGTTACCGTTTATATTATTATTACAGCCATTAAAAATGATGAGGCTGGGGTTGGGGTTATGGCTCAGCAGTAGTGTGCTTGCCTCGAATGCGCAAGGCCCTGGGTTCGATCCTCAGCACCACATATAAATAAATAAATAAAGTTATTAACAAAACAAAACAAAATCAGAGTCTCCCAAAAGAACTCAATGTTTAAAAAAAAATGATGAGGCAGCTCTAAATGTATCAACAGTTTCCATAATGGAGAAGGATAATAAAAAATTAAAAACAACAAAGGAAAGACAATGGAATGGATCCGACATCATTTTCCCTGTACCCATATGAAAACAACACAGTGAATCCCACCATCAAGAACATCTGTAAGAATGGAATCCTAACTAGAGGAAGATATTCCATGTGTGAATAATTATATCAAGCTGGATTCTGCTGTCATATATAACTTAAAAAACAACAACAACAACAACAACAACAAAAAACCCCAAAACAATTAGCTAGTACATACATTTGGGGGTAAAAGAAGTTTACATGATATAATGAGAGCTACCAATTTCTAAGTGCTTACAGAAATAAGACTTTTTTCCTGTGTAATATTTACCCTTACTTCATTCATAGCACTTGGATATTTTCTGCTCCACTTCTTTAAAAAAAATAAATAATAGCACCAACCCATTCAATAAATGTTTAAGCCATTAAGAAAATGGGGCTCCCGGTTTTGGGGGTTGTTTGTGTTGTGATGCTTGGGATCAAACTGGGGCCCTCATGCAGAAAAGCAAATGCTGTGCCACTGAGCTACACCCACAGCTCAAGGGGCCCCCTTTGTACAGAGTTCTGGAAGGATCAAGAACCAAGCAGCTGCCCTACTTCTGGAGAGAGGGCCTAGGGGCCTTCAGGGACAGAGACCTTCTTACCCATACACCCTGTTTGGTCACTTTTAAAATTTACTTCTGGGTGCACATGCTCTTACTTCTTCAGGGAAGAGGTGGGGTGTTAGGCAGAAGGAAGAAAATAAATAAATAAAACTGGAGTCATCAAATACCCCTTGGTCAAGCTTCCCTATCTCCCTCGCCCCCACACAGAGCCCAGTGGAAGTTCTGGACTTGGGCTCTGCTTTTAGGCCCTCCCTCCCGACTGACCAAACAGGCGCATGGGCAAAGGAAGCAGGGGAGGCACCTGCAGGGAGCTGTGGACAGAGAAGAGGCAGGAAGAGGTAGAGGTGGCAGCAGAGTGGCTGGCGGGGTCCTGAAGCACTAGCAGCTGCCGGTCTGTCTTCTGGGTGAACAGCAGCTGGGGAGAGGAGGCAAAGATTAAGGGGAGATGAAGAGAACACAGAGGCACCCCCAGTTCTCAGATGGAAAAACAAAGGCTCAGTCACAAGAGGAGCTCGAATGTGGTCCTTAGTGTCTAGTCTCCCAACAAGAGCAAGGGCTGTGGGCCCCCTGCACTGCCCATCCCTGAGGAGGAAGGGCTGGGGCCTGAGCTCCTGAGTCCTAGGATAAAAAGAAGTAGGGTGGGGAGTCCTGGATCCCAATAGAGGAAGGCTGGGGCCTGGACCCCCATGTCTGAGGGAGGAGGGCTGGGCCTAGATCTTTGGGTCTGAGGGAGGAGGGCTAAGCCTGGACCCCCATGTCTGAGGGAGGAGGGCTGAGGCCTGGATCCCCAGGTCTGAGGGGGGAGGGCTGAGCCCTCGATCCTTGGGTCTGAGGGAGGAAGGCTAGGCCTGGATCCCTAGGTCTGAGGGAGGAGGACTGGGCCTGGATCCCTGGGTCTGAGGGAGGAGGGCTAGGCCTGGATCTCCATGTCTGAAGGAGGAGGGCTGAGGCCTGGATCCCTATGTCTGAAGGAGGAGGGCTGAGGCCTGGATCCCCATGTCTGAGGGAGGAGGGCTGGGCCTGGATCCCTGGGTCTGAGGGAGGAGGGATAGGCCTGGATCCCCACGTCTGAGGGAGGAGGGCTGGGCCTGGATCCCCAGGTTTGAGGGAGAAGGGCTAGGCCTGGATCCCCAGGTCTGAGGGAGGAGAACTGGGCCTGGATCCCTGGCTCTGAGGGAGGAGGGCTAAGGCCTGGATCCTTGGGTCTGAGAGAGGAAGGCTGAGGCCTGGATCCTTGGGTCTGAGGGAGGAGGACTGAGGCCTAGATCCCCGGGTCTGAGGGAAGAGGGCTGAGCCTGAATCACGGGGTCTGAGGGAGGAGGGATGGGCCTGGATCCCTGGGTCTGAGGGAGGAGGGCTAGGCCTGGACCCCCATGTCTGAGGGAGGAGGGCTGGGCCTGGATCCCCAGGTCTGAGGGAGGAGAACTGGGCCTGGATCCCTGGCTCTGAGGGAGGAGGGCTAAGGCCTGGATCCTTGGGTCTGAGGGAGGAGGGCTAGCCTGGACCCCCATGTCTGAGGGAGGAGGGCTGGGCCTGGATCCCCATGTCTGAGAGAGAAGGGCTGAGGCCTGGATCCTTGGGTCTGAGAGAGGAGGATTGGGCCTGAATCCTTGGGTCTGAGAGAGGAGGGCTGAGGCCTGGATCCTTGGGTCTGAGAGAGGAAGGCTGAGGCCTGGATCCTTGGGTCTGAGGGAGGAGGACTGAGGCCTAGATCCCCGGGTCTGAGGGAAGAGGGCTGAGCCTGAATCACGGGGTCTGAGGGAGGAGGGCTGAGCCTGGATCCTTGGGTCTGAGGGAGAAGGGCTGAGGCCTGGATCCCCAGATCTGAGGGAGGAGGGCTGAGGCCTGGACCCCTGAGTCTGAGCGAGGAGGCTGGGCCCGGACCCCTGGGTCTCAGGGAGGAGGGCTGGGCCTGGATTCCTAGGTCTGAGGTGGGGAGCCTGACAGGCATGTAAAGTCGCCATACCTTTGTGAGAGCTTGGTTGGGCTCAGAGAAGTCCCCACCAGGTGTTTCCTGAAGGCGGTTAAGCTCGAGGAATCGGTTCTGTTCCTAGGGAGGACATCACGGCTTACCACACGGTGAAGCCAAAATGGGCCATCCCCATAGCCAGGAGGCATGATCCAGGGAGATGGTGGGACACCTGAGGGAAGTGAGTACCTGGGACAGGTCTCCAGGGAAACTCACCTGGGCCAGTGCCCGACGGGTCTCCTCCTTCTCCTGGCTGAGCCCCCGGCTCTCAGCCACCATCTGCTCCCCCAGAGACTTGAGCTGCTCCTCCAAGACCTGGATCTGGCGCTGCAGGGCCACCCCCCGCCACCCTGGTTACTCAGCTGCTCCAGGAGCCCCAGCCCACCCTCCCAGAGAGTCACGTCCTCCCTGTGAGTCTAGAGAAGGTGAGATCTGAATGTCCAGGGAGGGGCCTGCGAGTTTCTATTCCCATTTGGGGTTCTAGGAGAGATCTGGGGTGGGTGGGAGGGGAGGGAGGAACTGAGATACAGGCAGAGGCCTAGGGAGATAGCAACCCCAGAGAGTCACACAGAACAGAGACAAAGGGACAGACAGAGGGGACAAACCAGAATAGATCCAAAGAATGGCAACCAGGACACACCTCGAAGACAGAAATGTAGAGAAAACACAGAGGAAGAAGACAAGATAGAAACAGGAGACAGAAAGAAGGACAGTCCTGACCGAGGAAGGGAAGAGAGAGGGACAAGAAGATCCAGATGCAGAGGTGGGAGGAGGAGACCCCCTCAGAACTTTCTAGTCCAGAAAGTGGGAAACTGTGTGAAGTACCCACAGAACCTGTCAGACCCTGAACGTGAAGCTTGCAGGTCGGACTAGTGACCACATCTGTTTGGACCAGGGACCGAGAGGCACAGAGTGTGGTGGCCAAGACTGCGAAGGTTCCAATCCCAGCTCTACCTTTTAGAACTAAGTGACTTTGAGAGATAATGTAAGAACTTTGACCTTCTGCTTCTTCATTTAATATATGGAAAAAGTAGAACAGGACTTGTCTGTCGGCCTGTGTGAGGATTCAACAAGTGAAGACCCTGGGACGCTCAGCACCGGGTGTGACACACCAACAGTTCAGTCAGCTCAGCGACGCACGCGCAGTGGGGGAGACAAGAGGAATGGCCTCAGGGGCAGCGTTAGTCACTGGCACTCACCCTGTGCTGGGCCACACTGGCCTGAAGTTCCTGGACCTTGGGGTCCGGCAGCTGGAGCCCAGGGCGGTCCCGCTCCTCCTCCTCCTGCCGGCTCTCCCGCTCCAGTTGCTGGAACTCCAGGTCCTCATAGGCGCGCTGGGCCACATCCAGCTGTTCCCTCATCTGTGAGTGGGGACATAAAAAGCCTGGAGGAAAGTTGTGGCTGCAGCCTGGATTGTTGGTCAATGAGGAAAGAGGGCTGAGGGGCTGGGGGAGGAGCCTGGAGTCTGGACCTGTGGGGCCTGGACATCAGGTCCAGAGGCCCTCACCTCTTGTACCCCCTGCAGAAGTCGCTCCCGCTGGTCCTCTGGCTGGGAGTCCAGCTGTCCTTGGGCCTCCTGAAGTCTGTGGCGGAGGCCCTCCACGCGGTCCCGCTCCTGCCTTAGTTGCCTCTGTTCCTGAAAAGCGACCAGACTGAGCTCAGAGAGGGAAGCAGGCCAGCAAGGGCAAGACCAGCCAGACCTCAGACCCGGCCTGGTGTCAGCTCCCCGGGGGCAGGACTCTGTCTGGTTCACTCCTGTGTTGCACCCCTAGAGGAGGCTACAAGTCAACAGTTGTTTGGGAAATAAATGAAGAAGCCAGGTGCAGTGGCACATGCCTATAACCTTTTACTCAGGAGGCTGAGGCAGGAGGATCACTAGTTCGAGATCAGCCTCAGCAACTTAGTGAAATCCTAATTCAAAAACAGAAAAAAATAAAGAAAGAAAGAAAAAGGGCTGGGCTGTAGCTCCATGGTAGATGCTTTCCTAGTAGTCACAAGGAACTGAGTTCCATTCTCAGTGTGGCAAAAAAGAGAGTGAAAGAGGATAGGAAGGAGGGAAGGAGAAAAGAAAGAAAGAAACAAGTGAAGGAGTGAAGGGAAACATCGCCACACTGGGTAATGCTGGGTCCCTAGCCCAGGCCCTGCCCTCCAGGGGGACACACAGCCATTTACAACTGAGGACAGAGCAGTGAAAACAGAGATGCGCGAGCCTGGGGTAGCCAAAGCTTCCCAGATATGGGGATTTTTTTTTGGGGGGGTGCTGGGCCTTGTGCATGTGAGCCAGGCACTCTACCAACTGAGCCATAGCCCAGCCCCTGGGATGGGGAATTTAAAGCCTCAGATCAGGGAGCATTTAGACCTGGGGAGACACAGGGGCTGGAGAGGCATTTGGGACAGAGGGGCAGCATGGCACTAGTGCACAGGAATTAAAAGTGTATGAACATTGCGGGGCAAACCTCAGCCAGGGAGAAGTGGGAAGGGAGGAGGGGCCTGTGGGACACAGCAGCAGCCTTGGGAGGAGTGAAGGGATGGAGCAGGGCCGCGTTGGAATCCCCTGGGGAGAAGGAATACAGGGCAGAGACCAGCTCCTGCAGGAGTCCTCAAAGCAGTGAGTGAGCAGGAGACCTGAGCTGGGCCTGGGCAGGGGGGATGGGAAAGAGATGGACCAGAGACACACTGGGAAGCAGAACGCGGTGACTGGTGAGCTTGGGGGTCACAGAAAGGGAGGCATGTAGGACCTGGTGACCAAGGGGCAGAGGGACAATCGATGTGGAGAAGAGTTGCCAAGGACAGCTTTGAAAATGATGAATAAAAAGAAGCAGACTCCTGGCTTCTCCTCAGAGGAGGGCTGAGGCCTGGACCCCTGGGTCTGAGAGAGGAGGCTGGGCATGGGCCCCTGGGTCTGAGGGAGGAGGCTGGGCCTGTATCCTGGATCTGAGGGAGGAAGTTGGGCCTGGACCCTGGGTCTGAGGGAGGAGGGCTGAGTACGGATCCCTGAGTCTGAGGGAAGAGGCTGGGCCTGGACCCCTGGTCCTGATGTAGGAGGCCTGGGCCTGGATTCCTAGGTCTGAGGGAGGAGGCTGGGCCTGGACCCTGGGCCTGAGGGAGGAGGGCTGGAGGCGTAGACTGCTTCAGTCTGAGGGAAGAAGGCTGGAGCCTGGCCTCTTGGGTTGAAGAGGAAAAGAATACCTAAAAACCCTTATCCTAAGAAGGCAGGCACACAGACCTCAGACGAGAAATCAGGGTTGGAGAAATATGAGGTGTTTGATTCTAAATGAGGGCCCTGGACCCAGCCCCCACAAATGCCAACACACAAGCTACTTGACAAGAGAAAGACTGATAAAATTACAAAGTCACATTTTCCAGGCTATAATTATACCGAATCCAAGCAATGATCACTGATGAATGGTAAGAATCCTTAGGTAAAAGATTATTAAAAGAGATCAGGGTGACTTCATAGAGGTCGGACACCCAGAAATGATGTCCCTAATTCTCGCTCAGAAAGCACAAAGCACATCTAAATCTGATTGAGCCTCTATAGCTAAGCAACCACTTGCTCACGGCAACAGAGGGCCACTGAGGGTCACCACAGGCATGCAATCAGCCACATCCTGCCTATGGAATAGGATACTTTCTTCAACAGACAGCAAGCAGCAGACACCGTTGGTGAGAACCAGTGGTGCTGAAGTCACATGAGACATCACAACCAAGCTTGTCACTCAGTCTGATTCAAACAAGCCCCGTTAACTGGTGTTTTTGAGACAATCCAGGGAAAAATGAAAATGGACTAGAAATAAGACAATAATAAAACTTATTGATTATTAAGGTAAGGGCTGAGGAGTAGCTCAGTGGCAGAGCAATTGCCTAGCATGAGTGGACCCAGAGTTCCATCCCTAGCACCATAAAAAATAAAATAAAAATTGGGGCTGGGGATGTGGCTCAAGCGGTAGCGCGCTCGCCTGGCATACGTGCGGCCCGGGTTCGATCCTTAGCACCACATACAAAGAAAGATGTTGTGTCGGCCGAAAACTAAAAAATAAAACATTAAAAAAAATTCTCTCTCACTTTCTCTTTAAAAAAAATAAAAATTCCTCAGGCGAGATAATAAGATGTCATGGTGATGTTTTTGAAAAGGAGATCTTATTTGCAAATGGTACATGCTAAAGTATGTACTAGTTTATGATGTTGGGGATGCGCTTTTAAAACTAGGGAGCAGGAAGCAAATTGCAGGACTTGAAAGAAGAAAGGAAGATTTATGATTGTGGAATTCAGGGAGCACAGGGCATGGAGGCTGTCTGCCTATTTGATTTTTGTGGATTTGAGATTTTCCCTAATATGATATTTAAAAAGCAAAAGCAGAGGGAGTCAAGGAAGAAGGCCCAATGAGTCAGGTCTTGAATCACAGTCAGGGAGGGAGGAGGGAAAATCTGTTCTCAGCATCTCTGGATCCCAAGTGAAACAGGGACCATGGTGTGGGGGGGGGGGGACGGACACACAAGTCACCAGAAAAAACACCACCAATACCTCCCTCCATGCACACACTCAAGGAAGGAAACCACTGGAAAAGAAACAGTAGGTGAACAAACCTGTTCCCGCTCCTGGCTGCCAGGCTCCTGGACCACCAGCTGCCCTAGCAGCTCTCGGAGCTGCTCCTCCTCCCGCCGCAGGGCCACTCTCTCTCCAGCCAGTTCACCCCGTATCAGGGCCACCTCCACCTCCATCTGCAAGGTCCATAAGTCCGGGGCTGAGGGTTCTGATGCCTATGAGGGGCCCAGGAGCCTGAACTCCTGGATTCTGAGGGTGGGATTCTGGGCACCCGGTTTGGAGGAAGGATGAAGCTGGGGGCCTAGAATCCGGCCCCTGGGCGAGGAGGGCTGGGAGCTGGCCTTGCAGATGAGTTGAGGCCAGTCTTCCCAAGGGGGTCCAAGCCTCACCTGGATCCTCAGCTCCTTCTTTTGACGCTGAAGCTCCTTTAGTCTCTGCTCCAACAGGGCAACGCGAGTCACTGCCTCCAGCTTCTGGGCTTGGAGCCTCCTCCGGGCTGCTCTCACCCCTTCCCCATAAGGGGTGCAGGTGGAGGGCGAGGCCGGCGTCTGTGCCCGGGGTGCGCCCTCGGGCTGAAGTTGGAGAGGGTGGGTCAAATGGAAAAGGTCTAGCCTCCTAGAGTCACTATAGGTTTGGTCCCAAGCCCTCATCCCTCTCTGGGGGTGGAGGTCAGGCTAACTCCACCACCATGCCCATTTGATCTGTAAGGCGGGTGGGGGAAGGGGCAGACCTGGGGACCTCTGTGTCGTAGGGGCTCACAGTTCAGGAAGGGGGTACAAAGCCGATTCATGGAAGATGATTTTTGTTGTTGTTGTTGTTGTTTGGTTGATTTTTAAATCTTGGTCCCATTCTCTTTGCGCCCCATGCCCCATTTTTCTCCCCACGTCTAAGTCTCTCCCCCTGTCTCTCAGTTGTCTTCTGTCTCTGAATCACGAGGTCTCTTTCTCCCTTGGAGTTTCTCCCTCTCTCCAGGTTTCTGTGCCCGTATTTCTCTTTTTCTGAGTAATTTCACCTTGTTTCCGGGTTGCCCTCTGGGTCTCTAACCATCACTCTGAATCTCTGGGACTCTTTCTCTCTTCCTCTGTCCTTGCCTCCCTCCTTCATCTCTCAGTCTCTTCTTGAAGTCTTTGTCTCAAGGGTCTCTGTGTCTCTCTCTGGTTTCTGTCTCTCAGTAGGTCTGGGGCTCTCTAGATCCAAGTCCAGGTTTGTCTCTCCCTATCTCTGGGTCTCTCTCCCAGTGCCTGTATCTGTGTCTGGTCACCCGTTTGGGTCAGTCTCTACTGGGTCTGCTCGGGGATCTGTCTGGGGCTGTCTCTGTTTCTCTGTCGTCTTTCCCCATCTCTGTGTTTTTCCCTGTCTCCAGGTCTCTGTCCCTTTGGTTTCTCTCCACCGGTCTGTGTCCGGTCACCTGTTTGAGTCGCTGTCTATTGGGATCTCCCAGTGGCTGCCGCCCTAAGGGCCCTCACCTCCTCCCGGCTGCTCTCGGTGCTGCTGCCTTCTCCCACTTCTTCCTCTTCCTCAGTCTGCTGCTCAACTCCTTGGCCGCTAGGAAGCTCCGCCGGGACCCCGGGCGCCTCCTGTTCGCGGGGCTCATCGGGGTGATCATGGGGCTGGGAGGCTCCTTGGGGCTGAACCTCTGCGTCGCACTCGGGGACCGGCGGGGAGCCGGACCTCTCCTCCGGGCTACTGGGAGTCCCCATGGCCGCTTCGGACTCCTGCGGGGTGGGCGTGGTCCTGGCTCCGGGGCGTGGCCTGGAAGCGTGGGGCGTGGCCTAGGGTCCCGGGCGCCGCACCCGACGGCCGGCCTCGCGGAGTGCTGGGGAGGCTGGGCCTGGGAGTTCAAAGGACGGCCCTGAGCACTCCGAGGGCGTGGTCTGAGCTTCCAGGGGCCGGGGAAGAAGTGGGACGAGGTTCGAGGGCTCCGGAGGCAGCACCCCGCTGTAGGCGGGGCCGGGATTTGAGTCGGGGTCCTGGCACGCCCCCCGCCGGACTCTGCGACCCAGAGCCTCCAGCCACCCAGGTGTCGGGCCTTGGGCTTGCCCAGTGGCCCTCGACAATCTCTTGGGCCACTTTAACGCGACCCCTTCTCCTCCCTTGGTACTCAACGCCCCTTCCTCCCGACCCCACTGTGTAAGGGACCAGCACCCTTGTCGCGTCACCCAGGGATTCAGAGACCGGGCTCCCGCTCTTCCCTCGGGACGAGGCTGGAGCCCAAGCCCTCCTTTTCTCCCAGGAGTAGGCTCCCCAACTCCGGCTCCCGCCTCCCGCGCGGCCCCGCGAGCTGAGTCCCCTCCTTCCCGCAGCCCCGGCCCCTCACCAGCTCGCTCCGCTCCGCGCTCCCGGCACTGCAGCCTCTGCCACAGAGACAGGTGGCTGCGAAGAGGAGGAGAGGCCGCCCGTCCCCCTCCCCAGCAGCCCGGAAGTGGAGGGGGGGACAACAGGTCCAACAGCTCTGGAGAGAGGAGGGAGCGACCAGCTCGCCCCGCCCGCGGCATCAGGCCTTCCGGGCCCCACCCTCGGAGAACCCAGCATCGCGACCTCCCACTCCGCCTCCAGCGCTCCCATTCCTGTCCCCTGAAGGGCTGCCTGGCCACCTTTGTATACCAGCCTCCCTTCTGCCCACATTCTGAGAGTTCTCAAAGGGAGATAGGAATGAAGATGGAGACTCTCCCCTCTAATGAGCCCTTTCGAAGGGCCCCAACCGGTTTAGGGAGCTGGACAAGGGGAGAGGGGTACTTTGAGTCAGATACCCGCCCAGAAATACAGGGAAGTGTGCCCCCGCCCCACACACACTTTGCTATGGGGCGGAGGACAGAGGTTAAAGGTCTCAGCCAGACCTTTTCCTCTCTGGGCAAAAACAGAAAATAATTGGTACATGAAACCAGGTTATTAGATGTCAAGAGCTGTGCTGAACACTTTACACACGCTAATTTGGTTTCACCCTCAAAGCAGCCCAGCTCAAAGGAGGGATTACTATTTCCATTATATACTGAGGGGAAACTGAGGCTGGGGGGAGAGAAATGCATCCAAGGTCTACACATCAGCTTCATCCTTTCAACACCCATGTTCTTAACCTTTATGTAAATTGTCACTCCAAGTCAGGAAGCATCTAAGAGATCATTCCAAATGATAGCAACAATAATAGCACTCCTAGGGAGTTGGCCATTCGGGCAGTGTGCCAAGCACTCATATTTATGGATTTATCAGATCTCCATGACACCCTATTATTATTATTATTTCCATTTTACAGATCAGGCAATTGAGGGCTGTAGAGGGAAAGTACCTAACTCTAGGACTCAGGACCAAACCGTGTTCTGATCCAAGGCCATGAGAGCACCTGCCAGATATGTTGGCTTCTAATCTTGGGAGTTAGAAATCTCCCGGGACCTGCATCGTGCCCAGCTCCCGAAGCCTTTCCAAGGGACTAGAACCAACTCCAAGCACATCCACTCAAAACCCAGCTGGTTCCCCCAGAAAAGAGGCAGAAGTCAGATTCATGACGAAAGGAAAAAAAATACTTTTTATTTAAGAAGTTTGAGGGGCTGATGGGGGTAGGATGGGAGGGGACAGAGGTCTAGTGGTGACCCCTCTCCCCTCGCTCCACCGAGTGCATTCTTGATGGACATAAGCACCTGACAGAAACAGGTTAGGAAGGTGGCGCCTGGACCCCGCAGCGCATGTTGGCTGGAACAGCAATGTCTGAAAAGAAACTGGATGAAACCAAGGGGCCAGGCAGAAGCCCATGTCCCTCCAAGGACCCAGGTACACTGCGCCCTTCTTTAGGGAGCTAGAGTTCTGGCCCTACCCCTCCTCCCTCAGACCCAGGAGTCCACACCCCAGTCCTCCTCCCACCAGGACCCTGCCAGGACCCCGGGTGCTCACCTATCTGCTGTGGTTTAGGCAAGTTCAGATTGTCCATGACCTTAACAAACTCCTCGCAGCTGAGAGTGAGCCGAGGGTTCAGAGTCCGCTCCTCCTCCACGGTGGACACTGTGTGTCCTAGTGACCAAGGTCGGGGGTAGGGAGAGGAAAGTCAACTGGTCCAGCACCTTGGGCAGCTCGGAACTACAATTCCCAGGAGGTCTTTGGGTGCCTCTCTAGCCAGGCACTAATGGGCTCTTCCCAAATCTGAGATTGCTTTCCCTCCCAATGCGCATTATGGGAAATGTAGTTTCCCAACAGTCCTCTGCACTCCACAAGGAAGTCCCAGGAAAACCCACGCCCTGCAGAATTCTAGAAGTTGTCCAGTTTCTATATCCACGCCCGGCACACCCAAGCACTTAATCTTTTTTGGCCAGAGGAATTTCTGGAATGTGTGTAGTCTCTGTGCCATACAAAGAATACAGAAGCTGGCTATCCCCTCAAAAGTTAGGTAAGCCCCCACCCCCTCCAGCGGGCCCTCACCATGGTAATCATGAGCAGGGTAGACCAGACAGTTGCCTGGAAGTGTGAAGATCTTTTTGTGGACTGAGTGGTACAAGGTCTTAGCACAGCCTGGGGAAGGAAAGGTCAGAGGTCAGTGGGTGAGCAGGACAGGAGAAGCCCTAAAATACCTTCCCTCAGGAAAAGGGTGGGAGGATAATCAGAGTAGCTAAGCCATCTCCCTCATCTCCTGCCCAAACCCCTTTGTCTAGGTAGAGGCAGAGGGAAGGACATACGTGAAGAAAAATGAATGGTGAGAAATTTGCCTTTATAATGTGGGATTGTAAGGGTGGGAAGAGAGATTCTGAAGCCCCCCAGGAAATGTGTCCTTACTCTGGGGACACTGAGGAAGGATTCTGGGCAAAGAAGTTGGACTAGAAGGTAATAAACCAAAGACATGAGGCCAAGCAGCATATGGAACAGTGGTTCCAACAGGAAGCTGGGCCTCGACTGGGATAGAGGCAAACCTCTCTGGAACATT
This sequence comes from Ictidomys tridecemlineatus, assembly GCF_052094955.1. Classification (NCBI taxonomy): domain Eukaryota; kingdom Metazoa; phylum Chordata; class Mammalia; order Rodentia; family Sciuridae; genus Ictidomys; species Ictidomys tridecemlineatus. The sequence goes on along the minus strand of NC_135491.1, from coordinate 11,732,568 downwards.
CTTTTAACTTCCATTTCAACCAAAATTCTCCCATTTTATGTTGTGTTGGGAATGGATAAGAAGCAAATTAGTAGTCCGAGAGAGATGGCCACAGACTGAAATGAAGACATAGAGAGGGAGAGGGGGCCGGGACCTGGCTTCCCGCTGCCAGTGTGTGACAGCTGCCGCCATTTCTCTCACGTGGTCTTGCCTCTGCCCACAAGACAGCCTACTCCTCCAATCTAGTGTCAAGCCACATTCGTGCACATGCTCAACGGGCAGCCAGATCCTGAGATCCAAAACTAAACTCTCTTCCCACAGGAAAATCCCGAATCAAATCATCCTCTGCAGCTACACCCCGAAGCTGCAGAACCTTCTTACAGCTGAACCAGGGACCAAACAACCTCCTAGTGGCCTCTGAGCCGCTGATCTCCTGAGCACAACTCCACCCCACCACACCCACCAGCAGCTAAGGCCCTTGATGTGGTTTTCCAACACCTTCGTAAATTCTTGAATCTTCTTATTGAAACGTGACACTTCATTTCCCTCCCCTTGATCTAAGGGTCTGGATTATATATTTTGCTCCTAATAAATAGGATATTGCAAAAATGACAGAGTATAACTTCTGAGGCAAGGTCAAAGAAAAAATTAAGGCTTCTCTTTCTCTCTGGTCATTTTTTTTCGGGGAGGATACTCATGCAGCCCTCTGGAGCAGTCCACCAGGTGAGGAAGGGAGGCCTCTGCCAACAAGCACGGGAACTGGCAGCCATGGGAGGAAGCCACCCCAGAAGTGGGTCCCCAGACCCATCCAGCCTTCTGATGAGTACAGCCCACACCCTAAACTGCTCCTGGATTCTTGACTCTCAGAAACTTTGTGGGACAGTGAATGTTAACACTATTATTATTATTATTATTATTATTTTGTACTGGGGATTGAACCCAGGGGTACTCTTCCACTGTGTTATATCTCCAGCTTTTATTAAAATTTTTTATTTTGAGACAGGGTCATGCTAAATTGCCAAGGCTGACCTTGAACTTGGAATCCTCCTGTCTCAGCCTTCAGAGTTGCTAAGATTATAGAAATGTGCTACTATGCCTGTCTAATCATTGTTACATTTTGCAGTAATTTGTTTCACAGCAATAGATAACTAATGCACCCCTGGAATGTAAAACTGGCCCCCTAAAAATCTAAGGTCCACTCATTCATTCTTGTAAAACCCTGGCAAATATATAACCATATTTGAATCTTGCGCTGGATAAGGAGCGGGTCACCTTGCTGGAAGTCTGTCCGCCCACATCCACGGATCAGCAGGGCATCTCCAGTGAAGGCCATACTGAGGTCGTTCAGGACAAAGGTGACACAGCCTGGGGTGTGGCCAGGGCTGGCCCGGGTCTCCAAGGCCTGGCAGGGACAGGGTGTACAGAGACAGTCACCAACATGCTGGCCCCAGAAGCCCCACCTGGAGCCCCACCAGAGTCATATTAGAGGAAGGAAGAGATTGTGAGTTTAAAATGCTTAAAATCAGTTTAAAGTTTCTGAATGAAAATAACACCACAAAGCACAGCAAAACAAAAACTTAAAAGGAAAGCACATTTTTAATGTATTCACCATAGTGGTCAATATTTTCAATATATAAACAGCTGACAAGACAGTAGGAAAAAGATTAGCACACTACTATAAAAATGAAATATTAAACAGCCATTAAAAGTGCTGCTGCTAAAACGAAACCTAATGATGTTTCACACACACTTAACGACACAAAAAAAGACATTTGGTGTCCAGTAAGAGCAAAGAAACCGGTTACAAAGCATCTTGTACAGTGTGATATTTGCAAAAATTTATTCATTAACTCTAACTATGTATTTTATTCTTTGGGCTCTGTATTAAACTATGAATGTGCAATTTTACATAGATAAAATCCTTATGTGGGAAAGGTTCTTTTAAGCATGACTGAAATTTTAGAGGCCACAGAAAAACAAGGATAGATGTGACCACACAGTTCAACTTTTTTTTCTTTTTCAGTACTGGGGATTGGGCCCAGGAACACTCCATGACTAAGTTACATCCCTAACCCTTGGAAATTTTTTTTTTCCCTTTGAGATAAGGTCTTGCTAAGTTGCCCAGGTTGACCTTGAACTTGCAGCCCTCCTTCCTCAGCCTCCTAAATTGCTCAGATTAGAAGTATGTGCCACCATGTCCAGGCAACATGATGATTTAAAATAAAAAATCAAGTGGGGCATGGTGGCACATGCCTGTAATCCCAGTGGCTCAAAAGGCTGAGAATTTTGAGTTCAAAGCCAGCCACCTCAGCAAAAGCAAGGTGCTAAGCAACTCAGTGAGACCCTGTCTCTAAATGAAATACAAATAGGGCTGGGGATGTGGCTCAGTGGTTGAGTGCTCCTGAGTTCAATCCCCAGTACCCACCCCCCGCCCCCCAAAAATCAGAGTTAAAGGATATTTTAAAAAAACCCTCAGAGTCAATATTGGCAATGTATACACCAAAGTACTTTAAGGTGAAAAAAGCCACAATATATGAATAGCTCCCAAGCATCAATAAGAATTTCCAAAAGAACTGGGTGTGGTGGCACACACCTATGACCTCAGTGGCTCAGGAGGCTGAGGCAGGAGGATCGCAATTTCAAAGGCAGCCTCAGCAATTTAGCAAGGTCCTGAGCAACTTAGAGTGCTCCTGTCTCAAAATAAAAAATTTTAAAAAGGCTGGGGATGTGGCTCTGTGATAAAGCTCACCTGGGTTCAACCCTCAATACCAAAAAACCAAACGAATGAACAGCAGCAGCAAAGAACTTAGAAAGGAAAAGAACAGGCAGTTCACGGAAGATGAAATTAATAGTAAAAGATCACCAAAAAAGATGCTCAACCTCCTCAAAAGGAAGAAATGGAGAAAGGAAAGGATTAAAATTCTAAAAACGCGTATTTTCACTGACCAGAGTGACAACTATCAGAATTGCTTAAGGTGTGTTTGGGACGAGCCTTTTTATTTCCTGGGGTGTGGGTACAAATCAGTGTAGCCATTTTGGAGGGAAATGAGCAGTATTTATTAACATCTCAAATATGTACCCTTTATGACATCTCAAGCCACTTCTGGGATTCTGCCATCAAGAACCCCCGACACATACACATAGATGCCCACGTTGGGAGTCCTGTGGCCTCAGTCTCCACACTCAGCTCCCGGGAAGCCAGGGTCATAGAACAAACATTACTCTAATGACCTCACATCATGATTCAATTAGTCCCCACACACCCATCCCTCCTCCCTCTCAGTAGAGCTCCACCTCCCAAACCTCAGCCTCATCCAGGTCAGTCATCTGCTGATATCCAAGGACCCCACATGCGGATTCTGTGGCTCCCCACCAACTCACTCCACCTCTCCTTACTCCAGTTGGGTTCTGGGTGTCAATGTCCCTGGCCAACACTTTCCTAGTCTCTCTGGCAGCTTGGGTAGCCCCTGACTATTGTCTGATCAATGAGATCTCAGTAAGACTCCTGAGATGTCTAGGGAAGGAACAGGCATTGCTTTTTTTTCCTCCTGCCTCTGGCTCTAAATTCAAGGTGTGATGGCTGCAGCTGCAGCAGCCACCTTGCAACCAAAGGCACAATCCTGAGAATCCCACCAACCTAGTGCTGCTGAACTACCTTCTTCCAGATCTCCTATTGTAGGAGAAAATTAAACTCCTGCTTAGTTAAGACACGTGGTCATTTTTGTGTTTGATTTGGAGAAACAACAGGAGGCTGCAGTGAGGTGAGCAGGAGTGGATAGCTGGAAAGGATGTTGGAGGTGACAGGCTCAGTCAGACCCAGCAAAGTGAGAATGAGGCTCTGGGAGGGGACAAGCCAGAGAGCGACTGTATCAATCGCATGTTCTCTTAAACCATTCACGGGTTCACTTCAGCACAGTGGTGGGAAAATGGTCTTTTTAATATAGTTCTGGGTCAATCAATGTCTCTTTAGAAAGCAAAGTTGATATTGATCCCCACCTCACACCACACACAAAAATAAATAGTCAATGGACTACGAATCTAAAGATGAAAGATCAAACAACAGACTTTAGAGAAAAACATCAAATGAGTTTGTCATCTTGGAGCAGGCAAAGGAGTCTTTAGCACATAAAGTATTCACTATAAGCTGGGCACAGTGACACATGCCTGTAATGCCAGTGGCTCAGGAGGCTGAGGCAGGAGGATCAAAGCCGGCCTCAGCAAAAGGCACTAAGCAACTCAGTGAGACCCTGTCTCCAAATAAAATACAAAATAGGGCTGGGGATATGGCTCAGTGGTCAAGTGCCCTTGAGTTCAACCCTTGGTTACTGCAGCCCCCTCTTCCCCAGCAAAAATACCTGCATTCACTACAGAGCCCGAATGGATATGTTGAACTACAATAAAATTAAAATGTCTTTTTGTTTAAATGCACCATGAAGACAGCAGGAGGGGGAGAAGCTATCTACAAACAAATATTCAACAAAGTTATTAGATCTATAATATATAAAGATAACCTTCAAGTCAATAAGGTATACTATCTAATAGAAAAACATAGTAAAGAACTGAAAAAGAAATTGCAAAATTGGACATCCAAATGGTACGAACACATGAAAAGGTGCTCCACTTCATCTGTCATCAGGGAAATAAAAGTGAAACCGCCACAGGACATCACCACACCTCACCAGAAAGGCTGCGGTGAAAAAGACCGATGTGGAAAAATGGAAACTCTGGTACATCAGGGTGGGAAACAGGAAAAACCTACCCGTCCCCGGGCTCACCTCTTGGCACACGGTTGTTCCTATATGTCTTGTTTGCAGCAGAACTATTTATAATGCCCAAAACTGAGAACCAACTGCAAGCCCATGGACAAGAATGGATAAGTTGGGGTGTATGCACACTCGAAGGAGCAAACTGACTACACAGGACAACATGGTCCACAAGCCACGTCTAGCAGAAGTGGGCGAGACATAGAGAGGGGTCGGATCCAGTGGAGTGGAAGGGAGCAGGAGGGTGGTGTGGAGAGCAGGGGAGAAGCGGGAGATCTCCCGGAGCCTGTGGCACAGAGAACAAGTGCTGCTTCCTGAAGCTGCAGCTCACTTCTGAACCAAGGTGTGAAATATTTGCCTCTTGAAGAGGGCACAGGGATGGGATGAAAGGCAGTCCCAGACTGCTGGAGGTTTCCAGAGAAAAAGCAAGAGCTGATGAGGAGAGGGGGTGGGTAGCAGAGTGGCAGAGCACTTGCCCATCAGGGGTGAGGCCCGGTTCCATTCCCATCACCACAGCAAAGACAGAGGTGGAGGGGCAGAGAGAGAGGGGTGCAGAGAGAAGTTGTCAAGGATAAACACACACACATGGGCCTGGGTGGCAGGGATGTGCTAGGAGGGTGTCAGGAGACCAGGCTCTGGGTCCTGCACATGAAAGCCTTCTCATTGGCATCAGCCTCGGAGGCCAACCTGCCTCCTCTTCCTTCTTGCTGGGCTCTCTTACCTGGTTGCTAAATTCCCAAGCAGAATAAGCCCAATAAGTCTGGATCTGGAAGGTCCCCCAAAGACTCATGTGTTAAATAAAAGCTTGGTCTCCAGCTCAGGGGCTGCCGGAAAGTGGAGGAACTTTTAGTAGGTGGGGCCTAGTGGGAGGAGGTTAGGTCATTGGGGGTGTGGCCTTGAAGAGGATATGCCCCCCCCACTGTGATGTGCAGCCTCACCACAGGGCCACCAGATCACAAACTGGAACCTCTAAAACTATGAGTCAAAATAAACTTTTCCTTCTTATGTTTATCATCAAGTTGTCACAGTGATGGAAAGCTGACTTACATGCCCAGAGAAATCATATGAAGACAAACTGCAATTAAACTTCTAAAAGCAAAACACACAAAAAATAATCTCGAAACCAGGTCATACACAGGGCAGATGATTTCCAGAGTTAATACCTGCACAAGTGGCTCTCGGTATCAAAATCAGGCTAGTTTCATAAAAGAAATTGGAAGTTTTTCTTCTTTCTTTATGCACTGAAATGTTTTAATTACCTCTGGAGTTATTGTTCTGTAAATATGTGGTGGGTTCACTTATGGACCTGGTGATTTCTTTTTATTTTCTCTCCTTATTTACATTTTTTAAAAGGTGTTTTCCAGAGAAAACATCACTAAAGTCAGATGACAAACATTTCCAACACCCCCAAGTTTCCTTGTGACCCTTTCCAATCCATGCTTCCAATCCTTCCTCTACCCCTAGCCCCAGTCAACTTCTGACTTTCTGTTATTACAGATTAGTTTGCATATTCTAGAATGTTATATAAATAGAATCAAACAGTTAAAAAAACAAAAAAAGCACTCTCTGCAGCCAGATGGCAAGGGTTCTAATCTTAGTTCTATTATAGCTGTGTGACCTTGGACAAGTTATTCTACCACTCTGGGCCTGTCTGCTTCTTTGTAAAATGGGAATAATAACAGTACCCAGCTCATAGGACTGTTATAAGGAGTAAGCTACTTTGTATGTAAAGTGCTTAGAAAAATTCTCAGTACACAAGTGTTATTATAATAAAAATATGAATAATAATTAAGAATGTTTTAAAATTGAGAAAACAATTGATCTAGCAGAATCACAAAAGCTCCTGGTTTCAAATTCTGGCTCAGCCCCTTCCTTACTGTCTGATTTTCAGGCAAATTGCTTTTTTCTCTGAGCTTCCTTATCTGTGAAATGGGGAAAATAATTCTGAACTCACTTCACTGTTATGAATGTTCAATGAGGTTCATTTATCAGAAGAGGCACGACAGAGGCCCGAGGGCTGGATGCAGCCTACAGAATTGTGTTTGGACAGGTCGGTGGTTTTTAGGAGACCGCGTTTGTTGTCTACCTTTCAAAAGTAGGAGATATGGATCTATTCCCAGCTTCACTCTTAGAATAAAACAGGAGACTACAGCTTGGCTTTACTCCTACATGGAAACAACCAATGTGACCCATGCAGTGGGCGTCCCCATAAAGTAGGGAATGCACCTGAAAACGTGTCACAGATGGGACCGCTCCCTGCTCCTGGGGCCAAATGTCAGCTGCTATCTATTATCCACTGTGTGCTTGGTTCACCCAGAACACAGGGTTAGAAGGGAAGTCAAACATGTCAATCAGACAATTTGTAGTAGCATGTCACAACAAGAACATGGAGGGAGAACACATTTCTCTGTGGAAATAAACCACAACAGAGTCGAGAGCAAATGTTTTTGCCTGGAACTGACTACAAGCAGGCTCTGCTCTACCCACTCTCCACGGTACCCGTATTGGGCCCATGTTCCAGATGGGGGAAACGGAAGCCCGGAAGGGTAAAACGCGTGCTCCAGGTCACACAGCAGGAAGTGGCAGAACACTCCGTTTGCCCACTTGGCCTCTGTGGCATTTAAGTGTGTGACCTTCATATGGCAGGCCAAATTTAGAGTTGCCAAATTTTTTTTCTGGATTATTAGTAAGGAAAGGACCAAGGAGGGTGTGAGTAAGAGAGCCAGGGGGGCCCTGGCCTTCCAGAGACTCTGAGGAGGGAAGATGGGGGTTAGGTTGGGGCAGGCAAGAGGGACCTTTGAGAGAAGAAACCCAGCAACCAACCCACCGCAGGACCATCTGTTTAACCCTTCCCTCTGGACGTGGGAGCTGAAAACCTTGGTGGCCAACAGCACTGCCCTTGAAGTCAGTCTGCCCAAGTTCAAGTCCTAGTTGCCCTCCATCCAAATGAGGAGGACCCTGAATGCACTTAACCTTCCAAATTCCTCCTCCCCCAAATGGGGAGAGGGCACAATATCTGATACCAAAAATATCTGGAGATAAACACTGTGAGAAAGCAAACACTCGATTTTTTTTTGTCACTAATTGTTAAAATGATGACTGTTAACCATTAAGAAATATCCACACTCTTCTTCAATTTGTAGAAAAGGGAAGGGTTAGAAGACAAAGGACACCACAAGGTGTGCTAGACATATCAAGACCCTTTATAAGACAACAGGTCAGGAAGCTTCAAGAGTCAATGTCATAGCCAGGAGCGGTGGCGCACACCTGTCATCCCTGTGGCTTGGGAGGCTGAGGCAGGAGAATTTAGAGTTCAAAGCCAGCCTCAGCAACTTAGCAAGGCCCTAAGAAACTCAGGGAGACCCTGTCTCTAAATAAAATATCAAAAAAGCTGGGGGTGTGGCTCAGTGGTTAAGTGCCCCTTGGCTCAATCCTCAGTACAAAAAAAAAAGAGTCAATGTCATGAAGCGCAAAGTGTATGGAACGACTCGAGATGAAGACTCAGCAGCCATAATAAACTAGTGCTGTGCAGGAACCTCCACTGGGTCCAGGTTCCTAAAAACAGCTACAAAAAATTATTCTTGGAGCAACCCAAGAAATTTGAACGTGGGCTCAATATTTACTGATGAGATGAATTGCTGTACATTTTGGTACTTTGACAAAGGTTTTGTAAAAGAGTGGTTCTCGAAGTGTATTGGAAGGAACCTCAGGGTTCCTTCCACAAGGTCAAAAAGGGTTTTATAACATTTCAAAAAGTCTTTTGCTGTTGGGAGTGATGGCACACATCTGTAATCCCAGTGACCTGGGAGACTGAGGCAGGAGGATCCAAAGTTCAATGCCAGCTTTGGCAACTGAGTGGGGGCTGTCTCAAAATAGAGAATAAAAAGGGTTGGGGATGTGGCTCACAGGTAAAATGCCCCTCGGTTCAGTCCCTAGTACTGAGGGGGGCAAATGTCTTCTGCTTTTTACCCACAAGTATTAGTGAACTTTCCAAAGTTTCATGATCTTTGATAATGTCATTGCTTTGATGGCTAATGGAGCCTGTGCTTGTATATTACTGTTTTAAAACAATGTCTCAGGCCTGAGGATGTAGTTAAGTAGCATAGCACTTACCTAGCATGCAGCACATCCTGAATTCCATCCTAAAAATGAAGTCTCAATTTGAATATCTAATATAGTAAATATTGATAGAACCACATAAACTAAACAGCAGGGCATGGTGGTGCACACCCGTAATCTCAGCAACTCAGGAGGATGAGGCAGGAGGATTGCAAGGTGGAGATCAGCCTGGGCAACTTAGCCTGGAACTTAGCAAGACCCCATCTCAAAATAAAAAATAAAAAGGGCTGGGGATGTAGCTCAGCAGTAAAGCACTCCTTGGTTCATTCCCTGGTAAAAAAAAAAAGAAAGAAAGAAAGAAAGAAAGAGCATTTTAAAAGAGCATTTTAGGGTCTTCTTTAGTTTTTAAGAGAGTCCAGAGATCAAAAGATTTGAGAAAGTGGGACTGGAGTTGTGGCTCAGTGGTAGAGCGCTTGCCTAGCATGTGTGAGGCACTGGGTTCCATTCTCAGCACCACATAACATAAATAAAATAAAGGCATTGTGTTCATCTATAACTAAAAAAAAAAAAAAAAAAGATTTGAGAGTCTGAGAGTGGGTGAGAAAGGAGAACACTGTTAGAAGATTTTAGGGGTGAAACATCTGCAATTCACTTTATTTTCCCTCTATGTTGGGAATGGAACCCAGGGCTTTGGACGTACCAGGCAAGCACTCTACTACTGTGCTATACCCGGAGCCTCTGCAATTTACTTTTGAATATTGGGGGTAGGGGAAGTGGGAAGCATACAGAAATAGAGAAATAAAGCAACTGTGATAAATCGTCCCCAACTGGGGAACTTCTGGGTACTGTGTGAGAGAGTTAAACTTGTTCTCTCTGGGCTAGAGACATAGCTTGAGCACTTGCCTACCAAGGGGTAAGGGTTCCATCTCTCAACGCTGCGGGGGGGCTGAGGGAGCACTATTACTCGGTTGCATGTAGATTTTGGAAATAAAAAGTTGCAAGTGGGGTCAACTAAGATCTTGACGGAAGGCAGCCTCAGCTGCTCCTGAAACTTGTTGAGTGATCTCCGGGACGGCAGGATATTCCAGCTGGGACCAGCTGACGGCAGCACCTAACCCCGCATTCTTTCAACAATCTCTTTCTTCCCCTCCATGACGCATCACCACACCCTTTCTTGCAGCAGCTAAATCTTCTGAAACCACCCGCCATCAGTTCAAACCCAATACGGAGGGGACAAGGCCGTGCACATCCCATCGCAGCCTTGCAGTTCCCGCAGCCTACACTGCCCCCTGGTGGCGAGCAAACTCTCGGCCTCCTTTCCATTTAGTCCCCGTGTTTATTCTTCCACTATCCAAAAGTACTGAATCACTGTTCCCATGAGAGCTAAGCTCTAAAACCCAAAGCCTCGTTTTCACCACCACTAAATACTCTGGATCTCCATCAGCTAGATCCTATTGCTTTATTTTGTAAAAGAAAAAATTATTTGCTCTGTTTAGGGAGAGTGGGCTAACATCTAACTTGGTGATGCATCAAAAATAAAGATGAGCTGGGGAGCAGCTCAGAGCTAGAGCCCTTGCCTAGCAGGCGTGAGACCCTGGCTTCCATGCCCAGCACTGCGAAAGAAAACTTAAAAAAAAACAAGGATAATTGTACTCAGTGTGAATGTATTTTTTTCCAACTTTTCTGTGTGCTTAAATTTTTTTCATTAGAAAACATCAGTGCGAAAAAGACTTGCTTCCTGTTTCAGATATTTAATTCCAAATAAGAGGAATTACCCTGGCCAGCTTGGCATTATTCTTTCAAAATTCCTCCATGTGGGTCACACAAGAATCACTGAGGGAGCTTTTAAGAACATACTGATTCCCCGCGCCACCCCCAGGCAATTAAAGAATCTCTGAATCGGGGCCTGAAGAATCATATTTTGAGCAGCACGCCTCTATAAATCAACAAGGTTAACTTTCTCCCATCCAAGTACTAACCAGGCACCTAATTTGCCACCTGCTGTGGGAGCTACAATGTTCAATTGTCACTGCTTATTTAAAACAAAAATTCATTCATTCTACAATGAAATCATTCAAATTTGGTCCATCTTCAGTATAAACTGTACTAGTTCAAAAAACTGCTTAGCATAAGGCTGTGATATGGTTTTTGTTGTAATTTACACTTTGTTTGTTTACACCGGGGACCAAAATATGGGTCAAAATCATAAAAGAATTGCCACTTAAAAAATATGTATGAGCTATTGATATAGCTCAGTGGTAGAGCACTTGCCTAGTATACCTGAAGCCCTAAGTTCAATGTGCAGCAACACACACACACACACACACACACACACAGTGTGCCTACAGTCCCAGCTACTGGAAAGGCTGAAATAAGAAGGATCTCTTCGGTTCAAGAGTTTGAGACTAGCCAGGGAAAATGTAGCAAGCCCCTGTCAAATATGAAACAAAACAAAAATCCAACTATTTGGCAATTTCTACTAAAGTCAAACATATCTCTATGACACAAAAAATTCAACTTCTTGAAATTTAGGGCAATATCCACCAAGAGATTTGTATAAAAATATTCATAGCAGTACACTGGCACATACCTGCAGTCCCAGCAAGTGGTACAAAGGTGTATTAAGAATTGTAATGCAAATCACAATGAGGATCACAAGTTCAAGACCAACCTCAGCAATAAGCTTAGACCCTGCCCCATAATAAAAAAGGGCTGGGGATATAGCTAAATGATAAAGCATCCCTGTGTTCAATCCCTAGTACTGCCAAAAAGAAAAAAAAAAAAAACACGAAAACTTCATAGCACCATTTTTCATAGTAGCCAAAAACTAAGATGGATCATTTAAAAAAAATGTATAAACAAACTGTGTTCACACAATGATATACTTGACCTCAGGGGTCAGCAAGCTATGGTGGGGTGGACCAAACTAAGCCTGCCACCTGTTTTTGTAAGGCCTGAAAGTGGAGAATGGTTTTTACATTTTTACATGAAAAATATAATAATTATTATTATTTTAAAAAATATTTTTAGTTGTTGATAGACTTTTATTTATTTATATGTGGTGCTGAGAATCCAACCCAGTGCCTCACACATGCCAGGCAAATGTGCTACCGCTAGGCCCCAGCCCCAGCCCAATAATTATTTTTTGACACATGAAAGCTATCTGAAATTTAAATTCAAGAGGTCATAAATAAAGTTATACTGGAACACAGCCATGCTTATTAATTTATGCACACTGTCTATTGCTGCTTTCACACCATAAAATGAGAGCCAAGTGGTGGCAACAGAGACCCTGAGGCCTGTAAAATTGAAAATAGTTATGATCTGGTCCCTTACAGAAAAGTTTGCCAACCCCTGCTATGGAGCAAGAGACGAAAAGAATTGCAACAGCAGAAGCATCATGTAGAGTGTAAAGAGCCAGGCAAAGGAGTGCACACGCGTGTGTAATTAATAACTAATTCTTCTTCCTTTTTTTTTTTTTTTTTGCAGTACTAGGGATTGAACCCAAAGGCACTTTACCATGGAGCCACATCCTCAGCCCTTTTTCTTTTGAGACAGGGTCTAAGTTGCCCAGGCTGAACTTGAACTTGTGATCCTCCTGCCTTGGCCTTTAAGCATCTGGTATTACAGGTGTGCACCACCTGTGTGCCGACTTGTAATTCTTCTTTAGAAAGTCCAGAACAGGTGGAACTAACTGTGTGTCCATAAGTCCCAAGAATGATCCCTTGATAGATACGTCACTGGCCACGAAGAGGGACAAGGAAGCCTTTGGGGTGACGGACATGTTCTGTATCTCCATATGGATGGTGGGTACACAAGTGTAAACGTATGTACGCTTGTACCCAGCTGCACGTGTGTAGTCTGTGCACTTCTCACCTTATCATAGGTATGTTACAGACTTGATTTTTAAAAGTAGGAGCAGGAAAAATAAGAGGGATAAAAAAATAAACCCATCTCTTGTGAATTTGGTGTCACATACCTTATCCACAAACAGAGATTGGATAAATTGCGGTATAAAGGTGTATTAAGAATTGTAATGCAAAAAAAAATTATGAATGTAATGCACTCCTCTATTGTGATGTAAGAAATAATAAAAATAAATAAATAAATAAATAAATAGACCCATCTCCAAAGATTGATAAAGATCTCAGATCAAAGCCAAACCAAGGCTAAACAACCATAAACACAGATAATAACAAGTGCTGGTAAGGCTGTGGAGGAGTTGGAACTTTCATATCCTGCTGGTGGGTCTGTAAAATAGTGTGGCCACTCTGGAAAAGTATGGAAGTTCCTCAAACTGTTAAATGTAAAATTATCATGTGACTCAGCAATTCCACTCCTAGGCATAAACTCCAGAGAAATAAAAACACATGTCAGGGGCTGGGGATGTGGCTCAGTGGTAGAGCACTTGCCTAGCATGTGTGAGGCACTGGGTTCGATTCTCAACCACATATCAATCAATAAATAAAATAAAGGTTCATTAACATTTAAAAAATATTTTTAAAAAACACACGTCAACAGACATGTACACATGAATGTTCCCAGCAGCATTATTCATAATAGCCAAAAAGTGGAAAGAGCTCAAATGTCTACCAACTGGTGAATGCACAAATAAGTTGGGGCGTAACCATCCATGTAATGGGATGTTGTTCGACGATATAGAGGATGAAGTACTGATACATGCTATGACAAGGGTGAATCCTGAAAAGACTGTGCTGTTGAGGGAAAGTAGTCAGTAAAACTTAATCACATTGTATGTCTCCATTTCTATGAAATATCCAGAATGGGAAAATCCATAGAGACAGAAAGTATATTACAAATTGAGATGGCACAAACCTGTAACCCCAGCAACTTGGGAGGCTGAGACAGAAGGATCTCAAGTTGAAGGCCAGCCTCAGCAACTTAACAAGACCCTGTCTCAAATATTAAAATTAAAAAAGGTTGGAGAGCGCTGGGGTTGTAGCTCAGTGGTAGAGCGCTTGCCTCACACACGAGGCCCTGGATTTGATCCCCAGCACCACAGAAAAATAAATAAATAAAAATAAAGATATTGTGTCCATCTACAACTAAAAATTTTAAAAAAGGGCTGGAAGTGTGGCTCAGTGGTAAAGTCCTCTGGATTCAACCTCCAGTACCATTAAAAAAAAAAAAAAAAAAGTAAGCCAGGCACAGTGGTACACACCTGTAATCCCAGCAACTCAGGAGGCTGAGGCAGGAGCATTGCAAATTCAAAGCTGGCCTCAGCAACTTAGCAAGGCTCTAAGCAACTTAAGAAGACCCTGTCTCGAAAACATTTTTTAAAAGGGCAGGGGGGATGTGGCTCAGTGGGAAAGCACCCCTAGGTTCAGTCACCAATACCAAAAAAATTTTTTAAAAGTTGCCTAAGGCTTAGGAAGAGAAGAGGGAAGCTAGGGCTGATGGCTCAGGGTATGGGGTTTCTTTTTTAGAGAAATGAAAATAATTTAAAATCGCAGTGATGAATATACAACTCTGAATACATTACAAGTCACTGAACTGCGTACTTTAAAGGATGCACTGTATGGTCTATGGATTATATCAATAAGGCCGCTAAAGATAAAATAAACCCTGAAATTAAATGTACCACAGCTAAACCCTTCCACACTTGCTCACTGAAAGCAGGACTCACCTTGACACAAACCCTAATCATTCCTAATCCTTCAGAGGCTCTGCTCAAATCCAAGAAATGCTTATTAGCACCTGAGTATTACGTGCCACCCACATAAGTGTACAAAGTCTTTTTTACCTACTTCCCAAAACAGGCTTGAAATAAAGTGTGTGTGGCCAGGTGCAATAGTACACACCTGTAATCCCAGTAGCTCAGGAGGACTGTGAGTTCAGAGGCAGCCTCAGCAACTTAGCAAGGCCCTAAGCAACTTAGCAAGACCCTGTCTCTAAAGAAATATATAAAAAAGGGCTGGGGATATTGCTCAGTGGTTAAGTGGCCCTGGGTTCAATTCCAGAACCCACCCCCACCCCCCAAAAAAACAAAAGAGTCTGTGACCACTGCAGTTAAACCCTCTGATCCCATGCACAGTCCTCTTTCTACTAAACACTCTTGATAAAATAAACTGTTCCCATTATTTAGCAAACCTTCTGACCTGGAGGCTGAGACCTTACCCTGTAACCTGGCATTTTGTCAACTAAACTCACTACATCTTTAGCAACTCTGATTAGGAAAAAAAAAAAAAGCCCTGTCAGCTGTTTCCTCTCCTCTGAGCAACACCCTCCACTCTTCCATATTGCCCTGGATTGCAATTCTGGCCGGAAACCTGCTGATTCCACCTGTGGCAAGAAAGAGAAGGAGGTGGGGACCTTCTGACCATTCCTGGGTGAGGCAACAGCTAGGGCTAGGGTGAGGCTACCACAGTGCCCCGTTTAAAGGAGGCACCCACTCTTAGGGGCCAGCCCTGCATTTACAGCACCCTGCAAGTGAGCACCACCTTAAATATTACTCCCTAGAGCCTCACCCTAGCCCTGGCGCTGTGCAAGGGGATGCTCCTTCCTCCAACAGTGGCTCAGAAGACGGGGCTGGGTCTCCTAGCCCTGGCTTCAGAATTTCAACCACCAATCAATTTTATGGAGACACAGGGCCAACAGAACTGCCCCAAAGGCTTAGGAAACTCCATAAATGTTGTTGACTTATGGGACTTGGCCGGAGACACACCCACCTTGAACCTCCTTCCCCAATGCCCTACCTGTTTATAGTGGCCTCCTCCCAGAGATGTGAGTTCAGGGGTCAGGAAACCAGGTCCTAAGGTCCCTCCTCCTGAGGACTCAGCAGCCCAGGGCTCCAGTACCCTTTTCCCTTAAGTTCAAGGAGTCCAGACTATCACCCTCTTCTCGGGGACCCACAATCCAACTTACAAAGCGTCCAAAGCGGATAGAATCGCCATCCTCAATGTGCAGGTCAGCTTGGGCCCCACTAAGGCGGGAGATGACAGACTGGCAGCCAGGAAGTAGAGACCGGAGCACCCCTGAGCCTGTGATGTGGTCTGCGTGGCAGTGGGTGTTCACTGGGAGAGAGGAGGACAAGATTAGGGCCAAGCCCCCAACCCTCCTCCCTCAGACCCCCTGGGTCCAGGCCCCAGCACCTCCTCCCTCCACCCACGCGTTTTGTCTCCAGACTCACCAGCGTACAGCAGCCGCAGCCCCAGCTCCTTGACCAACTGGGCATCCCGGGGTGCTGTCTCCAGGACCGGGTCGATCAGAATGGCCTCCCGGGACTCTCTGTCACCCAGTAGGTAGGTATAGGTGCAGCTTTTCGGCTCAAACATCTGGGGGTGAGGTTGGGGGACACAGGTGAGAGTGCCCATCTGCGACTCCCATCCCCCAGAGCCAGGAGTCCAGACCACACATCCTCTTCCTGAGTTTCTGAAGCAGAAACCCCAGTCCCTCTTTCTCCTGGAGTCGGGAATCCGGGTATCCGGGTCCCCAACTTCCTCTACCAGAACTAAGTCATTCCAAGTTTCTTTTTTTTTTTTTTCTTTTTTTCCTTTCAAAAGTAGAGAGAGGTTCATTAAAAAAAAAAAAAAAAAGATACACAGTCGGAGGAGGATGGGAACAACCTTGAGAGAGCGAAGGCTTTAGGTTAAAGCAAGGGATAGCACCCAGGGAAACCGCGGGCCACCCGGAGGGAGACAGCGCCAGGAACTCCAACACCCCAAACCTGGTCCCCAGCACTCTACCTCGTAACGGACCCAGGAGTTCGGCCCCAAACCCACGGTCCCCCATATCGCTCCCCTGGACACTGCGCTCCAGCCCCCAGCTCCGCCTGCTGTGTGCAACGCACAGGCATGGGACCCCCACCCCCAGGTCCCTCCCCTCCCGCTGCCCACGGCCCAGTAACCCGCTTCCTGGTCCAGCCACCTCGCACCTGCCGCAGGAGGATGGGGGCTCCAGACCCGCTGTGCTGGCTCAGCTGCCGCCTAGCAACCCTTAGGGCCGCCGCTGCCATCGCGCCCCAGGCCAGGGTCCAAGCTGAGCGCAGGCAAAGCACCCGCCACAGCCCGACGCTCCAGGGCTGACCCTGAGAGCGGGGCGGGCGGGGGGCGGGGCCTGCCTTAAAGGGGCCGCGGGCTCCAGCGCGGAGGGAGGGCGGGGCGTGCAGCTGCAGACCGGGTGGGGGACGCAGGGAGGTGTCAGAGACCCAGGAAGACAACGAGCCGCTCCGGGGCACTCATATCTGGAAAAACAGAACAGAGACACTCGCGAGACGCTCAGAATACTGGCATAGAGAGAAAGACAGGCAGAGAGGTAGAAACTCAAGAGACCTCCAGTCACTCACAGCCACAGGCTATTGTATAGGAAAAGCCCTTGGTGGAAGAGTCATTATGAGAAAAAAAAGATGCTCGGTTCAAGGTCACTAGTGTTTTGAGGGACTGTTGGGTGGGTGCCTAGAACCAGAACAATACTAACCCCCTTAAGTTTCATCCAAAATTTCCTGAAGCAGTTTATTAGAAATTTTTCTTTTTTCCCCCAAGAATAAATATTTTATGTATGTGTTTGCACATGCATATATACATATTTGTTCTTGTATTATGTTTTTCATATAACTACATAATAAACAAAATATGCATAAATTACATGTAATACATATAAAAGTTTGCAAGATATAATTTTGCATTATATCTTGCAAACTCAGGCTGAAGATATTTTGCCTTATTTGTCTTCTGATGGAGTGTGAAACTGTAAAACAGCTTTTGTTCATTCAAATCAAAATCCAGAGCCAAGAAACTGCTGTCTAAAGCCATGGACTGTCAGGAGTTTTGTTCTTCGGAATATATTAATAGTGTGAATAAGACCCTCCTAGGCTAGGGCTACACTCAGTGGTAGAGCACTTGCCTAGAACACACAAGGCCCCAGGGTTCCATCCTCAGTATAAAAATTAAATAAAGAAAGAAGTAAAAAAATAAAAAAACAAAAAACTCAACTACTTTATTTTTATCTTCTGCAGGATCCAAAAAATTGCCAAAGAAGCAGTCTGACTGCTGGCCCAAGTGCAGAGAGCTTTTGAGGTAGGTTTCAGGCGGCAACAGTCCACTTTTATGCCCCCATTTTAAAAATATTTTTATTAGTTATAGATGGGCACAATGCCTTTATTTTATTTATTTTTTTATGTGGTGCTGAAAATCGAACCCAGTGCCTCCCACATTCTAGGCAAGTGCTCTACCACTGAGCCACAACCCCAGCCTAAGTACTTTTAATTTTTATTTTGAGACTGGATCTTGCTCAGTTGCCCAGGCCAGCCTCAAACTTACTATCCTCCTGCCAAATTGCTGGGATTACGGGATGTGACAAGGCACTGAAATCCACCTTGGTCTTAACTCTGAAGTTTCCAAGGAACAGGCTCTGGAAGGAATCCTCAGAGCAGGCCCCACTTTAATCCCTTTCCACTTGATGTGTTTTGCCTTAAGCCTAAACTCTGCCTCACTTAAATTTTAAACAAATGTCATCTTTCCCCAGACCCTCTGCTAGTGCTAGCCCTCTCTCTCTGTGTGTTTGGGGAGCTGGCCAGGACTTCCTCTATGGTCTTGTCTTCCCTCCTAAGCTACAGCAAGTCAATAAAACCCAATTTTGCCAAACTCCCCGAGTATCTCTGGTGGCCTTCATCAGAGGTAAGACTCATAGAGCCCCTCAAGGGCAAGGCAGAGCTCAGATACCAAAGAAGGAGACCTGAAGAGCCTGAAGAGACACAGGGAGGGTTGAAATGGAGGTCCTACAGAGAAACGAGTCACAAAGGTACAGCTGTAGATTCTAGAAGATTGTGGGAGGAAGTCACCAGGAGAAATGGGTGGAGAGAAACGCTCCGAGCCAAGGGAACTTGGCTCATTTACTCCAGGCATGAATTCCAGGCTTGCCACCTGGGCAAAACTGGGACCCAGAGGTGAGTCCCCAGTCAGGACGGTGAGACACAGAGGTGGGGACATAAGGAAGTGCAGCAATTGGAGGAGCTCAGGGGAGGGAGGAGCCAGGGGAAAAAAGAACCTTCAGGCACTCTTCACTGGGAGAGCTCCCCAAATACCACCTGCTCCTCCTGGGGCTCATTCCTAATGTTTTGACAGAATTTCTAGGTTGATTACCTGACCCTTGAAGGCCCTCTGGGGTTTCTGTAGGCTCAGCTGTCAGATGTCCTAAAAGTTAGAAGAAACCTTGGCTTCATCCTTCTCAGAGCTGAGATCCTGGGCTGAAAATTGTTCTTTCTCTGCATTTCAGTTTTCTCATCTGTAAAATGAAGTTGAAAATATTTCCTCCCTTCTTTATGAAGGTCCAGTTAGTTCCCACCTGTAGAGTCTGGAAGAGCACCTGGCCCGGAACAGGACCTTGGTGGAAGCTGGCCAGCATTACTTCATCTTTGTCCTTCACTCCTTCCTCTCCTGGCCACCTCCACCCAGTTCATCTCCAGGCCCTGTTAAGTAAACCTCTCCAGTCAGGCCCCCTTTCCATCCTCATGCCCTCTAACTCCATCAAGAGGCAGCAAAGCATCAGTGTGAATTGTTTGGACTCCAGGGCCAGGGTGTAGGGATTGAAATTCTGGTTGTTACTTCCTGCTGGGACCTGGCTGTGTGACCTTGGGCATGTGACCTTGCACTCCATGCCTTATTTCCCTCTTCTGAGGAGAACAATAGTAGCACCTCCTTTTAATAAATTGCTGTGGATATTAAATAAATTAATGTACATAAAGACAATTTCTAGTATATAACAAGTTAATAAGTGCTCAATAAATGCTAGTAGTTAATACTGTGATGACTAGGTAACAGTGGACTCCCTGGTTTTCGGGCTTCCACTCACCTCTTTACAATTAATTTTCCATGCAGCCATCAGAGCATTTAAAATGTCAATGAAAAAAGAGTCACAGCAAATAATGCAACGTGTGAGCCTTGTTTAATTCTGATTCAAACAAACTAAGTGTGATAAAAAGATGTTTATGGGATATGGTGTCTGGCACTGAGCTTTCAAATCATCTAGGAGGAAGTGGTTGTGGTCATTTAAACAACATTGGTCACAAGTGAGTGATTGCAGTCGGGCTGAGTGGCACATGCCTGTAATCCCAGAGAGCAGCGACTTGGGAGGCTGAGGCAAAAGATTTCAAGTTCAAAGCCAGCCTCAGCAAAAGTGAGGTGCTAAGCAACTCCATGAGACCCTGTCTGAAAATACAATACAAAATAAGGCTGTGGATGTAGCTCAGTGGTTGAGTGCCCCTGAGTTCAATCCCCAGTACCAAAAAATAAAAAATAAGTGTGTGATAGTTGTCACTGGCCAATTTTTCTTTTTTCCAGTGCTGAGGATCAAAACCAGGGCCTTATGTATGACAGGCCCAACCTGATGCTGGCTAATTCTATTATTGACGCAGCAAATAATTGTTTTGTCTCAACTTTTAAATAAAATTAAACATTGCACTTGGAAAAAGTAGGGGAAAATGTTAATGGGGCTATAGGAAAAACTGAACTCTGATGGGGTATTTGATAACATTAAGAAATGACTAAGCGATCAAAATGGTACATGCTTGTAATCTCAGCAGCTTGGCAGGCTGAGACCGGAGGACAGCCTCAGCAACAGAGAGCACATGCTAAGCAAGTGCTATGCCCCTGAGTTGCACCTCAGCCCTTTTTCTTGGTGGGGAGCTACTGGGGATTGAACTCAAGGACATTTGACCACTGGGCCACATCCCCAGCCCTATTTTGTATTTTATTTAGAGACAGGTCTCACTGAGTTGCTTATGCCTTGCTGTTGCTGAGGCTGGCTTTGAACTCACAATCCTCCTGCCTCAGCTAGCCAAGCCACTGGGATTACAGGCGTGTGTCACTTCACCTGGCAACTTCAGCCCTTTTTAAAATATATTTTTTTAAGCTGGGCACAGTGGTGGACACCTGTAATTCCAGCTACTAGGGAGACTGAGCAGGAGGACTGCAAGTTTGAGGCCAACCTTGGCAACTAACAAGACCCTATATCAAAACAAAAAAAGAAGGGCTGGGGATATAGCTCAGTGGTACAGTGATGACCTTCCATGGTCAAAGCTCTGGGTCCAATCCCCTAATACATCAAAAAATATATTTTGAGACAGGATCTTGCAAAATTGTCCTTACTAGCCTTGAACTTGCAATCCTCCTGCCTCAGTTTCCCTAGAGGCTGGGATTACAGGTGTGTGCCACCACACCTAACTTTTCCATAATTAAAAAAAATGGTTAAAAAAATATCAGGGGCTGTGGCTGTGGCTCAGTGGCAGAGCACTTGCCCTGCATGTGTGAGGTATTGGGTTCGATCCTTAGCATGATCCTAAGTTCCTTGACCTTAAGTTCCATATTCTACCCATCATTCTATCTTTCTGTCACAGAGGGCTTCTTATTGTTAAAATTCTTTCACGTATTTATTGGACACAGATTTATTGACCATCTCTTATGTGCTAGACCCTGTTCTGGATTCTGGGGGCACAGAGATTGCCGAAGTCTGGCTTGGCACAAATCAGGAGCCACTTGTCAAAAAGAAACTAACTTTATTTTTAGAACTACAAACGCCAAACAAAACAGCTCCAGGGAAAAACCCTCAGAGCCCAACTGCCACCACCGGCTTCCACAAGCCTCTCTCCCCCACACCAGCCTCTCAACCTCCCTCAATCCTCCTCTCTTGAGGCCGATTGGCTGGGTTGCGTGGGCAGAGCCAAAGAAGTCACCCAATGAGCAGCTCCGTGGAGGAGCCAATCAGCTAGATGTTGCTGGGGCAGCTGTGAGCCAATCATCAGCTGGCAGTCTGAAGGGCAGGGAAACAGCCCAATGAACATCACCGCAGAGGAGCCAATCAGCTAGATGTTGCTGGGGCAGTCTGAAGCTTGCTGGCAGCTGGAAGTTTGCTGGGGCCCCTTTGGCTGTGGCTCTCAACATCTCCCCCTCTCTGTTTAAACAACAAGCATGTGGCTTATGGACCGTGCCTGCCTTAGGTTGTCCAATACATATGGTCCTTACCCGTCTTCGGATGAGCTGACCTCAGGGCGTCAGCCTCCTGTCTTAGGTTGGTACCATTGTAATTGGATCTTACCCGTCATTGACTACCGGTCCAGTACAGCCACACCTGTGGAGAGGTCTCAGCGGGGGGGGGGGGGGGGGTGAGGTTCTTTGCCTCACCTCTGTTGACCCCCAAATTTTAGCTGAATGATCATGACAAGCAGAAGGGAGGAAGATATACCAAGTCAATTGACGGTTCTGTAAGCAGTTCAGTGTAAGTTCTGTAAGCAGTTCAGTGATGGCTATTGCAGAAACTGTAGATTAGTTTTATCTTTGTCTTCACCGGCACAGGGATGAAGATAGGAATTCTGGCAATAATGACTAAAGAAAAAATTAGGTAACATTCCAGAAGACACTAAAAGAAAACAATTTTCTTAACAATTTATATTATCTTCATCGGCACTGGGATGAAGATAGAAATTCTGGCAATAATGGCTAAAGAAAAAATTAGGTAACATTCCAGAAGGCACTAAAAGAAAACAATTTTCTTAAAAGAAAACAATTTTCTTAACAATTTATATTATCTTCATCGGCACTGGGATGAAGATAGAAATTCTGGCAATAATGGCTAAAGAAAAAATTAGGTAACATTCCAGAAGACACTAAAAGAAAACAATTTTCTTAACAATTTACATTATAGTGAAGAGAATTATTAAATATAATGAAAACTAAAGGTGAGAGTAAACAAACAGATCTGTTAACCTCCTTTTTTGTTTACATATTAAAACAATTCTTAACAGTTATTTACCCAATTTAAATTAAACCATTTAAATCACGTGAATAAAAAAAAAAAATATTTGGATCCATCTTTTCATGAGCGCTCATCATATATGATATATAGAAATATGGTTAGGCATCAATCCTCTAGGATTGACTCCAAGATTAACTTGTGGTAAAAAGGTCACACAATTTTGACATTGTTTTATTATTTGTCTAGCTTGTTCCTTAGTTATTTTAAAACGCTTTTGTAAAGTATTAGCATTGACATGGAATCTTTCATGAAAATTTATAGCTTCTTCTAGTACAGAGAAAATATGTATGTCACGTGTAGTTTTATCTGCTAAATCATTGCCTAAACTAAGGGCTCCAGGCAATCCTGTATGTGCCCTGATATGTCCTATAAAGAATGGATCTTTTCTGTCCCAGATTAAACTTTGTATAGTGGAAAACAAAGAGAAAACAGTAGAAGAAGGGGAAATTCTACCAGCATCTTCAAGGGACACTATAGCATTAACTATATACTGGCTATCAGAAAATAAATTAAATACAGAATCTTTAAACATCACAAAAGTTTGTAATACTGCATTAAGCTCTACCTTTTGAGCTGATTGTTTGGGTACTAAAAATGTAAAAGTTTGATCAGGTGTAACTATTGCTGCTGTACCATTATTTGACCCATCAGTGAATATATTTGGAGCATTCATGATAGGTGTTTTTCTTGTCATTTTTGGAAAAATTACAGGATGCAATGACCAAAAAGACAATAAAGGATTAGATGGTAAGTGGTTATCAAATGAAACATTAGATTTGCACATTATTATTGCCCAAGTATTTAACTCATTAGCTAATTCATCAATTTGATTCATAGTATATGGAGTAATAATTTTATGGGGAGAAATTCCAAACACTGCCTTTGCTGTTTTTATTCCTTTGAGTATTAATTGTCCTACAGCCTCAGGATATCTAGTAAGAATAGTGTTAGGAGAATAAGATAAATGTATCCATAATAATGGACCTTCTTGCCAAAATACTCCTGTAGGAATATTTTTTGTTGGTAATACAATAAATAATAAAGGCAAACTTATATCAATTCTATCCAAATGCATATTTTCCATATATGTTTCAATGATTTTTAATGCCTTTCTTGCTTCAGGCGTTAACATTCGGGGTGAATTTGGATCTGATGGACCTTTTAGGATATCAAATAAAGGTCCCAATTCTCCTGTTGGAATACCTAGATAAGGCCGTATCCAATTTATGTCTCCTAATAACTTTTGAAAGTCATTAAGTGATTTGAGTTGATCTACTCGTATTTGAATTTTTGGTGGACGGACCATGGTTGAGGATAATAGAACTCCTAAATAATTAATTGGAAAATTTAATTGCACTTTATCTATTGCTATCTCTAGATTATAATTTTTTAATAAGTTTGTAAGTGTGGCATAACATTCTAGCAATGTGTTTTTAGCTTTGTGTGCCAATAACACATCATCCATATAGTGAAATATTTGTAGTTCAGGATTTTGATTTCTAAGTGGCTGGATTACTTTGTTAACATAAATTTGACACATAGTTGGGCTGTTAGCCATCCCTTGAGGGAGTACTTTCCATTCATATCTCTGATCAGGACCTTCATGATTTAGTGCAGGGATAGTAAATGCAAAACGTGGACTATCCTCAGGATGAATTGGAATTGAAAAAAAACAATCTTTAATATCTATAACTAAAACATACCAAGTTTTTGGCAAAGCAGACAATTGAGGAATCCCCGATTGAGCAGGTCCCATAATGACCATTTCATTGTTAATGGCTCTTAAATCTTGCAGTAATCTCCATTTACCAGATTTCTTTTTGATGACAAAAATGGGAGTATTATGGGGAGATACAGAAGGTTGTATATGTCCTTCCGCTAATTGTTGTTTGACCAGATCATGGGCTACTTGTGTCTTTTCTTTAGTCAAGGGCCACTGAGGAACCCATACTGGTCTTTCTGATTTCCATGTAATTTTTATTGTCTCAGTGGCCCTTTGTGAAAATCCAACCCATGTCTGTCTGTTCCTTGATCTATTTGTATTGGTGCTGCTATACATTGTTCTTGTCTTTCTAATCTTTTTCCTTTCCTAAAACCTTGTCTAGCCATAATAGTGGGTGCATTTTGATTGATATTATTTGTTAATGTCAAACCTAATTGATCTAAGACATCTCGTCCCCATAAATTTACGGGAAGATGATCCAATACATATGGCTGTATAGTTCCTTCACATCCTTCAGGATCCTTCCAATCTAATAGCATTGCACTTCTATCGGGATTAGTCGCCACTCCTAGGCCTCGAAGCGATTGAGTGGCTTGTTGTAATGGCCAATGTTTTGGCCATTCTTGACGAGAGATGATGCTAAGATCTGCACCTGTATCCAGTAGCCCATTAAATTCATGTCCTTGAATATTTAGTTTTAGCATGGGGCGAGAATCTAAATTTAAAGAAAGCATAGCCCAATCTACACCTGTGGAGCCTAATCCCTTGGAACCTCTTTCTACAACATGACTGGAAAATTTATCATGTAGGCTTGGTATTATTAGTAACTGTGCTATTCTATCTCCTGGTGAAATTACTGATATACCCTTTGGAGAACTGGCTATAATTTTTATTTCACCTTCATAATTGGAATCAATTACCCCAGGACTTATCAAAAGTCCTTTTAGAGTAGAAGAGCTGCGTCCCAATAATAAGCCTACTGTTCCTTTGGGAAGAGGTCCTTTTACCCCTGTGGGAATGATTTGAACTCCCATCTCTGGAGTTAGTACTGATTTGGTGGAGGCGCAGATGTCCAACCCTGCGCTCCCTCTGGTTTGTCTGATGAGGGATCTGATGTGCTGGGCACTACCCTGATGGGGTTGCTGGGGTTGCTGGGTTCCTCCAGTGCTCCGTATATTTGTGGTTTGGGGCCCCGGAGCATTGGGGCCCCCTGTCCATTTTTTGGCAACGGAGCCCGATGCCTTTGTCCACGATATTGTGGATAAACGCCTTGTCCTTGTTCGTTTTTTGATAATGGAGTACCCTCTATGGTGGTTTGAGGACGGTATTCATTAGCCCAATATAATGGAGTACCCTCTATGGTGGTTTGAGAACGGCATTCATTAGCCCAATGTCTCCCTCTACGGCATCGTGGGCAAATACCCGGTATTCTACTTGTTTGATACCTAGTTTTGTTAAACCCTCCTCCTATGGGGCAATTCCTTTTAAAATGTCCTGTTTGTTGACAATTGTAGCATGTTCTTGGCCTGGCATCTAAAGCCTGTTTTACTGCAGCTGCCACAATTTGCCCTTGTTCATTAATGTCTCTGGCATCCAAAACCTGTTTTACTGCAGCTGCCACAATTTGCCCTTGTTCATTAATGTCTCTGGCATCTAAAGCCTGTTTTACTGCAGCTGCCACAATTTGCCCTTGTTCATTAATGTCTCTGGCATCTAAAGCTTGTTTTACTGCAGCTGCCACAATTTGCCCTTGTTCATTAATGTCTCTACATAATTTAATATATGTGTTTAAATCTTCCTGTTTCCATGGTCTAATGATATCTCTACACCAACGATTCGCTTGGTCATAAGCCAGTTGTTTTATAAATGGCATTGCTTGTTCTGTATTCCCAAAAACTCTGGTAGCTGTTTGAATAAGCCTATCTACAAATTCAGCGTAAGGTTCATTAGCTCCTTGTATTATCTTAGATAATTGACCTTGTAAACCTCCAGGTTCTTGTAAAGACTTCCATGCCCTAACTGCATCTACAGCAATTTGTAAATATACACCAGGATCATATGCAAGTTGTTGCTGCCGATCCTCATAAGGTCCCTTTCCTAACAACATATCTAGATTTCTCTGAGGATAACCAGCTGCTGCATTTCGACTAGCCGTCTCCTTGCAAAATTCCTCATTGGCAACCTTCCATAACAGGTATTGTCCTCCATTTAGCACAGCTTTACACAAACTAGCCCAATCTGCTGGCGTCATGCTTAAGTTGGTAATGGATTCGACCAAGCTTACAGTGAAGGGTGCTTGAGGACCATAGGTTGCTACAGCCTCTTTTAGCTCCTTCACTGATTTGAAATTTAAACCCTGGTAAGTTCGCTGCCCTCCTACCTCAAATACAGGGCATACTTGAGATCCTGTCTCAGGATCCCAACTATCAACTGCGGGGGTTGGGAGTCTCTTAGCATATGGAGGTGGTGCTGTTGATTGGACACTTATGCCCTCTGGTGATAGAGTGCTGTTAGTAGCAGTCTCCTGTAGAGGTGGCGCTGTTGGTTGAACACTTACGCCCTCTGGTGATAGAATGCTGTTAGTAGCAGTCTCCTGTAGAGGCGGTGCTGTTGGTTGGACACTTACGCTCTCTAACAAAAGGGTCTTATTAGCAGTCACCTGTTTTAACTTTTCCCCTGATAGATTTTTCTGCTCTAAACTTCCTTCCTCTGTCTCACTATCTCGAAAGACCTTCTCTTTTACTTGAATCTTTTCCTCTTTCTGACTAGCTCGAGCTTTTACTTGAATCTTTTCCTCTGTCTGACTAACTTGAGAGACTTCCTCTTCTACTTGAATCAATATGTCTTCTTCTTCCTCTACCTCTGACTGAACTGAAGGCTTTGGACTAAGCAAACTAGATACCAACGTCCACAATGACAATGTGCCAACTGGCAGAGTCCCTGGGTTGTTCTTTTCTATTCTTTTTAAATCTTCACCATGATGGTTCCATTGTGATATATCTAACAGCTCCTCCTTAAAAAGCCATGGGCTATATTCTTGTATTACATCAACGTATGCCCTGACTGCTCTTGATTTTACTGGGAAGCTTCCTTCCTCTAACAATTTACTTAACACTCTTTCGGTTTGTTTTTTACTAATTGCTGATCCCGTATTTCTACTATAATACAACCCAACAAGATGACGCCAAACAAAACCGAGACAGAATCCAATAAAAAGGGAACCACACAAAATCATTATAACAGCCTTTCTATCCTCCTGACATATGCATCCGTCCTTTCTCCCTATCTGTTCCTCAAACGCAAATAGTTTTTCCTCAGATGTGAGTGGTTTTTCTTCCCTCTTACTCATCTCCAGGGACAGGAAAGTTAAAACAAAAACGAAGCAAAACAAAAGAGGAGACTTAGAATGGCTCCCCATCCTCTCGCCCTGCCCTCAGGGGCGAGCAGTTTACTTACCCTCAGTTGCTCCCCGTACGGGCCACCAAATGCCGAAGTCTGGCTTGGCACAAATCAGGAGCCACTTGTCAAAAAGAAACTAACTTTATTTTTAGAACTACAAACGCCAAACAAAACAGCTCCAGGGAAAAACCCTCAGAGCCCAACTGCCACCACCGGCTTCCACAAGCCTCTCTCCCCCACACCAGCCTCTCAACCTCCCTCAATCCTCCTCTCTTGAGGCCGATTGGCTGGGTTGCGTGGGCAGAGCCAAAGAAGTCACCCAATGAGCAGCTCCGTGGAGGAGCCAATCAGCTAGATGTTGCTGGGGCAGCTGTGAGCCAATCATCAGCTGGCAGTCTGAAGGGCAGGGAAACAGCCCAATGAACATCACCGCAGAGGAGCCAATCAGCTAGATGTTGCTGGGGCAGTCTGAAGCTTGCTGGCAGCTGGAAGTTTGCTGGGGCCCCTTTGGCTGTGGCTCTCAACAGAGATGAACAAGATTGATAAGTTGTTCATTTTAACAGAGCACACATTCTAGAAGACAGATATATAGCGATAAGGGAGAGGACATAGCCAGGAATGGAGGGAAGGGTGAGCAGGGAAGTCTTCACCTTTATAACATTTGAACGCAGATGGGGGTAGGTGGAGCCAGGCAAGCAAAGAGAAGAAGGAAGAGCTGCAGGGAAAGAAAGAACAGCTAGTGCAGAGACACTGAGGCAGGAATGACAGTGGCAACACAGGAGCTGGAAGGAAGGCCAGCATCTGGGACATGACAAGTTATGACAGGTGAGATTCCCCCGAATGCAGCAAGGTCCTCCCCATCTTGAAGTCTGGTCACTTGCTCTTCTTGGTACAACTTTGACCCCATCAGGCCTAGTTTAATACACAGTAAAAACAAAAATATTGATAGCATTTATTGAGCATTCTAGACACTTTCTGTTCTCAAAAATTTCCATTGATTATCTTACTTAATCCCAAGAACCTTCCATTTTATATATGAGGAAACTGAAACCCAGAAAGATGAAGTGACTTGCCCAAGGTCACAGGGCTAGAAAGTGGCAGGGTCAAGAGTTCAGACCAGTTACCCCCAGGCAATCTGGCTCC
The DNA here is from genome assembly GCF_052094955.1 of Ictidomys tridecemlineatus. Lineage (NCBI taxonomy): Eukaryota > Metazoa > Chordata > Mammalia > Rodentia > Sciuridae > Ictidomys > Ictidomys tridecemlineatus. Next base: position 11,703,735 of record NC_135491.1, on the reverse strand, counting down.
AGAACCCAAATTACCTGCCAAAGTACTCCCACAGCTCCCAGGGCTCGCCAGACCTTATTGTCAGGCTGAAGAGTCACCCAGGCGGAGGACTTTAAAGGACACTTCATAGTCTTTCCAGCGCGGGGCAGGAACGTGCACCGTCACTGCCTGGGAAGAATGCCGCCCTGGGTTTGGCACCAGGAGAATAAGCCTGGGCACCTCGGGACCACCCAGGCCGGGGGAAGGAGGAAGCGTGGAATGCGGGGCCGGGACGGGGATGCTAAGAACCTGGAGCCACCCATGGTGGAGGGTGCCGGGATTCTATAAAATGCCATGCCTTTTATCGGGCACCAGCTCACTCCGAGTGAGTCCTCCCCCGCCCTCTGTCGAAGAAACGGCCAGATGTTTTTGCAAATGCCTTTAGAGGTGAAGTGGAGAACGAGCTTTTGAAATTGCCTCCAGAGATTAACTCAGGCTGTCCCATGAAAAGAAGAGGGGTACTTCAAAAAGAAGTACAGAGGCTCGGAGCCTTCTCTGAGCTCCAAGCGTAGCTAGTCCGTGTTAGCCTGCATGTGCTTGGCTCCAGCCAGCCACCGTAGGCCCCGCACCGCTGTGCACTTTACCGCGGTTCTTGGGCCGTCAGCTCTGCGCTTGATGGTGAACTTGTCTGCCAGGCTCACCCACCCCTTCCTTCCATTCCGTCTTCCCCTGCCGCAGCTTCTGCCGGCTGCAACTGCGCATGCGTCCACGCCGGCGTGGGAGGAGGGAATGGAAATGAGGCTGGGCCCAGCAGCTAGCGAAGCTCCCGCCTCCTCTGCCCGCCCCGTCGCCCAGCGGTGCAGCTCCGTGGGTCCGAAGGCAGCGAGGCAGCGGCTGGGGCACCCGGAGCGGCCGAGGAGGGTGGGGCTCGGAGCCCCGCCCCAAAGGAGGGGCAGTCCCACAGGTGAGGAGGGTAGGGGTCCTGGCTCGGACGCCTAGTCTACGGAAAACAGTGGGGGCTAAAAGCCAGGATCTCTCCGAGGAGGCTCGCTTTGGGTCCGGACACTCGGTTCCGGGGGGGGGGGGATTTTGCACGAATACCAGCACTCTGAGGGGTGCACTGTATCCCGGATGCTTGCAACCCCGAAGGAAATACTATTAGAGGTCTCTGGATTGCTACACACGCCACATTCCTTTCGTATCTTCGTCCAGGTCTCCCTTCTGTCCTCCACGGCCACAATCCACACCGCGGGTGAAACTTACCAACTAGAAAGACGAGGTTGACGCGGCGTCAATGGACTGAGACTGAGCCCAAAGCCTGGTAAAGCCACTCTTGGATGTAAAGTTCTGCCCACTGCGCTAATAGGCCCCTCCCCTGGGACAGAGCTGCAAAAGACACCGCCCACTCCACTCGCCCGCCTGCCCCTGGGCCTGAGTTGCGGAGCAATTGACTTTGGTCTTTTTGCATAACCCCGCCCATCCCTATGTTAGCTCTCACGGCCGTAGGGTTTGGAGGGAGGAAGGTTCCGCCCACTCTGAACGTAGGCCCCGCCCACTCTACCCAAGCTTCAATTGCAAAGGTCTTTGTTAGATTTGCATAGCCTCGCCCATTCTGCTCTTAGGCCCCGCCTTCCCGCCACGCCTGCCCTCACCTAAGAATCCCATATAAACAGACTGACCTGATTTTAGGCCTTCCAACCAACCCTATCCCTATCAACCTGGTAAAACCCAGCATCACCTCCGCCCCTGCGCTCTGCCCCTAGGTTCCTGTGTCAGCAAGATGCTGGAGCGAGGTGCGAAGTCCAAGGCTGAGGGCACAAATCCTAGTCCTACTGGCAAGGAGCCCGTGACCAAAGGAGTTGAGAGCGACCCTGCCTGTGAGTAGGGTTCATTCCCAGGAATGGGCTGATAAGAAGATCACATGTTTTGGGAAATCATTGGCTGAAAGTTTGAAGTCCCAGAATCATGACCATTTAGGATCCCCAAAACTGCATCTGCTCTGGGGAATCCTCCCATTTGATTTTGGGAAATCTCCAGTGGTCATTCACTAGGGCTGAGGAAATTAGGAGGCATATGGGGATGTGGGACTTTAGGGTGATCACTGGAAAGATACTGGAAATAGATGCCTCAGTAGCTTTGGGGACCTAGAAAGGTAACCCCTTGGGGCCCCTCAGGATAATGCATGGGAGAAAAGGGAAGCAGAAATAATGGCATTTAGAAAATTAGTGTAACGTTAAAATGCTAAGGTACATTTTGGGTGGTGGGCTGCAACATCAAGGTGTTAGCAGAGCCTAGCTTGGACCCAGGGTGTTAGCTGCTTTCTGGAGCCCAACAGTCCTCCTGTCCCCCAGCTCCCCACCAGGCCCCGCCGCAGAAGCCCAGCCAGTCTGCTCCAGGGCCCTCCAAGTCTGGGGGTACGCCTTCCCGGGCCCGCCGGCGGCCCCCACCCCAGCGCCTGCACCGCTGCCCTGACTGTGACAAGGCCTTCTCCTACCCGTCCAAGCTTGCCACACACCGGTTAGCCCACGGCGGCACCCGACCCCACCCGTGCCCCGACTGCCCCAAGGCCTTCTCCTACCCCTCTAAGCTGGCAGCCCACCGCCTCACACACAGTGGTGCCCGCCCGCACCCCTGCCCGCACTGCCCAAAGGCCTTTGGCCACCGCTCCAAGCTGGCAGCCCACCTCTGGACCCACGCTCCCACCCGTCCCTACCCATGCCCTGATTGCTCCAAGTCCTTCTGCTACCCCTCCAAACTGGCAGCCCACCGCCACACACACCATGCCAATGACGCCCGCCCCTATCCTTGCCCACACTGCCCCAAGGCCTTCTCATTTCCCTCCAAGCTGGCTGCCCATCGCCTATGTCACGACCCCCCCACCGCACCAGGCAGCCCAGCCACTGGTCAACACCGATGCTCCAACTGTGGCCAGGCCTTTGGCCAGAGACGCCTCCTGCTCGTTCATCAACGCAGCCACCACCAGGCAGAGGGCCAGGGGGAGAGAGACTGAGCTCTCCCTTTGGCTCACAGGCGGCCCCTTCCAGCCAGCTCCGGTCAATAAAAAGGTGGGATTTCTAAGCCCTGCTGTATGGACTTGGCTCTTCCAGATAGCTGGCAGGGTGAAAGATCTGCCATTTACACTGGGTTCAGAATTAGAAGCCTGAGGAACTCTGCTCACCTGGAGGGGCAGGTGTCAACCTGAATTAACACTGGATCCCAAACCATGGACCCGGAGCTGTGGTTCAGTGGGACTGGTTCAATCTGGTTCTTCCCACCCATTTATATGGCAAAGGTAAAGCCTGCTAGCATCCTGGGTTGCTGCGGAATGTGGGCAAACAGGCTCTCTCCTTGCAGAAAGTTTAACTTGGTATCCTTGGCCACATGACTGGTTCTAAGACATTTAAAATATACACATTTGCTTGTTTCAACTATTCCACTTGTAGGAATTTCTCCCATAAACTCAAAACATGTCAAGACATAAAGGTAAGGCTGTCCACTGCGGGATGATGGTTTCCAAAGACTGGCAACAGCCCATATGCCTGCCCATGAGTGGGGGCCAGCTAATGAATGACAGGAGAGCCACAGAGTGGACTGTGTAGGGAGAGGGCAGCACTGTTACAGATGTGAAAAGAGCCCTGAGATGTACTAAGTGATGAAGGCAAGCTCAGGGAAACACCCAAACCGCAGAACTAGCCCTGCCACTCCTCAGGGGTCTGGGGGGCCTCAGACAAGATTTGTCACTTGTCCAAACTCAGATGCCTCATCTGTAAAATGAGGACATTCTAAGGCATTTTTTAGCTTCCCTTTTGGGGTTTATTCTCCTACTCTAATGAGTGTGCTCTGTTCCAGATATATATTAAGCACCTACTGTGTGCTGCACCCCATGTGGGGTGTTAGGGACATAGCAGTGAAGACAGACCTGGTCTAGTACGGAGAGCAGACAGAAATCAAGCCAAGCCAGACCCCCAACCCAAAAAACAAGCCAGGTCCATTTACAGGACAAGTGTGGGAGCCTTGGTCCACTGCCCCCTCCACAAGGATTACCTCAAGGCTGTAGTGACATCTTTCTTGGGTGTTGGTTTGGAAACAGGCCAATGGAAGGGAACTGAGAGCTCAGAAATGGGCCTGTGCTTATACTGACAGACTATCTGTAGATCAGAGGGTGGCCAACTTTTCCTGAGGGCCAGACCGTATATATTCTTAGGTTATATAGGCCATGTGTCTGCCACAATTAGTCACCTCTGCTGCTGGAGCAGAAAAGCAGCTATACACATTATTATGCACACGTGAAGGAGTGTGGCTGTGTTCCAACAAGTTATTTACCAAAAAACACTAGGTGAGCTGGATTTTGCCTTAGGGCCCAGTTTGCCAACCCCTACTGTGGATGAGTAGGTAAAGGGTAGACTCAGTACTGAGCTGAAAAATATGGAGGAAAATTAAATGGGATCCTGTGGTGTACAGAACAGTGCCTACCTAAAGATGCTTACATTCTAACCCCCAGAACCTTTGCTAGCCTACACGTGGCAAAAGGGACCACAGGCAGACAGATCTTGAAGGACTTCTTGAGATGGGGAGATGGTCCAGATTTTGAGTAGGTCCAGTGTGATCACAAGGATCGTTATATGGGAACAAGAGCAGCGTTAAGAGTCAGAGGAGAGGTGAAGGTGGAAGAAGAGATTGAAGTGATAAAAGGACCCTAGCTGAGGATCTGGGCAGCCTCTAGAAGCTAGGAAGGGCAAGGAAATGGATTCTTCCTTAGAGCCTCAAGACCTGCTGAAGACCTGTGGACACCTTGATTTTAGGACAATGAAGCTGAGTTTGGACTAAATATATGTTGTTTAAAGCCATTAAGCTTGTGGTGATTTGTTACAGCAACAGTAGGAAATGAATGGCGATCCTGGCACCTCACATTATACACAGAAGTAAGTTTCTGTTGATTTAAAATGCAGTTTGAGGAGCAAAACCCTAAGAAATAAAAGAGAATTATCTTAGTAACCATAGAAGCAGAGCATGTATTCTTGGCGGGTGGGGAGCACAAAAGGGTAAAGATTCTGCTCTTGCAGTGTTGCTTATATCATGTTTACACAGAGAGCAGTGCTGGGAGTTATTCCAAAGCAACCACACCATCAGCAGTTGCAAGTACTTAAACTCATCTGAGAGATGTCGACTTGGCTCAATCTTACTTGGTACACATGGAAAAAATGAGGTTGAGAGAGGATTTACTTGTAACCAAACAGGGCAGGAGCTGAGTCTGGAATGGAATGTGAATTGCCTTTAAAAGCTGGGAGGATGGGCAGATGGTGGGTCTCCTGGTATCCTGCTGTCTGCTCCTTAAGCACAGGAGACCTGCTCATGCCTCAGAACCTTTGCACTTACTTTCCCTCTGCCTGCAAGGGCTCTCCCAGGTACTCCTGTACATCTCCCAGGGCCCTGCAGAGCGCGGCAAATCCTCTATAAACTAACGGACCCTGCCCCACTGCCCTGCTGAATTTGTCTCCCTGCGTTTTTCACTGCCCAGTGCACCAGACTCCCCAGCTCTCCAGCGCAATGGCAGCCCTGCGGGATCAGGAACTAGTGTCATTTTTTTTTTCCTACACTGAAGTCCTAGTGTTGCACGTGCTGGCTGTGGTGGGTAGAAGAATGGCCTCCCAAAGATGTTCACATCCTAATCCCTGGAACCTGTGAATATGTGGCAAAGGAGAATGAAGTGGAGAAGGAATGAAGGTTGTTAAGTAGATGACCTTCAAACAGATTGTCCCAGGTGATCTATGTGGGCTCCGTGTAATCACAGGGCCTTTACATGTGGAAGACAGTAAACTGGCCACAGCTGGCTTTGAACCTGGAAGGGAATGGAAGATGGACTGCTCTTAACAGCTGGGCAGGCTGAGCAGATCCACCCCTGGGCCTCCAGGAGGCTCACTGCTCTGCCTACACCTGGGTTTTTAGCCCAGATCCCCATGTTAGGTTTCAGAGCTTCACACCTGGAAGATGAGTTTCGGTTGGTGGTTTGATACAGCTGCCCTGGATGACGGTGATCTGAATGGGGGTGATTGAATGAAGGAGTGAATACAGACTAATGCCATCTTATCTTATGGATAAAGAAACGAAGGTTCAGAAAGGGAAAGGAGGGAGACTGCCAGCTCTGGGGGTTGACTTGGTGTGTTCAAGAAATGACCCGGGGTGGGTGGGGAGCTGCAGCTGTAACTCAGTGGCAGAGCACTTGCCTAGCATGTGTGAGGCACTGGGTTCGATCCTTAGCACCACATAAAAAACTAAACAAATAAAGGCATGCTGTCCATCTACAACTATAATTAAAAAAAAAAAAAGAGATGACCAATGACCCGGAGGTCAGCTCTCAAACCCAGCTCTGGCCTTTGTCCTGCTCAAGTACCTTCCTGACTTCCCCACCACCAGGATAAAGTCCATGCTCCTGGGCCAGGGATGCTCAGCCCTTTGGGGCAGCTCTGTCCAAAAAGCCTTCCACAGTGACAAGTGTTCTCTGCGCTGTCAGTACAGCAACCTCGGAGTACCTGAAATGTGTGGCCAGTGTGACTGAGGAAGTGAAGTTTCCATTTCAATTCACTGAAGCAGCCACCTGTGTCTAGCAGCCACCACATTGGACTGCACAGAAGCAAGGAACGTGCCCACCTCTCTGCTACATCTGCCCCTCAAGCCTCTTCTCCAAGGGCAGCAGCGCTCACCCGACTGCTTTAGGCTAGTCCTGCCTCCTGGCCCTTGCCATGGCCTGGTGCCTGCCTACAGGGCCATCCCTTCTGCCCAGATTCCCTAACACTTAGCTCAGTTCCCACCTTCAATGTGGTGGAACCTAGACGGGGTCCAGGCCATCACCCACAGAGAGACAATCCAGATGCAGAATGCCTCAGAGGACCAGAACGAGTACTGGGGCAGGGCTGAGTAGCAGACTCTTAATTCTGTCTCTAGCCAGCACAGGGGTGTGAGGCCAGGGAGAAAGGCAGAGCCCTTTCCCTCTCGGATCTCTGATGGAGGGGCCTGGTATACTTCCAGATGCCAGGACAGGGGTCTAACAATAACCCAGAGACCTGACCCTCATGGAGGTAATCAAAACCAAACATGAGACATAAGCCAGAGTCTCTTGGAATTCTGGGAGACTCCTAAGTGTGACAGGGCAGCTGCTCCAAACAAGTCACCTTTATTAAATTGTGTGTGTGTGTGTGCGTGCCCGTGCGCGCCGCATGTGCATGCATGCAGGCACACCTATTTCAGGCCTGGGGCACGACCCCATAGAGCTGGTGGGGAAGTAACTTCTGCTTCTCGTTGCAACTGTAGATCCATCTGGGACGAACGAATGCCAGGGAAGGGTTGTCCATCAAGGCCTGTGGGGGGCAGGGGCCCATATGAGAATGCATAATGGCGGGATGGCGGGGTGTCAAGGCAGGCTCACCTCCTCAGGGCTCACCTCCTCGAAGCTGGGATCCCACTCCTGTGCCGTGATCACAAACTGAACCCGGTCGCTCATATAATCCTCGAGCTCCCTGTTAGGAGTGAGGAAGAAAGGCACTGGGCACGTCAGGTGATCAGTGCCCCTTCTCTCAACACCCCACTCCCAACCATTCTCAGAGGCTGTCCTCTCTCCAGCCCCACCTGTGCTCCCTTGAGCTATCCACAGTACCTCCATTTACCAGCCTGGCCAAGCCACAGTGGTGGCAGCTCCACAGGGGTAACCCTGATGATGGCCCTTTCAGAAGGAGGTAGAGACCCTCACTTTAGAGGAGACTGGGGGCTGCCTAGGAAAGCGGGCATGGCTGGCATTTGGTCTCTGCAGTCTGTGCCCATCCTATTGGCCAAGCACCTTCTCCCTCCTCCTTCCTTCTCACAACCCCTTCACGATGTCCCTGAGCCCTCCCCAGACTCATCATCTCTCCCAACACACTGACCCGTTGAAAGCTGTGACATATCGGATGAGTTTCCGCCGTTCGTCTCCAGGGAACTCCCCATACAGGAAGAAGTGTTTGCCCTGGAAGAAGTCTGCAGGAGAGATGGTGAAAGGGGCACGTGAGGTCCCCTGAGTTCCAATGGCACCCAAGAATGGCACCCAATTGTCATCCCACAGTGACTGAACACTGGGAGCCAAGACAGGGAGGCAGGCAGGGTGTCTGAGATCAGGTGTGTGCAGGGGCAGAAACCTATGACAAGCAGTGGTTTCCAGCCCAGTGGCCCCTCAGAACCTTCTGGGAGGTGCGTTCGCTGGCTGGCTTGCTCTACTAGTGGAGGACATAATTACCACTAAGGGGAAGTGTCTGACAGGCCTGTCAACACTGCGACCCCAGGGCTGGCCACTTCTTCCTCTGAGCTGGCTCATTCCTCCAGCCAGTACCTGTCTCTTGCTCTGGCCTCCAGGGTGGCTTTCTTTTTTCCATTTTCATGTGACTTTCCAAGCCAATGACATGCTGCTGCCACTTGAGGGGCTTTGGAAACCACAGTGTTTTCCTGCTATCACCCATGAGGAGCTGGGGAAATAGGACTTCCAAAGGCCCCAAATCTCACCTCCACTCAGACCCTGACCCCTTTCTTCTTCCTTGTCTTCACCCTAAGAGACTCGTGCTCCTGTGCCCGTAAGCCCACAAACCCCTGCAGTTTTCCCATTTTCCTTTCTTATTTTCTCTTACACACACACACACACACACACACACACACACACACACACACACACACCATCCATGTCCCAGGTGATGAATATATTAAAGTGAACACAGGTGCCCACCACTGGGGTCCCAGTGGCAGCACTGCCCCCGTCACCTGGAGTGCCCGCGTCTCCCCCTAGACAGAACTGGACGGGAGGAGTGTGGTGTGTGGGAAGAACTGGCGGGAGGTCGGGGCTGCTCACAACTGGAGGGGACCCCAGGGGCACCACGCCTGACACTGGGCTGTAAGGGGGCTGGTGAGAGCAAGAAGCCAGGAAGGGACAAAAAAGGAAGTCACAGAGAAGATGCTGAAACAGGAGGGGACATTTCGAGGACAACATGGAAGCAGTCAAGGCAGCAAGTCCAGAGCTGGGGGGAAGCCACAGCTGGGAACGCAGGAGCCAAGTCCCAGCTGGCCTGGGTGTTGGGGGAAGGACGGGATTTCCCACCTGGGAGTTCCGGGATCGGCAGCTCAGGAGACTCCGGGTGCTCCTCGTTGTCAGTGTTCTCGTCTGTGGAGCCTGCATACGGGTCTTCGCCATTTTCCTCCTGCCCAGGGGCCGGCTTCTGCTCCCTCTGCTCAGCCACCCTGGTGGAGCCAGGAGTGGTACAAGCTGAGCACCCAGAGCAGATCGCCACACTCAAAGCCAGGTCGCCCTAACCCTAGTCCCCAGCCTACCTCCTCAGCTCATCCTCAGTGTCCCCAGAATCTTCCGCTCCATTGTCTTGTCCTGTGAGCAGAAGCTCAGCCCCTGAGAAGTGCTTTGTCTTCTGGGAAGCTCGGTGACACCCACTTCTCAGAACGGCACCCAAGCACAGACCCAGGCATGCCAAACCCAACCTCAACGCCCTCCAGACCCAGTTACCTGGGCCCCAAGGCCCCCTGCTTCCACTTGTCTGGAATCTAGAGATTCCAGGCCCAGCCTCCCTCCCTCAGCCCCTGGAGTCCCAGCCCAGCCCCTCCTCCCTCAGACTCTAACCTGACTGGTCCTCCTCAACGTCGGTATCTTCCTGGGGCCCTGGCGAGGCTGTTTTGGTCTCTTCGGGAGTTGGGGGCCTTTGGGGTGAATTGGGTCCAGCTCCCTGGGGGGTCTTGGTTTTGGCCTGGGGGCGCTGAGTGAGGGAGGGTTGTGGGTGAGGAACGGGAGCAGAGATGTTGGGGGTGGGGTCTGTCCGCAGGGGGCTGGGGCACCACATTGTGTCCCCTCCCAATATGCCCTCCCCCATACGGGCAGGGGCACCAGACCTTGGGAGGAAGTTTGGGGGCCTCATCCTCACTGCTGCCATTGTGAGAGCCCCCCTCATCCTCGCTGCTGGAGCCAGGCCCGGCCATGAGGTACCTGAGGGAGGAAGGGGCGTAAGACTGGAGAACACCAAGCCCTCGGCGAGGAGGGAGAGCAAGCACTCAGGGTGGGGATCCTGTCCCCTCCCGGCTGGAGAAGGACCCCGGGGCCATCAGTCCAGCACACTCTCCTCACCTCCTCCTTGGGGGAAGACATGTCTCATTTCAGAGAGGAAAGAAAAATATGAAAAAGGCTTCCCCTCTGAGAGTCAAAATAAATTTCTCACTAGGAAAATGCCACCAATTAAGGGAAAATTCTCAAAAGCAAATACAGTTGGCCCTTTGTAGATCCAAATAACTGTGAATGGAAAATATCTGGGGGGGCGGGAGGAAGCTCTATCTGTAGTGAACATAAATGTATCTGTGTGTGTGAGTGTGAGTGTGTTTTACCAGGGATTGAAACCAGGGATGCTCTACTACTAAGCCACATGCCCAACCCTTAAAAAAATTTTTATATTTTATTTTGAGACAGGGTCTAGCTCAGCTGCTGAGGCTGACCTTGAACTTTGATCTTCTTGCCTCTGCTTCCAGAGTTGCTGGGATTAGAGGCATGGTCATAGTGCCTGGCTGAACATGTACATTTTTTGTCATTATTCCCTAAACAACACAAGTATAGCAAGTATTTACACAGCACTTACATAGTATTAGGTATTATAAGTATTATAAGTGATCTAGAGATGATTTAAAATATATAGCAGGATATGTATAGTATGCAAATACTGCAGTTTTATTTTATTTTATTGCCTAGGCTGGCCTTGAACTTGGGATCCTCCTTCCTTAGCCTCCTGAGTAGTAAGATTATAGGTGTGTACCACCATGCCTTGCCTACAGTTTTATATATGGGACTTGAGTATGCACGGATCCCCCAGTGTGTGTATGAGTGTCCTGAAACAGCCCCCAGCCCCTGATGACACCAAGGGTCCCTGTGTATTTTGAAGACCCTGATGCTCCGCATGGTTCTGCATGCAGTGGCTGCCTCAGGAAAGGAACCTCCCAGCTGTAATAACAGCAGTCACAGCTAAGGCTTATGTGGGACTTCATGTGCACCAGGAACTGTTCCAAGTCTTGGCAAATACTGACTCACTGAATCCTGATGTAGGGGCTATTTTTAGCACCATTTTACAAGTGAAGAAACTAAGGCACAGAGAGATATTTAATTTGCTCCCAAATCACAGGGCAGAGCGTGTAAGCAGAAGCGAATACTGCTTCATTAAGACCCTTCATGTATGACTTGGCTGTCTCAAGGCTGGAGAAACAGCATCCAGGATTATTTTTTGCAGTGCTAGGGAATAAAACCTGGAGTGCATGCATACTAAGCATGTGCTCTACTCCAAAAATGTTTTTTAAAAACCTCAGTTTGTGGGCTTTGGCTGTGGCTCAGTGGTAGAACGCTCGCCTAGCATGCGTGAGGCCCCGGGTTCGATCCTCAGTACCACATAAAAATAAGTAAATAAAGATATTGTGTCCATGCCCTGGACTCTTCTATCCTTGAGTTTTTAAAATACAACATGTTTTCTGAATTTTTTTGGTTAAAACCCGGTCATAAATCCGACAGTGTTTATCTTGTTCCATTTTCCTCCGTGTCCTCCTTGGAGTCTCCCAGTGATCCCAATCTGGTTTCTTCTGCCCCAAATGTATCCTAAACCACCTGCTTCCACCTTCTTTCCATCTCTAAGGCCCCAGTCTCTTTGGGTCCCCATCTGCAGTTTCCCCCGGACACCACATCCCTTACAGAGCCTGCCCCTGTCCCCCTCAAACCTTCTGTGGCTCCCCTCTGTTCATAGAGGAGATGCTTGAGACGACATGAGTTTTAGAATTTTGAGTTCTGGTTTTCAGAGAGGCAATTCGCAGGTATACAGACTGTCGCACAACATCCTCAGCTATGGAGCATACTAGAGGGGAGCACCCTCTAGTCAAAGCCATTGATATGACTGTAGTAAACATGACAGACATCAGGACAAACATACACTCACATGGCTCAGGATGCTTGTGCAGCCAAGGGAGTTTGTGCCAAAGCCAGAAAAGAACTCAAGGCTCTCAGACACGTTTAGAGTCCAGAACAAGGTACAAAAGGTCTGTGGAGCTGGACAGAGCCCAGCACCTCAGCCAAGCTGAACTAACCCCACCCGCCTTTCCAGTTTCATTCCCCGACCCCAGACAGTATCCCTTAAAAACAGAAGCATAGCACAGAGTACAGACCTACTTCCGAACACACTCAGGCCTGCAGCACAACTCAAGACTCCCCTTCTACCCACAGGCCTCAGATATGATCCTACTCTTCTCCAGCTCCAAAGTCTTCCCAGGCTCCCACTTCCCGCAGCCTCGTTTCTCTGCCATTTGCACCTTCTGCTGCAAGCTCCACAGATGCTCCAGGTAGCCCACCCTTGCCCCCGCTGCTCAGCAAGTCCTCCGCCTGTGCTCAGAGAGGCAGACCTTTTCTTGTCCCAGAAGACGCCCCCTCTTCCTGACTTGTTGTGGGTTTCCCGGGGCCTTCCCCCATACTAGGTTTTAACAAGTCTGAACCTCATCAAAGTGAGATGTCTTCAGAGCAAGGCTCAAAGTTAGGTCGCAGCACTGCAGGGCCCAGCATGGCACCAACCAAGCAGAGGCTTCAGGACCTGCTGTGAGTGACAAACGACCAGGCCCCAGTGCTGTCCTCCACCCAATGCCTCTGTATGCGCAGTTCCTGCAGCTTGCAATGTCCTTTTCCTTTCCACTAGGAAGACTCCCAGAGCCCTCTGGGACCTTCCCAGAAGGACTCTTCCCAGAAGAGTCCCTTCCAGCTCTGTCCCTCCTCTCTGAAGCTGGCTGACTCTGGGCTGGAACCACCTGAGCTCTTGGTCAGCATGGGGACGAGGGGCAGGCTGGGTGCGTGTGGGCTGCACGTGTGAAGTGAGGCCTCACCTTCGGGAGGGCAGCCGCCGACGCATGCGGTGACAATCCAGTACCCATTCTTTACACACAATGCGACCTCCGAGGCCCAAGACCTGGCTGTACTTGGGGGTGTTGGCAAAGGCACAGCTGGTGGGGGCAGAATTGAGGGGTTTGGTTAGGCGTGATCTGAGGGGCAAAGGGGAAAAACAGGAGTGACAGAGAGGGGGAGAGGAAGTAAAGAGAGCAAGTGACACTGGAGACGGAAGGGATGGGAGATAAGACAGATGTAGAAATAAGAGGAGAAAAAGAGGCAGAGGCAGGTGAGCCAGGGAGACAGACAAGCAGCGGGTGGCAGGGAGGTAGAAAGAGAAGCAATGGAGGACAGGGCAGGGCAGGAAGGCGGCCTACATGAGGTGAGTGCTGTCTGGGGTCCAGTCTGGACGATACTTGGCACCCAGCTCCAGAGCCTTGTCCCGGAGCTCTGAGCGGAAGGGGTTCTGGAAGCCACTCAGAACCACCACCACACCCTGAAGGATCTTCCCCAGCTCCTGCGGGCCAGCTCGGGCTCCCCTGGCCTTGGTGCCTTCTCCCCGGGGCTTCCCTGGCACTGCCCCCTGTGCTGCGGTAGGAACGGGGGCCGTGGATGGGGTGCGGGTAGGAGCTGGTACTGGGAAGCAAAAGGGTAAAGAGTCAGTTAATACCACTGGGGCTAAACGTCCAGCCCCTCCCCCAGGCCCAGGAATTCACGCCTCAGTCCTCCCTGTCAGGGCCTGGAGTCCAGGCCGTGTGGAAATCAGGGATCTAGTTAGCTCACATTTGGGTCTCTTGAGGGCAGGTGGTGAGGGCTGGGCTGATGGTTTGTTGGGGATCTTCCTTTCTTCTAGATTCAAATCCAACTTCCTCTTCCCTTTGGGAGACTCCTGAGGCTGTGGGGGTAAGAATGGGCTGAGGCTTCCAGCTTCTTTCCTTCTCCATCCCACCGAAGTCTCGTGATCTCACCTTAGAGGTGCTGCTGACAGGCCTGGAAACTGGGGAGGCCGAGGAGGCCGCACTAGAGGCTTGGAGGGTAGCTGCTGCGTAGCTGGGCCCTGCTGGGTCACTGGTTGTGGCTACAGAGGGAGAAAGCGGAAGCAGGATGAAAGGGCTGGGCCTGAGACCCTTTCGCTCCTATCCATGGGACATACAGTGTCAGTCCTAAAACCCAGCAGTAATCTAGGGGTCTGGGCCCAAGCTCTCCTCCCTTAGCCCTAGGGGTCCAGGCCCCGAGCTGTCTTCTCTCAGACCCAGGGGTCCAGCTACCTCCTCTCAGACCTATGAGTCCAGGTCCCAACCCTCCATTAACTTAGCACCCAGGTTCCCACACTCACCCGGGGATGTCTTGTTAATCCGGCTGAAGAAGAGAGCCCCTGGCCTCAGGGAACTGGCACTGTCATCCTCCTCCTTCACACGGAACTGGCCAAGCTTGGTCACGGTCACCTTCTAAGGTCCCACAAGTCAGTGCAGTGGAAGGATGGCTGGCAGGTAGGGGTGGAGAGGAAAGGGGTGGCAGGTGGAGCTTACCTGGGACGGGGTCTCTGCCTGGTCTTTATCTGGGGGACTATGAAGCCGTATAAAACTCAGGCCATAGGGGGAGTCCTGGGAAAGCAGGAGTGAAAGTCAGGGTGTATGGGCCAAGGACAGAACCTGGCCCGAAGACCCTTTCACTTAGAAAAGTCCCTTTCTGGCTCTTTCTCTTTTTTTTATATGTATATATACTTTAGTTGTAGGTGGACAATACCTTTATTTTATTTTAATGTGGCACTAAGGATCAAACCTAGTGCCTCACGTGTGCTAGGCAAGTGCTATACCACTGAGCCACACCCCCAGCCCTGCTCTTTCTCTCATAAGGACACAATGTCTAAGGAGGTGCCCTATGGATGAGGATGATGATACAGAACTGTGCTGGGCCCTGACTCAGGGTCAGGTCAGCTCTGTGCCCTTGACATGCATTAGCTCCTTTAGCCCTCACAGCAACTGGCGAAGACTGCTGGGCAGCCAAGCGAATTTACTTCCACGTGCTCAAATTCCTACTAGGAATGGGAGGAATGCTGTGTACTACTTCCTGAACACAGAAATACTCCCAGTTCTCTCCTGCTCTGCCAGCTGGCTGCAGAGCCACAAAGTAGGAGGAGTCGGATCCCCAAATGACCTCATGGAGAGGAGGCAGCTGACCAGCTAAATACCTCCCAGGACAGCTGAATGGCAAGAAGTACATCTTTATTGTGCTGTGCTATTACATATTTGGGTCTCACTGTCACCACAGCTGAGACTCCTGTATAAATATTAGGAAATAGAGGCCCAGAGATGCTAAGTCACCTGCCCAGGTTCACATAGCTAAAAAGTGACATAGGCATGTTTTGAACCCAATGGTCAGACTACAGTCCCATGAGGTTAACTCTAGTCCCTGCTGATGAGTCAGTTGCCCCTCCTCCAATTCCTTTCGGATGTGCCACAGTTCACCTTTGCTAGACTCCAGGGAAATAAGCTTCTCAGCATGGGGAGGATCCCAAACCCATTTCCAGGAATGCAGGGATCCCAGCTTTGCCAACAACCCCATGGGGATAGAGTTATCCATTCCTCTCAGCCCTCTGGGACTCAGGATCGGCCCCTCAGTTCCCTCCTCACCCAGAACCAAGGGCTCTGCGCCTTCAGTGAGGTACCTTGCTGTAGGGCTGGCTGCACACAATCTTGACCCGGTCCCAGCGCTTCTCTGCGGCAGCCCGGACCAACTTGTCAGGCCCAAAAATGCGAACACGGTTGGGGTTTGCACCACTGCGGCTCTCAGAAGGGGACATGAAGGATGAGGTTACCAGAAGGACCTGAGAGAAGAAGGCATGGTGAATGAGAACCAGGGCTGGCTGCTTTAGATGACACCTCCTAGGGGCTAGGCAAGAGGACAAGGGACCCAAGGGTATGCGGTAGGGGACGATTAGACTCTAGCTTGAGCCTGGACACTTCCAGACCCAGTAAGTATTGACTTGACACAGGTTTCCAAGGTACTTTTAAAATACCTATCCATCTATCTATCTATCTATCTATCTATCTATCTATCTATCTATCTATCTATCTATCTATCTATCTATTTTTTAGTTGTAGTTGGACATAATATCTTTATTTATTTATTTACTTACTTATTTTTTATGTGGTGCTGAGGATCGCATGTGCTGGGCAAGCGTTCTACCACTGAGCCACAATCCCAGCCCCGACTATCTTTATATATATTTAAAAAATTTATTTGTGGTGATCAAATACGGAGCCTTATGCACACTAGGGCAAGCACTCTACCACTGACCTACACCGCACCACCAACTTCTATCCCCAACCCACAATATAGATATATATGCATGTTTTTAAATTGATACATATCAATCGCACAGATTTATGGGGTACAGTGTGACATTCAATACATGTAAACAGTGTGCAATGATCACATCAGGGTAACTGGCACATTTCTTTGCATTGGGAACATTCAAAATTCTCTCTACTAGCTATTTTGAAATGTACAATTAATTCTTGCCAACTGTGATTATTCTGTGCTATGGAGAAGTCATTCTTCCTATCCAACTGTAACCCTGCACCCATCAGCCATTCTCTCTCCACCCCTCCTCTCACACACCCTTCCCAGGATCTAGGAACCACTCTTCTATTCTCTATTTCCTATTTGAGATCAACTGTTAAGCTTCCCTCCTTAAGTGAGAACATGTGGTGTTTGTCTTTCAGTACTTGGCTTATTAACTTAACATGATTTCTTGCAGTACCATCCATGTTGCTGCAAATGACAGAATTTCATTCTTTCTTTCTTTTTTCTTTTTTTTTTTTTTTTGGTACTGGGGCTTGAACTCAGGGCACTCAGCCACTGAGCCACATCCCCAGCCCTATTTTGTATTTTATTTAGAGACAGGGTCCCACTGAGTTACTTAGTGCCTCACTTTTGCTGAGTCTGGCTTTGAACTCACGATCCTCCTGCCTCAGCCTCCTGAGCCACATACACCACCATGCCCAGCTAGAATTTCATTCTTTTTATGGTGGAATAATATTCCGTTGTGGATATAAGCAATGTTTCCTGTATCTCTTCGTCCACTGCTGGATACTGCAATTGATTTCATATCTTGGCTATTGTGAATCACGCTGCAATAAACATGGGGATATGTTTATATTATGCAGAAATATCTTAACATACTGATTTTTATTTCTTGTGGGTATTCACCCAGGAGTGGGATTGCTGGATCATATGGTAGTCCAAAGGACTCTTTCTAACCTCTGGATCTGAATGATCCTTCTCTGAACTCTTCCATGGAGTTTTAACATCAGACAATATGGCAGGCTACATGTCTAAGGAACTCTCCCAGCAGAGAGTATTCATAGTGACTGGCACAATATTCAAATGCCTTTGGAAATGCATGGCTGAGTCAGTGGAAAGGCTAAGAGAATTACAGGAGGCCAGAAATGATAAAGCAGAATCCAAAAATGCAGGGAACAGCGTCAATTATTAAGTGATTGCTTCTCCACTCACACCCACCTCACCCTTGGCACTATGATGTGGGCTGCCCTTGGTGAAGGACATTTCTGTTGCCCACTACACCTTACCAGGCCCTGCCAATAGGGGGAGCTAGAGACAAGGGGAAGAGAAACAGCCTCACTGGGCTGCAAGGTATGAGGAGAGGGCTCTGCTCCTTCTTGTCCATTTGCAGACTCTAGGAGCACACCAGGACACAGCTACTGAGGATCTTTCCTACAGCCCCAGATTAATCCAGTTTACAGCTTCCTGACATCTGTGGAGCCAGCCTCATCCTGCCTCTCTCAGGGACACCAGAGGCAGTGGATGGGAGAACAACTCCTCCTTGGGATCTGAGTTTAGGCCTCCCCACATGTAGCCACCCCACCTTTGGTTTCTAACCATGTACATTTCATTAATTCCAGCTTCTCCAGTTCCTGCAATCCTAGAAGCTGCTCTCTGCTGTTGCTTCTTCATTAGACCTCAGGCTGGAAGGAAACCTAGCTACTAATTCTTCACATTATGTTCCCTTTGCTAAAGCAACTGGTGTGGTCTCCTGGTGGGGGCATGCCCGCAATGGCAGCACTGATTTTTCTGGTCTATCCTGATGCTAATGCCAGTTGGCACAGAACTTGATTTTAAAAGGCCCTGGTCTCTGCTTCCTGTGGCCAAGTCCTGAGCTGCTTTCCTCCACCATTCCCTTCTGCCATGATATTCTGCCTCACCTTGGGCCCAGAGCAATGCTGTCACCCGTCTATGAACTGCAGCTTCTAAAACCATGAGCAGCAAATAATCCTTTTCTCCTCGATATTCTTGTCAGGTCTTTTGGTCACAGCAGTAAAAAAGCTTGAATGTGTAATCCTTGGTTTTCTAAATGAACCTGTGCCTGTACTGAAAATCAAAGATATAAATAAAGGGCCCTGAGTGGTTTGGTAGAGAAGACGAGACAGAGCCTGGCCCCCAAGCAAAGAAGATGGCACCTCAGAGATCACTGCCACATCACAGAGAGCTGGGATCCTCAAAGGGTAACATTCTCAGTAGGTAAATTAGGGGAAATTGTGCCTATGGAAACAGTCTAGAAGAACTATCTTGGCCTTCACTGAGAAAAGGAGAAAAATTCTCTCTGCAGAACTCCCAGTCACAAATCTTACTCTCAAACATTTGCAGTTAAAACTTATACTGCCAGGCTGGGGCTGTAACTCAGTGGTAGAGCGTTTGCCTTGCATTTGTGGGGCACTGGGTTCGATCCTCAGCACCAGATGAATTACCGCCTGACCCAGGGGAACTCGTCTTTGGAGGACTGAACTTCAAAGCATGCCCTGAGAGGATTCCCACAGATAGATGCCCAAAGAACAGAAGTCAATGATTAAACACACACACACACACACACACACACACACACACACACACACACGCATGCACCTCTGGGATGCAGCTGCCCTTGACTTAGGGTCAGCAGAAACCAAACTTATTCAAATTATAAAACATACAACATAAAAATAACTCTATTTAATCATTTAAAGAAATAATGGAGTTACTGATAGTATGACAAAGGAACAAAAGACAATCAGACCTGACCAAGATGTTTTGAAAGAGAAGAAGGTGTGTACCCAACATAACAGAATAAATCATGATTGATTCAAACAACCCCATCCCTCTGCCAGTGGTTGGACTGTGATCCAGTTCTATCCAGTCAGAGAGAAGAGGAAGGCTGCTTGGGGCTTCTAGGAAAGATTTTCTTTGTTCAATAAAGAGAAACAGAGGAAGGAAGAGGGCTACTGCATTTCTGCCATCCGCCTCCCCTCCCACTTCTTGCTTTGGATGTTACCAAGTGATAGATGGAGCAGCAACTATCATCTTGTGACCATGAGGCCAAATCCAAAAGAATCAAAGAGATGCCAATGAAACACTCTAACTTCGTTACGCTGCCAGATCAACTCTGGGCCTGCCTAATGCTAGACCCCCAAGGAAAAGGGGTCCTTCCTTTTTCCTTCCTTAGGAAAGAACAAATTATATTTCCAGATCCAATAAGAAACTTTTGACTAGGTGTATTCTGTTACTTAGGCTCTTTTTTAAATGACATACTGTGAAATTTATAAAATTAGAAAATAAAGGCCTTTTGCTGAGAAAAATGCAGAATATAACTACATGTCTCTTTGTGGCCAGCTCTGTTTGTGAAAAGAAAACAACAAAGACAAAGAAATCATAAGAAGGGAAGCTATCACCCTGGCCTTGACTGTATTTGCTTATAAAAGGCCTATTCTCAGCTGGGTGTGGTGGTCCATGCTTGTAATCTCCGCAATTCTAGCAGCTGACATGGAAGGATTGCAAGTTCGAGGCCAGCATCAGCAATTCAGCAATTCACTGAGGACCTAAGCAACTTAGCAAGACTTTGTCTCTCTCTCTCTCTCACACACACACACACACACACACACACACAAAAGGGGGGGGGCTGGGGATGCAGTTCAGTGGATGCTCCTGGGTTCAATCCCTAGTACCAAACACTTAATTTTTTTTTTTTAAAGGCCTGATTCTGAGGACAGGGAAGCTGAATTTCTCACCTGATGACTGGAATAAAAGGATAATGCAGACTGTGGCAGCAACTACTGTCCACACTAAGAGGCAGATTTCCTCTGTGTATCTCCTCCCATTTGATGTAAAGAGATATCCACTCTGGTTGTCAGACTTGCACCATCCAATGCTGCCTTTAAGCTTCCAAAATTAAATCTTTTACCTCTAGTCCGTACTAACCCTAGAACTCCTTTGTACAGTTTAGAGGGTGAAGAAAGAACATGTTGGCTTTGTAGAAAATGACATTGGTTATTGCTATAATGTGCCTCATGCTTGATTTGTAGGTGATGTTAACCTTGACCACACCTGCTCCACCCTTTTACCTTTTCTTTCTTGGTTCTTCCAGCTATATCTAATTTCTCAGTGGAAACCAAGCACTAAGACCCAGAGACCTCAATTCAGTTGTGGCTAGAAGTTGTAACAGAATAGAACCAGAGCAGAAATTTAACTAGAAACCTTGAAAGGCCAGGCTTGGTGGCGCAATCCTGTAATTCCAGTGGCTCAGGAGGCTGAAGAAGGAGGATTGAGAGTTCAAAGCCAGCCCCAGCAAAAGTGAGGCACTAAGCAACTAAATAAATACAACTCAACTAAATAAAATACAACATAAGACTGGGGATGTGGCTCAGTGGTTGAACGTCCCTGAGTTTAATCCTGGGTATTTAAAAAACAAACAAGCAAACAAAAAACCTTGAAAGGCCAGGTGCCACCAATGCACACCTGTAATACCAGTAAAATGTTTGGTAAAATATTCCAGTGGCTAGGGAGGCTGAGGCAGGAGGATCACCGCCAGCCTAAGCAATTTCTCAAGGCCCTAAGCAACTCAGCAAGACCCTGTCTCTAAATAAAATATATTTAAAAAAAGGGGGGGGGCAGGGGATGTGGCTCAGTGGTTAAGCATCCCAGAGTTCAATATCCAGTACAAAAAAAAAACCACACCTTGAAAGAATAAAACTGTCAGCATAGGTGTTTTTGGACCTTGGGAAGACAAAACTCTGAGCTATCCAGTCCTCCTTTCTAGAAAGGCAAGCAAAGCAAAACAAACACCAGATATGATAATCTTAGCTTAAAATGCACTTATTCTGGGGCTGGGGTCGTAGCTCAGTGGCAGAGCACTTGCTTAGCATGTGTGAGGCACTGAGTTCTATCCTCAGCACCACATACAAAAAATAAGCAAATAAAACAAAGGCATGTTGTCCATCTACAACTACAAATACAATTTTTAATGCACTTATTCTGTTTTTATCATTATAAAGAATAACACTGATCTGCCAAGAGGAGAACTTTTTCACAATAGTTCCAAAGACTGCTGACTTATCTCACCTTGAGAATAAAAATATTTATTATAAGAAACTTCATTTGGTAAAATGTTCCTTGTAGCCAGGAACCATAATCCCAACAACTGAGGCAGGAGTATGAAAGTTCAAGGTCAGCCTCAGCAACTTAGGAAGACCCTGTCTCAAAATAAAAAATAAAAAGGGCTAGGGATGTAGCTCATGGATAGAACTATGTCAATTCCCAGTATTGAGAAAGAAAAAAATTCCCTGTACAACAGAAAACGTTGATAAAATTGAACATGCTTTTGTGATTTAACAAAAATCTCTCAACTGGAACAGAAAAAAACTTCCTCAGACTGACATCTAAAAATATATATATATATATAAATATATATAATCAACCAATCAAAACAGCCTCAGCAACTTAGTAAGGCCCTGAGTAATCAGTGAGCCCCTGTCTCCAAATAAAACATAAAAGAGGCTGTGGATGTGGCTCAGTGGTTAAGAGCCCTTGGGTTAAATTCCCGGTACCAAACAAACAAACAAACCTACAGTCATATTTAATGGTGAAAGACTCAATGCTTCCCCCTTAATATCAGGAACAAGGCAAGGGTGTTCACTTCGCCACTTCCATTTAACACTGCACTAGAGGTACTAGTCAGTCATCATGGCAGCATGGGAAAAAGAAGAGTGGAAAGGAGGCCGGCATGAGATCCACACCTATAATCTAAGCTACTCAGGAGGCTGAGGCAGGAGGATTGCAAGTTCAAAGCTAGCCTGGGCAACTTAGTGAGATCTTGACTCAAAATAAAAAGGGCTGGGGATATAGCTCAGCACCCCTGGGTTCAATTCCCAGTGGAAGGAAGGAAGGAAGGAAGGAAGGAAGAAGAGAAAAGAAAAAGTGTTTTTAGGAAAAACTCACTGAAATATGCAGGAATTAAGGGAATTAAGGAGCATCATATAATTTATGATACTCACTTCAGGAAAAAATATGCACGTGTTAACTTTAGGGTCTCTAGTGCTGGGGATATAGCTCAGTTGGTAGGGTGCTTGCCTTGAGGCCCTGGATTCAATCCCCAGCACCACAAAAAACAAATAAAAACAACTTTGGGGACTCTAAGTGAAGAGTATATGAAAATTCTTTGCACTACTTTTGCAACTTTCCTGTAAATCTGAAATCAATCAACAAAGTAACTGACAAGCTTTTTATACTTTATATGGAAATAAATGCAAAGATCTTAAATAGCCCAAAAGAATCTTGAAGCAGGCTAGCATTAGAAGTCCAACACAGCTTGATTTCAGCATTTACTTTTTCTATTAAGACAGTGTGGTATAATCCCATCAGCTCAGGAGCTGAGGCAGGAGGATTGCGAGTTCAAAGCCAGCCTCAGCAAGTTGAAGATCTTATGATGAGGGAGATTGCCCAGGATTACCCAATGGGCCCAATGTCATCATGAAGGTTTCTCTTCTCTTTTCTTCTCAGAGATGAAGTCTTGCTATGTTGTCCAGGCTGGTCTTGAACCCCTGGGCTCAAGGGATCCTCCCACCTCAGTCTCCCAGAAGCTGAAAATACATGTATCAGCATGCCCAGCTCATCACAAGGGTCTTTTTATAAGAAAGAGGCAAGAAAGCCGGAGTCAGGGCAGAAATGATGATGGAAGCAGATGTTACAGTAATAGAAGTGTTAGTTTAGATGGAAGAGGCCAGCAGGTGGCCCCTAGAAGCTGGAAGAGACAAGAAGATGAATTCTCCCCTGGAGCCTCACAAAAGAACGCAGTCCTGTCGATACTTGATTTTCGCCCAGTGAGACGGATTCTAGCCTTCTGATGTCCACAATTGTAAGATAATAAATTTGTGTTATTTGAAGCCATTGAGTTTGCAGTGATTGTTACAGTAGTGCCAGGAAACTCACACAGAGACCATTATTACTCTGGGCATACAATTATTTCCTATAGGACACAAAAGACACTAAGCATTTAAAATAATAAAAATAACCCTTGAGAGGCTGGACTTCCTCAGCTCTGCTCAGCAGAAGGCACTAATAATGTAGTTCAGTGGCAGAATGCCTGCCTAGCAGGTGCACGGTTCTGGATTCCCTAGAGCCATCGCCCCCACACACGTGCATTGTTAAGACATTGAAAAGGCAAATCACAGACAAAAAGACAAAATAAAGAACAAGCCAAAGACTTGAGTAGACGCTTCATAACAAAGTACATGAAATGTATATAAAGTTTTTACTTTTCAGGAAAGTGTAAATCAAAACCACTAAGCATCATTTGAATGCTTAAAAGTAAAAATAAAAATACTGCCACTGCCAATTAACAATAGGCAAAGATGCAGGGCAACTAGAACTTTCAAACACTTCTGAAGGGAACAGAAAATGGTGCAACCACTTTGGAAACCTGTCAATATCTAATAAGATTAAAATATATTTACTCTTAAGACTCCACAACTCAACTTGTAGGTATTATCCAAAATAAATGACAACTTATCTCCATACGGAGACTTCTACAGAATGTTCATAGAAGATTTATTCCTAATAGTGAAAAACTGAGGGCTTTGGGGGTGTAGCTCAGTAGTAGAGCATTTGCCTACCATGCAGGAGGCCCTGGGTTCCATCCCCAGTACCACAAAAAGAAAACAAAATCAAAACTGGAAATAGCCCAGATGCCTACGAACACAAGAGCAGATAAACAAACCATGGAATATTCCTATAATAGAATATATAATATATATAGAATAGAATATATATAATATATATAGAATAGAATATATAATATATAATAGAATATAATAGTTCCTATTCAGCAACAAGATGGAACAAACCACTGGCATCTGCACAATGTGGAAGAATGCCAAAAAAGAATATATAATGTGAAAGAACCAGTCACCAAAAAGATACACACTGCAAGAGTCCACTGACATGAAATTAGTGGTCAGGAAAACCTATCTATAGTGACAGAAAATAACTCAGAGCTTGTCTTAAACTGGAGTCAGAAGAGTGGACTGCAGGGGACACAGGGAACTGTAAGGAATGCTGGAAATGCTTGGGGGGCTTTTACACTGGGTATACATATATCAAAACTTTTTCCCCGCACGTGCAGGTCTATGCATTTCATTGTATACAAAATATACCTCAATTAAAAACTTTCTTCCTATAACAAATGTATCTTGTAGAAAACTGGTTTGTTCACTCAGACTTTGTGAACAGGAGGTTTATTTCTACCCACCCCCGATTAACAAGCTGAATAACTAGCACCTTACAAATCCAGTTCTAATAACTCAACCAGTGAAAAAGGGACCGTGTAAGCCAGGTGCAGTGGCAGCACCTTAGTTCCAGCTACCCAAGAGGCTGAGAGGGATGGCTTGAGCCCAGGAGTTCAGGGATGGACTGGGCAACACAGCACGATCACATCTTTAAAACATTAAAAAATAAGATATCTGTAATAGAGCTAAAGGCATTCCTTCTTGTAAACATTTGTTGCAAATGAAATGCCTAACAGAGGCGTCCCAAATGACGCTGAATCTCAAATGCCAGGGAATCTGGGAGAACGCTGGGGACCTGACAAGAGAAGAGCAGCTTTGCTCTCAAGCAGCAACTAAACTCCAGAACCCAGCAAGAGTCTCTGTTTTTTATGCAGCATGACATAAGCAACTGGCTCTTCCCTGATGGCCCTTCACCACCCATGTCTGCTCTCTGTCTTCTCTGCACACCTGGCAACCCTCCAGAAAGCAGCTAAAGGATATGACTTCACCCTTGCAAGGAACGCCAGAGGCCCTACAGGGACAGGCAGAGGTCAGCATCTCCCAGGCCCGCTTACCTCATAGTCTTGCTCGCCGGCCCCTCCAGCCGAGCTGCCCACCAGCACCTCTACAAAGGCTGAGCCATCATTCCCGATGTCCACGCTGTGTATCTGCTCCTCCTTCTCCAACTGTGGGCAGGGAGAAAGGCCACCATCAATGTCTGCTGTATCTTTGGGCCTGCTGTGGGGGCCAGAGACTGAAAAAGAGATCACCCCCATTTGGGCTGCCATGTCCCCTGCAATGTCATCTATGTGTCAATGGGGAACAGTGCCACTGTGTTCCTGCGGGTTGGATAGAGCATGGCATGACCCAGGTGAATACCAAGCAAATACATCTTGGTCTCTTCAGACTCCACATGCCACATTTATAACTTCATTGAACTCATCTCACAGACTCCACAGAAGCTCCTAGAAGAGACGGATGGATGGATGGAGGCTTGTCCAGTTTTGCTCATTACTGATTCCTCAGTTTGAATCCCAGATCTGCCACACACTAGCTGTGTCACCTTGCTGGCTAACCTCCTGGAGCCTCAGTTTCCTCATCTATAAAACAGGGCTGATCACACTGAAGACCATGCACAAAAATAACATGGTCACAGGGCATGGCACGTAGTAGGTGCTCAACCACTGTCAGTTAGGAAGTATTAGTAATTGATGCTGGATAGTTATTTGTTAAAAGAAAGGAAGACCTATCTATAATAAGAACTCCCTCGGGATCGGCTATTCCTTCCTGACAGCTGGAGCTGCACAGAGCCGTGCAGAGGTGGGAGCAGTCAGGAAATACTGATGCAAACCTCCTGCCTTCCGGCTGGGGGCTCTTTCACTAGGACCCCAGAATATTGAGTTATTATGTCTTCAAAGATCCCTAGTCCACCACTCTCTGCTGCCCTGCCCTGTCCCCCAGAGACTATCTGCTGCTCCCATCTCCTCTCTCACCTTCCAGTCAGGAAGTCACCAAGACTTCGTTTGCCTGATGCGACAAAAAGGAACATAGCTTTATGGGAGGAAGGAGCCTGAACTTGGGGTGAGACAGACCTGGGTTCCAAACCTAGCCCTGTCATTTCCAATCTGAATCCAACATCTCTGAAAAGCAGCCAGGCAAACGGGAAGGGTCAGCCTAACAATCCTTCTCCTGAAGGGAGAGGAGGTGCCCAGGCAAAAACTGCAATAAATGCCGCCAGCACCTGAGTGCTCGCAAGGTGCCAGATGGGCAAGAACAACACAAGCTGCTGCTCGCCTCACTGCGCTCTGCCAGGCAGGTGCTATAATTATCTCCAACTGAGGAGCCACAGACAGGAAGCACTTACGTAAGTCACAGGGAACCCAGGCAGGCTGGCTACTGAGTGCGTGCACTCCTGCACCACAGCACTACCGGGCGGAGGAAGAGGCACCAAGGGCAGGGCCTTCCCAAGGCTCAGCCCTGCTGGCCTCCTGCAAGCCAGGTCACCTCCTCCAGCTACATGGGCTGCTTCCTGTCCAGGAAACGCTGGCTCCTTCCCTCCTCAGGGTCCTGGCACATGTCCCTCCCCGCTTCCCCCAGGCCACTCTTCCCCCACTCCTTCGCATTGCTGGTACCTTCCACCCTTTAGGTCTCTGCTCAAATGTCACCTTTTCAGACTAAAGGATTCTCCCTCACCTCCTTCCAGGAACCACTTTCTATTCCTAAGCCACTTGGTATTCCCTCCTTCAATTTTTTTCTTGGTTTATATTAGCTAACATTTGTCCCCCTCTCTAGTGTTGGTAGTGCCGGGGGTGGAACCCAGGGTCTTGCACGTGGTAGGCAAGTGATCCACCACTGAGCTACTTCCCACACTAGACATTGTTTTAAGATTTTTTTTTTTTTTTAAGATGGACACAACATCTTTACTTTATTTATTTATTTATTTTATACAGTGCTGAGGATCCAACCCAGTGCCTCACATGAGCGAGGCAAGCGCTGTACCACTGAGCTATAACCCCAGTCCCACAGTAGACTTTTAACCCCATTAAAGCAAGGACAATGTCTGAGTTGTTCCGAGCTGTGTACCAATGTCAAGAACAGGGTCTGGGGCTGGGGTTGTAGCTCAGTGGTAGAGCACTTGCCTGGCATGTGTGAAGCACAGGGTTCGATTCTCAGCACCATATACATATATAAAAATTCACTGACAACTAAAACAATATTAAAAAAACAACAACAAGGTCTGGTCCTTCCCAGTTCTACTTGCTTACTGCCGTGTGATCCTAGAGCAAAAGATTTCATTTCATCCCTGTTGCTTGCTTCCTAACTCGTAAAGTGGGGACAGTCTACCTCAAGGGTGATATTCTCTTCCTCATAAGTAAAAACAGTTGTACATAGAAGGGGCCCAAACAGTTATCAACCAATGAATGGATCAACATTGTGTAGCATATTTTTCTTATTTATTATTTTTGTCTTTCCTTTCCACTATATAGTGTATTAATGGAATATTATTCAATTAAAAAGAAAGATGAGGGCTGGGGA
This sequence comes from Ictidomys tridecemlineatus, assembly GCF_052094955.1. Classification (NCBI taxonomy): domain Eukaryota; kingdom Metazoa; phylum Chordata; class Mammalia; order Rodentia; family Sciuridae; genus Ictidomys; species Ictidomys tridecemlineatus. The sequence goes on along the minus strand of NC_135491.1, from coordinate 11,676,237 downwards.
TGTGGCGCAGTGGTAGAGCACATGCTTAGCATGCTATAATATGATGAACTTCAAAATCATTACACTAAGTAAATGAAAGCAGACATGAAAGACCACATGTACATTTACACGAAATGCCAAAAAGGCAAATCCATAGAGATAGAAAGTAGATCAGTGGTTGCCAAGGGTAATCTGGGGATGGCATGTAGGAAGTGACTGCTAAATGGTTATGTGGTTTCTTTTGGGGATGATGAAAATAATCGCAGTTAGATCGTGGAGACTCTGTCAATATACTAAAAACCACTGGATGATACATTTTAAGTGGTCAGAGTGGTGCATTTTATGTTGTGTGACGTTTATCTCAAAAAAGGAAGGGAGTTCTCAGGAAGGGTCATCTGTCAGAAGAAAGTTCAAGCACAGGGTGACCGTCATCTGCAGCCCAGGTCTGTGAGAATGCTCTTTTCTCAGGAAGACACAAAGCACGAGAGGAAACAAATGATATACAGAAGTTTCTGAGAGACATATTGTGAAAAAAAAGTTACATGAAATGTAATGTTAAACACTATTTAAAAGAATAGGGGGGACTTTATATAAAGTGACAGTGGGATTGCATGATACAGTTCTTCATTAAAAGAAGAAAAAGTGGGGCTGGGGTCATGGCTCAGTGGTATAGCACTCGCTTAGCACATGTGAGGCCCTGGGTTTTATCCTTAGTACCGCATTAAAAATTTTTAAAAAATAAAATAAAGGTATTTTGTCCAACTACAACTAAAAAATAAAATTTTTTTTAAAAAAGAAAAAGAAAAGAAAGTAAGGAGAACAGTCTATATACAGTGTGTGTGTGTGTGTGTGTGTGTGTTACCAGGGATTGAACTCAGGGGCACTTAACCACTGAACAACATCTGCAGCCCTATTTTGTACTTTATTTAGAAACAGAGTCTCACTGAGTTGCTTAGTGCCTCACCACTGCTGAGGTTGGCTTTGAACTCACATCCTCCCAACTCAACTTCCTGAGCTGCTAGGATTACAGGCGTGTGCCACTGCACCCCGCATATACCATGTATTTTTTATTTCCTTTTTTATTTTCCATTGCTGGGGATTAAACCCAGAGCTTCACACTGGGTTTAGGCATGTACTATACCACTGAGCTACACCCCCAGCCCCAATTTTTTTTTACACTATATATTTTTTAAAAGGAGTGGAGAAGGTAGTTATATACACTTGTATATGTACAGAACAAGCCAGGCAGAAAACAATGAACTGCTAACAGTGAGGCCCTGGGTAGCAGGAGTGACTGGAGGGAAGAGGAAACATATTGGAGGGACAGGGAGATATTATTTTTTCAAAAAGTAAAGATAATAAAACTATACTGGTTATGTCCACAGAATGGAATGTTATATAGAAATGAAAAGGAACCATCTCTAGGTACACCCAACACCACAGATGACATTCACTATGTAGAGCACAAGAGGCCAAACACGTACTGCACGATTCCACTTATGGAAAACTCAAATCAGGCACAACTCATCCATGCTGTTAAATATCAGGACGGCCAGGAGTAGTGGTGCACAATTGTAATCTCAGTGACTCCAGAGGCTGAGGCAGGAGGACTGCAAGTTCTAGGATAGCAAAACCTGTAGCAATTTGCTGAGACCCTATCTCAAAATAAAAACTAAAAAAGGACTGTAGCTCAGTGGAAAAGTGCTCCTAGGTTCAATCTCTAGTACCAATAATAACAACTATAATAATAGGGCTGGGGTTGTGGCTCAGTGGTAGAGCGCTCACCTAGCACTTATGAGGCACTGGGTTTGATCCTCAGCATCACATAAAAATAAATAAACAAAATAAATGTTAAAAATAATTATAATGATAAAAATTTTTTAAAAATCCACGACATTGGTTACCCTTTATGGGGGATAGTGACAGGAAGGAGCATAAAAGGACTTTGAGGGTCAGGCAGATTCTGTACTTGACTTGGCTTTGAGTATATAAGCTACAGTTTGAAGATTCATTGAACTCTACACTTACAAGTGCAATTTGTTATGTGTATGTTACACATTTAAAACAAACCAAAACAAAAGGTAAAAATGAATTTAAAACACTACAGTCATGAACTGAGTGATTAGGAAACCATCCCAAACCAAAACCAAGATGTGTGTCACCACGCTGTTCAACACTGCTTCTAAAGAAAGCGCCTGCAGCGGTGCACAGGGGTTCCATCTGGATCATGTGCTGGCCGTGCCCTCCAGAGCAGGGAGAGCTGCTCCTCCAGTCTCTCCAACGGAGTCCCTGTCTCCTCCCCAGGAGTGGCAGGCAAAGAGGTTGAACTCCTTGCCTTGGGAGCAGGTGACCAATTGGTGACAAACCTCCTATAGCTGCTACCAAAAAAAAAAAAAAAAAAAAAGTGTGTGGGGCTGTTACAAGCAGAGGGGACTGAACCCTGTAGCAACACCAGATGTTGCATAAGATGTTTGGAAATGTAGTAGAAAACCCACAGAGAAGACTACTGCCTCAATGTCCAAAAATTTCAGCCTTATCATTCACTTCCAAAGAACCAAAATTAGCACAGGGTGAATTTGGAGCTACCCTGCATTTTGACAACTGTCAGATGCAATCAGATTTCCCCATTAAAGACGTTAACAACTGACGTGGCGCTGGGTACTGGTCTCCCTGCTGCTCTGCCTGGCCCCTGGGGTTTATTCTCAACATGGAATCAGAAGGATCCTGTGAAGACTTAAGTCAGATCCTGTCCTTCCTCTGCTCAGAGCCTCCAGCAGCTCCCAAGTCACCCAGAGTAAAACCTTAAGTCCTTACAATGATTTTCCAGGCTGAGTGTTTTGGGGGTAGACCTCACCCCACTAGCTCGTCTCCTATTTCGTCACCCTGGCAAACCCCACTCCAGCCATCTGGGCCTCCTTGTGCTCCTCCAGTGTATCCAAGGGAGTCTCTGGCTCCTCCCCAGATATGTGCACAGCTCACTTTTCAACAGCATCACCTTCTTGGGGGAGTCTTCCTTGACCATCGCCCATGTAAATAAAAAATTTGGGGTTACCAGCCCTCCCCTGCTGGGCACCCCCATTCCCTTTAATTGTTAAATCCCTTTCACTGGGGGCTGGGGATGTGGCTCAAGCGGTAGTGTCCTCGCCTGGAATGCTTGCGGTCCAGGTTCGATCCTCAGCACCACATACAAACAAAGATGTCGTGTCCGCCAAAAAATAAAAATATTTAAAATTCTCTCTCTCTTAAAAAAAAAATCCCTTTCACTGCACTTATCTGATGTCGGTTCTGTTTATTGGTTTATTTTCCATCTTTCTGTACTGGTATAACAGCGCCACAGGACTGATTTTTTTTGGGGGGGGGGAGGGGCTAGTGCTTATCACTGCTATACAGTCCCAGGGGCTAAAATAGTGCTTTGTCTACAGAAAACACTTAATAAATACTTGTAGAATAAATAAGTAAATGAAAGAACTAATAAATCTGCTTACCCTGAGTGTACGAGCTAGTCTTCACGGTGACAACTTTTTTTTTTTTTTTTGGTACTGGGGATTGAACCCAGGGGTGCTTAACCACTGAGCCACATCCCAGCCCTTTTCATTTTTTATTTAGAGACAGGGTCTCGCTAAGTTGCTTAGGGCCTTGCTAAGTTGCTGAGGCTGGCTTTGAACTCCAGATCTTCCTGCCTCACCCTCCCAAGCTGCTAGGATTACAGGCGTGTGCCACTGCACCCAGCCACAGTGACAACTTCTATATCTCTATTTCCAGCTTCAGATCTGATCCCTAATACCCAAAATTATATCAAAATTGCACATCCCAGTCAAAATGCATCACCTTCCCAATCTGCTCCCACTCTGGGTTTCCTATTTCAGCGACAGCTGCAATACTCCTCCAGCCTCTTCCAGGCCAATAATTCCTGTGCCTTGGCCCTCTGGCTCCCTCGTGCTCCATGACTTGTCTCTTCTGCCTCCATTTCTCTGTTCCTACTTCAGTTGTGTGAACAAAACCGAATGTCATTTTCCTATGGTCACCTGATCATAAGGAAGCCCAGTAGAGTCATCACCCCATAATAAAACCACAGATCCCTCCCTTTGTACAAACACCTACTTGTTGACAGAGCACTTCTGCAGACATTATGTCACCAAATTTTCACAACCACCTGGTTTTGGATGTCATTATTCCCAATGGACAGATGAGAACAGGTTAAAAGAAATGAAAAAATTTGCCTGAGGTCACAGAGTGAGTAAGCTGGGATTTGAATCCAGGTCCCCAAACTAAAATCATCATCAACCTCGAGCTCCCAGTTTAAAAGACTGGCTCTCAGGCAAGTTACATAACTTCTCTGGACCTCAGTTTCCTCATGTATAAAATGGGAATAAAAACAGACCCTAGGTCATGAGATTTTTATGAGGATTCAATGAATTAAACCATGGGAGGCTGGGCATGGTGGAATACACCTATAATTCCAGCTCCTCAGGAGATTGAGGCAAGAGGATCCTAAATTAGAGGCCAGCCTTGGCAACTTAACAAGACCCCTTCTTCAAAAAAAAAAAAAGGTGGGGGGGGATATAGTTAGTGGTAGAGCAGCCCTGGGTTTACTCCCCAGTACTGCAAAAACAAACCAACCACATGGGGTGTGTAGAATGATGACTGGCAGGTTGTAAAACGCTGAATAATGCTAGTTTTCATTATTATCTTTATGTTAGAGATTTAAGAGATGCTTAAATACCTAAAATAAGTCAGAAAATATTGTAGGTCTGTGTATTTTTCCTGGGAAGAGAATCCTTAGCTTCTACTTTCAAAAGGCTCTCTGACTTGGCACTGAGCAAAAGAGAGACCAAGAATATGTTCAGTACTCGGCACACACCTATAATCCCGGCTACTTGGGAGGCAAAGGCATGAGGATCACAAGTTTGAGGGCAATCTCAGCAAATTAGCGAGACCCTGTCTCAAAACAAAAACTAAAACAGGCTGGGGATATAGCTCAGTGCTCCCTTGAGTTCAATTCCCAGAACCCCCCACCCCAAAAAAAAGAAAGAAAGAAAGAAAGAATATGTTCACAAATAAGCCTTGTTCCTACCAACAGCCTTCCCAAACACTCCTCCATTCAGAACTAAGGAATGTGGTTGGCATCAAGAAAGCCACTGTGTGGAGCTGGGGGGTGTGGTTCAGTGGTACAGAACCTACTTAGCATGCACAACACCCTAGGTTCAATCCCCAGAAAGGGTGGGGGTGGGTAAAAGCCAGTTTATGAAAACCATGTAATATGATAAAGTGGTTAAAAACACTACTACTCAGTTGTGATCTCAAGTCTCAACATTGTCATTTAATAATGGTGAGAATGACCCTAGAAGTCATTTATTAGTGGTGAGAATGAATCATGCCAGGGCACCACCTGACAAAGGGCAGATTTTTCAAACCTACTTAGCTCTCTTCTCCCACCAGTGTCTTATCCCTGACGGAACAGCCTACTTGGAATTCTGTAACTATCTCAGGCCAAACCACCCTTTCCAGCCTGCCTCCCTCCAAATTCACAGGTCTGTGGCTGTGAACTCCGTGAAAGCATATACAAAAAGCACTCAGAATGAAACCAGCCCACATTCCAGAAATGGTAGCTTAGACTGGCCACTTCATTTCCTTTCCTTAGGCTTCAGTTTCACCCTCTTTTAAATGAAGTTGATTTGCTAAATGACCTTCCTGGGTACCTTCCAACCTTGAGCCCACTGATTTTAGAAGGCAGGTACACGACAATGATTCCGTTACAACTGAGGAAACTGAGGCCAGAGCAAGTGGGAACAACCTGCTGAGGGCCACAGAGTGATTCCTAGGGTCATCTCTTGGCCTAGTGCTCGTGTCTCCTTTTCTTCTCTGCTGAGGGAAACAGGGATTGCACTTGCCCATCTCCCAGGGAAGGAAGCTGAGGCCCCAAAGGGAAGGAGACTCAAGGCACTGCCAGATGGCTCAGCAGAATCTGGACCTTGGGATTCTATACCCCCAGTCAGTAGGAGGAAAGGGGAGGGCAGGATCACCTGCAGCACCACCGAGATGGTCTTTTCACCAGCCTTGGCTGCCCGCCATTTCCGGTAAGTGTCAGCCTTGAGAAGGTTCTCTGCACAGTGGGTCTGGAGACAGGAGGAAAGGAGAATTAGGGCGGAGATGAGAGCTCGGCCCTCAGCTTTCAGATCACTCCTCTGAGTCCTCCCAAGCCCTCTAGGCTGCCCCGGACTTAAGTTACCCCGTCTGTCCCCCCACACCCCGCCTAGAGTTTCCACTGGAATTTTCCCTCTGGAAGTTAGCTATGGGTTTCCCTATTCCTCCATTTCTCTCCGGAAGTTCCAAAAGTTCAATTCCACATTTCTCCCAGAATTCACTCACACTCTCTGGAAACCCCATGCCCCTCCTTCGACTTCCACGAAGTTCCCTTTTAGACCCCAAAGTTCTTACGGGGCCCCTTTCATTAATTCCCTTGCATCTTCCAACCTCCCCCACGCCGGTCCCTCACCGAGTCCTGGCTGCTGCAGGACACGACGTGGCGGAGGCGAATCTCTGGCATGTCAAAGTCGGGGGCTTCGCCGGGACGGGAGGATGAAGAAGGGTCCTGGCTTGGGGGCGGGGAGGGAGGGCGCCCTGCGCGGGCTTAAGTGCGCAAGCGCGCGAAGCTTGGGCCTTTCAAACCGCGGCGCGCCGACGCTCGCGTCGACACCGCGCAAGCCCAGACGAATCTCTTCGGGAAGAGGCTCTGCGTTCCCTAGCAACAAGCTTTCTCTCCGGCCCCGCCTCTCTGATCCGACCACTCTCCAGCTCTGCTTCCTGATGACGTTAACACCTTGCTTTCCGGGCGCCTAGCAACTGGGGCAGCCTCAGGGATTGGTGCCTAAAAGAAACTCGCCATTCTCATTGGACGACGTAGTCACCGCCCCAACTGAAGCTTAGAAGGCAGTTCACACGGATCCTGGATCCTTGTGAAACAGGATCTCCTCCACCTGTTCTGCGGCTGCACTCTTCCTCTCCTTTCCCTGAAAACACACACACACACACACACACACACACACACACACACACACACACGTACACAAACACGATAAAAATCTCAGATCCCTTTTTTGGGGGGACTCGGGTGGTGGCTCAGTGGTAGAGCGCTCGCCTAGCACGTGTGAGGCACTGGGTTCGATCTTCAGCACCACATAAAAACAAATAAATAAAATAAAGGGTAAACAACAACAAGACAATTCAGATCCCTCTCAGCCCAATTCCTGAGGCTAAGAGAAGGAGGAAAGGATAGAACACGAGCATGTTTCCAAACTATACACAGCCTAGAGTGCTTCTACAAATGCCTCAGTTTCCCAATATGTGACCTGCGGGCATTTGTCTTCTACCACGCCCACATCTGACCCCTGACAAGTGCCTCTCTGTTCATCCCCTCAAGACCCAGGGAGTCAGCCCTGGGTGGGGTTGGAACAGCAGACAGTCCAAATACAGAAGAGGGAGTATAAGCCAAGAATGCAAAGGAGAAGGGAAGGGAGACAAGGCGTTCGGCCCCCACAAGACTAGTCTGGACATGCTAGGTGCTCCCAGGTAGGACCCCACCCACGCTGGGCGCCTCCTTGAGAAGAGAGAGGACATGGAGCGAGGGAATCTCAGTCTTTGCAGGTGTTTTATAATTCACAGGTAATCAAGTAATTGGACCGATCTTGAGTTTAGAGGAGGGGTTGAAAGGTGAGAAAACAGGGCAGAGTGACCTGGGTCCTGATGGAAGAGGTGACAGGAAGACTCCTGAGGTTCCCGTGGAGAATTGATCTGGACACAAGGTGAAGTCCCTTTTGGATGTTGGTCCCGCCTCTTCAACCTGGAGGCTTCAGACGACTGCCCTGGGTTCTGACCTCAACTATTTCTCACCCCAGGGTGAAGGTGGGTCTGGATCCGCCCCTCCTCAGCTTCCTATAAGGGCAGAGGACCAGGGACTGCAGGTTCACACACCATGAGACCATCCACAAGACAGGGGACCTTTCTGCTGGCCTCCACTGTGCTCTGCACCCTCTTGAATCTCGGTAAGTGACAAGGGACCTGGACTCCTTCCTGGGACCCCAGCAAAGAGAACTGTGAGAGAGAATTCAAGGAGGAATGAGGAGGTACCCTGGGAATTCAGATTTATGGAGGAGGCAGAGGAGGCAGAGAATAAGAAGGAGAAAGCCTGGGGCCTCAGGAGAAGAAAAGCTCACTGTAGTTAGAGCCCCGGGAGAGGGGGCTTGGTGGGCTTTGAATCCTCTGTCCTATAGACAGGGTCCCCAAGTAAGACATCTGAATTCTAGAAAATCAGAGGAGAGCACGACTCCAAAGGGAAATTTTAAAAAATAAATAAGAGAGATTTCTTTTCTTTCTGGACTGAGTTCAGACACCTTGCCTCCTTCTTCAGGGAGATGCAGGAGTCCAGGACAGCTTCACTTTTCCTAGGGCCCAGGTGTTTAGGTAGAGTTGCCTCCTCTTTAGTCCATGCTCTCAGTCCTTTCTGGTCCTCACTCCCTCACCTTGCCCTTGGACGCAGACCCCAGCCTCAGGTACCCTACCTGAACTCTTACCATCTATAAGACCTGTGCAGTACCTGTGCAAGAGTCCCACACCCAAGAACCAGCTGGACCTGAAGTTTTACCAAAGTCCGTGAAAACCTTTGGCACGACCCCTCCCTGCCCCCGAGCTTGCACAAAGGACCCTGGCGTCCAAAGTCCCCAGCCTTGTAATTAAGGAAACAGGCTCCAAGTCAGAGTCGCTTCCCGCCCCTGGAAGCCGCTTTGCTGGCGGCACCACTGCTTCCTTGTCACTCTGGACAGTTCCCTGGACAGAAATCAAGGCCCCACCCATGAAAACACAGGGAGATGCTGGGCCTTCCTCCATCAGGACCCCAAGTCCTCCCCCGCCCCGCCCCTTTAAACGCCAAAGTCGAATTCGTGGACTGCGGTCCACGCCACTTCTGACTACAGACTCGCCCTCTACCCTGCAGGATGGCCCCTAAGCTGTGAGGTGTGTAAAGGCTCCGGGCACACGTGCAGCGGCAAAATGAAGACTTGCGAGGCTGGCAAGGACGCATGCGTGGTTCTCGTGAGCGAGTCCCGCACAAGTAGGAGGGCGCGGCGTCAAGCCCCCGGCGGGGAGGGCGTGCTTTCTGGGTAGAGGGTACCTCGGTCCGAGGAGAGATCATCACAGTTTTCAGGACAGGTGAAGCGTGGGAAGAAAATCAGAGGAGGGCAGGAAAGAGGGAAAGACCTTAGGAAGATAATTGAGTGATGCGATGGAAACTATTGTGGTAAGGGATTCTGAAGATGCGACTGTCCAAAGGAGAAGATGGTGGTGGTCGGGGAGCTAGGAGAGGTAAGGACGTGGGGGAAAAGGGAACGAATCTAACAGGCAAGGGGTAGAAATAGGGCAGGGGTAAAGAAGGAAGAGGCTGGGTTGGGGTCAGGGAATGTGATCAGGGAAGAGACCAAAGACCGGAGGAGAGATGATGTTGGGTTAGGGGGAGAGACAGAAAAGCGACCACCCCAGAGTGGAGAGAGGTGATTCTGAAGCTGGAAGCAAATCTTCATAAGAAGAAGTAGAAATGGAGGAGTGGAGAAGCCCATGAGTGAAATGGAAGGGAGAGAGAGGGCCATACTTAGAGCCCACCCCATCCCCAGATCTGAGAAAGGGGAGCAAGGGAAGCCAATCCCCTCCCCTCCCCGGGGCAAGCAGCCACATTCTTCAAAGCTGAAAGAGACCCTTAGTCACAGGAGTAGAGATGCTGGGGACCTAGCAAGGGAATGATGGCTGCTGCAGATGAAGGTCAACTTTGCGATCGGTAAGAAACTCTCTGGACAGGAGGGGATGTGAGTGGAAGTTGGGATACAAGATTGCTATATTGTCCTGTCCACCCAGCAAGCTCTGGCGGGTGAGGGAAGGACCCAAGAGTCTTGAAGACACCTCCCCAGGCATATAGGTGGGAAATGGACCTTTGGTCAGGGGAAGAAGCAGCTGGGGAAGAGCCAGCCCTCAGAAGGGTATGGAGGGGAAAACTTTGAATTTTTGGAGGGAGGCTGTGTAGACTGGAAGAAACCACCCCAGACAAGACCTGGGACTAGCCAGGAGGAACAGCAAGAGACTACCGATGGGAGGAGTTCTGGCGAGTAACCATGAAAGAATCTGAGATTTGAGTGTGGAGCAGGGGCAGCACCCTGGAGGTTGTTAGAAGGGGCTCCTGGGAGGGGAACAAAGTCTTAAAGTCTCACAAACTTGCAAGACTCCTACTGGCAGGGAAGGAGAGAAGCACGGAGGGGTGAAGGGGAATGGTGGAACAGGCCACACCAGGTAGGCACTTGGGACCATGCGGAGACCATCAAAGGCCCACTCCACTCTATGGCACCAAGGAGGGAAGGCTATCTAATAAACCACTCCAGACCACACACCAGGCAAATCAGGGACTGTCACTTTAGGGGACTGAAAGAGACCAACCTAGGGGGTCATGGCGTTGTGGAAGTGTAGGGTTAGATCTAAGCCACCTGCTCTCAACTCCTGTCCCCTCTGCAGAGGGCCGGCAGGCAGTGAGCACCTTTAAGGCCTGCATGAAGTTCAGCGACTGCTACTCAGGCTTCGTCTCCACCACCATGAGCCCCAATGACTACATGGTAACCAACGCACGCTGTTGCCAGAGTGACGGCTGCAACAGTGGCTCCGTGCCCCGTAAGTGCCAACTCAGCCCTGCCCCAGGGCCACTGTGTGTGCTTGGCCCATACTGTAACACCTGGCAAGGCACCTCACTGGTTCTGCGCGCCAGTTTCCTTACCTGTAGAATGCAGTTTCCATTAGCAGCCCTGGCATTCCCAGAGCTCTGGGGAGGTTCAGGCAAGAGTGTAAACATTCCTGTTCACTATACACGTCACCCTCATCTGCAGCTCCCCAGAACAATCGTACTGAGAATGGCTTGATGTGCCCCTCCTGCATCGTGCCCTTCCAGGAGACGTGCCCAGGAACCCAGGCAGCTCGCTGTGTTGGCCAGGAAACACATTGCATCTATTTTGCTGGCAACGTGCAGGCTGGTGAGGGGTCCCTGAATCTCTGAGGGTACAGGGATCCCAAAGCTGGAAGCCTAAACCTCTCTGTTCCAGGGGAGGAGGGGCTTCCAAGAACTAGGCCAGGAGGTGGAGGGGCGGGGATTCCTGGGCCATGAGAAGGGGCTGACTCCAGCCTGGAACCCTCCTCCCAGGTATCATCAACACCAAATTTGCCACTCGAGGCTGTGCTACAGAGAGTGCCTGCTACACAAAGGCTGGGGCCGAGGTGCCCTCAGCTTCCTACCTCTACTTCATCCGCCGGGCAGACTGCCTTCCAGCTCCCTATCCCCCTGGCCGGGCTGAGTGAAGACCTGAGGAATATATGGCTGGAGGTCTCCTTTTGTTCTGCTCTGCAGCTCCCCTATAAATTAAACCAGTTCACAGAACAAGCCTGAGTACTTGTGACATGATGCATTTTGGGGAGGTGGGATGCAGAGGGTACAGATCTCAATCCTCTTTTCTAACCTCCTCTTTTCCAGGGATAGAGGGAAGACCTTGCACTTTATTAAGGGACACTCTTTGCCAGGCCCTTGTGCTAAGTGATTTCTATGTTATACCTCATTTTATGATCACAAATCTGTGGAAATGATATTATACCCACTTTTCAGACAAATAAACTGAGGCAGATTGTGAGTGCCACTTGCCTTGGGTTTTAACAGGTAGGAAAGGTCGAATCTGATTTGAACCTGAGTCTGTAAGACTCCAGAGTTCTTGATTACTTAGTTTTTTTCCTGTTTTCTTGTCTACAAAATGTAGATTTTTTTCCTTTTTGGTAGTGCTGGGGATTGAACCTAGGGCCTTGTGCATGCGAAGAAAACACTGTACCAACTGAGCTATATTAGATATTAATAGCTATGACTTTATAATGCTTTTGTAAGAGGCAAATGAAAGGACACTTTAAAAGCACTTAGTATAGTGCCTTCTACCTTTTAAGAGAATGATGATTCTGTGAGCAATATGTCTAAATAAATAGTAATTATCATAATAGCTGCCACCTACTGAGTGGCCTTTAGTTGGCAGGTGCTAAACTCTGGCACCAGTTGGGACAGACTAGATTTTCTATGACGATAAACAAATCACTAATTTTGTGGTTTAAAATAACAAAGTTGCCAGGTGTGGTGCCACACACCTATAATCCCAGGAACTCAGGAGGCTGAGGCAGGAAGGAGCATGGAAAGTTCAAGGCCAGTCTCAGCAAATTAGAAAGACCCTGTGACAAAGTAAAAAATATAAAATAAAAAAGTTTGGGGATATAACTTAATGGTACAGCTCCCTGTGTTCAATCTCTTTGCACCCAAATAAAATAAATAAATAAAGCAAAGTTGTATGAATCACCTAATGCTGAAGTACTGAACTCAAACCTGAAACAATATTTTTTCAAAGTGTTATGGGTTGGCTGGGTAGCTCCACTTCTAGCTGTGTTGGCTGATTTGGCTCTAGTGTGTGGGTGACGGGGTGGTGGGGGGAGGGAATCTTCCCCTTCATGCACTTCCATAATCTTCCAGATCAGTTGCTTTCTCAACTGTTCTCATGGCAGATCACAGGAGTACAAAAGTCAAGTATATTGAAGACCCTTGCTGAAGTTAGAACCGCTTGAGCAAGGTAAGTCATATAGCCTAACTCAATAACAATGGGATAGGAAAGTATCCTCCCCCTCCAGGGGGAGGGAGGGAGTTAGGTTTGCTCAATGAGTGCCCATTCACAGAAAATTAGTTGTTCCTTCACTCTACATGTTTAGCAACATGCACCACATTCAGCTCATTAGTCATTGAGCAGTCACCAACTTGAACATGGCTAATTTCTTTTTTTAAAAATGAGTTTATTTACTTATTTATTTTTAGTTGTAGTTGGACACAACACCTGTATTTTACTTATTTATTTATGTGGTGATGAGGATCGAACCCAGCACCTCGTACATGCTCGACGAGCACTCTACCGCTGAGCCACAACCCCGGCCTGACCATGGCCACTTTCTATACCCAAAGCAAAGAGCCCAGGAAAACCTCACATGTGTGATTAAAAGCTGTGATTTAGCCAGGCGTGGTGGTGTATGCCTGTAATCCCAGGAGCTTGGGAGGCTGAGGCAGGAGGATTGCAATTTCAAAGCCAGCTTCAGTACTTTAGCAAGGCTCTAAGCAACTTAGCAAGATCCAGTCTCAAAAAATAAAAGGCGTTGAGGATGTGATTTAGTGGCAGAATGCCCGTCTTCACCTACTACTGCAAAAAACAAAAAACCCTCTGTGACTCAGAAATCACTTTAAGCTCCTGAGGCTGGCCTTGAACTTGTGACCCTCCTCCTGCCTTGGGGTCCCCAGTCCTAGTTATTACAGGTGTCACATCAACCACCACACCCAGCAACACTTTCTACTGGTTCGAGGGAACTAGTCACACAACCACAGGGAATCCAGGAAGTGCAATCCCACCCTAGGATTATAAAACTGACAGTTGAATGTTTCACAATAGCACATAGGACCACCATGGCCTCTTAGAGCTCATTTCTCATGTTACCTCCACAACTCTGTGATAGGCACTGTTATTCTCATCCTTGTTTTCAAAAGATGAATCTGAAGCTCACAGAAAGGATTCACACTGAAGGTTTTAATCACTGGGAGAAAGACCACATCACAGAGAGTAAACGAGTTTGACTGTTGGCTTTCATTGCATAACAAACCACTCCAAAATTCTGTAGTTTATAACAATCAACTTTTATTTAGCTCATTATTCTGTGTATCGGTGAATTGGTCAGGGACCAGCTGGGCGATTCTTCTGCTGGTCTCAGCTGCCAGTTGATTAGGCAGATGTGTTTCTGAGTGTTGGCTGGCTGAGTTGAGGTGCCAAGGACAACTGGGCTACATGTGTCTTCATTACCTAGCAAGTGAGCCTAGGCTTCTTAATTTGGCAATGGGGGCAGGAGTCCCAGGGACAGCAGAAGGAAGTCAAGATGCATGAGCACTTTTAAAATCTCTTCTTGCATCAAATTTGCTGTTGCCCCAGTGGATGAGACAAGAGAGGACAATCCAAGGCCACGCTACAGAGAGGCTGAACAAACTGGGGACATTAATGTGACATGCTGGTCTGGAGTAAATGTGCTTGACCATCACAAACCTTTAAGGTCCTAACAGTCACCTTCCAGGACAGCGAAACTCAGATCCTGCAGATAAAAGCTTCTAATCAGAGCCTAAGGAATTGTTCTCTGGACAGATTCCCCATCATCTTTCCCCTACCCTCGGCCCCAGGAGTCCAGGCTCCCAGCCTAGTCAGGAGGCTCAGCATTTCCCCCACTCAAACCCCCAAAGAACACACAATAGGATTTCTACACATTTTTATTCATTCCTCCAAAAAACACCATAGGTCACCATACCCTTGATTTGTCCTTCCTGGTTCCCCACTGCAATGGACACAAGCCCCACCATGACCCAGAAATGCAAAGCTCTGCTACGGTGATGAGGGTGTCTCATTCATTCTCCCATGTTTTGGGGGTCTTTTCTGCTTTGGCAATGGCAACACCAAGGTACATCACACATTCCCAGGTCTCCCAGCCCTGGGATGCCACATTAGACCCATCCCATGGCAGTCTGTGATCTGTCCACAGGGAATTTTAGCCTTTCCTCCTTGGATGCTCCCAGGGACAGATACCTCACTCACACAACCTTATGACTCTGCAATTCCTAAACTGAATCCATCAAGTCATGATTAAAGGCCACCAGGGCTGGGGATGTAGGTCAGTGGTAGAGCACTTACCCAGCAGAACCCAGGATCTGAGGTCCTAGGTTCAATCCCCCAGGGGCAGGGGGACCCAAAATCGTAGAAGCAAGCACCGAAAACAGAAGCAATGAAACCCAAAGGTGCCAACATACAACTATATAAATGTAACTGGCACTCAACACACACACACACACACACACACAAATTGTCTTGTTTTCTTTGATATCCTCTCTGGCACTAGGGCACAGGGAATAAAAGCAACAAAGCACAGAACAGAGTTGTCTACAAGACAATCTGAGCAAAGGCTTGGGGGTGACAGGTGCCTAAGCTAGAGACATTTTCATGCTTCTCAGGAATGAAGATGTGTGGGCAAAAGCAAGAGGACTGAGCTCCCAGGCCACCCTCTCAGGAGGGTCTGTAGCATGCTGCACACACACTTATACGTATATCCATACAGGAAACTCTCATAACCTGTATGAGATAGATGCCATTTGCTGAATGACTTCCCCAAGATCACGCCCAAAATCAGCAGGCCTGTCTCACCCTACAGCTATGCTAGTAAGTTTCCTGTAGTCACAAAAATGTTCTATATTGATACTGGTCAACATTGTAGCCACTAACCACAAGTGGCTACTGAGCCCTTGAAATGTGGTAATGAAGCTGAGAAATGGAATTTTTAATTTTATTTACTTAATTTTTTTTTTAGTTGTAGATGGACATAATATCTTTATTTTATTTGTTTTTATGTGGTGCTGAGGATTGAACTCAGTGCCTCACACATCCAGGCAAGTGATCTACCACCGAGCCACAATCCTAGCTCCTAATTTTATTTACTTTTAACACTCATCTCAGTTATCAAAGAAGTATTAAATATAATTTGATCTTGGGTATATGAATCTATGTCACCTATGAATTTTACTTTTTTCAATACTCGGGATTGAACCCCAGGGCATTCTACCAAGCTAAACTCCCAGCTCTTTACCTTCTTTGATGTAGGGTCTCATATAATAGCTGAGGCTGGCCTTCTTGCAATCCTCCTGCCTCAGCCTCCTGAGTAGCTGGGATTACAGGTATGTACCACTGTGCCCAGCCTGAATTTTATGAAATTTAAAGAGGTCAAACTTTTCTAATAAAAATTTATTATCTGAATTGAGATGCTCTAGGTTTAAAATACAAAAATGGATCCTGAACTAAATGAATGTAAACTATCTCATTACTACCTTTAACATATTATGTGTTGAAATGATAATATTTGGGGGACATTGGATTAATCAAAATATATTAAAATCAATCTTTCTAAGGCTGAGTGAGTTCTGTACACGAAGCCTAGAGCCATTTAGCACCAAGTCAATCATGGCCATTTGACTTTGGTGGGACAATTTGTACCAGTGGTAAGATTAAGCAGAAGATGGGGGTACTGTCCCCCAGCTATCTGTCCCTTAGATCAGTAACCCTTATTTTCAGCTGTCCAGGAAAATAGGATCTCGGATGCATTCATGGTTCTCATCCAGCCCTTTCATTTCACAGATGGGAAAATAAGGCACAGATCTAAGTGACAGAGTGAGTGGCGTAACCATGCTTGCTTCTCTCCATCTTGTTCCTCTCTCCTTTCTGGGAGGCCAAAACTGTAAATGTTACCCTACTTCTTATTTCATTTTTTTGGTGTGTGGTGCTGGGGACTGAACCCAGGGCCCTGTGCATGCAAGGCAAGCACTCTACCAACTGCTCTATCTCCGGCCCTCAATTTTACCCTAATTCTGCTACTGATCTGTGAATCTAAAAATATTACTTACTAAACACCTACTGTGTGCCAGATACTGTTCTAGGTATTGAGTATATACCAGAGAACAAGAAAAGCAAAGAGGTAATAGCCAATAAGCAGGTAAATAATAAATAAATAAATAAATAAGGTCATTTTTATAGTGATATTTGCTACAAGGTAAATCAACTGGCCAGAACCAGTAGTGAGGATGTGCAAAATACATCAGTTAGGGTGGTCAGGAAGGCCTTTCTGAGGGGACATCTGAGTAGAGACCTGATGGACAAGGAGCCAATCATGGGAAGATATGGAAACAGTGTATTACAGGGGGAAATAACAAGTGCAAAGGTCCTGAGGCAGGACTCAAGATTCTACTCTATCTGAAGAACCTATCAGGCTCATTGGGAATGGGATAGGGCAAAGAATGAGAAGAGGCAGGAGCCAGACCACACGAAGCCGTCCTAGGGCTATTGGGCCTCTTGCCTGCCCTCTGGACTTGCTCTTCCCATCTGTTAGATCCTCCCTTTGTTTTTTGACACTTTATAATTTCAGGTTTCCTGCCTACACATAGTTAGCTTAAAACACGCAGGCACGCAGGCACTGCAGTTTCTGCCTTTGCCTCACCCCTGACATATTCTCACCATCTGGACTACCTACCTGCACAGCCGTTCTGTGGCAATGCTACTGGCTGCAGCACCCTCTGTGTACACCAGAAGGCAGAGTCTCTTAGGAATATCCGAGAAGGCCACACAAAAATGTTTGGACTAGTGCAGCAGTACAGCTGCTTCTCTAAAAACCAGGTGCACAAAACGCCAAAGCAAAAAAGGGTTAAGGCTATTATGACAGAAGAAAGCAAGACCGAAACCAAATGAACAAAAAAGGTAATAGAACCGTAAAGGAAAGACAGAGGTACACCTACCCTGGAGACACCCTGAATCACCAAGCACCTAGACAATGGGTAGGCGTACCCCTTCCCAAATTCCTGGGAGCAGCTGCCAGGATCCAAGTATATTAGGGAGAGGTGAGAGGTATGTCTGAAGTAGAGGTTCCTGCTCTGCCACACCTAGAACTCAGGCTACCCCAGAGCCCACCATGCACATACCTCTTGCCCACTTGCTACTTTTCTGGGATCATTCTTCCTACACTAGACCCTTGGAGAACAAAATACAAGACACCCATTCACTTCCAAAAGACCATGGAGTCTTGGACTGTCTCCTGTAGGCTCCCTGTTCCCTTTTCCATATTTAGCCCTTCAATCATCCAAGAATTAGCAACTAAGGCCCACAGCCCCTGCAAATCAGGAACCTGAGACCTCAGACACACAAATCCCACCCCACAGAAGATTCAAAGCCACTGTCCCTCGGCATCCTGGGAGGCTGTGTATAGGCCTTTTCCTTCAAGGAAGCAGATCTTGTTTCCCTTTGAAGGCCAGATTCAAGGGTTCTGGCTTCTGGAAAACCCAGACCTACTTTCCCAATATGGAGCCCAAGATCTCCCCTGTTAGGAATCAAGGCATTCTAGCCTTACTTCCCTGGTGAGGCCCCAAAACTCCAGTTGGAGACCAAGATGCACCCTGCTTCTAGGACTCCAGGTCCCCAACTCCCTTCAGGACAAGGGTCTGGATGGCCTACTCCCTGGTCTACAGAGAAATCAGGAGTCCTGCCCCCTAGACTCTATTCCCCTACACAAATCCAGATGAGTAGAAATCAGAACCTGCATCCCCAAACCCCCAGAATTCCGAGTACTAGACACCCCCCCCCAATCTATCAGAGCTTGGGTTTCGCAGCCCCAGAAGCCCTGGCTCCCATCCCATCCCTCACTGGGTGGGCTCAGGGGGCGCCAGCACGGCCTCCGCATCTGCCTGCATCTCTTCTAGTGCCTGCAGCAGGACACCATGGGCTGCGCGGTAGCCCAGACCACCAGTCGCAGCTGCGCCACCCGCAGGCCACAGGAAGGACAGTGCACCCAGCGCTGCGCCACCAGCAGTGCCCTCACCGGCCCAGGCACCCAGTCTTGCTTCCACCTCTGCACGTGTCACTGGGCCTGGGAAGTGAGTACGGGCGGCCAGCTCCCCAGGAGCCAGGCCCAGGGCACGCTCACGTCGTGCCAGGGCCCCAGGTTCAAGCCCCAGAGCCCGCCGCCACTCAGCCAGCTGTCCTCGGAGAAGTGCCACGTCGCACGCCCAGCCTAGCCCTGGTACAGGGGCTGCTGCCGCCGCCAAACTAGCCAACAGAGCCGGCCTCCACGCCCCAGCACGCAGCGCTGCAGCCTTTCTGCGGGCAGCGCCTGGAGAGGTGGGGGGCAGCGCCAGCAGCAGTGCCCCAGCCTGGGCTGGCGGAAGCCCACGCTGCAGCCATTCGCACAGCGCGGGGAGTCCACCAGGCCGCAGGGGAAACACTGGTGGGGGAGCCTCCTCCAGCACTTCCCACGTCTCGTCCTCCGGACTCAAAGCACCAGTGCCCCCTGAGTCCCCACTGCCTGGTTTCTTGAAGCCGGCACCTTCGCTGCCAGCCTTCTCTGAATCTTCCCCACCTGCTTTCTGAGATCCAGTGCCAGGTTTTTCCTTTGGGTCGCTGGGTGCATTCTCCAATCCCCCTTCGCCTTTCTTCTGTAAGTCTGCATCCCTGGGCTTTAATTTTTCCTCTTCCAGAGACTCTGGATCCTCGCCCTCACCATCTGTTCGCACGCAGACGAGGGGCCCATCTGGTACCACCAAGGAGCGGACCTGGGCCCAGTCCTTCTCAGTAGGGGCCCCGAGAGTGACGAGGATGAGGCCATCATAGTGGGTGGGGTGAGGGGCAGCAGCAGGGGAAGTGCCCATGGGACCCAGAGGCACAGTCCAGAGCACTACATTTGGGCGCTCTGGTGCTGGGAAGGGGGTGGGCACTGTGGGTACAGAAGCAGGCACTGCACCAGGGTCGTTGGGATCCAACCCAAGTAGCATGTTCAGCACAAGGCCTATGTCAGTTGTGCCAGTCACTGCCAGGTCCAGTCTTGCGCTGCCCAGGCGCTCCAGGCCTGAGCGCACCCAAGACAAAGCTGCCTCAAGGCCACCAGTCTCAAAGGCCTCCCGCACAGCCTCCAGCTCAGCTGCGCCCAGCACCTCAAAACCATCCTGGGCTGGTGGCAGGAGCCTGTGGGAGCAGGGAGGGATGCAGTCAAAGGTAGCTAAACATGAGAAAATCTGGGGAATAAAGCCTGGGCTACTGTGACAAGGGTGGAACTTTCTGAACAATCCTGGGGTGAGGCAGGATCTGGTTCCCGATAATCATAAATGAGGGCTCCCCCAGGACCAAGATTTCTCTGGGACACACCCAGGGGTTAGTAGTGGGGGCAGGTTTCCTGGAATCTGTTGGGTGTAACCAACTCATATGGAATTAGCTTAGAGGAAGGACAGAATGGCAACTATATCGTAGCCTAAAGAAATTGAGCACTATTGACAAAGAGGGGGTCCCCAAGTGTGTTCTTTCCAGAAGCCAGGAGTTGGAGGGTCAGTGAGGGGAGAAACATCTCTGATACTAGCTCCTACCAAGGACATGTGACTAAGGTGACACAAGGCAAGTGAGGCTAAGGAAAAAAGATGCCACTTTTTAAGTTCCAATTTGACATCCATAAAATGAGGTGGCTGACAGTAGGGGGTGAGGAGTTTAGGAGGTAGCCAGCAAGTGGAAATAGACACGAGAGGGAACTGGAGAAAGGAAGTGAGGGAGGACTTCAAGATATAATAAAGGTCATTGCAGGTATGCCTTTTGGGCAACTGGGGTTGCTTGGGAGCCAAATTGATGGTAGGAGAGGAGAAAAGGACTTGAGAGTTTGAGTCTGGGTAAAATCTTCACTAGGATCACAAACTTTTGTGGTGAAATGGAGTCTTACTTCAAAATTTTTTCGCCTGTGGGCAGTATTTGCAGGCTAGCTCCAGGTCCCTCCTAGAATTCTTACAGAGCTTGTGACCTCAGAAGGCTCTCAGGAGGCGGGGCTTGACAAGGGTCAAGCAGAGCACAAGCTTGGGGTGGAGCCTCTCGGACCTCAAAACCTATGAGAACGAGGCGGGATCTGGACAAAGGAGAGGAGCCTTGGCAGTAGTCTCCCCTCAAATTCCTCAGAGATGGGGTCTAGACGAAGGGGATCATGCCTCCCCACCCAGCCTGAAAGCCTGTCACTCACCTCTGCAGCGCCTCCGCCTGGCTCCGCAGTGCCACCCGCAGGCGTTCTAGCTCCTCCCAGCAATCGCTGCTGCAGCACTCTGCCGGCAGCACAAAGAGAGTGGCCGCTCCTAACCCGGCGCTGTTCAGCAAGGCTGCTGTCTGAGCCCGGGCATCATTCTGCGAATCCCCATGGCGGAGGTTCCGCACAGCAAGCAGCGGGGTCCCTCGGGCTAGGGCGGCCCGCGCTGCCTCTGCCAATGCTGGGTCCAAGAGCTCCCCGTTCCCCTCGTGCCCGGGTAGCACCAATACCAGCACATTGGCCTCCGCCGCCCAGGGCCCCGGCACCGCGGGTGGGCAGCTCAGTTCACCCAGGAAAAGACCTGGGCCCGCAGCTCTCAAACTAGGGATCCCAGAGTCCGGCCGTCCTTCGGGGATCTCTACCGTCTCCACATTCTTGTCGCAAAGCGCTGCAATTAGCGAGGACTTTCCCGAGCCCGGAGGCCCGAGGAATAAGGCAGTCACGTCACCCCGCGGCGGAAGCATTGCTGGAAAACAAGGGCGGGGAAGACACGAGTCAGGCAACACCTGGCCTTTTTCTTTCCTAGCCCAGTTTTCAGTCCTCCACCCTGTCTCCTATTTCCATACCTGGGTGTCACGCTCCAGGACCTAGAAACCCAGTATATTGGGCTTATTCCCTGGGGGCCCCGGTGCCTATTCACCTTTTTCTGAGTGCTAGCGTTTCCCTTTCTACTTCAACACCTCAGAAGTCCAACCTTCAATCTCCTGTCCCTCGGGGACACGGGGATGACTCTTCCTCCTCCCAAATCACCAACGGAGCAGAAAGCCAACACACCAGGAGCACAGCTGGTGGCGGCTGGTCAGTCGCAGAGGAGACTGACCAGCCCGGAGGACGGAAGCCGAGGAGGCCAGAACGCCCAGATTTAAAGACATTAGGACGCGATCGGACAGTTCTAACCTGACGCCACTCCCTCTACCAGGCGGGATATCTTGGAACTTGACGGTGGAGACAGCGTGTTCTTGGCTGCAGAACAGCTGAATCGTGCGCGCTCCCCAGCTTCTGCGGTCTCTGGGCCTAGAACAATGAAGGGGGCGAGGCGCTTGCGCGCCGCGAGCGCCCACCTAACTGGGCGCAGGAAACTTCGATATGTACGGTACACACGGTTCACAACGTCATCACAGTGCGTCCAGGTCAAGGAAGGACCCCCGGCCATTATTCTGAGGACCGGGCCTGTGTGACTGTACTACTGCCGGACAGCAATCCCTGACCTCGGCGTCGAGAGGCTCTTCCGGAGAAAGGACGCGGAGACCCCGGAACCTCGAGTCTGGGTGGGCCCTACTCTACTCCCCTCGGGCGGCGGCGCTGTGGCGCGCGGCTGACAGGCGCAGCGAAAGGCAGCCCTCTGCCACAGGGAGAAAAGCAGAGGCCGGGACGACTGGTCCGGAGCCGGAGCTGAAGCTGTGCTGCGGCAGCGGGACACTGCGACTGGCAGCGTGCTTGAGAGGCAGGGGCTCTGAGAGGAACAAGCCACAGGATGTCAGAGAAAGATGGCTCCCGGGAAGAGGCGGGTTAAAGGGTGGGTACAACGACCCTCCCCCAGATATGTGAGACTGGAATGAGATTGGTGTCCAGACCAAGGGTCCCACCCTGTCAGGGAGTTAGCTGGGTGGAGGGAGTCATAGGTCACACAGGTGAGAAGGCCCCAGGGGAAATCACAAACCCAGGGATCTAATCTGGGTGGGCTGAGGCTTGTCTAGAGAAAGCGCAGTCAGCGAGTTCCAGGAGGTGGGCACTAAAGGATTAGCAGGCTCCTTAGGGCTGGTGACAAATGAGGAGCCTCACACACGCGTATTCCTGTCTTGACCAGAGGAGTCTCAGTCACCATGGAGGACTCACACCCCGAAGACACCATGGAGCAACAGGATTCACCCAAGGAGAGGAGGCCCAGCAGCCCAGGAGGCAACATCTGTGAGTACTGCTGGCCAGATGAGGGTGACCCACAAGCCTGTGCATTCCGTGCCTATGGTGCTACGGGGCCCTGCCTGTTGGGAAGGGGATGGAACGACCTAGAGCTGGCCTACCAGGAACTGCCTCTCCTCATGCTTATGCTCAGGTGTACTCACCTTGCTCTTCCACCTAGCAGAAAAGGGATGCAGTTCAGAGGGATAGGGTGGCTTCCAAGAGAGGTTTGGGTTATAAGTGAGGCTAGGAATCTCTCCACTGTGAGGGAAGCACCAAGGTTCTGGCCCCAACTCTGACCTAAATTTTGAATGTGGTGGCCCCTCTGTCAAAAGAGGCTGCCACACTGGGCTCAGTGGAACAGGCCTGTAATCCCAGGATCTCTGGCTGAGGCATGAGGATCAAGTACAAGGCCAGCCTCAGGCAACTTAGACTCTGTCTCAAAATAAAAAATGAAAAGGTTGAGGATGTATAGCTGGTAGAAATCCCTGCATTCAGTCCCTAATACAGGAGATGGGAATGGGAGACCTGCCACTACCCACCTCCAAGGGCTGTTATGGAATTAACTGCAGAAAAGGGGGGAAAGCCTGATTTTAATAAAGGTACAATGTTTGACTTACAGTAGCAGCAGCTCCTGTTGAATGCTTAATATGTGCTAGGTGCAGTCATTCTCATACTGAGTTTAACACTCATTCAGTACTCTTAATCATGGACCCCGTGTCACTTTAAGGTGAGGGAACTGAGTCAGAAATATGTAACAAGAGCCATAGTGTGAGTGCGGTCTAGCTAGATCACCAGCAACACATCTGTCTTGTTGATCAAATTGGGTTTATTGTTCACGTATCATGGGGAAACTTAGAGTGTCTCAGGATGTGTGTTTAAAACAGATTTATAGGGAGCTGGGTGCAGTGTCACATGCCTGTAATCCCAGTGACTTGGGAGGCTGAGGCAGGAGGATATGTTTGAAGCCAGTCTCAGCAACTCAGTGAGGCCCTAAGCAATTTAATGAAATCCTGTCTCAAACAAAACAAAAGCCCCAAACAAACAAGTAAAAAACCTGGGGATCTGGCTTAGTGGTTTTAAGTGCCTCTGGGTTTAATCCCCAGTACAAAAAAATAATGTAGCTTACATGTGATGATTTGGGAATGGGTCAAAGAATGGGGCTTTTGCTAGGGATTAGATACTTCCAGGAAGTAGGACAGCTCTCATTGGCTCTCTTAACCTTACCTAGGAGGAGAAAAAATATGAGGTCAAGTTGTGATTGATGAAGCAGCTGTGATCACTCACATTAGCAAGAATAGAGGGGTGGCTGGTCATGGCTTAGACAATGTTCACGTTTTGTTTGTATCCAGATATTATTATGGTGTGGTCTTGTCTTGACTCATCCCAGTCATGGCAACACCTTGTCACTGTTATTCTGTGGAATTGTGTTCAGAGGAACACCAAGGCCTTGCCATGTCAGGTCAGCTCCCAGATATCAGGCGCTTTTCTCTGTCTTGGGAGTAATAACTGCAAACATTGTTTAAAGCGGCACTATATAAATTAACTAGTTCCTTCCAAAAATCCCAAAAAGAGATGCTGTTATTACCTCATTTTCCAGGTGAGCAAACTGTTGTACTTGCCTAGGAAGTGGTGGAGCTGGGGTCCAATCCCAGGCACTACGATAGCCACCACAAGTTGTGTCAGATAGGCAGATTCCCTGGCCCCACCTTTTCGTTTTCTAGCTTTGTGATTGTGGGTAACTTGCTGACCTATTGAGCCTTGTGTCTGCTCACCCATAAAATGGGTTTTTAACAGTTCTATACTTGCTTGTATAAGACCAGTAGAACACCAAGGCCTTGCCATGTCAGGTCAGCTTCTAGATATCAGGCGCTTTTCTCTGTCTTAGGAATAATAACTGCAAACATTTAACTCATTCCTAGCACATATAGCATTCAGTGGTAGTTGCTGGCATAATTCTGGGGCTTGGGAGAGGTTCTGGATACTCCTGCTGGCCTTCCCCGACCTCTCCCCACATCCCTTAGGCCACCTAGGGGCCCCGCAGTGCACCCGCTGCCTCATCACCTTCGCCGATTCCAAGTTCCAGGAGCGTCACATGAAGCGGGAGCACCCAGCGGACTTCGTGGCCCAGAAACTGCAGGGGGCTCTCTTCATCTGCTTCACCTGCGCCCGCTCCTTCCCCTCCTCCAAGGCCCTGATCATCCACCAGCGCAGCCATGGTCCAGCAGCCAGGCCCTCCTCGCCAGGTGCACCCACCCCTGCCCAGCCCACCTTCCCTTGTCCTGACTGTGGCAAGAACTTTGGGCAGGCTGCTTCTCTGAGGCGGCACCGCCTGGTGCATGAGGCCCACACCCACCCTGGTCCCTTTGCTTGTACGGAGTGTGGTCAGGACTTTGCCCAGGAAGCAGGGCTCCATCAACACTATATTCGACATGCTCGGGGGGAGCTCTGAGTACAGCTTAAGCCCCTCAATAGTGCTTAAGATGCGCACTTAAAATGCGGGCTCTGGTTGGTGGGACCCACCCATGATAAGGGCACAGGTCTTCTGGGGGCTTTGGAGGGATTTGCTTCCCACCCTGGGAAGGCAAAAAGGCTCTGGACAAATAGGACCCAGAAGGCTGTCATTTAGACTTTCAGTCTTTGGAGGACATAGGTCCTTTAGGGAAACAGTGAAATCAGCAAACAGATCTTTTTAAGAAAATGAGCAAGGAAAAAAAAAAAAGAAGAAAAAAATGCACAATAGAGAAGGAAAAATTATTCTCCCTCATTCCCAGTTAAATAACTAGCTGCAGATTGTGTAATCACCTTTAATGTTTCCCAGATGGGTGCCATGGGCTGCAGGAGCAAATTGCCCTGGATCTGTGCCTGAGTAGGGGGCAGGGAAGGGCGGTGCTGCTGTCCTGTAATGAGACTGGGTGTGTTCCAGACCTGGAGCAACCTGGGTATTTGGGGATGGGGCAGCAAGGTGGGAGCCAGACCCCAAGTCAAAAGGCGTTGCAGTTTAGGTCCTGTCTCCTCCCTGTCTGCCAGTCCGCTCCACTCAGACAGCAGCCATGGCATTGGATGACAGAGCATTATGCCCTATTTAAATAATTTTGTGTACCATTCTAGGAATGGGTTTATGTGTGTGTGTGTGTGTGTGTGTGTGTGTGTGTGTGTGTGTGTAGGGAAGATGGCATGAATAAGCTAACAGGAATAGTATCTAAAAACTAAACATCCATATTAAAATGTCTAAACAGGGAGCTCTGGCTTTTGAGTGGGAATTGCTAGAGAACATAAGGATGTGGGGAGGAGGGAGCTCAGGGCAGAGTTGGCCTAGTCCTGTAGGGAAACTAGTTTGGAGTCAAACAGAGATACCTTCTGCTTCATGTTTCATTTGGCCAACACTGGGAGATTTCCCATTAAGATCCTATTTTCAGTTCTCTTGAAAAGACCAGGACTTACACTGTCAGCAGGGCAAAAGCTACAAGCTGCAGCTAAGCGGTGAGTGTCGCCCTCAGCCGGAGATAAGTCCTTCCAGGCCCATTTTAGTCCCTGACAATGCCTGCCCTGCCTCTGGAGATAATAGCTGATGCTCTGCATTCATTGCTCAGGCTGTATTTGAATTGAGGGATGTTTTTTAAATCCACAGGTGAGATGGTTATGGGAGAAATTGATAGCTATCTCTATTTTTAGTTAGGCTTATGGGAGCACAAGACCACACATCCCAGACTCCCTTGCAGCTAAATGTGGTCATGTGGCTGAGTTCTGGCTAAATTCCTAGGTAAAATAGGCCTGAAAAAGGTACATGTCCTTCTCTAATTGGAATGTGGACACGGTGCCCAGCCACCTTGGACTGTGAGTACAAGAGCAGTATGTGGGACAGCAGAGCAACAACACAGCAGGAGCCTGGGTCTCTGGCCAACCTCACAGGATGTCACCATACCAGCCACCATTCTGATAACATGCAAGAGAAGCAACTGTATCTTGTTTAAGCCACCGTCATTTTGGGTCTCTTGTTTTAGGCAGAATTTCAAGCCCAAGGCAGGAGTCTGCAAACTATGGCAAAATCAAGCCAGCTGCTGCTGAGTTTTACAAATAAAGTTTTATTGGAACATACTTGGCTTTTTTCTTTTCTTTCTTTCTTTTTTTTTTTTTTTGTTCTATGGCTTTTTTTCACATTGAATGGCAGATTTGAGTAGTTGCAGCAGAGCCTCATGGTCCACAAATCTATTTGTCCCTTTAGCATAAAAGTTTGTGAACCCCTTGTTTAACTGAAGACTCCTGTTGGATTCCCTCTCTTCAAACCTACTCTGAGTCTGGAATCACAGATTCCCACCCTGGGAAATACTAGTCCTACCTGGTGTGTGTGTGTGCACGCCCATGTGCATAGGATTTGGGACAGGTCTATCCTGGAACGCTTTGCTAAGGTGACTTATGGGGAAACAGGTTTACAGTTGGTTGACTATCACACTTCTTTTCTCCCAAGATATCAACTTCATCAAAGCCAAATATTCCATTTGGCAACGGTGAAAGCCTAGGTGTTTCCAGTTCAGATATTTTCACATTACTCCCATAGTGGCTCCCCTAATCCCAAATAAGGGCCACATGTTCTCCCACTATAAATAGTGGCCTCAATTACCCTTTGGGTTTCCTGTTCTCTCCACATTTCTCAGATGCCGTAGATTCCTAAGACTCTACATAGCATCACTGTTGGCTTCCAAATGTTCATCTACGGCCCAAACCCCAGGCATGTGGACAATGAATCTCAAAATGGGTCAACATGACTCTTAGAGTCTCTGGCCTCTTGCACAACTGCCTGCATGACTCTAGTTCTTGAGTCTCCTAACTGCTCCCCTTGCTACCACTCCCCCCTCTAGCCTCTACTATAGACTACCCTGTGTGTAAAGTCAGCTTACATCACTCTGCTCTTTCAACCCTACAGTGGCACTCCATAAGTAATATTTGAAGACAAACCCACCAAACCTGATTATGACTGAGTTCCAGTCCAGAAAGCAATAAAATCCCTTCCTCTTGTTCAAGCTGCACATGCCAGACTGCTTCTGCCTCAGGGCCTTGGCACTTGCTATTTCCTTTGAAGTGTTCTTACATCAGAACTTTGCAAAGCTGACTCCTCTACAGTCAGGTCTCAACACAGCCACCCCCTAAGAGAAGTCCCCCTCAGCCTGCCTAATTAAGAGTCACTCCCATCCCTTCTTCTGACTTATTTTCCGCAGAGCACTCTTTAGTAGCTGAAATCAACACCCTTTGGTTGACGTGATTATCTTGTGTCCTTTTATACTCTAACAGCTCCTGAGAGCAGGAAATGTCATATCTCAGACCCCCAATGCTTCATCCTATGCCTAAGATGGAGCTTGAAAATACTCATTCATGGGGCTGGGGATGTGGCTCAAGTGGTAACATGCTCACCTAGCATGTGTGAGGAACTGGGTTAGATTCTCAGCACCACCTTAAAATAAATAAAAAATTAAGATATTGTGTCCACCTTAAAAAAAAAAAAACCTAAAAATAAATATTAAAAAAAGAAAGAAAGAAAGAAAATACTCATTCACTAAGCCTCCATGATGCTGGAGCTTTCTGGAAACTATTTTCCACATTTCTTTCCTGGAAAGAAATGAGATTAAGTGACCTTAAAAGAGCTCCAGGGAACTAGCTAGGCCCTTCAATCTCTTCCACCGTGACACATCAAGAAGGCACCATCTTTGAAGCAGAGAGCAGCCCTCATCAGCCACTGATGTTGATGGTACTTAGTCTCCAGAACTGTGAGAAATGCATTTTTAATCTTTTTAAGGCACCCAGTCTCAGGTATTTTGTTACAATAAAACATCTTGTTTTTACCAGCTGTGACTTTATGCCTTGACACCTCAGATTTTGTGATGATCAGTGAAAAAGGTTATAGAAGTTCCATTTCAAAGATTAGATGTCAGGTTCTGTGACTTGGATGAGAAGTGTGGATTTTGAAAGACACTTTGGTCCAAGATCCTACAACAGGTATCAAATGTGTTCTGTGCCAGGCAGGTCAGGCATGGGGCACCCCAGAATGAATGCTTCTCCCATAGGAGGTGGCCCCCACTCAGTATATCAAACTACTGCCTCATGGGAGGGAGTCCCACTCATAATTTTTCAAGAAGGCAGAAACTTCCATTTTTATGTGAAATTTCCCAATTTTCAATGTTGGTAATCAATGTGATCTTAAAAACTTCAGTAGCTAGCCAGACATGGTGGTGTGTGACGGTAATCCCAGCTATAGAGGAGGCTGAGGCAGGAGAATCACAAGTCCCAGGCTGGCCTCAGCAACTTAGGAGGACCATCTCAAAATAAAAAATAAAACAAATAATTGGGATTGTAGCTCAGTAGTAAATTGCACCTAGTTTGAATCCTCAACACTGCAAAAAATAAGCCCTCAATAGAGACAGCTACATCCTTTCAAGTCAGCCTGACTAGGTGTGGGCAGCCACAGTGGTGTGCAGCTTAGTAGTGGAACCTATGCCCTGCACCAGGTCGTCTGGGTTAAAACCTGAGCTCTGCTTCTCACTGGCTGTGTGACTTCTAGCAGGTAATTCAATGGCTGTACACTCCTGCTACAGCAGCTATAAAATGGTCATGAAAATTGCCCGTGTTACTATGAGGACTCAGAGGAAGCCAAGGTGCCACGGCCGACATGGCACAGCCCTCTGCTGCGCTGCCTCACCTACCAGTCCTCCCCTTGCTCCCAGAACTCCAGCCTCATGGCGCCTCGTGCACTTCCTCACACATCCCAAGCAGGCCCCCCCAGACTCTTGCACTCAGTGTTTCCCCAGACAGCCCAGTGGCTCACTCCTTTCCCTTGTCCAGGTCTGGATTTGATGTCACCTTCTCAGGTACTTGACCTCAGTGGTCCCTGACCACCATGTTGAACACTACAACCTTCCACATACCAGCTTCCCAGTGCGCTTCCTATTTCTTCTGCCTTCTACACATTTGGTATATTTTACTTAATCATCTGCTTACTGTCTTCCCCACTGTAACATAACCTCCGTGAAGGCAGAGGGTTTTTTTCTGTTCGCTGCGGCATTCCTAGCTCCCAGAACAGTGCCTGCCTCTCACAAGTACTTGATAAAGCATGGCTGAACGAATGAGAAACAACCACAACAGTCCCCACCTCCTAAGGATCCCACGTATTTGTTCACATAAAGCACTTAGCCCAGGGCCTGGTCCGCTGGCAGTGCTGACTTAATGACGCCATTATGGTAATTCAGGTCTATTCTTGGAGGTTCTTAGTTGCCAGGCTTGTATGAGCGAACCCATGTAAAGCACCCGAGAACACGGCTTGGCACATATAGATGTTCAGTAAACGGTAACTATCATAATTAGGTGTCTATTTTTCAAAGCAGCTTTGGTGCCAATCCTCTGCCAATTAGTATTTCCCATCCCAGAGAGCCCAGGTTTCACCAAGGCTGCGATGAGCCAGCCCTCTGCTACCCTCTGACCCTCACTGATCCTTCAGCTCGGCCCTCCTCCCTCCCTTGCTGTCGCTCAGGTCTCCCTGACATCCCAGGCGGGCTCCTACTCCACTCAACTGCATCTCTCTCCTCCACCCACAAGCACGGCTCCCTCCCTCCTTCCTTCAGGTCTCGGTCACCTTCTCAGGGAAGACTATGCTACTTAAAAGGGCAACCCCTTCCAGAACTGTTCTCCCCTCTCTCCCTCTCCTTTATTTTCTCTACAGCATTTACCACCATCCAGCGTTTGCTGTATCTCATTTGTTTTCTGTCTCCAGCGGCAGCCCCTTCTCACCCCACATCAACTCCACGAACACAAGGATCTTATTCACTGGTGCATTCTCATTGCTTAGCACACAGTAGGTGATCAAAAATTATTTGTTAAACGAAATGCATTACAATCCCTACTTGACAAAGTTATTTCAAGAACCAAATGATCTCATGCAAATAAAGTACAGCACTGTTCAAGTCTTGGGAAGATGGGAGCTAGAATTATCACGAAGTTTCTATTTTTGTAAGTTCCTAGATGCATAATTTCGGAGTCCATATACATTAAGCCGTTGGCCCAGAACCAGACTCTCAGGAAATGCTTGCAAAGCCTTGTATGATTCTGATGGCAGTCCTCTTTGTGAGGTGCTCAGGCAATGTGACACTAGCTGTCCCCCACAAACCATATCCTACTTTCTGGGGCCTGACTAGACTGCCTTTCCCAGGTTGCTTTGCGGTTGGCTCCTTGGTCAAGGCAGGCCAGGGCTTGCAGAAGAACTTCCAGGCTCCTTGTCCTCCCCCACCAGTGGGGCCCAAGTGTGGCCACCCACCCTGTGTGGGTGATGATAGTCTTAAGGGGCAGCCTGGTTACCAAATCACCCACCTGGGACTATTAAATGAGTGAGAAACAAAATTCTGTTGTGTTGGAGCCTCTTCATCCTGGAGTCTACGAGTAAATACATGAACCATACAGATGGCCAGCGGTTAGGAAGTGGAGAGTTATCCTGGCCACAGTGACCCTGAGGTGCCACAAGGAGAAGCCTGGAGTGGGGGTGGGGATAAAGGCCCAGGTGTGTATCATATATCTCACACACACGCACCCCCCACCAAACACATGCTAGGCCAGCACACACAGAATTTGCCTTTTATTCCGGCCTTCACATGTCTACTACTAAGACAACACAGATCAGCGGTACCCCACTCCCCATGACCAGCTGGCTTCCTCAGCCCCCTCCTCCCACCCCACCCCTCTGCCCAGCTCCCTGCCTACACCTCACCCCGGGCATGCAGCATGAAGTGGCCGTGGAGCTCGCCGAGGTTGTCAAAGGAGTCCTCGCACTCTGTACAGTGGTAAGTGCCCTCCTCCTCCTCATCGTCCTCCTCCCCCCGCCCAGCTGGCCGTCCCTCCCCAGCTCGGGGTGGCTCCTCCTCTTCCTCCCTGAGGGCCCTCCCTTCAGGGGCTGGTGCTTCCTGGGGAGCTGTAGCAGGGCAGCAGAGCCGGCAAGGTGGGGTGCCCGGTGGGACCTCCCCAAGCGGTGAGCGGCCACAGAGCTGGCAAGGCTGGGCTGGGGGACCTGGGGGTTGGGCTGCACGGGGGGCCCGGCGAGACGGGCCTCCCCGGCCTCCCCCAAGGCGCTGCTTCACCTTGTAGCCCGGGTCATATTCGGGATCATCAGTGGTCTCCTCCTCCTCCTCCTCCTCATCTTCTTCTTCTTCAGAATCCGGCTCTGAGAGAGTATATTCGGAGTCAGAGGAATGCTCAGGGCCTGTCAGGACAGACGAGGGGAGAGAGTGGTGTCAGAGGACAGAGGGCTAAGCCCAGCTGCCCCCATTCAGATCTGTAGGATGGAGAGGGCAGCCTGGCACGATCTTCCTTCTCCACAGATGGGGCCTCGGGCACAGAATTGGGCCTGGCACACAGTAGATGCTCCATATCTGTGTGTCCAGAGAATGAATGTCTAGCAAGAAGCATGTCTGGAGTGGAGTGGGGTTAGCGGCAACAATAAAGCATTCACCGATATTTTAAAAGTCCTGCTCTTTATTTACACACACACACACACACACACACACACACACACACACACACACACGGCAAAGCCTTAGAGCAACCCTTGGAAGGAGGGTACCATTGTTACTCCACCTGATAAATGTGGAACGTGAGGCACAGAGCAGCAGGACTCCTCTCGGCTGACACGGAGAGCTACATAGGTGCTGGCCAACACCCACCGCATTTGACAGGGAGTTAAACAAATTAAAACACACATAACATCATTTGGGGAAGAAACCATACACACATAAGCATGTATGTGGATGTGTGTGGATGTGTGTGGATGTGTGTGGATGTATGTGGATGTATGTGGATGTATGTGGTCAGGTGGAGGAGATACATTTTTTTCTAAGTGTAGATACATTATGGTGGTGATTTCGTGGGTAGGAAGGACATACCTAGGACAAGTTTAGGTTTAAGAAAAGGGGACATTTTGAAGTTGACATACAGGAAAGGGTGTTATCAGCAGGTGGTCTGGGGGTGCTCATGCAGAGCAAACCCCACGATGACAGGGAAACAGCGGCTTCCTCGACTGCCAGGGAGGGCCCTGCCCAAGGACTCTTGGGGGCAGCACCGACTTTACCCTCATCCACTGCCCAAGGACCCTACCTCCTCGGAGCTGGCCAGGGCACCTGTGCTCTGCCCGAAACAGAACAGCGGCCACAGGCCTTCTGGCACCTCTCTGATCTCCTTTTCTGTCCTCTCCAGCCACAGTGGGCTCCTGGCTCTCTCTCAACACCCCCGGTATGAACCCACCTCAGAGCCTTCGCTGGAGACCACACTCACTCCCTCTTCTCCTCGACTCTGCTCACTGTCACCTTCTCAGGAACTCCCTGTGTACCAGCAGTCCTCCCAGCCCTCCCTCTGTCCCTTTCTCTACTTTTCTTTCATACCCGTCTCACTGCTCGCAGCACATGCCTGTGGGGCGTGCATCGTCTGTTCCTGAGAGCAGAGACCAAGGCTCACCGTGAGGCGTGACATCTAGCGTTGTCTGTGCCTGCATGTTTGTGGAAGAGAGACCTTTGCATCCATCTTCCAGGCCTCTTCTGAAACATGGCTCTTCCCTCTGCTATGAATATCCTGCCCTAGATTCCAGGAGGAGGCTCCTTCTTTGGTGACACTATCCCAGACCTCCTCACCCCAGGCAGCTAATCACCATTTCTACTGCGCTTCTGCTGTCCCAGCTGTCCCCAGCTCTGAGCCCAAAGGGCTATGCATTTGTGTCCAGGTTCCATCCCCACCAGACCAGGGACAGTCCTGTGTGGCTCACTGCTGGGTCCCTGTCCTCACCAGCCCAGAACAGATTACGAATACCTGCTGAACAGCCTCCCACAGCTCTGGCTGCTCGTGCCCCATCCTGCTACATCCTGCTGTTTACCAAACGTTTCCTGAGGCCTTGATGTGTACTGATCCCTGTGCCTGGAATACTGTCCCCGACTCTTTCCACCTGGTCACCTAGTCATTTTCAGGACCCAGCATGGGCTGTTCTCCCTGAAGCCATTACCCTGATTCCCCCAGCTACCATCCAGGGGTCTCTCCCAAACTCACTCTGCCCTGGCTACCCCACCTAAGGTTCCTCATAACTGTCCTTAGAGTGCAGCTTCCAGAACCTCATATGTCTCCCCCATCAGACTGGGGACCCCCCAAGGGCAGTTCTGACCTCAGGTCCCACCACTGTCTAGCAGAGGACGTGCAGGTCAATGGCTGACAGTGGCCCGAGCCCTGACCTCCCTCCCTAGGGACCCTATCCTGCTCTGTGGACAACAGCTGCTCCTCTTCAAGGCCCAGCTCACATGCTACCTCCTCTGCAAAGTTCACCCAGCCCCCAGTGGTTGATGTTTGTTCACTGGATTCCTTCAACCACTGGACCCTATCACACTCTGACCACCTTGGGCAGTGGCTGAGCAGGTCTGAAGGCTGAAGACTCTTCGAGGAAGGGCTAGAGCTATCACCAACTCTTCCCTGTCTCCAGCAATGCTGAGCATGTCTGTCTCTGAGACATTTGCTGAATAGCTCCAAAACGGTGGCAACATCTCCAACTTTGGACCAGGATCCCTCCCGCTCTCTCACGCCTGACTTCACAGTGTCCATCCTCCAGGTGCTTCAGTGCCCACTATGACTTCACACAGTGGGCCCATGACAGGCAATCAGGTCACTGTCCATGGCTACCAGGTCTTGCACGTCCACCATGGCTTCTAGGACCACAAGCCCTTTTGCACCCATCATGCCTTCACCTAAGAGATCCTCAAAGCCCAGCACGTCTGTGGCTTCTACTGGATCCTCCATGCCTGCTACGGCTCCCATATCTCCTGCCTCCTTGAAGGTCACCAAATCAGCAATGCCCAACACCTCCTCAGTAGCCCCCAAGCCATCAACATCCCCCAACTCAGTCATGAGCCCAAGTAGTTCCAAGTCCACCAAATCAACAAGTACAAAGTCGGCCACTTCTAACCAGTCCCGTAGCAAGTCCCAAGTCCGCAATAAGGTAAGAACGCCCAGTAGGGCAAGCACCGACACAAGGACCAGCAAAGGCAGCAAGACCAGCAGCACAAAACACCATCATCAGAAAGGCACGCACAGCCGGGGCCGCACACCTGGCAGAAGGAGCAGTCGCAGCTCTAAGAGATCACCCAGCAGGGCCAGCACTCCTAGCAGGATGAGAACTCATGGTACCAAATCAGGCTTAGCTAAAAGGGCGAGAACTCCTACTTCCCATCCAAAATGGAGTCGGGACAACAGTTATAGCCGGCTTAGAACCAACACCCAGGAAAAGAGCAACAGCCAGCTTAAAAATATGAGCAGGAAAAAGAGTTACGGCCCACAAGAAGCCTTAGGTGTGGGGAACAGTTCCAGGTTGCCTGTAACCCCCAGCCGCTCAAAGAGTTACAGCCCAACTAGAACACCCTTTCAGGGGAAGGGCAACAGCCAGTCTCCAACACCAACAAGGAGAGTGAAGAGTTCTAGTCAGATGGCAGCCCCCAGGAAGGAACCAAGTTATAGCCAAACTGAAGTGGCCAAGAGGACCAAGAAGTATACCCAGTCTAGCACC
Organism: Ictidomys tridecemlineatus; assembly: GCF_052094955.1. Taxonomy (NCBI): domain Eukaryota; kingdom Metazoa; phylum Chordata; class Mammalia; order Rodentia; family Sciuridae; genus Ictidomys; species Ictidomys tridecemlineatus. The sequence goes on along the minus strand of NC_135491.1, from coordinate 11,641,034 downwards.
CCCAGAAGGACCCGAAATTACAGCCAGTCCAGCACTCCCAGAAGGACCCGAAATCACAGCCAGTCCAGCATCCCCAGAAGGACAAGAAGTCACAGCCTCTCTAGCACCCACAGCAGGACCTGGAGTCACAGCCTGTCCAGCACCCCCAGTAGGACCCACAGTCACAGCCGGTCCAGCACCCCCAGCAGGACCCGAAGTCATAGCGGATCTAAAACCCCTAGAAAAACGAGAAGTCACAGTCGGAGGAGGACCCACAGCAGGATGAGAAGTCACAGTTGGAAGAGAAATCATAGTAGGGCAAGAAGTCACAACTGGAAGGGAACTCCCAGACAAAGAAGAAGATACAGTCAGTCTAGAACCCAGAGGAGGAAGAAAAGTCAGAACCTCAGAAAGGAAAGAGGTCACAATTGGTCAAGAACCTCCAGTGAGGAAAGATGTCACAGCCATTCTAGAAGTGGCAGCAAGGAGAGAGATCTTAGCCCATCTAGAACTTCCAGCAAGGAGTCAGATCACAGCCAATCTAGAACCACCAGGAGGAAGAAAGATCTTGGCCAACCTACAACTTCTAAGAGTCTCAGTGTGAAGATATCTCCTGGCAGGAAAAGAACTTCCAGTCAGGACAGAACACATAGCAAGACAAGGAACCGCTCCCAATCAAAATTTCCCAGTGGAGCCCAAACCCTAGGCCAGGACAATAGTCAAGACAATGCTCCTACCACTAAAGCCATCTCACCTGGGGAGAGGTCTTCATCATCTTCTTCTAAGCTGGCGTAGCCCCCAGTCTCAGCTGGCTCCCGAGTCTCTGTCATGGCCAGGGGGGGGGATGGGAGACAGGAGAAGAGCAGCAGCTGGGCAGTGTCCCTTCCCGGCCAGCTCTTCAGTCACACCTCCGGCCACCAATTCTTCTAATACAGGATGTTGGCAGATAGAGAGGGATGCTGGACAGGGAAAAGGAAAGGCCTGTGGTGACTCAATAAATTTTTACATAGTGCTCGTCCCCATTCCAAGTCCCACTGTGTGCTAAGTGCTGGGGTGAGGCTCTGTCTCAGACTGTCTTCAGAGCCCCAGCTATAGCTCTTGCCCCTCTGGAGACCTTAATTTCCTTATCTGGGCAATGAGACTGTTTTGTGTTTCTTATTCAATGGGGTAGAAAGGGTGACATTCCGTATACTTAACAGTAGATACTGGCATAGGCGTACTAATCAGAATTAAAGAGTGGGGCAGGCATAAACCCTTTTGGAGCTGGATTGTGGGGAGGTCCAGGGCTGGAAGAGGATCCAAAGTGGTAGTCAGGGATACAGAGTGCTTGGTATTTCAAAACTGAAACAACTGAAGATGGGTAGCATGGCACACACCTGTAATCCCAGTGACTCAGAAGGCTGAGGCAGGAGGTTTACAAGATCAAGGTCAGCCTCAGCAATTTAGCAAGACTCTCAGCATTTTGATGAGATCCTGTCTCAAATAAAAAAATTAAAAATGGGGCTGGGGTTGTGGCTCAGTGGTAGAGCACTCGCCTAGCAGGTTCGAGGCGCTGGGTTCGATCCTCAGCACCACATAACAATAAATAAAATAAAGATATTGTGTCCAACTACAACTAAAAAAATATTAAAAAATAAAAATAAAAAAATAAAAAGGACTGGGAATGTAGCTCAGTGGTAAAATGCATTTAAAAAAAATTAAGCAATCGATACGGTTGCACTAGTTTGTGAATGTCAGCCTTAGCTGTGTATCAAGTGTCAAGAGAAGTGTTTAGGTAAGTATCCTACATCTGTCACTCTTTAGCTAGGGAGCTTTAAGCAAAGGACCTAACTACCTTCTCTGTATGAAAGAGGTATCTAGGCCTTGACTTACACAAACCTCCAAACCATGTTGAGACATTATCTTCTTTGTACAGATGAGGAAGGTGAGGTAGAGGATAAATGAGTAGTCCAAGGTCACAACATCTGGGAGGTGGTCAAACTAGGATTTGAAGCTATGTCATCCTACCTCTCATAAAATGATTTTGATGGCTCAAGAGATTTTTTGAAGATTTGGTAGACTCACAAATTGCTGGTATGTGACAGGAACTCCATGAACTTCCAGCCATCCCAGGCTCCTCACCTCTCCCTGTGCACACCAGGTCTTATTACATCTGAGGTCTTGGTGCACCCTCTGGAATGTCCTTTTTGGCCCCTGTAGATCTGGAGATCTCCTTTTCACCCTTCAAAGCCTACTACAAACACAAGAACCTCTACGCTTCTTCCCAGACCAAACACTCTGCCTCTCCCAGCGAGACATTCCTAATCCTTCTCTTTTATTTCCTCTTTACCAAAAGACCCCGCTGAAAACATAGATAGTACTTTCTGTTTCTCCTACTGCACTCCCTAATGGTGGAGAGCCACACTGGGCCAGTTAGTGAAGGGGCTGGCAAATCCCCTTATATGACAAAGCCTGTGATAGGCACTAGGGATACAATGGTGGAAAATACCTGTCTTCAAAGCCCAGAGGTCAAGTTCATTGCTAAGGACTTAAGATCACACTGAAGCCTGGAAAAAGATGAAACTTGGCAGGAGAACTTCCTAAAGAAGATAATTGGAAGCTGAGCACAATAGCACATGCCTGTAATCCCAGCTACTCAGGAGGCTAAGGCAAGAGTATGAAAAGTTCAAGGCTAGCCTTTGCAACTTAAGAGAGACCTTGTCTCAAAATTAATTTTAAAAGGGCTGGGAGGCTGGGGATGTGGCTCAAATGGTAGCTTGCTCGCCTGGCATGCGTGCGGCCCAAGTTCGATCCTCAGCACCACATACAAACAAAGATGTTGTGTCCGCCGAAAACTAAAAAATATTAAAAAATTCTCTCTAGGGCTGGGGTTGTGGCTCAGCGGTAGAGCGCTTGCCTACCACGGGCGAGGTCCTGGGTTCGATCCTCAGCACCACATAAAAATAAAATAATTAATTAAAGATATTGTGTCCAGCTACAACTAAAAAAAAAAATTCCTTCTTTAAAAAATAAATAAATAAATGAAAGGGCTGGGGATGAAGCTCAGTATTCGAAAGCCCCTGGGTTCAAGCCCCAGTGTCACAAAGATACCTGGATCTGAGTTTGTAAGGATAGAGAGAATTAAAAATTGGCAAAGAAGAGTTTTTATAATACCCTAGTATATATAGGAAATTCTAGGCTGGGGATGTGGCTCAAGCGGTAGCGCGCTTGCCTGGCATGCATGCGGCCTGGGTTCGATCCTCAACACCACATACAAACAAAGATGTTTTGTCTGCCTAAAAATAAATATTAAAAAATATATATATAGGAAATTCTAATTCTACCGTATGCCTAGAAAAAAATGACAGATTTAGCAAATAAAAACAGGACACCGAGTTAAATGTGAATTTCAGATAAATAAGAATTATTTAATATATGTATATTCATGCAATATTTGGGATGATGTTTCTGTCTTCATCTTTGGGGGGTACAGGTGAGTGGGTTATAGGGATTGAACCCAGGTATGCTCTGCCACTGAGCCCTTTTCTTTTTTGACACAGGGTCTCTTTAAGTTGTCCAGGCTGGCGGTGAACTTGCAATCCTCCTGCCTCAGCCTTCTGAGTAGCCGAGTTCACAGGCTGTGGCACCCTTGTACTTTTCTAAGATCGTTATTTATCTGAAATTTTACTGGACATTCTAATTCTATCTGGCAACCGGTACAACAGGGACAATCAGGACCTCGCATGAGGTTACCTGAAGACAACGCCCACCATTCCAGCCCACCCCTCCCCAAACTCACATCACACAAGGCCCTTTCGGAGTATCCCATACTCTGGAATCCTAAGCACCTAAGTCACACTCCTACAACACCTATGGTGGTCAGATTGGTTCCCAAGATCTTAAAGGAGTATAAATAAAGCTCCGTCACAACCCACAGGCAAAATTGGTGACCTGGACCCAGCAATGCCCTGAGCCTACAACAACCTACTCCCAGAACGGCCCGCCTGAAAACAGCAGGAACGCACTAGCACGTATGCCAAGGCAAGGGCCTCATACAAAACAATAAGGACCAGTCCCCACAATGCTCTGCGGCAATTCTTCCCAGGATGCTTCGGGCCTATAATGACCACCTTCCAAGACGCCCCACACCGAAGCACTGCCGACTTCCAGGATGCTCAGTAGAGGGCGCAGGACAAAAGGGACCGGACCCCCACAGGGATTTAGGGAAATCCTTCCCAGGATACACCAGGCCTATAACGACCAGCAGACCGACTCCAACGCTGTAAGACGCAGTGCTGGCTTTCCCAGGATGCCCCAGGAGCGTGCGGAGCCGCGTAGGGGAAGGAAAGGAGTCCGGGTCTCGCCCTCAGGTCATCACGGCTCAAGACCGCTGCAGGCTCCTCGGTGACGGCTGCCGCCGCTCCCATCATGCAGCGGGGCCGTAGCGCCCGCTTCCCAGCATGCCCCGCGCACCCCGACCGCGGACACTCACCGGGGCTGGCGGCCCCAGCTCCGGCTCGGCGGTGGCGGCTGCACGCCCAGACTCTGCGCCTGCGTTGCAAGCAGAGTAGGAGGGAGAGCAAGGGGCGTGAGGAGCCTAGGGCGCTTGCGCAGCCAGACGGACCATTCCTGTCGCGCTGTGGGAAGAGGGGCTATCCGAGTCGGGCCACGGAGGGAACCCGCGCACGGGTTGCCGTGCTTTGCCCCTCACTGCCCGCGTTTACTTGGTACAGTCCGCGGCCTGAAGGATCGAGAAGCTCCGGGGCTCGCGCGTGCGTGTGCGTAGCTGGAACGCGCTTTATGAAAATGGGATGCGTTGTGGGTGGAGGGCGACCACTCGGCCGGGATCCTGGATCCGAGGCCTTCTCATTTACATAATCCTAGCGCGGGACAAAGGAGGGCCTCCCGCACTGGAAGGAGTGATTTGCATATGCCTGGGAGAGGCTGTACTCTGGAGCGCAGTGATTAGCATATGGGGGGGGTCCCTTGAGTAAAGCGCATGCGTTTAGGAACTGCAGACTAGTGCCAAGTGGCTAAATCTTGTCTTAGTTGGGTATCAGTTTGCATCCGAAGACAGTTGGCAAGGGCCATGATCCCTATCAATCTTTACACCCCTCCAAGCAGGATAAATATTTATTGATCTCTTTTGTGCCAGGCGTGTGCTGGTGAACACTTTTTTTTTTTTGCAGTGAATAGGACAGATCTGGCCCCATCTTTGTGGCGCTATGGTCAACGGAAGATCTACACATAATTAGACTACTACCTAAAAGGGTCACACCTGGAATGGTTGGCGCATAGGAAGCTGTGGGTGCCAGAAGAAGCGCCGGCCTCAGCCTGGGATACTGGAAAGACTTCCAAAAGGTGGTGATTTTTAAGCCAACTAGAATAGGTGCCAACTAGAATGGGAGTCTTTCTGGCAGAAGGAACATCAAGGTCAAAAGCCCAGAGGCAGGCAAAACAACAACAACAACAATTGCATAGTTTGAAGAAGTGAAAGCAGCTTACTGTCCCTGAAACACGATTGGAGAAGGGAAAGGGAAATTCTACGGGCGATTTTAAAGAGCTTAGACTTTATTCTGAGTATAGGAAGCCGTTGCAAGGTTCCAGCCTTCTAGGAAGAAATAACTTTGTCACACAGCAATTTAAAACTCTTCCATGGAGTCCCATTACAACTTAAAACAAACAAACAAAACCTAAACTCATGTATCATAGCTTCAGGGTCTGTCACGTGGTCTGGCCCTATTTCTCCTTCTGGCCTCACCTACCCTCCTTTTTTATCCACTCCTGTCTAGCTCCACTTGACTTTAGATAGCCAATCTCTTTACCATCTTGCGCCTTTGATCTTGCTGTTCCCTTTGCCTGAAAATGCTTTTTCATCAGATCTTTTAATAGCTGTGCTCACAATTCCTATCTTGAAACACATGTCAACTTAAGAGGCTTTCCCTGATTATAACAGCATCTTCAGATTGGAGTTTGAACGAAGCAAGACTGGCCTTGCTTTTTCAACTGTTTGTTGAAACTGGAGCGAAAGGCCTGTTCTCTCTACTGCTGTATAATTTAAGTTTTCATAGTAACGTGTTAAAATGGTACTGCACATCTCTACATATTATTTTTTAAATTTATTTTTGGTGGTACTGGGAATTGAGCCCAGAAGCATTTTACTCCTGATCCACAACCTCAGCCCTTTTTATTCTTTGAGACAGGGTCTCCCTAAATTGCCAGCCGACCTAGAACTTGGGCTTTTTCTGCCTCAGCCTCCTGAATAGCTCTGCCACCATTGAAGCCAGAATTAGACAGGCAGTCAGTATAACAGGTAAATTGAGTCAGGTAGGATCAAGGAGGCCAATTTGAGTCCAGAAAGTTGGAGAGCTATTAAAATGCTAATGCGGGGGGAGAGGGCTGGGGTTGTGGCTCAGTGGTAGAGCGCTTGCCTAGCATGCACTAGGCACTGGGTTTGAGCCTCAGCATCACATAGATGTAAAATAAAAATATTGTGTCCACTTAAAACTTAAGAATAAATATTTTTTAAAAAAATGTTAACGCCTTTAGAGCCCTTCCTCCACTGTTATCAAGATAATCTGCCCCTGTTCAAACCTGTTGTTAAGGTAACCTGTCCCGACAGGGAGTTGTTAATCACACCACCTTCCAGCCCAGATCACTCCAACTTAGCCCACCTGCTTCTCACCTTTTGGCCATCTCATTGAACGTCTAGGAGAGAAGGAAAAGAGAGCAGGAGAACAAAGGAAGCCTAAGAGCTATTAAAAAAAGGCAGAACACCCTTGCTTCTGGGGATACCCGGATACCAGCTACGGGCCCCCTGCTCCCTCCAAGGAGAGGTCTATGTTACCCTTTTAAATAAACCCTGCTTTATATACTTGCCTCGCATGCTTCTCTAGTGTTAATACTGGTAACCAGCGGTATCACCAGGCCCAGCTACAATTTTTCTTTAATGGTCGTTATCACAATCTGACATTGTATAATTCCTCAATTATAGTCTGTTTTCCTCAGGAGAACTTCATGAGGGTAAAAATGGAGTCTTCATTTTAGGTGCTCAGTACCTAGAGCAGGATCAAACTTCAGATTGGTGCTTGAGAAACTGATGTGACTCCATTTTTGAAAAAAGCTTCTACCTCAAAGCTTGTCCAAGGAAGGGGGCATGACCCTTGTCCTTGGAAAAACTCACAGAGCACTTCTAGGCACATACCCACCCTGCTGAGTTGTTTGAATGCAAATAACAGGAGAGATCTGCGACCCAGATGTTCCTGACTCAGGCTAGGTGAGGACCCATAGTAACCCCCTAGCACCACCAATCAGCATGAGACAGGAAAAACATCTGGGATGCCAGATGACCCCCCCCCCAGTAGTTTATGGTAGTTATTAACATGTTGGGAAACCGTGTAGTTTAGCATGTACTCCCCTAGTGGCTTAAACCAATCAGTTCAAAGGAATCCCCCTCTTGTACTAACCAATCACCCCTACCCAACTTGTTCCCACCAGTGAATGTGTGAAACGGTTGTGAGTCCAGGCTCGAGTTTACAATAAAGACTCTTGTGTGATTGTATCAGATTCTGCTCCTGGAGGTCTATTGGGGTCCCACGAATCTGGCATTACATGCTAAACTACCTATAATACCTAGCATTTACCTGTCTTATTCACCCTGAACTTTGCAGAATTTAAGCAACACCTGGCACATTGATGGAGGTTAGTTGTTTTGTTTTTTAATTTTTTTTTTTTTTAGTTGTCAATGGACCTTTATTTTACTTATTTTTATGTGGTGCTGAGGATCAAACCCAGTGCCTCACACATACTAGGCAAGTGCTCTACCACTGAGCCACAACCCCAGCCCCTAGTTTTGTTTTTAAGGCTTAGGCTGGTCTTGAACTCTTGGGCTCAGACAATCCTCCTACTTAGCTTCAGAGTAGCTGAGCCTACAGGCACACACCCTGGTTTGTAAGAGGTTATTATTATTTTTTTTTGGTAAGCGGTTATATTGTAATCTAAAATTCAAATAGTACATCTATAATTTAGATAAATGAGATATCAGACTAAAGGGCTTTGATTGATCTAGCTAAGGAGAGGTTTTGAGCAGGACAGGGACAGGATGAGATGCAAGTGAAAGTTTCCCTGGAGATTAATGTCAGAGTGACAGACACACAGCCACCCCAACACTTGTTCTCTCCTCAGTTTAATGGTGGTTAGTGGGATTGCCAAACCCCCTCCCAGTTCCCCTCCCCGCCCCGTACAAAAATGTGTGTGTTTTTTAAAACAAGAAAAAGGGGCCAAAAGCCAGGAGTGGGGGGAGGGGTGCAATCTGATATTTTCATACAGATTTTTGATTTTTTTAATATATTATATATAAAACCATAGAGACCACACATCCCCCCAAACTCCTTTCCCTCTCCCCGGGGGGCCTGGAGGAGAGATGGGGAAGGCCCCCCCAGGAGTGGGTGGAAAGACAAATATGGGTGGGACGGGGGTAGAGGAGGAGGTGGAGGGAAGGGGAGCCCAGGAACCTGGGGAAGGGGGGTTGGAGATAAGGGTCGGGGCTTGTCTCCCTCACTGCCCCCATCAAAGTTATGACACAAAGACACAGAATCCCTGTTTCCAAACCCTCCCCCCACCCCTCCTCCCACCGTGCAAACATGGCTTTGCAAAGAGGTGCCCAGAGCTCTGTGGAACTCTTACAATGGCTGGCGTGGGGTCTGGGACCCCCAAAGAAATCTGTGTTCCCCTTCCCTGCCCACCCCACAGTTCCCAGAATCTGACCCCCTCCCCACAAGACCTGGTTCTGTAGCCTGAGGGCCATGGCCATCCCCCAGTTATCTTCCCCCAACCCAATCCCTACTGCCCTCCCTGGACTTGGGGGATCTGGACCTTTGGCCCCTGCCTGGGGAGGACCCAGACCTCTGGGCCCTCACTTCTGGCCAGGCATCCAACACCCCCATCCCTGCCCAAGCGTCTGAGGTGTTAGTGGTGAGGGGGAGAAGCCCACCATCCCAGACTCTGGTAAATGTCTTTGCTGGTTCCTTGCAGCTGGCAGTGGGGGGACCCCAGCCTAGGTCCAGGCCTGGGGTGGGGGTAGGGTCAGATGAAGAATTCTTCTTTCCTCTTGTGTCCGTCACTGCCATTGAGGAAGGCTTCTCTTGCTTCTCCCTGCTCGTCCAAGCCACTGGCCTCGTGGGTCAGATAGGAGCCTGAGGGGTGACAGACCCCAGGGCAGTGGGGACATACATGTGGGTCCAGGAGATGTAAAGAAATATATGGAGATAGGAAGACAAACAAGACAGACACCAGTGAAAGAGGAGGGAGAGATGGAACATACAGGACGGGGAATAGCAAAGGTGACGAGCAAAAAACAGTGGCAGAGAAGGAGGTAAAAGCAGAATTAGGAAGGCTCCAAAAGTTCATGGAAAGATCCACCCTAGCCCTATGCTTGGTGGTGTGCCCTTGCTGGGCTCCCAATGAATCCAGCAATCAGGAAGATAAGTTGTTTTATTCAAATCCCTGCCTTTAATTGGGCTTCTAAATCTCACCCTTTTCAGAGTCCTAGACCAAGACCACCCCTTTGGAATCTCGGCCCGATTTCGAAGCTAGGTTGAGGCCCCGCCCCCTCGCACTGCCTCTAAGCCCGCCCTCTTTTGAATCTGAGCTCTAGGCTCCGCCCCTTCCGAATCCCAGGACCCACACACCCTTCCTTGAGTTCAGGCCCCGCCCCCACTCACCCTTCTGTCGTACGGAGCACCAGACCATGCCCACTAGCACACATATGATCAGAAACACCAGCAGTGCCAGGATGCCGCCCACAATGGCGTAGGGAACCGACGTCTGAGCCTCTACCACGGCACCAGGGTCTGCCAGAGAGACGGAGCAGGCCCAGGTCATCAGAGAATGGTTCCATCACTGCCCAACTCTCTAAGCTCACACTGCTTATAACCTCTCTCCTTAAGTACCCTGCCCCTCAAAATTACTGCTACCTTGTAGTCCCCTCTCATGGTTCCCCTCTTTCCAGATGTCCCTTCCTTAAGAATACTTGTTGTTTTGTACGTTGCCTGATCCCAATTCCTGCCCTCCCTCCCACCGCTTCCTCCATTCCCCCAGAGGACAGAGAGAGTACATCCCTTTTCTTTGACTCAGTCCTGCAGAGGACACCTTCCCCCACCAGAGAATGTCCGAGCAACAGGTCCCTTCCCACTTCGTCTAAAATGCTCCGGGTATTTAAAGTTCTCAGCTGGGGCCTAACCACCTCCAAATTCCCTGTTGTACGGTTGTACGGTAATAAGTGCTAAACATACAACTTATGTTGTGTGTGTGGGGGGGAATTCCAATCGCTTAACATATTTAGTTCATAAAATCTTAACAACTAGTCAGTGAGGTGGGGGATATTGTCTATTTCCACTTTACCCAGGAGGAAAGTAAGGCAGAGCCGAATTTGAACCCAGGCTGGCCCCCCAGTTGTAATAAGTCTACTAGGAGCTCTTCACCACTAGTCTTTGCCCAAGCCCCGCCCCTAAACGCCCTGCCCCTGCCCCGAGTCCCGCCCCCAGGCATGCCGCAGCCTGCCCTCACCATAGACTACCAGCACGTAGAGCGCCCTCGCGTGGCCATGTTTGTTGGACGCCTCGCAAGTGTAGGTGCCATTATCCGCTGAAGCTAGGCCAGGCAGCGTGAGAGTCTCCCCCAGAGCCTCGGCCCTCTCTGGGAGAGACTCATTCCCACGGTTCCAGCGGATCTGGTTTGGCCTGGGCAGGGGTAAATTATAGGCAAAGTTAGGACCCCATGCCAGCACCCAAGTCGGCTTCTCAGAATTCTCTAGACATGCAGCTAACCCCGCCCAGACCTCCAGTTAAGAGGCTCCCACTAGGCCCTTCCTTTCTGGAAAATCAAGTCCCAGGCCCCGCTTCCATTGTCACCATGCTATTTCCTTTTTGGAAAACCAAGTCCTGGGCCCAGCTTCTATTGTCACCAAGGTCTCAAGAATTAGCCCTTCCAGTCCCTTGCATCCTGAGAACCCAAGAGCCCGGGGCTCCAGAGCCTCCTTCCTCGGGATCCAGGAGTATGGGTCCCCAGACCCTCTTCTCCTTCTGGACTCAGAAGTCTGAACCCCAAGTCCTGTTTGCTGAGGCTGTACATTCCTGAGACTCAGGTGTCTATGTCCCCATCCCTCTTCTAAGGATAGGAGTCTTGGCCTTTAGAGCTCACCTGGGGTTCCCCGTGACAGCACACGTGAGCACCAACGTGTCTCCCTCCCTCACCACGGCCTGGGAGGCATGGATACGGGCCGTGGGAGAATCTGAGAGCAGAAGGAAGAAGGAGGAGTGGTTTCCCCATCATGCTGGTGGGTGGCCAGTGTGGGGCCCACCCAGGACCCTGCCTGCTGGGCACTTACACTGCACGTCCAGCACATACTGCGTCTGCTTGCTGTGTCCAGAGGGCAGCGCCTGATTCTGTGCCTCACAGATGACGATACCACCATCGTCTTTGCGGTCCACACGGAACCGCACTGTGCTAGCCACGCTCCAGACCTTGCCATTTTCCTGGCCGCTGCTCACTCCTGCCAAGCCACACCAGAGACACAGTCAGGCCAGGATTTCGGCTCCGCCCCCCTCACCAATCCTTAAACAGGCTATTTGCCAAGCTCCGCCCCACCCACGGGCCCCACCTCTTTCCCTCCAAATCCTCCCCAAACCAGGGGCTCAAGTGCATCTTCCCAAAGTCCCTTCCTCTTTCACTCCCATATCTCATCCATCAGTTCATTCAATAGCTGCATATTGAAGGGCGAGTTGTCAGAACTGGGTGCACTTTTCTCTGGGCCCCGCCCACATTAAATGAGCATCCTTCCTAAGCCACGCCCTTTCTCAAGTCCCACCCCTCGCTGGCATCCAGCCTTGGGTACCTTTCAGTTCTTTGCGGTCCCGGTACCAGCGCAGGACTGCGGCAGGTCGCGACCGTGGAACTAAGCAGCTGAGCTCCACCTCTCCGCCCTCCACCGCCTGCTCCCGGACCTCCACCACTGGATTCTCCGGGGCCACTGCCACAAGGAGAAGGGGGTTAGGAGAGAACGAAGGCTCAAGGCAACCAGGCTGCCAGATCGCAGGGACCAAAGGGAGCCTGGGTCCCAGGTGTCAGGAGTCAAATGCAGAGACTAGTCAGGAAGGCCTCCCGGAGCCAGAGGACCAGAGGTTAAAAACAACCAGGGGCCTGGCCCGGTGGCTGAGGCAGGAGGATCGTGAGTTCAAAGTCAGACTCAGCAAAAAGTGAGGCGCTAAACAACTCAGTGAGACCCTGTCTCTAAATAAATACAAAATAGGGCTGGGGATGTGGCCCAGTGGTTGAGTGCCCCTGAGTTCAATCCCTGATATCAAAAAAAAAAAAAAAAGTCTCAGGATGAAGGAGAAGCAGAGGAGAAAGAGGAGGGCCTGGGTCTGAGGAGGGAGCCATTACCTAGCACGGTGAGTGTGGCGATCTGGTGGTGGGTATCCTCCGTGTAGAGCTGGCAGAAGTAACCCCCTTCGTCTTCCAGGCGGGCATCTGAGAGCCGGATCCTCACCCTGCGCGGGGAGAACTCCTCAAGCTGGAAACGCTCGTCCTTCAGGGCTAGAGAGAGGGGAGAGAAGGCTGAGCTCAAGGAGTGCTGGCCTCAAGCCTACCCACCCCCCAGGTGTTCCAAGTCCAGCCCTAGCCCAGGCCCCAGCACTCACCACGGGTGCCATTGAAGAAGAGCGTCTGCCGTGCTGGGTTCTGGATGACAACTATAGACCCATCATACTGGTGCAGACGGCAGGTGATCTCTGCCACCCCGCCCTCAGCCACCGTCACATTCTCTGTCTGTACTTCTTGTCCGGAACCTAGACCAGGAGACAGAGAGGCAAGAGACTCCCTGAAGACTGCAGTTCAATTTTTTTTCTTTCTTCCTCTTTCCTCTTCCATCCAACCCTCCAATCCTTCTTCCCCTCTCCTTCAGTTCATTCCACCAACATCTCTTGCCATCTAGAGTCTGAGACCTGGGGAAAATTCTGTTCTCTAGAGGAGCTGAGCAAGATCTAGGGTATATGCCTAGTGTGGCAGCACAGGACAAACTGGGAGTCCAGAGAAGGGGAGACTAGAACCGCCCAGGGAGATGGGTGGTCACAGTAGACTGGGAGAAAATGCCATTGAGTCTGGATGTTAAAGAGGAAGCCAGCATTCACAGGCGTGGGAGGCTGATGTATTCACCACATCCCATCTTTCACACTTGAGCACCAAGTGTAGCTTGTCTGCAAAGATGGCCATCATATTTTTCCCGTTCCTGGATATGTCCTTTGCAAATTCACTTGCTGCTCCTCCTCCTCCTCCTACTCTGCCTCCTTGAATCTGGGCAGGCCTGTGACTTGCAGTGATGAACAGAATTTGCTAGAAGTGATATTGTAGAAATAACAGGCCCTGGAGAGGCCTTGCTACTTCCACTTGTGCTCTCTGCTGCCCTGAGCTGCTGGGTGAAGATACCACAACTAGCCACAACTAGCCCTGTGGAAGGGAAAGGTCCCACAAGGCTAGAGAAAGTGAGCCACAGCCAGCACCAACCAGCTTCTGCTGGCATGAAGCAACTCTGGATCATCCAGCCCCAGCTGCATCACCAGGTGACCACAGCCATGCAGGTGAATCCAGGTGAGACCAAGAGAAGTCTGCCCACCCAACCCAGCACAGATTCTGACCCAGAGTCATGAACAAAAAGAGTGGTTGTTGCTTTGAGCCACTAAATTTGGGGAAGTCGGTTCCACTGTAAAGTTAATGGATACCTAACAAACTTATGGTACTTTTCCCAGCATCATTTGCACTTGGGTGGAAACATGTGACTAATTTCTGGCCAGTGGGATCTAAGTAGAAGACAGAAACACTTCTTCCCCACCTGAACCATCTCCCTCACAATCCTTCAGGCTCTCTGGCTGGAGATGACTCTGGGGAGCTTAGAAGAACACAGAATGTTAAGGTAGAAGAAGCCCCAGTCCCTGACTGACTGTTCCTCGTGACCTTCCCATACAGGACAGTGACATGGCAAGAAATATACTTTTTTGTTAAGCTATTGAGATTTGGGGGCCTGTTTATTACAGCAGTTAACTTACCCTGAATAATCATCAGAGGAACAAGGTGTGGGGTGAGAAAGGCAGTGTTGGGCGGGAGGTGTGGCTCAGTGGTAGGACATTTGCCTAGCGCATGTGAGGCCCTGGGTTCAATTCCCAGTACTGGGTGGGGGGGGGCGGGAAGGAAAGTATTTCTACCACTATCAGAGGAAATAGCCTACAGGGAAAATGGAAAGCCAAGACTAATCAGCAGTAGCATCGCCATCACCATCATTGTCTTCTTCAAAGTAAGAATAACCACTACAGATAACTGCTTAGCATCAGGTCACTGCTGTGCTAGGCCCTGTGTTAAAGGTCATTACCTACATATTTTCCATTTAATCTTCACAATACTTGTATAAGATATGCGCTATTTTCAATCCCCATTTTTCCCAATTTCCACTTTCTAAAATTAATTAATTAATTAAGGCTAAGGATTAAACACAGGGCCTCAAGTCCCAGTTCCAATTTTACAGGTAAGAAAATTGGCCCAGAGAGACGGAATGAGTTGCCCACAGTCGCAGCCAAGGGTGTCAGAGCCAGGAATCTGCACCTGGTCTCCCTGGTTCCATATCCTGCATCCATATCCACTCCTGGCTGGTGGGTGCAGTGTCCAGTGTTGGCCATGGGCTGTGGGATACGCTCCTGATGGATTGCAAATGATAAGTCTTTTATCCTAAAGATCAGTGAGGTCTCAAAGCAGGAAAATGATCACATATGGTTGTCTTTAAATGCCAGTTAACTCTCCATGACTCTTACACTTTGTTTCAGGATTTCGTTCATTCAATTGAGTATTTGCTGAGCATCCAGTAGGTTTCAGGGACTAGGTACCCAGAGATGAGGCCCCTACCCTGGAAAGTCTTTAGGTAATGGGGAAGTACACACAAATCAATGAAATATCTCATCAAAGTGTGATTTTCCTGTTAAGAGGATAGGTAACCTAATTTGGGGGTCAAGGGGTAGAAAAGATGAATTCTGCAGGATAGAAATAAGAGACTGCTGGCTTCCTGTCCAAACATCCATTCTGCCCATAAAAGAACCCTGATTGTATTTTATGGTTGCTCTATGTCCAGCAGAAAGTGTTATTTTCTGTCTCCCTTGCAGCTAGATGAGCTATGTGAAAAAGTTCCGTCCCACTGGATATAAGCAAAAGTGTTGTGTCTCCTTCCTGAACATGGGACCAAATCCTCTTTCTACTGGGTCACTGTCATGCCACCTGGAACTAGGTTGTGATGCATAGAATTCTGGTAGCCATCTTGTGACATGAGGATAGGAGCAATAGGACTGGTGGAACCAAGAGCCAGAAGATGTCTGGGTCTCTGGTGAAGATGTGGAGCTGCAGCAAGAACCCTGGACTCCTACTCTGGACTTTTTATGTATCAGGATAACACTTTTTTAAAATATATTTTTTAGTTGTCAATGGATTTTTTTTACTTTATTTTTATGTGGTGCTGAGGATTGAATCCAGGGCCTCACATATGCTAGGCAAGC
Organism: Ictidomys tridecemlineatus; assembly: GCF_052094955.1. Taxonomy (NCBI): domain Eukaryota; kingdom Metazoa; phylum Chordata; class Mammalia; order Rodentia; family Sciuridae; genus Ictidomys; species Ictidomys tridecemlineatus. The sequence continues at coordinate 11,625,489 of NC_135491.1, read as the reverse complement.
ATTCTACCACTGAGCCACAACCCCAGCCCAGAGAATAACACTTTTTTTAAAAAAAGTATCTATTCTTAAGTTTCAGGTAGACACAATATCTTTATTTTACTTTTATGTGGTGCTGAGGATCAAACCCAGTGCCTCACGCATGCTAGGCGAGCGCTCTACCACTGAGCCACAACCCCAGCCCTGAGGATAACACTTTTAAATCAGTATTTCATTGGGGTGTCAAGTTTGGTATTTGTTTCTTTTCTTTTTTCTTTCTTTCTTTTATTTTTTTATTTGCTAACACCTCCTGGACTGTCAAACTTAACATATCCCAAATATTTTCTTTTTTTTTAAATTTTTTTTTAATATTTATTTTTTAGTTTTCGGCGGACACAACATCTTTGTTGGTATGTGGTGCTGAGGATAGAACCCGGGCCACACGCATGCCAGGTGAGTGCACTACCGCTTGAGCCACATCCCCAGCCCCCAAATATTTTCTTCCCCAAGTCTTTACAACCTCAATAAATGTGACAACCATCCACCCAGTTGCTCAGCCCAAAAACATCGAGAAATTACCCATACTCCCTTCCTCTTTCTCACCCCACACTCTGTCCATCAGCAATATCTGTCCATTTTACCCCCAAACATAACCAAATCTTACCTCTGTCTACCTCTCCTGCCACCCTCCTCCTCCAACATCATTTCTCACCAGGACCCTTCGAGAGCCCACTGGTGGGTCCCTCTGTTCCTGTGCCTGCCTCCTCCAAGTCCATTTTCCACACAGAAGCCAAGTGGACTTTTCAAACAGTCAGATCAAATCACCTCTCTGCTTAAAGGCCTTCCGGAGGCTGGGGACTAGCAGGATGTAGCTCTTTCGTAAAGCGTTTGCCTCTCATGCGCAAGATCCTAGTTCAATGCCCAGCGCCACAACAACCAACCAAACAAAAAACCCTCTGAGGGTGGGCATGGTGATGCTTGCCTGTAATCCCAGCAACTTGTGTGGCTGAGGCAGGAGGGTAACCAGTTCAAGGCCAGCCTCAGCAACTTAGTGAGGCTCTAAGCAACTAAGTGAGACCCTGTTTCAAAATAAAAGATAAAAAAAGGCTGGGGATGTGGCTCAGAGGTTAAGCACCCCTGGATTCAACCCCTGGTGCCAAAAACAACACAAACCCTCTGAGGGCTGCCTGTTACACTAGGAATAAAATCCACCCCTTCCCTGGGCCTTCGAGGTTGTACATGGCCCTTGTCTCGGCTCCCTGGCCATGGCTCTCCTGTACTTCGATGCTCACTGTGCTTACTGGCCTCGAGGTCCCTTGCTCCCACTCCCAGGCCTTTGCACGTGCTCTTGCCTCTGTCTGGAATGTTCTTTCCCGCCCCTCCACCATCCCAGGGCTGCCTTCTGTTCTCATTCGGACACCTCTGCAGAGCAACCTTTACCTCTTCTTGTCCCCTCACTTCCAGAACACTCTCTAGTTCCTCCCCACTGGTCTGTATCTTCTAGAGTGATGTCACTGAGTGGCCTGCTGACTGTCTGTCTGTCCCCCATCCCTGTATACTCCACGAAGCCAGGGAGGTAACCCACTGGGTTTGCTGCTGCACCCCAGTGCCCAGCGTGTGCCTGACCCTTGGTGAGTACCTGGGGAGCTTGCTGAATGAATGGCCCGTGTCTGACGGGATCTCATTTCAGCCTCGCGGCGCCTTTGGGACTTCATTAGTCTCATCTTAAACCCCGGGTTGACCTCAGTTCCACCATGTGCCATCTGTGTGACCCTGAGCAAGTGTGCTAACCTTCTGGAGTCTAGATCACCCACTCTGTAAAATGCAGATGATGCCAGGGCCTGCCTCCTAGGGATCAGCTGGGTGCCTGCAGCTCAGGGAGGCCTCCTGGAATACCCCCACGCTTGGGGAAATGGGCCTGCAAGTTCTGGTGCTTTAAAAAGGATCTAGAAGCTTATCCATGGGTCCTGGACCTCAGAGCTAGTCTAATGCTAGCCCCCCATTCTACAGATGTGGAGAATGAGGCTCGGGGGGGGGGTCTCAGGCAGGTCAGTGACAAAACTCACCATCTCCTGGGAGCCACCAGGACCTCTGGATCTGCACCCCCCAATCTATCCACTGTTCTCTGCTTGAGGGTGCACATGGGGTGAGGGTGGGGGGCTTTTGTTTTATTCCCTCCCCCTCCTGAGGAGTCAGTAACCAACAGTGTCTGTGCCTGGAATATTAATGTCCCAGGAGCTTTTGTTTTGGGGGTTGGGGGGTGGTGGGGGGCGGGCCTTTCTGGTCAGAGAGGGGCTGAGCTTTTGGGACTGGGGCACTGGCCCTTTAAACTGTGTTGACAGCCAGGAGTCGTCATGGGGATGGTGCCTGAAAAAAGGGACAGGGGAGGGTTTGAAGAGTGGCTGAGCAGGTGATGTGTAGAGACACCCAGGGACCTGGCATCCCCTGTCCTTAGACCCAGAGTCCAGCTCCCCAACACTCCTTTCTCGGGACCAAGGAGTCCAGGTTCCCGGCCCCTCCGTCAGCCTCCAGGAGTCTGCCCCCCTCTTCCTCCTTTAGGCCCAGAAATCTAGCTCCCAACCTCCTCCTCTCCCAGCTCCAGCCGTCCAGGTCCCAGCCCCTCCGCCTTCAGCACCCAGGAGTCTGAACCCCCAGCCTTCTCCCCCTTCAAAACCAGAAGTCTGAGCCTCCAGCCCCTCCTCCTCTGGACCCAGGAGCCAGGGGTCCAGAGTACACAGCTGGTGGATGTTTCCACGGAGAACAAGCGGGGTGGGGGGAGCACTTCCTGGGTCCTGAGTCAGCGAATACCCAAGGGAGTCTCAAGGTCACAGTTCTGGGAAGGTCACTGCCACCCTCCCTGTATCCGCTCCCCAGGGGGCTCCTGGCATCTTGCCTCCTTCCCCCCTTCCTCCCCTAGGGAGGTGGTACATCCCTGCGTCCTGACTGAACCCCCCCCCAGCCCCCCATCAATGGCGGAGTCCGAACATCCTTGCACAAAGCATCAATTCTTCCCCAGCTCAGCCTTGTAAAGGCGCCTGTATTCGCAGGACCTAGGCATCGGGGTCCCAGCCCCTCCTCCTTTGGAAACCTGGAGTGGGCCCCCCACCCAGTCCTTTCTTCTCTCAGGACCCAGGAGTCGAATCGGTACCCTTCCACCCTCGAGACCGAGAAGTATGGACTCCTAACCCTCTCCTCCTTCAGAACCAGGAGTCCAGACCCCAGTCCTCCTCCCTCAGACCCAGGGAGCCAGGTCCCAGTCCTCCTCCAGACTCAGGAGTCTGAACCCCTCGCCCCTCCTCCCTCAGACCCAGGGGTCTAACCCTAGCCCCTCCTCCCTCAGACCCAGGGGTCCAGGACCCAACTCCTTCTCCATCAGACCCACAGATCCCAGGACCCAGGCCTCCTCCCTCAGGCCCAGAGGTCCAGGTCCCAGTCCTCCTCCTTCAGACTCAGGAGTCCAAACCCCTGGCCTCTCCTCCATCAGACCCAGGGGTCTAGGACCCAACTCCTCCTCCATCAGACCCAGGCACCCAGGACCCAGCCCTTCTCCCTCAGGCCCTGAGGTCCAGGTGCCCAGCCTCTCCTTTCCTGGAAACTTCCAATTCCAAGTCCACAGCCCCCAACTCCAGAATCACAGTCCTGTCCTCCTCAGTTCTTTGTGTCCCTTCTCTCTGGGGACCCAAGCATCAGGTGGGGGCGTCGGGGTGAGTCAGCAGCCTCACACACAAAGTCTTCCCTGTGGCCCCCGCGTTCCAGGGATATTCGGGACTCCCTAGATTCCAGGCCTCATGCCCAGAAAGGAGGCGGGGAGTCCTCTGGAGGACTCACCCTTGGCATGGGGTTGGGGGATAAATTCCTGCTTCCGGAAGGGTGCAAGCCTGCACTGAGCACCCCCCCCCCCCCCCGTCTGATCCTCCACCCTGAGTGCCCTCTATGCACTCCCTTCCCGGAGAAGCCCAGGCTCTGCCCCTGCCCCCTTGGCCCACTGGGTGTATGCAGAAGAGCATGGGTGCCTGGTTCTGATGGGCCTGGGGTCTGCGTAAGCTAAGACCATGGGTGCTTGGGTCCTGGTGCCACAGGCCATTAGATGCTGGCGGGTCTAACTGACTCCAACCCCCCCACCAAGCCAGAGAAAGAAAGCTGCCTTTGTGTTCCCCAAGACGGGGACAGGCCAGGCTCGCACGACATTAACCCACCCCTGGGCCCAAGCCCTGCTCTATCTAAGGTCTTGAAATCCATGGTGGAACCTGACCCCCACCCCGAGGCTGGGGACTCAAGCATCCAGCTCAGGGGTGGGTGGGGGTCAGTGATAGAAATCTCCCAGGACCTGTTCCTTGGGGTGACTCACAATGAGGGGAGGATCCCCCTGTTTTCAGAATGGCTGGTCAGAACTTTAGCAGGGAAAAGTGAGTCACCCTGGGAGGGAAACATTATTCGGGATCACAAGCTCCCCCTCCACAGGCTCCCCAACTCCGAACAGCCTCTTTATTCTTTCTTGGTATCTGCAGATCTGGTTGCTTCTTTCTGTTCTGCCCAGTTTCTGGGCTGTGGCTCCCTGTTTCTCCCTGTATGCATCTCTGGGCAGGCAATTCAGCTCTTTCTCACTTCCTCTCCTCTGCTCATCTTGGACCCTTCTTTCTTTTGCCATGAATCTCACCACCTTCTTCTGGTATTCTTAGCAGATAAATAAGCCAGGAAAGAGCAAATACATTTTTGAAAGGGTACAGACAGACTCCATCTCCCATTCCCGTTCCTGCTGGCTAAGTAAAGTGAGAGAGGAAAGCGGGGACTAAGGGAGAAATGTGGAGACCACTGATGCCGTCTAAAACTTGATGGCCAAGACCATTCAGAAATATCCAATGAAAAGGAAAGCAGGCAGGGCCCTTGGAGGTGCCCCAGCTCCCTGCCCCAGGCTCTACAGAAGGGGAATGTGAGGCTCAGAGAGGTCAGAGACTGACAAAACTATACCAATGAACTGGGCGAGGCTGGGACACAGCTCCTTAGCTCCTAGCCTAGAGTTCTTCCCAAGATACCAAGCTTGCTTTCCCCTTGTAAAGCCCTGCACCATGTAATTTAGAGGACATTTTACAGAGAAGATTAGGGTGACAAGAAGGAGGGACTTTAAAATCAAACTAGGGATAAGGCTTAGCTGTCTCCCAAAAGTGCTGGAAGGGTTGGAGAAAGGAATCTTGAACTGAGAAGGTGGTCAACTGAGGCCACATTTTGATTCAGAGAATCTCAAATCCCATGACTCTAAACAGTCAAGAATTCTTCAAGGCAGAGAGATCAAGATCCAAGAACTCTGACATGCTTCAGAATTTTAAAGATGTCAAGATTCTACAATGCTAACAGCGAGGTTCTAGAACTTGAAAGGTGTCAGGGTTCTAAAGACTTCCAGATTCTAGAATCCTAAAGATGTCAACATTCTAAATACACAGATTCTTTATTTACTGGATTCAATGGTTCCAAGAGCCTATGAATCTGGTTTTCAGCCTAAAAAAAATAAAGCAAATTAAAAATTGATGGAAATGCAGCTGAAGTACCAAAGCTGTCATCTGGGAAATTGGGGCATGTCTGTTGCAAAGAAAGGAGATACTGATAAAAGTTAAGAAGGAACCACAGAAGACTACAGAAGAAAGGCAGAGTATGTGAGATCAGCTTTGCCCCACACCTTGTCCAGAGGTGAGGGAGGCTCTGCCTGAAACCTTGGATGGAGGAAAGTGTCATGGCACTCAACTTGCTGGAAGGCCCTTCACATCCAAGCAGGCATTCCCTTTCAGGTCACTGAGTTCAACATCCTCACTTTACAGAAAAGGCAACTGAAGCCGAGAGGTGGGGGGTAGGTATTATGGCAATTGGCAAGAGCCAGGACTTAAATTCAGGTCCCCAGCTTTGTGCCACCTGGTTATAATTCCTCTCCCAAATCTCTGTGGTACATCAAGCCTTCCAGTTTTTGCCCAGCCACCATCCAATCATCTGTTTCCCCCCAAAGTGGCTCAACCTGCCAGGGAAGGGGTAATCCATAGTAGGTTTGAGACACACACAGTATGAGACTGTGAGTGTTTGGGTGACATTTCCTGACCTTGTCCCCAGCCTCAGGGTCACCCTCTCTTGAGGGTCTCTGGCTTCCCACAGTGTGTTATAAGGGTGTGTGGATGGCTCCCTGGATGTCCTGGAGGGGGCTCTATAAGTCATGGCCTGGGTGTGTGAATGGGTGGGGACAGTTTGGGGAGGCATTTGCTGAATCCACGTGTCTGCCCACATGCCAAGGTTCTCCATTCCCCCTTGCCTACACACATGCACACGGCCCATTCCCCGCAGGGCTCCTTAGGCTGTCCGGTTTGACTCAATTCCTCTCCAGGGCACAGAGGGATCAGAGATGGAGGAATGAAGGATGGGGATGGAGGATCCTGGGATGGACATTTAATAGGAAGAGAGAGGAGGCAGAGACAGGGGACAGGAAGACAGTGGGACAGATAGAAGGAGAAATGAGGGAGATAGGTGACAGAGGAGGGGCTAGAGAAATGGGTGACAGAAAAATAGGGGACAGAGAGACAAGAGGATGGGGCAGATGAGGGACAGAGAAAAAGGGACAGACAGAACCAGGGTGACAGCAAGACAGGAGCAGAGATGGAGAATGGGGGCAGAGAGGGAGGGCAGAAATACAGGGAAGAGACCAGGGTGAACAGGGATGATGGGGAAGGGGCAGACTGACCTAGGAAAAGGGGACAGAGACCAGGGGACAAAGGTGGGGGACAAAGGCAGGATGGAGAGATGGGGAATCCGGAGGCAAGGAGAAAGGGGAACAGACAGAAGGAGGGACAGGACTTCAAGACTGAGGGACAGAGGACAAGGGTAGGAATACAAGGAGAGGGAGAGGGATCCAGACGGGGACGGACAGGGGGTCGCAAGACCGGACAGAAGGGCAGCGGGACCGGCCGGGAGAAGGCGGGCTTGTTGGGAGGGGGTGTCTCGGGCCCTTTGTCCCCGCGGGGATCGGGGCCTGTGCGGGGTGGGGGGGCTGCGGCAAGGCGGCCGGGGCCCGCGCCCCCTCCCCCGCCCGCGGCTCCCGGCTCCCGGCCCGCGCTGCGCTTTGTCCCGGGGAGGGGGCCCGGCCTGGCCCCGAGCGCATTGTTCGGCCTCTGCGGCCCCGCGGCGACCGGGCTGTCACCGCGGCGCGCCCCCCCTCCCCAGCCCTGCCGGCCGACCCCGGCCCCCGACCCTACCTGGCCCCGCCGCGGCCACCCATAGCAGCAGCAGCGGCCACTGGAAGCGCCGGGCCCGGCCCATGGTGCCGCCGCCGCCGCCGCCGCCGCTCGCTCCGGGCCCGGCACCTGCACCGCCCGCGCCGCCCGCCCCGCCCCCCGCGCCCCGCCCCCTGCCCGCCCGGGGGCGGGGCGCCGAGGCCGGGGCGGGGCCGGGGCCGGGAGGGGAGGGGAAAGGAGTGGGGTCCGGGAGAGAGGCCGAGACAATGGGGGGTGAGGGCAGCGAGCGCTGGGGGGCGAGCGCCCGGGGACAGGGAGGAGGGGGGCCGGAGGCCCGCGGGGGGGACGCCGGAGCGCGACAGCGTGGCGGGAGCAGGTGAGGGCGGTGGGTGAAGGCGAGAGGTCGTGGGGGCCGTGTGAAGGTGCAAAGGTGACGTGAGTGAGGGTGGGGACATCGTGAGTGACAGCCAGGGAGGCTGAACGACGCGCGAAAGGTGCGCGCGGGAGGGCGCTGTGGAGGGGTGTTCTAAGGTGCGGGGAGGGTTGCGTGAGGTGGGGGTTTGGGGTGCGGATGTGTGAGAGGCGAGAGGGGTGAGCGTGGGTGTGAGCACTGCAGGAGGGAAGTGATGCGGAAAAGGTGAGTTGGAGAGGTGTCCTGCGGGCAGGTGAGGGTGAAGGCGTCTGGTCTGCTGAGAGGCTGGCCGGCTGCAGGGGTCTAAGCAGCTCAAGGATCCCCCAGGGCAGAGCGGAACTGGCTCAGGCACCCGGTGGGTCGGTCCTGACCCCCCGAAACCTCGAGTTTCCGCCTAGTTACCCCGAGGGGCCCCCTGAAAGCGAACCCAGAGGAGGGAAGCCTGAGTCCTCAGCCCCAGGGAGAGAGAGGCTCCTGTGGACACCTCCCAGGCCCCGGCATCCCGGCTCCCCTCTCTTGTCCACCTCTTTCCTGCCCAGCGTCTTCTTGTTCTCTCTGCCCTTCCGTTTCTCCTAGCATCCTTGAGATGGACTCCTCTCTGCAGATTTCAGTCTCTTCTTCTCCTGGGAGTGGGTTTCCCTGAACCCACTTCCGTGGTAACCTGATGACCTGGTGCAGATTGTCACTTATAGGGCTCAGGGAGAGTGAGAAACTATGGAAAATAGGAGTTCTTAACCTCTGGCATGCCCGACTGATAATCTGGTAAACTGAGGTCGCGATATGCCAATTCTGAAAATTCTTGCTCTTTATCTCCATCATTACTTAAAAACTCTACATCCAGGCCCACCAGAATTAGCTTCCAATACTCTTTCTGTCCAGTGTCCAGCTCTGAGCATCTTCTCTGTCCTTAGGACCACAGCGCTTCTTCAAGTCCCTGTTTACTACTGTGGACTGGGGAAGAGGTCCTCACGCTGAGTCGTCTCTAATCCTTCTTTCAGGGCTCATATTCTGTGACTTGGACTAGGTGGGAGAGAAGTGTTTGAACTGCTGCATTTGGGTCACTAGATCAGGGGTACACTAGTTGACTTTCTGTTGCAAACAACACAATGCCACAGACCCGGTGAGTTATAAAGAGAGGAGGTTTACTTTGGCAAGATCAAGGGACCGCATCTGGTGATGGCTCTTGCTGGCAGAGTCCCCAGGTGGCACAGGGCATCTCGTAGCAAGAGACCAGGAGTGCACAAGTCTCTTCTGGTTTCTCCCCTTCTTCTTATAAAGCCAGCAGGATTCAGTCATGGGGGCTCCACCCTGATGATTTTATCTAATCCTAATCACCCCAAAGTCACCACCTTTAAATTAGTTGGGCTAAATTGCCACTCTTTTAATGTCTTTCCATGCAGATTAAATTTCAACAGAGGAAGCCTTGGGAGATGCTCAAGCTATATCCAAACCATTGTAAGGGGATGGTAAGAGTTGCCTTTTCTTAGAAGAATCAATAGGCACCTTGCTCAAGTCCCTTACAGACACCTTTTGATGTAGCTATGGAGCATCCTGGGAGATATTGGTTTGGTTCTTACCTGTCATCTTTGGGTCCCATCATTTCTCCCATCTGCAGACACCAGGAGAGTGGTAGTCTTGTCCCCACCCTACTTCAGGGTAACTCTGTTCGTTAGGACTTTGACAAACAGTCCCAGGTATAACTGGCTTCCCCATGGCCTGGACCTCTCTCTGTCCTGAGGATGGATGACTCTCCTCAAATTGCACTATGACTGGCAAGCACCCCTGGGGCCAGATTCACAGGGAGAGGGAAGAGATAAAGACAGATAAATAAATGGGAAGAGCTAGACATAGGGAGATAAAAGGGGAAGAATAAGGGGGAGAGAAGAAAACACTGGGGGCATGTCTTTGGGATTTATATTTTGTCCTTGGCCCTTCCTCCTTTCTCTCTCTCTCTGTAAGAAACTCCCTCAGCAGCCTTTCATGGTGACTCAGGAGGCTGAGGCAGAATTCAAATCCAGCCTCAGCAACTTAGGGAGGCCCTAAGTAACTAACTGAGACATGTCCCAAAGATTAGAAAGAAAAGAGCTAGGGATGTAGCTCTATGGTAAAGCATCCCCAGGTACAAACCCCAGTATCAAAACAAACAAACAAACAAAAACAGCAACAATCCCCTCAGCACAGTGGGGAACTTCATATCCCTGTCTAAAACCTCCTAAAGCCCTGAAAACTTTTTGTCCTCTAAAAGCCCCTGGCCAACTTTCATTGTGTCTCATTGGCCCATCTCGTGGTAGAATCTCTCTTACAGGTTCTGTTTTCCAGCTTTGGTCGACCGGGTTGCATACCATGAGAATGACAGGAGCAGTGGATGCTTGTGTTTGACCTGAACAACTGCATATGATGGCTTTGATGTGAACTTCCCTAGCCCTAGCAGAGGGGGTCATGGGCTGAGCCATGAACCAAACTGGACCCAGTTAGTCTTTCAGCTAAAATTTCAAAATCAAGACTCAAGTAGTTCTCAGTACTTAACACGTCAGTGGGCATATTTGTCTAGTACGCATGAAGCAGAAGAAGTAGTCTGTAGAGACAGAAAAGTAAATGGAAGCCCAGGAGATAATGAAGGAAAGGGGTGGAGATGTGGGGAGAGGAGAGAGATCGATTCTGAAAGAGGGAGACAATTTTGATCTTACATAACCTTTCAGTTCCGTTTCCTGTCCTGGATAAGGCTAGGAGACCTAGGTCTTACATGGCTTCTAAACTTCTGATAATGTCACTTTTGCTTAAATCAGCATAAACACATTTTATTTCTTTGCAACCAAAGATCCTTGAACAAAAACTCAGAGGCCAGTAACAATGAGGGCTATTCTTCCCCCTCCCAGTACTAGAGCTCAAACCCAGGGCCTTGTGCATGACAGACAATTGCTCTATTACTGAGCCACATCCCCACTCTCTTTTTAAAGATTTTAAAAAGAGACAGGGTCTCACTAAGTTGCCCAGGCTGGCCTTGAACTTTTGATCAATCTTCAACCTTCCAAGAAGCTTGGATCACAGGTGGGCATGCAGCATCACACCCGGCTACTACAAGGTCTTGATCACAGAAATATGGTATAGGACTTAGGAGAATGTTGACCTTTCCCTCAATGTCTGTTGGAGGGCATCATGGGACATGCATTTTTATCCTCTGAGCCTCTCTGGAAGCTCGTGAGAGATGTATTCCTAGCTTCAATATCTGTTGTAGGATATCATGGGGAAGATGAAATTATCTTCAGTTTTAGATATGGAGCATCTCTGGAAACGTCATCCTCTCTCTCTCTGCTGTAGAGCATTGTTATGGCTTGACTATGAGGTGTTCCCCAAACCTCAGGAGACAATGTAGCAATGATCAGAAGTGAAAGGATTTGCTATGGAAGCTGTGACCTAATCAGTGGACTCATGCATTTGATGGATTAATGTTTTGAAGATACTACCGTACAGGTTAACTGCAGGCAGGTAGGGTGTGGCTGGTGGAAGTAGGTCACTGGGGTGTGCCTTTGGGATTTATATTTTGTCCTGGCACCTCCTCCTCTCTCTCTCTCTCTCTCTCTCTCTCTCTGCTTCCTGGTTGCCATGACTTGACAGCTTTCCTATGCCATGCCCTCCTTCCATGATGTTCTGTCCCCCCTCAGTCCTAGAGAAATGGAGTTGGCTGACCATGGACTTAATTTCTGAAACCATGAGCCAAAATATCTTTTTTCTGGGCTGGGGCTGTAGCTCAGTGGTAGAGCACTTGCCTATCCCATGTGAGGCACTGGGTTCGATCCTCAGCACCATATAAAAATAAATAAATAAAATAAAGGTATTGTGTCCATCTACAATTTTAAAAAATACTGAAAATGTATATATACTTTTCCTTCTCTAAGTTGTTTTTTTGGGTATTTTGAGTCACAGTGACCAAAGCTGACTAACACCAGCATCATGAGAAATGAAATCCTGGCTCAGTTTTTGTTGGAAGACATCATCCAAGATGTAGTCTCTCCTTCTTTTCCTTCTTCTTCATCTGTGATGTTCCAAATATATTCTGGGCACTAGAAATACAGTAGTGAGTAAATAAAAGTCTTTGTCCACGGTGACAGTTTTAAATATGACTGTCTCAGCCATTGCTATCTCACCAAAACCCACCAAAACTTAGTGGTATAAACTACAACCTTTCTATTCTATGATTCTGTGGGTCAGGAATTTGGGCAGGATTGGTGTGTGTCTGCTTCACAATAGCTAGGAGCCAAAAGTTCTGGCTTAAATAGTTGGAGATGGCTGGGATGTTCATCTGGGGTCTTGTATTTGAGGCCTTGGTTTTAGCTGTTGGTTGATGCTGTGGATGTTGAACTGTGCCCCGCCCCCAAATATATACTGAGGTCCTAACCGGTGTAACTATGTATGTGAATTTATTTGGAAATAGTCTTTGCCAATATGACTACGGTAATGATTAAATTAATCAATATTGGACTAGGTTGGGTCCTAAATCCAATGATGGTTGTTCTTTTAAAGAGAGAATGGGCACAGTGATGCATGCCTATAATCCTCACTATTCCAGAGGCTGAAGCAGGAGGATCACAAGTTCAAGGCCAGCCTTGGCAATTGAACAAGACCCTGTTTCAAATGTAAAAAATAAAATAGGGCTGGGGTTGTGGCTCAGTGGTAGAGTGCTTGCCTAGCATGTGTGAGGCACTAGGTTCGATTCTCAGTACCGCAGATAAATAAATGAATAAAATAAAGGTCCATCAACGTCTAAAAAATATTTAAAATGAAATAAAATAAAAAAGGGCTGAGGATTTATCTCAGTGGTGAAGTGTCCTTGGATTTAAATACTTTGGGGGAGGATGGCTCTGCCAATACCTTGGTTTTGTATTGCTAGCATTGGAACTGTGAGAGGGTAAGTTTCTGTCATTTTAAGCCACCAACTTTGTGAGTATGTAGCAATGTGTCACAGAAGCTCTGGGAAACAACACAGCTAGGGTTCCTGGCTCTTCTCCATATTGTGTCTGTGGGACTGCTTGTCCACAACCTGACCTCTAATTTCAGGAGTCGGCAGACCCTGTCCCGCTGCCCCACGAACCCAGCATTCATCCTCCCAAAGACGAATCTTAAAGAGAAGAGCAGACCTGGCTTGGTTCACTATTAAAAAAATTTATTTACATATAAAATAAATAATATGAACATTAATGGATAACAACACAATAACAATGACAAAAATATTAATAAAACCAAGAGTGTCCCGCACTGACCTATAGTTTTCCCCAACTTCTTTCCCTGGTTCTCAGGAACACTGAGTGAGCTAGGTCTTCGGAGCTGGGAAAGCTGAGTCCCAGAGAGGACACTGGCACCCAAGTCTGCGGGACGGGAGCTGAGGTAAGGGTAGAGTGCTACCCCGGGTCCAGCCAGGGTGGGGGCTTGGGGTTCAGGTCCAGAGAAGAACGCCTCCCCATAGCCTTATGGTCGCAAGCAGAGTGATGGTGAGGCTGAGGTGCGCAGGGCCAGGCTGGCCGGGGGCACCACTTCTGCGGTACTGGCCATCTTGGACCGGGTGGTTACAGCCACTTTTAGAACAGCACGAGACATTGAGACGGGTCAGGCTGAAGGTGTCCGCCACGTGGGAGCCATGGCACCAGGAGGCTGTCGCACAGCCTCTTACGGTGTAGCTCTGGCTCTCCAGCCCTGAGGAAAGAGAAGACCGAGTGAGACTCCCAGCTCTCGGGCCTGGGCCTGGAATTCTCAGATGGGCCATGTACCGCCTGCAGTGGGGGCCACGTCCTCTGCCACCTGGGCAAAGCCGTCATTCTCAAAGTGTGGTCCAGGGACCCCTGGTGGTTCCTCGGAACCAATCCAGGAGTCTGTGAAGTCAAAATTACTCTCAAAATAATGCTAAATTGGGCTTTTTCAATCTCAAGTACACAGTGGAGTTTTCCAGAAACTCCAGGACATGTGATATTTCGAGAAACTGATGTAGAAGCAGAAATGAGAATACAGCTGTCTTCTATTAAGCCAGACTTTAAAGAGACAGTAAAACAATGCCAGTCTTCCCATTACTTGTTTTTTTTTTAATACTTATTTTTTAATACTGGGATTGAGCCCCAAGTTCCTCTAACACTGAGCTACATCCTCAGACCTTTTTATTTTATTTTATTTAAAGAGAGAGAGAATTTTTAATATTTATTTTTTAGTTCTCGGCGGTCACAACATCTTTGTTGGTATGTGGTGCTGAGGATCGAACCCGGGCCGGACGCATGCCAGGGGAGCGCACCACCGCTTGAGCCACATCCCCAGCCCCTTTATTTTTTATTTTAAGACAAAGTTTTACTAAATTGATGAGATTGGTCTTGAACTTGAGATCCTCCTGCCTCAGTCTCCAGAGTCACTGGGATTTCAAGTGTGTGTGTCACCGTGCCCAGCTTTCATTTTTTTGTTTTGGAAAACATAGTCATTTTTCATTTTAAAAAATATTACTTATGTTAATGTATAATATAGAGTTTTTCTGTTACTAAGTAAATATAAATCATGTTATAAATTTATTAATAAACCTTTAGTTTTTGTTTTGATTTCTAGTTAGGACACATCTACAGATATAACTGTCATAAAACAATTTTTGAGAGGTGAAGGAGTTTTGAAGCCAAAATGTTTCTGCCTGGCATGGTGGCACCCTCCTGTCATCCCAGGGGCTCAGGAGGCTGAGGCAGGAGAATCTCGAGTTCAAAGCCAGCCACAGCAACTTAGCAAGGCCCTATGCCACTTATCTTGTCTCAAAATAAAAAATAAAAAGAGCTGGGGCTGTGGCTCAGTGGGTTCAGTATTGATACAAAAAAAAAAAAAGTTTTGTCTTCAAATGTTAACCATTGGAATAGAACACCTTCTCAGGATGTCAGATGTCCACAGGAAGTCCCCCACACCCACAGGAAGTCCCACCCGTCCATTTCCTAATAGACCAGTCCTAACTCCTTACTACAATTGGACCCTCCTGAAGGAAGTCCCGCCTTTTCCACAGGAAGATCCCCCTTGGTTAAGTTCAACCGGAAGCCATCCTCCTTCAGATCCTTCTCACCCCCAGTAAGTGTCCCCTCCCAGCTTTCCAGAGGGCCTCACCATTGGTGCCTATGGCTTCCAGACAGTGATCCATGGGGCCACGGCAGTCGATAAGGGAAGTCTCTGTGGCGGAACATCCATGGGTGCTGTTGCCCTCACAGCTATAACACTGGATTCCATTTGGTGGCAGATTTTGAAGTTCCAGGACTAAGAAGACGAGAGACACAAGAGACCAAGGAATGAGCAAGTGGATCCCTCCACAAGTTTCCTCTCCAGAATGCCCAAGTCCCCCCACCCCCAGACATCCTAGAGCCACCTTGTGGTCAGGAGTTTGAACTGCACCTTCTTTTAGGGGTGGATTCTCAGCCTAGGGCAGAAACCCAATGGTCAGCTCCCCCTGAGCCCCACTTCTGACCAGGCACCATGCCTGACCCTGGATAAGCAACTGAGTGAGACAAAACAGTCTCTGCCCTCTTGAACTTACCATTTAGAGCGACACTGTCTGATATAGAAGCTACTGGTCACATGTGGTCACTTACATTTAAATTAATTGGTGTTAAGTATAATTTAAAACTTCAGGTCACATTTCAGGTGCTCCGGAGCCACATACAGTAGGGGCTACCATATTGGACAGCACTGAAATAGACATTTCTGTAACCATGAAAAGCTCAGTTGGACAGAAGAATGGGAGAGATCTGCATTGTAACAGGGAAGATGGATGGTGGAAGTCGCCCTGAGGAGGCATGTGAAAGCTGAGATTTCATGGATGAGAAGCAGCCAGCCAGGAGAGTTCCCGGGGATACCTGTTCCAGGTGGAGGGTGGCCTCATTACAAAAGCCATGGCAGTTTGTAGAAAGTAAATGAAGATCACCATGCAAACAGGTGCAGGGTTATGCAGATCTCAGCAAGGCCTTTGGATTTGATTCTAAGAGGAAGTCATTGAAGTGCTCGAGGAAGGAGCGTGGCATGACCAGATTCACATTTAAAAGTCACTCTTGCTGCGGTGTTGAGCTTGGGTGGCAGGAGTGGAGACAGGAAGACTTGTGAAGAGGAAGTCACAGAGGCTGGGCCCAGGGTGGCGGCAGCGGAGGTAATGAGTGGTGTAAAGAGTCCAGAGAGGCAGAGGCAGGAAGCATGAGCCTTCTTGAGGGATGGATGGTCTCACTGACTTCTTATGAAATTCTTTGATGAAAGGCTTATGAAGCCCCCCCCCCTTTTTTGGTACTGGGAATTGAACCTGGGGTGCTCAATCATTGAGCCACATCTCCAGCCCTTTTTTGTACTTTATTTAGAGACAGGGTCTCACCGAGTTGCTTAGGGCCTTGCTAAGTCGCTGAGGCTGGCTTTGAACTTGTGATCCTCCTGCCTCGGCCTCCCAAGTCATTGGGATTATGGGCATGTGCTACCGCGCCTGGCTTGCTAGGCCCATTTTTCAGAGAGGACATGGACAGTCGGAGAGGAGTGGACTGTCCAAGAGTGGGTGAGTGGCAGTTGGCCAGGAGAGTCTGCCTGGGTGAGCCTCCCTGTCCCAGTCCCAGGCCTCATGCCAGTTCCCATGCCCCTTACCTGGGCCCCTGTTGCATTTGGTGGTGTTACAGCACTGCAGGAAGTGGAAAGTGTAGTTGTTGTGAAAGCCAGTGGGACCTGGGCAGCCAGGAAGATAGCCACAGCCCCGGGAGTGTTGCTCATCCCTTGTGTTTCCTGTGGAGTCAAAGAGAGAGGTCAGAGGTCAGATCATGGATGAGGAGCCGAGACTGGGTTGCCCATTGCAGTAGGTATTTGACCATTCTCTGCTTCTCCCTTTATCCCTTTGCCATTTTATTTTGGGTAGCCATAGAGGTTGCCAAAAGACTACATTTTCCAGCCTCCCTGGGTCTCACCGTCATGTGTTTAAGTTCTGGCTAATATGATACAAATGGAAGTACTTTATGGAAGAAGGAAAACTCTTACAAAATGAAGAGTTCTTCTTTTTGGCCCCTTCTTACTTCCTGGAACTTGAACATGAGGCCTGGCGTTCTGGCAGCTATATCAGACTATGAGGCAGTCTTGAGAATGAAAGCGCTACGTAAGAAATGAGGAGACATCTAGGTTGCTGGTGACTCTGGAGCTATCCTAAGGGCCCTGGACTTGGTGAGTGAGAGAAAATTAGATCATTTGCTCAAATGTCTGTTACGTTGGGATCTCTGCTAAGTGCAGCTTGGGGAGAAGCAGAGCAGAAAGGAGAAGTTGCCAGCAGGTGGGGGCTCACCTTCCAGGCTCCGGTGGGTCACCACCTCGACACACTGCTCTCTAGGGTAGCGGCATTGCAGGCTCTGCTCCCGGCCCCTCTCGCAGCTCATGTCGGATGAGGTGCAGGAGACACATTCAAGGTAACGGCCATAGGGGGTGTTGCGTGACCGAACTAAGTGGAAGAGGGACAAGAAGGTGAGACAATGGGCTGAGCCCTGGAGCTTCTGCTCTCTCGAGGCCACACCTCCGCATCAGTTCCTCCTCATTCCACCCCGAAGGCATGTGACTCCTGCATCTAAACCATAAAGGAGGTTGCAGCTTCTGCCTGGTTCTCCCTCTCGGATCACTTGATTTGGTGGAAGCCAGCTGCCATGTTGTACCATGAGACTTCTGCATGTGTGGGTGGGGACCCAGATCTTTGCCAAAAGCCATCTGAGGAGATCTTGCCTGGGAGTAAGGACACCCTGAGAGTCTTCAGACAACTGCAGCCCTAATTGACATCTGAACTACAAGAAAGACCCTGAATTGGAGCCACCTTGCTAAGCCACTCTGGGATGCTTGACCTCCAGCTACTTTGTAAAATAACACCTGCATATTTGTGGCCATCTGTAAGACAGCAATAGACACCTCGTACACTACCTAACTGGCGGAGCGATCAAAGTCTCCCTTGATTGATTCATGATAGCTTTGCCTTTCACACAGACCTTCCGGTCGAGCCAACTGGATCAGTTACTTTTCCCTGGAAACACTGGGGCCTTCCTCTGCCCAGGCCTTGGCTCATACTGAGGCCCAGCCTGGCACGCCCTCCCCTTCCAGACCCAAGACATCTGAGCTGAGTTGGGGCCAAGACTTAAAGAAGGGACAGGACTGTGTGAGCCAAGGGCCTCAACTGGCAGGCCTGCGGAGATTAGGTGAATCATGGCATCCAAAGCCAACTCATCTCCCTCAAAGAAAAATACCTAAAAGGCCAATGACCTGCGTCTTCTCACGTGAACTTCCTGAAAAGGGACAACACAAATTTCCATCGTGGCCAAAAGAGCTGTCTCACCCCACACAGGGGTCTCCTCGAGGACTCCTCTTCTCAGGCCACTCTGTGCAGGGCTTGGTCCTAGGCCCTCTCGTTTCTCATGGCACAGATTCTCTCCCAAGCTGTCAGCATGGCTTCATTTCCGTCCCTCTGCTGGTCACTCACAAACTAGTCTCCAGAAGTCTGAGCTCCAGACCCACATGCCCAGCTGTCTCTCGGGTGCCCCCTGGCTGTCCCCACCTGAATCTCCACTGCTGTGGTTTGGATAAGATTTGTTCCCATAGGTTCCTGAGTCAGAAGTTTGTCCTCAGTGTGATGATGGGAGAGGTGATAGAACCTTTAAGAGGTTGTTGTTGTACCGGGGATTGAACCCAGGGGCACTTAACCCTAAGCCACATCTCCAGCCTTTTTTATATTTTGTTTATTGAGACAGGGTCTAACTAAATTGCTTAGAGCCTCCATAATTTGCTGATGCGGGCTTTAAACTTGTGATCCTCCTGCCTCAGACTCCCAAACTGCTGGGATTACAAGTGTCTGCCAACGTGCCCGGCCCAGTCACTGTTTTATCTTTTCTATTTGACTTTCTTTAGAAATAGAGTCTGACCAGGCACAATGGGGCATGCCTGTAATCCCAGCTTCCCAAGAGGCTGAGGCAGGAGGATCCCAAGCTCAAGACTAGTCTGGGCAATTTAGCAAAATCTTTTCTCAAAATAAAATAAAAAGAGTTGGGGCGCTGAGGCTGCAGCTCAGTGGTAGAGCGCTTGCCTAGCATGTGTGCACTGAGTTTTATTCTCAGCACCACATATAAGTAAGTGAATAAAGATCTTCATATCGAAAAAAATATTTAAAAAAATAAAAAGAGTTGGGTCGTAGCTCAGTGGTAGAGCACTTGTGTAGCATGTGTGGGGCCCAGGCTTCCATCCCCAGCACTGAAAAAAAAAATGAATTCCAGATGTTCAGATTTATCTTCACCATCACCACCCCCCCCAAAAAAAAAAAAAACAACTTAAAATTTTTTTTTTAATTCTGGGACCTTGCACATGCCAGGTAAGTACTCTACAACCGAGCTACATCCCCAGCCCCTCTTCTCTTGCAGTGCTGGGGTTGGAATCCAGGGCTTCACATATGCTAGGCAGGTGTTCTACCACTGAGCTACATCCCCGGCCTTGCACGGGGCTTTTTAAGGGCCGGTCCATTTCAGTTTTGCCCTTACCCCTGGGAACACCTGGGGTGCTTTCCAAAGGCTCTTCAGCTTGGCACCTGCCTGCTGCATCACACGTCTGCTGCAAGTCTGGCTCGGTTCTGTGGCTTCCCAGCTATTTTTTGCTGAGTTTCTTGAAGTCTCACCCTATGCACGTGCAGCTTGCCAATGGCTTGAGGGAAATATGTTTGCAGATTCGGGGACTCCCTTCCCTGTGGTCCCATCTATTCCAGGATTGTACTACCTCTCCTTTTCCAGACACTCTGGCACCCCCAGACTCCAACCTGTCTTCTCCGTCTAGCGACTCTCTCTCTCTCTCTGGGCGGGACTCCATTTCCCCTTCTCAGCAGCGAATTGCAAAGTACACTCAGGGGAGAAGCCAGGCTGCCCCTGAAACTCAACTTCTGAGCTTCCCCTGTTTCCAAGACTAGTGCCTCAAGCGTCTCCCCCACGGGCTGCTCTCCAGCAACCTCCAACCATTGTCTGTCATTCGTCCAGTATTTACAGCTGTCATGGGCAGAAGCGTCACCCTGGCACAAGTGACTCCATCGGGGTCAGAATCGCACGTCTCCTTCCCACATTTCCCCATCACTAAGGCCGGCACCTATCTGCCAAAGAGCTCTTGGACCCAGTCCCTCTGTCCCTCTGCACAGCTGACACCCTTGTCCTGCCGCCCTCCTCCTCTGCACAGCCTCACCCACCTCGGACACGGTTGCCCCTCAAACATCTTGCTTCCCCCCCACTCCGACTCCCATCCTGAGGGCAGAAGGACTGGTTTCTAAACATATATGTGATTGTGAAAGTCCCTCTGTGTGGGGTCCTGGCTTCCATCTGTGATCCCCTGCTTTCCCAGGGTGAGGTCCAGGTTTCTCACCACAGGCCACGAGGCCCTATGGGACGTGACCTGGCCACGTTCACCAGCTCATCCCCTGCATGTCCTTGCTCCGGCCGCTCCAACCTCACCCTCCTCGGCCCTTTGAATGGGTTGCTTCCTCTGCTGGAAGGCCCTCTCCAGGGGCTCGTCACCTTTCACTCCTCAGCCATCAGGGTCTAGTTTAGCTGCTGCTTTCTCTAGAAGCCCTTCGCTGAGCTCAGTCAAGCATGCCCCCGGGGTCCCACAGACCCTGCCTTGCTCACCCCTGCCCGGCCCCTCTGCCTGTGCCTCTCGGGTCCAGCCCTGATTAGTCTCAGCAGACTCATCTGGTGGTTGGGTCTGACACCATTAGCTCCCTGCCCCACACACTGAACTGCGAGGCCCACAGAGGCGAGGCCCAGTCTTGATCAGTTCTGTGTCCCCAGCATTACATAAGTACGGGATGTGATTTAGCCACAGAAAGTTAACATGGCATTAGAAGTCGGGGTAGAGGCATATAAATTATTAGATTTCTGAATTGACAGAGGGTGTCCCAAGCTCCTTGGGGATCCGTGATCATGCCCAACTTTCTCCCTAAAATGCTCATGTCCCCAGGATCCAGCGCGAGGGGAAACATCAGGCCAGCCGAGGCCCACCTGGGATCTGTTCCCGCACTGACCACAATTGTTAAATATCTTGTTTGTCGTCTCTGATTAGATGCATTCCTTAGACCCAAGTGTTGGTGCTTTCCTTAAGCACATCTACCTGAGAAAGGAAGCCAGTGTCTTCTATTCTGACACTTCCTTAAAAATTGCCAGGCGCCGTAGGGCACTTCTACAATCTCAGTGACTCAGGAGGCCAAGGCAGGAGGATTGCAAGTTTGAGGCCAGCCTCAGCGAGACCTTCAGTCTCAAAATAAAAAAAAAATAAGAAAGGATTGGGGATATAGCTCAGGGGTAAAGCAGCAGCCCCGGGTTCGATCCCCAGAACCAAAATAAATAAATAAATGCTCTTGATGACATTTTCTTTAAAATGATCATCTGGCTCAGTCCTGCTACCAGTTAAAAGTTTGTGGTTCAGATGGAAGAGAATCAGGATGGATGAAGAAGGAAGACCCAGTGCTTTCTAATGGCACTGTGACTGCACTGACCTTTCTCAACTTCCTTCTTTACCAGGGCCAGAAAGAGGAATCTCTGCTAACAATGCAACGTGGGTCCCTTCCCTCTCCTCTCCTGTGGAAATTTGTGAGAATTTGACTCTAAGTCTTTTTCTACCGACCAGAGCCTAAAGCCAAGAAAGTCAGGGAAAGGCTTATGGAAGTTTCTTCCCCCGCCCCCCGCCCCCCGCCCCCTTTTTAAAATTGTCCAGATCAAGGACCAGGGGACTTTCCCAGCTCACTGCAGCCTCTCATTCTCCCCTCCCCTCCCCTCCCCTTCTCTCTGGGTACACAGGATTGAATCCAGGGGTACTTAATCACTGAGCGACATTCCCAAGCCTTTTTCTTTGGACACAGGACCTGGCTAAATTGCTTAAAGCCTCACTAAGTTGCTGAGGCTGGCTTTGAACTTGCAATCCTCCTGCCTCAGCCTCCTGAGCCACTGAGATTACAGGCATGTGCCACCATACCCGGTGCATGCTCTCTCTCTCTCTCTCTCTCTCTCTGAGATAGGGTCTCACTATGTTGCTCAAGCTGTTTTCAAATTCCTCGGCTCAAGCAATCCTCCTCTCTCAGCCTCCCAAATAGCTGAGACTGCAGCGTATGCCTGCTGACTTTCCTTAAGAACTTTGAGTCACTGCTTGTGGCTTGGCCCTTTAGCATCTAATGCTTGGATCATTACCTGTCCCCAAGGAAAAATTAGATTAAAAAAAAACATACACCAGCAGGACACCTCATTTACCTCTCAAGCATGCGTGTGAGACTGTTAAGGGAATATGTTGCATCTTGTTCAGGACAACCATCCATGCAAATGTGTGGGCCAGGTGTGACTTTATAATCGGGAGCAGGACTGGGGATAGTTTGAGATGAGGAAGGGTGGATTTGGGGATAGGTTGGAGTTGTAGACAGTGTGGGGATCAAATGAAATTGGGGCTGGGCTTGGATGAGTTTGAGTTGGGTTTGGTATGGGGTAAGGTATGCAGTGGAGGTTGGGCTGGTGTAGGATTGGGTACAGGATTGAGATGGTAATGAGGATGGGCTGGTTGGGTGTTGGGGTGGTGAGAGATGCCCCCCCACACACACTCACCAGATTTGGGCTGGTTGCACAAATTGAATCCACACACGGTCTCTGTAAGGCTGATGATCTGTGAGCTGGTCCGGTAGCTCATGGTCCTGTTGGTTTTCTCTGAGTGGGCACAGCCTCTCTCCACCACCTCCAACTCTTCTTCACTTGTGAGGAAGGTATCTTTAGTGCCACGGAGGCTCCCTTGGGTCCAACCAATCTGTGACACTCCCAGTCTCTGGGCCATCTACTCCCAGGGCTGATCCTTGCCAGGATTTCCCTCTTTTTATCGTCCAACTCTGTGGTTTCCTGAAGTCATCTCCCACCCCACCCCTCATACGGACACCCTGCTCTCTCTTAGTGACCCTATCACTGGGACTTTCTGGATCCATCTACCCCTTACCCCTCCCCCACAGCTTGGTGATCTCAACAGGGAGAAGCCTCTAATAGACATTTTTGTTGTTGTTTTTTTTTTTTTTTTTTTTTTTAGTACTGAGGATGAACCCAGGGATGCTTAACCACGGAGCCACATCCTCAGCCCTTTTAAAAACATATTTTATTTAGAAACAGGATCTCAATGAGGTGCTAAGTGCCTTGCTAAGTTGCTGAGGCTGGCTTTGAACTCACAATCCTCCTGCCTCAGCCTCCCAAACTGCTGGGATTACAGGCATGTGCCACCGCACCTGGCGATAATTTTTTTTTAAGATGCTGAGGATTGAGCCCAGGGGCGCTGAGCTCCATCCCCAGCCTTTTTTGTTTTATTATTATTTTGAGCCACTAAGTTGCCAAGACTGGCATCAAACTTGCTAGTCTCTCAAGTCTCTGGGATCACAGGAGTGTGCTACTGTGCCTGGCTTCTAAGAGTAATTTTTGGAAACGTATAGGAGAATGATATAATAAATACTGGGTGTTCATCACACACCTTTGTAAAATATTAGCATTTTGCTATATTTGTTTCAGATTTGCATGTGTGATTGTGTGTATGTGTTACTGGGGACTGAACCTAGGGCCTTGCACATGCTAGACAAGTGCTCCATCACTGAGTTGTATCTCCCAGCCCTTTCCACTTTATTTTGTGACAGTTTAACCATGTTGCTCAGGATGGCCTGGAATTTTATTTACTTACTTATTTATTGGGTACCAGGGATTCAACTCAGGAGCACTTAACCACTGAGCCACATCCCCAGCCCCTTTTAATATTTTATTTAGAGACAAGTTGCTTAGGGTCTTGCTAAATTGCTGAGGCTGGCTTTGGATTTGGGATCCTCCTGTCTCAGCCTCCTGAGACACCAGGATTATAGCGTGCACCACCACACCTGGCTGGCCTGGAACCTTTGATCTTTCTGCTTTTGCCTCTTAACTAGCTGGAGTTGCAGGGCTGCACCACCACAGCTGGCCCAAATATTTTTTAAAGGAATGGAAGAAAAAAATATACTGGTAAGCCTATCATGGTGGTGCATGCCCGTAACCCAGCTAATCAGAGGGCTCAGATAGGAAGATTGCCAAGTTCAAGACCAATCTGGGCAACTTAGTGAGACCCTGTCTCAAAATAAATTTTGCAGGCTGGGGATGTGGCTTAAGCGGTAGTGCGCTTGCCTGGCATGGGTGCAGCCCGGGTTTCATCCTCAGCACCACATACAAACAAAGATGTTGTGTCCGCAGAAAACTAGAAAAATAAATATTACAATTCTCTCTCTCTCTCTCTCTCTTTAAAAAAAATAAATTTTGGAAACAAGGGCTGGGGATGTCGCTCAGTGGTAGAGTGCTTGTCTAGCAGGTGGGAGACTCTGGGATCAATACCCAATAATAGAAACAAAAGAAAAAAGATGTAGTTAAAATGTTCTGTTTGCACTTCCCAAATCTAGCTCCCTTCATGTCCAGTCCAGAAGCAGCCATGTGTAAGTAGCTCTTACACTATGTATGCAGAACTATATGTATTGCTGTTTTCTTTGTTGTATTACAATTTTTTTTCTTTTGGTACTGGGGAATTAAGCCAGGGGCACTTTGCCAGGGATAACACCCCCAGTCCTTTTTATTTTATTTCAAGACAGGGTCTCCCAAAGTTGCCGAGGTTGTCCTAGAACTTGCAATCTTCCTGTCTCAGCCTCCCAAGTTGCTGGGATTACAGGCGAGTGCCACTCTACCTGGTATGTTTTCCATTTGTTTGTTTGTTAGTACTGGGGATTGAATTCAGAGCTTTACCAAGACTAGGCAAGTGACCTATCACCGAGCTGTATCTCCAGCCCTGTTTTCTATGTTGTAAAGCTAATAGAGAATATCATGCTCTGCAACGTGATTTTTTCCTCTCAACCTTATGCTTTTGAGATGGGCCTACCTGTAGACACCTGAAGCTTTACTTCCTTTCTTTCATTTTTGCATAGCATCCCATTATGTGATCATGGTGTCTCTGCTGCAGACTGTCTTGAGATTGTTTCCAATTTCCCATAGCATGAACACTGCTGCTGAGAACATCCTATACATGTGTCCTTGGGCATCTGTGACCAAGGGTCCCTGGAGTTTCTACATTCCTAGAGTTGAACTGCTGGCTAGGGTATGCTGATCTTCATCTGATCTAAATATTGTCAAATTGTTCTGGGCAGCATAGGTGCTGATTCACCCCTTATCACAGGGTCTGTGTCTTCACATCTTCACCAATCTGCATGTTGTCAATATTCAACTTTATTTTTGGTATTGGGGATGAAGCCAGGGCTCTGCGGCAAGCTAAGAATTCACTCTATCACTGAGCTATAACCCTAGCCACTATTCAGAATTTTAAATGACTGCCAGTCTGGCAGGTGTCAAATGGGGTGTGTCTGTCTGTTCTCTCTCTCTCTCTCTCTCTCTCTCTCTCTCTCTCTCTCTCTCTCTCTCTCTCTCTCGTTTGCATTTTTCTGATTTCTGGTGAGAGAAGTTTTCTTGATCAATTGCAATTCCCTGTTGCTCTTGAGTGGGGCTGGGGAAATCTCACCTTCCCCATACATGCAGGACTGTGGTCCTGCAGAGCTCCTGGCCAAGGGCGCACTCTTCTGCCTGGCGGCACCCGATGCTGTCACACTGCATGCACCGCAGGCCCCAGGAGGCTGGGGGAGGAAGAGAGGGAAAGGAAAGGAGCGAAGCTTACACGTTTGGTCACAGGATCTGCCTCCCCGCCTCCGCCCTTTGCCCCGTACCAGGGCCAGCTCCAGGCCCAATCCACTGTGGTTTCTGTGCCACATCCTTCCCGCCCGTCGCTTCCAATGCTGGGTTCCGGCTGGCAGTAGTTCCAATCTACTCCTGTCCAACATTCTCTGTCCACAAATCCTTCCCCAAAGTCTCGCCAGAGCCCTTCTCTTAATTCTGCCCTCGAGCAGCATCTCTCCTGAAGCCCTATCCCCACCTCTCCGCCAGGACGTTGTATCCCTGCTCCCTTTTAGGTCCCCTCCCCTCTCCTGGTGCCCTCGGTTGATTCCGTCTCTAACCTCTGCCAGGGCGCTCGAGCCTCACCCTGCCATCTCGACCTAGAGGCCGTGCCTCCTCCCGGTGCCCTTCTGTTACCATCGTCGCCCGCCACCAGCGCCCCGGGTTCTACCCCCCCCACCCTCTGTCCCACCTTCCCTTCCGCCCATCGGTTCTTTCTAAAAAAGAAAGAATTTGTTTTCGGTTCTGGGGATTGAACCCAGGGGCGTTGTACCACCGAGCTACACCCCCACCCTTTGTGTAAGTTGCGAGGCTGGTTTCCAACTTGTGAGTCTTTGGGATCCCACCAGTCAACCCTTCCCAGCCCCAACTCATCTAACCGCTGTTCCATCCCCGCCCCTAGCTCCGCTCGGTCCTGCAGACCCCGCCCCTAGCCCCTCCCCGCCCCTGTCCCCGCCCCTAGCCCCTCCCCGCCCCTGTCCCCGCCCCTATCCCCTCCCCTCCCTCTGTCCCCGCCCCTGTCCCCGCCCCTAGCCCCTCCCCGATCGCCTAGTCCCGCCCCCAGACCCTCTGCCCAGGTGTCAGGCGCAGGGCAGCTCGCGGGGCGCGGGTCTGCGTCCTCCAGCTCTCGGGCCGACTTCCTAATCCACTTTCCCCGTCCCGGGCCCTATTCCCGCCCACGGGCCTCCCAGACACCCCTTTCACCCCGAGTTTCTGAGTTCTTACTCATTCCCGGCCTCCCGCGGCGCCGAGAGCTCCCTGGGTTATTCATTGCAGCAGCCGCAGCAGCACCTCATCCCCCCGACCCCCCCCCCCCCAAGCCGCCGCCATCTGGACCTGACTCAGTGCATTTCCAATTTCCTCTCATTTCTCAAACCCATCGCCCTACATTTTTCCGGGGGAAGCGGGTGAGACCGTGGTGTCCGTGAGTGGGTATAGAAAGGGAAGTGTCCTCGAGGGACGAGTCCACCTAGCTCTGAGATGCTTGGCTCCAGTCTCTTTAGATTTTTTCTGTAAAATGCCGCTGGGGAGGGGGGTGTCAGAAACCCACTTATTCAAGAATGGACTGTGCGACCTCAGACCGGTTACTTAACCTCTCTGTGCCTCAGTGTCCTCTGTGATATGGGTTAATATAGTGCCCTCTGCCTAGTTTGAAATGGCAAAGGAGCTTGGAAGAGCGCTGGAATAAAGAAAGCACTCGCGAAACGGTCGCCCTTGTTAAATATCTTCCTTCAAGTAGCCTTGTTCTTTTATCTTTTTCTTCTCTCTTTCTTTTCTTTTCTTTTTCTTTCTTTCTTTCTTTTATTTATTTTTTGTACCAGGGATTGAACCCAGGGGCGCTCAACCCTGAGCCCATCCCCAGCCTTTTTTATTTTTCACTCCGAGACAGGGTGTCACTAAGTTGCTGAGGCTGGCTTTGAACTTGTGGCCTCATGCTCAGCCTCGGGAGCCGCTGGGATGACAGGCGTGCGCCCCCCGCCCCGCCGGCTCCACTAGTATTCCCCGAGCCCCAGCCCAGTGCCAGCTCCTGAGCCACGTGAGGGTTCACGAGGATCATTACCATTTTCAGAGCCGAGAACTGAGCCCTGCGGCTCCAACCAACCAGAGTCCTCCCACATCCCCACCCGACGCGTGGCAGCGCCGTGTCGCGGGCCGGGGACACCCAGCCCCTACCTGGAACGCAGGTCTGAAGCAGCAGCAGGAGCAGCGGCAGCTGCGGCAGCGGCAGGCGGCCCATGCTCGGTTCTCGGCCGGCCTCCGGGAGCCTCCCCTCTGGGTCTCACTTCTCGGGAAGGAGACAGTTTTGTGGCCCTGGGGGCGCCACCACCCAGACGTTTCGCTCAAGGTTCAGTCACCGCAGATGCGTGGGCGCCTCCCCTTCCTCCCCTTGGGTCTCCTCCACAACCACAGGACTTCCCCTCCGAGGGGCGGGGAGCTGGGCAGTTACGTGGCTCGGCCCTGAGTCACCGCGGTCACCGCGCCGTCATCCAACCGCCTGGGTTCAAATCCCAGCTCTTCCTCTTCCTGCTGGACCTGGGGCAATCACTCTTCCGAGCTGCAAAATGAGGATAAAACGTGTGGCCACGGTAGATTGAATGTGGCTGAGTGTTAGATTTTTTTATTGGCTTTATCGGGGGTGTGGATGGTATTGTGATTACCCGAAAAAATGCCTTCACTGCTGAGTTGTGCTCAGAAATATTTGGATGTGCAATGACATGAGGTCATTTACCTTAAAACATTTTAGCCCCCAATAGTAGATATGTCTGTTAAGAAAAATGTCTTGCAGCTATGTGGGAAAATAGTTCTTATTTTTTATAGGTCCTCATTGAAGTATCCAGGGGTGAATACCCTCGATGTTGATTTGCTTTAAAATACTTTAAAAGAAAATAAAGACATAAAAAAGGCCAAGTATTGCCTTAACTATATCAAATGTACAGGAGCTTACTATGCCATTCTATCTTCATTTCTTTGTGTTTCTAAATGTGTATATAATGGGAAAAATAGTAAAATAAAATGGCAAAAAGTCAGCCTCCTGTTTCCACCAATCAGCAATTTAATGCAGGGGAAATGTGCAGAACAGCTGCTAGCCACGGCGGAAGCCAACGTATTCCCTCACCCGGACCAAGGATCTGGTTTGTGCTGGGCACTGGTCCAGAAGCCCGAGACACAGCAGGAAACAAAGCGCAGTTCCCACCCTTGTACCCTGTCCCTGGGGAGTAGGTGTCGCTATCTCATCTTCCATGTGATAAGCACATGGAGAAAACAAAGCAGGCTGAAGGGACACAGGGTGCAGGTGGAGTGAGCGTTAGGTGGGGTGATCCAAAGGGCTTCCCAAGCTGGTGGCATTGGACAAGTGAGGGAAGAAACCCGGCAGATGTGTGGGGAAACATTTTTGGGGGAGCGGGAACAGACAGTTCAAAGGCCCTGGGGTGAGAATGTGCCTGATAAGATCTAGGAACTAGCTACCTCTACCAAAATGATTATATCATTGTGATTCTTCTTAATTCACTGAAGCTTTGAGCTGATACTTATAAAGACAAAGTAAATCCTTCTTGTAAGAGGTGGGGCCCAGTGGTTCACTGTGCAGGTGGCCCCCAGACTCTGTTTCAGTGAAGCTCACCCTGGGTAGGTCACCCTGAGCCAACACGGTCCTCCATTCTGAGCCTGTTTCCTCATCTGGAAAACTGGGCACCTCTTGGGGCTGGCGTGAATGTGAGTGAGGTGGGGAAATAGAAAGTGGGGGTGCTGCTCTAGGCAGGTTTGAGGTCCAGCTCAGCCCTGGGCTCCAGAGGATCTCAGGAAGATGCTTTCCTCCACTGATCCTCAGTTTTCCCACCTGTAAAATGGGTCTGGGGCGGGTGGGAGGCGGACATCTCCCAGAGAAAAGAAAACTCAGGGGTGAGGACCCTCAGAGCTGTAGGTGAGCTGTGGTCACCTGGTGGGTGACCTCGTGGCTCCAAGCCGGTCTTTCCTTGTTTATTTAAGGAGCTCACCCCACCTCACTAGCTCTGGCCCCTCCCCGCCCTGTGTTTCTTCTCTTTCCTTTGTGTCTGACCCTCTCTCTTACTCTCTCTGGCTCCCTCAGGTTCCCTCTGCCCCGTGTCTTTCTTTCTGTCTCTCTGTCTGTCTGTCTCTGCTTCTCCCCTCCTTGTCTCTCTGTTTCTGAGTCCGTCTGTCTTTTTCTCGGACTCCTTCTCTCTGCCTCTCCCTCCACCAGCACACACCTGGAAGGTTCCTGGTGACGTAAGGAGGGAGGGACAGGCAGCGGTCAGGGCCCTGACAGCTCAAGCAAAGCAGCAGGAACGTCCCCTCCTTCCTCCGCGTGACTCACCTGGCCTCACCCAGCTCGTGCCTGCCGGGGCTGTGAGTGAGGCCCTTGGGTTTCGGGGGCTTCCCCCGACGACGGGGAGGAGGAATTTGTGCAGAGACAGAGACAGTGAGAGAGCAGGAGAGACAAAGCCAGGGAGAGACCAAGAGACAGCAAGAAAGATAGGAGCAGACTAAAAGGGGGACAGACAAAGGGTCAGAGGCGCAGAGAGAGAGGGAGTGGGGAGAAGGAGATGTAGTGGGGAGGAGGGACCAGGCCTGAGTAAGAATGTGACACCCGGTGGCCCTCAGAGGGGCAGAGACATTGTGTCCCTGTGCCCCTGTGTGTGTGTGTGCGTGTGTGCGTGTGCCCGTGTCTGGGACTCGCTGACGCTCTTTCCCTGCCCTGTGGAATGTCGCCACCACCACCCGACGCCCGGCTGCTGGGGAGACAGGGCCCTTATCTGGTTTGGGGCGTGGGTGGCAGGGGCAGGGCTACCTGGCCACCTCCTGGACACAGAGGCCCTCTCTACCCAGGGCCTCCCTAGGGAGAGGAAGAGCTGGGAAACCCCTGAGGCCAATACCCTTCCCTGTCCATTTTCCAGGCAGAGATCCAGAGGGGAGCCTTTTGGGGGGCACTGGAGACTGAACCCAGGGGCGCTTAACCACCAAGCCACACCCAGAGCCCACCCACCCCTCCCTCCCTCCCTCCCTCCTTCCTCTCTTATTTATTTTGAGATGGGGTCTCCCTAAGCTGTTTAGGGTCTCCCTAAATTGCTGAGGCTAGTCCCTTGCGATCCTCCTGCCTCAGCCTCCCAACTCAATTTTGTTGAGTGCGTATGTGATGCAGGGCATGTTTCCAGGGACTTTATGTGTATTACCTGGTGATTCCTCACCATGTCCTATTTTACACATGAAGAAACTGAGGCTCAGAGAGGTGTGGTTGGCTGAATAATGCCCCCTAAAGATATCCAGGTCCCAAACTCTGAGACATGTTGATGTCACCTTACAGGGAAAAAAAGAAAAGGGGGGGAAATCTTTGCTAGAGTGATTAAATCAAAGGGATGTGTGTGTGTGTGTGTGTGTGTGTGTGTGTGTGTGTGTACCAGGGATGGAACTCAGGGGCATTTAACTCCAGAGCCACATCCCCAGCCCTTTGTATTTTTTTATTTTGAGGCAAGGTCTCACTAAGTTGCTTAGAGCCTCACTAAGTTGCTGAGGCTGGCTTTGAACTTGCGATCCTCCTGCCTCAGCCTCCTGATCCTCTGGGATTACAGCTGTGTGCCACCAGGCATGGCGGCTAAATTAAGGATTTTAGGATGGGGACATTATCCTGCTGATCCAGATGGATCCTCAATAGGATCACAAGGGTCCCTGTACAAGGACAAGGAACTGTGACCACAGACAGACGTGAAGAAGGTGGTGAGACGGAAGCCAAGGAAACCAGGGTGCGAGAGGGAAGCTGGCTGGGGCCGTGAGGACGGGTGGAGGGCCGAGAGCCGAGGGGAGCAGGAAGACAGAGCCACTGGAAAGCAAGAAAATCACTCCCCCTGGCATCTCCTGTTGTAGGAGCAGGACCCTGCTGACACCTTGCTGAGACTCTCTTTAAAGTTCCACAGTTTCTGCGACTCAGTTTATGCTAGTTGGTTAGGGCAGCCACAGGAAACGGAGACAAGAGGCACAGTCACCCTGAATTAGCTTGCCAGCTGGGCACGGTGGCACATGCCTATAGGGACTCAGGAGGGTGAGGCAGGAGGATCTCAAGTATGAGGCCAGCCTGGGCACCTTGGCAAGACCCTGTCTCAAAATAAAAAGCAAAAAGGGGCTGGGGATGTCGCCCGTGGAGAGCGCCCCGGGGTCCCCTCCCAGCACTGCAGCTGCTTAGCCTGGGCGTGTGGGGGTGAGGATTCGAACCCGGGCAGCTGGCTCTACCGCCCAGGCTCATAACCACCGTGCCGAAGGCTGCTGGCCTGGAGGTTGGGACAGGACCGGGAGCTAGAAGTTTCCTCCCACTCTTTCTCCGTCCCCAGCCTCCTTCAACCCATCCTCAATAGACCTCTTTGGCCTGCCTTTCTCTGGCTTCATGGGGGGAGGGATGATATAGGGAGAAGAAGGGACTCGGGGAAGAACACAGTTTGTGGAGGGTGCAGAGAACAGGTTCCTTGCCCCTAGCACTCTGCACCACCCAGCTGCATGAGCAGACTTTGTGTCAGCAACTCATGGACCGGTGCCTCCAGTACATAGGGAACTTCTACCAGGGCATGGATGTGTTTCTCCCCAAAGGATAAGCTGACATCCTGACCTCCATGACTCAGGAAGGGACCTTATTTGGAAACAAGCTTGCTGCAGATATGATTCATTAGGCTGAGGTCATACTGGAGCAGGGTGGGCTCCCCATCCAACATGGCTGGTGTCCTGGTAAGAAGGTGGCCCTGTGAAGACAGAAGCACAGGAAGGTGGCCCTGTGACAACGCAGGCCGCGACGGGACTGATGCGATTATAAGCCAAGGGATACTGGAGATTGACAGCCAATCACCAGGGACTGGGAAGAGGCGGAGAAGGATTCTCCTCCCTGATCTTGGATTTCTTGACTCCGGAGACTTCAGACGGGTAGACAATCGGGTTCTTGTGTTTTAGGCCTCCTGAGTTGCTGGAACTTGTTACAACAGTCACAGGAAACTAATGAGACTTCTATGAACCAATAAAACCGCCAGCGAAGGACAGGAAAGGAAGCACAGTGTAAAATAGCCATTTACACCATTTAACTTCTGCCGTGAAAACCAGCCCAAAGGGCTGGGGTTGTGGCTCCGTGGTAAAGTACTGGCCTCGCGTGTGTGACGCCCTGGGTTCGATCCTCGGCACCACTTAACAATAAATAAATAAAGGTATTGTGTCCAACTACGACTAAAAATATTTTTTTTTAAAAGAGCCCCCCCAAATAGGACTTAAAACCAATAGGTATGGCCTGGGGTGTAGCTCAGTGCGGGTTGTTAGGGGAGCTTGGCCCTGGGTCTGATCCCCAGCACCACAAACCACAAGTATTAAACTTCATGGTTCTGCGAGTGGTGTGGGCTGGTCTAGGCTGCATTGGCCAGGCCTGGTTAGATTTAGATGGTATTATGATCTGAATATTGGTGTCTCCCCCAAAACTCAGATACTGGAATTCTAACTCCCAAGGGGATGGTATCAGAAGGCGAGCCTTGGGGAGGGGGTTAGATCACGAGGGCAGATTCCTTATAAATGGGTTAATGCCCTCATACAACTGCCTTGACCTTCCCCCACGTGAGGAAGCAGAAAGAACCAGAAAGCAAGGCCCCCGCCAGACAACGAATCTGATGCCACCTAAATCTTGGACTTCTCAGCTTCCGGAAAGGAGAGAAATAAATTTCTATTCTTTGTAAGTCACCTGGTTTGTGGGATTTTTGTTATAGCAGCTCAAACTGAGACAGACGGCCTCATTCACATTACAGTGATGGCCGCAGTCCAGGGTTTCTCCATGGAAGCCGCACGGTCTCCCGTCCTGCAGGAGGCCATCCAGGCCCCACTCGCCCACAGTTGCAAGGGCACCTGCAGCAAGAGGGTGAGACAGAAGCTGCAAGTCCTCCAGGCCTCGGCTCGGAACTCAGGTGACATCGCTTGTGCTACATTCTCTGGGCCAAAGGAAGTTATGAGACCCACTCAGATTCAAGAGAAGAAGAGAAATAGACTCCATCTCTCGTTGGCAGGAGCTGCACATTGACGCCTTCAGGAGTCACACACACACACAAAAAAAATCAAGGAGTTTGAGAATATGCGGAGTTGGGAGAGACTGTGAAAAACCAGATATTTGTCCAGGGTGTGGGTGTAAGTGTACATTGGTACAACCCTACGGAAGGTTATTTTGCAATTGCTCTCAAAATTATAAACATCGAAAAGCCCTCCGGATGGAGCAAGACCACTTACCACTTTTGGGAATCTGGCACGTTTGCAAAATGAGACGGACAAAAAGCTCTTTGCAGCATAGTTTGGGATATCAAACGGTGGGAGGATGCCTGCCTAACCCTGCAACGTGTGGGCACCCAGCAGAAAAAAGAGAGAGGACGTGCCTTATGTAACTCAGGTTACGTGACTGTCAAGTGTGAAAATCTCGGGTCAGAACAGTAGGTCGAGAACATTGCAGCGTAGAAATGCAGGAAATGTGCCCATACTTGCTTAAAATGTGTATGCATTAAGTAACTTGATGCCTGACGTCCCCTTACCTCCAGTTCCAAACGAAGGACAGGGAAATGTCCCTGCATGCCTGCCCTTCACTCTTTACCCCACAAGCCTTTGTTTGTACAATGACTCCTTATTCCCAGCCTGATAACCTCTGGGGAGACTGGCTTCTAATCACGAAGCTCTGGGAGCTGCCTTGACTCCCTCTCCCTTCTGCCCACCTTTCCTGAACCAAGGGGTCTGGATGGTCCAGGAGGGAAGTGAATGAACCCAGTCCCCAGACTTCTTCCTGCTTCTGTGGCCATTCAAGAGAAGCCAGCGCCTGTCAGGATTCTGTCTTTCCTCCTCCGGGTTGGCACCTTTCCAAAGCAAGCTCTTCAAATGTACACACGGATGGAGGGACCCTGCCCCGAGTCTGGAAGCCCCAGAGGCTGCGGGTGACCTTGGACTTGTCCTTTCTCTTGCTTGGGATCTCTCCTCTGAGCCAAGGGGCACGGCGACCTCAGCCTGCCTCTTTCACCGGTCAAATTTATGTTGCTCAATTATCAATGATGACAGTGACAGCCACAGCTAGTGCCTGCTGTCCTAAGTGCTCTGTACGCATCAACTCGTTGACTCCTGGCAGTCACCCCTTGATGCAGGTCCTTGGAGTCACCCCATTTTACAAACGAGGGAACTCCAGGCTCCAAATGCCTTGCCCAAGGCCACGCAGCTCAGAGGCAGCAGTGGCAGAACTGGAATGTCAACCCGGCTGTCTGGTTCCAAAGTGTCCTTCCCCCTCTAGAAGACCTTGAAGCCGGGACTTGGCTGCTGTGAGTTCACACAGCGCTGAGCCACTGGGAAGCCCTGCCCCACAGCCTGGGGCTAAACCCATTCAGCAGATGAACTCACTGAGGCCCAGAAGAGGGGAAGGGACAATCCTAGGGTCACACCTCAGAGAACTCCATCCTCACAGCAGGACTTTCGGCAGGGGTCCAAAGCTCCAGGAAGGGGTGACTTCTACAGAGATGCCCCGAGTGCCACCACAGTGCCCTCTGTTCATTCCCATCGAACAGACGGACAAATCAAGATGGTCCGGCCGTGGGTGTGGGCAGGAGGGTGAGAAGGACATCACCCAGCTAGGGTAGGCCAATCTTGCTCTTGTTGAAGCCCAGTGGATAATTTAGAGAGACTGAGGTTCAGATCCTGAGGGTTTGTTTTGTTTTATTTGGTACCAGGGATTGAACTCAGGAGCACTTGACCACTGAGCCACCTCCCCAGCCCTATTTTT
This sequence comes from Ictidomys tridecemlineatus, assembly GCF_052094955.1. Classification (NCBI taxonomy): domain Eukaryota; kingdom Metazoa; phylum Chordata; class Mammalia; order Rodentia; family Sciuridae; genus Ictidomys; species Ictidomys tridecemlineatus. The sequence goes on along the minus strand of NC_135491.1, from coordinate 11,590,650 downwards.
TGGGTATTTTATTTAGAGACAGGGTCTCACTGAGTGGCTTAGCACCTTGCCATTGCCGAGGCTGGCTTTGAACTCGAGATCTTCCTGCCTCAGCCTCCAGAGTCGCTGGGATGACAGGCGTGTGCCACCGCGCTCAGTTCAAACCCTGAGTTTTGTGGACAAAGCTCTTGATGGCTCCGTGCCTTTGTTTCTCCGTCTACCAAGCGGGAGACTCAGTTTAGATAGGTCCAGATTTGGGGAAAACCTGCCGCCTGGAGACCTCGAGAACCCCCATGGCTTCTGGTTCCTCCCAGAACCCCCCCCCCGTTCCACAACTGCAAGGCTGTGGGTCCATGGAGGCTGCCCACGCGCCACCCTAGCTATGGGGCAGAATTGCCACTGACAATAACCTGACCTATGCTGACTTGACAGCCAGAGATTTTGCGTCTCTCTCTCCTGGGGTTAATAATAGAGGCTTGTCCAGGTTGAGTGTCTCTTAACTGAATTGCCCGGGACTGGAAGCGTTTCAGACTTCAGATTTTCTGAGATTTTGGAATATTTGCATTTCACATAATGAGATGTCTTGGGGACGGGAAGCAACTCCAAACGTGAAATTCATTCGTTGCCGATGTCCTTTATACACCCAACCGGAAGATAATCATATACAACGTTTTAATAATTTCATGCACGAAACAAAGTCTTGTGATGGGGGCATTTTCTACTTATAGCCTCATGTCTGTGCTTGGAAAATTTCAGATTTTGGAGCATTTCACATTTGGGGCTTGTGGATTAAGGGATGATCACCTGGCGGTGCTATTGCAAGGACTTAATGAGCTAACATCTGTCCGGAGTCACTAGGCAACCTGTTATTGTTATTTTTTTTAGTTGTAGGTGGACATATTACCTTTATTTTATTTATTTTATTTGTCTGTGGTGCCGAGGATGGAACCCAGTGCCTCACACATGCCAGGCAAGTGCTCCACCACTGAGCCCCAGCCCCAGCCCCAGGCAACCTATTATTAATAATAATTATTAAGATAACGGCACGTGCATATGTCCTTTTGCCTCATGAAATAGCTTGAGGCTCCTGGCATGTGCCTCTCAGGACTCAGTTTCCCCACCTGGGTGCACCCTATGCCCCTCCCTCCTACTAGGTGTCCTAGCAGCGGGGAGGCTGGGTGCGGCCCCTATCTCCCTGGCTATTTGCTTTCCCTCTTCTGGGGCTGCCACCCTGGACAAGGCCCTTGAATAAAAGGCCGGGACACCCGTGTCCTGCTTCCTCCTTTCTGGTCTCAACCATGCTCCGGCTCCTCCCTGCCCTGGTGCTCCTGGGGGCGCTGGCTGCCCCAGAAGGTAAGTATGGTGTGGCCCCTCAGAGTGGGAGACCGGCCCAAGGTCATACAGTTGGTGGGATCTGGCTTTAGAGTCCGAGCCGCAGACCCTTCCACCTGGCCTGGTGGTCAGCCGAGGCAGCTGGTTGAGAAAGAGCGTGGTTCTGGAGGGAGGCTGTGTGATTCTCAGCCTGCCACCTGACTTCTCTGTGCGTTAGTCTCCCCACGAATGAAGGGAGCTCTTCATGACTCTCTGGAGCAATTATCATTAGTCTTCGACTTTGCCTGCCTTCTCCCCTTTGGCTCTAATTCTGCCACCTTTGGCCTGGGGTGGGAATTGAGTGGCCTGGATGCCAACCAGGATCCCACTGTGTGATCTTGAACGAGACCCCAAGTCCCTGTGGCCTCGGTTCCCTCATCTAGACGGGGAAGGCGTGAGGCAGGGTCAGCCGTGGGCAGAGGGGGCTTTCTTGAGCCTTGAGGTTGCTTTGAAGAATCTCAGAGGCTCTCGGCAGATCTGGAAGCCTGGGCAGGAGACGGAATCTCCCCTCGGCCCGGCCTCCAGGGGCAGATTCCAACTTTGCCTGCTCAGTTCTGGGTTTGTGAGCAGGATGGGTGGCAGAACGTCCAGTGGGCATGACCGGAGGGTGAGACAGGAACGGGCAGCCACTGTGGGCTGGAGTCCTCTGGGTCCCACCCCCACACCTTGGCCATACTGTGTCTCCCTCTGGAATGGTATTCCCGGTGCTCCAGGAGAATGGCCTCCCTCCCTCCCTCCCTCCCTCCTTCCTTCCTTTCTTTCTTTCTTGTACTGGAATTGAACACAGGGGCATTTATCACTGAGGCCCATCCCCAGTCCTTTTTATTTTTCGTTTTTGAGACAGGGTCTCACTAAGTGGCTTAGGGCCTCGATAAATGCTGAGGCTGGCCTCCAACTTGTGATCCTTCTGCCTCAGCCTCCTTAGTAGCGGGGATTACAGAGTGTACCACTGTTCCTGGAGGAAAATGTTTCTTTATCTTTTCTCAACAGCCCTTCAGCCATGGCAACCCCCAATCGGATTCCTGAATCCTGGTGTGTGTGTGTGTGTGTGTGTGTGTGTGTGTGTGTGTGTGTGTGTGTGTTTCTTTCTCCTCTCTCCTAAACCACGGGGTTTGATGGCTCCTCTCTCCCCACAGGGGCTCCCAAGACGTGTCCAGCCTGCTCTTTGCTGCGAAATTGCACGGACATCACTTGTCCTTCTGCCCAGGACTCCTGCTTGTTTAGCCAGATACATCTGGGTGGGGGACCGGCCGGGGTGGGCGGAGAGGGTGGACAAAGGAAATGGGCAGGGGTGGGAGGGGACACCTGGGGCTTGTGCACTGGGTCTCACTGCTCAGCGGGGCGCTGCTGGAGCGGGTGTCGGGGTGGGGTGGACTAAAGCCATGGGGAGGCCCGACATTGGCCTCCGGGGAGGGCTTCAGGGGAACGGAGGCCCCAGGAGGCTCGGGAAGGGAGGCCTTTATTCTCCCCTCCTTGGCCTCTATCCTTAGAAAATGGCACCGTCCTTGAGAGCGGGTCCTGTGTGGCCCTCGGAAGTTGCCAAGAAGGTGTCTATGCCCTGACCTACGGTCCCCACTCGGGCCTCTGGATCAGCACCTCGTGCTGTGGAAACTGCAGCTCTTTCCAAAAAGGTTTGTTGGCGGCGGGACCTGGGGGCCGCACACCAGCCAGGGTGACATGGGGACTTGGCCAGGAGTTTCCTGCCCCGGAGCTTCCTGTCTGGTGGATGGGGGTGAGAAGGAGCACCTCAACTTTCCCATCTAGAAAATGGGTACAAAATAAATTTGGTAGGGAGGGATCCCCTTGTTTGGCCCACGGTGGGCACTCTGTATGTTGTAGTTACGCTTCTTGAATTATTGGGGGATGGGGAGAAGCCCAGAACTCTCTTCTCTCCTGAGCCTCTTCTCAGGAATCTCCCTGAAGACTGGTGCAGCAGAATGAGAAGGTTATGGGGTGACATCCGGGTCCAGGGTAAGACCACCTGCCTCGGGCACCAGACTTAAGGAAGAGCTCACCCTGCACTTGCCCACCCTGAGACTGAGCGTCCACTCAGATTTTGTGTCCCTGACGTCACAGTCGTCCCAGCGCTGCGTGATAATCAAGATGATTTTTTGTTGCTTGGTTATTTCTTTAAAGAAAGAATTTGTGTTTGGAAGAAGAACAATGGGAAGAGACAGCACTCAGGGCCACCCGGCGTCCTTCCAAACATAGCGTCCCGCTTTCTATGTCGGGCACCTTAACAGGAAAACCATGAGGCCCAAGCTGAGAAGTGGGCCTACTGATCAGGGTAGATCAGTTAGGATTATAGCCACATTTAAAAATCCTGTGTGTGATGTTAGATTGAAAGGACCACCCTGGTTTTTTTTTTTGTTGTTTTTTGTTTTTTTTGGTGGTACCAGGGATTGAACCCCAGGGGATTAACTACTGAGCCACACCCCACCCCTTTTTATATTTTATTTAGAGACAGGGTCTTGCTGAGTTGCTCAGAGCCTCGCTAAGCTGCTGAGGCTGGCTTTGAACTCCTGATCCTCCTGTCTCAGCCTCCTGAGCTGGTAGAATTACAGGTGGTCGCCACCATGCCTGGCCTGCTAATTGTCTTTTGATAAAGGGTCTATGGCCACATTGTCCAATAGAAATGTAACACGAGCCATCTCTCTAATTAAAACTTCTCTAGTAGCTGCCTTAAATTTTTTTTGGGGGGGTGGCACATGCCTGTAATCCCAGTGATTCTAGGGAAGCAGGAGCATTGCAAGTTGAAGGCTAGCCTCAGCAATTTAGCAAAACCCTGAGTCAAAATAAAAAATAAAAATAAAAAGGACTAGTGACTAACTCAGTGGTAAAGTGTCCCTGGATTGAACCCCCAGAACCCACGCCCGGAATAAATAAACCAACAAATAAAAATAGAAACAGCTCTATAATAATGTTTTCTTAAGTCAACTTATTCAGGATGGGCCTCTATTAAGATGATTTAAAAATTTTTTTTGTAGTTGTAGATGGACAGAATGCCTTTATTATATTTGTCTATTTCTATGTGGTGCTGAGGATCGAACCCAGTGCCTCACACATGCTAGGCAAGTGCTCTACCACGGAGCTACAGCCCAGCCCTTTTTTTTTTTTTTTTTTTTGAGAAAAAGCAAAAAGAAGTTTTATTGATTAGCTAGCAAATGAGAAGGCAGCAGACTCATGTGTCAGGGGAGCAGAAGGCTTTTAAACGGGATACAAAGGCTAATTTCCAGATGTGCATATCAGCAGTCATAATTCATAACCAAATGGTAGCCTGGAGAGAGAGCTATTTCTTAGACTGCTGGTACCAGCTCCCGAGTCTGGATTTCTTCATTCCTGTGGTCAGTGAGCCAAAGGAAGGGCAGGTAACTTGGCCTAGGATTGGGAGAATGTTAGTGGTTTCAGAGGTCCCCATCCATAGAAGGCTGGCTCCATTCCCTGGATGAGGAAGACATCATGGCGGAGAGTTTGGCAGAGGGAAGCAGCTCACATGATGATCAGGAAGCAGAGAGAGCTTAAGATGATTCTTGGCTGGGTTTTTACTTTACTCATACCTAAATGACTTCCTTTTAAATGTTTCCGATCTCTAAGGAAGCATTCAAAATTAATCAGATGATGGCGGTGAACCTGGAAGGCAGGGCTGTACTCTTTTGCAGAATACCACAACATCTCGAGCCCGAAACAACAGGATCACTTTTGTAATCAATTCTGAAATTCAAGATCCCTAAGAAAGGAAGGGCTCTCATCTGTTGTCATTGCTGTGTCTCCAGGGCCTAGAAGAGGGCTTGGTACACAGTTGGTGCTCAAGAAGCGTTTGTGGAATGAATAAAAGAAACTTTAGGATCCAACTGGAAGGTTTTTTTTTTTTTAGAACAAATGAGCAGAATTGGGCTGCTGTTAGTGGCTCCTTAGAATAACTCTTTGGGGGTTGGAAGGAGGCATCTGAGACCAGACTGGTCCCATTTTGACAGAAAGTGATCTGGATCGTTCCTCTAGGGCAGTGAGGGTGGGGCATGCAGACAGAGAGAGGGGGGAGATAGAATCGAGGGCTGGTGGGGGGAGGAGGGCTGGGAGGAGGGTTCCTTCATCTTCGTCCCACTCTGAATATACCTACTTCCACCAGAGGCAGGGCCCAAGGCCCAGCCCAACGCAGTGAAGTGTCCTTACTGTTCCGGGGATCATTCCACCTCATGTGACTCCATTTCGATCATGAACTGCACCGGGAACCAGACTGTGTGCATCACTCTCAACGGGACTTGGAGCAGAGGTAAGGGCTCCCTCTGGGAGGTCATTTGCCTGGAAGACTCCCCTCCTCCCTGCACAAATAAGTGTGGAGGATCATTTACATGCATGTTTGAATTATCTCTTGTTATTCAAGAAAACACCTGCAAACTCTGAGGCTTCACATGACCCTCTTTTATGCTTTCTATGGACTGGGAATTCAGGAAGAGCTCAGCCAGACAGTTCTGGGTGTCTCATGTGTTTAGACTCAGAAGGTGGCTAGAGCTGGAATCAAGAGCAGGGCCAACCTGGGCACAGTGGTGTGTACCTGTAATCCCAGCAGCAGAGGAGGCTGAAACAGGAGGATCGCAAGTTCAAAGCCAGTCTCAGCAAAAGCAAGGTCTCACTGAGTTGCATTAAGCAACTCAGTGAGACCCTGTCTCTGAATAAAATACAAAAAAGGGCTGGGGATGTGGCTCAGTGGCTGAGTGTGCCTAAATTCAATCCCTGGTACCTCCACAACTCCTGAGAAACGAGCAGGGCCAAGAACAGCAGGGCGCTGGCTGAACATCTCTCACACACGGAGTCCCTGGGCCTTTCCATGTGGTCTGTCCACATTGGTTAGCTTGAGCTTCCCTCACATCATGGCTGTCTCAGGGTCCTTGATGTGGTAGTTGAAGACTTCCCTCAGCGAAGGAGGTGGCAGCCTCCAGAACTTTTATGACCTAGCCTTGGAAGTCACATAAAGTTACTTCTACCATAGTTTATTGATTGAAATGGTCACGAAATTTCATCTAGTTTCGTGGTGGGAGGTGTAGATAAGCACAGATGCCACTGGTTAATGTGTCAGAGAATTTGAAGATGCATCTTATTTTATTTTTGAAGTACTGAGGATTGAGCTCAGGGGCACTCTGCCACCAAACTACACCCCCAGTCCTTTTTTATTTTTACTTCAAGACAGGATCTCACTAAGTTGCCAAGGCTGGCCTCAAGCTTGTGATCATCCTGCTTTAGCCTCCGAAGTTGCTGGGATTTTACAGGCATCCACCATTGCACCAGCTGAAGATGCATTTTAAAATTACTAATGTCGGTTTGCAAAACGTTGAGGCAGAGGCTTTTTCAGCAAAAGCCTTAGGATAGAACCATCCTGCTCAGAGCATAGAGTAACTCTGAAGCCAATAAAGGGACAGAGAGAAGTGACCTAGACTTCTGCCGCTGGCGGTGAGGTAGACCAGATATCCAAAGTGTCTCCCTGCTCTAAACAGTGGCATGCTGGGAAGGAGTTGGGGAGAGGGATCCACTCTGGCAGGGAGGAATATTTTATCACTGACGTTGTTTAAAATTGTTGGTGCATGGTGATAATAAAAAGCAGATTTACTTTTAGTTGATTTTTTTTTTAATGCTCTACAGACATACACTCCCTTATAGCCTGCTCCCAATGACAGGCTGCTCCCAGTAGCCACCCTTGCCTCTTAGTATGTCACCATTTACAGATAAGCTAGATCTTGTACACAAAAAAATATGCATTTTTCATGCCGTTTGGAGCTTTCAGGAAGCTAAGGAAATTTCCAAGGGTCCCTAAACAAAACAAAAATGTGAGCAGAAGTCAGAATGAGAGTAGTGAGAGAATGTGAAAATCACAGTGGCCCTGAGAACAGATGCTGATAATGGCCCGCTGTGGGTAAATAGGTCTCAGCACAGCAGATCGGTCAGGGAGCCGACCCTTGTGTTCCCACATAAGATAGGACCTTCGAAAGAGGCCGAAAAGACCCCAGGTTGGTAACATCACCAGGTCTGTATAGAAACAAAAGCAAAGCCTCCCAGAGGAAAACCTCCAGGGATTCCCATAGATCCACATCAACCAAACGTGAGCTCACCCTCAGAGCTCCTGAAACACAAGGAAGTAAGTCACCATGAGGAACAGCAGAAACAACAAATCACAGATGTGGACCCGCGAGGAGCTCAGCTATCATAGTTATCAGCTGCAGAACGTCATACACCTCTATGTGAGAGACCTGAAGGCATGAGTTTGAATCACAAAAAAGAGCAGCAAGAAGAGGCTGTAAAGAAAAAATAAATGGCAAAGTGGGGCTAGGGCTGTAGCTTAGTGGCAGAGCGCTTGCCTAGCACAGGGTTTGATCCCTAGCACCACATAAAAACAAATAAAATAAAATAAAATAAAATAATTTTTAAAAACGGCAACGTAGATTTGAATATGAATCATACAGAACTCCTGAGAGGCTGCCAAGAGATGGGAACTTGCTGACAGAAAGAGACAGACATGAGGTGGAGTCTTTGACTCTTTTGAGTCTCGCCCCTCAACTTCCTCTTATTTCTGCAGGAGGTCCCCAGATCCTGAAAGGCTGTGCTACACCAGAGATCTGCCACCTGAAAGCGAATGACACTCTGGGCCCGGAGGCGGCTGGATTTCGTCTCACCACGAAGCCTGATTGCAGTTCCCTGGCTCCGCCCACACAACCAGGTGCTTTGAGCCCTGCCTTCCAGGAACCCCACCCTGTCAGTCCTCCCCAAGCCCCAATTCTCTTCCCAACCCTAAATGTTCATTCCCTCAGGGTACACTGTCCCCGACTCTAATGCTCCCAAGGAATACAGTTATCCATAGGCACACACAAACAGCACCCCACACACCCAGAAGCAGAAAACCATGGGTACATGCACAGACACGCACAGTTCTACCTCAGCACCCACCACACGTGGACAGAGGTGCATGAACTTCAACGTGAACATCCTGTGATGTGTAGAGATCTGAACTCCGTTTAAGGAACAAAGATGATGTTCTTTTTATTTCTTCACTTCCTCGTTTGTGAAAGAAGACAGATTTGTCAATCGTCTTCTTTTGGATTACCAAAGAACATTCACAATCATTTTTTGTCTTCCGGAAAAAGAGAGATGCTAATTGGAATCATATTTACTGGGGTAACAGTATATGAAGCGATTCGTTTGAACAGCATCCTGGACTTTTTAGAGGTCCATCATGAAAGGCAAATTTCCCTGGACAGAGCAGCGTTCTCTCAGTTCTAGGGACGTAGAAGATGCCTTTGTTGGCAACTGCGCAGCCAGGATCGTTCTGCGAGGCAGAGAAAGATCTGCCCCCTTACCCTGTGAGCAGAGCAGGAGCATCCTCACCTCAGCTTCCTCAAATTCCCAGCTACCTACAGTTTCACTTTCCCAAACTAAGCAGTGGGTCAAATGAATTATCACAATGAAGGGGGAGAAAAGGCAGACTTGGGAGCTTGAAATTTACAACACACAAAGAAAAAGGGTCAAAAATGATTGCCAGCTACAGGAACTTGGGTCTTGGAAGTTTTGCCTACATGATCTCTAGGTATAGAGACAAAACACACCCATGCATGGAGATGGGGATCCTCAGATCCATGTTCAGGGACCGGGAAAGACAGGTACAGACATACACAAGCATGCAGAAGTACCCACTGTCCGCAGGCACACCAACGCACATTACTGACATCTGTGAACACTCACAGCTGTACCCTGACACATCCGAGTACCCCAAACCTCACTGGAAACAGACACAGCCGGCCCCAGCAGCACTCATAGACCCACAAAACCAGCCTTAAACACACACATAGACACATAGATCCACTCATACCCATATGCACATAGTCACTTACTTGTGCGAGGTGGGGCACAGGGGCACACACAACACCATCGCCCCAGCCCCCAACCAGTTCCAGAAACACACAGACAACTCAACACAGGCGTGTACAGCCAGATGTGCACCCAGGAAACAGCCCCCATGAGCAGCATCACAGCAAATGTGCACACACAAAAGCACTTTTGCACTCTAAGGGCACATACAGATGTGCCCAGAAATTTTTGCAAGTACACATGCACAAGCTCGCTCTCGCACGCACGCATGCACGCACGCACACACACAAAGATTTTCTTTCTCTCCTCAGGTCCCCATGCAAAAGCGACCCATACCAAGGCAAAGGCCACCATCTGTTTCACCTGCTCAGACCTCTACCATTGCAACCCTGTCTCCTGCCCGGAGGACAGGAACTACTGCCTTCAGACGGCAGGAATCACAGGTGAGTGCCCGCGGGAGCAGAGACAGGCCCTGAGACACAGTAAGACTTCTTGCCTTTCCGTGTCTGCGGCCTCCACTTTTTATGGCCACTCAGGGAAGAGGCTCGGGGCAGCAGAAGGTGTGATCTAATGACATTTGGTTGAGCTCTTGCTAAGTAGCCATCCCCTTGAGAGGCTGAGGCAGGAGGATCACAAGTTTAAGGCCAGTCCTAAGCAACTTAGTGAGACCCTGTCTCAAAAAAAAAAAAAAAAAAAAAGTTCTGAGGATGTAGCTCAGTGGTCAAGTGCCTCTGAGTTCAATCTCCAATGCAAAAAAAAAAAAAAAATGGCTCAACCGGTCACAAGAGGACAAATATTATTCAAATTTATTATATATGACAGCAGAATGCATTTCGATTCACAGCACACATATAGAGCACAATTTTTCATGTCTCTGGCTGTACACAAAGTACTTCACCCTTTTCGTGTCTTACCTGTACTTGGGGTAATGATGTCCATCTCATCCCACCATCTTTAGGGTTTCAGTTTAAAAAAAAAAAGTCTAGAGATCTGTTACACAATAATGTGAGTATAGTTAACCATTGAGCTCTACACTTAACATGGTTAAGAAGGCAGATTTCATTTGATTTTTAACCACCATTTTGCAGTTTAAAACAATGGCTTAGCTGGGTGTGGTGGTGCACGCCTGTGATCCCAGCTGCTCGCGAGGCTGAGGGGGGAGGATCATGAGTTCCAAACCAGCCTCAATAACTTAGGGAGACCCTGTCTCTAAATAAAATATTTAAAAAGGGCTGGGGATATGGCTCGGTGGTTAAGCACCCCTGGGTTCAATCCCCAGTACCAAAAAAAAAAAAAAAAAAAAAAAAAAAAACCCACCAACTTATATAAAATAATTATTTGTTATTTCTTATGATTCGCCATCTTGGGCTCCAAAGGGCAGCTCTTCCACTCCAGGGGGTGAAAGCCGAGGTCACTTATATGGTGACTTCAGCTGGGAACTTGACGGGCACTGGAGGCCCCTCATCCCCCAGGGCCTCTGTCTGTGGGGGCTCTTGGCAGCTGTACCTCAGCCTCAGCTTCCCGAGAAGAAAACAGTGGAAACCTCCAGGCCTCTCGGGAGACAGGCCCAGGCCTGGCACAGCACCACGGTGCCACACTCTGTTGACCAGAGCAAGTCGCAGATTGAACGGGTGAGGAAGCAGATCCTCCTCTTCGCTGAGGGAGTCACAGTGACATTGCTGAGGGCTGGGAGATTGGGTGGTGGCCATCTTGGCATCTGGGCAGCAAGCCCCAAGATCCCTGTCTCTCTGCTCCAATAAAGGGGGAAAACGGGTCTTTCCTGTAAATGGGAAGAGGAATTGAACTTGCAGCCAGCTCTCTGCTGTCTTCCAGCAGCATGAAGAGTGCACAGGCCCAGAGAACTGAGTACCAATCTGAGTACCAAGCCCGTGAGGTGCTCACAGGCAGAGAGGGGAGACTCACAGAGGCCCCCTGTGGATGGGGACCCTTCGGGAGAAGGCAGAGTGTCAAGGAAGGTTTTCTGAGTGTGTCTTCGGGAGCAATGACCACACTGGATGTGTTATGGGGGCTCAGGCAGGGTGGATGACAATGGCGTGACATTTAAAGGGACTTGGGGGAGTTCCATTAGAGGGTGGCTTGTGGCTGCTTTTCTCACGAGTCTGCCCTCCGCCTCTCTCCAGCCTTTGGGGAAGGAAACTCAGTGGCCTGGAGAAATGGTTCCTGCGTGGCCTCCAAGGATTGTAAATGGGACAGATCTGTCTCTGCCTTGACCTACGGGGCTCGGCTCGGCTTCTGGGTCAACACCACCTGTTGCCGAGGCAACTGCCAGAAGCCCACTCCTCTCGGTACGCTGCCACCAGCAAGCAGTCAGATGGGTGGCCAAGGAAGTGGTGGGTGGCTTTGGAGGGGGACTTGGCCTCCATTGAGGGAGGTAGGTGGGCAAGAACATCAACCCCCATCCCCCAACGGGTTCCCTAAGTCACCGGACCCCAGCTCAGCGGGAAATCTCATGAAGGTCATTCCCCTGTGGTAGAGTGTATTGAGTGCACCAGGGCCCGGGAGGCTCTGAGAGTCCTCTTGGCTGACCGTCCACTTCCCCTCTACAGCAGCTCTGCCGGCCTCCCGCCCCGTGAGCAAGTTCCTGTGCCCTACATGTGCAGGGGGCCACCAGGGACCCTGCAATTCGTCCCTCTACATGCAGTGTCCCCATTGGATGACCGAGTGTGTCCAACTGAACCTGATATCTGAAGGAGGTAATGAGATGTGCGTGTGTGTGTGTGCGCGTGTGTGCATGTTCACACACAGGTGAGTTGAGCATGCTGGTTTTCGATGAAGACAGGCCAGCGTTTGGGTTTTCTCCCCATTTACTGTGTGGCCTGTGACAAGCAACTTCAACTTTACGAGCTTCAGTTTCTCTTCCAGTCAATGGAGATGGTAGCTGCACACTTTCCCCCTGAGGGTTCGTAAGGTCTGAGAGAGCTGTGGAGAGAAGCAATAGGGTAGATAGCACAAGAGCAGGACTCTGGGGCCCAGGCCACCTGGGTTCAAATCCTGGATCCACCACTTTGGAGCTGGGTGATGTCAGGCAGGTGGTTTAGCCTCTCTGTGCTTCCATTTTCCCGTTCAAAAAAGGAGGCAATAAAAGTCTCTAAGACATAATACTGTTGCAAAGAAAATCAGATAATCCGTTAAACTCCTACAGGAGCGCTATCCAAAAGCTATATAACGTGAGTCACATGTATAATTTAAAATTTTCTAGTAGCCTCATTAAACAATTAAAAAGTAGCAGGGGAAATTAACTTAATAACATCTGGTTCAACCCAACGTCTCCAGCTATTATCATTCCCACAAGCAATCAATGTAAGAGATTGTAAGCGAGATATCTTGCATTCGATTTTTCTAAGTCTTTGAAATTGGGTGTTTATTTTTCACTCACAACACGTGTCAATTCAGACGGTCTACATCTCAGGTGTTCAATAGCCACATGTGGCTAGTGATTATCATGTCGAACAGCGTCACTCTAGAATACAGGAAGTGCTGTCAATGGGGCTGCAACAAACCTCAGGGATTTTGCTGGGAAAAAGGAAGAAATGAACACGGGGGTGGGGGGGGAGCGTCTTGGAAGGGGTCATGGCAGGCGTGTGTGTGTGAGGCTTGTGGGCCTCACAGGCCTTCCCTCCGTCGCTGAGAAGTGTGTGTCTGTGTGTTTCTGGGGCGGGGTATCCATGGATGGGGTTGGCAGGTGCTTTTGTGTTATGTGTGGGGCGCCTGGGGATGGGAGCCATATGTGATTGAGTATGTGTGTGTGCATGGGTGCACATGTGGGGGTGAGTGTGCAAGAGAATGGGTTTGGAACGGTGACTCATAAATGACCCTGTGAACGTACGTACTAGTTCATCCCAAATGAGACAAATAGAAACCACACTGAAGCTTATGGTTCTTTTTAACTTTTGGGGGGGATTGAACCCAGGGTCACTTTACACTGAGCCACACCCCAGCCCTTTCTATTTTTCAGTTTGAGGCCGGGTCTCACTCAGTTGCTGAGACTGGCCTCAAACTAGTGATCCTCCTGCCTCAGCCTCCTGAGCCACTGGGATTACAGGCCTGCACCACCGCACCCAGCTCTTTTTAACATTTTTTTTTTTAAGTTATGGAGAAGTTGGTCAAACATAAATAAAAATGGGAATAGTTTAATAAATCCCCATTATACCTTTTACCCCACTCTGCTATTGCCGCCTGATGGCCTCATATTATTTTGAAGCAAATTCAGATATCGTATCACTTTCTCTGTACAAATTTCCATCTCTCTCTCTCTATATATATAAAAGATAAGGACTTAAAAATAACCTGTAGTTGCGAGGGTTTTTTAATTGGAACAATGAGACCCTTTTACTTGCACGTCCCCCATCAAGTCCTCCATAAACTGGTCATTTGCATATTTATACTTATACAGAAACCTACCACCTCACCTCATGATATCAAACACACCTCTGCAGAATCAGAGGGAAAAAATTGCAAATGTGTGGAACCAAGCAGCATTCGGGTCTCGGTGTTTGTGAGCACTGAACCTTAAGGGAAAGCATACCTACAAGGTAGAAAGGAGAGGTAAGAGGGGCAGCCCTGACCAGCCCCAGGTCAAGGGACCGAACGAGCCCGGTAGGTCTCACCAAGGACCGGGCCCCATCTGGTGCCAGCCGGGCGTGTGCAAGGTGGTGTGCAGATGTGACCCTCCGCCCGCGCCCATGTCCCCACCTCGTCTCTCCTAACACCTGTCTCCACAGGCGGCCGAAACCTGAGCCTGCGTGGCTGTGGCTCCCGAAACCTGTGCAGCGCCCGGGGGGTGACAGAGAGAGTGGCTCTCCAGGGCCTGCGGCTGGCCCGCCCGCCCTACTGCAGCTCGGGTCGCCGCGCCGTCCTGGAGTCCCAGTGCCTCTTGGGCGCCGCCGCTGGACTCCGCCTGGCCCTGCCCGTGCTGGTGGTGGCCCTGGGGACCTCCGTGCTGGCCTGAGGAGTCAAGCCTGGACCCGCCTTCTCCTCCTGCCTCCTCGTTCTGCATCTCACTGGACGAGGCCCTGTGTCCCACTCTTTGGGTCACTTCTGGGGCCTGGAAGCTTCTGCTGAGAAAGTCAGGGACCAGGGACAGGTTCCTGTCCTAGGCCAAGTGCTTCCCCTAGGGGGAAGCTTTGAGGGGTCCCAGGAACCCCTCAAAGGCCATCCAGCTGCCTCCGAGGCCAGGCCTCTGCTGGACTAGGGCCAGACCTCCCTGGCGACAGGGGTCTTCCTGGGGACAACCTCCCCTCCCCCTCCAGACTAGGTGGTTCTCCCCCTGACCACAAAGGCCACCTTCCCTGAGACCATGGGCCCCAAAGGCCAGGCCGCTTTCTTCAACTGAGGGATCCCGGACGCCAATGCACTCCCTCAGCTGGCTCCGCGTCCGTGTTCTCCAACACGAAGGAGCACATCCTTCTTCTGCCTCCCTCGGAAAGGTCTAGCAAAGTCCCGTGCAGCCAAGGTGGGGCTTGAGGACCCCAGGCTCCCACTTCCCAAGGCTTTTGGAGCAACCTGTTTCTTTCCCTCGGGGCCACGATGGGCAGGAGGCTTCGGTGACAGTCCCCTGCTGCCTGGGGACTCCCAGCTGTCACCAAATCTGAATGAATCGCATCCGCCAAGCCAAGCTGTTTGGGTGTCCTTTCTCTGAAGTAGGACCCTGATGATAGGGTGGGCTTCTCCCCTGGGGCCTGAGGAGGTGAAGGCCGTCTTCGCCAGGGGTCATCTGAGACCTGGGGCCAGGGGTCATCTGAGACCTGGGGTGGGGGCTGCGAGAGACGGCAGTGTCTGGGGACAGGGGGGCGTAGAATAAATGCTCGGTCTGGGGGCAGCATGATTTTAGAGCAAGCGATGAAGTCAAGGGACGGAGCAGAGGGGTAAAAATGGGGAACTCACAGAGGGCAGGATGCCGGGAACCTTCTGCTTTCCGCTGAAAGTAACAGAAAATCTGACCCGAGGAACTGAAACCCTCCATCATTCCTCTAACAAATGTTTATTGATCACATACTACACGTCAAGCACAGTTCCAGACACCAGGGATACAGAAGAAATTCCCTCCTCTCATGGAGGCTGGTTATAGTGGAGGAGGCAGATAACAACCCAAATCACATAATCTGCCAGAGAAGAGAGAGCTGTTGGCAGGAGGAAGGAGAGCTTTGCCAACGATGAGATTTTACATAGGTGGGTTAAGAGATGAGATTTGAAGGAGGCGAGGGAGAGGTGGTGCAGCTGAGTACCCATGAGGGGGCTTGGCAAGCAGAGGGAAATGGAAATGCAAAGGCCCTGGGGCAGGCACAGTAAGATAGGTAATACTGTGCAACAGGACCCAAAGAACAGAGGGGTGGGGGGTATTCAGGTGTCTTTGATTCAGCCCAAGGAGTCATTGAGAACCTTTCTTTTTGCATCTTGGTGGCCAGAGCCACACTCGTACAACCAATATCCAAAGCGGAAAGGGTTGGCTTCCCATTCTGGTCTTCTGCCAAACCCTAGGAGACTTCCCCGCATGCCTCGTGGGCCAGCCAGTCTCTGGAAAGTCAAGGACTTATCCTGAGTGACTTCTCCTGATCAGGATTCAGTCCCTGGAGTTGAAAAAACGTCCCAGCCTCTCCTAAGGAACAAGGCTGCTCCAGATCTGAATAAGTTGAGGCTCTATTAACGAGGAAGGAGGGGGAGAGAGCTACAGGGACCAGCACAAAGAGAAACCACCCACATTTTTTCTTCCCTCCTCCACCCCCTTCTTCTTCCTCCTTTTCCTCCTCCTTCTCCCCCCTCCCCTACCGGGGATTGAACCCTGGGGCACCCAACCACTGAGCCATACGCCCAGCCCTTTTAAATATTTTATTTAAAGCGGGGTCTTGCTGAGTTGCTTAGGGCCTCATTAAGTTGCTGAGGCTGGCTTTGAATTCAAGATCCTCCTGCCTCAGCCTCCCGAGTGCTGGGATGATAGCCAGAGCCACCAGGCCAGCCTAGGTTTCTCCATAGAAGGAATTTAATAAGGGGAGTTGCTTATACTGAGAGAAGACGTGGTGGAGGGAGGAGGGCTAGAGAGCAAAAAGGGAGGAAGGGGAGGGTGTTCTGGTCCCTGGGGCTGTGTCATAAGTGACCCCAAGACTTAGTAGCATGGAATTTTTCAGGAATGTGACTCGGGAGTTTGGGGAGACTTTATTTCTGCTCCATGAGGTCTGGAGCGTTAGCTGGGGTGGAGTGAGGGCAGGGGGCTGGAGCCATCTCCAGACTCATATACTCATAATTCTGTGGCCGAGAACTTGGCTGCAGCTGCAGCCGGAACCCCTGCACATGGCTCTTTTGTATACTTAGACTTCCTTACAACATGGTGCCTCGGCTTGAGATAGGAGGGATTCCAACACAGCCAGCCCTCCCCTCCACGATTCCCATCGTAATCCCCTGGACTATGACTATAATGGAATATGATAGAACATGATGATACTATGTTACATGGCAAGGGGGATTTTCCACGTCATCAAGTTTAGCAATTAGTTGAGTTTGAGTTCAGTAGAAAGGACGTTATCTGGGTGAATTGCGTGTACTCCTGCAAGCCCTTTAAAAGCAGAGTGTGTTCTCTGGCTGTGGCCGAAGAGGAAGTTAGATGTGAGACATGCAGAGGATTTGCTGTGGCATCGCTGGCCTGAAGGTGGAGGGGTCCTGAGAATGGCCTCTAGGGGCTGAGAGCAACCCTCAGCCAAGCACCAGCAAGACAGCAGGGCCCTCAGTCCTGTAAGTGCCAGTAACCGATTCTACTGAAAATCCAAAAGAGCTTGGAACAGGATCCCATTCCCAGAGAAGAACTGGCCTGGCCAACACCTTGATTTTGGCCTTGATAGATCCTAAGTAGAGAATCAATAAGCCCATTGGATTTTTTTGTGTGTGTTTGTGCCAGGGATGGAACCCAGGGGCACTTGACTGCTGAACTACATTCCTAAGCCCTTTTAATTTCATATTTTGGGAGAGGGTCTCACTAAACCATTCAGAGCCTTGCTAAATTGCTGAGGCTGGCCTTGAACTTGTGGTCCTCCTGCCTTAGCCTCCTGAGTCACTGGGATTACAGGTGTGAGTCACCATGCCTAGTATTGGACTAATTTTTAAAAAATATTTTTTAGTTGTTGATAGACCTTTATTTTATTTATTTACATGTGGTGCTGAGAATCAAACTTGGTGCCTCACACATGCCAGGCAAGTGCTCTATTACTGAGTCCCAGCCCCAGCCCCTGCCCCTGGACTACTTTTGATCTACAAAACTGAGATGATAAATGGGTGCTTTTGTTTTTAATAGTTATTTTTTAGTTATATTTGGACACAATACCCCTATTTCATTTATTTATTTTTCATTTATTTATTTAAGGGCTGAGGATCGAACCCAGGGCCTCGCATGTGCTAGGTGAGCACTCCACTGCTGAGCCACAACCCCAGCCCTTGTTTTTAAAATTTTTAGTTGTAGTGAAATATATATAACATAAAATTTGCCATCATAACTACATCTAAGTATACAGTTCAGTAGTGCTACAAATATCTGCATTGTTCCATTACCGATCTCCAGAACTTTCATCTTGCACAACGGAAATTCTGTACCCATTAACAAAACTCCCCATTTCCCACGCCAGCCTTTGAATGCGACTTACTCTAGATGGCACGTGTAGGTGGAATTATTCTTTTGTGACTGGCTTATTTCATTTAGCCTAATGTCCTGAGCGTCATTTATCCTACATTGTGTGCCAAGATTTCCTTTCTTCTTAAGGCTGAGTTATGATCCATTAAATGGACACACCACGGTTAGCTAATGCGTTCACCTGTTGATGGACCGACCGTGGGTTGCTTCCACCTCTTGGCTACTGTGAATAACGCTGCTCTGCACGTGGATATTCAGAGATCTCATCAAGACCCTGCTCTCAGTTCTTTGGGATGTGTACCCAGAAGATGCATGTTGGGTCATGCGTGTTTAATTTGGGGGACGGGGGGACATCATACTGTTCTCCAGAAGAGCCACCAACACAAGGGTTCCGATTTCTCCATATTCTTGGCAACACTGCCATTTTCTGATTTCTTGGCCACCTTGTCTGGAGTAGCCAGCCTGATGGGTGTGCACCTGTGGTAATGCTTTAGTCAGCATTAGATGCAATCGCTGCCTTTATGACCTAGCCTTGCAAGTCCTGTAGCATCATTTCTGCCGTATCCTGTTTGTCCGGGATCGAGGAAGGGGAGCGAAGAGTGGTAATGTCCTGAAAGATCATGAAGGAACTAAAATATTGCTATGGTTACTTCTGTAAAGATACAGTCTGCCAAGGAGCACCTGGAGATCAGCAATCTATTTTCTCACAGCAAATAGCTGGACTCATCTATTGCTATTGATTTATGATTGGAAGAAAGAATGAGATGCCCATAGAGGGACCGTGAATGTGGGCACTAGCAACGTGAATCAATTCTGGGTAGACGCTTTCAGAGAGTTAAGGGTGGTCTTTCCTGTCTCTGCTTTCTTGTAATGCTGGCCACAGGGTTCCAGATCAAGTGCGCTAGCTTGGGTCCTGGAGCAAATAGAGGTTGCTCAGAGTTCAGCTGACCCCACGGGACATGTGAAATGAGTGAGAAATAAGCTCTGTGGTTGTATTAAGCCACCAAGACACTGGGGCTGTTTGTTATTGCAACATCAGTTGGCCTATCCTGACTAATTCAGAGGTCTCTAAGGCAATAGATGGCAGAGGGGGGGTGTAGAACCAAATATCACTAATTGAAGTCTCAGGTAGGAGAAGATCTTTGGACTCAAATATTCCTGGCTTTGTAGTGTGGATTCACGATGGTTGTCTGGGTGGCCTTGGACAAGTCTCATAACTTCTCTGAGCTTTGTGTGCCCTTGTACAGTAATTTGACTTTCAGATTCTAAGATATTATCATACAGTACATAAGGCATAAGGCTTGGCACATCCTATTCTTTTGATAAATAGTAGTCACCTCCCATGTGGCTAATAATCAGGACAACTGTGCTACTATTTATCTGCATTATAAAGGACAGGAGATTGAGGCTTAAGTTGAGAGGTGTTGAGAGCCACAGCCAAAGGGGCCCCAGCAAACTTCCAGCAGAGAGGAAAGGTTATTTTGGCTCTCAGTTTCAGCGGTTTCAGTTCCTGATTGGCCCTTGGCTTTGGGTGTGTTCGAGGCAGAACATCAAGGCACATGAAGCTGCTCTGCTGGTGGCAACTGGGTCGCAGAGAGAAAGACAGGAAGGGGAGGCAAGGGTTCCAAAATCCTTTTCAAGGACACTCCCTTGATGACACGACTTCCTCCAACTGGGACCAGCTAGGGTCCACCATCTCCCACTAGTGCCACACTCCCAGGACAAGGCCTTCAACACAGGCACTTTTGAGGGACACGTCAGATCCATACTGGTATAGCTCTTCCCATTGCCTTCCAAACTTAAGCAATCCTATGTATACATTTACACATCCGTAGAGATATATACACAAGTGTGTGTGTGTGTGTGTGTGTGTGTCCTCAAACACAGGATTATGGGAATTATTTAATCTTCCAAAAATAAGATGCTAGTCACGGGCTGGGGCTGGGGCTCAGTGGCAGGGCACTCACCTAGCATGTGAGTGGCCCTGTGTAGCGGGCCATCGTGCTCAGTGACCGGCATTTTCCTTCCTGAGATCAATAGCTCTGTCGGTCACTTTCGTAGCCATCTGGCCACATTTGTAGTGGCCCTAGACGGCTGTCCTGATCCTCCTGCAGCCCCACGGGTGGGTGGAGCTACGCTCACCTGTTCCTTTGTGATACTACCCCTTTGCTCTGTTTGGGGTAGAATGTTCCATGGAAACGCCCTTTGTGTGTCCCCTTCTCTTACTCTGCCTTTGGGTGTGGCCTTCCTAGATGTCCGTCAACTGCTGACAGTGGACATCAGGAAGCTAGACTCAGCCTGACCTGACCCCTTGCCTCATTTGAATGGCTTCTCCTCAATAAAAGGGGTCAGCACATGTGCGCTCTCTCTCTCTCTCTCTTTCTGCGGACCCTAAGATGAGAGGAACTGTCACAATACCCCCAAAGAAAAAAGTATCCCCGTCTCTTGTGTGGTTATTTCCTGCGGCCCAGTTCCCTGGAGTGACCCTGAGTGATTTTGTTGCGAGGAATGGGCCAGCCCTGGGTTTGAACCTCAGCAACACATACAAATAAATAAAATAGAGGTGCTGTGTCCAACACCAACTAAAAAAAGAAGAAGGAGGAGGAGGAGGAGGAGGAGGAGGAGGAGGAGGAGAAAAAGAAGAAGAAGATACTAGTCAGAGCTCTCTGCATCCTGCTTTTCAGTACTTGGAAATCCTCCAAGTCATTGGATTCCTAGTTCTCAATGACCGTATGTGTGGTTTCATGACCTATGGAGTGTAGGTACCCAGATTGACTCCGTCATTGTCCTTTTGAAGAGAACTCACGCAGTTTCCTTTTTTTTTTTTTCCTGTCCTATTGTGAGAAACTCACTCAATTTCCCTTTTTCTTCCTCCCACGATGAAAGATTCAGCGGTCAACATCCTGATGATGGGATGATATGTATTATCTGCTATGTTTTTACCCGTTGTAAAGAGTTCACAATAAATTGAAAAGCCCGGATGACATAGCCCTTTCGTACGTTTAAATAATTTTCTAAAACATATCATGAAATGATATTGAAGTTTCCAATGAAGATTTAAAAGTAAGAAATAGTGGCCCCCACATCCTGGGTTCACATCTACCCAGAGGAGCTCCCTGGACATCCTTGCTCCCCTGTAGACAGACCCCAGGGGGAAGGCGAGTAAGTTACTTCTGTCCAGAAAAGGTCAGTGGAATGGATTCTCAGGAGCAGGTGCTGGGGTCAAGTCAATGAGTGCATTTATTTTACCATCAGGCGACGCTGGAGGGCCCTCAGAGTTTCTTCCTGAGCCCATCTGCCTGAGGGACACCTGCTTCAATAGTCAGGCAGAATCAGACTGCTCAGCCCTCCCCCTGCCTCCTCTCTACCCTGTCACCTGATCAGGGACAGCTTAGGGTTCTGATCAATGCTGTTCCAAGCCACATTGGGCCTGATACAAAAAGGCCTTATGCTCCTGTGTCCCTATTAGTGAATTCATGCATTTTTTTAAAAAAAATATTTTTTAGTTGTCAATGGATCTTTATTTTTACTTCTTTGTATGTGGTGCCAAGAATCGAGCCCAGAGCCTCACACATGCCAGGCAAGCGCTCTACCACGGGGCCACCACCTCAGTCCTGAATTCATACATTTTTTTTTTTTTAAGGACTGATTTCCCCCCCCCCAGGAGTATCAGACCAAACAGTCGAAAAGTTATAAAGCGGATATATCAAAACTCACACTGAGTTTCAATGATACCAAAATAAAATGTACTATAATTTTATTTCAGCACAAGTTGATTTTTTTTAAGAGAATTTTTTTTTAATATTTATTTTTCAGTTTTCAGTGAACACAACATCTTTGTATGTGGTGCTAAGGATCGATCCCGGGCCGCACGCATGCCAGGCGAGCGCGCTACCACTTGAGCCACATCCCCAGCCCAACAAGTTGATTTTTTAAAAAAATGATTTAGTATCATCACTTGGTCCAGGAGAAATGGTCAAGCACGGAAATTCTCTCAAATGAAAATGTCATCCCTGAGTTTGTCTCCAACAAAGCCAGACCGGACACTTTTCCTTTTGCTTCAAGTACCAACATGGCTTGACCTGGCACCAGCCTTTATTTAAAATCTTGACATTGTGTTCAGCAAAGCATCATGGATTTTCTGCATTAACTTTGATTTGTTAAAAGATTGCATTAAAAATATGTGTCTTGGCCACTGAGCTTTTTAGCACCCGCTTACAGTTTGTGCACTAGGCCACTTCCTCAGTTTGGGCCCCAGTTCTGACCAGACTGTATCACTGAATGCAGAAGGGCCCCCTGTGTTCCCGGTTTACTTCTCACTAGTCTGAGGGTTGGATGGGCTCTGCCCGGTGGGTCTTTTACCCCCCAGAGTTGACTGGGGCCACGCCTATGGCTGCATGCAGCTGGAGTCCAGTTGTGGCTGGAATGTTCAAGATGGCTTCAGCTCATCTCTGGGCGACTGCTGTCTCTCCCTGGGTCGCCCCAGCAGACATGGCCCCTCAGGGATTCAAGAAGGAGAAAGCAGAAGCCAGTACCTCTGATGACCTAGACTTGCAGTTCTCAGAATGTTGCTTCTGCCACATCCTGTTAATCAAAACAAGTCGCGGGGGGCTGGCCCAAGTTCAAGGAAGGGGAAGGAAACTGCCTCTTACTAGGAAAAAGAATGGCATGTGCCCACAAGGATCGGGGAATTGAGGCTTTGCTTCCTCTAAGTCTCTCCCCTTCCCTGGCTTTCTTTTTATTTTCTTCTCTTTTTTTCTTAATTTATTTTCTTTTTTTTCCTTTCTTTCTTTCTTTTTTTTGTACTGGAGATTGAACGCAGGAGCACTTTCTCCAGAACTCCCCCCATTTTTAAAAATTTGAAACAAGTTCTAAGTTGCTTATAGCCTTGCTAAATTGCGGAGGCTGGCCTCAAATTTTCAATCCTTTTGCCTCGGCCTCCAGAGTCACTGAGATTACAGGCATGCACCAACATGCCTGGAACTGGGTACTATCTTAATTATTTTGGGTTATTATCTACATTTTTCAAATCTATAAGCCCCATGAGAGTAAGGACCATCTATGACTCCTTCCCCACTGTAGGAATGAATGATTCCCTGTGGATTCACTTAAGGGTTATGGGGGGAATGAAGGCCGTGATGTGTAGACATTCCTAGGCAAATGCTTTAGAATTTCTTAGAGAGACCCAGGCATGGTGGCACACACCTATAACCCTCGTGACTCAGGAGTCTGAGACAAGAGGATCACAAGTTCAAAGTCAGACTCAGCAGCTGAGCCAGGCGCTAAGCAACTTAGTGAGACCCTGTCTCAAAATGAAAATTAGAAAGGGCTGGGGATGTGGCTCAGTGGTTAATCACTGCTGGGTTCAATCCCCAATATTCCCCCCAAATAAAAGGATTTCTAATAGCAAGAAAGGCCAGGGAGGTGCCGTGACACACAACTAAACCAGTCAGGGTCACTCCAGGTGAACTGGGCTGCATGAAATAATCACTCAGAGACAGAGAAATACCTTTTCCTTGGGGTTCTGTGATGGCTCCTCTGACCCAGGTCCTGCAAAGGAGGCAAGGCAGGCAAGAAAGAGAAAGCAGCCTCCAACCTGGTTTTATTGGGGAGAAGCCATTCAAACGAGGCAAGGGATAGGATTACAAAGGAACAAGTGAGTGACACTCAACCCCACGGGTGACGCCTACTCCTGGGCCACGTCTCATGATCTGAGCAGAGGTAAAGCCCAGGTTATCACAGGGCGCAAGGATGGTCCAGTATCTCTTGCTCAGGGCTTAAGGGCTTGTATTTCCAGAGCAGCTCCCGACAAGGAGGGAAAGAGAAGGATCTGGAGTGGGCAGGAGAGATGGCAGGGAGAAGAATGGCGGAGTTCTGTGAGCTTCATGAGGGGCCATCTAGGGACTGTTGGTCACTGCTGTGTCTCCAGCTCAGCCAGCCACCGCCTGGCATACAGCACGTGGCCAATGCCCTGAAAGGGTTCCGAGGGCAAGTGACTGCGGAGCTGGGCGTGTTGGAGGTGCTGGAAGGGCGCTGTGCAGGCTGGGTGGGAAGTTGACGTTTCTGGTGATGTCCACCCGACGTTTCCAAGGTTGCAGAAAAGCTGAGTTCCACTCTGTCATAGGTGAGGAGCACAGTGTCGCACACCGGCAGGTGGCCAGTCAGGTGGCAAGTCCTTCTGCTTCACTTACACGACAGCCTCACCTACCGCGCCGTCAGCACCAGCCCTTTCACCATCCTCCCAAACTCCTGGCTGGACTGGAGGAACAAAATCGATTGTTAGAGGTAAATGTAACCCTGTTTGGGGGACCCAGAAGAAGCAAGCGTCTCTCAAAAAGTGGCTTCTCTCTTGTTTCAAGTTTAACAGCCTCCAGCAAATTTCAACCTCCTTGAAGAGGAGGGGAAGAACAGTTGCGGGGAAGAACAGTTAATGCATGGGAAGATGTGTACACAAACACAAGGAAAGCAAAGCAAGATAAGGAACTGGTTCATAAAGGAATACCCCACCGTGTTAGAGGAAGAGTTGGGCAACTTTTCTGCAGAGCACAAAGAATGCCAGCACTCAGAACTCCCGAAGATGACCCCTCCTGGTGACAAACCTGATGTTGCAAAAGTCACACCCAACACAATTTTTTTAAGGAAAAAGCTTTGGATGGGAGATTTCATTTATTTTTTATTTATTTATTTTTTTTTTTTAGAGAGTGAGGGGGGGGGACAGAGAGAGAGAGAGAATTTTAACATTTATTTATTTTTTTTTTCTTAGTTCTCTGCGGACACAACATCTTTGTTGGTATGTGGTGCTGCTGAGGATCGAACCCGGGCCGCATGCATGCTAGGCGAGCGCGCTACCGCTTGAGCCACATCCCCAGCCCCAGGGAGATTTCATTTAATGTGATGAAAGCATATTCTTTAGGTTTGGTTAAGGTCATAGAATTGTTTTATAGTTGGGTTCTTGCTTATGCAGGTGCCAGAAGAAGTGCTGTGGATATTTGCTGAATTCATGCAAGATTATAGACTTCATGAACTTTTAAAACCAAGTATGGCCACTCATGGTGGTGGATACCAGTAACCCCAGCTACCCAGGAGGCTGAGACAGGAGCATCTCAAGTTCAAAGCCAGCCTCAGAAACTTGTGAGGTAGGTCCTGACAATCTTTCTTCCAACTTTTCTACTACCGATTGCAACAAGGGTGCGTGTGATAGCTTTCTGTCTGAGGATTTAGAAATAGTAGTTCAAGCAGAATTGGGGCTTCTGCAAATGAATCAGGCAGAATTAATGCAACTTGACATGGAAGGGATGTAACAGCACTTTCAGGTCATTTCACATCCCTTTGAAGGTGGTTCCAGACAAATTAATCCAAGCATTTTACCAAGTCAAATCCAACTCAGAAAACAAAAGAAAAAAGAAAAAGCTTGAAAAAGAATGCTCAATAAAAATTAAAGACATGGATCAGCAAGTTGATAATAAAATATTATGCACAAGAAAGAGGCTTTAAAAAGAGCGCATTGAGCCAGGCGAGGTGGCGCGGTCCTGTAATCCCAGAGGCTCAGGAGGCTGAGGCTGAGGCAGGAGGCAGGAGAGTTCAAAGCCAGCCTCAGCAACTGAGCCAAGCCCTAAGCAACTCAGTGAGACCCTGTCTCTAAATAAAAGACTAAATGGGGCTGGGGATGTGGCTCTGTGGTTGACCACCCCTAAGGTCAATCCCTAGTACCCTCCTACCAGGGGGAAAAAAAAATAGTGCATTGAAATACTAGAAAAACCTAAATGCAGTTCCAACGACAGTGAAGAGAAGGAACTGGTCCAAGCAAGACTGAGGGAAGCCGAGCCTCCGTGTGCAGTGAAACAGATGCAGGATAAAGTATTGGAAATAGACAAGAGGACCAATGGCCTTTCCTGATGAGAATTATATCACAGGCTTCGGGAGCAACTCATCGCTTGTGAAACTGAGAAGCAGAAGCCGTCACAGGTTGAAAGAACTGAGAAAGCAAGTCAAGAATTCCAAAGAACGTGGGCTGCACCACTTCGCTGGTGCTACCCGGAGATGGAAAGACCCGCCTAAGAAAAATGGGTGAACAGATGACCCTTCAACTTAGAGGGGCTGAAACATAGGCACAAGTAGGAGAAATGAAACAAAGGATGGCGGACATGGAAACACAGCAGAATCATTAGTAACCACCTTGGAAGCCCAGAATAGAAGTCCGCAGGAGAAGGCGCACGATGGAGCAGAGACTACTTTACCAGTTAAGCCACGCAAAGCCCAAATGAGCCGAACTTGACGTACAAACGAGGAAGAAGCGGAGGCCTGAGATGGGGGAAGCAGAATTACAGTCCCACGTTGCTGAGCTTGAAATCCAGAAAGAAGGGAAGCTTAACCCCCTGTGTCTGTCTAACAGTGCACCAGGGGACTGGAAGATCAGATGGCAAAGCTGAGTCAGGAGCTCGGAATCCTGAATCCTGTGTCCAGCTGGTTGGAGGAGTTTCCCAGACCAATTGCCTTTCCCTGCTTTCCTCGCCTGCAGGTCTGGGGAGGACCGCAGGGCTCCAGCTCGCTGGGCAAGCCCTCTTCTCCCGCCATGGGCCCAGCGCACCGCCCCCTTTTGGGTGCAACCCACACTGTCAACCATTTGGTAAGAGATAGTGGCCCGATGCCTCTGGACCTGACTATGGCAGATGGTGGTGAGAGCGAAACCCGAAGACAGGGTGCTGCAGACCAGAGAGCAACCAAATGATTCAAAAGGAAGAGAGTCACAGTCTGGCCTAGGCTGCGGGTTTCTTCCAGGGATCGGACACCCTGTGGTTAGGGATTTTTGGAATATGTTTCTTGTGTGTGTATCTCATTTTACAATCTCTTCTGCCTTTATCTTTGCCAAATCGTCACCACCGATGTTTCCTTTGCCACAAAGTAGACTGGAATATGATCAACGGTAAAATCAGGTTCTAACAGCATTACTGAATATAAGTGTTTCTTCTTTAGAAAACACAATTATATCTAAATCTGGGAACCATTTTGAAATTCAAAACGATGGAAAATTGCATTTTTTTTCCCCCAGATAAAACTGCTCTTGTGCAATACTTTATGCTTGGTGAACGACTCATGTATTTATGTTTATCAGTGTGATTTTAAGGTGACTGTGTAGAGACATTTGACCGAGACATCTGCTTTACCTAGTCTTTTTGTGTTTGGGGCATTTCCCCCCACACACACCCACACTAAAATTACTGTTTAATTAGTGGGCCGCTGAAGGTTCTTAAGCACAAAGCCTTGCTTTATGTATAGTTTTATTAAACACAAATTGATTGTTAACTATTTTGAGAATTTTATTTTAATTTCACACTTTTATGCACATATGATGCTTCCATCTGTCAGGTACTGGTCAGAGTAGTAGTTGACACAAATATATCGTTTATTTGTACATATTTATAAATCTGCATACCCAACATTGAACATCATTTTTTATAAGGGACATATATAGAAAATTACTGCTTTCAGCATTCAAACAGGCCTTATATAAATAATAGGCTAAAAGGAAATTGAAAAATAAAACCAGACATTAATTGGGCATGGTGGCCCATGCCCATAATCCCAGTGACTCAGGAGGCTGAAGTAGGAGGATCACAATTTTGAGTCCAGTCTCAGTAACTTAGAGAGACTCTGACTCAAACAAAAAATAATGTAGCTCAGTGATAAGCACTCATGGGTTCAATCCCCAATACTGGGGGTGGGGGAGTCACTAACATTTCAATAGTTTTATTATTTTGCTTTTTTTTTTAAAAGAGAGAGAGAATTTTTTAATATTTATTTTTTAGTATTCAGCAGACACAACATCTTTGTTTGTATGTGGTGCTGAGGATCGAACCCGGGTCGCATGCATGCCAGGCGAGCGCACTACCACTTGAGCCACATCTCCAGTCCCTTATTATTTTGCTTAACATTCAACACTAGCAGATTCGTAACTTATACATGTTCACAAACACTATATGTGAAATCTTTTACTTCACACATTTGTAACTAATAAATTTTTTAAAAGATATTTTTAGTTGTTGAACTTTTATTTAATTTATATATTTATATGTGGTGTTGAGAATTGAACCCAGTACCTCACACATGCTAGGCCAGTGCTCTACCACTTAGCTGCAGCCCCAGACCCATTAATAAATTTTTCATGATTAAAGAAACAAAATTATAATGAATTATAAGAATTAAAAAGTATCCATGAGTTTGTTCCCATCAGAGTTGGCATGTACACATTTCCTTTTGCTTTTGACATGGACATGGCTTAGGTCTCTATTAAAATTTTTGACATTTTATTCAGGAAAACATAAATAATTTTGATTTGTTAGAAGATTGCATGAGAAATAATTTCTCTCAGGCTAGGGTTGTGGCTCAGTGGTAAAGCTCCTGCTTGGAATGTGTAAGGCACTGGTTTGATCCTCAGCACCACATAAAAATTAAATACTGGGGATGTGGCTCAAGCAGTAACGCACTCGCCTGGCTTGCACGGGGCGCTGGGTTCGATCCTCAGCACCACACAAAATAAAATAAAGATGTTGTATCCACCGAAAACTGAAAAACATTAAAAAAATTCTCTCTCTTTAAAAATAAATAAATAAATAAAGGTATTGTGTCCATCTACAATCAAATAATAAAAAATAATTTATCTTGTAAGGTGTAGTGGTGCATAGCTATAATCCCAGCAACTTGGGAGGCTGAGGCAGGAGGATCTCAGTAACTTAGTGAGACCCTAAGTAGTTTAACAAGACCTTGTCTCAAAAAATTAAAAAATAAATAAAAGAGCTAGGGATGTAGTTCAATGCTTAATGGTCAAAGTGCTCCTGGGTTAAATCCCCAGTACCAAAAAAACAAAAATCTTAATCTTGGCACCCTCTTAAAATTTGCATTCAAAGCTCAGTCTTTGACCCAGCTCTGATCACACTGCAGTACTGAATGCAGAAGGGTCCCCTCCTTCATTTCTGGCTTCTGTCTCACAAGTCTGTGGGTGGCTGGCTAAGCTGGACAGGTGAATTTTCTCCCACAGGCCTTCTCCCACAGGCCTGCTACACAGGATCAGATAACCCCCTGGCTCCCACACACCTGGGTAATCCATTCCCACCTTAACCAGGCACGATGTCACTGTCTGGGAACCCCTGGACTCTGAGTCCTGTGGGTACAGGGTCAGGGCTGTCACAGTCACCAAAGGGTCCCGAACATCAACCAACGGGGTCCTTGGCAAGTGTATGTTGCCTTGACTTCCTCCTGGTGGGGCATGGCCACTCCAGGTCCCCACCCTGGCCGGACACAAAGTGAACACTCAGGAAACACCTTTTGTTCATTCTAAAGATGCACTTTTTTTTTTTTTTATTTTTCCTTTTTTAATCGTAACCATTCTGAAATCAGGAAGTGTAACCGATGATGGTGCTGTCATCACTGTCAGCCAGGAAGCCATTGTGACGTGGCTGTCACTGCCTGGATGTGACAATGGAGTAGCATCATCTGGGCTTCTGAGGTGAGGAGGCTGAGCAGTGTGGAAGTCAATGACTCAGAGGCAAAGTGACTCCAAAGAATGAGACGTGGCTGTTGTGTTACATGTACCCCCAACCGATGTGTGCTGAGGATCTGGGTTTCCTAAATAAGTTGACCAGGAGCTCTCCGGGAACTAGGAAATTAAAAATTTAAACAGTAAGGAAATTTCGTGGCATCGTTCTATGGGTGAGATCTTTGTTAGTGGCACCAAGAAGAAGGTGTCTGGCGAGCACCTTGGATTTAGTGATGTGTGAAACCTGTGGAAGAAGGGAATGTGTGACTCTCGTCTGTACACATTTATACATCTGCACACCCAGCCCTGGACATCATCATTTTTAATAAGGAACATATCTAGAAAGTTACTGCTTTCAGCAGTCTCGGCCCCTGGGCTCTTTTGTTTAGCAGCACTGGGGACCCCACCCAGGGCCTCACACCTGCTAAGCACATGCTCTGTCACTGAGCTGTGCCCCCAGCCCCAGCTCGGGGTTGTCTGTCTGGGGATGACAGTCAGAAGAAAAGAATTCTACCCCCGGTGACGTGGATCACTGCCCCTGATGTGCTTTAAAGCCGTGCCACGTTGTTTTAGTCAGCTTTTTTTTCGCTGCTGGGACTAAAGCCCTGGAACAGAACGACTGTAGAAGAAGGAAAATTTATTTGAGGGCTCGCAGTGTCAGAGGTCTCAGTCCCTAGGCAACGGGCTCCATTCCGTGGGGCTCGAGGTGAGGCGCCGTGGTGGAAGAGCGTGGCAGAGGGAAGCAGTTCACCAGGTGATTAGGAAGCAGAGAGAGACTCCACGCTCCAGATACAAATACACCCCAGAGCCACGCCCCCAATGCCCCACCTCCCCCAGCCACACCCCCCCTGCCTCCAGTGAACACCCATTCATTCTCATCAGGGGATCAATTCACTGATTGGGTTAAAGCTCTCACAACCCAAAGATTTCCCCCTGAGCCTTCTCTCATTGGCTCACTCACTCACGAGCTATCAGGGGACACCTCACCTCCAAACCATAACACACGTTACTGCCAACCTTCACTGGGCACCCTCGGACTCCTCAGCTTTGCCTTCTCCACCGTTGCTCCCACCAGCCTGGGCCTCTTTGGAGAGCAGGAGTCCACATGAGTCACGCAGCTGAATCAGGGCAGGGTGTGGCCTAGGGTCAAGTCTGAGCAAATCACTGGATGAATGACCCTTCTCTCAGCCCCGGGGTCTATTGGGCAGGCAACTCCCTAGGGGCTGCCACACACTCCTGTGCAGGCTTCAGATCTCAGTATTAGTGCCTCCCTGACCCCCCAGGCACCTACTTTGTGCTCCCATACCCCAATTGGGGCCCCCCCCTCCCAGTCCTGTGAGCTCATGGTCTGGAGTGGACCTCCCTCTCCCCCCAGACTCTGAACCCAGTGGGGATGGATCCCAGGGCTGCCTTGATCATTGCTGCTTTCCCAGCACCCAGCCCTGGACGGGGTCTGGAGGGGTGTGCAATGGGTGATGGGTGAACAGGGAGAGAAGGCTTGGCAGACAGGCGAGGGGGCTCACTTTCTGGCTGGTGCTATCTGGCTGAGGCTGGGGAGCATGTGTGCCGGTGCCCTGCGGCAGGCTTGGTTCACTGTCACGCTGAGCTGTGATCACCTCCCTGTTCTCAGAAGTGGAGCCTCCAGGGCAGTGCTTGGGTTAGATGCCCTTCTGGGGTCCTGGCTCAGAGCTGGAATAGAGTGAGTGAGGCTCATGACAGGACTCAGGGGGCTCCCAGGGTGCAGTGCGTGGATGTCCGTAATTGCCTCTCGAGATCTGCAAATCTATGTGTGTCTGAATTGCATATTTCAGGGCTTGTGTATCTGTGGTTGGCTTCATGGTTCTGTCTTGGGGGGGGTCTTACTGTGTCTTTCCTTTCCCTTGGCCAGACACGCATGTCTGTGGTTTGAGGGCGAGAGTCCTGGACCTGTGGCTCTGTGGGTCTGGTGTCCAGACATGTCTGAGGATGTTTTTTAATCTCTTGGTCTTGGAGCATTTGTGTGAGTCTGGGTCGTGTGAGGCTCTGCATCTCCCTCCTCCTGTGGCTGTAGTCAGCAGCTACCGGGCCCCAACTCTTGGCTGTTCCCTCTCTGGGCCTCAGTCTCCTCAGTTGTTTCTAGAGGTTTCTCTCCAACATTGACCTGCAGGGGGTCAGGAAAATCTTTGAAGTAATGGGGGCTTATGGTCCATCCAGGGACTTTCCTCAGCCCCTGAGGAAGCCCCCCTGGAGCCTGGCCCAGACAGAGAGGAAGCCAGGAGGAGACAGGGGGTTTCGGGATGAAGACAGGGTCCAGGGCACTGCTGGAGCCCTGTGTACCCAGGAGGCTGGTTTCAGGCGACTGTCTCTCTGGGCTTTGGGCTCCCTCCCTGTGTCTCAGCCCCACCTCTTTTTTTTTTTTTTTTAAATATTTACTCTTTACTTTTAGGTGGACACAGTATCTTTATTTTATATTTATGTGGTGCTGAGGTTCGAACCCAGGGCCTCATGCCTGAGGCCACAATCCCAGCCTCTCAGCCCTCCCTCTTGATTCCTGCCCTGGATCTGAATCCGCTCCTTCTCTCTGTAGCTCAATGCCTCTGAGTTCCCATTTGTTCTCTCTCTCTCTCTCTCTTTTCGGAGTCGGTGGTGGTGCTGGGGATTGAACCCAGGGCCTGGTGCATGTGAGGCAAGCTCTCCACCGACTGAGCTCTACCCATCTGTTCTCCTGTTCCATCTTCTCTTCCTGACCTTCTGGTTTTTCTTGGGGATTCTCTATCCTGTCATCCCTGCTTTTCTTTGTGGTACCAGGGATTGAAGCCATGGGTGCTACATCCCAGACATTTTTTTATGTTTTATCTAGAGACCGGGTCTCACTGAGTTGCTTAGGGCCTGGCTCAGGTGCTGAGGCTGGCTTTCAACTCTCCTGCCTCCTGCCTCAGCCTCCCGAGCAGCTGGGGTGACAGGTGTGGCCACTGCACCCGGCCCCTCTGCTTTTCTTAAGGGGCTTTTGTCTCTCCCTCTTTTCTCATTCTTGTCTCTCTATTTCCATCTTCCTCTTTTGTCGAGCTGATGCTACTTTAAAAGATCAAAAGGCAAAAGGAAGCAGAGGAGGTCGGATGGAGGAAGGGAGAGAGGCTGAGGAAGGCTGGGCCCTGGCCTGGGGCTGACAGAGGGGATGGGGCCGTGGGGTGGAGGACAGCCAACTGCTAGGGAAGAGGGGAGGAAGGCCAGAGCCCAGGGAGTCTGAGGCCCCATGTAGTCAGGGTGTGGCTGCTGCTGAGCCACTGTGGTCCTCAGTCCTGGCCAGGGCCAGCTGGCAGGGACTGAGTAGACAGCTCCCCCACTGGAATTGCGCTGGCCAAGTTGAATCCTGACCCCAGGTGTAGAGAGGGGCTAGGGAATGGCCAGTTTGGGAACCCCATGGTGGCCTGCGTAGGGGTAAAGTGGTGAGGAGGCCCAGGCCCTCTGATGCCGGGCCGTGCACTTGGGATTTTTTTTTTTTTTTAATTTTTAATATTTATTTTTTAGTTCTCGGCGGACACAACATCTTTGTTGGTATGTGGTGCTGAGGATCGAACCTGGGCCACACGCATGCCAGGCGAGCGCGCTACCGCTTGAGCCACATCCCCAGCCCCTGCACTTGGGATTTTGTAAGAGGATCATGGAGACAGACCTCAGAGGGTTTTGAAAAAGTCTCAGTATTACAAAGATCTCTCTGAATCCAAGGCCTGCAAGGGGACTAAGGGCCCAGTGTGACCAGGTGGTGGCCCTAGGAGCAACTGGGGGGTGGGGTCTCTGCTCCCCTGGGGCCCCGCCCCCTGACATCACTGTCACATTATTGCACCAGGCCTGGCAGACCAATAGGCTGCTGCTTGCTATTACAATGGGTCCTAGCAACTGGGCCTGATCGGGTAACAGGGGAGGAGAGCACACCAGCAGCGGGGAGAGTGTGAGGGGAGAGGGAGGGAGCGCCTGCAGGGCAGGCAGGTGAGTCTCCAGGGCAGGGCTCTCCTGTCTCCAGGGCTGGGCCTGTGGGGGTGGGCCTGCCCTAGGCAGGGGCTGGGGAGGTCCCAATCTTAACCCCTTCAGCTTTAATTTCAGCCCCACAGCCACAGACTTGTCTGCCTCTCGCTGCTAGGACCTGCTAGGACCGGTCCCAGGCTCCCACCATCCCCTCCCCAGGTGGGTCCCACCTTGAGGTGGGTTAGGGAGAAGACACAGGACGGGGTGGGTGGAGCTCGGTGGCAGGCAATGCACCTACCCAGCTATGGGGATGGGACCCGGTAGGAACAATGTAATATGAGTGAATTTCTGTAGGGGTGAGGGAGGTCAGCAGAGGACAGGGCTGGGGAATGGGGGGCACAAGATGGGGGAAGGGTGGGCAGGGCAAGGAGACCAGGAGGGAGACCACGGCATGTGGCCTAACAGAGCAGCTCTTCAGTAGAGCAGAGGAGGCCTGGGGTCTGGGTTGGAGTCCTGGCTGTGCCTCTGGGTGGGAAGAGGGCACCTGTTTTGTCTGAGCCTCAGCCCCTCTCCCTGTGGGGGGTGGGGACAGGATCCCAGATGTGAGCATCTCTCGCGGCTCTCTGAAGAGTCCATTTATTTTAGAGGTGATGGGCCGGGAGGTAGAGTGGATGGGAAGGAGGGCCAGGGAGGCACCAAGGTGGGAAGAAGAGGGCCATTTGTGAAGGCTCCAGAAGGTGGGAGGACACGGAGGCCCAGGAGGCCAGGGGGCCCCCAGAGCAAGGCCAGCCGAGGCCAGGCTAGGATTGAGAAGGACTCCCTGTGCCTGGCTTCTTCCAGGAGCCGAACCAAGAATATCTTCCACTTTGGCCCAGGTTAGGGGAAGGAGGCTCAGTTGTCCCGCCAGCCCTGGGAGGTGTGCAGAATTAGCCCCCACGGCACAGGGGCTGAGGCTCAGGAGGGCAGGGACGAGGCTAGCCATAGGACTGATAACAGCCGTGACGATGCTAATGACAGAGCACCTGTGGTGTGCGGGTGCTGTTTTAAATGTCATAGTCCATTTAATTCTCAACAATCCCAGGAGCTGATTTGCCATTATTATGCTTATTATCCACATCACACAGAGGAGAGTGAGGCCGAGGGAAGGAACTTGCCCCTCACTCAGCAAGCCGAGGCTCTGCTCTGGGTCTGAGCCCCATTCAAGGTCATTTCCTGCTGCTTCCCAATAACTGTGACAGGACTGCAGATGATCTCTGGGCCCGCACCAGGGCGGGGATCTGGGCTTAAGCCCTTTCTGGTGAAGGCTTGGCTAGGTTATGTGTGAGGCCCAGACCAAAACAAAACTGCAGGGCCCCTGGTTCAAATGTTATAAAGAATTTCAGCCAGTGTCAGCAGGGATGAAACCTGAGAGCACCTCAGGAGGCAGCTTGGTAGATCATGTCCATGACCCAGAAAAGTAAACAGGCACAGAGAGGTGCTTCATTTTGCCTCAGGTCCCACAGCAAGTTAATGACAGAGAACCTGGGCCTCAGAGGCTCCAAAGTCCCCTCAATAATGCCAAAAGACACCCCGGGTTATTGAGAAAGCAGCTTTGGGGTCCAGGACTCCCTTCCCATGCTCAGTGTGGCTCTCCCTGACTCCTGCCAAAGCCCACGAGGTGTGACCAGCTCCCTTCTCCTCTGCAGACGCCGAGGATCACGTGATTCTCCCCCGTCCCCTGGCGCACTCTGAACCACTGGTCACCATGGCTACTTCCAAGTTGCCCTCAGCGCCCGGGGAGGAGGAGACCACCATTCTCATGGCCAAGGAGGAGCTGGAGGCCCTGCGCACAGCCTTTGAGTCTGGCGACATTCCCCAGGCCGCCTCTCGCCTTCGAGAGCTGCTGGCCGCCTCGGAGAGCACCCGGCTGGAGGTGGGCGTCACGGGGGAATCGGGAGCTGGCAAGTCGTCCCTCATCAATGCCCTGCGCGGCCTGGGGGCCGAGGACCCAGGCGCAGCTCTCACGGGTGTCGTGGAAACCACAATGCAACCCTCGCCCTACCCGCACCCACAGTTTCCTGATGTGACCCTGTGGGACCTGCCAGGGGCCGGCTCTCCGGGCTGCCCGGCTGACAAGTACCTGAAGCAGGTGGACTTTGGCCGCTATGACTTCTTCCTGCTGGTCTCCCCCCGCCGCTGCGGGGCCGTGGAGACCCGCCTGGCCGCGGAGATCCTGCGCCAGGGCAAGAAGTTCTACTTCGTGCGCACCAAGGTGGACGAAGACCTGGCGGCCACCCGCACCCAGCGACCCTCAGGCTTCAGCGAAGCTGCCGTCCTGCAGGAGATCCGGGAGCACTGTGCCGAGCGGCTGCGGGCGGCTGGAGTGGCCGAACCCCGCATCTTCCTGGTGTCGAACCTCTCGCCATCCCGCTATGACTTCCCGATGCTCATGTCCACCTGGGAGCACGACCTGCCCGCCCACCGGCGCCACGCCGGCCTGCTGTCCCTGCCCGATATCTCCCTGGAGGCTCTGCAGAAAAAGAAGGACATGCTCCAGGAGCAAGTGCTCAAGACTGCCCTGGTGTCGGGGGTCATCCAGGCCCTGCCGGTCCCCGGACTGGCCGCCGCCTACGATGACGCGCTGCTCATCCGCTCGCTGCGCGGCTACCACCGCAGCTTCGGCCTGGACGACGACTCGCTGGCCAAGCTGGCCGAGCAGGTGGGTAAGCAGGCGGGGGACCTGCGCTCGGTCATCCGCTCCCCACTGGCCAACGAGGTCTCACCCGAGACGGTCCTGCGGCTCTATTCTCAGTCGTCAGATGGCGCCATGCGGGTGGCCCGTGCCTTTGAGAAGGGCATCCCTGTGTTCGGGACACTGGTGGCTGGTGGCATCAGCTTTGGAACCGTCTACACCATGCTCCAGGGCTGCCTCAATGAGATGGCCGAGGATGCCCAGCGGGTCCGCATCAAGGCCCTGGAGGAAGACGAGCCCCAGTCGGAGGTCAGCTTGGAGGCAGCTGGTGACAGTGGAGTGGAAAAGCGGGGATCCGGGGAGGGAAATGGCGAGGACGCCCCACTCTCAGCCCGCAGGAAGCTCGGCCTCCTTCTCAAGTACATTCTTGACAGCTGGAAGAAGCGTGATGTGTCTGAAGAAAAATAAAAGTGCAGCCCCACCCCTGCCTCACCCCCAGACCAAGTCTTAACAAAACCAGCCAACCAACCAAACAAGGCCAATGTGGTGAAACGAGACCTGCAGTTGCTGGGGGCTGGGGCGGGAGGCGAGGGGGGACTAGCACTTGCTGTCTAGGTGGGGGCGGGGTGTCGTGGACCGACAGGAGGGAGGCAGAGAGGCTGGCCCCAGTCTAAGAGGGAAATACTGAACCCCTGGCACAGGAATTGACCATGGAGGCGGGGGGAGGTGGAGGTTCTGATGGTGGGCCCAGGGTGCCTTGGTGTGGTGTCTGTCTCCCTGGCCCCCAAGTGGCCAAGGGGATTTGTGGGGTGGGACTGCACTGCCTGGTTCCAGGACAGAAGCCAACTGTCAATGGCTGTGGGTGGCTGAGAAGTGGCTGGGTCCTGCTAAGGTACTTAGTTATGTAGTGCTGGGGATTGAACTCAACCTGCACACTGAGCACATGCCTATCACTGAGGTACATCCCAGCCCCTGGCATGGACTTAGTTCAATCCCATGTCCCTTTCTGACAACCCCAGTATCTCAAAATCCACCTCTGGAGAGGCAGCCAATGGGTGCCTGGGATTGGCACAATGGTGCCTAGCAACCGATCAAACAGAGGTTGGGGACAGCAGGCATCCTAGGCCTGCCTAGCTGCCTAGGTATGACCTGGGCAGGGGTGGCAGGGAGAGGGAGGCCAGGTGGCCTTGAGGTTCTCCTCAGAATGGAGCTTGGGCAAGACCAAAGTGAGAGGGCCAGAGGATGGTCTCCATGAGCATCCAAAAAGCAAGCAGAGGCAAGAGCCCAACTCCATGCCCAGACCTGAGCCTCTTGCAGAAAGATAGCGGTCCATCTCTGAGTGTAAAAGCGTGTGTGTGGTGTGTCTGCAACTGGGAGGACTCTTATGGGGACTTACCACTCCTCTACAGTAGGCTGCGGAACAGAAATGCGGACTAGACTCCCTTTGGAGAGTCCCAGGGATGCCTGGCTGGGGTGGAGGGAAGGCGGCAGCCCCTGCCATGTTGGGGAAGCAGTTCCTGGGGAGCCGAGTCCTCTCCCAGGCTCTGCCCTTCACATGGGGCTGAGGAGGAAGGCTGGGCCAGGACCAGCCTTGGAGGTCACACTGGGGGAAAACCCTCCAGATTCTTGAAGCTCTCAAGAAGGCTCCGGAGACTGTGTGCAAGGCAGATGGCAGAGGGGGGACTTGGTGCAAGGAGGTGATCTCCTCCCTAGGTGCTGGCAGATAATTCTAGTCTCAAATTACCCCTAACTCTAGGAAAGAGTTCTAGATTGAGGGTCCAGTTTCTTCCTGGGGGATTTTGGGGGTGCCAGTTCCTACTGCTTTGCAATAGAACTCTCCTCTTCCTGGGAGGCCTCTGCCAGAACCACTTGGGGTTCACATGGGCTTTTCTGTATACAGAAAAGGAGGGGGTGGGGGAGGATCATGGTAGGGAAATCCCAGACCTTGAGATGCTCCCGGATCTGTGTTCCAGACCAGTCCACATCTTCACGCCCTGTGGACCCTCAGACATTATCCCAAATGCCTGGCATCCTGGCTCCATCTGGGATTTGGTTGGAAAGGTCAGGAA
Organism: Ictidomys tridecemlineatus; assembly: GCF_052094955.1. Taxonomy (NCBI): domain Eukaryota; kingdom Metazoa; phylum Chordata; class Mammalia; order Rodentia; family Sciuridae; genus Ictidomys; species Ictidomys tridecemlineatus. The sequence goes on along the minus strand of NC_135491.1, from coordinate 11,552,602 downwards.
TGAACACTGCATGCTCTCAACACGGGTTCCAAGGTTAAGAGGAACGGAGTAGGCTAGGCATGGTGGTGCATGCCTGTAATCCCAGCAACTCAGGAGGCCAAGGCAGGAGGATCTCAAGTTTGAGGCCAACCTCAATAGAAAGCAGGGGTGGAGAGGGGGCGTGTGCGCACACAAAAAATGGGACGTAGTTTTCTCTCTCTCCCGCTGCAGTCCCCTCAGCCAACTTGTTCCCATATCTGTGCCTTCCACTTCTCTCTCCCGCATCCCCATCCAGATACCCACAGTCCATTCTAGCTTAGGCTTTCCCCTCTCCACCCAGGTTCATCTCATTTAGATAAGGCCACAGAAGGGTCTTCCTCCCCTGCTCAAACCTTTTGTGGCAAATCACAGATCATCAAGCTGCCCAGCCCGACGTTCAAGGCCCTTTCCCAGATGGCCTCTACCTAACCCTCACCAGTAAGCAAAACTGAGTGGGCTCTGAGGAGTTGGCTGTGCATTTACAAGTGAGAACTGACACCTGCATTCTGTCCTAATCCTCACAGAAAGGGGACAAAGGTTGCAGTGGGTCAGGACCTGCCCAGTGTCACCCAGCAAGTCCCTGACATGGCAGGGACTAGATGCAGTCAAGCAGTCCCAGTATGTCTGCACTGGCTGTCCCCATCCACCATCCCAGTGAGGACACCAAGGCCCAGAGGCAGGACAGGGCTTGCCTAGCCATTCGCTGCGGTTCCTGAGCAGATGCAGGTACTCGGAGGCCAGGCCGCGAGGGCGGGCCACGTTTCCACTAATGCACCAGATTCGCCGGGCGCTCTTCGGGTCTGCAGCACCCAAAGGTCTTGGCATGTAGAGGGTGTCCATGATCAGGGGTGTGGGAGTGATGTGGCAAAAGGACCCTGAAAGAGCTGGTTTATGTGCTGGCTTTGGAGGAGGCTGAAAGACATTTAGCAGGCGTTCTTCACCCTCCTGGGCCTTTTCCTCTTCGTGAAATAGGGACTTACTGAAATGATTCACGTGGTTAGAACAGGGACAGCACAGAGTAAATTGAATGACTATGAGCCTGATGAAGGTCCCAGCTCATCACTGCCTTATGATGTCACTCACAGTGCCTGGTGCATCGTAAATACAAACCAACAAACCCACAAAACCAAACATTTAAGTTTGAATTCTAGGATCAGAAGCCCTCAGATCCATTCCCATCACCCCACTCCCTAGCTGGCAGTCTTGGGCAAGTTATTCATCCTCTTGCTGCCAAACACGGATAGCAGAGAATCTTCTTTCCTAGGCTATTGTGAGCCAGGAGTATCTGGCAGTGACGAATAAATGTTAAAAAAAGCACTTAATCCGGCATATTGTTACTCTCCAGTACTATTACTGCTAAAGCCCCAAATGCTTTGGATATGGTTGTGATTCTACTTTTATGCTTTCTTTTTAGTTTGGTCTTGAGGTTTCTTTGAGAGTGGACTATGTCAGGATAGCCACCCTCTAAGAGGGCAAAGTCAGGTTCAAGTGTGTGTCAGGTGAGACTCAATGAGGAGGCGAAACCAAAATGCACAGAAATTTATTACAGAGAAGCTAATGAGAAGTCTGGAGAAGGCAGCCAGCAGGTGGGGAGCATGGGGAAGACAGAGGACCTGTGGACCGGCCCCAGCTGAGGTTCACAGGTGGTGTCCTCTGGTGTTGTGGGTTGGCTAGTTTAAAACAAGCTTGAAGAGCGAACTCATTTACACAACTCTGATGTTCCGCCCCTTGCAGGTGGTTTCAAGGACAGCTGCGGGGGGGGGGGGGGACCTGTTGGGTTTTGGGTCAGTGGGATAAGGAACAAGTGGGCTCTCTCATAAATACAATGGAGGGGAAGTTTCACCAAGCCAGAGTGATAAGGTACAACTGAATTTCCAACAACTTCTGCAGGGCTAAAACCAGATGCAGAGGCAGCAGAATTGTCAGTAATAGGCATGCAGAGGCCTCTAGAGAGAGGGCAACCCAGAAAATACTACCTTACCTGTCCTACTGAAGGTCAAGTGCTGAAGACCAAGAACCAGGGGTCTGACAACCCCTGGCAAAGCTGAGCCAAGCCTCAGCCAGTTCAAGATATTAATGCTGTTGCCAGAGGAGGCCAGGGCTCTGAAGGCCTTCAAGATGGGAGCCTGCCAGCAGTCGCTGCCAAGTCGCAGTCACACTTCATTTGCTGGAGAGTCAGGCTCGACACCCGCTGAGATGACTCTGGCGAGCTGACCTTTCCAACACCACCTAGGGGCTGGGAAACCAAGACCCCTGCTCGGCATGCATGGGGTATGGTGGAAAGGACTGTGAAGCTGGCACTGTACCTGCTCCCCAAGTACCCCAAAGCCATCATCGAGGGCCTGCTGGGTACAATCACACCCTCCTGGAAGGCTGACAAGACAGTGGGTGGTGCTGGATGCACCTCAGAGCATCTCACTACATGTGTGACTAGCTAGCAAGATCCTGCAGCAGGTGACGATATGATTCTATACCTAGAAGACCCAAAAAGCTCCACCAGAAAACTTTTAGAACTAGTAAATGAATTCAGCAAAATAGCAGGTTATAAAATCAACACCCATAAATCAAAGGCGTTTTTGTATATCAGTGACAAATCCTCTGAGAAGGAAATGAGGAAAACTACCCATATACAATAACCTCAAAAAAAAAATACTCGGGAATCAATGAAAAAGGTGGAAGATCTAAACAATGAAAACTACAGAACCCTAAAGAAGTCAAAGAAGACCTTGGAAGATGGAAGGATCTACCTTGCTCTTGGATAGGCAGAATTAATATTATCAAAATGACCATACTACCAAAAGCACTATACAGATTTAGTGCAATTCCAATCAAAATCCAAATGGCATTCCTCATAGAAAAAGAAAAAGCAATCATGAAATTCATCTGGAAAAATAAGAGACCCAGAATAGCTAAAGCCATCCTTAGTAGGAAGAGTGAAGCAAGTGGAATCACTATACCAGACCTTAAACTATACTACAGAGCAATAGTAACAAAAACAGCATGGTATTGGCACCAAAAGAGGCTGGTAGACCAATGGTACAGAATAGAGGACACAGAGACAAACCCACATAATTACAGTTATCTTATATTAGACAAAGGTGCCAAAAACATACATCGGAGAAAAGATAGCCTCTTCAACAAATGGTGCTGGGAAAACTGGAAATCTATATACAACGAAATGAAATTAAACCCCTACCTCTCACCATGCACAAAACTCAAAATGCAGATGCTATGTTTTCAGAATTAAACCAGAGACTCTCCATCTAATAGAAGAAAAAGTAGGCCCTAATCTTCATCATATTGGATTAGGCCCCAACTTCCTTTATAAGACTCCTAATAGCACAAGAATTAAAACCAATAATCAATAAATGGGATGGACTCAAACTAAAAAATTTCTTCTCAGCAAAAGAAACAATCTGTGAGGTGAGTAGAGAGCCTACATCTTGGGAGCAAATTTTTACCCCTCACATATCAGATAGAGCACTAATCTCTAAGGTATATAAAGAACTCAAAAAGCTAAACACCAAAAAAACCAAATAACCCAATCAATAAATGGGCCAAGGACATGAACAGACACTTTTCAGAAGAGGATATTCAATCAACAAATATACGAAAAAAATGTTCATTATTTCTAGCAATTAGAGAAATGCAAATCAAAACTACTCTAAAATACCATCTCACTCCAGTCAGAATGGCAGCTATTATAAAGACAACAATAAGTGTTGGCGAGGATGTGGTGAAAAAGGCACACTCATACATTGCTGGTAGAACTGCAAATTGGTGCAGCCAATATGGAAAGCAGTATGGAGATTCCTTGGAAAACTTGGAATGGAACCACCATTTGACCCAGCTATCCCTCTTCTCAGTCTATACCCAAAGAACTTAAAAACAGCTACTACAGGGACACAGCCACATCAATGTTTATAGCAGCACAATTCACAATAGCTAAACTGTGGAACCAACCTAGATGCCCTTCAGTAGATGGAATGGATTAAAAAATGTAGCATACATACACAATAAAATATTACTCAGCAATAAAAGAGAATAAAATCATGGCATTTGCAGGTAATGGATATAGTTGGAGAAGATAATGCTAAATGAAGTTAGCCAATCCCCGAAAAACAAATGGCGAATGTTTTCTCTGATATAAGGTGGCTGACTCATAGTTGTGTAGGGAGACGGAACATGGGAGGAATAGACAGACTCTAGATAGGGCAGAGGGGTGGGAGGGGAAGGGAAAGGGCAGGGGGTTAGCAATGATGGTGGAATGTGATGGACATCATTATCCAAAGTACATGTATTAGGACATGAATTGGTGTAAACATACTTTATACACAGAGATATGAAAAATTGTGTTCTATATATGTAATAAGAATTGTGATGCATTAATTGCTTTTATTTTTTAAATACAAGAATTGTCATGTATTTAAAAAATAAAAGCAATTTTTAAAAAAAAGAAGATCCTGCAACAGGGTGAACACTTCTACCTCCCCTGTTTTGAGATAGCTAAGGACTCCATTACCTCCCACAGCCACTACCCCAGCACCTTCTCCAAGAGACTGCTCAGCCACATGTGGGATGGCTGTGGGCAATAGTTAGGGGGTCAGTTGCAGGCTCTGGAGACTTGGATCCTTAAGGGATTGTCTACCCCTTCCCCTTCATCTTCCAGCTGAGGCTCCGAGTGGGAAGAGGGGTTGCCCAAGGCCACAATATATGACTGAACCAGGCCCCACAGTAAAATCCTACTTACAGCTGCCATTTCCTGAGAGGTGGCTCTTCTCAGTCACTGATGACAGAGAAAAATAATGTAAATGTCTACTGTCCTATGTGGAATTGAATTTGGGACTTAATGGTTAAAGAAAAACGGGTAGGTACTAGCTCCTACGTTTGCAAAGTCAGAATAGGGCAGATGCTGTTTTCAGTTTAGATCTGGCAATGGAACAATGACCACACACCTTGCTTTATAGACAGGGAGAGAAGCCCAGAGGTTTGGTAACTTGCCCAAACCCACACAGGCAGTGAGGCTGGGATCTGAACTAAGGCAGCCTGACCCCGGGGCTGCCATTTTAAAGTCACATGCTGTGCTCAAGGCAGGTGCTGTGCCCAGGCAGCTGTCGGTATGACAGTGCTCTAGCATGCACTGAGGGGGGTGTAGAAGTGGATAGCATGAAGGAACCCAAGGTCTCCCTATTCTCCGAGGTTGGATTGGGCAAGGGCAACTTCCCATGGCTGGAAGAGATGATGGTGAAGGGACTGTGGAGCCACAGGCAGCATTTCTGGTGCCCATGCCCAACATCTTGCAGCCCATCCCAGAGGAAGCTTTCCTGCAGCAGCACATCTGGCTGGTGGCCACTGAGGTCTGCAGCATCAGCCTGAGTGCCATGCCAGTGCACAGGGTGCGGCACACCCTTGCCAACTCCCTCAATGGCCGCTGATTAGCAGATAGGCCAGCTCGGTACAAAATCTCAGCAGCGGGGCTGGGAATGTGGCTCGGTGGTTGAGTGGTTGCCTAGCATGTGCAAGGTCTTGGGTTCAATCCCCAGTACTGCAAAAAAGAAAAGATCTTGGTGGCAACTGGGCCTCTGGACCAAGATCACCCAGGAGCTAGTAGAAGAAATGGGAGGCAAAGTGGCCCTGCTTTCACTGTTGTGGGCACCCCCAACTAGCTGTGGAATCGCCCTCACCACCATCTACCAGCACGGTTGCATGGCAATGGATGTGGCAGCTGATGATGCCCAGTCAGGCCTTCCTCCACATGCCAACCTCAAGATCCTAGGGGAGGGGTGGAGTTGTGGCTCAGTGGTAGAGCAAAGGGCCTGCCTTGCATGTGTGAGGCACAGGGTTCAATTCTCAGCACCACACAAAAATAAAGGTATTATGTCCAACTAAAATTTTTTTTAAGAGAGAGTGAGAGAGGGGAGAGAGAGAGAGAGAGAGAGAGAGAGAGAGAGAGAGAGAGAGAGAGAGAGAGAGAGAGAGAGAGAGAAATTTTTTAAAATATTTATTTCTTAGTTCTCGGCGGACACAACATCTTTGTTGGTATGTGGTGCTGAGGATTGAACCCGGGCCGCAGGCATGCCAGAGGAGCGCGCTACTGCCTGAGCCATATTCCCAGCCCCTAAAAAAAATTTAAAACAAATAGATCGATCCTCGGGGAATCCAACCTATACCTCACTTATGGGCTCATTTTTTTCTTTGCCCTGCCACTCCCTCATTTCCCCCCCTTCTGATCGATGCCCTACTTTCCCTTCTCTCAACCCCCCATGCCACCCAGCAGACCCCTTGGGTGGGACAGGATTCACAGGTTTTGACAGGGAGGAGCTTAGTCTGCAGCTGCGGGTGGCAGTTGGAGGGTTCGTACACAGAGAGAGGCATGGAGTGAAGGATTTAGAAGCGTTTGTCAGAAGGCAGAAATGTCACAGCTCTGAAGGGCCCCTGAGGATCACTTAACACTGGGACAATGGCCAGCGAGGGGAGTCAAGGAGCGGTAGCACCAGAGCCTGCCCCAGGTCTCTTGTCTCCCTTCTAAACTTTAGCCTTGCTCTCTGGGGACCAGCAGGGACTGCCCCCTTCCATCCTGATGGCCGGCCTGCCACTGCTTTCTTCACTGTCCTAGCTTCAGTCCTGCTTTTTTCTGAGGAGGCCCCAGGATACCCTCTATATGGATGCTAGAACAGGATGGGTATGCCTGAGAGGAGGAAGCAAGGGAGACAAGTGCACCGACAAGACTCTGCTGGCCCGACTGGAACAACTGCTTTGTGGAACGTGACTGGCATGATTGGCGGGTGAGGACTAACTGGGGTGCTAGGCCAATTTGGAGACACGCTTTGGGCAACAGTGAACTAAGATTATGTTCTGTATTTAACTGAGCAGATGAGGGTTGACTCTATATTGAACTGTACAGTACATTTAACTGAGGGTAGATTCCAGATTTAAATTAAAGGTAGGGACTCCAGTTTTAAGAGGAAATGAGTTTTACAAGGAAAGGAGGCCACTGTATTTAGCCAACAGCAGGCACTGTCTGTAAGGATAAGGTAAGATATTTGAATTAAGGATAAGTACTATATTTAACTAAGGACAAGTTCTGTTTTAAAACAAAAGTATTCTATTTAACTAGGCATTTAACCCGAAGGCAGCCATTGTCAAGAGAGCAGAAGAGCGAGCGTGGTCACCACATTTAGCTGGACAGTGTACTCTCCCATTCAAAACACAGGGATGGGAGACTCCATGCAACCTGGGAAAGCAGAACAGCCCTTTCTGGGGGCTTCCATCTTAGCAGACACTGATCTCTGTTCCTGAAGTTGGTGCCCCATACTGGATGGATGTGTCCTTGAGGCAAGGTCATTTAAGATCCAATGGGGAGACAAGAATAATTGCCCTGCTCCCCGGGTCCGTATGCTGGGTGGAGGGGATGGAATAAGAGGAGCACGATGAGACACTTGCATGACCATGTTTATTCGAACCACCAGATCCGCCCCAATACAGAGCACTCTAGATCCCATCTCACCTTCCAGGGAAGGTCCTGGAGCCTGGGAGAGGGGCCGGATGCTCCTGTCCCTAAAGAGGGAGTCAAGACAAGGCTTGGGGCTTCCTGGTGACCACTTTAACTCCTCCCACTGCCTGTCCCTATGGGGGACTTAGGATAGGCTGCTCATCCCATGTTGGGGTGGGATCTCTTAAAGTCACCCCTTGAGCAAACCCCCAGGAATTGAGGGTGCAGAGCCTGGTCCTGGACACCTCATGTCTCTGGGCGGGGAAGTCACGATCCCTCATCCGTCAGGTCTGCTCCACTCTCCACCCCACCAGGGGAAGGACATGTGTGCTCCTCACTGTCCACTGAGGACCCGGGAGGCTCCCTGCATGGCGTTCTCCTCCCCTTGGCATCAGGCCAGCAGGCGGCTGTACTCTGCCAGAGCAGAAGACTTTTTCACCCCATCCCAGATCCGGGCAGCATAGTGGAACCTGTGAGAGGAGGTCAACAGTCAGGGTGGCTATGGCCGAGGCCCCTGGGCAGGTGGGAGAATGGAGGCCGTGTATGGCCCAGCACATGACTCCAGAGTCTCTCAGAGCCCACTCTCCTTGACTGAGACACAGGGAAGACGCCAACCCCAATGGAAGGCAGCCCTGGTTCTCTCATCTCACCCAGGGAACTGGAGCTAGGTGCTGGGCTCCCAGGAAAACTTCAGGTGCCGTATCTGAGTCAAACCTCCTACCCCTTGCAGTATGGCCTCTGTGGGGGAAGGTTTTTACTCCTACCTCCCTCCAATGTTGTGATGGTGGAAATCATTTTTGCAGCAGCTGCACAACCTCTACCAGCCAGGTCCTCCCCATCCCCACTGGGCCCTGGCTCAGACCAGTGGGAGGAGCAGAGTGAGGCTGAACACCCGCTGGCGCCCTATAAGCCCCCAGTGTCTTCCTGCTGTGTTTGCACTCCTAGCCCCTCCTGGCCACAGCCAACTGAAAACAGACCGCGGGGAGCCAAGGAAGAGGGGCTGCACGGAGCCAAGCTATTTTTCATCTTTCTCTTGGAAATAAAATGAGGCAGGCCTGGACCCATTGGCTGTGGGCTCTGGACACAGAAGTCATGTAAAGTATTGGCTAGAAAAGAAGTTTAGAGGCATGTGGAAGCAGGGAGAGAGTCAGCAGGCAGGGAAGGAGGAAAGTGGAGGAAGACAGTGAGACGGAGCTACCCACTGAGAGCTGAACACAGCGCCTGTGGCTCCTGTTGGCTTCCGGTTCCCATCTCCTGTAAGATTAGTTCACTCAGGTCCTTGGATCTTCAGGTTTAACTAGGCTCATTGATCCTTCTCTTAACAATCAAGTGTGACCTTTCTATATGACACTTTTCTCTGAGGCTAAATTTCCAACCAATAAAATCTTGTGAAAAGACCTGTTACCCGCCCCCCACTTGCTAATCAGGAGGATCCAAAGTCATGAAACGGCATGCTGCCTGGCACGGATAAGGTGTTTCTAAGTCGGCAGCAATCATCACTGCTCCAGAAAAGGATGCTGAGGTCTGGAGAGGAGGGCTAAATGAAGTCACACAGATCTCCGAGACCCCACTTTAGTTTGCAGTAGGGTGGGGCACCTCTAATTGACCCTCTACAAAAAGCTCTTACCAGTTCTTCTCAGTAAGGATTGTGTGTGACAGCTGTGGCCGAGCCATGGACATCACTTGGCTCCTGAGCTTGCTCACCAAAGACTGGAAACTAGGGTGGCCACGGTACCCAGGCAGCAGGGAGAAGAGTGGGCTGGAACCAGGCCCTGGAGAGTGGGGTGGGGAGAATAAGACAGGCAGACTGCAGGAAGGTCTCCCTGCAATCAGCAGAGTTCAGCCCCAATCCAACTCTTCCTATACCCTCACAACTCTGAACAGGTTCCTAAGAAAGGGTCCAAGCATTTTAGGGACATCTTTTCTCAGGTCCATGTCACTCCCAGATCAGGACAGCCTATTTCATCTCCTACCCCAGGGAAGGCTATCTCCCCACGGCCCCGATTCCCTTGAAGAATACCTGCCCTTGGTGGGGTCTCACTTTCTGCTTCACTATCCATGAAGGGCACCAGGAACAAGTTGACCTCAGAGTCCAGGAAGTCAGGCGGGAGCCCAGGAAAGACATTGCACTGTAACATGGACAGAGTACCTAGAGGAGGAAAACACTTCAGCCTATAGGTACCACACTGTGGGTCAGGGGGGTGAGAGTAGATAATGTTAGAGCCAGAGCCAGGAGGTCTGGGGGTCTCTGCCAGGGGATCATACCATGGGTAAGAAAGCTACTATTTAGCTAGAAGGTGGTTCTCACCCTTGTAACGCAAGTGGGAATGTGCCATGAGCTGGTCGATCATCAAGTGCATTTGCCGCAGCTTCCGGGGACAGAAGTCCTCCCGGCGAGCTTTATTCTGTAGGAAGACTGAGGGCGGGAGCAGACAGGCTTCGTGAGGAAAGCAGTGCTGGCTCTCACAGAGTCCCCTTTCTCACCCTAAAGATCTGCCCTCACCTGGAGTTCATATCACCGTCAATATTTATGTAACCTCACCTTAATGCCAAGCCCTGTGCAGGGAGATTCTAGAGTCCAGGGACAAGTCGGAACTGGTTTCTGCCCTCAAGGAGCAGCCAGTCTAATGGAAAGATGAGGAAGACCGCCATACGATTGGGAGTGTGAAAAGCAGCATAAGGGGCTTAGCAAGGCCAGGGAGGTAGGGAAGACCTTGCATGGGGTAGAGGGTCGTAAATGAACGAGATCTTTGCAGAAGGTGAACCGAGGACATTGCAGGAAAGGAGTGGCAGGTACAAAGGCTGGACGAGGAAGAATAGGCACCTGAGGGCTCCTCCAATCAACCCAACACTCCTTTCTTGAGCCCTATACCAAGAAATGCCAGGGACCCAGAAATAGGCAGATCCTTTCTGATCCTAGGCTTGGTGGCCAGGACTGTACTGAGGCAGCGGGAATCTGAGAGGAAGCAGCAGCTAATCCCTTTTGATTTCCCTCTTCACAACTCTCCTACGTGCTCTTTCCAGATCCCACATCTGCTCTCCCTGCTTCCTGAGGCTCATGGCTTTCACTCCCTCCTTCTTCCTCCTGCCCGTTCCTCTAGCCCCCAGGAAACCTCGTACCCAGGTGGGGGTAGTACTCGGTGCCTTCATCAGAGCCTGATGAGCTGCTGGACTCGTGGCTGGGGGACGGAGTGGAGGGCTTCACCATCTCTGCTGTCTGGAGGAACCTGGGGGTTTGGAGTGAAAGGCTGTTTATTTGTTATTGCAGGAGCAATAAACACTTGCACTCCTTACCCCCCAGTCTGGAGGTAGGGTGCCCCTTGAAATTCTGATGAAAGCTATAGTCACATACATGCCATATTTCTCACACAATTTTAAGGAGTTCAGAGACAGCCCTCTCAGACACCAATCCATGGAACTATGTCAACTGTACAAAAATTTTATGTGTTTACCATATTTTAAAAAAATAGCCAGTTATGGTAGCATGCATCTGTAGTTCCAGTTATTTGGCAGGCTGTGGTGGCAGGATCACTTGAGCCTAGCTTGGGCAACACAGACCCTGGCTCAAAAACAAAACAAAACAAAACTACTATTTTTTAGAAGCTTTAAGTTCACAGCAAAACTAAGCAAGAAGTACAGAGTTCTCATATACCTCCTGTGCCCCCCCCACGCAGCCTCCCCAACCATCAAGATCCCCTGTAAGAGCAGTGCATTTGTTACTGATGATCCTACATTGACACATGGTTATTACCAAACCCATAATTTACATTAGGGTTCACTCTCTGTGTTGCGTATTCTGAATCTGGACAAATTATAATGACATGTCCTCACCATTACAGCACCTTACAGAGTACTTACTGCCCTAAAAAAGTCTTCTGTGCTCTGCCAAATCCTCCCTCCCTCCACCCCCAGCCCCTGGCAACCACTATTTGTTTACTGTCTCCACAGTTCTGCATTTTTGTAAAGTTAAAGTCATAAAGTTGGAACCACATGGTACACAGCCTTTTCATATTGGCTTTCTCATAAGCATTTTAGTTTCCTCTGTGTCTTTTCATAGCTTAACACTCACTTCTTTTTAGCACTGAATAATATGCCATTGTCTGGATGTACCAGTTTCTTTATCCATTCACCTTTTGCAAGACACTTTGGTTGCTTCCAAGTTTTGGCAATTACGAATAAAGGTGCTATAAATATCTGTGTGCAGGTTTTTATGGGGGCATGTTTTCAGTTTGTGCTATTTTGAAATAAACTTTCCCAGTATGTGAAAGTAAATAAAATAAACCTGTTATCCAAGATAAGGGATAATGGGGTCTAATAAAATATGTGGACTTTCTCCTCATAAACAAAAACATTACTACAATTTTAAGGGGCCCACCTACTCTGAGAAACCCACCTGCAGAAAATGGCTTAACAACAAGGCTCTTTCATGTGCCCACTCGGGAGCCAATATTCCCACCAGAATATAAAACTCCATGAGAGCAGTCTGCTTTATCTGTTTCGTTCACCCATGTATCCCGGCACCTGACATCCACAGTGTTCAATGTACTTGTCATGTGAATGAATCCCAGAGGATGGTGGCTCTTCTTTCACAACTTTGTATTAAATATCTACCTTGTGCCAAGCCAAGCACTGTATGAGGTGCCTGGGACCCTGCCCTCCTGTGGCTCACACTCTTGTAGGGGAGAGAGATCATCAGGAGATCCATAACCTCCCACTGGAGTGGTTAAGTGCAATGAAGGAAAACAGTGTGTGGGGGAAGTCACAGGGGATGTTGTTATATATTGTCAGGGAGGGCCTGAGGTTGACCCAAGCAGTATGAAGGGGTCTGAGAAGATCTGCAGGAAAAGTTGTTTCCAGCTGAGGAATGGCATGCAACGATCCTGAGCTGGAGGAGGAAGAATCACAAAGCCCATATGTCTTTAATGGAGGAAGTGAGGGCAAGCAGGAGTAGAGCTCAGCAAGGTGATCAGATGCATAGGAGCTTGTAAGGCAAGCATGGAAGGCCTTTGAATATTATTCTGAGCCATGTGAAGTCAGTGAGGGTTTCAAGTGCATGTGCATCTTTGGGGAGGGGGTTAGGTGGGGAAGACCCACGCCAACGGGCTGCTGTGTGAAACTTGTGAGACCCTGGGCCTGTGGGTTCAGTCTCAGGGCCTTTGTCTCACACCTCACTCCACCTCCTGACCCGCTCCTCACCTGTACAGACTGAGGTCTGTAAACCAGTCCTGGACGACAATCACCACATGGCAGACCGTGAAGAGGAAGGCGGCAATCTGGAGTGACTAAGACGGGTAGGAAGGAACAACAGAATTGAGGGTCTCTGATGCCCAGACTATGGTTCCTGATCCTAGGACTAAGCTGAGGGAGCAGCAGGGCAATGGCCTCAGAGCCTTCAAGCACCTTCTGTTGCCAGGCGCTGTACAGGCACCTCCCTTACAGGCCAATCCTGACTAGGGCAGGCAGCAGGCACGGCCCCATTTTACAAAGGAGGATGCTGCAGCTTGAAGGGAAAGGGGCAGGAGCTGAGCCAGATCTGATTCTTCATGCTGTCCTCTTCCTACAGCTCTCAGGGCCCCAGGGCTCTTATGAAGCAGACACTGAGTCAACAACCACATGCAGCTCCCATCACAGATCCTGAGAGGGTGGGAGGGGAGTGTAAAATCCTCACCCTTGGTCTGGCTAGGCTCCCTTACCTGCATCTCAACATAGGTGTGGGGAAGGTTGTACTCTGGAGGCAGTTTGCGGTCATTATTGATGAGATGGTCCAAGATGGAGGGGCTCAGGATAGGCTGGAGCACAGGAGAGAAGACAAAGTGAGGGAAGGGGCCGATCACAGCCACCAGACTTCCATACAGTCTTCAGACAAAGAAACAGGAGCAGGCAATTTCTAATTAGTACAGTGCTAGGAAGCAGGAGGAGGGTAAAGGGAAAAAATTTCAAAGCAGATACGCTTCCCCCAGCTCCTTTACAAATCATCACTGCTCGAAAGTACCTCAGGCCCAAAGAGAAGCCATCTCCTGGTGCTAATAAATTTATCATTTACTTGAATGAGTCACATCCCTTAAAGACTCTTTTTGTTGTTAGTTGTTTCATATGCTTTCAAAATTGTGCTATGATAATTACTTAGGTCAAAAACAACTAGTAGTGTGAAATCCGGTGAGGATTTAAAAATTACATCAGTGCATGTAAAAGTTCAGTGGTGAGGCTCGACAACTTTTCTTAAAGGGCCATTCCACTGAAAAATGAGTTAAGTAACCTCCACAGTCACTACTACTTACTGTGGTGAGTGAAATTCTTTTGGCAAGGGCTTTCACAACTGCTCGCTTTCTAGGACTCTAAAACCCAAGCAGGACTCTGTTATATCTTACCTTCCTTTCTTCCCCTCACAGGCCTCGGACTCAGCCCACAGCCAGGTGGTTTGTCTCTAGGTCCTGGTGGCCCCTGCACAGGGCCTGGCACACAGTGCTCACCTCACATTTGTAGGTTTTCCACTCTCTGTCATCAATACCTAGTGACCAGAATGCTGTTCTACCAAGTATGAGCACCAACTATGGCCCAGACCCTGTGCCCTGAAAGCATGACAGGTGGGGAGTGGCAGCACACACTGGCAAAGCACTTGCTGTGAAGGGAAGTGCACCTGGCAACAGTGGGCATCAGAGGCGGGAGGCTTCTGAGAGGAGGCCACCCCCGCGGGACTCCTCGGGGAGAAGGTTTAGCTGTGTATCGTGACAATACTAAGTGCATTTAGCACTCAATTCAAGCTGAGCACTACCATCAGGACTTCACTTGTATTGGTCTTTGAAACTTCACAAACACCCTGGGAGGTGGGCAATATATTTCCCCACTCGAAAAAACTGAGGAATGGAAATGATGAACAACGTGATCAAGTCTGCAACAGTCACTGTTGGTTTCAGGTAAAGACAACAGGATGCACAGAGGCCAGAGAGGAGAGGGCCCTGGAGAAGAGCTGTTGCGTGTGAAGCTGGTGACCCCAGAGAGGTTGAGGAGAGAAGACTGAAGGAGTCAAGCCACAGAATTCAATGTCAGGCTGAGGAACCGGGACTCTGCCGGACAGCTAGGGAGCAGCTGAGGAAAGCTGCCAAGCAAATGCATGACAGGTCAGTTCTAACGACGATAACAAGTCTGAGCACTAACCTCATGCCACATCCCAGTCAAGCACTGGGCCTGGACTGCTCCACTGAATCCTCAAAACTCCTAAGATGCTAAGTACAACTCTCATCCCCATTTGCTGATAAAGACTTGAGGATTAAGGGGGTTAAAATGTCAAGTTTCCTAGCTGGTAAGAGTTAAAGGGTCAGGCTCTGGGCTCACACTTGAAAGCACTGGAAATGTGCTAGAAGAGCCTTCAGACCACAGTGTGCATGAATGGGAGGGGCAAAACCTGACTTGGAAGAGATTAAGGGCCAAGAAAAGACATGACCTGACCAGGGGCATCCAGTACGAGCATGGCCTGGCCAGGCGCACATGGAAGCCACTCAAGGTTCTGGCTTCATAACCCCCTACCATGGGGCTGAGCGTGGGAAGGTGAGGCAAGTGTGGTGCTGGCACCTGTGTGTCCAGGAAGACAATCCGTTCTTGGGTGATGAAGAAGTCTATGCCACTGGTCTGGTTGCCCCCTCGTTCCTTCATTTCAGCGCTCTGGGCCCGGAAAACATATGCCCTGTGATGAGGAGAACGCAGTGGTGAGTTGCTGGTTCTGGGCCTTGACGATTCAGAGAAGAACCCCATAAGCAGGGAGATGCCGTTTCCTGCTGCCCACTAAGCCTTCTATCTGGGGTTTGTATCTAAAGGGGGTCATGTTTTGTAACCCATGCCTTTATTTCTGCCCATAGATTAGTAGACTGAGATATTTAAGAGCAGAGACAAGATCTTCCAGACTGCCAGGATTAAAATCTCAGCTCTCTCTCTTCCTGGCTCTATGGCTTGATCCCTTTCTCCTCAGTTTGCCCATCTATAAACAGGGGATAACAACAGTACCCAAACTTTTAGGATTACTGTGAAGTTAATATATGCAAAGCCCTTAGAATAGTGCCTAGTATACAGCAATTACATAGTCTTTTGCTCCTAGTTACCGAGTGTTTCTGCTATATGCCAAGCACGAGGACAGCACTGAACGCTCTCCAGCCCCATGGTGAAAGACAGTTTGGAGTCTTGGTTCTCAATTCCTCCCCTAGGCAAGTCTCATTTCTACCTGTGCTGGGTGCTGGGAACATGAGGGTAAAGGAGGCAGAGCTGGGTCTTGCCCTCCACTACTAAAGTCAACTCTGTGACCGAATGATTTTCTCTTTCAACCTGAAAAACCAGAATAATAGTATCTGCCTCCTGAAGGGTAATTTCTATCTCCTGAAGATGCTCCATTGTCTTGTCACAGAGCAGGCATCCGCCCACTTCACAAACACTGCACGAAAACCTCCTATCTGCCAGGTACCAGGACTGAGCAGAGAACAAGAAAGACACAGTCTCTGCTTCTGTGGAGCTTAGAAATCAAAGGAAATTGGTAACTGTGGGCAGTAGAAAGAAGAGGTGTGTAGCACTGAGGGGGGACAATGCAGTTGGTGGAACCGGGAAGAGCTGCCATGAAGAGGGAAATGACACTGTGGGGGAGACAAAGAGGGAGTTAATTAGGTGGGTGTGCAGGAGAGAGAGAGAGAGGAGTTAGATGTAGAGGGCTATTTCAGGAAAAGAAAGGTGGCTTGTAGAAAGTACTGGTAAGAGCAGAAAGAATGGAACAGTGGGACACAGGAAGAGGTAGCAGCAGAAAGAGGCCACAAAGGACCTTGTAGGACATGGTCAGGAGCTGGGGCTATTGTCTTTGAGCCTAGAGAAGCCCCTGATAAGTAGAGGTTTAATGGGAACAAATTTTGATTTGAAAAAAATCCCCCTCACTGCTGAGGTAAGGACTGTGGGTGGCAAGAACAGAGAATGACTCCTGAGGCCCAGGACTGAAGCCTCCGTTTGTCTCTCTGACCTCATGTCCTATGACTCCTGTTCTTTTTTTTTTTTTTTTTAAATAACTTTATTGTATTTATTTATTTTTACGTGGTGCAGAGGATCGAACCCAGTGCCTCACGCATGCGAGGCAAGTGCTCTACCACTGAGCCACATCCCCAGCCCCGACTCCTGTTCTTTATTTGTGGTGCTGGGCATCAAACCCAGGGCCCTGCTCATACTGAGCAAGTGCTTACAGCTACTGACTGCCCTTCTTGCTTCCTCTGCTCCAGCTCCTTAGCCTCCACACTATTTTGCACATACTTTGGGAAGTTCCCACCTCAAAGACTTGCATTTGCCATTGCCTCTCACTGGAACACTCCACCCCAAGTCTGAGTTTTCTCCAATGTTCTCTTTACAAAGGCCTTCCTGATCACCCTGTTCAAAACAAACCTAGGCCCAACCATCTCCCCCATACCTCTTCTTTTGTTATCATCATCTAACATGGCAAGTGATAGATCTTGTTTTCAATCTCCCCTGTTAAATATAAATGCCATGAAAGCAGATTTTTGTCAGTTTTACATTCTGTTGTCCCACAGGACCTGGCACAATACCTGGCACATACTAAGCAATAATGAGAAATCTATGCCTTCTTGAGTGTGATCTGACAGGTTTGGGGTTCCTCTTCCCCAAATCCACTTGAATGTGGGATTTGGGTGGTAAAGAGACCTGCCCAAGGTCAACTGGCTGATAAGCAATCAGGGCTGAGCCTGAACCTATCCCAAATCCAACTTAACATCCAACTTCCTGCCTGGGCTCTATCAAAAGCAGGAAAAGAGGGAAGAAGGAACAAAACTGGCTGTGCAGACTTGGTCCAGCCCATAATTATCCTCTTCTAATGAAGAACTGAGACCTAGAGAAGAGAAGCAACTGCTTTGGTAACATCACTTATAATACTCAGACCCACTCTGTCCCTACCCCAAGTGAATGCCCACCTCCCTCCTGGCCTCCTGCATCCCTAACTGATCCCCTCACCTCTGGTCTTCCTCTGGAGTGTTGGCTGACAACAATGACATGACCATGGACTTGCCTGTCCCCTGGAGGCCCAGGACACCAACCACCAACACGTCGGTTTGATCCAATAGGTACTGTGGGAAAATATAGGAATATGACTTTCACAAATATGTTAGATGTTGGTGCTGAAGCAAGATTGGAGACCCCAGAAACCTTTGGGGCTTGCCCACCTGCTTTATCAGATAGGAAGAAAAACGTCTCTGGTCCCAATCTCCTCATTTGGGCAAAAGGCCTCTGTTCTGTGTCATGGTGGGGTTATGTGGAATGTTGTGGATACAAAGAACAATATCTGTAAGAGTTCTGTGGAAAAGAGCCTGGCATGGTCAAGAAACTAAAAGGAAGTCAAAGTGGCTGAAACACAGTGGGAGAAAAAAGGGATGTTTGATCTTGCGGAAGAGAAGGTTAGAGGCAGAGAAACTAAAGAGCAGGTTTGGAAAGACAGGAATGGATAACTGAGGGCTCTTGAAACAGACTTCTGAGAGGCTCCCTGCTTCAGGCAGGTGTAGGAAACAAGGAAGCATGACAAAGGCAGTGGCGTGCAGAAGCAGAGATCAGAACATTCAGGCTCTCTAAAGAGACCTTTGCCTCTGTCCACCAGTTTTGCTGCCTTTTACCACAAGGGGGCAGAAGAGATACTCAAGGAAAATCTTGCTTCCCTGAAGTTTGGTTCCTTAGAATCATGGGAAGAGCTATGAAATAAAAAAAGTGGGGGTGGGGTGGGGAGCTGGGTGCAGTGAAACAGGTTTATAATCCCAGCAATTTGGGAAGATTAAGCAGGAGGATCACAAGTTCAAGGCCAACCCAGGCAACTGAGTGAATCCCTTTCTCAATGGGGGTAGGGGTAGGGGGTGTTTGGCTCAGTGGTAGCATGCCCCTGGGTTAATCCTCAGTACCAAAAAACAAACAAATGAACTGGGCTTAATCAGTAGTTAATGAGCTTTAATACCTTAAAGCATAATATCTGTTCAATGGTAGGCACTGATCACATGTGGATACTTAATTAAAGGAAATTAAAAAATCTGTTCCTAGCCAGGCATGGTAGCTCATGCCTATAATCCCAGTGACTAGGGAGGCTGAAGCAGGAGGATCACAAGTTGGAAGCCAGTCTCACAACTTAGTGAGAATCTGTTTCAAAATGAAAAAAGGGCTGGTGATGTGGCTCACTGATATCTCTGGGTTCAATTCCTAGTATGAAAAAAAAAATCTGATTCTTAGTTGTACTAGCCACCTTTCAAGTGTTCCAACAGCCCAATACAGAGGTAGTGGCTACATTACATACATCATTTCCATCACTGCAGCAATTTCTACTTGATGGTGCTGAAGGATAGGGCCTGGACACTTTTCTTGAGGGTTGGGGGTGGGGGGTTACCAAGAATTAAACTCACGGACACTCATCTACTGAGCCCCATCCCCAGCCCTATTTTATATTTTATTTAGAGACAGGGTCTCACTGAGTTGCTTAGCGCCTTGCTTTTGCCGAGGCTGCCTTTGAACTCACAATGTTCTTGCCTCAGCCTCCAGAGCTGCTGGGATTACAGGTGTGTGCCACTGTGCCAGGCTTTTTTTTTTTTTTTTACATCTCCAGTTGATGTCAATGTGAGAGTGGACATAAAGGCAGCAGGAGCTGGTATTATAGGTACTACATGAGCCAGGCATATTTTCCTAATAAGTCCAGGTTGCTATTAGTTGGGGGACACCATAGGGATAATCTGAGCAGGAGTGTGATGTGACAGGTTTGGGGGAGAAAAACCAACAGAGAAGAGGAGGTAGGTATTTTTGTCGAGGAATGTGAGGTGTGAACCAGAACAGGGGTAGCTGGAATGAGAGACCTCTAAGGGATGAGACTGAGAACTACATTGAGACAGTGAAGAGTTTCAACCAATTAGGAGAGCTGCAGCATGATCCAGGAGACACCTCTGCTGTGAGGTGGCACAAGAGATCCCAGGGTATCTGGGAGTACCTCTTTACCAAGTAGTACCAAAGTATTTCAGTAGTTTAACAACTAGCACAGCTGAGTTGGTAGACACCCAGGGCTGGTTAGGCAAGAACTTTCTGATTCTGACCCTATTCACTGCTGTAGCTGCCCGAAAGTTGTCTAGTCTGGTGGTGCCTACTGAGAGCCAGAGGTAGGGGTGAAGGGACAGAAGGTGTGGGACCCAGGGAAGCTCAGGTAGGCAGGGATCCCAGTACCTCAATGGCACTGTCACACCAATTCATCTGGTCATCCACCAACTTGATGCTGTGTTTCATACGCTCCGGGGGCAGTAGTTTGGCCTGGCCCACAACAGCTGGAGAGAGGAAAAGCAGAAATCAGAGGATGCGGTGAAGGTCTACGTATGATGGGGGCCAGCTCCCAACCTGCCTGCCTGGCCCCAACTCACGGTCCATGGCTGTTGGTGCGGCAGTGCCCATGCCCCGGTTCTGGATCTGATACACAGGCTGCGTAGGTCTCTGACCCTCCTTCTCTCCCTTGGGTGGTGCAGGGGCTGCAGGAGGTGGTGGGGCAGTGCCATCAGGGGTAGAGGCACCTGTCACAGCCACAGGCCCCTTCCCCTCCTCCCGTGGCTTCATGAGGACAATGGGCTTCTCCAGAGGGGCTGGAGCAGGTGGCGCAGCAGGGGCAGTTGGAGGTGGTGGCTGCTTTGACTGTGGGAGTAAGAAGGTTTCAGCCAACGGAGGGGATCTCTTCCCTAATGGCTCCCCTTCTCCCCGCTTCCAAAGGTGATTCCCAGCTCACCCGCTCTGCTGGAGGTTTCGAGAGGATGATGGGGGTTTTTTGCATGACGGAAGTGCTCGTTTCTTCACTGCCATCCTGTGGTCAAGGAAAGGCAATTACTCAGGAATGGCTCCCCTGGATCTCCTAGACATTCTAGATGGCCTTTAGGGGCCAGGTATCACTTAAAAAACCTCCACATATTACCTTCTTCAATCCTACCAACACATCTAGGGGACAGATACTGTTACTCCCACTTAACAGAGGCACAGAGAGCCTAATTGGCTTGCTCAAAGTCACATAGTCAATAAGCACTGGAGCAGGATTTGAACGAGGCAGCCTGGCTCCAGAATCATGTCCTCATCCATTCTTGCCGCCCCCAACCTGTGCAGGAAGTTGAACTTAAGGTCGCTCAGTGAATTTGCAGGGACACCAAATAAAACACAGACACAAATTACCTTTACACAAGCTTCAGGACACTGCTCTCGGCCTCAGGCTCCCCAAAAGGGAGAACAAGAGAAAGTCACGAGAGGCTGGCCAGAGAGTGAGAGCACGTTTGGAAGTGAGCTTTTATTGGGGGGACCCTTGTTCTTTAGACCGTTCTATCCAAAAAAGGCCAGGGTATCTGGGAGTACCTCAACCCCAGGGGTGACACCTACATCTGAAGACCTTCAACTCTATCCGAACGGGGCAACGCCCAAGTCACCATGAAATGTAATGACTGGTCAGAGCCTCCTGCTTCAGGACTGGAAGGCGTGGGTCATTCAGATGGCTCCCCACACTTTCTGATCAGCTGTCTCTATTAAACAAGTCCAGGGGGAAGAAGCCACGGCTCTGAGGCCAGACAGATCGGCTCAAACCTGGTCTAACCTATTTTTGGCTATGAACTTGAATAAGAAACTACCCCTCACATGTGCCTCAGTTTCCCCCTCCAGTGGGTGGGTTTAGGTGTTTCTTCCTCACAAGACTATTATGAAGACAAAAATGAAAGAACTTGCAAACTGCAAGCATGGCCCCTGACACAGGCAAGTGCTTCCAATGCGAGAGCTGCTGGCAGTACTTGCTGTCTGGATCACTTCTTCCTCAGACCTGCACCAGAGGGCTCTGGACTGATTGCCACATGTTGCTCTCTTCCTGACTCCCCTGACTCCCCCTCCACTCTTACAAGAGGGGAAAGTCCTATTCCTTCTTTGGTTAATTGAGTAACTCGGGAAAATCTTGACCACTCACTGATCTGCTTCTTCACCCAGTCACTGAAGATACCTAAACCCTGCTCACTTCCTTGGCTCAAAGAACAACAAACAAAAGGGTAACATGAAAGTGTGTTAGAAAGAAGAAATATTTCAAGGGAAGACCTGAAGGGCAGCAGGTTTCCAGGAGGGGAAGGAAAAGTGGATGACACCTGGGATGGAGAGACATGGATAGATATGTATGGAAGGCAGGATGTACAGCACTGGAACCTGACCAGCAGAGGAAGCAGGAGGGAGGGAGCATCCTAGGATGAGGCTCAATGGACCGTCATTGACATAGGGAGGAGAAATTCAAGGAGAGATGGCAGGAAGATGCTGAGGTCAGTAGGGGATGTGTAAGATGTGAGGAACCCATGGTGAGTCAGGAAGCTGCTAGGACTTGGGAGGGAAGTCAGAGACAATGATAAGACTGGGGAGCTGCTTGTTTAGGGATGAAAGCTGATGATGTAGGAAGATAGTGACATTCTCCAAAAGGATTTGTGTAGAATAGTCTATGCTGTGATCCAAGAATAGGAAAAAAAAAGCCCAGCTCATCTTGAAAAAAATTATTCTTAATATTTTTAGTTTTATGGCTCAGAAACTGGTCCCAGATTTTTTTTTCTTCCACCAAATATCTCAAACGTAGGCAGGGCCTTAGAGAATGCACCCAGAGCTGGGCTTGGTGGCACACAACTGCAATCCCAGTGGCTGGGGAGGCTGCAGCAGGAGAGCCAGCTCAGCAACTTAGCAAGGCCCTAAGCAATTTAACAAGACCCTGTGACTCAGTGGTTAAGTGCCCCTGGGTTCAATCTCTGATGCCAAAAAAAAAAAAAGACGGAGAAAGAAAGCACCAGAGGACCAGTTCTGGGTTCCACAGCAGAGCAAAAGCCAGGCTGAGGCACAACTGAGGCCTCCTGATTCCCAGTCAGAATGATGTTATGCTTGAGATTAATCTGGACCTGCATCTGAGGCCTGACCCCAAAGCTTATTGACTGTGATTTGGGGCAAGACCCTTTGCCTTTTAAGTTCATTTTCCTCATAGAGAAAATGAGAACTGTCAAAGGTTCTACTTCATTGGGTAGGTAGGTTTAAGGGTTTAGGAAGACCCACAGGATAAAGCACTTAGCACAGTACCAGCACATTGTAAGCTGCTCGATAAATAGACACAGTTGCTATTGTTATTGTTACCAACTCTTTATAAAATATGAGATTTTGGCAGCTCAAACCCTCCAATGACAATTTTACTCAGAGTGAAATCCGTAATTCTTTCCAAGGCTTACCATCTCTCTGTCCTCATCTATCAATCTCCCTCCTCCCTCATCTACAGTAGCCATATTGGCCTCCTGACTAATCCTTGAACATACTAGATCAGGCCACCTCAGGGCTTTTGTACTTGCTGTTCTGTCTACTCAGATTCGGGTATGGTTTGTTCCCTCATTTCCTTTAGGTCTCTGCTTCAGAAGTCAACTCTTCAGAGGGGCTATCATCTAAAACATCCCCCTTTTTTATTCTCCACCTTCTTACTCCATGAGAAGTCAGCTCAGATACATCCTCAGCACCTAGATTGAAGCCTGACACATGGCAGATGCTCAATGAACATTTGTGGAACAAATGGACCATGAATGCTGCTCTCAGGTCAAGACACTCACCCTTCTCTCTCTCTCCCAGGGTGCAATGTAGTCCCTCTCCCGACCACCAGGCCCAGAGAGATTCTGGGGACCACCAGAGCCAGGCTCCTTCCACCGTCGGCGCCGCTCTATCCCATAGAGTCCAGGCTGACTGTGGCCAGACTCAGACATGCTCACCTACAGAGGGAATGAGGGGATTTCAGGACAAAGAGAGTTTCTTCCCACTCCACTTGGCTTCCCCAGGAATTTCTTTCAAAAGAGAGCTCTATAACTGTGGCACAACTGCCAGCTGGCTCCCAATACCCATTCTTTACTTCTTCCAAATTCTCAGTTCTGAGCTAGGTAGATGGCTTATTGAGACTCATTTCTCAGCTTTTATTTGTAGCTGGGTGTGGCCACATGACTAAAGTACGTTCTGGACAATGGTATGATACCAAAGTATGGTTTGGCAATGTTAGGAAACTTTCCTTTATAGAAGCTGGCATTTGCCTTTTGCTTCTTTATCCTCCTGGCTGAAAGGAATGTGGGTGTAAAGTCTGGAGCTCAGACAGCCATCTTGGGCTGGGAAGCAAGTTAATAGAAGGCACGGTAAAACATGACCAAGGTTTGGCAATCCCATATTAATCTTAAATGCCTCTGCAGGCAGTGAGAAACATTTCTTTCACTTCTAAGTCAAAACCATTTTCAACTACTGAAATGCTCTAACACAAATACAATTTATAGGGACAGATTCACATAAAAATTATCCTCCATCTCAAAATGCAGCAAGTCATTTTCTTACAAATGAGTAACATGACCCTCATTTGACAGCTCCTCTTTTGATGACCTGTTACTAGTATATGAGTGGCTGGGGTTCTAGCATCATGGGCCTATGTTGACCTGATAACCCACTGCATTTCAGTGTCAGTTCACCTTTCATTCCTGATGGTCTGCCATCCCTCACACTCTGAATTTCACTTAATGGTCCCATCAGTGTTTAATTAGTTATATATGTACTTGACCCAGTCTCCACCATTCAATTATCTGTTCATAGGTTCCCCCAGGTGTTTGTACATCATTCCAGTGAGGTATTTTGAGTAGTAAACTATTTACATGATCATATAGGGATCTAACTCAAAAGTCAGCTTAGCAAACTGATCTGTGGGTCAAATCTGATCTGTCTCGTTTTTGCAAACACAATATTTTATTAGAACATAGCCACATCTATCAATTTACAAACTATCTACGGCTGCCTTCTTGATACAATGGCAGAGTTGAGTAGATGACACTGGTTTATAGAGCTTAAAATAACTGCTCTTTGGTTCTTTATAGAAAGTTTGCTGACCCTGCTAAGTGCCTGTTAAATCACTCTATGAATCCTCCCTACCCCCATATTTCAGTACTTAATGACACAAACAGGCCCTAAGAGAGACTTTCCAGACTGAAGTATCTATTTACCAGACACAGGAGCAATTTTGCTAGCCAGACTGCAACTCATCTAGCCCCTCTCACTGCTTGCTATGTGACCTCTCCCCCAGCCACAAATT
Source organism: Ictidomys tridecemlineatus (assembly GCF_052094955.1). Classification (NCBI taxonomy): domain Eukaryota; kingdom Metazoa; phylum Chordata; class Mammalia; order Rodentia; family Sciuridae; genus Ictidomys; species Ictidomys tridecemlineatus. The sequence goes on along the minus strand of NC_135491.1, from coordinate 11,527,973 downwards.
GGATTGAAGGCTGTCTTCCTAGACAGGAGGACAAGGGCCTGTTTACGGATGCTTATGGAAAATGATTCACTCAGCACTGAAATGACTGTTTACAGTCTCTGATGGAGCTCTCCCCTGAACTTGGTCACTCTTTTGTCCCCTGCAATTAAGTGTCTGTTTACATATTATTCTGAAAACCTCAGTGCCTAAGTGTCTGTTTTTCATGCCTCAATGGTACTAAAGGATCTGTTTATGTACCTATGAGGGTCTCCTTCCCAGGCAAATAAAGTGTCCTTTTGCACACTACTTTAGGACCATGTACAGTATTTGAGTTTATCTAACTGCCATTGTGGGGAGCACAAGGCTCCTGTTATAGCTAAGTATTGGGAATTAAAAACATGTGTTGGGTTTATATCAATAGCTGCAGACCTTGGCAAGATCCTTGACATGCTCTGCTTCTTTTTCCCCTAAGTTCCCTGAACTTATCCCACCTAGATGCAATCTGAGGATACCAATGTTGTGTCCCACCACTTAAGTGCCTATTTACAGGGCTCCTATAGTGACCTCTCAGAAATTTTTAATAGTCTAATTTACACATTCTTGGGGGGGGGTGGGGTTCAGCATTTCCTCACAGGCTCCCTTTGGGGGAATCCTGCAGAATTGTACACTTGCAAGTTATTCGGGGAGACTCCCAGTTCCTAACTTGTGAACTTGGTCCCATCCTCTTGAGGCACCCAGCGCGCCAGAACTTAATAGCCTATGCACACATTTTTTTGTAAAGGACTCCCTACAGGCTCCTACGTGGGCACAGTCCTCCCGTAATTAGGCATCGGTTTAAAAGGCCTCCCCTGGGGAACCCCACCACTCCAGTCGCCGTTTGCACGGCGCTTGCAAGGTCCCCCTAGGGTTCAGGAATCGGTCTGGGCTTTCCGAGAGGGTAGTTCGGAAATTCAGTTTCTCTTTACATGTTATCGGAGGGACCTGCTCAGTCCTTTTGGGGTAGGTTACAGTAGGGTCTCCCAGAATCTAAATTTCTATTTACACATTATTCGTGTCTCCCGCCCTGACTCTCGCCAATCCGGCCTTTGGCCGCCACTCTCCGCTCGCTACTCAGCTCCGCACACCCGCCGACGTCCCAGCGACCCGTTAACGGTCGAGGGAGGGGCGGGGCTTGGGGCGCGTCCCCTCTCCCCGCCGGTGCGCGCGCCTCGCGCAGGCTCGCAGGCTCGCAGGCTCCTTACCTAGGGCGGCTGCTGATTGGTTCCTGGGGCGCGGCGCGCGCTCTCCCGTGACGGGAATCGGGTGGGGGCAGGGAGGTTCCAAAAACAACCCACCCGCCCGTAAAAGATGCCTGGGGGTCGGGAGTGTGACAGACAGACACCGGTCCCTCCGGTACCGGCCTCGGCGTTCCCGAAGGGGCACCTAAGGAAGGCCGTCCCGAAGCAGGAAGAAAGAAGGAATATCGTGCGGCCAAGCTGAAATCGGCTCGCTGCGCATGCGCTGCAAGCTGAGCATGCGTTGATGAGAAGGTTGGCTTCAGGACGCATGCGGACGACAGAGAAGGCGGGAGCGCGCCATGCGCGTGCGCGTCATTTCGGCGCACGGTTTCCAGTGGGTTAAACAGAAAAGAGGGAGGGGCACGCGGCTCCGGAGATTTGGGGTTCGAGGCCCGCCTCTTAGGTTTTGTTAACGTTGTGGAGTGAAGCGGCAGGGAGAAATTTTAATGTCCTCTGCATGAACCACAGCTGGCGGGGGCCCTGGAAGAAGTCCCAGTTTGAGGGAGGAAGCGTCTAGGGGATCAAATCACTTCAGAAAGAGCGCAAGTGCGTTTGGACCCTTAAGGGAAGGCAGGGGCATTCCAGGCGGAGGAAACCCCTGGAGAAAGGTGCAGCCTTGGATCGAGGGGACCCCCGGACCCCCGGATACCAGATGGGCCAGCAGAGGTGGGCGGGTCGAATCCTGACGTCAGTGGGAGAAGCGGCCTGGTCCAGGCAGAACTACGTCATAAATTCCTCGGCAGCGGCGGAGGAGGACGCACCAAAAGCCAAAATCTCAAAAGTCCCGGGGCAGAACCTGGAGCGCGCCAAAGGCCGAGGGCGCTGGCGGGGTGCGGGGGAGCGCATGCGCAAAGGGTGTGGTGCGGCCCTAGCTAGAGCAGGTGGTCATCAAGCGGCAAGATAGGGAGGTGCATGGAAAATTTCCCTTTTTTTTTTTTTTGGGCGGGAGGGTGGAGGGATGGGGGTGGTGAATGTGGTTTTTCTTTTTTTTTTTTTTTTGAATGGCATTGAGTACTGAAGCCAGGGCCCCCTCTACCACTGAGCTACATCACCAGCCCTTTTTATTTTTTATTTTTTTAATTTTGAGTCAGGATCTTACTAAATTGCCCAGGCTGCCCTCAAACTCGCAATCCTCCTGCCTCAGCCTCTCAACGCTGGAATTGTGGAGGGCGCCCGACTTCTACTTTTCATTTGAAATCTGATTTAGTTTCCTTTTTAAGTTTGTTTTTTATTATATTCAAGGGACTGGGTGGGGGGTGTAGCTCCGTGGTAGAGTAGTCACCTATGATGCATTAGACTGACTTTAATTCCCAGGACCAAAAAAAAAAAAAAGATTTGTAAAAATGCTAGTTTTCCCGGGCGTGGTGGCACACGCCTGTAATCCCAACAACTCAGAGGCTGAGGCAGTAGTATCACAAGTTCCAGGCCAGCCTCAGCAATTTAGGGACACCTTATCTCAAAATAAAAACTAAAAACAGATGGGGATGTAGCTCAGTGGTAAAGTGATTCTGCCGTTCAATCCCCAGTAACCCAAAGAATCAAGTGACTGAGGGGGCTGAAGCAGGCAGATCACAAGGTCAAAGACAGCCTTGATAACTTAATGAGACCTTCCCTCTAACTAAAAAATATAAAAATGGGGTTGGGGATGTAGCCCCGTGGTAGAGAGCTACTGGGTTCAATCCCTAGTACCACACAAAGTTAAGCTGGGCACAGAGATGCAAGCCTTTAATCCCAACAACTCATGAGACTGAGGCAGGAAGATTGCAAGTTCAAGGCCAGCCTTAGCAACCTAGTGAGGTAGGTGCTAAGCAACTTAACGAGACCCTACCTCAAAATTAAAAAATAAGAAGGGCTCGGGATATGACTCACTGGTTCAGTTCCCCTGAAGTCAATCCTAGTACCAAAAAGCAAAAGCAAGAAGAAGCTACATTTGAACAAATTATACATGTACATACAGGTAAATAATAGAAGTGAGTCTTCACTTCTGGTCCCCATTTTCCATTCCTAAAGCACTGGTTCTCAGTTTCCCTCTGGAGCTCCTGTTATAGCAAAGCATTGGAGTTAACAGCCTGTGTTGGTTCATATAAATAGCTGCAGACATTGGCCAAGATCCTTGACACTCTCTGCCTCATTTTCCCACGTGCAGTGCAGGTGACCATCCCTTACAATGTAGCCGTGAGGGTTAAGTGGGTGAAAGTGCCTAGAACAGTGCCAGGTACATAGCCACACTACGTGTTGTCATCATTTTGTGACCTGGAATGATAGTGATGATTGATTCTGAGCTGCTCCCTCCTAGGCCTTGTCTCTGCTGAACCCACCAAATCCCTCAGTGTCAAATAGACCTGTGTCTCCATGCTTTTCCATGCTGCTAGGTGAACACGAGTCACACAGACTGGCTGGACTTCTGTTATGTGTGGATTCATCTGAGAGATTGTCGTTAACCAGTTGAGAAAAAAGTATTCAGGAATAAAAGGCTTTACTGAGCTGATGCTAGCCAGGAAAAAAAAAGGCCAGGTCTGGGGACAAGTTTCCAAAATTCCAGCAGCAAATCTAGATAGGAATTGGGAAAATGCTGGACTAGAGAATATTTTTATAATGAAAATTTGGAGAAGGAAAACAAATTGTTTACATTTAATATATATTGGCTATAGAGAAGAGGTGGGATAACATGAAGAGGGGTAAATTTGGGGGGGGGGAAGTCCATAAGAAGTACACGTTGCTCCTGGATTGGCTGGAGTTATAAGCAGGATGCAGTGGCACCTTGGGCTCAGGAAAGGGTTTGAGCTAAGGTTTTTGTTTTTGTTTTTTTTAAAGAGGGGGTGAGAGAGGAGAGAGAGTGAGAGAGAGAATTTTTAATATATTTTTTTTTTTTAGTTCTCGGAGGACACAACATCTTTGTTGGTATGTGGTGCTGAGGATCGAACCTGGGCCGCATGCATGCCAGGCGAGCGCGCTACCGCTTGAGCCACATCCCCAGCCCTGAGCTAAGGTTTTAACATACATTCAAGGATGTGAGGGGCTGGGGATGTGGCTCAAGCGGTAGCGTGCTCGCCTGGCATGCGTGCGGCCCAGGTTCGATCCTCAGCACCACATACCAACAAAGATGTTGTGTCCGCCGAGAACTAAAAAAAAATAAGTATTAAAAATTCTCTCTCTTTCTTTAAAAAAAAAAATGTGAAATGGCCTTTTGTGGCTTTTGGACCTTAACTCTTTTTTTTTTAAAAGAAATATTTTTTAGTTGCCAATGGATTTTTTTACTTTATTTGCTTATTTATAAGTGGTGCTGAGGATTGGAGCCACGGCCTCACACATGCGGGGCAAACACTCTACTACTGAGCCACAACCCCAGTCCCTGGTACTTAACTCTTAACTCATTAACCTCCTTCATCTTTCCTCCATTCTCTGATAATTAAATTTAGAACATTTCAGAATTTTTCTCTATCAGTGTACATTTAATTCAACGAAGATACACAGACCTTAACTCTTAAGACTATCAGTGTTCCTTTCGACATCTTTGTCCCAGGCCATTATCTGTTTGGTTTTTTTTAATCTGAATTCATCAACCCCAGATTACCTCTTATTGCTAATTTCACATCTGGGGAACTCTCAGAGGTGGGAAGGACATAGAAAAGGAATAGAAGAGCCAGGCATGGAGCTATACACCTGTAATCCCAGCGGCTTGGGAGGCTGAGGCAGGAGAATTGCAAGTTCAAAGCCAGGCTCAGCAATAGCAAGGCGCTAGGCAATTCAGTGAGACCCTGTCTCTAAATAAAATACAAAATAGGGCTGGGGGTGTGGCTCAGTAGTTAAGTACCCCTGATTTCAATCCCCAGTACCAAATAAAAAGGGAACAGAAGAAGCCCCACATTGACCCCAGGCCCACTGTGTCCACTATGTCCGCTTCTGTTTTTTCTGCTTTACACAATCACTGCGACCTTCCCTGCTTCCTCCTTTAACAGACACAGAAAGATTAGTCTGAAAGAGAGAAGGGCCTTTTTGAAATCCTAGCTAGGAAGCAGCAGAGCCTGGATTCAAACCCAAGCCTGTGTCACTCTGGGGCGAGCCCACATTTTCCCCTGGTGCAGGCAGCCTGCCTGCTGGTGAGTCAGCAGAGCACTCCGCCGCCCCGGAGAGCTGCTTATGTTAGCAGTGTGGTATGCTGTGGTGTGGCTGTGCCATCCTTTATTAACGATTTCCCCATCGATGTACATTTACACTGTTTCTGAGATTTTGCTTTTACAAACACTTGTTGCCATTAATATCCTTGTAAACCTGATTACACATATATGACAGTATTATCAATAGAATGTCTTGTTTGAAGTAGAATGACTGAGTCAAAGGGTATGTGCATTGGGAATTTTGTGAGTCACCACCAAATGGTCCATTCATCTCTATTAATTTCTCTGTTCATTTCATTCATTCAGAAATTGAATGAATTATGGAATTCTGGTCGTCTGCCAGGCACAGCTGTAGACTGGAGTCTTACAGTGAATAGGACAGAGCACCTGCAGGAGCACCTATTCTAGTGGGGCAGATGACATGTGGGCAGGGGGGAGATGCCTAGAAGCAAAGAACTGTTGGGGGAGGGTTGGGGAAATGTTGATCAAAGGATACAAGATTTCTTGGGGCTGGGGGCTGGGGCTGGTGCTCAGCGGTAGCGCACTTGCCTGGCATGTGTGAGGCACTGGGTTCCATTCTCAGCACCACGTAAAATAAATAAAGGACTATCAACAATTTTTTAAAAATCAAAAATTTTTAAAAAATAAAAGGAATACAAGATTTCAGTCCAACATTGTGGCTCAGTGGTAGGGTGTTTGCCTAGCATGTGTGAGGCACAGAGTTCGATTCTCAGTACCACATATAAATAAATGAATAAAATAAAGGTCCATCAACAACTAAAAAAAAAGGGGGAATGAGTTCACTTAGTACGGCAGGGTGACTACAATTAATAACAACATGTTATTTATTTGAAAATTGGTAAGTGAATAGATTTAAAGTGTCCTCACCAAAAAGAAATATGTGGGGTAAAGCTTGAGGTAGCCATTCTGCAAGGTATACCTTTGTCAAGACACGATGTACACTATAGATATAAAGGTTTTATTTGCCAAGTGGAAAAGAAAAAAAGAAAAGATAACGGAATTGAAAGTGACAGAAGTCACAAGGCATAACAGGTGGTCAACGGAAGTTTACTTTGCAGGGGTGACACTGGAGCAGAGACCTGAAATGAGCCCTTCAGGAAGGTGCTGAAGAACTGAACCTAAAGGCCCTGAGGTGGGGTGGGCCCGAGAGAGGAAAAAACCAACTCTGTTTCAGTTTCTCCCACTGTCCTCTGCAGCGGTTTTGCTGAGCAGCCGTCAGACCTGCAGCAGACAGCAGGTGTCCCCTAGTGCAATTCAGTTCTGACAGTTTATCCAGAGAGCATCAGATCCCACAGGTTGTGGGTTCAGTCCCCAAGACTGCCTCCTGCTTCAAATGACAGCCACAAACCCCGGCTTGTTTGACCTGTGCTGAGCAACAGTCTGGAAATCCAGATCCCCACAACCTCTTCCTCGGATTCATTTGATGTGCTAGAGCAGCTCAAAGAACTCAGGGAAACACACCAGTTATTATAAAGGGTGCAGATGAAGAGAGGTCGAGGGTGAGGAACAGGAGAAGGGTCTCAGAGTTTCCTGCCCTCTGGACACGCCACCCTAGGATCCAGAAGCTCTCTGAACCCTGCAGGCTCTTTTGGATTTTTATGGAGACTTGATTGCATACACATCATTGATTACACCACTGATTACATCATTGATTACACCATTCCTGATCAATGCAACCTTCAGCCCTTTCCCCTCCCCAGAGGTTAGGGGGTGGGGCTAAAACATTCCATCCCTCTAATCCTCCCTTGGTCTTTTGGTAACCAGCCCCCACCCTGTAGCTACTTAGGGGCTGCCGACCAGCAGTCAGCTCATGAGCATGAAAAAATATAGTTTGGAGATTTCCAAGGATTTTAGGAGTTCTATGGCAGGAAACGAGGTGGTGTGGAGGGGTGTGTGTGTGTGTTTTTAAAGACAAGGTCCCACTCTGTTGTCCAGCTGGCCTCAAACTCCTGGGTCCAAGTGATCCTCTGGCCTCAAACCCTGGAGTAGCAGGGACTACAGGTACATACCACTGGGCCCAAGGACCAAATACATATTTCACAAGGTCATAGTCTGGCTCTTCATGGATTGTCCCGGTGGTCAGACTAGCAGGAGCAGAAAAGCAGGAAGGGAAGAGGGACAAGATTATTTAGGGACAGGATGTAGACAGGGACAGATCACTTAGGCCCTTACAGATTGTGATGAGAATTTGGAACTTCCAAGTGCAACAGGAAGCCATCGGAGGGCTATGTCCAAGGACTGGCATGTTCCAATGTGTGTGTTAAAGATTCCCCAGTGGTTGCCTATAGGCAGAGGTGGGTCTGGGCTGAGGGGAAGACTTTAGGAATGTAGTAAGTTTTTTGGGCCATGTGACTAGTTTCTGTGCACACAAAAAAAGTGAAATGGAAACAGCGCCTGCAGCCCCGCAGGAGTGGGACATCACAGGAAATGAGGAAGCCACATTCTTGCCTGGGCCAGAGGGCTCAGGAGGATGGTGATACTGATCAGGTGAGAAGGGTCAGGAGCTGGAGTTTGTTTTGAAGGAAGAGTCAAGAGACTAAATGAGTATAGAGGAAGCATGACTCAGGGTGCTTGAAAGTTATCCTCGAGAGCCATTATACATAATGACTGTAGTTAATGACAACGCAGTGTATATTTGAAGATTGCTAAAAGAGTAGGTCTCAAACGCTCTCACCACAAGAAAATAAGCACATGAGGTAATGCACGTGTGATTTAGCTGTGCCACATGAATACAGGTATCCAAACATCACGATGGACACCATAAAAAGAAGTGCTCCAGGTTTTGGGCCTCACCGACTAGAAAAAGAGTGACATTCTTCATCAGCAGAGAGATGGACGTGCTGTGAACTTAACTTTGGGATGCACATTGGACATCTAGTCAGCAGTTGGAGTTTTAGGGGAAGCTGGAATTTGAACATGACATTTTTTTCTGTCTTTTCATTACAGAATTCTAGAAGTCCACATAAGCGTATTACATGTAAGGAACCCCTGGTACCCAGGGCCAGGACCGTCATCTCCTCTTTGCTGGTGTCTTCTATTTGCCTCTCTCACATATAAACATGCTGCTGTTTTCCTGCAGTTTTGTTTGTTGTAAGCAAGTCACAGATGTCCTGTCCTTTTATCGATAATTATCCAGGTATGCTAAATTTGGAGGTTGATCATTTTAGATGATATTTAAAACCCTGGGATTTGCTGAGATCATCCAGGCTGAGGAGTTGGAGGAAATGAGAGATGAAGCTGGGTCTCCTGTGCGCAGGGGTCAGGGGAAGGGCAGCACCCTGGAGAGAGGCTGAGGAGCACCCATAGGGGAGGCCACGAGCCAGAGCCAAGGGAACAAAGGGCTCCCAGAGAGGGGGATTGACTCCGGAGTCACCTAAGAAAGACAAGGCTTTTTTAAAAGTATTCTTTAGTTGCCAATGGACCTTTATTTTATTTATTGATATGTGGTGCTGAGAATTGACCCAGTGCCTCCCCAGGCAAGCTCTCTACCACGGAGCCACCACCCCAGCCCCAAGATAATGCTTTTTAATCCCCAGGCTTAACTATATTATGGACACTTCTGAATATTATAGTATAGATTCTATAAGGAAAAGTTTATAAGTACTTATTGGTCTATCTTTTGGGGGGTTGAGGTGTAACTTAGATTGTAAAGTGTGTAAAGGACACAAATGTGATGTGTAAGGACAGAGAATTTTTGCAAATATATATACACATGTAACCACTGATAGCCAGATAGCATTCGTAGGACCTCCGGGATTTCCCTGTGCCCTTTCCCCCCAGTTCCCTCACTCTAGAAGCAACCACAGGCCTGTCACTCTGGATTAGTGGCACCATTTGGAACTTTATACAAATGAAAGCTGACGGCTTGCTTTGAGTGTCAGAGAGCTACTTCAGCGCTCTCTGCTTGGGAAAGTCTTCCTTGGCGTTGCAAGTAGAGGAGGTTGTTCTCTGAGACTAGCCCTTATACCCACATACAGATAATTTTATAGTATTTAAAACAAAAAGACTCTGCATTTCACTTCCAGATGTCTTGCACTCTAGTGAATAAGTAATGAGCCTTAAGGAGAAAGGATCAAATTCTTTTTAAAGTTCTGGTGGAACTGTGCACGCCTGCGATCCCAGCTATTCGGGAGGCTGAGACAGGATCACAAACTCCAGGCGGCCTGGGCAACTTAGTGAGACCCTGTCTCAAGATTTAAAAAGCCCGGCTCGGTAGTGCATGCCTGTAATCCTAGCCACTCTCCCTCAGGAGGCTGAGGCAGGAGGATCAAGAGTTCAACTCAGGCTCAGAAATTTAGTGAGGCCCTAAGCAACTCAGCGAGACCCTGTCTCTAATAAATATTAAAAAGGATTGGGGACGTGGCTCAGAAGTTAAACGTCCCTGGGTTCAATCCCTGGTACCAAAAAAAAAAAAAAAGGTGGAGGTGGGGGTTAGGGATGTACCTCAGAGGTAGAGAGCTCCTGCCTTTCCCCAGGACTACAAAAGCAAACCAAAAGTTCCAGCAAGAAGCACTCTCCTGGGTTTTGTATGTTGGTAAGTATTCCATGCAGCATAAAAACTCCAAATAAGTCTTTGACCGGCTGTTCTGGCTTTGATTTGAACAGCTTCCATTATGGACCACAGTAAAGACCTGGATGAACCTTGGAGATGTTTGTTTTAAGTGGATGTGGCGGGGAGAGCAGAGCCGTGGGCAGTCAGACAGAGACTGGAAAAGAAGAGGAGCCCAGGGTCTGAGGCAGCCAGGATGGGAAGGTGGGAAGGTGGGGAGGTCGGAGGAGGAGGATGGGGTCAAACCCTGAAGAGTCTCCAGGTGAGGCTCAGGTTTTGCTGACACAGTGGAACTCTGCTCTGCTATGGAAAGATGAGCAGGGTCTTCCAGCCATTGAGCACGTAGGGCAGGCCTCCGGGTTCCTTCCAAGGCTCAAAGTCTGGCAAAAGGAATCACCATAGAGGTCACAATGGTGGTCACTGGGAATGGAGGAGGATATTGACTAGGAGGGACACAGAGGGTTTTTGTTTTGTTTTTTTTTTTGTTTGTTTTTTTTGTATTAGGGATTGAACTCAGGGGCACTCAACCACTGAGCCACATCCCCAGCCCTATTTTGTATTTTATTTAGAGACAGGGTCTACTGAGTTGCTTAGGGCCCAGTTAAGTTGCTAAGGCTGGCTTTGAACTCATGATCCTCCTGTCTCAGCCTCCGGAGCCACTGGGATTATAGGCGTGCGCCACCATGCCCAGCAACAGAAGAGTTTTAAGTGGTTGGAAACTTCTAGCCTGAGCTGAGTGGTGCTGGCTCAGGTGAATGTATTTGTAAAAATTAATTGAAACTACACTTAAAATGTGTATACTTTATGTACATTATATCTCAATAAAAGAAAAAAAAAACAGCTTGCTTGGTCTTGGAGCTAGACTTTGACAGGAGGGTAGTGGGAGCCGTGGAAGATGTTGAGCATGGCAAAGCCCTGGTCAGTTCTGGGTGTTATAAAGGTCTTCAGGGCCACTATGGGAGATGCCTGAAGGGGTGAGGCCAGGGGGCTGGTCTCTATAATCTTGGACAAGCTCTCACCTATCTCTGGGCCTTCTCTTCTCCACCCAGTCCTCATGGGAGTAGAAGCAGAACAGAAATAAGAGAGGGAAGTCACCAAAATTGCCAGAGATTGAGCCCCTGGAAGGAGGAACAGCCCTCTGATTTGTGTCTGCACCCCAACTCCTGGCACAGTAAGAAGCATGGATTTGCTATAGGGGGTGGAAAGACTGCTAAAAGGGGGTCAAGAAGATCTGAGCACTGCTGGGGTGGGGGAGGGTAGGCAGGCCAGGCAGACCCAAGGAAATCCAGGGCATGGTGTCTCTTCGGTACCCTCTTAGTTTCTTATTCAAAAAGCCCCTTTTAGCCAGGAACCATGGTGCACACCTGTAATCCTGGTGATGGGAGGCTGAGACAGGAGGACTGTAAATTTGAGACCAGTCTCAGTAACTTAGCAAGACCCTGTCTCAAAATTTTTAAAAAATTAATCAATAAAAAGGGCTGGGGATGTGACTCAGTGGTAAGGGTTCAGCCTTCATAATTGGGTGGTTGGCTGAAGGCCCCTTCTAACTGGTTTTGACCCAGTTTCAGCTAAAACAACACAGAAGGGTGATTACTGTGAAGGTGAGGGACTTTGAGGCCCCAGGTAGTCAGAAGGTTCATTCTGTGACATTTATGCCAGGCCCTTGGCCTCGACAACATGGTAGTTGACAAAAATGAAAATACAGCTGTTGTCCCCGGGCCTGCCTGGGCTAGCTGGCTAAGCGGCGGGGCTCTGGAGCGAGGCTGCCTGAGTCTCACCCTGCCCTCCCTCCACCTCTCTACTATGACTTAGGGCAGGTTTCTTAATCTCTCTGTAGCTCAGTTTTCTCATCCATAAAATGGGACCAAAGTGCCCACCTTGCCTCCTTTTGTAAGATCATTAAGGGTTTAGCATGATGGTGGCCCAATAGTTATTAGTGGGCCAGGGACAGGTTCCTTGAGGGGCTTCATGGAAGAGGGGACATCTAAGCTGACCCTGAAAGAGGCCTAGGAAGGAGTGCCGCTGAAAGGAAGTGGAGCACAGGTGCCTGTGGAGGAACAGGTTTGGCCCGGGGCTCGGCTCCTCGGCTAGCCGGGCCTCTTGATGGGGCGGGTATCTGGTTTCTTCCTGGAGCCCCCCTTTACTCCCCAGCCAGGCTGGGATCCAGAGGAAGACAGCATGTGCTAGAGGCCTCAATTTAGCTCTCAGGGCCAAGGGGCGAGGCTGCCCGGGAACTTTTAGGGAAATCCAAAGATAGCTCAGCAGAGAAGGGTGACTTGCAAGCTCAGCAGAGGAGGGTGACTTGCAGCCGAGTTTCCCCTCGAACGGGGGAGCAGGGGTGAATCAGTGTCTCCAGCAGGAGTGGAGCCGCTGTAGGAAGTCAGACCTGGGTTCGAGGCCCCAAGGCTACTTGGCCTCTGACTCACCCCGGGCAGGGCGGGGCAGGGCCGGGCAGGGAGGGCAGGCACGGCAGGGACAGGCTGGGTGTGAATCTGGCCTCTGCCACCAGGATGCCTGGCTTCCTGGCTGGGGACCTGGGACCAGGCCTGGCCACTCTTGAAACTAGGTTTCTATATCTGTCCGATGGGGATGGGGTGGGGTGGGGCGGGGAGTGGTTAACGGTGATTGTGCAGGGAACACAAAACTGGGCACCTGACAGGGCTCTGTGGCAGCCCCCTTCCTTTTCCTGTCTGAGCCTCCTGACCAGAAGTGAAACCAGTATGCGGGCGGTCTGGGCTCCTGCTAGCCTCCTGCTAAGTGAATGAGTCATCCTCTTGGTTCTAGTGAGACGCGGATAGAAGGGGGCTCAGCAGAAAAGCAAGAGCAGCCACACACTGGGTGTGAAAATCAGTCACAGTAATAACAACGATTCTCTCTCATGTATTTGGTTCTTACTAAATGCCCAACCGTCTGTGCCACTTCCTGTTTTAAAATTCACAGCAGCTATGTGGGGAGGTTGTGCTATTTTATGGGCAAAGTAAATGTTCAGAGAGGTAAAGCCACTTTCCCTAGGTCACACTGCAAGTATATGGCAGAACCAGGATGTGGAACCCCCCCCCCCCCCCCGCCCCATCTGTCTGAATTCAAGTCAAGGCTCTCTCCTAGCCTCAGATCTGGATGGGGTTTGCTGAGGAGCACCCAACTTATAGAGCTGATAGGGCACTCAGGAGTGGGGAAACTGAGGTTCAGACAGGGCAAGAGCCTTCCACAGGAGGATCTGCCAGTTTGGAGCATTTATAAAGAAACAGCAACTTCTGACTTTGTTTAACATTTATTACAAAGTATAAGAGCAGAGATCGGTGAGCTGTGCGCCCCTCGCCATTCCTCCCCACCAGGTATCCTCTGCAGCTCTGGAAAAAATAGTGTCCTCTTTGCTGTCCGCCAGGGGGCGCCGCCCCCTGCCTCCCAGACCCGGTTCCTTCAGCTCTTCCGTCCAGCGGTAACTGAAGCCTCCTAGCATCCTGGACTCTGGGCCCTTCCTGCCCTTCTCCGTGGGGAGCTGGAGAGGGTGGGGAGGCGCAGGTACTTCCACTTCTAACCGAAAGCCAGAGGTCCTCTATAGCAGCACAGTGAGAGTGGTCCTGATGGGGGCGTGGGGGGTAGTGGTGGCCATGTTCCCATCTGGGGTCTCTGGAGGTCCAAGGCTTCCCCTTCAGCCGCATCCCCTGATGGCTCCTGCCACCCAAGGCGGCCCCCGTTGGTCCTCACACCTTGAGGTATTTTCTTCACAGGGCTAGGTCAGGAGCGGCAGGGAGGGTGCCCTTGACCTCCATCTTGGGAAAGGAGCCTGATTGTCCTCCATGGATCCTGAGGGGAGGGAGAGAGAGAGAGAGATGGGTGGACAGGCAGTCCAGACAGGAGAAGTCAGTGAGAGTGGCACTTACCAAGACGGAAGCCGACAGAAGCAGTGGGCGAGGCGGGAGGCAGAGGGTGGGCGGGCTGGCACCAGGAGACCAGGTGCGGGGGGCATAAGCGCAGGCTGCACAGAGCTTGAGTGACCAGGGACAGGCAGAGAGAGAGACCAAGCAAAGAAGGAGGGGGTCACTGAGGGGCAGGAGGGAGACCAGGGGAGAAGGAGGGGCGCCCCCCTTTTCTCCCAGTCCAGCCCTGAACTCAGAGTCCTTTCCTCCTGAAAGAGCCCAAGAGAAAGTGTGGCCACATGACACCGGCCACAGGTCCCCTTCCTCCGACCTTTCTTCCTGTCCAAGTCCCAGCCCCCTCACCAGCTACGTGGCCTCCTGACTGGCTTCTGGGAGCTGCTGTGGCCTCAGGGCAGTGCCCAGCAGCTCGGTCAGGGCGTCCAGTTTCCCTGCCAAGGCATCGATCCGCTTCTCCAGGGCCCGGTGCGAGCTGCTCAGGCCCAGCTGCAGGTCACACAGGATCATGTGCATCTGGGTGAGAAGAGAGGGTCAGGTGTCAGGGGCTGGGGTGGACTCCTCCCCACTCCAGCACTGATGAGTCCTTACTAACCCTTGAAGATATCCTCAGTTATAATTGTTGCCCTTTCTTAATCACTCAAAGCCCAGAACCTCTTAAAAGCCACAGGGAGCAGGAATCCTGTTCCCACCTTATAGCTGAGGAGACTGAGGCACAGAGCACCTAGAATAGGACCTGGCACATAATAAATGCTCATTAAATACCTGTGCAATTGATAGGCGGCGTGGCTTCGAAATCCTGACAGCCCATTTACTGCACTCCCAAACTGAAGATTCACAGTCTGATTCCCGAGGCTCTGTGAGCTTTCTTTTTCTTTTTTAGGTGCTGGGAAGTAAACCCAGGGCCTTATGCATACAAGGCAAGCACTCTACCAACTGAGCCCTATCCCCAGCCCCTGTGTGAACTTCCTATGGGAATTATTGAATGCTGTGTTTTAAATTCAGTAATCTTCAGAAATGACAACGGCCCATTCTGGCAGACCTGGGCCATCACCTCCTCACTGACACCTGCCATGATGTTTTTTAAAAAATATTTTTAATTGTAGATGGACACAATACCTTTATTTTATTTATTTAGTTTTTTTTTCTTTTAATGTGGTGCTACGGATCAAACCCAGTGCCCCACGCGTGCCAAGCAAGCGCTCTACCACTGAGCCTCAACCCCAGCCTGGCCATGCCGTTTTGGGGCCTGAATCTGTGACTGTGTTTACCATGGCATTGGTGCCAAGAGCCACTGTTTGAACTGTCGTGGCCTAATGAGAAAAAGCAAAGGCCACCACATTAAGAAAAGGTGCCACGAACCAGACCAGGGGCGAGTGACGTCACTGTCCCTCAGCACTGGTGGAATCAAATGGTTTCTGCAGAAGGGAGCGAGCCAGGTGAGACACACCTAGGCTGGCAGGCAGCCTGGCCCAGCACGGGGCCCCTCCAACAGTGAGCATCCCCTTCACAATGGATTGAGTTTTACTGAAACAATGTCACCTGTATTCTTGTCAGTGATCCCAAGTTGAATTTTGCCATCTATGTTTGTTCTTGATTTGTAAATTTGCTTTGGTTTTATTGTGTAAGAGTCATCGTTGGAAAGAATTTTATATCCGTCCACATGTAAGTAACTTGATAATAAAGATAATTTGAAATCAAACACTGGGGTGGCTGTTTTTTTTCCCCCGGTACTTGGGATGGAACCCAGTGCCTCACACATGCTAGGCAAACACTGTACCACTGAGCTACACCCCCGGTCCTTTTTAAAATTTTTGTTTTGAAATGGTCTCACTAAGTTGCTGGAGCTGGCCTCAAATTTGACATCCTTCTGTCTCAGCCTCCCAGGTCACTGGGATTACAGGCGTATGCCACTGTGCCTGGCACAATTTTATTTTTTTTAAGTTCAGAAGAGGATCTGAATTTTACATAAATATAAGTAGCTTTGTTCTGCTTTATTCGTTTCTTCATTCCTTCAACCATAAGCCTTTACTAATCACCTACGTGTGCCAGGCTCCTGCCAAGGGCCCCCCACCTTCCTTTTTTTTTTCTTTGGTACTGGGGATTGAACCCAGGGGCACTTTACCACTGAGCCACATCTCCAGGCCTTTTAATTTTTTATTTTGAGACGGTCTTACTAAGTTGCTTAGGTCCTCATTCATTTGATCCTCCTGCCTCAGCCTCCCCAGTTGCTGGGCTTATAGGCGTGTGCCACTGCACCTGGCAATACTATATTATTATTATTATTATTTTGGTACCAGGGATTGAACCCAGGGGCATTTAACCACTGAGCCACATCCCAGCCCTTTTTGTATTTTATTTGGAGACAGGGGCTCCCTGAGTTGGTGAGGCTGGCTTTGAACTTGTAACCCACCTGCCTCAGCCTCCCAAGCCACTGGGATCCCCTATTTTCGAGCCAGATGTCCCTGCCAGAGGCCCAGCCTCCCCTTCTTCCAGACCTGGTACCTTGGAGATGTCCACCATGGAGTTCACTTGCTCTCGGAGCTTTCGGTGTTTCAGCCGCACCTGTCGGAACCTGGGGGGGGGAAGCTGGGAGTCGGTTTTCCTACAACCTGGTCCCCAGCTGGCCTTAGCTGAGGGGTGCGACGAGGGGAGCAGAGATGAACATGGACATAGCACAAAGAGGTGTGCCCGAGAGCCTGAAGGTGCAGAGGAGCCCCCACTCTGCAGCGGCCCGAGACTCCGGGTCCGCAGACGCATCCAGCCACATCCAGACGGAGATCCCCGACATTTGCTGAGCGAGACCACACGTGGGTGTCCTGACCTGGACACGCATGGGCATGCACACACACAGCCACGCAGACAGGGGACAGGACACACAGCTGCCCTCACGTGTGGATGGCGGCCAGCAGCTTGCGCTGATGCCTGCGGGCAGCCCTGGCGTCCTTCCTGCGCGTGTGTTTGTAGTACATCCAGGCCTCCTGCAGCAGGCGGGCGGCTGACTCCTTCATCTGGCAGCGGGCGGGCGGCACAGAGTCAGTGGACACAGACCCCAGGGCTCTGCGACGGGGGCACTCCCGGGGGGCTGGCACGGGGAGGGAAGGGCCACGCTCTGGGTGGCCGGCGCCCAGCCTACCTCCTTGGCATAATGGATGTCCATCATGAAGTTGTGCACGTGCTTCTCCGCCTTGTTAAACTCTAGCTTCCGGGCCACCACGGCCACCAGCAGGGCTGTGCAGCACACCCCCTGTGGGCACAGCGGGCACTGTGGCGTGAGGCTGTGGGGCTCTGGGGGCCAGCCCTGTGCCACCAACCCTCTCTAAAAACCTCCCAGCAGTCACAGGGGACAGGGACAACCATCCCCAGGTGACAACCGGAAATGAGGCTCTGAGAGGAGAGCCAGGGACCCACAGCCCAGAGCGCCCACAACAGGGTCAGAAAGTGCACGTGTCCGAGTCCAGAGGCTCTGCACAGCGGTCACACACCCCCAGCCTGGCCTCTTTCATATCGGAAGAAGAGCTGGCCAGAAGGGGCAGACGGCGGGCTCCCAAGGGGCCCCGTCTCACGACTCATTCTTAGTCGGCCATCAGGCCCCTGGGAGTGTCCCTCACACTCCTGAGGTCTCTTCCCAACTCATTTCCCTCCAGGACCATCTTCAGCCCAGCCCCCCACTCATCATGCTTCACCCACGGGAGTCCTGACACCCTATCATGACCTCGCGCCCCTCACTCTAAACCCCACCTGGGCTCCCACTTCCCTAACTTCTCAGCCTGGCTCTGGAGGCCTTCTTGGGTCCAGGCCTCAGCCCTGGCCGTGCTCTCCCTCACCTGCCTGAGTGCTCTCCGTGAACCCTTTCCTGGGCCTTCAGGGGCCGCTCAAATCCTTGCTGCTCCAGGGCCTCTGCCCTCTCTCCCTGGATTGGAATGACCCCTCCTTGGAAGCTCCCCGTCCCGTGTCTCAAGTCTCCATCACTCAGAGCAGTTCACTAGTCACCAACACGGGCTCCCAGGACTGCCTAGTCCCAGCCCAGTTCTGAGCAAGTCATTTATCTCTCAGTATTTCCATTTCTTATCTGAAAGTGGGCACGCCCTCTGTGGAGTGTCACTGTGAACTCCAGGAGTTGACTCCTGGCAGATGTCTGGGGCAGAGACTGGCACAGGTATGTCCCCAGTAAAAGTGAGCCATCATCCACCGCACGGTGGAACCCTGGGCCAGGAGGGGGCTGTGAACCTCACGTGCCTTGTCTCTCTGGGTCTCAGTTTCTCCTTCTGTCAGGTGAAGGAGGAGGTGCCATTCAGCCCCCAAGGGGCCTGGCCCTTTGGGAACATTTTCCTGGCTAAGTCTCTGCCCCTCTTTCCTTGTCCTGAAGACTCCCCACTGAGGTGGGGGTGGGGGCTCACATTTCCCTGCCCCCCATCCCTTATCCCAATGGACCCAGGGCTTAGGCATTCCACATGTCCTCCCTAGGACACCCGAACTGGAGGCTCAGATGTGGGAGGACAGAGGGAGCCAGATCTTGTGGGGAGATGAAAACCAAGGCATTGGGGGCCGGGCCCTGGAGTGAGAGGGGCTGTGGTGCGAAGGAGCTGGATGTCTGGGTTCAGCAGGAAGCTTGAGCCTGGGGCTGAGGCAGCTGTGTGTCTGGGACCAGTTATGGTAATGGTGCTCTCCCAAAGTCCCATTTACTGAGCTCTTCCTGTGTGCTAGGCACTGTTTGAAGCCCTTTACATGGTTTAACTCATGTAATTGTCTCAGCACCTGATGAGGAGTACACCAGCATCGGCATCCCCATTTTACAAATGAGGAAATTGAGGCCTGGAGATTTTGCAGCTTGCCTAAGATCCCCAGCTGAGAAGCAGAAGTGGAGATTTGAACCCTTGGAGCCCGGTCCCAAAGGCATGATCCTGGTGATGACCCTAAGCCCTTGATAAAGGTTAAGAGACCAGATCCCCAGGTTCTAGAAGCAAATGGGCTGGGAAATCAGGGGTCGGGGGTCCCTGGGGCGGGAACAGGTCCTAGGATCATGGTCTATGGTCCTAGGTTCTGGAGAGAGCAAGGACTTAGTGGATGGATTCCTTGGTCTCAAAGAAAATGGTTTTGTGTCTGGGTCCCTGAGAGGGGATAAGGCTGGGTGGGGAACAAAATTTTCATGGGGTGTCCCTGAGAACCTGTGCTGGCTCCATGGTTTCCTGGGGCTCTGAGGATAAGCAGTTTGGAAGGGGCAGGGTGTCTAGGGACTTGGACTCACCATAACTCCAGTGCAGAGACAGACAATCTTGCCCCACATGGTACCTGGCACCACATCCCCATAGCCGATGGTCAGGAACGTGATGGGGATCAGCCACAACGTGTCTGAGAGGTGCCCAGTGGCATTAACAGCCTGCCTATGGGAAAGGATAGGTTAGTTCTGAAATCCCACCCTAGAGATGTCCAAGATGTTTGCTCCCCTCCACCCGCCATGTGCTCTCCTTCCCCATCCACACCTAGTCCCAGGATGAACCTGGGAAGTAAGTTCTAGGCTTTGGAGAGCCTCCTTTCTGCTATGCTTAGCCACTCTGGGCTGTGGGATTTGAACTTGAGTCTGGCCAGTTCCAAAGCCTGCATGGAGGCGGTCAAGGGGTTGGCACAGAGTGTGTGGCTAAGGACTGAGAGGGGACTGAAACCCTGCCTGAAGTCAGACCTGACAGGTTGCACTCACCAGGAGAAAGGAGTACCTTTTTCTAACTTCCACAAAGGTGCTGCATGGCCTACAAGTGGCCCTATAAAACCCCAAAAGGTGGAATTCTAAAAAAAAAATCTGTCCCTTGTTGAAGATCACCAGGTGTGGTGGCACTTGCCTGTAATCTAAGTGACTTGGGAGGCTGAGGTAGGAGGATTGCAAGTTCAAGGCCAGCCTGGGCAACTTAGCCAGACCCTCTCTAAAAAATAAAAATAATAATAATAATAATAAAGGGCTGGGGATGTTGCTCAGTGATAGAGCACCCCAGGTTCAATCCCCAGTGTGACAGAACAAAATAAAAACCCTGAGTTTTATACAGTTTCCAGGTGGCAGCCAGGACCCAATACCCTGCAGGAACTTTCCAGAATAGCTGCAAACACCTCCTTTCCAGGCTCACAGCAAATTCCTACAGGACCTCTATGCTAATTTGGAACAGCTGTCCCCTTTCTCCAAGGCAGATGCAACTGGTAGCCTGGGTCCGGAAGTCCGAGATGGGAGAAGGGGAGCCAGAAGGGTGGGCTGCCTGGGGTCTGGGGGTTGGGGGGCAGGCACTGAAGGTCATCTGTGGAGCACTGGCTTGGACTGCTGTGTGGATGGGGACGTGAGCAAGGATGGAAACTGACCTGTCCCCACCCTTGGCGTCCACCTGCACCACTCCGAGCCACCCGCCTCCCTCCCTATGCCGCAGGACCCTCACCTCTCCGCCACCGACAGCACCCAGGCTGTGGTGAGCCAGAGGCCAAGCGTGAGGCCGAGCAGCAGGCGGCCCGGGTGCGTGTTCATGTACAGCTTGGCCACGAACCAGTGGCGGAAGCGGACCTGGTTGAGAGCACCGATGCTGCGGTAGGACACGTTGAGCAGGACGCCGCTGCGCAGGAGGACCGCGCGGGGCACCAGGTAGAGGCGCAGCAGCATGGCTAGTGACAGCAGCGCCTCCCCCTCGTCCAGGAAGCTCGGCCAGGGCTGCGTCCCCTTCTCGCCCGACCCCGTCGCGCACGGCGGGCCCCGCACGGGTGCAGGGTGCAGCCCGCACACCGCCAGCTCCAGCACGATCTGCGCCGCCTGCCGCGGAGTCAGCGCCACGCGCCAGTCCCGGAGCCCGTTGTCAGTCATGAACAACTGCGGGAAGAGCGACAGGGAGGGGTCAGGTGCAGGCCAGGCGGCCCGCCCGCTCTGCACCCCGAGATAAGGTGGGGCAGTCTGCTGGGCCCCGGAGAGAGAGATAGCAGCAGGGCGCCGAGCTGGACAGGGCTGGGGAGGGAGCTGGGCAGGATCCGAAGACTTCTCTCCACTTTCTCCACCAACCCTTAGTTTCTGCCGGCTTCCAGAACTTTCATGAACATTCACTGAACGCAGGCTGTGTGCCCGGCCATGCCCTATGTGCTGAGGATTCGAATCGAACAAAACAGAAACCTCTTCCTCTCTGGAGTTTATAGGCACATTCCTGAGGCGGCTTTTAATCCTGTTCTGGGAACACATGTAGTAATTGTTCTAGCAATAACATCAGGGGAAACAAGAGTCAAGATTTATGGGGCACTTCTCCCCTTTATGTGTTGTGCCTCAGTAATGCTATGACACAGTGAAAGGGATAGTACCTCCATTTTATAGATGCAGCAAAGGAGGCCCAGATGCTTCAGGTGGGCGGTGGCACACTTAACTATTGCTGAGTGCTGATGCTGTGGCAGCCAAAGCCAGTTAACTATGGCTGTTATTTTTATTCATTTTTTGCAATGCCTGAGATGGAACCAGGGCCTTTGGTATGCTATGCAAGCACTCTATCACTCAGCTCCTCTAACACTTGCAATTAATGAGAATGATAATCTGTACCCTTTTACTAAGTACCTCTCATGTGCCAGGCACTGCACAGGGGCATTGCCATGCATGACCAATAATTCTAATTTTAAGACCATGGTATAAGGAGAGAGGAAATGGGGCAATAGGACCTGGGAAGATGGGTCTGGGGAGACAGGAAGTGAGGGCATGAGGGTGCAAAGAGTTCCTCCATCTGGGGGAATATTGAGACAGAGATGGGGAAATCAGGGGCAGGTACTAGCTAGGACCTTAGGTGACTTGCAGCTGGAATTAGTGGGAACAAAGATGGAAGACAGATCTGGGAGGCTAGGCCTGCAGTAAGGTGGCCTGGGGCAGAGCTCAGCTGGCAGGCAGCAGGGCTGGAAGGGTAGGACTCTCTGCATCAGGAGTGTGTAAGGGGGAGACCAGGGGCTGCTGGTGGGGGAAGGGCCAGGGCTGCCCTGGGAGGTTCTGTCCTACTGTCCTTCTTAGTGGGCAAGGGTGTGAATACATCAGAGGGTGGAGGAGCTTCAGATCAGGAGGAGAAGGTAGAACGTGTGGGCTGAAAGGGCACGTGGGGTTTAGGGTTGCAAAGCTCAGGGGTAGCAATGACCCTACCTGGATCTCTTTGGCATGAAAGGCCACGATCAGGCAGAGGAGCAAGATGGTGGAAATGCTGATCATGCACTTGACCAGGAATAGGTAGAGGGCCCACTGTGGGAAGGATAGAAAACAGGTGAGGTCCAGGTCTCCACCAGTCCCTTGTACCTTCCTTGGAAACCACCATCCCTTCCATTCCCCACTTCCTAGCGCCTAGACCAGTCACTCCTGGTGTTTCAGTTCCAGAGACGTCTCAGAACCATTATGTGGCCCCCAGGGAGATGCTGTCTTCCTTCCCAACTGGACAGCCCTGTCCCAGATGCCATGTTCATCCTCCTTCGTTCTTTTCCCTGGATTCAGACCCCTGAAGGGAGACCTTGAAGCTCACACGCTTTGTTATTCTCCTGTCCCTTTCCAGTAAAAAGTACTGCCTGGGTTATATGTGTGGAGCGTCTAGAAAAAGACCTCTGGCCTCCCCTTCACTCCTACCCAACTGATCCTGCCCTAGAATCAATGTCAATGCCCACCCGATTCCAGAAGAGACCAGAAACCACCATTCAACCCCCCAAAACATGACACTCTTCCCTGCTATCTTCCAGGAGACTGAATCCTTGAGACCCCAGCCCCAGGTCTTAGAATGCCCCCCAGTTCTGCCCCCTGCACCTCCTCCTCCCCTCTCTCCTGGCTCCAAGCCCAGGGCAGATCTGGCCGGAAGCACAGGGCCTCCAGGAACCTCCAGAAACCACGAGAACTCTTTTTTCCTCTCTTTGTGTGACAATACCTTGGAGGAATCTAGAATTCTAGAGGGAGGGATTTAGAGGGGCCTGCTGAATTCCCTAAGAAGGGTTGGTTCCGGGTATACTGTCAGGGGAAGGGGCCACCTGGGCTCCCCCCCTGAGCCCTGCACCTGTTTCTCCTAAGGCTGCCAGCTCCCCTGGTTGGACCTAGGCCAGGGCTCCGCCTCTGAGCAGGGGAAGAGGGCCAGTTTCCTGCCCCGGGGGGCCTCCCCCCATCCCCTCCCTGAACAATGGTGCTGTTGTCCCTAGCCCTCCCCCACCCCTTCACCCTTCCAGGGCTCCCTGGTTCCCGGTCTGTCTTCAGTGTGTCTCAGCCTCATCTCAGTCAACAGCACCCCCCTCCCCACACTGCAGTGCACCTCTCTGGTGGCCCTCTCTACTCTCCCATTGAAACTGTCTCTACTTGGACCCTTATCCCTCTGAATTCCCCTTTCTCTGGGGATGGGTGTTTTGAGATCTCTCTTTCCGGTGGACTTTCTGCCTCTCCATATGGATTTCTCAGTGATTCCCAAGCTCTATTTATATTGGTGGCTGTCCCTCTCTCTCCCTTACTGCCTCTTTATCTCTGTCTCTCTCTCCATTCCTTTCCTCCCAAGCCAAGACACCTATCATTTTTAAAAAAATATTTTGTTAGTTGTAGCTGGACAACGATACCTTTATTTTATTTATTTGTTTGTTTTTATGTGGTGCTGAGGATCGAACCCAGTGCCCCACACATGTGAGGTGAGCGCTCCACCACTGAGCCACAACCCCAGCCCCAAAGGCACCTGTCTTGTTCCCCTGTCCTTCCCAGGCTTTGGCGCCTCTTCCTGCAGCCCCTCCCCCAGGAGGGCAGGTGTCTGGGACCTTGCAAAATGAGCTCCTTAGCTGAGATGGAGGTGCAGAGGGGGCAAGGAAGTTATCAAGGCAGTCACTGAAAGGAAGCGGAGGAGGGCCCGCTGCTTGTGTGAGAACTGCAGATCGGGCATGCAGCAGCTTTCCCAAGGTCCCACCCATGGACTGGACGCAGTGGCAGGTGGTGGAGGGAAGGAAGAAATGCGAGGTGAGGACAGGGAGGAAGAGAGTGGGGTAGGAAGGACCCCCTTGCCCCTTCCCATCTGCCAGGCTCCCCTGCCCCACCTCCCCTGCTGGGCGCGGTGCTGAAATGTGGGAGCTGCGTAGGCCCCGGCCATGCTTCCTGTTGGCATGGGCTTCGGCTGCCCCACCTCCTCACTGCCGCTGCCCTCTCCCTGGCCGCCTGGCCAGAGGAAGCTGGCCTGCCTTGACCTCCGTGTGGCTGCGGGTTCCTCCAGAGCTGCCCACTCCCCCATCCCCAAATCTATCGCTGAGCTTCACGCGTCCCTGTCTTAGCAGCCCTGGCAACAACCCTTAGCCCAGACAGGGCTTCAACCTCTCCCTTCCTGTGGGCAACTCCGTTCCCCCTCAAGCCACTGATTCAGACCCTTGTCCTCCATCTGTCCCTATCACTGCCCGGACCAGGGCTGGAATGTGCCCGTAGCCTGCTGAGACCTGTTCTGGCCCCACCTACCCCCCTCAGAGTCAGCCCTTTTCCCCCAAAGAAGTGTGGGAGCGCCTAAGCTCCTTCTCCCCCAGACTCCGCAGCCTCGGTTCAGCCCCCTCTCCCGGGGACCAAGGAGTTCAGGCTACACCAACTGCCTCTCCCTGCCTCCCAGGTGAGGAGCACGCAGATCTGGGGGCAGCTGGGCTTCTAAGTGACGGTGATGGGGGCAGGAGGTGCTTTCCACTTCCCACCCCCACCCCGGTCACTGTTCTGGGCTCTGCCCCTGGCAGTCCGGGCACTGGGCGAACGTTAGCGGTTAGATAAGGAGCGGCGCCTACTGGAAGCCTCTCTCCACCCTCCCTTCCCCGAGGCTGGGGCCCTGGGGTCAGCCTTCCTCTGACCTCCGCGGGGCCTGCACCTCCAGGGGTCTGGTTACAACCTTTCCAAGGACTGAAACACTGTGACCCCTGTCCCCTCCCCAGCTCTTGCAGGGAGAGACCCCCACATCGAACTCCCCAAGGTGTCAGGAGCCAAGGCCCCAAGTCTCCTCCTCCCTGAGACCCAGAAACTCACCCCTCCTCCCTCCGACCCAGGGTCCTGCTCCAGCCCCCTCCCTCAACCCAGGGGTCCGACCCCAGCCCTCCCCTCCCAGAGCCGGGGTCCAGGCCCAGCCTCCCATGCCCCGCCCGGCGCGAAGGCTGCACTCACCGGGCACCCCCCAAACCACAGCATCTCCGCGTGCAGCACCATGAGTCCGATGCCAATTCCCGCCAGCGCCAGCGCCCAGCCGGCCAGGCACTTCTCCTGCTCCAGCAGGCGCTTTCGCTGCCGCAGGGCCCCCAGGCCAGACACCAGCTCCCCGCCCATGGCCCCTGAGGTCTTGGGGCTCAGCCAGCTTCCTGCCCAGGGTCCCCCACCTCGTAATACGCAAATGGCAGCCACTTTGGCTTCCAGGCGGGCGGCCGGCTCTGCTCGCACTGGGGCTTTGGCTCCGAGGCACCGCGGAGCCCTGTGCCCTCTGGGGAGTGGTAACGTTGGCGGCTGGGCAGGGCGGGGAGGGGCAGGGGAGGTCCCTGGGTAGGGGGAGGCTCCCCAACCCCCCTTCCCAGACTAAGGAGGGGCTGGGGTGTGTCTTGGGGCAGAGCTAGAAAGAGGCATCCATCCACGTGGGAGAGACACACACTGCCACACAGGGGCTGTGACCCGAACGGTCTGCACCTTGTGATACCACCTACACCCACCACACCCAGACACCACAGGACACCCCTGCCAGAGAGGGAGCCTAACACACTGGGGCCCGCAACACAACCTTCAGAGTGACTCACAACTCCCCACAAACTGAAATCTGCAACCACACCCAGACACCACACACATGGTGTGACACACGCCGGCACTTAGCAAGGCAGGCAGTGTCCCCGGCCCACACGGCCACCCAAATATTGTCCCCACACAAGCACAAGCATTACATTCAAAACTGCCACAAGATTCTCTGACACAGTCACACCCAGACTTCACACCTAGGGCAATGCCTATCTGTAGCCACACAAACAGAACAAGCACTATACAAACACACAATACGTATTGACACAGTGATACTCAAACGCCACTACACCCAACACATACAAGGCACTCGTGGTGTTCCACACTCCACACACCCATGTAGCAACACCCAGTACACACAAACACACAACACCTAGGCACACGGCCATGGCACCCCCCCGGCCACCCAGCTCATAGAGAAACACACATGGACACACATCGCAGTGCGTGGCCACGCCAACGCACATGCTCCTGAGGATGATTCACAACACACACTGATTCACCCGGACACACAATATGCCCCAGTGTACAACGTGGTTCAAATGCATGGTCAGAGACCCGGATCCATGGATGCCTGCTGAGACAGACACAGGACAATACCCTAAGGGGACCCAAGCAGCACAATGTATCCTTTCCTTTTTTGGTACCAGAGATTGAACTTGGGGATACTTAACCACTGAGCCCCATCCTTGGCCCTTGTTATTTTTTATTTTAAGACAGGGTCTCATTAAGTTGCTTGGGGCCTCACTAGTTGCTTGAGGCTGGCCCCAAACTTGCAATCCTCCTGCCTCAGTCCCCCATACTGCTGGGATTACAGGCGTGTGCCACCACACCTGGCCAGACTGGTACATCTTGACCGCACCAAACACAAGCGGGGATGATGCCCCTGAGGTGGAGGGATTATGCCCCAAATGTAACACACGCCATCCCCTCTGACCCACAAGCCACAACTGAGCGTCACATATGACACCCACACGTGTTGTATTCCAAGATGTGTGGCTGCACAACCACAAAGCATAGACAGTCATGTGTAAACAGATGGCGACACAACATACTGACCCATTTCCCAAGAAAAACAACCTTTCACAAACAACCACCTGTCACATAAAACACCAGACGTGACCCCACTGATTGCAGCCCACACCAGGGCGACAACAAGACCACCCAGGACCCCAGACAAGCTCATCCACAACCACACAAACACAGCACACCTTGAGTGTTCCTTGGCAGGGAAGGGAGAGGCCCCCAACAGGGCATACACCCGGATGTAAGATGCAGGGTCGCAAGGCTGAGTGATACACAGTGTTACACACACCAGGTCCACAAAGAGACACAACACACACTGACACACAGCAGCAAATGCGGTGCAGTGTGACCCATAGTGACTCCCAGATCGATGTGCAGCAGGGAACACATATGTCCACACACTGTGTCTGCACACAAATCAGAACCCACCCATGGTGACACAGGGACACACTGATGTGGTCACTCAAAACACACAGCAGCGCACACCAACCTCACCATGCACGGGACTCCTGCTCTCCGAGGAGTGTGTAGAAATAACCCTTCTCCCTCCCGTGTCCTGTGCCACGCAGGACCCAGGACCTGCCAGCCACAGGGAAATCAAACACTCGCGGACAGACGTCTGGCACCACACCAAGGCAACCCACAAGGACACACCCAGAGACACCAAACCACACACACAGACACGCCCGGTGACAAAAACACTACCCCTGGGGGTGCCTTGCCATGGGGCCGGGCACACTGTTCCTGATTACCACTCGGTGACATACACGCAGCCAGTGGCGGGAGAAAGATGGAGACACACCCAGGCGCACCCAGACACCACGCTTGCGTCTCCTTGGAGAAAGTGCAGCCACTGGCGGGCGGGCGCTCCTGCTTCTGGAGAAAGTCCGTGGCCGCCAGCCCCGTCCCAGCCTGGCTGCCCGCACCCTCCCTCGGCACCTCTCCTCCCTCTTCCTGTCCCTGGCTCTCACCTCTGACTCCTTCCTCAACTTCTCCCGCTCTGGGCGCCTCTGGGTTCGTCTTTCTCTCTCCTGGGTCTGTCTCTGTTAAGGCTCCCTCTCTAACCATGTCCCTGTCCATGGGTCTGTTTCCATTGCCTCTCCGTCTCCCTGTCTCACTGTGTCTCAGCCTCTTTGTGTCTCTGGGTCTCCCTTGTATCTCTGTCTGGGTCTCCTTCTTTGGTCCCTGGTTTTCTATTTCATTCTCTCTCTCTCTCTCTCTCTCTCTCTGCACCTCTGCATTCACCATTGTCTGTGTTTCTCTCTCTCTCTCTCTCTCTCTAAAGGATTGAACCCAGGGGCACTTGCCCACTGAGCCCCATCCCCAGCCCTGTTTTGTATTTTATTAGAGACAGGGTCTCACGGAGTTGCTTAGCGTCTCACCATCGCTGAGGCTGACTTTGAACTCATGATCCTCCTGCCTCAGCCTTGGGAGCTGTAAATTTTTTGTTTTGAGACAAGGTCTTGCTAAGTTGCTTACAGCCTCATTAAATTGCTGAGGGAGGCTGGCCTTGAACTTGCTATCCTCCTGCCTCAGCCTGCCAAGCCGCTGGGATGACAGGCGCGTGTTGTCTGTTTCTTTTTCCACCTGTCTCTGCTCGACGGGCTTCATTCTGTCCCTAGGATTCTTTTTCTGTCTCTGTTTCTTGCTGAATTGAGGTCCCCCAGCTTGTCTTTGGGTTTCCCTCTGCTCTTCATTGGCTCCCCTGTGGACAGCCCTGTGCCTTCCAAGTCTATCCTGGTCCCATTGAGGAGCTGAGGCCCAGAGATACATTATGACCCATCTAAGAGTCAAAAGCCACAAAACAGCTCCAGCTTCTCCACAGCTTCTGTCCCCACCTTCAGGTACTTTTGAGAAACTGACAAGAGACTGACCCAGAGGGTGGGAGAGGACTATCAGAGAGACTGAGTGGGACAGCCAAGAGGGATGTAGGAATCAAAGCGGGGGGAGGTCGGCTCAATGGTAGAGTGTGCCTGGCATGCACAAGGTCCTGGGGTCCATTCCTGGCCCACAGACACACAAGACAGGATCAAGGAAAATCAAAGAGATGGAGGGAGAAGGGACTCAGAAGTGAAGAGAAAGAAAAAACTAGAAATTTTGTCTCCAAAGAGACCACAACTAAAAAAGAAAAACAGGGAAGACTGGACAAGGGAGAGGCCTGAGCGGGCAGCCCTGAGGGTCCTGGTGGGAAGGGGACCTGCCTTCAGCTGCTGAAGTTGTGGGCAGCAGGGTTCCGTGGGTGGGAAGCAGCACTACCAGCCAGGCTCTCCAGCCCAGGGAGGGGCGGTGGGGGCCGTGACTCAGGGCCCCAAAGCTTCCTGTGACTCAGCCTCGATCCCAACCCTGAAGGGGGGAGTGGAGGGAGCCGGGGTCTCTGTAAAGAAAGGGAGAACGAACACCAGAGGATCTCAGTAAGAGAAGGGACCAAGGAGGGCCTGGGGCCTGGACGCCTGAGTCTGAGGGAGGAGGGGCTGGGGGCCTGGACGCCTGGGCCCGAGGGAGGGGGGCTGGGGGCCTGGACCCCTGGGTCCGAGGGAGGAGGGTCTGGGGGTCTGGACCCCTGGGCCCGAGGGAGGGGGGCTGGGGGCCTGGACTTCTGTGTCAGAGGGAAGAGGGAACTGGATCCCATACTCCGGGTCCAGGAAGACTAGAAGAACTGATTCAGAAGTTCCCAGGGCTTCTCCCTGGCCTGGTCCCAGCTGCCCCACCTTCAACCTAGCCCCATCTCCGGGCCTGGAAGGGACCCAGGTGCTTTAGGGCCCAGCCGGAAGGGGCCAAGGACAAAGAGTTGTTTAACTGGGAAGGGTGGTGGAGGGGACTGAAGAAGAGGGTGGCTCAGTGGAAAGGTCAGTTGTCGCCCAGGGCTGGTGCAGGGGAAGGCGGCAGGGCTGAGCCCGGGGGAAGACATCCTGAAAGTCAGAGGCCTGTGGGGGCCAATCCTCCAACCACCGTCTTTGGGACCTTGGCATTGGCGGGCTCAGGGGAATAAGGAGACTCCCACCTTGTGGTGGTTTTGGGAACTGCAGGCCCTCTGTTTACCCAGCTCTTGTAATGGAGCCTTCCTGAGTGCCAGGCACTCTCTGTTCTAAGAACTGGGGAATAGCATGATTAACAAAGTAGGCAACAGACCTGCCCTCGTGATGCTTCCAGGTTCCGGAAGACAGACCTCGTGGTTAGTTGACCTCAGTCTCTCATTTTCACTCAGTCTGTCACTGGACTGACTTCTCTGTTTCTCTTTTGGTCTGAATCTCCAAGAGCATGCCTTCCTCCTTTTTCTTTCTTTCTGTGTTTATTGATTTTTCCCCTTTTTTTGTCTGTGTTTCCCACCAAATAAGAATCGTGTAAGTTATTATACTAACATGCATACACATGCACATGTACACACACACACACACGCACACACACAAAGTCCTAGAGACTTTAGTTTGTCTGGATGTGAATCTTGGGGAGGAGGGCTGGAGCATGCCTCCTGGGTCTGAGGGAGGAGGGGCTGGGGGCTCCTCTTCCCTCAGACTTTACCCTGCATGGGATCTAACATACATACAGCCTGCTTTAGAGAGAGACCTGAGTTCAGTCCAGCTGCTGTCCCTAGCTGGGTGTCCTGAGCCTTGTGAAATGGGGATGATAATTATGCTACCTCTGTCATAGGGCTCCTTGAGGATAAGGTGAGGTACACGGTCAGGAGCCTGCAACACAGGACCTGGGATGTATTTAGCCCCTGTGGTACATTGGGTCCCAGGCTGGCTGCTAATGGTTCCTTCCCTGGCTGCCCTGGCATGCGTCTTCTCCCACCAAGAAGTATAGTCCCCTCTCCTTCTGTCTGTCTTTGATGAATAGAATGTGGCATAAATGATGCCAGCTAGTTCCAGGTCCAGTTGTCAAGAGCACAAGAAACTTCTGTTTTTACAAGAAACTTCTGTTTTTGTGCTCTTCAAACTTTAAAGCCACCATGCTGTAAGGAAGCCCAAGCTAATCCCTTGGAGAGGGACTATCAGAGGAGAATCAAGGCATCCTGAGCAAAACCTCCAAACTAGCCCTTGCAGAAAATAGCCACATGAGTAACCTCATGAGACAGACCAGAAGAAGGGCCCAACTAATGTTACCTCAGAATCATGAGAAATGATACTTTTTTGTTGTTGATTTTAAATACTAAGTTTTAGAGTGGCTTGTTATACAGTAGTAGCAAATAGTATATTCTTCTGTTCACTTCTGTATGTTTGAAGTTTTCCACAACAAAAGGGTACATATATGAACATGTGTGTACATATGTGTGTATACATAATACATATATATACATATGAATCAATAATGGAAATTGCACTCCATGAATTGTAGCCAGAACAGTTTTGCTTCTGTTTGCCGCAGAGTCTTTCCAGTAAATCTCTGCTTGTCTTACATTTTTTGTCTCTCTCCATCTCTTTCTGGGTGTTGACGCCTACCTTGCCCAACCTCTCTTCCCTGCCTTCCACTTGGGTCCTCCCATTGGCTTTTTGGCTGATCCTCCAACAGGCCACGCTATTTCTACCTCAGGGCCTTGGCATTTTCTGTTCCCTGAACCTCTTCTTGTGTCATTCCCTTTCTTTAGTTCTCTGCTCAAATATACTCTCTTTCTTGGTAATCCCTTCCAGAATGGTCTCTTTCATCCCCTTATACATCCTCTGTCCCATTTCATTGTCTTATCTTCATTATAGAAATTATAACCATGTAAAGTGACTCTATTCTTTCCTTCCTTCTTTCTTTCCTTCCTTCCTTCCTTCCTTCCAATTGAAGTCACGGGTGCTTTACTACTGAGTCACATTCCCAGCCTTTTAAAAAAAATTTCATTTTCTTCAGGGTCTCACTAAATTGCTTAGGGCCTCGCTAAGTTGTCGAGGCTGGCTTTGAACTCCCAATCCTCCTGCCTTAGCCTCTGGAGTTGCTGGGATTATAGGCATGCACCACCATGCCTGTCAACCTTATTTTCTTAATTGTCTAGTTGTTTAAGGACAGAGATTGCTATTCCAGCGTATAGAACAGTGCCTGGCATGTAAGGATGCTCAAGGAATATTTGTTGAAGTAATACTCTCTTTTGATGATTCTGAATGACTCCTCTTTGACTCCAGGTGGGAAGGATGCGTCTCTCTATTTTCCACCTTTTGTGCCCCATTAGTCAAGTTGCTGTCTGTGGTTCTGAGACCCAACACCATGGATCTGTCCTTGGTGCTGACCCAGGCTTCCAGTTTCCTTAAACTAGGGAGGGTAGGGGGGATCTTGGGAAGGGGCAGTGTCACCTGTAAGACCCAGGCATTGAATCCTTTGCATAACTGAGGAAAGGCAGACATCCTGAGTGCCCAAGGGAGGGAGCAAACGGGTCACTGAGAGTTGAGTGGGGATTTGAACTCTCTTTCATCTATTCATACATATGTATGCACTTACACGGTGGTTCCTTAGTATCTGCAGAGGATTGATTCCAGATCCCACTCTGCCTCCTGCCCAGGATACTGAAATCAGGGATGTTCAAGTTCCTTAAAATGATGCAGTATTTGCATATAACCTATGCATATTCTCTTGTACACTTCAAATCATCTCTAGGTTATTTATGATGCCTAATCCAGTGCAAATGATTTATATACGATCCGCAGTTGATCGAATCCACAGATGAAGAATCTGTGGATACACAGGGTTCACTATATATGAGAGCTTCAACCATAGAGAAATGAAGAGTACAATAAACTTCCAGGAATACATTTTAAAATACCTTCTATGCTTCCAGCTGCTTCCTCACTTTCTATGTTATTTAAATGCAAATCTCAGAAATGATATCATTTAATTATATGTTGTATTTTAAATTATTTGCTTTCTGTTGAGATATGACATACCTAGTAAAATCCACAAGTCTTAGATGTATAAACTGGTTCAGTTCTACTTACATGTAGATTCGTGTGGCCCCTCCTCTAGGTGTCTCCATCTTCTCAAAGGGTCCTTTTACACCCTCTTCCAGAGATAGCAAGCATTTTGAACCTCTGTCACTAGAGTTTTAAAAGTCACAATATGGAAATCCAGAGAACTGGGTTCTAGCCTTGGCTTTGCTATTGACACTATTATTTTTAATGAATATGTCGTATGTGCAGAAAGTACATAAAATAAGATGGGCATGGTGGCACACACCTGTAATCCCAGCTGCTCAGAAGGTTGAGGTAGAAGGATTGCAACTTAGCATGTTCAAAATGCAAAATAAAAAGGGCTGGGGCTGTAGCTCAGTGGTAGAGCACTCCTGGGTTCAGGCCCCTGTACCTCCCCCACCCCCAAATAGAAACAAGTTTCTAAAGGCCTCAGACATGGGTGAGGTCAGGAGGACCTGAAATGACAGGCTCTGTCGAATGTTCCAAGAGAATGGCATCAGCACCTGCTTGGCTTCTGGTGGGGGCCAGAGGCTGCTCCAATTCATGGCAGAAAACAGAAAGGCAAGCCAGTTCATGCCAAGGACACAAGGCACACGGGATGGCTTTGTCCTGGGATAACCCACTCTCACCAGAAGGCCTCAGGTTCTCCTTAGGACCTAATCGCCTCTCAAAGGCCCCAAACACTGCACTGGGAATTGGCATTCAGCACGAGATTTGGAGGGGACAGACCTTCTAGGAATGAACTCTTGGGTCATTTTACTAAGCAAAGACCACCAGCCAGCTGAGGGCAAAGGAAACATGGGAAGAATAATAGAAGAAGGAAATTAAACACATCAGTGTTGACCTTGTGACCAGTTATGGGAATGCAAGCTGTAGCAGCTACATTTCTTTTCCTTGGCTTCCCCCTTCCTTCCTTTTTAAAAAATATTTTCATGTATATGTTCATCTACTAATTTATTTTAGTGTTGTTTCTTCTTTCCCTTTGTTGTTTTATGTAAGGATTGCAGGTGGTCGTGGACCTGGTGGTGTTTTTTGTTTGTTTATTTTTATTTTTTACTACTGAGCTACCTCCCAGTCCTGTTTTGTTACTATGTTTTTAAAAAATATTTTCAGTTGTAGGGGCTGGAGTTGTAGCTCGGTGGTACAGTGCTTGCCTGGCATGGGTGAGGCACTGGGTTCGATTCTCAGCACCACATATAAATGAATAAAGGTCTATCAACAACTAAAAAGAATTTTAAAAATATTTTCAGTTGTAGATGGACACAATACTTAAATTAATTAACTAACTTATTGATTAATGTGGTGCTGAGAATCAAACCTAGTGCTTCACACATGCTACAACCCCAGCCCATATTATTATGTTTTTAAATTTTGAGACAGGGTGTCGCTGAGGATGACCTTGAACTTGTGATCCTCCTGCCTCAGCCTCCTGAGTGGGTAGAAGTATAAGCAGGCACCACTATACCTAGTTGGTCCTTGTGTCTAGACATCAAAATTTTGTCAATAGAATCCGTGCTTTTTCTCTGCTGTCTCCTTTGCTCCATCAAAACCAAATATTTCCTGCACATTATGAGACAACAGTAATTATTTGCTGAAAGAGTATTACAAAAATGGCTATAGATGACCACAGATTAAGATGACAAGACATGTATGTGAATGGGGTAGACAAAAATAAAAAATGTTATGCAAGTTTAACTTCAATAAGAAGATAGATAATAAAATATTAAACATTCCCTGCTAATTCAAAACCAATCAACAAATACAGACCATATCTTCTGGATCTTTTAGTCAATTCCTTTCTTTCTTTTCTTTTTTTTTGGTATTGGGGATTGGACCTGGGGTGCTTTACCATGGCATTACACCCCAGCTGTTTTTAATTTTTATTTTGAGAAAGGGTCTCATGAAGTTTCCCAGGCTGACCTTAAACCTGCAATCCTCAAGCCAGGCATGGTGGCGTACGCCTGTAATCCCAGTGGCTCAGAAAGCCAAGGTAGGAAGATCATGAGTTCAAACCTAGCCTCAGCAATTTAACAAGGACCTACTCAGTGAGACCCTGTCTCAAAACATGAAAAGAGGCTGGGGACGTGGCTCAGTGGTTAAGCGCCCCTGAGTTCCATCCCTGATACAAACAAACAACAAAATTGCAGACTTCCTGCCTCAGATTCCTGGGTACCACTGCATCTGTTAGTCAATTCTTTTTTTTTTTTTTTTTTTAAGTACTGGGGATTGAACCCAGAGTTGCTTCACCACTGAGCCACACCCCCATCCCCTTTTTATATTTTATTTTGAGGCAGGGTCTTGCTGAGTTACTTAGGGCCTTGTTAAATTGCTGAGGCTGGCTTTAAACTTGCCATTCTCCTATGTCAGTCTCCCGAGTAGCTGGGATTACAGGCCTGCAGCACCATGATCTGCCAATTCTTTTCTTTAATGTGTTTCCTAAAATTTAAGAGTTCATGTGAGAAGATGACTGACTATTGGAAGTCTTTACCCCTTTGCTCCTTTAGTTGTAATTCAATACATAATTTTTAAGAAAGGCTTTTTGTTTTTCTCTTTGCCTCTTTCTTCATTTTCCTTTTCTGCACCAAAAAAGCTTTCTATCTATCTATCTATCTATCTTTTTGGTGATGCTGGGGATTGAATCCAGGGCCACACACATATTAGGCAAGCACTCTACCACTGAGCCATGTCCCCAGTCCCCCAAGAAAACTTTTTAAATCTCTTAAACCTTTTATGGAAAATAATGTACATATAGAAAGAGCTCAAATCTTAAGCAAACAGCTCAATAAATTCTCAGATCAAGTAATACAATGACTGAGTCCCCAGGAACTTCTGTATTCCCTCTTCTAGTCACTAATCCCCGTGGATAATCACTGTTCAGATTTCTAATTTCATTTGTTAGTTTTGCAAACTCTGACAACAAAGTTTTTAAAAAATTAATTAATTTTATTATTATTTTTTGGTACCAGGGATTGAACCCAGGGCTGCTTAACTACTGAGCCACATCCCCAGCCCTTTTTGTTTTATTTATTTATTTTTAAAATTTTAAGTCAGGGTCTCACTAAGTTGCTTAGGGCCTTGCTAAGTTGCTGAGGCTGGCTTTGAACTTGCAATCCTCCTGCCTCATCTTCCTGATCTGCTGGGATTACAGGCTTGCACCACCATGCCCAGCCATTTAATTTAATTTTTCAATACTGGGGATTGAACCCAGGGA
The DNA here is from genome assembly GCF_052094955.1 of Ictidomys tridecemlineatus. Taxonomy (NCBI): domain Eukaryota; kingdom Metazoa; phylum Chordata; class Mammalia; order Rodentia; family Sciuridae; genus Ictidomys; species Ictidomys tridecemlineatus. The sequence goes on along the minus strand of NC_135491.1, from coordinate 11,492,307 downwards.
TACTTTAGCTCTGAGCTACATCCCTGACCCTCTTAAATTTTTATTTGAGACAAGATTTTGCTAAATTGATGAGGCTGATCAAGAACTTGTGATCTTCCTGCTTCAGCCTCCAGAGTAAGCTGGGATTTCAGGTACTCCCATGAGCCACTGTGTGGAGCTGCTGATGATATTAACAGAGACAGCATCATGGATCCTTCCTAGCACTGTGACTGAGTTCTAGAGGAAGCGCCTGGGAAACTGTCACAGGTTCCTGTAGTAATGGCTGTTGTCAGAATTGCTCCTCGGTGGGGCAGGGTGTGACTGTCTCTTGGGGTGCTGGTGACGGGGTCCAGTTTCTTCCAGGCTGGCTAACCAGCCCTGGGCAGGGTGGTGGTAGGCAAGCAGGGGGAGAGGGAGGTGGATGGTCATGGCCAGAGGGACAGGGGTGCTGCTCTTGTGTTGACATCATTTTCCAGCCGGGGCTGAAGCAGTGAGGGGAAGGAGGTGTGTGTACCCTGCCCAACATCCCCGGGGCGGAGGAACTATATGGAGAGCCAGAGGGGTCCTCCCAGAGAACTGACCAGAAGAGGGGCTAGGAGGGCCAGGGTCATGATGTGGGGCACCCGGGGAGGAGCAGCAGCTGTAGGGGTGTTGAAGGCCTGGGTCACGGAGTCCCTGTTGCAGAGATGCCCTTCACAGCAGGAGCCCTGGAGGTCAATGGCTGTCCAGGGGCTGGTGGTGCCCATGGTGGTGCAGGAGGGCCGGTGGCAGGTTCTGATGTACACAGGGACTGAGAAATTGCCTGGGGTGGGCAGTGGGGAGGGATCAGAACCAGAAAGGCAGTTGCACCTGAGCCTCCACCCTAGAGGCCATGGCCAGTGCCACGCCTCCTCCCGCAGATTGGGGCTGTCTCCCTGTCAGGCCTGTCTTGTGCCTCTGCCCTGGGACCCGCCTGGCCTCCACATCCCTGGCCCAGGTCCATGCCCCCTTCCAGCCCCTCACCGGTGGACATTCGGCCATTGCCCTGGAAACAGACGCTCTGGTCCTGGTGACACTGGACCCGTCGGGCCTTGTCAGGAGAGCAATCCTCGGGGTGGACGCCCACGCAGGCGTAGCACTCGGTGCCGCTGAGCCTCGGTGGGTCAGGTGCTAACAAGAGAAAGTAGACGCGCATCCAGGCAGTCGTTCCCAGGTACGGTACCGCGGCTGCGCACTGCACCGGGGTGCCAGCCGAGCCCACCCGGGAGGCAGGCGAAGGGGCGCGGCCGCCGCGGGTGCTCAGCGGAGGCCACGCCCCACCCGGCCTCTGACCGCCCCGCCCCGCCCTGCTTTCCACCTTGACTCAGGTTGGGGATGACGTCATGGGTCACGAGGTGGTTGTTGCAAAAGTCTCCCACGCAGCCTCGCACCACCGAGAAGTCCGGCGGCAGCGCGTCCTGGTTGGACTGCATGGAGCCGGCCGTGGGTCCCGTCCAGCAGCCCTTCTTTACCAGGGTGACCGGTGCACGATACCCTGGGGACGCGAGGAGGAGGGGCCTTGAGTTCAACTCTCCTCCTTCTCCTCTCCCCCACCTCCGCCAGGCTCTTCTCCCCTGCTCCTCCCTCCCTCCTTCCCCTCTTCCCCACCTAATGGTTCCCTCTCCTCTCCCTCCTTCACCTCCTTTTCCTACCTTCTCCGTTGCCTTCTCCCTCCCCATCTCTCTCTTGTGCCCCACTCTTTTCTCTGTCCCCTCCTCTCTCCTCTGTCCCTATCCTTGGCTGCCTCGCTAGCAATTTCCCCTCCTTCCCTCCCTCCTCACTCCTTCCCTCCCCTCTCTCTCTAATTTCTCATTCCCGTTCCTCTCCCCTCTTCCTTTCTTCTTCTGCACGCCCTTCTCCTTTTCTAGCCTCTGTGAGGCCCTCACCAGTGTCCAGGGACAGGACAACCTCAGAGCATCCGTGGGGACAGGAGATACTGGGGAACTTCATGTCACTGAGGTCAAAGGGCCCCGTGTAGGTGTGCTCAAAGCTGTAGCACTGCAGGGCTCCGGAACCTAGGAGGGGCGTAGGGGCGGGATCAGCAGGGCCAGGGCAGGAGCCTTTCCTAGGGACTCAGGGACCACACAGGGCCAGGCCCCTCCGCCCAGAAGGAAGCTGGGCCTTGATGCCCTGAGAGAACAGGGTCTGTTATTGCAGCCAGTCATGCAGCAGAGCAATGGCCTCTCTGCAGTTTTTCCTCCAGTTTTTCCCTCCAAGTTGTTCCAGGTCTCCACCCTTATCCAGGAAGCTCTCTAAGACTTAGATAAGGGAGGAGGAAGTGATTCATTGCCTCTGTCCATCCCTCCCCACACTAAGCACATTAAATACAGTAGCAATAAAAGACTTCCGACGGGAAACAGGTGCCCCAGTTGAAGTCCAGTGAGGTGCAGTTTGGTGTGATAATCTCACACACAGCCAGCCCAGTAACACACGCACAGAACACTAAACACTGAGGTAAGGCAAACTGAACTTGACACAGGTCCATGCACATCTCATAAACACAGATGGAATAGCCTGGACGAACCCATGCAGGGTTCTACCATCTCACACAAAACCAGTGTTCACCTGGACGCCCATTACAAACACTCCAGCCCAAGGCCCAGAACCTCAGGCTTGGGAGTGTGATTTTGTATACATTATTTTGAGGGATTCAGAAGCGCAGGAAATCATACCAAGAGACAGAGAACTACAGACCCAAGAATCACATATATGCAAATAAAACAAGAGACCACAATTAGGCAAAGTTAGAGATTATTGAAAATGAGACCATAAATATATACAGTTTAAAATCATTTAGGGATCTAAGATATATAGACATGCAACAGATGCACACAGAGAAAAATACACACACGTGTGTGTGTGTGTGTGTATATGGAGAAAGACAGACCCACAAATCAGAGATGCACAGAGACACAGTTACACCTAATTATACGCATCTCTCTTATACAAAGAAAATGAAGTTCAGAGATAAACAGAGCCTCAAAAGCATTTTTAAAAATACGCAGACATCAAAATCTGGCACAGAGAAACACACACAAGCACAGAGACCCCAAGGACACACTGACAACACACAGAGCCCACACTCTCTCCAGGGATGCCCAGATACACGTGTGAAAGGAAGAGCCTCCTCCTGCCTCTCTGACTTTCTCTTTGTAGCCATTGCCATTCTGAAATGACATGTCCCCGTCCTAGACCAGTTAGGGGAAGAGGAAACCTGAAGATGAGGCCAAGGTCCCTGAGAGTTTGGAAAAGGGCCCTGGTGACTCCCCAGAAATACCCTTGAATGTGGGGCTGGGCAGGGAGGGGGAAGGCTGGAGTAATGGAGAAGAGAGTTACTGGAGAAAATGACTGAGAAGGGGAAGAAGAGAGGAAGAGAGAGAAATGAAGTGAACATAGCCTCCAGCCTCCTCCCTGTCTTAGACCCAGGAGTCCAGCCCCAGCCCTCCTCCCTCAGACCCAGGGGTCCAGGCCCAGCCTCCTCCCTCAGACCCAGGGTCCAGGCCCAGCCTCCTCCCTCAGACCCAGGGTCCAGCCCCAGCCTCCTCCCTCAGACCCAGGAGTCCAGCCCCAGCCTCCTCCCTCAGACCTAAGAGTCGAGGCCCAGCCTCCTCCCTCAGACCCAGGGTCCAGGCCCTAATCCCCCTTCCTCAGACCCAAGGGTCTGGGCTGCAGCCCTCCTCCCTCTGAAGCAGCAGTACAGGCCCCCAAACCCTTCTTATATTGGGCTCCGAGGTTGAAGTACCTGTCCGACAGAGCACAGTCCCAAAGAGGCAGAGCAGAAAGGCCCTGGGGACCCCCATTGCCAGAGTGTGGATCTGCACCGAGACACCCAGGACAACTCCTGCTGCTTGGTTTGCTGTCTGGCTGGTTCTTCTTAATGAGCCCAGGCATCCTGGCTGCCCAGCCTGGCCAGGATTCCTCCACCCCACCCTCCCTTATGTGGGCTGATCTCCTAGGTAATCATGACCTGGCCAGGATGAGTCCTGGGTACTAAAGGAAGAAGGGATTCCTGGATTCCTATCCCAAGGAAGGAGCTAGGGGCCTGCAAAACTTAATTTGTGGGGCACAGTGGTGGGGTTTGTGGTCTCTTCCTCCCCTCCTCCCCATACTCTATCCTAGTCTGAGAATAGCCTCTTGCTTTTTCTTCTTTTCCCCTACCCCAGCACACGCTTCCTTCACACTCAGACACACATAGCTCCCAATCCTGGGGCCACGTCTCCAGATTTAGAGATACACACACATCATCCCCTCCCTGGGGCCATCTCTGACCCTCACCTCCCGGCTGGGCCTCCAACACCTCCCTCTCTCTCAGCCCTGATCAAACTAGGCTGGGCTGGTGTCTGTCTCCTCCACCAGGCTATGTCCTCCTCAGGGGCCTCCAGGGATGGCTGTGATATTGCAGAATAAATGAATGGATGACTCAATCAATTAATCAATCAATCCACAAAGAGGCACAAGAGAGAAAGAAGACAGATAAGAGTCAGGTGCAGTGGCACATGCCTGTAATCCCAGTGGCTCAGGAGGCTGAAGCAGGAGGATCGCGAGTTCAACTACCCTCATTTTTGGGTGGGGAGTACCAGGGATTGAACTTGGGGGTGCTCAACCACTGAGCCACATCTCCAGCCCTATTTTGTATTTTATTTAGAGACAGGGTCTCACTGAGTTGCTTAGTGCCTCACTGTTGCTGAGGCTGGCTTTGAATTTACCATCCTCCTGTCTTAGCCTCTGGAGATGCTGGGATTACAGGTGTGCGCCACCCTGCTCAGCTGGATTGTGAATTCAATCAGACCCAGGGGTCCAGGCCCCAGACTAAAACACACACACACACACACACACACACACACACACACAACCAGATGTGTGTGGACTGATGTAAATGTAGACACAGAGACAAACTCAGAGGGAAAGAGGGATACCTGATGGACTGTACATGACCACAGAGGGTGTGTAATGAGAGTTTATTAAATGCATGAAACAGGGCTTGCTTTGCCTGCACAAATCCTAGCATGGGTGAAGATGTAAGAAAGCAGACGTCGCTGTCCGAGGAAGTCTGGATAAGGAGCTGAGGGGTGGGCTGACAGTAAACTAAGTGAGCTTTCTGCCGGCTCTGATGCTGTCTTTTCTCCCAGGGACGATGCAGACAGAGCTAAGAGCAGTGGGTGGTTTGTGTCACTGTTCCTTCTGGTTCTGTCCCAACAAAGCTGTGATTGAGGCTTTCGATAATCCCCACTTGTACGAATCTGTGGCTCCTCCATCGCTGATTTTATCATGTTATTTTAGAGTTTGCTTCTGTGTGGGTGGACAACGTGTGAAGTTACTATTAATATTGTATTTTGTGGTGGTAGGGATGGAGCCTGGGGCCTCATGCACTCCATCCCTGAGCTCCACCCCCAGATCATGTGTGTAATTTTGCATAAACGACAAGTGAAGTAGCCAGGTGCGGCGGGACGCGCCTGGCCTGGAATCCCAGAAACTCAGGAGGCTGAGGCAGGAGGATCACAAATTCAATATCAGTCTGGGCAATTAGACTCTATCTCAAAATAAAAAAATTAAAAGGGCTGAGGATGTTGCTCAGTGGTGAAGTCCCCTTGGATTCAGTTCTTAATACCAAAAAGCAAAAAATGAAATTAAAAAAAATAAAAACACCAGTGAGAGGAATACACTGGCACTGGAGGACACACACACAGAAAATCAGGTGGACACTCTGACATTAAACAGGTGAGGGTGTCTACATGGATGCCCCAGTAGGCTGCTGGAGTTGGGGACAGAGACCTTGAGCTAGGTCTTCTGACCCATCTCACTTCCTGCTGCCTGGAGATGCTGCTGCCTGGGTCAGACACATCCACACATCCCAAGTGGGTCAGGTGGGCACTGGGCATGTGCAGAGTCCACGGATCATGGATCATGGGATATCAAGTCAACATGATGGCAGCAACCAAGACGGTCTGAGTCCTCTTGGTTTGACTAAATTTTAGACAGGTCTTCCTGACTCAGGGCCTCCAGTTGCGTAGAACACTGCTGTGTCTGAATGTGTCCCCGAGAAGTTCATGTGCTGGATGGAAACCTAACCCACAGAGTCATGTGTGAATGGAATTTGAAGGTGGGGTCTATCAGAGGTAATTGGGATAATATGAGGTCTTCAGGGTAGGGAACCCGTGACGGCATTAGTGACTTCATAATAAGAGACCTGAGCTAGTGCACCTGCTCTGTTTCACCATGTGATGCCCTTGGACCTTTATTTTATTCATTTATTTATGTGTGGTGCTGAGAATCGAACCCAGTGCCTCACACATGCTAGGCAAGTGCTCTACCACTGAGCCACAAACTCAGCCCCCACCTCGGCCTCTTACGATGCAGCAAGAAGGCCCTCACCAGATGCCAATGCCTGTTCTTGGGACCTCCCAACCTCCAGAACCATGAGCTAAATAAAACTCTATTATGTATAAATTAGCTAGTATGTGGTGTTCAGTGATAGCAACAGAAAATGAATTAAGACAAGCACTTGCTTAAGAAAACTTGTCATTTCAATTTCTTTCTCTGCTCCCTTTGAAATGGAGGTGAATCTTTTCTGGCCCCTGGCTGACTTTTCAACCTAGAATTGTCTTCCTTAAGGACCTGGGAGTCAGGACTGTGAAATATAATCATCAAAGAAGACGGGGCTCCTATCTCCCAGTCTTGTGTGAAGTTAGGAGCCTAATTCTGATAAGGGACAATGAGCAAGCACAGTTGGCTCAATCAGAGAGATAAACTTTTGCAACCTCAGGAATAACTCTAAGTCCTGGACACATCCGTTGACCAGCTTCCTTCGGTCTCTCTCTGGTACTTTTCCACCAGCTCTTCCAACATTCAAAAGCCCTCCCACTTTTGTTTCCGTGGACTTGAGTTTATCTTCCCTCCTCTGTGGCAATCTTGAATAACATCTCCCTTGCCTGTTGAACTTCATCTGGTGCAATTTTTCTTTGACGGGAGACACCCAGCCACCTTGGACACTCACAAACATAGTTCCCCTGCCCTCATCTTGCCAAATCTCTGTCCCTCCCATCAGGCCTCACTTCCCAGAACCTGTTCAGCACCCAAATTACTCTTCCTGCTTCTCTGGTTCCTGCCCCAGGCTGTGTGTGTGTGGGGGGGGGGGGAGTGTCCAGATGGGGGCAGGGTGGACCTTAGGGCCTCTGGGAAGTGGAGTCTTGCTTGGAAGGAATCTGGGTTCTCCGAAGCCCCTGTGGAAGGTGGAGGAGTTGGAGGTTGTCACAGGAGTTCACAGTTTTAGAGATTGGGGTTTATGGAGAAGGCAGACCAATGGTTGGGGTGGATTTTGACTCTGGTAACCTTTAAGAACTTCTAGAGTCTTTCAGGTTATCAGATAGGAAGTTCCCCAATACAGGAAGTAGTGATCACAGGAAATAGTGATCATAAAAACATAATCTCTGGGTTCACAGGGAGCTCAGTGTTCATTGAATAGCCCTCTGCAGACGCAAGATTCCCACCAAAAGCCCTAGCATTAAATGAAATGTATAGGGGGCCATTGGTTTAAACAGAAATCCTGCACTAAGCCAAAAAGACTCAAACCAAAATGGACCTAGTGACCACTACTAATGTCAAAAGACAAAAATTACAATAAATGTAGCTTAAAGATCTTAATGGACTTTATTTGTTCTCAAATCTGGCAAGATTTCATTCCTTAAAATGAGTGTTCTAATGAGCTGAGCATAGGAGGTTGACTTTGTACACAGAAGCATTAACAGCAGATAAAAAGCAGATCAGTCATTTCAAAACAATTGTTCTTTTCTACAGGTTAAAGGAGCCTTGTTGGACTGGCTAAAATGGCTTGTTTGGTGAGTTGACTATTATCTTTGTTTCTCCCGATTTCTTGGACGGTGAGCTAATTTAATTTCACTTGGTAGCATAGGACTTTGGCATGAGTGACTCCATTTTGGTTTGGTCTTCTGGGCTTAGTGCAGGACCTCAATCCAAACTGATGGTCTCCTCCATGTTTTATTTAATGCTAGACACTTTGGTTGGGACTTTTGGGTTTACACACAGCTATACAATGAACCCTGGGCTCCCCATGAACCCAGAGATTCTTTATTATTTCATAATCACTTTTTAGTAATTAAACTTTAGTAATGAAGTCATTAATTACTTAAGAGCTTGGGGAAAACTTGAGGCCTTTTGTGGTAGCCATTAAGGCACTATTTTAAACATTTTTATTTTAGGAATTTTTAAACACAAGCCAATGTACAGAGAATGAAGTACACATCATGCAGGCTCCACAGTTGTTGAAATGTCACTGATCTTGTTCTCCTTTCCCTGTTGGTGCTTGTCAGAGCATTAGGTGTATTAAACTGGGGTCCTGTGTCATTTTGCTCAAAACATTAATTTTGCTTAAAATACCATTTAAATGTAGAATTTTCGGGGGCTGGGGCTGGGGCTGGGGCTCAGTGGCGGAGCGCTTGCCTAGCATATGTGAGGCACTGGGTTTGATCCTCGGCAGCACCACATTAAAAAAAAAAAAGTATTCTATATACTACAATAAAAAATATTTTAAAAGTAGAATTTTCTTTTTCAGTATAGGGGATTGACCCCAGAGGCTACTGAGTTACAACTCCAGCCCTTTTTATTTATTAAGACAGGGTTTTTTTATTATTGAGACAGGGTTTTGCTAGTTTGCCCAGCCTAGTCTTGAACATGTGGTCCTCCTGCCTCAGCTGCCTGAGTAGCTGGGATTACAGGTGTGTGCCACCGCCCCAGGCTCTCGAAATAATTTTTAATTGATTGTAAACAGTCTTTGTGTCCCTAATAGTTGAGAAATATTCAGTATTTCTTGCCTTATTTGAAACTACTCCATTAATCAAGCATGTCATAATCACAATGATCGTTAAAATATTAAGCCCTAGTAATGTATAATCAGTTGCTTTCAGTCGTTATGGTCTACATTAACTGTTCTCCGTATATTATCAGAATTGTGGAATTTCCTTCTGGAACTTTAGTCATTACCTTGCCAAAATCTGAATCATGTATATTGTGTGCCAATTTTTTCTTTTGTTTTCACAGATTGTACTGGCAGCATCAATATTTCTTTCTCAAAGCATATCTTAATTTTAAAAATATTTCAGTAGTGTTAAATAAATTCAAATTATTGTGCAACCAACATCTAGAGCTTTCCATCTTGCAAAACTGAAACTCTACACTCATTAAACAACAACTCCCCTTTCTCTCATCCACCCTTGCTTAATTCCCTGATGTCTTAGTCCGTTTTCTGTTGCTATAACTTAATACCATAGACTAGGTGATTTATAAAGAAGAGAGGTTTATTTAGTTCATGGTTCTGGAGGCTGAGAAGTGCCAAAGACCATGGCACTGATATTTGGGGAGGGCCTTTTTGCTGCATCTTAAGGGGCAGAGGGATCACAGTGTGAGACAGAGTGGGTGTGCTAGTCACCACAGTCTTTCTTCCTTTTATAGAACCACTAATGCCATCAGGGGGCTCCACCCTGATGACTTCATCTCACCCTAATTACCTTTTAAAGGCCTCACCTCCAAATTCCATTCATATACAAGTTTGGGGATTATATTTCCAACACATGAACCATGTCCACCAACTACAATTTTCTACTTTGTTTCTGTGAATTTGACTACACACCTCACATAAGTGGAATCTTATAGTATTTGTAACTGGTTCATTTCATTTAGCATATTGTTCTCGAAGTTTATCCATGTTGTAGCATATGTCAAAAATTCCTTCCTTTTAAAGACTGAGTAATATTCCATTGAATGGATATACCATATTTTGTTTATCTATGCATCCATCAATGGACATTTAGGTGTTTTTACATTTTGGCTATTTTAAGTAATCATACTATCAACATGGTACACAAATATCTGTTTGGGATTCTGCCTTTGAAATGTTTTGGATATATACTATATTGGATCTTCATTTTTAAAAATAAGTGAATTTATTTATGGTGCCAGGAATTGAATGCAGGGGTACTCCACCACTGAGCCACATCCCCAGCCTTATTTTGTATTTTATTTAGAGACAGGGTCTCGCTGATTTTCTTAGTGCCTCCTTTTTGCTGAGGCTGACTTTGAACTCCCAATCCTCCTGTCTCAGGCTCCTGAGATGCTAGGATTGCAGGACTGTGTGCCACTGAGCCTGGCTTAATTTTTTTTTTTTATTAGAGCATCACCACTATGCATAATAGTGAGATGCATTATGCCAGATTCATACATGCACAAAATTTGATCAATGTCATCCTCAGGATCTTCCCTTTACTGCCTCCCTCCCTCCTCTTATCTACTCTACCCATCTCCTTCTTTTATTATTATTATTATTATTATTATTATTATTATTATTATTATTCATGATCTTTATTCTGGACTTGTCACACTATTCTAGTTGAAACCTTCACCTTCTCATTTTCAAATACTATGCTGCTCATCCTCTATAATTTGAATGCCTTTCTTCCTCCAAGTCTCCTGGGCTGGAAGCCTGGTCCCTAGTGTAGCAGTGTTGAGGCAGGTCCGGCCTCCTGGAGGTTAAATAGGTCACAGGGGCTCCACCCTCTTGGACTGATTAATGCTGGAGGGGGTTTGACCTTATCTGACTGGATTAGTTCTCATCCGCGTGGATTGTTACATAGAAAATCTACTCTGTCTGCTTGACCGTCGTGCGGGAGGCTGGTTCCCTTTCTGCTTCTCTATGGTTGACAAAAAACGAGGCCCTTGCCAGAACACTAGTGCCATACTGTTTAAACCTTCCACTCACTGGAATGTGGGTCTTAAAAAAACTTCTTTTCTTCTTCTTCCCCCTCCTTCATTTTCCCTCCCAGTACTGGGGATTGAACCCAGGGGCTTGCACATGCTAGGGAAGCTACATCCCTATCCCTTAAAAAATAATTTTTTTGTATTTTTTTGAGACAGGGTCTCAGTAAGTTGTCCAGGCTGGCCTCAAACTTGTGATCCTCCTACCTTAGCCTTCTGAGTAGTTGCAATTACGGGTGTTCACCACTGGGTCTGGCTAAATCTCTTTATATTTCTTTTTTCTTTCGTGTTTTGAACCCAGGGTCTTGTGCAAGTGAGGCAAGCACTGTACCAACTAAGCTATAGCCCCAGCGCTTTATATTTCTTTATAAAGGACCCAGCCTCAGGTATTCTGTCATAGCAACATGAATTGACTGAGACATCTCTATTGTTGCCGTAGACTCTATTGGGACGTAGACTCTGAGGCCAAGATTAGCATACAGGACTTCAAGACCAGTAGCTACAGAAGGGATTTAAAGAAGCTAGGTTAAATCGAGTGTGAAGTTGGGCTGTAAATCTGTCCCAACAAAGGGCCCAGTGTGCCCTAGGGAGGGTGCTGGCACTGGGCATGTGGACTCTCACCTACTACAGCAGGCAGACAGTGGCAGAAGCTGAGAGAATCTTTGGTCCTGAAAACATCTCGGAGTGAAATCATAGCATCCACCATCCTCCCACCACCCACCACCCACCACCCACCTTAGCTTTTGTGTATTTTTTCCACTTCCAGAGCTCAAAATAAGGATGAATTACAGGATATTTTGAGAAGAAATAAAATGCTTATTCTTACCATTTCTTGGAGGTTAAACATTCTTTTTTTAAGTGAAACTTCTTTTTAAAAAATAGTTTTTAGTTGTCAATGGACCTTTATTTTTTAATTTTTAATTTTTTCAGGTTTAATATTAAAAATTTAAGAGTTTAATATTTGAATTAGATGGCTGGGTATCTGGATTGGCTGGGGTTGTGGCTCAGTGGGGGAGCACTTGCCTAGCAGGGGTGAGGACTGGGTTCGATTCTCAGCACCACAGATAAATAAATAAAATAATTAAATAAAGGTCCATCAACAACTAAAAATAAATAAATAAATAAATAAATTCTTCATTACCCCCACTCCCTTGTCCAGTCACTTCTTGAAAATTTTCCTCCCTGGTTTACACGAGGTGGAAGGTAGAGTCTGTTCTGTCATTAATGAAACTGTTCTATGTTTGGCCAGAATAGCAAATGTGGGGGGAAAATTTCCTCTGTCATCTTATTTTCTCAAAAAATTTTCAATGATCCAATTGATTTTATAATTGCTTTCCATTTTCTGATCCTAATTAGTTTTCCTTCTTGATATCAATAGGATTACTACTTTATCTTAGAATTTCAACATCTTAAAATAATATGTAACTAACAAGTCATTAGGTTTCAGTAATAGCTTATTTTTATACTGATGAAATTTCTAAAATGATAATAGACAATTGCTATAATAATATAACAAACTGGTTATTGCATAATCCTGATTTCTACCCACTCAGATTCTTTATGGATGATTAATGGTAATTGGATATTAGCTAACATATAGTGATTCATGCCAAGGGAAGGACTTGTAGATTTAAATTTGGAATTTAACAATTCCAGTCTGGCAGAGAAAACAAGTAGCTGGAAATATGAACTGCAACATGAAATATCAAATACAACTGATATGCAGACCCTGGAAGGGGATTGTTTTCCTTAAAAGATGTTTTTTAGGGGCTGGGGTTGTGGCTCAGTGGTAGAGCGCTTGCCTAGCATGTGTGAGGCACTGGGTTTGAGCCTCAGCACCACATAAATGTAAAATAAGGATACTGTGTCCACCTAAAACTTAAGAATAAATAGTTTTTAAATTTTTTTTTGAGAGAGAGAATTTTAATATTTATTTATTTATTTTTTAGTTTCCCACGGACACAACATTTTTGTTTGTATGTGGTGCTGGGGATGGAACCCGGGCCGCATGCATGCCAGGCGAGCGCACCACCTCTTGAGCCACATCCCCAGCCCGAACAAATATTTTTTTAAAAATAAAATAAAGGTATTGTGTCCACCTACAACTAAAAAAATAAATGTTTAAAATGTTAAAAAAAAGATGGTCTTTATCAGGTGCAATAGCAGCTCCTTGTTTAGAAGCACCAGCTATTTTAGATGATACAAGCAAGGTCTTTCATTTCCAAACTGATGCAATGGTAGCCATCAACCCTGTTGGAACAAAACACTCTACTGCCACCTGCTGGAGACAGTTGCAACATACTACAAATCATATGGGCTTTGCAAATAGTAAAGAGATAACACAAGACACAAACATTTCCAAATATTTGTTTTCAAGATAATAAAGATGCCTGCACTGATAATGGTACCTCCTTTGGTCTAGGGTTCTTGTGCAGTGCCTACATAAACAACGGTATATGGTGATAGTGGAAAACTACACACAGGTGAGGCAGATGTGAGGGTTGGGTTGGCTCATGACAAAGCAGAAGACAGAAGGCTTTTAGGGAAAGACCCACAGTCAACAGTAGCAGGACTTGGGAATTAAGTAGGAGTGGGTTTTAGGACCATGTGAATGGATGGTTGGGGTCATAAGGAGGCAAATCAAGTTAGTAGGTGTTGACGGGCGGTCACCAGTTGTGGGCCAAGAGACCCAGGCTCTACCCTGCACTTGCTGTGTCCTTGGGAGAGTCCGACTCCCTGAGCTTCTTTTGAGCACTTTCTGGCAGTGTTGCCTTCTGCCCTCTCAGGTCTTAGTAGAATGGCTCCGGGACACAAGGGATCCTAGGAATGGTGTGTTCTCACTGCAGTTTTGGTTGCAGCAGCCAGGGTCGCTGAACCTCAGGGGGAACTTGGCCACATTCTGGTCACCCTGGTGTCTGCCCGTACCCATGGGCGGGTGAGGGACTAGGGGCCTTAGATAAATGCTGGGAAGAATATGCAGAGGGTCTCTTTTGACCCTGGATTCCTCCATTTCTATCCACAGCCTCCTGAAAGCTCCCAGCTGCCTTTAAATCCCACACCTCTCTGCCTTTTCCAAGGATTTACGTTGCCCACCCCTTTCCTACCCTTCTCTCACGTGTATCCTCCATTTCCCTCACTGCCCTTCAGCCCCTCCTGCCATATCCTTCTACCCCCACTTCTCCTCCACTTCTCTGCCACCATCCCTGCCTCCCTCACACTCCAACCCCGCCCTCTCCCACTTCTTTCCTTCCTCCAGCTCCCAGCCCCTTCTACTACCCCTTGTAACTCCCCGCCTTTCCTCAGCCTCTCTTCCCCTCATTTCCCATCCCTTCTTTCCCAAGTTCATTGACTACAGAGTGTTGAAGCTAGATTAGCGTGATTCACAGGGAGGTCAGATAAAATATGGGATGGTAATTTACATTTGAATTTCTGGCAAACAATAGATAATTTTCAGTAAACTATGTACCAAGTGTTTCATGGTGCCTCCTTATACTAAAGGGCTAACTGTTGGGGCTGAGTGTGTAGCTCAATGGTGGAGCACATACTTAGCATTCATGAGTACAGAAAAAAAATCCAGAAGTTCTTTGTTGTATATCCAAATTCCAATTTTGTTAGGTGTTCCTGTGTTTTTATTTGCTACATAAGGTAATTCTGTTTCTGTCTCTCCCAGACTGGTGTCCCTAGAGACACTACAGCTCTCAGACAGGCAGTCCAGGTTCCCCACTCTGCCCAACTTAGTTCTTCAACAGTCACCCTGGGTTCCCCTGTTCCCCACAACCCATCAACTAAACGGTTCTCACCAGGCAGTGCACTGGAGCTACAGGACATTACTCCAGCTCCATAAGCACTACTGGCTCTGTTTGGTTGGGGCCTGACTTAACTTCATTTTTATTGCTATAATAAAATACCCAAGGCTAGGAAATTTATAAAGAAAATAGGTTTACTTAACTCACAATTTGGAGTAATTTTTAAATTTACCACATCCACTTGCTTTAGACATGTAAGTTTTTATAGAGACAAAGAGAAATCAATGGGGACTTGATGGGGGAAAATGATCATGTACCCTCTTAAGTTTTTGGTATAGGTACAGTTCTCTACAGGGCTTTCCATGATACAGTGGTGAGTTTCAAGTGTTTCCACTTGGCCATTTATACCATAATCAACCTTAAATCACAGGTTCAGAAGCCACCGAGGTGAATTCTACCAAATGATAAAGTGCATCTATCCAAAATATATATTAAAAGGTGGAGGAAAATAACCTACAGGGTGGATTCATGCACTCATGGACCTCATTGTGAGATGGACTTGGGCCAAACTTGGGTAAATAATCAAACTCGAAGTCCTAGTACAAGGGTCTGCTTCCGAGAACCTCCCCTGGAAACAAGCCTCTTGGCTTATGTTCCCCACAAGGAGAACACTGAGAAGTTTCTGCACTGTTTTATCAGGCAGTACCATTCCAGGGAAGCTGGCACAAGGGAGAGCAGGGGAGGGCATTGGAGGTTGTCTGCCTGAGCTGGCCACTGCTAGCTGTCCAGTGCGATTCAAGAAGGGAGATGAATTTAGCCACTGGCTCCTGTCACTCATGAAAGGTTCCAGACAGCATGAACTTGCTGTGCTTCCAGGTTATTTGTCCGGGAGTTGAACGGGTTCTCTGAAGTGTCAAGTGCTGGCATCAACAGGGAAGCCCCAGGGCTTAAGGAAGAGGTGCCCAGTGCAGCCTGAGGTCAGGGGCTGCTGCTGCTGGGCCCATGTGGGCTGGTGTGAGTTCACATAGTGTTGGTTGCTGCTGCAGAGAAACAAGAGAAACGAGTTTCAGACTGGGTGTGGTGGTGCACCCCTGTAATCCCAGAGACTTGGGACATGAAGCAGGAAGATCACAAGATCAAGGCTAGTCTGGAAACTTGGTGAGACCTTGTTTCAAAATAAAAACTAAAATAGGCTGGGGATGTACCTCAGTAGTAAAGTGCCCCCTGGGTTCAATCTCCCCCCAACCTCTAATAGAAACAAGTTTCCAAAGACCTCAGGCCCAGGTGAGGTCAAGAGGATCTGAAATGACAAGTAAATGACACATGACATGAACCCTAATTAAGGTTTTTCACAAAGTTACCTAAACCTGGTGATAAGGATTTAAATTCTAAACTACTGATACTGTGTCACTGAAAGCTGGGTGTCTACTAAAAGTTTCTTTCTGTCAATGTAGTTATAGCTTGCCAGGAAAATGTTTCGTAAGTTTTCAAGTTTATTCTAATTTTAAAAATTATTTTTGTGCTCTTTTCTCTTTCTTTCCTTCTTTCTTTTCTTTTCTTTCTTTCTTTCCGGAATTGAGGATGGAACCCAGGATGCCAATGCTTTACCACTGACCTACATCCCCAGCCCTTATTTTTTTTTTTTTGAGACAGGATCTCACTAAATTGCTTAGGGCCTCACTAAATTGCTGAGGCTGGTCTTGAACTTATGATCCTCCTGCCTCAGTCTCCCGAGTTGCTGAGATTATGGCATGCACCATTGCACTCAGCTGCTTCTTTGGTTTTCAAGCAATCGACTTCCTGTATTAACTTCTGAGTGAAAAAATTGAAATTATTTCTCATTCCTTCTTGGACCTTGAGTAATAAAGAGGTACATAAAACAATATCTTCTACAATCAGTGGCACCTTAGATTTGTTGAAGTATTGTAAATACATTGATTGCTAAAATACACTTTCTGACTTGTTCATTTATTTTAATATGGATGATGGTTTTAAAAATTATATTATTTAAACCTAAAAGAATGATGTAGGAGTCTTATTTTGGGGGAGGTGGATACCAGGGATTGAACTGAGGGGCACTTGGCCACTGAGCCACATCCCTACTAGCCCTATTTTGTATTTTATTTAGAGACAGGGTCTTGCTGAGTTGCACAGTGCCTTGCTGAGTTGCATAGTGCCTCGCTAAGTTGCTGAGGCTGGCTTTGAACTCACAATCCTCCTGCCTCAGCCTCCTGAACTGCTGGGATTACAGGTGTGTGCCACTGTGCCCAGCAGGAGTCTTATTTAAAAGGTGTAAATATTCAAAATATTAGACTTTTGTAGTTATCTAGTCACATTATTTAAAATTTATATGCCATTTAAATATATAACAAGGCCTTTTGGTGGAGAAGTGAATGCAAGCTTACAAAGACCCCTGATAGAAGAAACCCAAACAATCGCCCATGGGATAAAGTTTCAACTTTAAACATCTGTTAGGACTGTGGGGTGTTGAAGCTAGATTAGTGTGATTCAGAGGACTAACTAGCAATTCTCCTGCCTTTGCCTCCTGAGTGCTGGGTCTATTAGCAGGTGCCACCACCCTGCTACAAATCTGTTATAACAGAACTTTCAGGTGATTCTGGTGCATGCTTAAGTGTGAGAACCACTGAGATGAAGTTTCTTGGCACTGCCAGATTCTTCTATTTCACCTCATCCTGATGCAACAATCCTGATTGGGAGGAAGAGTCGAAGAATTTGTGATCCTCCTGCTTCAGTTTCTTGGATAGCTGGGATTACAGGCATGTGCCAATGAGCCAGATAATTATATAGCAGCATGCTAATTATCTCCTTCAAGTGCAGTTGGGATTAATAATTAAGATGCACAGCCATTCACAGCCATTACTTCCTTGAATTTTTCTGGGTAACAATTGAGACAAATAAAGGTTTGATGTCCTCACAGTAATATTCCAAGTTTTACTTTAGTATTTGGCCTCAGTATGAATTTTCACTATAAAACTCAGTAACTCAAGTCTCACTAGATCATATGGGCAGTGCTTTGTGCCATATGACTTGACTTCATCTGTAACTAACAACACTTGCTTTGTTCCCCCTTGATGTCAATGAAATAACACAATTCTGTTTCCTTCTTCTTAGTCTCTGTGGCTAGTTCCCACTTCTTCATTTCCTACTTTGCTAAAAGTTTTGTGACAGAAAATGAAAGGTTAATAAAATAGGTACTTGTCACTCTGTTTTTCTATATGCTTAACAAAACACTGTTGAAATCTTGTTCCCAGGATGTGTTGTCCCCAACTGTGAACTGTTTGCTAATCTTGTTCCCAGAATGTGCTGTCCCCAACTGCCAAACTGCAGGATGCACTCCCTCACTCGGTTGCAGGCAAACTGCCCACTCGCCCTGACCCGTCAATGAACTTCCCTCCCTGCCCTCTCCAAGAAAAGTATAAAAGCTCTGCTCAAGCGGTTCTCAGGGCTCTGTCTCTCTTTGCTATAGAGAGCTCTGGGCCCTAGCATGCTAGTCTCCAAATAAACCCACCCTTCTGCTGTTGCATAAGACAGTCTCTTGTGGTCTCTTTCTCCGACGTTTCGCCGGACCCTTACAAAATAATTGTTGAATGTTGTCCAATCCTAATTTTATTTATGGAATAATCATGATAATTTCCTTTAATCTATTTTGGTGAGTGACATATCTAGATTTCCTGATGTTAAACCAACCTTGCATTCCTAGAAAAACTTCAATTTGAATTTAGTTTTTCAGTTTTTCTTTTTCTTAAAGATTGCTTTCTAGAGCAGTTTTGGGTCCACAACCTAACTGAGCAGAAGGTACTGGGAGGATGCCCATAAACACCCTTGCCTCTGCACACACACAGCCACCCCAGTATCAACATCCTTCATCGGAGTGATAAATTTGTTACAATCAATGAATCAGCAGACATTATTATTACCTAAACCACAGTTTACAGAATGTACATTCTATGGGTTTGGATAAGTTCATAATGCCATGTATCCACCATATGACATCATATAGAGTAGTGGCACTGCCCAAGCAATCTTGTATGTTCTGCCTATTCATACCTCCCTCTCCCTCTAATCTTTGGCCACTGTGGATATTTTTATTTCCACAGTTTTTCCTTTTCCAGAATGTCAAATAGTTGGTATCACATAGTATGTAGCCTTTTCAGATAGGTTTCTTTTTAGTAATACACATTGGAGGTTCCTCAGTGTCTTTTTATGCTGTGATATCAGCTCATTTATTTTTAGTGCTGAATACTGTTCCACTGCATGGATTTACCACAGTTTATTTTTTCCATTCCTCTACTTAAGGACATCTTGGTTACTTTCAAGTTTTGGCAATTCTGTGGTGGTGGACACCTAAAATCCCAGCAAACTGAGAGACTGAGGCAGGAAGATTGCAAGTTCAGAGCCAATCTGGGGAACTTAGAAAGATTGTCTCAAAATAAATAAATAAATAAAAAAGGCTTTGGGATGTGACTCGGTGGTGGAGCACCCCAGAGTTCAACACCCAGCACACACACACACACATCAAAAAAAAAAAAAAAAACCCAAAACAAAAAACAACTCAAGTTTTGGCAACTATGAATAAAAAATGCTATGAACATGCACATGTAGATTTGTGTGAACATGTTTTCAACTAATTGGGTAAATGTCAGAGAGTGCAACTCCTGGATTGTATGGAAGAGAATGCCTGGTTTGCAAGAAACTGCCAAACTGTTTTCCAAAATGGCTGTACCCATTTTGCAATGCTAGCAGCAATGAGACTTCCTGTTGCTCCACATCCTTACCAGCATTTGGTGTTGTTAGTTTTTTGGGTTTTATCTATTCTGATAGATGTGATAATCTCATTTTACTTTTAAAACTCTCTAATGACTCATGCATGATATTGAGCATCTTTTCAAGTGCTTGCTTATTTGCTAAATTTGTATCTTTTGTGAGGTGTCTCTTTAGATCTTTTGTCTATTTTTAAGTCAGGTTTTAATCTCTTATTGTTGAGTTCTTGGTAGATTTTGAATAATGGAACTTTGTTTGATACGTCATTTTTCCCAGCATGTGGCAAATCTTCTCATTCTCTTGAGTGTCTTTAACCCAGAAACTTAATTTTAATGAACTCCAGATTTTTAATGTTTTCTTTTACAGATCTTGCCTTTGGTGTAGTATCTAAAAAACAATTGCCAGATCCAAGATCTTGCACTCAGACAGATTTTCTTTTCTGCAATATTCTAGTAGTTTTTATATTTTTGAATTTACATTTAGGTTTTGATCAATTTTGAGTCAATTTTTGTAAAGGTCTAAGGTCTATATCTGGGTTCTTTTCTTTCTTGCATGTGGTTACCCAATTGTACCAGCATCATTTGTTGAAAGGACTACCTCTTCTTTTTTGTACTGCCTTTGCCCCTTTGTCAAAGATCAGTTGACTACTATATGAGTCAATTTCTGAGGTCTCTCTTCCATGGATCTATTTGCCTGTTCCTTTTTTATCTTTTGGCAGTGTTGGGGACTGAACCCAGAGCATCATGCATGCTAAGCAAATGCTCTACTACTGAGTATACCCCCATTTCCATTTGCCTATTCTCTTGCCAATACAACAACTCGACCTTGATTACTATAGTTTTATAGTGAGTGTTAAACAACTTAGTGTTGGTCCTATGATTTTTTTTCTTCTATATTGTGCTGACTATTCTGGGCCTTATGCTTCTCCATATAAATTTTAGAATCAGTTTGCCAGTATCCACAAAATTGCTGGAATTTTGACTGAGATTTCATTGAATCTAGAATCAAGTTGGAAGAACCGGCATTCTGACTATATTGAGTTTTTCTATCTGTGAACATGGAATTTCTCTCCACTTATTTGTTCTTTTTATAGGTCTTTTAGTTTCCCTCATAGATCCTGTACATATTTTGTCAGATTTATAACTAAAGTATTTCACTTTGGAGAGACAATAATATTAAGATAGTATGTACTTAATTTTAAATTCCATGTTAACCTTATATGATAAAACTCAGTTATAATCTTTTATTAGTTTTAGGAGCTTCATATGTTTTCCTTTTTGTGTGTGTGTGTGTGGGCATAATAGGGATTGAACTCAGAGGCACTCAGCTACTGAGCCACACCCCAGCCCTATTTTGTATTTTATTTAGAGACAGGGTCTCATTGTGTTGCTTATCACCTCGATGTTCCTGATGCTGGCTTTGAACTCTTGATCCTACTACTTGTGTCACCACTCCCAGCCTCATCTGGTTTTATCTCCATTCTAGATAGAAAAAAGGAGATCATCAGACACATCAGAAGAAACTCAAATTTTTAGGGTCAAAATTGACAACTGCAATAGAGAAATCAGGCCCTACTTAGAAAATGGAAGTGACATTTTTGTATATTTAGAATGTAACAAAATGTGTTATTTATTACTTTATAAAAATAAGGCAAGTAGTTATCTGGTGAATTAATTATGTAGTCTCAGAAAGGTTCTTTGCCTTACCTGACCTATAATCTAGTACATCTGACTTCCTAATTCTGGCTGTGTTTCAATCCACATGTCTTTACAAGTGGAAAGCTATTTCCTTAACTCAGGGCCCTCCAAACTTATCTGCTCAAGTTCCTTCAATATTATAGAAGAATGGGAGCCTACCTCAGCTACTCCATGACTTCATGTTACTTTGATTTCTTCTTTCTTTTTAAAAGTTATACTGATTTGCACTCTTTTCGGAAAACATCTTTGATTCATAATAAAATATCTAAATAATATCATATAAACTGCAAATCTTTTTCTGCATCTTAAACTTGATGCTACAGTAAGATGTAGCCGGGTGCAGTGGCCCACGCCTGTAATCCCAGTGGCTCCAGAAGCCTAAACAGGAGGATCTCAAGTTCAAAGTCAGTTTCATTAATGGCGAGGCACTACGCAACTCAGTGAGACCCTGTCTCTAAGTAAAATACAAATTAGGGCTGGGGATGTGGCTCAGTGGTCGAGTGAACTCTTATTTCCTATGTGTGAGCATCCTTCTTTACTCTTTATCAACTTTTGCACACCTCAGAGGGACTAGTTAGATTGGATCTTTTAAAAGGGCTAGGGTATAGTTCAGTTGGTAGAGTGCTTGCCTTACATCTGCAAGGTCCTGGGTTCAATCCCCAATGCCACACACACACACACACACACACACACACAAAAAAAAAAAAAAAAAAAGTAACTGGGCTAGGGTCATAGCTCAGTGGTAGAGCACTTGCCTAGCATGTGTGAAGGACTGGGTTTGATTCTTGACACCACATCTAAATAAAGGTCCATTAAAAACTGAAATTTTTTTTTAAATCGTAAAAACCAAACTATATTTTATAGATAATGTAACTGCAGTTTATTACTGCTCACAATCATAACACACGACCACAATTTTCCACATAGTGGCCAATAGTCAGGTAATCAAATTCATACCAAATTAGATAATATTGAAAAGTTTGTTTTTTTTTTTTTCAAATCACAGCTGGACAGTGGTCCATTTTTATAGTCACCATGGTATGCAGACCAAGAAATGTCTACTTAAAAAAACATCTCACAGGGGCTGGTGTAGTGGCTCAGTGGTAGAGCGCTCGCCTAGCATGCATGAGGCACTGGGTTCGATCCTCAGCACCACATAAAAAATAAAGATATTGTGTCCACCTAAAACTAAAAACTAAATTAAAAAAAAAATCTCACAAATACTGAAGTCATCTCTGGTTACAGATATTAACAGAAAGAATCTTACAGATCTCTTCAAGTCTCTCGGTCCTAGAGACCGTCGCATAAGCCCCCTGTCACTGCATCCATTCACGACCCCGGTGTGACCTTCCACGAGCGAGATGTGATCTCTAACGCCGACGGAAGCCGACTCACAAGGGCGGGAGCTCAGACGCTAACCCAGGAAGAGTGTCCCGACAGCGAATTCACCAGCTCAGGCCATGACACAGCCAGGCACCGCGGCAGGTCATCTAAGGCCCCCAGGTAATCTCGAGGTCTCCTCCAGGCCATTCCCTTGGCCTTCACTCAGCCCTAAGTCCCCGGACGCCCCCATTCCCATCTCTACCCGCTCTGGACTCCAGAATGCCTTCCTCAGCCTTTGCTGGGAACATCTGGCTTCCCTCTCAACCACCTCAAAGACCACGGAGCCGTGAGGTTCAGACGAACCCGGAACAACTCATCGGCACGACTCGGGGCAAGCGCTCTCTCACAAGCCAGCCGAATTGCATGCCGGGAGCATTCCTGCCGCCCGCGCTCCAACTTCCGGGGACACTCAGGCTGCGGACTACATTGCCCAGAAGTCTCCGGGGCATAGGGCTTTTGTGGACGGGGTGAGTTTCCCTGCCATGAACAAGTTTATGATCCAATTCCCAGCCTCCCAGGGTTTCCCGGTTCTAATTTCCCATAAGCCTCCATGTCCACACTAACCTCGGTCTCAGGGTCCCTTTCCAGTGTCCACAAGGTTCTCGGACTCTGCGTGCTGTGGGTCGCGTCCGAGGAAGTAAATCAGCGCCGGGTGACTGGGAGGGCTCAGCGAGCTGTGGCGGAGTCGGATCAGAACTGGCAGCGAGGATGCGGGTGACACCCGGGAGTTGCTGGAAGTAAAAAGGTCGGGACAGCTTGTCGTGTCTAGAGCCTCAAGCCTGCGTGCACACGAGCAGCTGAGCTGGATGGTGTGTGACAGACGGCGTGACAGGGCTGAAAGGTGACTCCGTGATGGTGAGTGCGACGGGGTGTGATCTTACTCGAAGGTCTGGTTTACTTTGGCCACGTGCTCTAGGTTATCTTTAGGCTGTCTTTGAGCCTTTTACAGATAAATGACCACAAGAAAGTCTGAGTCCTTGAAAAGATTTCAGAAAAGAAGAATGAGACTTAGTTCTGCAGGTGACCACATGACAGGTTCCTGGAAAGATAGGATAGGGAAGTCCTGAAGGTAGGATCCTAAAAGAGGTGCCTCCAGGAGCTCTTTAGGTACCAGCTACATGTATCAGAGCTGCTTGCAAGCAGACCTCTATCCCGAGAATTGCTGTCAACTCAGAGATAAGACTCCAGTCTCCCTTTTAATTGTGTGGATGAAGGCAGATGTGGCTCTAGAAGTTGTTTTGCTTTTATTTTTTCTTTTTCAGTTTGTGCTTGGAGATGCTAGTGTCTTATTATGATTCCTGATTTGATTTTTTTTAATTTTAATTTTTTTTTAAAGAGAGAGTGAGAGAGGAGAGAGAGTGATAGAGAGAGAATTCTAATATTTATTTTTTAGTTCTCGGCGGACACAACATCCTTGTTGGTATGTGGTGCTGAGGATCGAACCTGGGCCGCACGCATGCCAGGCGAGCGCGCTACCGCTTGAGCCACATCCCCAGCCCCATGATTCCTGATTTGTGACCAGTGTTGCCAGGTTCCTAAAAAGTACTGGAGGAGGAAGAAAGAATTTTTTGCATATTTAGAAATCAAGATTCAGGTGGATTTGCATTTTCTTTTCTTTTTCATATTATTACTTTTGCTTGATTAAAAGAACATTTACTGGATTGGGGATGTGGCTCAAGCGGTAGCGTGGGGCCGGGGTTCGATCCTCAGCACCACATACAAACAAAGATGTTGTGTCTGCCGAAAACTAAAAAATAAATACTAAAAAAATTCTCTTTCTCTCTCTCTCTTAAAAAAAAAAAAGAACATTTACTTTACTTAGCTGGAAATATCTTGACTAGTATTGCTAGTCTGGGTCTCCCTTCTGGTCAGTTACCCATCATGTGCATACACACAGTCCCCTGATCTTTAGCCATCTGTTCAACTCTTTTAGTGAATTTTAACATTATAGAAATATACCTCCTGGAGATTCACGTTAGAGCTTCATTTTACAAGATGATTAGTTATGAGATTAGTTTTGAATGGTACTGTGTACAAACTTAAAAAAAATCTTTTCCACAGTTATGATTTAAGGTAAGGCAAAGTAGGAGGGTTTTAAAGGAAGGTAAGATTTCAGCCAATAAGTGACAATATTATCTGTTTTTAGGAGTACAAACATGAAATTGAGCTTTGAGTATAGGGATTTATGGTTTGCACCAACAAGGGTAGGGACTTTCAAATAATCTGTAAGTAAAAATCTGTAATGTTGTCAAACATGAGTTGTTTCAGGTTCAGCTTTTGAGATTTGTGAGAGACATACTGTGTTGTGGGTAAGAGTAAGGATATGGATCCAGACTATCTGCAGACAGATCCTGGCTCTGCGTGTTGTTAGCTGCATGGACTTCTGGACAATTGAGTCAGCTCTTATCTATTCACCTGTTTGGAGCATTTCTTGGAGCCCAGTTGACTGTGACTGTCACATCTACAAAATTCAGACAAAATAATATCTACTATATGAGTTTACTGAATATTGAAAGTTATGATTCTAGATCATTCTCCATTAACTTGTTATAGATAAGGAACAACAGAAATATGAAGTTGATCATGATGAGTGCTTGCAAGTTAAAAAAGTTACCAGACGCTCAAATGCTCTAAGACAGGAAATCTTACACTGAGGGTTTCTTATTCCATTGATAAGGTTCCTGGTGACCATAAACATTTCAAAATGAAGACTAATTTTTTTCTAAATATTTGTAAATGTATTTTTGTAAGTGGTAAAACATGTCTATAATTTCACGAGACTGTCAAATGTGCAAAAATATCTGGCTGCATTGGTCTGGAACAAAGACTCTGAGAGCTAAGAAGGACCATTCATAAAATTTGTGTCCTTTAATATGGAAATAGTTAAGTAAATTGCAGTATATCTGGTGATAAAATATTATGTACCTAGTAAAAATTATGTTTATAAATAATCAGTAAGAAGGAAAAATATAAATGATATAATATTAAGTAATCATTATAATCATGGATAAAAGTACTCAAGAATATAAGTTATATTTGAATATCATTCACTAAATCAGGGTTTTAAAAGACTATCTTTAATCTACTATATCCAAAAGTTATTTTATTGGTAATCCAGTGAAAGTCAGAGGTATAGTCATATTTATTGAGCATCTATTGTGTACCAAATACTGCTTTGTTTATGTGCATATATTTTTTACACAGACTTTGAAGGTGGCTTACCTACTTCATGTTGATTGAAGAATTTTGACAGTGAACATATCATTGTATTGATGAGGGACAGCTACAGGACGCTCAAGAGCTGGTAGGTATAATTTGTTTCACTGATTTTCAGTGTTAGTGATGTTTTAGTTCCTTTAATGACTGAGTATACTTATTCTATCATTCAGTTTATTACATTTGGAAATGTCTTTATGTTTCTCATTATGGATTAATGAAAAAAATTAATAATCGAGGAGATAGAGTGAGAAAGAAGTTAAAATTATGTCTCTGGAGTTAATCATTCTTAATATTTTATTGTATTTTTATTCAAATCTTTTTTTCCTATGAGCTTATGTCTGGTTTTGTTTAAGCAGAGTAAAATCACAATAATTGGTGAATAAATGAGTTGAAGGTTCTTTTTTTTTTTCTTTTTTTTTTTAAGAGAGGAGAGAGAGAGAGAATTTTTAATATTTATTTATTTTTTTTTAGTTCTTGGCGGACACAACATCTTTGTTGGTATGTGGTGCTGAGGATCGAACCCAGGCCTCACGCATGCCAGGCGAGCGCGCTACCACTTGAGCCACATCCCCAGCCCTGAAGGCTCTTTATGTATTAGTTTAAAAAAGAAATATAGCCCAGATGTGGGTTTTATCTTAACTATATAATAAAGAGAAAGAGAGGGACGGGAGAGGAGGCATCAGTGATTCCTTTCTTATTTGAAAACCTTCAGGTACTTACAACACTTAGGATTATAGAAATACCATTTAAAAATTACCAGGCTCCTGAGTGTCTCCATGTGGTTTGGTATTTATGTTTGGTCATTTCAGTGTAGCCTTATATTATGGAGTCAGCTTCCTTCAGAACAGGCATTCTATTGAGAGCCCCTTAATGGGAATACTAGATAGAAGACGTGATTATCTTTAATCTACTGCATTGTTTATTAAAAAGTAATAATACACCAGGCGCAGTGGTGCATACCTGTAATCCCAGCAGCTCGGGAGGCTGAGACATGAGGATCATGAGTTCAAAGCCAGTCTCAGCAAAAAGCGAGGCACAAAGCAACTCAGTGAGTCCCTGTCTCTAAATAAAATACAAAACAGGGATGGGGTTGTGGCTCAGTGGTCAAGTGTCCCTGAGTTCAATCCCTGGTACCTCCCACCCTTCAAAAAACTAATAATTTGGGCTGAGGTTGTGGCTTAGTGGTAGAGTGCTTACTTAGCATGTGCAGGATGCTGGGTTCGATCCTCGCACCACATTAAAATAAAATAAAAAAGTATTGTGTCCAACTACAACTAAAACAATATATATATATATATATATATATATATATATATATATATATTTTTTTTTAAAGTAATAATTATGTGAAGAAGAAAAAATGTGTTACCAAGGCAACACAGATGTTTGGGAATTATTTTAAGGGTTACTTTCACATAAAATAGCAATAATCTCCAATATTAAGTTATTTTACAAAAATATGTTTTACTAAAAAATTTTCAAGGATAGATATTAATAACAGAAGGTAAGGTAAGAAGGACACAGTTGTAAATATTCAAGTAAACCCAAATGTGCATGGTAGAACAAGATTGAACCTTTGGTTAAGTTTTTACTTGACAACTAATCAGGTCATATTTTATTTTATTTTATTGTGGTGCTGGGTATTGAACCTAGGAGTAGGAGCACAGGTTAGGCAAGTGCTCTACCACTGAACCACATTCCCAGCCCCCAGGTTGTATTTCATGAGCCAGCTTTTTGGTCTTCTGGGAGGAAGGTATATTTCCTGAGAACTTGTTTTGCTCCTATTATTATTGAGGAAGAATAGTGGGCTCAAGGCTGACCTTTAAAATTTTAATAAGCATTACAAAAAAAGCAGACCTGAGAAGCACACATTTTTACCGTGAGGAAAATGGAAATAGTGGTCTAAGGTTTCTTTTTTATTATAATGGGATAAGGGCTAGTAATATCTCTCATCTTTAATAATAATGGCTAAAGCTTGTAGTTAAGCAATTATTGTATGCAATTCAGAATTTTGTATGGATTTTATGACTTAATCTTCAATGTGGCTATCTGTGGTAGACACTGTTCTCATCCCTCATTTATTGATGAGGAAACAGAAGTACATTGATAATTGGAAATTGGTAACCATCAAGCTCAGATTCATATTCTGAGAGTCTGACACCAGAGCCTTTATCTTCATTTCAACATGTATATGTGACCAGCATTATGCTACAAAGTGGCCTACCTCAATAAGGAATTGGTCATGCATGTCTTTCTTCATCAATTAATATTAGCCAGTATTATCATAACTAATGAGAGTATAAGGGGTCATAGTTATTAAGCCTTCAGCCTACTATTAAGATAGCTTCTAATTCTTGGGTTTCTGAAACTATTTTTGATTGAATGACTTTGTATATATATATATATCTTGAGTGCTTCATTGGCTATTTCTTACAGTTACATTTCTAGAAGTGGAATTGTGGGTAAAAATTTGTCCCAATACAAGACCCTGTGATAGTAATACTTGGGAGCATAACATGCTTAGAATAAGTGTAAGACAGCTAGCAACAAAGGCCAATAGCAGTACAGGTGATCTGCCTTAGGAACTCACCAGAAGGTAACTGTAGGTAACACTGTTAGATCATAACCAACTTTATGGAGGCAAACAGAATTTTTCTGTAAGTCTTATACTTTTAAAATTTTTAGTCTACTGATGGTAGCTGCAAATTGAATCTGCTAGGATCAACTAATTTAGCATTTACCAGAGGCTGTCATATCTAAGATAGGTTCAGATGTATAAACTGGTCTGTCAAGAAGACACAAAAGGAAACGGGATCAAGATCTTATCATTACATCTGTAACATTGCTTGGGGATCAGAAAATCAAAGATTGAATGATTTATCTCATATGTGGAAGCTAGAGAATGGGGTGGGGAGTGGGAATAAAAAAGGGGATCTTGTGCAAAGAGAAGGGTGACCAATAGAGTAGAGATAGGGGATAGAGAGGGAGGGAGGAGGAGAGGGCGTGGGGATGCACTGGGGAACTAAATCTATCAAATTATGCTATGTCCATGTAGAAATATATTACAATGAATCCAGCTTATATATATAGTGATAATGTACTAATGAAAATAATAACAATAATCAGTGGAGTAGAACAAGTGGGTCAGGGAGAGGTGGGGAAGGGAAGGTACTAGGGAGGGAGATTGAGCAAATTATGTCATGTGCCTGTATCATGAATACTGTGGCATCATGAATCCCACTATTATGTGTAATTATAATGCATCAGTAAAATATAATAATTGTACATATTTTAAAAATATATATATATATTTATTTTTTAGTTGTAGGTAAACATAATGTGTTTATTTTACTTTATGTGGTGCTGAGGGTTGAACCCAGGGCCTTGCACATGCTAAACAAGTGCTCTACTGCTGAGCCACAGACCCTAATAATTGACATATTAACCATGTGATGTTTCAATACATGTACACATTGTGCAATGTTTAAGCCAGATTAAACATACCTATTTTTGCGAAAAAGTGCAAATCTTTTCATGTTAGTGCCCTAGTTAAAAACAGCAACAACAAACCTTATTTGACCTCCCATTGTCTCTAGGGCAAACCTTTTTTTTTTTTCTTTAATCGAAGGACATAGTTTATTAGATGAAAAAGATTGCTTGGAGAATTCAGCCACGTTTCTAGGCAGAACATGGGTATATGTGTAAATCATGGAGTTAATACAGTACATGACCAGGGTTACAACAATTAAGCATAATATCTAACAAAAAGAATCTCATGATGACTATAAAACATTATTAATATATAGATGTGTAACTTTCCAAATTGTTTTCATTTATTGACAATTTATTGTCTTTCTCTATTGATATATGTTTGTATTGTATAAATGTAATCATACTGTATATCCTATAACCTATTTTTTCTATTGACAGTCTATCTTGATTAGAAAATTTATCAGTTTCATATCATGAATGTTCTGGTATGCATCAAAAAGTCAACTTTTTGGCTCCTGAACAATTCCTTGTCTTCACTGTCTAGCTCCTGAGTCTTGACTAACTTTTTTTAGTCCTGAGCCCATGAAGAAGGTTCTAGTTTGTTTCACGAGGCCCCTTCTCAGCCTGGAGGGGTGGGAATGGTGGCAGGAAGATCTGCTCTGGGCAGGACTGAGTAGTCTAATCACAGGTCCAGATTAGCGTCCCTAGAACCCGGTGCTGCCGGATACCTTCCTGCTGAAGAGCCTTGGGGGCTCTTTGGGACCAGAGTTTAGGTTCCATAAATAGCATGTGGCGTGTGGAGTAGAAGTAGTCATGAAGGAGATTAAAGCTTATGGCAGCTTACGTCAGGATCAGCTCAACTTAGGCACAGCTGGTCTAACTCTTCCTTTTACTTCCCCAGTTGTGGCTTTTCTGGATCCTGTGCTTCACCAATAGAGGAATCAATGGATCATTAATTAGCTCTCACAATTCTAAAACCATGACTGATGTAAGTTGGTATTTTTCTCTTCTTGAAATATTCTGATTTTTTTGGTCACATGAATTTTTCCCTTGGTTACCCTAAAGCTTTCTACCTAACAGAACTCCAACCCTGAACCCACTTCTCAACCAGTCAAGATGGTGCTAAATAGCCCAGTGTCCGCCCTGAGTGCCTCTCCCTTTTCCAGTTAGTGTCTTATTCATTGAATCTAATATTCAACATTTCCTGTGTGCTCAGTCATACATCTTAGATGTAATCTAACAGGATGATTTTCTTGAGACTTGACAATAATCCTTAACTTAGTGGAAATCACTTTTCTAATACAGAGATTTAGAGTACATTTGTGAGTATGCTTGAAAAATTTTGTGATTTTTTTTTCATATTCCTTAAAAGGAAAAGATGGCTAGCACTTCACATTTATAAGGAATTTATAAGTTGTATGTACATGTATACACACACACTTTTTATTTAATAGAGGAGAAACTGTGATTATTTATATATTTCCAGATAGATCTAGATAGCTGAGTTATTTTACTGCATCCAGGAAGTTTTTTCCTTCCTGCTATAAGAGGATCATTCTAGAATATTGACGTTCTGCTTTGGTTGCCCTGGTTTTCTTATTTTTCCCTAGCTCTATCAAAGGCTTCCAGACTTACTTGATTGATATATTTTCCCTTTCTTCACAGTTTATTCTTTATACCCTCATTTTCTAAGTAATGCGTGGGTTTTGGTTTTAGGAATTGGTGACATTCAGGGATGTGGCCATCGACTTCTCTCAGGAGGAGTGGGAGTACCTGGACCCGGCTCAGAGGGACTTGTACATGGATGTGATGTTGGAGAACTATAGTAACTGGGTGTCGCTGGGTAAGGTCAACTGCCTGAAATAATTTAGAATGTCTTCTCTGCAACATCACCTTTCTCCACAGGACATTATAGAGCTATCTTCAAAGAACACAGATGAATTCCAAGAATGTTTCAATACTTTGTTGGGTTAGAGATAGGTTCATTAAGCACCTTGATTTTCCCCCATCCCGAAGTGAGCTTCACAACTTCCTCTGGCCTTCCCTGCAGTTGCCTCTCTTCTTCAATGACCAAGGGGCTTAGTTTGCATTGGAGGACATTCATTCCATACACCATGGTCAGAGAAACCAGGTCACATGCTGTATTTACTTCCAGACTCTCTGTAGATGTGGTCCTCGATCCTCAAAGTGTGGTTCTTTTGTTTGAGGAACCATAAGAAAGCCAGAACAAAGTTAGTGAAGGAGAGAGGACCAAGAAATTCGTAAGGGAGATCAGTAGGAGCCAGATGATAGGGAGATGTGTTGGTTTTTTGTGAGAATTATAGATGGTTTTCTGAGTGCTTCGATGTCATGGTTTAGTTGGTGGGCATTATGTTTTATCTTTTTGTTGCGAACTCCTACGCAAATAGCATCAGCTTCTGGTGCTGGTCATAATGCAGCATGTCAGGTCCTAACCCTGACCTGCCAACAGAATCTGCCTTTACATGAGATCTGCCCAGTTATCCTCACACATTCAGGTGTGAAGTGCTGCTCTTGGTTATTTTCTGACCCACATGCAAGGAAAAGCTAGAAAGAGAGACCTGATATACTCTGACTTTTAAGAGCCTCTGTACTTTATTTAGGGGCAGATTCAATGAATAGAATTCATTTAATAGTAAACACATTACTTACAAAAGATTTGAAGTTCAAAGTTCAAACCTATGAACTTTGCGTTGAACATTTTGTTAAATCCTAAAAATGTCTCATGAGATGTGTTGGTTTTCCTCTTAGCAAAATAACAATAATCATGTGCTAATATTAATAGCACTATGCTTTACTATATACCAGGCTCTGTTCTAAGCAGTATAAATACATTATTTAACCCTTGTAACAGCTTCAGGTACCATCTGTCCCATTTTTGGTTGAGAATACAGAGGCACATACATTTGAAATGACTTGCCAAGGTCACAGAGGTGGTAGAAGTCAGTGGCAGGAATCAAACCTAGGAAGTCTAGTTCTAAGGTTTATGTTCTCAACCACTGTCTATTTTCTCTAGAGGCAGAGCCTTGAATGAGTCTAAAACACGGTCATTTTCTCTTCTTTGAAGTACTTACCAGTATTGTATTTTACCAATATTGTAAACTTCACTAAATTTTTTGAGCTAAGAAAATGTCTACACCATTAGGCATTTATTTTCTTGCAAGCAGACACTCCGTTCCTAAGGCAGATATGACTACATTTATTAGAGAAAGGGAAGAGCCCTGGATGGTGTGAGAGGGAGGACAAGCAGGTGGAACCCAGGAGAGGCAAGGCAGGGCAGAGGCAGGGAACATCCTCTCAGGTCACAGAGAAGAAGGAGCACCTGGGATGGGGCTTGGGAAGTTCCCCGTGAAGGACCAAGACCCATGGAGTGAAGACCTGAGACTTGGGATGAAACAGAAATCTCAGTTTGAGCTACCAAAGGAATGTCACTTCTTTTTTCTCTTTCCACTGCAGAACCCAGGGCCTTGCACATGCTGGGTTAGAGATGGGCTTTAAAATTATTTAATTAAAGTAAATATGTAGATTTGCTGGGCAAGTGTTATTCCACTTAGCTGCAGCCCCAGCCTAGAATATCATCTTCATCCCATTTACCTGTTTTTGTTTTCTTTTCATATTTCCTGCCTATTTTGATGAGGAAAGTATTCTATTTATACTGGTGCAACCATTTTACCTGTATGTTGAATTTAGTTGTGTGTCTAAGTGAGAAATGAAGATATGTATTCATTTATAAAGTATGCAAATATCGTATTGAGTACCCACTCTTAGCCAGGCATTGCATGGGACGCTATCAATACAGTTATGAACAGGATTGAGAACTTGCCCACTTTCATGCCATTTACCTTATAGTGAGTGGGGCAGGAACACAAATAAGTAAGCAACTAAATAAATACTATTCTGTAATTAGTCATGTTATTCAGGAAAGATAAACAGTATAAAGGAATAGAAAGCAATGGGGATAATTTTGATAAGATGTTCAGGGAAAGCTTTTTTGAACAGAGACACAGTCTGGACTAGTAAAATATTCTGTCCTATCCTGTTCAAAAATAGCTTAGATGTGTGGTAGAAGGTAGCCAAAAACATGAAAATCAGTGTCTTGAAATCTAAAGTATACACAGAGGTGTGGCAAAGTTAAGTTTTTATTTTCTACATATACTGAAGAAAAGAATAGGAATTTCCTCTTACAGAGAGGGACAGTTTATCCCAAGGTCATTTTCATTTTGCTCTTAGTTCTTTTGTGTCATTTCATGCTTTTGTTACTCTTTTCGTACATAATGACATGGCATTTCTGATGCATTTAACCACACTAATATTGTCATAACATGCTGAATGACAGTACTTACTTTTCCATCTTAAAATACAGTTGGCAGGGGCTGGGGTTGTGGCTCAGTGGTGGAGCGCTTGCCTCGAACATGTGAGGCACTGGGTTTGGTCCTCAGCACCACGTGAAAATAAAAACAAATAAAATGAAAGTATTGGGTTCATCTACAACTAAAACTATTTTTAAAAATACAGTTAGCATATTAGTGTTTTGTAAGATGATGTGTGGCATCATTGATCTTCACCATTGATGTTGATGTTTGAGTTTAGTTGAGTGAAAATGTGTTTTAAAATAGTTAAGAAATAAGTAAACTTAACTGAACTACAACTTAAAAGTATTTGCTCTGTTTTATGAATAGCTTCTTAGGAAATAATTATGTCCAAAAATTATTTACCGTCAAGATCATTGTCACTGAGTGTGTTAGAGAACTTATAATTAATTTATTTATTTAGTTTGTTTTTGGTGCCAGGGAGTGAACCCAGGGGTGCTTAACCACTGAACCACATCCCAGCCCTTTTTGTTGTTTGAGACAGGGTCTCACTAAGTTACCCAGGGCCTTGCTAAGTTAATGAGGTCGGTTTTGAACTTGTCATGTTTAGGCCTCAGCCTCCTGAGCTGCTGGAATAAAAAACATGTACCACCAGGCTTGGCTTTAAAATTCTTTAATTAAAGTAAATATGTAGATTTGCATAATTTGCAGCATTATCTGACATTATCAGAATCAATCCTTTCATGCAAATCTGGCTTAATTTAAATAAATATAAATTTAATTGAGCATGCATTTTTGTCATTGTAAATATTTATGAAAACAACATTAGCTTCATCTCAGAGTTTGGCAAAGAATGGTCCTGGAAGCCCAAACCACCTGTTTTTGTAATTCAAGGGGAATTGGGGTATGCCATGCCTATTTATGTTTATATAACATCTGTGGCTGCTTTCTTGGTAAGAGGGTAGAGTTGAGTAGTTGGGACTGTATGGTCTTTTATAGAAAAAGTCTGCCAAACTCTACTTATCTAATGAGTACAACATATATAGAAAAATCTACATAGCACATAAACTTTTGAAGTTGTTTTACAAACTTTGTAAACCTAATAGCAGTGCTTTTCGTTTTATCTTATAAACAGAACTATTACTTTAACTGGGAATCAAACTCTTTTTTCTTAGATATAGCTCTAGCAAGCACCAAAGATTTTCTTGAAGATCTATAGCACTTTAAACACTGGGAGTCAATTTTTTCTGTCTTAAGAAATTGTTTCAAGTTGGGCCATGGCTCCAGCACCTGGTCCAAAAAGAGGGCCTAGGACACATCTCTGTCCCTTCTGCTACCCTGTGCTCCCTGCCATTCCTCTGTTATCTGCACAGCTGCAGGCACCACTGGGGACTACATAGGTAAAGTCTCGGCATGTAAAGGCACAGACGTGGACACCTCCCACCAGACTGACTAGGAAGAGGCCAACAGCACCTGTTATATCTGGCTTTTCCCCAAGGCCATTATATCGTCAGTAGGGGATTGGGAAGGGCAGACGTGAACCCTGGGAACACTCTAGTGCACTGGGGAGAAAGAAGGGCTCAGCTTGAGGCCCAAATCTTTTGTGTCCCTTTGTCTTTCTCAGTCTCCGTTGTGTCTAGGAGATGGTGAACTGGTTGGGTCCCAGTGGATCCCAGCCAGATTACCTGAGGATTGTCTTCCCACCCACCTTCCATCATGACTGGGTTCTGATGATTGCCCTACCTGAGGGTTCACAATCCCAGTTTTGCAGAATGAAAATCAATAATATTGATGCAATGGCAATAAATAAATTTTTAAAATTAAAAATAAATAAAATAAAATAATTGTTGAATTATATTTTTCAAAGTTTATTTAAGCACTTGTTGGTCTCTATAAATGTAGCTCCTTAGATTTTAAAAATTTAAAAAATTTTCTCCTTTGTATTCTAGAGGCTATATGGAATTGAAGAAGCATGTTAAAATTTAAAATCTGCTAAAAATGGCTACTGTAGTTCTAAATTATCCTGAATGAAAGGCTGCCACTTTGTTGGATATGCCTGGGAGTTAAGAAAAATAGTGCATATATATATAAAATGCTGAATGCCCTAAAGTTGTCGTTTTGTGCTTGCAGATATTTCATTTAAATCAGAGCATATACAAAGGCATTATTTCTATGCTTTGAGGAGATACCAGTGATGTAAAGACTGATGAAGAGGCCTGGGGTTGTGGCTCAGTGGTAGAGCACTTGCCTAGCATGTGCGAGGCCCTGGGTTCGATCCTCAGCACCACATAAAAATAAATAAATAAAATAAACAAACAAACAAATAAATAAATGGTATTGTGTCCATCTACCAAAAAAAAAAAAAAAAAAAGACCAATGAAGAACATTTTGCCAACTATAGGGTCAGGGCAGTCTAACAGTGTGGTAAATCACTAGATTGTAATCTTGCCATGGAATAGGGTGTGGCTCAAATTTTGATTACCTGTGGGATTCTTTACAAAATTACAGACACCAAAATCCACAGTCAATGACTCAAGCCAAGTATAAGGTATAGAAAGTGACACAATGATTTCCTGTGAATCAGCTACATTGGGCTCTATGACCCAGTATGCACATAAGCCAATTAGAAAATAGAGATCATTCCTTATCTCCTAATAAATTCCACACAAATAGTCAAACAGTATATCAGGTTTGGAAATTCAGACAACAAACTCTGGAGTGAATAAAGTCTTTCAGGACATTTTGGCAAGAGGAAAACAAAAGGAAAACAAAACAATCTAGATGTTACAGAAAACATCGACCAGGTTATACAAACATAATCAGCTGAAGTTCCTAATAGTAAGAATTTGATCACCATTAAGATTCATGCCTAGCAAGGGACATTGGATAACCACACCCAGGAACATAAGGGCTTGACTGATGGAAGCTCACATTTTGGTTTAAGAGACTATCTGCATGGCTTCTCAATGTGATCTCTGAATTCTCCCCCAAACTATCAGATCATTAAGATCACAAGAGCTGAAAATTAAAAGTAATTTGTTTAAAAGGGGATAACTTTGATGCTCAGAAGTAAGTTCAGTAAGTCTCCTAATCCAGTTTACTTATGGTAAGTATTATCTTAAATCCCTCCCAAACTCCCTTCTGCACTATAGAAGTTTTTGTTTTTCTGGTAAATGAAATAAGGAAATGTGTTTTTTTTCCTTTCAGATTTGGACTCAACATATGAGACCAAAAATATATTTTCAAAAAAGGACATTTTTGAAATAAAATTTTCCCGCTGGGATACAAAGGAAGAAAGTAAAACCCTGGGCCTTGAGGCATCCATTTTCAGAAATAATTGGAAGTGCAAAAACAAATTTGAAGGACTACAGAAACATCAAGAGGGATACTTAAGTCAAATGATTATCAGCTATGAAAAAATACCGACATACAGAAAAAATAAATCTCTTATTCAACAGGAAAGAATTCATGATAGAGAGAAACCATGTGTTTGTAAGGAATGTGGAAAAACTTGTAATTATGGCTCAAAACTCGTTCAACATGAGAGAACTCATATAACTGAAAAACTTTTTGAATGTAAAAAATGCGGGGAAAACTTTTTTAGTGCCTATCAACTGAGTGTGCATCAGAGATTTCATACTGGTGAGAAACCCTATGAATGTAAAGAATGTGGCAAGACCTTCAGTTGGGGATCCAGCCTTGTTAAACATGAGAGAATCCATACTGGGGAGAAGCCCTATGAATGTAAAGAATGTGGGAAAGCCTTCAGTCGTGGCTATCACCTTACTCAACATCAGAAAATTCATATTGGTGTGAAGTCTTATGAATGTAAGGAGTGTGGGAAAGCGTTTTTTTTGGGTTCAAGCCTTGCTAAACATGAGATAATTCATACAGGTGAGAAACCTTATAAATGTAAAGAATGTGGGAAGGCCTTCAGCCGTGGCTATCAACTAACTCAGCATCAGAAAATCCATACTGGTAAGAAACCTTATGAATGCAAGGTTTGTGGAAAGGCTTTTTGTTGGGGTTATCAGCTCACTCGACATCAAATATTTCACACTGGTAAGAAACCCTACCAATGTAAGGAATGTGGGAAGACCTTTAATTGTGGATCAAGTCTTGTTCAACATGAGAGAATCCATACAGGTGAGAAGCCTTATGAATGCAAAGAATGTGGGAAAGCCTTCAGTCGTGGTTATCGTCTTACTCAACATCAGAAGATCCATACTGGTGAGAAACCTTTCAAATGTAAGGAATGTGGAAAGGCCTTTAGTTGGGGTTCAAGTCTTGTTAAACATGAGAGAGTCCATACTGGTGAGAAATCCTATGTATGTAGAGAATGTGGGAAAGCCTTTGGTAGCAGGTATCGGCTTACTCAACACCAGATATTTCATACTGGCAAGAAGCCCTACCACTGTAAGGAATGTGGGAAGACCTTTAACTGTGGATCAAGTCTTGTTCAACATGAGAGAATTCATACTGGTGAGAAGCCTTATCAGTGCAAAGAATGTGGGAAAGCCTTCAGTCGTGGCTATCATCTTACTCAACATCAGAGGATCCATACTGGTGAGAAACCTTTTGAATGTAAGGAATGTGGAAAGGCCTTTAGCTGGGGTTCAAGTCTTGTTAAACATGAGAGAGTCCATACTGGTGAGAAATCCTATAAATGTAAAAAATATGGGAAAGCCT
This sequence comes from Ictidomys tridecemlineatus, assembly GCF_052094955.1. Taxonomy (NCBI): domain Eukaryota; kingdom Metazoa; phylum Chordata; class Mammalia; order Rodentia; family Sciuridae; genus Ictidomys; species Ictidomys tridecemlineatus. The sequence continues at coordinate 11,454,210 of NC_135491.1, read as the reverse complement.
TTGGTAGTGGCTATCAACTTCATGTTCATGAACAATTTCATTCCGGTGAGAAACTTTATCAACATGAGGAATTTGGGGAGACCTTTACTCATAGCGCAAACTTGGATCAACTTGAGAGAACTCATGGTAACAACAAACCCTGTAGATATAAAGATGTGGAGAGGCCTTTATATGGACAACTCACTCAGACAAGAAAATTGATACTGGAGAAACCTTGTAATTGAAAAGATATGAGAGAACTTGTTAAACATGTTCAAGTCTTGTTAAACATGAGAGGTCCATACTGGTGAGAAATCCTATGTATGTAGAGAATGTGGGAAAGCCTTTGGTAGCAGGTATCAGCTTACTCATCATCAGATATTTCATACTGGACAGCTTAACATGAGCAGAAAGCTTATTCTAAAGAAACCATATGAATGTATGCCAGGCAATGGTGGCACATGCCTGTAATCCCAACTACTCAGGAGGCTGAGGCAGGAGGAACTCAAATTGAAGGCCAGCCTGGGTACTTTGGTAAGACCCTACCTCAAACTGAAAAATAAAAAGGACTGGGGTTGTAGCTCAGTGGTAGAGCACCCCTGGGTTCATTCAATTTTTTGAATGATATAGCAGAAAAAAAGAAAAAGAAGCTCTGTGAATGTAAGGAATATGTAAAAGCTTTTCCTTTTTTGTGTATAGACAGTTTACTTGTCATCAGCAGATACATACTAGTGAGAAATATTTTGAATATAAAGAATATGAGAAGACATTTAGATTTTTGTGTGATCTTAATGAACATCAATTTATACTGATGTGAAACCATTTCCATGTATGATGTGAAGATCTTTATTCATGGCACAAAGTCTAGTCAACATCAGAGTTAAACAAGTTAGAAGCCGGATGAGGTGGCGCATGCCTGTAATCCTAGTGGCTTGGAAGGCTGAGGCAGAAGGATCACAAGTTCAAAGTCAGCCTCAGCAAAAGCAAGCCTCTCAGTGAGACCCTGTCTCTAAATACAAAATATGGGGATGTGGCTCAGTGGTCAAGTGCCCCTGAGTTCAATTCCAGGTACAAAAAAAAAAAAAAACCCACAAACATGTTAGAAATACTTTAAAATGGTAAGGAATCTGGGAAGGATCTGAATTTAATTCAGTTCCTGCTTTCAGAGAATTCATACTGCTATGAAATATACTGTAAGGAATGTGGGAAGGCATACAGACATGGTTAATATTATAGAATACATCAGAAACTTCATCCAAATGAGAAACTCTTTGAATTAAAACTGTAGGAAGGGTATCACTTGTTCATTCACCACCTAGTATTCTACACATCTGCAATTTCAATCATTACGTTTGACACAAAGTAAAAACTTGAGTGTTATAATAGGATCCATCCTTCCCGACCAGTTAGTAGTCTATCCCCACCCACGCCATCCCCAAGGTACATATTTGTATGTTAACCAGAAAATGTGGAGATGGTGTCTTATTATGGCACCGAAAGGATGTCTCAAGAATGGTAGCATCTACAAAAACTCTTAAGGAAAAATTTAAAAAGAACTGGCGAGTATTCTGGTGAAGAAAATTGTTCAAGTTTTCTTTCTTCTTTTTTTTTTTTTAGTTTTTAGGTGGACACAATATCTTTGTTTTATTTTTATGTGGTGCTGAGAATCGAACCCAGTGCCTCACGCATGCCAGGCGAGCACGCTACAACTTGAGCTACATCCCCAGCCCCTCAAGTTTGTTTAAACTAGTGTATACCAAACTTGACCATGGAAATACTGATTAACTACATCAGGAAATGTTATCATAACCAAAATAGGCTCTTAAAGTTAGAAATTTTAGCCACCAAGTCTAGATGTTAGCTTTGATGGACTGGCATCCTCATGCTTTCAAAATGGCTGCCTTCTGCTAATGTTTTATTTGTGAATAAAAATGTTTCTTACAGGGGCTGGGGTTGTGGCTCAGCAGTAGAGTGCTGGCCTAGCATGTGTGAGGCCCTGGGTTCAATCCTCAGCACCACATAAAAATAAATAAAACAAAGGTATTGTGTCCAATTACAACTAAAAAATACTTAAAAAGAAATGTTTCTTACATCTAGGTAGGATTGGCTCCTGAGTTTTATCAAAAGCCATTTCATCTCTTCCTACACTTGTGTAATATTTGTTAATCTGATAAGTTATAATGACATTATTTAACTCTTTCCTCATTCCTGCATATACCCAGATTAGTCATTGTATATTATTCTGATGCATTACTTGATTTCATTTGCTTCTATTTTATTTAGGATTTTGTATCTCACAAGTGAGGTTGCATTAATGGTTTTCATTTTTGTTGCCTTTTTTTTTTTTGTTTAGTTTGGAATTGCAGTTACCTGTTCTTTAAATTATATGATCATTAGGTTGTTTTCCTTTGAAAAAGAGAGTCTTAATCTCTTGTCTAGTTTCATTTGTTGCCTTTTTTTTGTCCTTTTTTTTTTTTTTTTTTTTTTTTTGAGTATCCAACACAATTCCTTGTCGGAGGCTTCCTAGAGATGTAGTACCAGCTAAGACCCACACAAAAGAAGCATCCTGATGTGGTGGCCTCTCATGGAAAATCCTTCATTATATGATCTTGAGAATACTAGATTGGGAAGTCAGAGCTCCTTATGGATCTGTTATGATCACCCTTGCATGTGTTCTTTGGAGCACATAAAGAAACATTTTTATATATATATTTTAGATGTCGAGAGACCTTTATTTTGTTCATTTATTTATATGTGGTGTTGAGAATTGAGCCCAGTGCCTCATGCATCCTAGGCAAGTGATCTACCACTGAGCCACAACTCCAGCCCAAGGAAACATTTCTTGCTATGAAGATTGGGAGTGGAATTTCTGGGATTGGGTTGTGAATATCCTTGTGTTGAACTTTAATAGCTGAATCCTACTAAAATTTAAATCCTTCTAAACAGATTTCCAAACAAATGTGCTGACTGACACACTGTGACCAGCACTGTGTGAATATTCTTCTTTTGTCACATCTGGTGAGTACTTGACATCATCAATTTAAAGAAAATATATATACATTTTTTTGCTATATATTCTGGTTGGAATATATAGTGGAATCTCATAGTGAAAACTGGTTTAAATTTGTATTTTTCTGATTTTTTCATTGGATATTCTACTATTCTTGCAATCTTTCTCCATTCTTTGCTCTAGCATTATCTAGTATCATGCAACATCTGTAAAATCTGTAGAACAACACTTAACATTTAGGTTGTGTGTGTGTTTTCATCTCCTATTAGTGAATTGGTTTGGATTGCTGTGGTAGAATCAGCCTTATATTTCCATCTCTGTCTCCCAGTATGAACTACGACCCTATTTGTTTGAGTTAGTTAGGATACACTCAGTAGAAATTAAAATATCAGTGATACAGCAATGAGAAAGTACCTTAAATCATATAACAAGTTTTTAGAAGGTCATTGAGCTCCAGAGAGTTTTTTGGTTTGTAGCAAGTTCAAAGTCAGACTTAGCAACTTAGTGAGGACCTAAGCAACTCAGTCAAACCTTGTCTCGAAAAAAAGAAAAAAGAAAGAAAGAAATTAAAAATCTGCTCACCTCCACCCTTCATTCTGGACTCACTGTCTGATCAGATGAGGCAAACCTGACCTTCACCAACCAGGGCTATCTTTTGCTCTTAGCTTCATGGGACCTCTGCTTTCCCATTTGCTAGGAGAAAGTGATTAATTTAAGAAAAAGCCCAGCTCTTGAAGTAAACACCTGATGTCTAAGTGATACAACATGGACCAATAGATTCTATCATCTGCCAGGAATTGTTTTGAGAATTGAGTATACAGTAGGAGTATATTTTAATTTGGGGCCATAATGTCTCTGTTGTGAGTACACAACTCTGTGGTTACAGCATGAAAGAAGCCATAGATAATATATAAATGAGAGAGAATGGCTGTGTTTCAGTGAGACTTTATGGGTAAAGACATTTGAATCTCGTAATTTCCAACTGTCTCAATATGTCATTTGTCTTTTGATTTTTTTCAACCATTTAGGAGGCGAAACTATTCTTATTCTTAAGTTATTGTCCGAAGCATTCAAAAACAGGAAGTGGGCCGAGTTTGGTACCATGGGTCTTACATTTCTAACTCCTGGTATAGAAGATAACCAGAGTAAAAAATTCTTGTTGTAATGGATATTTTATTTGACAGATACGGAATAGAATAATCCAAGTATAAATAAAACTAAAAATCAAACATTGTGGAAAATGATCACATGAAAAAGGAAAGCCTGTTTTGAGATGGGTAATCATGGTTTAAATAAGCAAGGGAAATGAAAAATTAAGCTGAAATTTGCAGAATAAGAATTAACATGTAAGGCAAAGAGCAGAAAAGAATTCCTGAGAAAAGGCTTAGACTGAGAGGAACTGAGAGCTCAGAGGTACTGGAGTATTTTTTCTGGGTAGGTACCTCATGTCTCCGTGGAGAAAGTTAGTTCTGATCATTTTGAATGAAACCTCTCTTCCAAGTCCACTCAGGCAGTTCCTGTGGGCCACTTAGAGCAGACAGCATATACACTGTGGCATGTGGAGGCCTGTATGACCATTTCCTTCTTTTCCTCTTATATCAGTCTGGGTTCTCCCAATAAACAGAAAATAATGTGATATAATTGGCTCACATGATTGTGAAGACTGAAACTTGTCTGAGATCCTCCTGCCTCAGCCTCCTTCATCTCTGGGATTAGAGGCATGCACCACCACATCCATTTTTTTTATAACATTCCCATTTATTAGTTATAAGCTCAGGTATGTTTTCATGTTCACCTTCATAATTTTTTCTTAAATTTCCACCTACATCCTTTGCTCATTATTTTCACAGTTGTGTATCCATCTACATATATTCTCAGATAAATTTGTCAGTTATTTATGATTTCTATTTGGATGTCAGGTACTCACTTTAAAGATTAAAATCATTTTTCATTTGTTTTTATACTTTGGCACTGCATAATTCCTTCGTTATTTTTGTTGAGATAGAACATGTAACATAATATTTACCATTCCAACCATTTTAAGTATATAATCGACACTAAATATTCACATTGTTGTGCAGCCACCAATACTGTCCATGCCAGAACTTTCTTATCATCCCAAATTGAAACTATTAATAATCCCCTCTCACCCTCTCCTCTACCTCAATCTCCTGTTATTCTTTCTGAGTAAAAATTTGATTTTTCTAGGTAGCTCATATTAGTGGAGTCATACAGTATTTATCAATTTGTGTCTGGGTTACTTCACTGAGCATAGTGTTTTCATGGTTTATCTATGTTATACCATATATCAAATTTTGTTCATTTTTAAACGGTCAAATAACATTCTGTTGTATGTACATACCATATTTTGTTTATCCACTCACTTATAGGGACTTGGGTTATTTAATGCTGCTATAAACATTGTGTACAATTATCTGATTCCAATTCTTTTAAAAAATTGTTTTATTTATTTTATACAGGGGATTGAATGCAGGAGCGTTCATAACCAAAATAAGGCTTTAAAGTTAGAAATTTCAGCCACCAAGTCTAGATGTTAGCTTTGATAGAATGGCATCCTCATGCTTTCAAAATGGTTGCCTTCTGCTAATGTTTTTTTTTGTGTGTGTGTGAATAAAAATGTTTCTTACAGGAGCTGGGGTTGTGGCTCAGTGGTAGAGTGTGCTTGCCTAGCACCTGTGAGGCCCTGGGTTTGATCCTCAGCACCACATAAAAATAAATAAATAAAACAAAGACACAACATCTTTGTTTTATTTATTTATTTTTAATATTTACTTTTTAGTTGTAGTTGGACACAATACCTTTATACTTATTTATTTATATGTGGTGCTGAGGATCAAACCCAGGACCTCGCACATGCAAGGCAATGCTCTACCTCTGAGCTACAACCCCAGCCCCCTCAACCCTTTTTATTTATTTAGAGACAGGGTCTCACTAATTTGCTTAGGATCTCACTAGATTACTGAGGCTGGCTCTGAACTTTCGATCCTTCTACCTTAGTTTTCCAAGTTGCTGGGATTACAGGCGTGAGCCACTGCACACAGCCCAATTCCAATACTTTTTGGTATGTATGTAAAAGCAGAATTGATGGATCATAAGGTAATTCTATGTTTACATTTCTGAGGAACCAATTATTATTTTCTACAGGAACTGCATCTTTTTAGTTATGCACCAGCAATATGTAACGGTTGCAATTTTTCCATATCACCTCCAATATTTGTTGTATTCCTTTTGTATTTTTAAGAAATAACCATCCTACTCTATATTATTTTTTCCCCCCAGTACTGGGGATTGAATCCAGGGACACTCTACCACTAAGTGACATCCCCACTCTTTAAAAAATTTTTTTTTGAGATAGGATTTCACTAAGTTGCTAAGGTTGGCCTCAAGCCTTCTGGGATTACAGGTGTGTGCCAGCACAGAGCCAGCTCACTGTTTTTCATTTGTATTTCCTTAATGATTGATTTTGAGCACTTTTTCAGTGTGCTCATTGGTCACCTGTATAACTTCTTTGGAGAAATCCAATGCTGGATTTTTAAAAAAATATTTATTTTTTAGTTGTGGCTGGATACGGTGCCTTTATTTTACTTATTTTTATGTGGTGCTGAGGATTGAACCCAGGGCCTCGCACATGCTAGGCGAGTGCTCTACTACTCAGCCCCAGCACCAGCCCCTATTTGCTGGATTTTTTTTGAGAGATTTTTGTTATTATTGTTGAGCTGTAAGAGTTCTTTACATATTTTGGATATTAACTCCTTGTCAGATATAAAAATTTCAAATATTGCTTCTATCATTTAGTTTGCCTTTTCACTATGTTTATCATATTTTTTTGTTATACAGGTTTTAAATTTTGATGAAATATATTTTTTCTTTTGTTGTCTCATTTTGTGACATGCCAAGAAATCAATGTCAAATCCAATGTAATGAAGCTTTCCATGTTTCCTTCTAAGAGTTTTGTAATTTTAGTTCTTACATTTAGATCTTTGATCCATTTGAAATTAAATTTTACACATTGTGTTTGGTAGGTAATCCAGTTTCCTCCTTTCTTTCTGCCAGGTTTGCAGAAAAAAAACTTGTGAAACCTGTGCCTGGTCTAGGGGATGGAACAGAGAGCACTTGTCATGTTAATCTCCAAGCTCCCCTGCCCCTCCCCCAGTATAAAGTTCAAAGAATTTCCAAAATTCTTGCTCAGAAGAATTCTTGGGAGTGAGCCACCTGTGAACCCTGCAGTCAATAAACCTGCTTCCTGAAAGTACCTCTGGTACCCAGCCTCTTCTGTCCTACTTCATTACAGGACATTATGGAGTTACTGTTAATTCTTTTAGGTGTCAACAGTTTAGTGGTCAGACAGCAAATTATCTAGAATCCTAGGACTTGTATGTTGGTGTTTTGCTTTGTTGTGCAGTGCTGAGCCTCCTATCCTGGGTCTCACACATACTAGGCAAGCTCTTCCACTGATTACACTCCCAACTCCATATGTCATCTTTTTAGAGGTGAAGTGATACCCAAAACATTCACTTAAAAAACAGCAAAACAATATGTGTAATATACAGAATAGGATATGTATGTTGTTATGGTTTACATAGGGGGTGACCCCCTCCCCAAAGCTCCTGTGTTAATGTAGAACAATCAGAGATAATTATGAGAGCTATAACCTAACCAGTCCATCCTAGTTTGAATGGACTAAATGGGTGGTAACTGTAGGCAGGAGGGATACAGTTAGAGGAAGTGGGTCAGTGGGGGTGTGCCCTGGAAGGGCTGCCTTCCCTGTGGCCTGCTCTCCTCTCTGCTTCCCGGTCATGATGAATGAGCAGGACTCCTCCACCATGCCTTCTGCCATGTTTTTGCTTTACCTTGGGCTTACAGCAATGGCGTTAGCCCACTGCAGACCAAACCTCTGAACCTTGAGTCAGAATAAACTTTTCTTTTCCTTGTCAGGTATTTTGGTCAGTGACAAAAACCTGACTACACATATGCCTATGAATACAAACAAGAGACATGCACATCCATATGGATTCATGTGTGTATATACACACATGTAAATACATATGAAAGACATATCAGGTATACTGCCACTAGGTGGAGAGTAAACAAGCCTTCATCCCCACTGAAAAGCTACCTCTTCTTTAAATATTTAAGTCTGAAACTTGCATAAAATTGGAGAAAACTTTTCCAACTCAATATGTGTTTTTTGGTCACCCAACTGTTCATTTTTTATTTCTTCATATTGTAGCAATATGACTTGCATTTTATCTGCTACAGAATTTATTACAAAAAAATTTCTTCAAATCACCCTCTGATTTTTCACCAGTTATACTCTCAAGATTTAATAAAGACAGGATATTCCTTTGGGCATTCTTTAAGTGGATAAATTCAAAATAAGATTTCTTATATAACACATTCTCAAGGATTTTTTCCAGAATGAATGAGGTGAAATGATAGAAAGTTTTTTAAAATATCATACTCTGGTATCTTTCTTACTCATGAATTTATTTTTAATAATATTAATCATGGACATAAAATATTTAGTAAGTAAATACTAAGGTGCCAGAAATCCTTCCAAGGATTTTTATTTCATAACTAGTGTTATCTTCACCATGATGATATCATCGGGAGGTGGAACAGTGATAACAATAAAGGTTGTGCTATGGCTCAAGGCTTTCCTCTTTTCTCACTTCTGTGAAAACTCTGATGTTGAGTAAGTAGATTGCGACGACCAAAGGTCTTCCCACACTCTTTACAATCATAAAGGTTCTCACCACTATGAATTCTTTTATGGTTATGAAGACTTGAGCCCCTGCTAAAGGTCTTCCCACACTCCTTACAATCATAGAAGTTCTTACCACTATGGATTCTTTTGTGGTTACGAAGGCTTGATACCCTCTTAAAGGCCTTCCCACACTCTGTACAATCATAGAGGTTCTTTCCACTGTGAATTCTTTTATGGTTCCGTAGGCTAGAGCCCCTGCTAAAGGCCTTTCCACATTCCATACATTCATGAGGTTTCTCACCAGTGTGGCTTCTTTGATGTTCAATCAGTAGATAGTTGCGAATAAAGGCCTTTCCACATTGTTTACATTTATATGGTTTCTCACCAGAATGAATTTTCCTATGTTGGATAAGACCCGAACAACGACCAAAGGCCTTCCCACATTCTGTGCAGATATAGGACTTCACACCATGATGACTTTTCTGATGCAGACACATATGTCGGTACAACCTAAAGCTCTCTCCACAATCCTTACATTCATAGGGTTTCAAACCAATATGAATTCTCTGATGTTCAACAAGGTGAGACTGACGTTTAAAAGCCTTTC